>NC_084772.1:11539047-12785922 GCF_028858725.1 Colius striatus | reverse complement strand
CTCCCTTATACCTTCTCATGTGAATCCTGTCCTTGCGTGCATGCATAGTCCTTCTATTTAAATATGCATCCTGGTCTTGAAGAATTTATTAACCCATGAATAGATTAATTCTCATTTCAGTTATGCAGGTACAAATTTGGAGCAACTCCTTCTAAACCAGCCGAGTCATTTCTTTGGGAAGGCACCTGGCCAGGGAAGGTACATGCATGCACCTGTAAGTGCACAACGCTATGCCTTTATTTGCCTTTTGGTTTTACACTTTTGGATGTTTTGAGACCAAGTACTGTGTATACACAGCAGAGGGATCTTACTATAATGTTCAGGTTCCCATAAGTCCTTTCCACACATCACATCAGTATACATCCCCACCGTAACTCCACAGGGTTACACTAGGGATTCTTTTAGCCAGGTTTATTATTAGGACAGTTTTCTAAAAGAGCAGGGTTTATTTGGCTTCCATTTAAGCTTAGAGTAAAACTCTCATTGACTTAACTGGAAGAGAGATTTGGCCCAATGGATTGATATCCAAACCATCTCCATTTTATTTCTGTGGAAGTAGGCAAGGAATTAATAAGGTCCAATGTATTTTTAAATCTTGTATTTCATAAATGATCACAAGCATGTAGGTCACAATATATACACAGAACGACACCTACGACAACCACCAGTGGGATCATTAAAATAATTAAGCTAGGCCTAGAGACAAATTCATTTCATAACATGTTCCTTACAAAACAGATACCCCCTTACTTCACAATCTAGGGAGTCTGTTTTATAAACTTCCTAAGTAGTTCATGAAATATTCCCCTGAGCAGATCAGGTCTGCTTGCCATTGCAGGGTCTTCCTAAATAAAAAATTATAAATCAAAAGACAAACACTAGTGACAAGTATTCAAAGGCCAAATATGAAGAGGTGAACGCCTCTTCTGCTCCACTGGTACAGTAGTTGGCTGTGACCTCAGGACACAATTTCTAATACAAAGCTACCAAATCCGCATCTTTGCATAACTCCTCTCCATGGGATAAGGGAGCTGGATGCACAGCACGTGAAGAAGCAATCAATAAAGGAGCTTCCCCTTTGCTTTAAGTGTAAAGCTGCTACAGCTGTGAACCTGAGCACAGGTGCAGTACTTCACACTATGCTCATTGGCAAGAGACAGCCTCCACTAGCAGCATATAAAAGGAGGAGAAGGTACTTTATGGCATCCTATGGGAGTGGTTTCTTAAAATATGCTGCTAATGTTTTTCATGTTACTGCCCTGAAAATGACTGCTGAAAAAAACTTAAATAGTGTTAGTGGCACCAAAGTGGCCTGTCAGGTGAGTGGTAAGCAAAAGTAGTAATGAAACAAATGATAAAGCACTTGACTAACTAGCTGCTATAAAGTGCTTAAAAAAAAAGAAGTTTGCACTTCTGTCTCCTTTTCTGCTGATTTCTCTTTGTGAGCTTTAATAAAGCAGACTAGTTTTCAACTTGTAAGCAGGAAGGATGGAAATTACTAACGTGCTAAGTGTAACTCAGCTACAGTCATGTTATCCTTGCAGACCAACAACAAGAAGAAAATGAGACAAGACTGGTTGGGTTTTGGTACTGAAGGTACTGGAGACATTGTTCAACATTCATCTTCTGGACTCCTCTCAGAGTCTGTAAGTGATGTCCTTCCTGACCCCAGCCAGGCTGCCCAGGCTGCATAAGCTGAGCTGAGTAAGCCAGTATCTGGATAGCAGTGTGCCGTTTCTCAAATACAGGGGGTTATAGCAGCACAGGCATTATTTTATTTCTCTAAGTCAGATGACTGTTGATTTGCTATTTTTTCTTCTCTGTAATCTAGGAAGGTCTGCCCCTTCCTAGATGCTGTAACATCCATTTATGCCTAGACCTCCACAGAACTCAGGCTGTAAATGTATACTGAGAAACAACTTCAAAAAAGATGTTCATCAGAGACTAGCTAGGCAGTATTTTATCATACATGTCATCAAATATTCCAAGTAAGCGCACAAATGATTCATTTATGGACAGGGCCCAATCTCAGCACCCAATTACATTGAGATTTGTACTCCCCAAGGGTAACCCCGTTTTCCTCTCCAGAGCCTGCGGGCAGTCCCCAGGCAGCAGCTGTGCTGCGCAAGGCGGTGGTTATGAAGTCTAGCAAGGAGTAAATGCCTTTATCACAGCAGACAGCTCTGTTGTGACCCCCTGCATACTAGTGGGTATGAGATTCTGGAAAGGTGGATGTAGACAGGTCTGAATAATGGGCTTCCATATAGATTCTTTTTCTCCCATCTCCCCAAGTCATTGGACTGAAGGGCTAGGGTTACAGAGACTATTCTCCTTTACCACCACAGCTCCAGCTGTGCAACAGCCATGGGTAATGTGGGGCAACCTGCTATCACAGTGTGCTTCCATGGGCTCTGACACATCCTGAATCTGGGACTTTTTCCAATTAGTGAAAGCTAGTGAGAGAGCATCTACCATCATCATTTCCAGTTGTAATTATATTCATGTTAGATTATCTTCCATAGAAGCCACACCGTGCACCACTACTCTGACACAGATCGTGTCCTGGTGCTCACAGACCTGAGACTGCTGTGACTCCTGCTGTAGTGGCTCTGGCCAGCCTGCACAGGGAAAGTGTTTGTCACCTCCACCCACTGTGCTCTGCTCCAAGTACTCCCTGGGAGCCTTGCTGGATGTGTCCTAACAGCAAGGCATGTCTGAACAAACACTTCACACCTTTTCCAGGGCTTATCAAAGCACTTTGTGGACTTGGGTGACCTCAGCCATGCAGTATCTGTGCAAACATCAATACTTGGTTTTGCAGATAGGGAAAGACTAGCTCATTTTACAGTGTGATTCAACAGCCTGGCCATAAGCATTCCTTTGCTTGCACCACCTCCCACTCTGGTAAATGCAACATCCACAGGCAGACTCAGGGGAGCCAAAGCATGGGAAGGGGAAAGACGCTATTTAAGGGTTCTTTCTTAAGAATTCTGACAGTCAAGATTCTTTGGGAAACCAAAGAGAGGTCTGCCCTGTTAATAATCAAATAAGAAAAACCCAAAAGATTGACCTCTAAATTGTAGGTGAAATGAACCCCAAATTTATTTTAATATCCACAAAAAATCTTTGCTATTCAGAAAAGGCACTGCATCTAACCAAAACCTCTTGTTTTCAGCTCTTTTACTTGTTCTCATCTGCAGCATACACCTGATTGCCTTCAACAACAGCAGAGCCCCGGGGAAGCCCTGCCAGGCTCACCCCTCTCTGCAGAGCTGCTATGCTGCTGTGCAGCTTGTTATGTGTGTGCAGTGCTCATGCACCATGCCCATTTGTAACTTGCAGGGAAAACATTTGCTCCTGCCTCTTCAAGTGTTTTGCTTTAAAGTTTGTGTATGGTTTATGTTCACAATACCTATTAAAATTAATGAGCTTTGCGCTGCAGCTCACACGCAGGTGCATTTTGTAGCACTTTGCCTAAACGTGGGCTGCTGGCTCCAGCTCAGAAACTCTTTGCCTTTTGGGTAATACACAACAGTTTATAGACTGTGTCAGTGCCTGGTGTCACCCCACAAACAGGGAGCCCAACAACTGACCTCAGTGGGAAGAGCGGTACCTTACAAAGGGTGAAATGTGCCAGGGCAGCACACTTGCCTGTATCTTTTGCTGTGCTTAGAAAAGCAATCTGGCAAGTATGCAGGGACAAAAGATGGACTGAGGAGGGACAAGACAAGACAGAGGTACTGGGTGGGTAAACAGCATGGAATGACACTGGCATGGAGAGGTCTGGGAGACACCTCAGCCAGGATGAATGCTACTGATGCTGCAGGGCTACTGTGGCAGGAAGCTGTGCTGGCCCACAACAGCTGACGTGACTTCTACTCCAGAATGGGACCCTGGTGCTTTTGTAGCCACCAACAATCTCAGGTTATAAACAAATCTAGTCTTCAATCCACTTAACCTGTCTGAAGTATAGGCCTTGTTTAAGGACTGATTTTGATCCAAACTGTCAGCATGGGGTATGCAACAAAATTTGCTAACTGGACATTGTTTTCAGGTAGTAACATCAACTTGGAGAAGTGTATTCTCCTGAACTCAATCCAGACTGATGTAGCTGCAGAAAAGGGAGAAGCAGAAGATAGGCTTTCAGTACCGAGCTGCAGCAACCAGAGAGATGGAGGTGCCGGAGGAAAAGTTAGGGGAATTAAAAACCACAGGTACCTACAGAGGATGTGGAATCAGAAGGTCATACTCAGTAATGAGAGCTCTGAGAGTGGGTCTATTCAAGAATGACTGTTTTAACAAGAAACATTCAGAGGAGAAGACACATGTTTTAAAGGACACCTTTGTAAATATCCTAGGAAGTCCATGGGCTCAGATAAGATAGGGATATACCTGGAAAACTCGTTACTATGTCCTATAATAGCTATGGTCATTAGTTTTGGAAACGGTTAATAAAGACTATTCTGGTTTTCTTTAGAGGCCAGAGCCTCTAGAGAAGGGCGTGCTAAAGCCCAAGTGCCTCAAAAGCAGAAATCGGGATGTGCTCTATGTTAGCACTGGCTCAGCACAACTTGGGCTGCAAAGCTTCATTTTCCTGAAGAAGAAAGGCTGGGAGCAGAGAGGTCCCAAACATGATGTGCTACTCCCTGTCAGGGGCAAGCTCCCTGAGGTCTGTGCACACGTACCATTCCCACCTAAAACCTGATGCTTCCATTAAAGTTATTCCTACTTGATTTTGTCACGTGCCTAACGCCACAGGAAGCATGAGCTTTTGTAAAGACATTTTTGAATACAAGAACATACTTATCTTTAATAGAAGGTTATACAACAAATACTAATTAATCCAGAATGTAATGTAAATAAAAAGAATAAAAGCCTTTTAAAGCAGAACAATTCACAAAGAGCTCACAGCAATTCTCTAAGTTAAAAACACTGTTCAGGGCTGTGAAAATGACAGGCTTCAGATGAAAATCTTGTTCTGCTTTCTTACAGGAATTCAAAGTGGTATCAAAATTCCCAGTGAAACCAAGAAGCTGGGGATTACTGTGGTATACAGGGCCTCGGAACTTCTTTTCCACCTGAAGTCACTGAGATGTCTGCCACTGAATTCAGTGGAAGTAAGACTAGAAGATCTGGCAGTGTCCTTGGGTATTCCAGGCTGCACTTTAGGAGCTTGATCTTTTGGTGAGCATTTGTCTTTTAAATGTAAGAATTGTCTTGCTCCCCTGGATAAATATCATTTGCAAGTCGCTTTATAGATGTGCTAGAGGTTTTGCAGCCTTTACAATCTGTCATAGAAATCCATATTCAAGTGTCAATGTGTGAGGGGGCTGATTTTAGAGGTCCTCTGGGTGAAAACATGAATGTAATTTCTAGAAAAAAAATGCTCTCAAAGATGAATAATGTCTGCTTGGTCAGTTACTTCAGAAATAAGATGTTGAGAGTCACTACACAAGGTTCAACAGTTTGGTTTTTTACTTTCCATCTGTAACTCACAACTACCAGAGTTGGTAGTTTCGGTGTGAGAACTTGCTGAAAATAAGCTATGTACAGAAAGCAGCCTCAAGTAGCTCTATGAAGAGGGATTAATAGTATTATTTCTGAGATAATTTCTGTAACCACCATCACTATGCTGCTGTTGGTCACTGTTTCTTTTACATGTTTCTTATTTTCCTTGCATTTCACCCTCTGAAAGGATAGCTTTTCTTCTTGCATGGTGTTTCATTCAAAAAGCCAACGGGAAAGGCGTGTAAGCGGAGTGCATAAGGTGAGTCTGAGGGGTTTAGAGATCATCTTTGACAGTGGCTGTTTAACCCCCTTCTCCTTTGCCAAGTTCTCTCCTTTTCAGTTGACAGAATTTATGTAGCACATAAAAATTTACTGGAAAGAGGGCGTCTACCCCCTTTAACACCTAATCTGGCACCCTTTACTTATGCAAATTTAATCAACGGACAAATGCTCTTCTACAAGCAGCTGCACTAATACAAACAACATCAAAGACTTTGTCAAAGTTGCTCTGAAACAACTCTGGGATCACTGAAATTCAAGATTTGTCCTCTAACTTCACATCACCAGCCATGCACTCACGTGAGTAAGATGTTCAGAATTAGGTCCTGCTTCTCCCCCATTCTTCCCCATCTACATAACTTGGGAATAGTCAAGCAGAGCCAGCCAAGTGGGCTGAGCACAGTCAATCCTAACAAATTACAATAAGAAATGTATCATGCTGCCTGCTGTCAGGTGTAATTTATGTCATACCAGAGGGGTGACTGGAGAGCAGGTATAGGCAGGAACTGGTCATACCTATACTTGCTCCTGCTGGGCCTGATCTGGCAAGCTGCTGGGAGTGCTTTCCTCCCACTGAACCCAATATCAACTTAGTTTGTTCAGGACCTAACCAGGATCTGGCCTTTTTAAAACACTATGGAAGGATAAACACGGAGGGTTTTTTCTGTTTTCCATTAGCATTTGATGTCTCTGTGTACAGATACCCTGATTGTATTTATACACATATGCTCACAATCTGTATGTGTTCTTAAACATACATGTACGGTATATACTACAAGTTAGAAGCCTACTTGGGATTTTGGAGCACGGAGAAAGAAACAAGAGATTGTAACACAAATAAACAGGAAGTTTATTCCCACAGCTTTCGATTTTACTGAGCGCAAACTGTTTTATGTGACTGAAGCTAAGATTTAGCAAAGCATTTCAGCATATGCTTCCATCTTCTGCTGAAATAAAATCTACATATATGATTCCTTAGATTTGAAGCTTTTAAACTCATGCTCAAAGCAGGACTTTAATATGCTGTCCAAAATAATACCGAAAGCTCTGCATGCAGAGTATGGCCATGCCTCCATACGTGGCCATGCACATTATCTCTGAGCATAACCTAACAGTACTCTGGCATTATTTCCAGATGTCTTGCTCAGAAAAAACTATCTCCTTCCTCCTGCACCTGTGAGAGACACGGATTCTACTCCCAGTCAGACCACTGTGAAGACAGTCTGTGTCTTACAGAAGATACACACCAAGGCAGCAAAGCACCATCAGGAGCTCCAACCATACCCACCAAAATAACTGCAAGTACTTTGCCTTAACCAAGAATGAGAGAAGAGACTCAATGAGGGGTAACCAACCCAATGTACTACACAGCCCTGCAGAAAAACAAATTCTTTTTTTTTTTAAAGGGAAAAAAAAAATACCCTTGATCCAGCTTCATAATGCTGGGTGTAGAAGGGTGGCCTGTCTGGGATGCTGGGAAAGGGTTACTTTTTGTAATGAAAATACATGTGATTTACAGGTCTCATCCTGTGTGCTCTTACTCCAGTAAGAACTGAAGTTTGAGCAGCTGAAAAAGCATTTGAGCCTTATAACACATCAATACAAAGAAAAGACAGTGCACAGCAAAACATCAGGCAGCACATGAGCTCTGGTCAGTCAGTTTTGTACTTTCAGTTTAAACAAAGTACAAAATCTGAAGAAATATGTTTTTGTTATTCATCAAACCAACAACAACAAGGTTGTATATCAGTACTCCATTCTCTTTAAATGACATCTTTCAATTTATGTATACTCTCCTTCCCAAAGCTTCCATTAACTGAAGCTTGTATTAAATAAGTCTGATATGGGGCATATTTTAAAACCAGTGTCAACAATGATATTTTAAAATATGGAAACAGATGTGCTACTCTATTACAACTGCTGAATCTTCCTTATATTATGAAGCATTTGTCTGCTTCTCTCTTATAAATCTCTCCCCACTGAACAGATTTCTTCTCTATGATTAAAGTGGTACCAAACAGACATCATTAAACAGACACTGTCCAGGAAAAAATCATATTGTTTTGGCCTGGCCATAAAATATAGGCATTTTAATAATTGTTTCTTTTCTGTAGAGAATTTCAGCTGCTCTCTTTCCTTGGAATGAAATCACAGCCATATGCTTTATGACATCAGAGGTGTTTCAAGGTGTCTCCATAAATGTCATTTATTGCTTGGGAACCTGCCAAATCTGTGCAAAAGTCCCTAGTTCTTTTAAAGGAAAAGTCCTTAAATGAAACTAGAGCTATACAGTAGTTGTCATACCAAAAAAGAAAAGAAATTGATCCCTGGTGGAAATACTGGCCATACAAGTAGCAAAACCTCTGGCAACAAAACCTGCTGACCTTGGCTCTGGTTTGCTTTCGAGGTGATAATGCCTCCTTTAACCAGTCTGCTGGGCACCCTGACACTGCACATCCACACCTTCTCTTGGTACATAGGAGGCACTTAGCCTTCTGAAAAACAGGCAGTCTGAATGACAAAAGCTGAACTGGTTTAGTGGTCATAACTGTAAATTAAAAGCAGGTATGTCTTAACATACTGCTCCAATGAATGTGCTTTAACCCTTAACACTATGATGGTAGTGCCTTCCACACTACCATCATAGGCCTGATGCTGCCCAGGATCCCCCATCCTTCACAGCGCCCAGCACCCCATGGGACTGGGAGCTTGGGCAAATAATAAAGAGACTCTATGTCACATAGACAAATATACTCTCATGCCACATCTTTTAATAATCTGGCATATCTGGAGTCTATTCTGAGGTAATACTGGCCAGACCTAATGAAATCTTGCCAGCCATGTCACTAACCTGTCCAGCACAAACCAGCTACTTTTACACATGCAAAGATTCAATCCAACCTGCAGCTGCAAGCAGACACAGCCGGCTGAAATGACTGCAGCCACTGAGGCACACAGATCCTACTGAGGTAAGGATTTTGGCTGGTCAACAGAAGCATCCGTTAGTCCCAGTGTAAATGACACCTTCAGTTTTCTTAAGGAAGAAAAAAAGGATTTCTTTTTTCCCTAAATCTGAAAGAAAGAAGTTGCTTGGTACAGTTGGAAATTATCTAGGGCAGCACACCAACAGGTGCTTCAAACATACCAGGAGAGTGCAGAAGATGTTGAGAGGGAAAATGAATAGACTCTCTAAATAATACATAAATTTTACAGGCTTTTTTTTCTGTAGAACCCCAGTGAAGTTACTGTATAAATCGAAAACTGAATTATTCATCAGTGGTGAATATATAATAAATCATATTTCACACTGAAATATTCTTCACAGGTATATGGTTCTTTTCATGCGATGAACTGAAACGAGCAGTGAGCCTGCAAACACCAAGGTCTTACCTGGAGTCTGGGTACTTTGTCAAGGTGGCCAGGCTGCTGGTGTACATGTGTCCTCCTACATCGATGTGCACAGGAGCGTTCGACTTGGTGAGTTGAGCAGGGAGAGGAATTCCTTGAGCAGCCAGAGGAGAAACCGGGGACCGTGTTAGAGACAGACGGGACATACTTCTTCCCTCCTGCAAAAGGGAAGGCAAAAAAGAACAGTTTCTCTTAAATGTAGCAACGTATTACCTTTCTTTGCAGTGTGATCACAGATCTAATCAGATCATTTTTGCATCTGCCTGATCACATATTCAGCTAACAAATTATTGCCACCACTGTAATTAAGTGTATTTGCATCATTTTCTTCAAAGTACCAGAGGGGAAGAGAAAGATGCTTATTAGCAATAAGAAATCAAGAAAAAAAAATTTCAAGGTGTCAGCCTCAAGGGGCATAAAACAAACTGCAAAATTCTAATTAAAGGTCGCGGGCTTATGTGTTAGATGTGAAATATCCCCTGACAAACGAATAACCAATTTGTGAATTGGGATTCAGGGGTTTTTGCAAGTTTGTCTCAGTAACGAGACACCTCTAAATTAGTGACTTCCTCAGTACCTAAGGCATTTAGTTTATACATGTAGTAAATTTCACATCAAACTAAGATCAATTTTCTGGTCTATTTTCAATAACTGTGAAATAAATGGATAATTTTCAGTTAAGCCTTAATATTAGACATAAAGAACTAATAAGCTTTCAAACTGAAAGCAATTGACACCTGGAAGCAATGAAAACAGGAAGATATACAAACTGACCCATGCTTTCATGACAAGACACGTTAGAAATTACTGTACAATCTGGCACGTGAAATTCTAAATTCAACAATCCACCTCATGTTCACTGCCCTAAAAAGACTTGAAAATTAGTGAAATTTCTGAATTGGGTCCAAAAATCCTCAGCTGACATACAATGCAAAAAATACTGAAATATCTTAAATGAACAGGACAACCATGGCAAAAGAAAATTCCTCAGTTCTGTTCTGAAGAAGAACACAGCTCACTCCGCAAGAGACGTGCGTCTCAAAGCTGATTTCAGTTAAATCGGTATAGACGGCGCACATGTCAAACAGAAAAAAACCCCTTTGCTGAAAGTTTAAGAAAATGTCCATCCATTCTTCCCCTTATGGGAAAAGCAACATATGCAAAACATTATAGCAGAAGACATTTCTGAATATAATCTAATTTTCTTGGTATTTTGTTCTGCAAGCATGCTACCAAGAATCCAGGCTCTTCTTTACATCTGACAAGCACTCCACATGCAGCACTGCAAAGTGAATTCCCTTTTCTCCCACATTACTTTGACAATGTTTCTTAGAAATCTAAAGCTGAGCAGTACTTTGCACAAGATGCCTGGCTACGCCACTCGATGGACATACGATTAGCAACATTCTTTGAAAAAAATCTAAAATCTGAGTTACACAGAAAAGGACTGAAAAATCTTAATATATGTGGCCAGCTTCACAAAGTCATCACAACATCTCCGTTTACGGTATTTCATCTTGGTTAGCTCCTAAGAATTTCCTACATCTACAGCACAGAAATACATCACCCCATTATGAATCCACATCCTTTTCTCTTCGGAGGCTGGACGGACATCTGCACTGAACACGAAGCAAATACCAACTCTGTCCTAGGACTTCTGTGTCAGCCGATGTGAAATTGGGCATTAACATTTTTACTACAGCACCACCTTCAAGGAAAGTGACTGAATCCTTTCATGACTGAAGACGTTGCTTTCTTGTTTCCCACAAGAGCCTGTTATGTGTAAATATGTCATAAAGCATAAATAAAAGAACTAACTTTTAAAAACAACTTCATATGTAAGTACCTACAGTATTTTTACGACCTGTTTACTAATCTGTGGGTGCCTCATCTGCCTGCCAACACAGACAAAGGGGTTTTTTTTTTCCCTTACCAAAGAGCACTGTAAACTCATCTTCACTCTCTACTCCTTCACTTAAATGAAAGGGTCAGAAGATCCAGGCTGAATGTCAACCCTGTCTTTGTTCAGACCCCAACTATTATCACTAATGATAAAGGTACCGATCTCCCACAGTACAGGGCTGCCTTAGAAATAAATCTCACGCAGTTTCACAAAACAAGTGCCTAATTAGGGCTCATCTGTACCCCTTGTTACAATTTCCAAATGAAATCAAAGGGCTCCCAGTCCTCTGTAAACGTGTCTCACATTTAACCATTTGTCTCGAAATACAGACTTCCATTTTAAAATATGCACAGATAGCTAAAGATCAAGTGACTTGAATCTATTTGTGCATATTTAAACACTGCTGCTATCTTAGGATTTTGTTTAATGTTAGTATACCAGTAAATTCCTTGATCTGTAAAGAGTCTGAGATTCTCAGTGAGGCCAAACTCACACAGTAGATATTTAATTTATACTATTCACTGGAGGGACCTTTTGAACAATCCTCTGCTTTTGGCATCTCTCAGCTAGAGCATGTGTTGAAAAAACACTTAATTATAGAAAATCACTGGAAAGCTGAAATAGTTCTCAAACTTTTATGGCTTTCCATACTTACTGAGGGTGCCACTGGCTTTTTGGGGGAGGGGAAGAGAAAGGGAATTAAAACACAGGCTTTTTCTCTGGTTGGAGAGGATTTGTATTTAAAAAACCCGAATCCTATGTCTTTATTAAAGTGGTGGAATTCAATCATTTTTGTATGAGCAAATTATCAAGGGGCATAATTGCTAAGCTCTCCACACAGGGCACTGAAACACTCCTATTGCTCCAAAAAAATAAATACCCACTATTTCTTAAGGTGCCCTATTTCTAAGGACTCCTGCCTTTTCCTAATGTAAAACATAGCTAAAATTCATCACACTGAGTAATGTACTTATTTTATGCACAAAGCAAAATCCTAAATGTATTTATCCAGTGAAAGTCTTTATGCATGTATTTCCTAATACTGATGTGAAAATTAAAACCTTAAGGGTAAATATCGCAGAAACACTAACAAACTTCATTTATTAAACCATGTAAAATAATCCCTGCTATTTAGTTGCCTACAACAGGATATAGCATCATCCCAACTAGTGGCACAGGCAATAACCCTCCTCTAATAAGTAACACAGGAACCTGCTGAAGGCAAAATCAATAGAGCCTGATTCCCAAATTATGTGAATATTTAGTTTTTCAAACATTATGCACCAAGATCTTTCAGAGCCAGCTTATCTTTTTCTGCCTTTCTAAGCTAACTGCATAAGTACTGCTTGTAAAAACTATTTGCCCATGCAAAGTGAAATAATCACAATGCCATGCTCATTTACACACAAAATGATTTTGTGTCCCATTGTGCTCACAGTTGTTCAGCTCTCTAGGGGTGATTAAACTAGCTATGCTGCTACAGCTTGAGATGATTTCACTGAATCGTTTCTCCATGAAGTTGCTTCTTTGCTAAGCTGTTATTTTAACCATAAAAGGTAAACAGAAGGCAGTTGTAAGAGCTCCATTCAGCTCTGTGCCCAGGGCTATAACCCTAGGGCAGAGAATGCTGAAAGACTGCAGAATTTTCCAGGGTGTTGCCTTTCTTGCTCTAAAGCCTTCAGGAATACTGTTCATTTAATACACACTCTAGATGATACATTTCAGATCCTACTAAAAGAAAGACTTCAAAAGTGTAAGAACTTTTGGGCGGATGAAGCTTTCCCACCTCTGCACATAGCTTGGGGCCATGGTAACCAATACTGCTGTTGATGTTGGGAAAATACAGTAGAAATAAACTGCACAGAGCAGAGCAGACAGATAGGGACAAGGGAGGTGAAAGGTTGCAGGAAAGAAACAGGCAGCAGTCTGGAAGGGATAACGAGAAAAAAAAAAAGCAAAAAGAATGAAAAAGGAGGCGGCTCTGAAGGAGGGACAAAGTTAAATCAAGGAGCAGGCACTTAAAAGACTACAGATGGGAAGCAAGACTAATTAAGGATGTAAAAGCGCTTTGTTTCTAAAGTTTATTGTTGCCAGGATAAAAATTAATTGAAACTAATGCTGTTATTCACTCGTGCAGTTTAATTCCTTCATGCACATTTAAGACGTGAAATGAAAACGGCAGGTTTAAGGACCTTCCATGAAGCTGCTCGCCCTCCCGGGGAGCCGGAGCGGGGGCGGCCCGGGGCTGCAGGACCTCGAGACTCGGCGTGACCAGAGCTACTCCCCGGCAGCTCCCCGGACTGCCTTCTCGGCGGAACTGCTCTCCCTGCCCGCAGACCTTCATTTCTTTACCAGCAGAGACAGGAGAGCACTAGGGCTAAAATCATCCGCTGCAGCCCTGCGACCGCCCCATCTCCAGCACTCCGGGGCAATAACCGGCTGCAGAACTTCCCCGGGCGCCCCCGTGACTTCGTGGCAACGCCTGCGTGTCCCCAGCCTGCGCGGAGCGCAGCCCGAGGGGCACAGCTACAGACTTGGCAATTACCTTTGTCTCTATCAACAGGGACGGCGACCGCTCGGGTCTGCCTCCAGAGCCACTCCGAGACAACTGCTTACGCCGTGAACTGAGCCTACAGACAAAGCGGGGGGGGAGGGGGGGGAGGCTGCAAACCGTGGGCTCGACGGCTCCAAAATTAAAAGTCCGTAAACATTTGCACACAACTCCACGCTGCTTCACTGAACACTGGACCGAGTGACAGAGGAGACCGTGCCCAAAACTTTTCCAGAGGAGGGGGGAGCTCCCTCTGGAGCTCTGGTTACTGGAAAAAAAAAAGAACAGGGAAAAAAAAAAGAGGAAAAAAAAAAGGAGAGAGAAAAGGCTTTCTCCTTCCCCCCCGCCCCGCAACCCGCCTATCTCCGGCAGTCTCCAGTCTATTTAGTTCAAGTTTCACGTCACCCAAATGCCTTTCCCTGCTGATGGTCAGGGAAATCACCAGTAAGCAACGCACCCGGTCACTCAACTTCTGCCTTTTCCTTTGAAACACACTGTGTGCCCAGAGCTAAAATTCAACCACAAAAAAAAAAAAAGCGCACAACATGGCGTCCTTTACTTATTCTCACATAACAAGAAAGGAGATGTCTTAGATGAATGCGAGAAAAAAAAAGGCAACCCCGAATCCCCGATCCCGTACATTTTCCGCGCAGCCAATGGTGGTTAGCATTAGCCAGGCTAATGTATTAATTTTGCAGAAGTGTGCCACATCGCATGCAGGAACAGAAATGCAAACTATAGCCTAGAGTGGTTTGAAGTCTACCCCAAACCAAGCCTTCCACTCTCACTGGCGCCAGAGTTTCATTCACAGCCCGCCCGTGTTTTCCATACGCGGCGCTCCCCATTGTCGCCCGCCTTCCCTTTGTGCCGAGCCGCCCCGCCGCCAGCCCCCGCGCCCCGGCCCGCGCACCCCCGCGCCGCGCACCGCCGTGCCGTGCCGTGCCGTGTCGCGGCACCCCGCCCGCCCGACCCCCGCGGCTCCGCGTGTACCATGCGAGAGCGCGGAGCGAGCCGCGCTGCCTCCGCCGCGCTGGGGCTTGGCCGTCTTCAGAGCCGGGGCCGGGGCGGCAGCGCGGGCACCCCGGGCCGCGGGGCTCCGCCGGCGCTGCCCATGCTGGAGCGGAGCAAAACAAAACATACACACACACGCGCGCGCACACACACACACACACGCAGCGCTATCAAAGCGGGGCGGCTGCAAACGGGTCCTGTAGCTTTAAAAAAACCACCCCTCCGCCGCTTCTCCTCCGGAGCCAAGAGACGAGTTAGTTTGAAGAAGAGGCACTTTCCAAAAAAAAAAAAAAAAAAAAAAACCGAAAAAAAAAAAAAAGGGGGAGCGAAGGCGCGAGCGTGGCGCGCGGTGCGGTGCGGCGCGATGCAATGCGATGCGAGCCGATGCGATGCGATGCCATCCGATGCGATGCGATGCAAAGCACGGCGCGGCGCGCACTGCGCGCTCCGGCCCCGGCACGGGCAGCCGCGGGAGCCGCCGCCGCCGCTTTCCTTACCTTGAGCACAGAAGAGATCTGCGAGCCCCCCTCGGCTTTGGGCTCTGTGGGGTTTGTGTGTGGATGGGCTCAGCTTTTTGCTTTTATTACTATCTTTGCTCCGCAGATCCTGCTGTGATTATTATTATTTTTAAAGCTTCTCTCCTCTCCCCCTGTTTTTGCTGTTTCTTTTTCTATTTATTTTGTGTGTGTGTGTGGGGGGGGGTAAAAAGCCTTTAAATGAAACTGCCGAGGCTGTTATGAGAAGAAAGGCAATAATCCCGTCTCTAAATAACAGAGGGAAGAGAGAAGAGGAGGAAAAAAAGCGAATTCTTGCTCAGGGCTTTGCAAACGCCTGCAGGGCAGAGGATTAGGCTACAATTAGCTCAGCCCTTTGCTCTCGCCCTAGCTAATTTTGCGATGAAAATTGGGTATTTTTCCCTCCTTTTGGTGAAGGTCTCCAGATTTATTCCTCCCCCCCCCCCCCGAAAAAAATAAAATACAACCCCTGAAAATGAAATAAGGCTGGGAAGGCGACCGGTGCCCCAGCCCGCGCCCCCGGCGCCGCCGCCCGCAGAGGCCCGCCGCGCGGCGCGGTCGGGGCGGGAGCCCCCGCGCTGCCCCGCGGAGCCCCCCGCAGCTCGGCCCTGCCGGGGGATAACGGTTCGGTGTTGGGGAGGATCAGGCCACTGTCACGTCCTTCAACAGACTTACTGAAAAGGAGGAAAAAGGAGGGGGGGGTGGGGAAGGGGGGGAAAAAGCTGATTTTAATCATTGTCATTTGGTCTGATGTAATATTTCCCCAGGCATTTTCAACTAGGCATAAATTTTCAGCTCCCAAATAAGTAACACAGGGCACGTTTCTCACATCTCTTGACTCCTCTGCTACAATTAGGGTAGCACCCACTCTGCACTTGTTGATAAACTAGATCAAGTTCAATAATAAATAAATAAAATATAGAGCTGCTTGTCCCCTGGCCGCCCCCTTCCCCCGCGGCACCCTGCGCCGCCGGGCTGCGGACGGGGGGTCTCGGAGGCGGGCAGGGAGGGGGCTGCAATTATTCCCATCCATCCATCCATCCTGCCTCCCCCTCCCTTTCACCCTTTGCTAATGTCTCGCATTGTAAACGCCAAATTTCCTGTAGGCCATTAAAACCAAATGACGTCTATCGACATGCATTGTGCTATTGCGGAGCGCCCTGGCAGCCCGCCCCCGGCCAAAAGCGCCATTTCAATTAGAGAACGCGGCGCGATGGCGCGGAGCTCCGCGGGCGCGCAGCGCGCCCGGGCCGCGCGCCCGGGGGTGTCCAGCAGGGAACCCCCCCCCAAAGAAAAAAAAACACTACACCCATTAAAAAGGAGGGCAAAAAAAGGCAAAGCCCTCCCCCAACTTTGAGCCAAAGATGCGGGGCTGCCGACGCCTGTGCGTTTTTGCAAACTCCGGCGGGGGATGCGCCCCCAGCACCCCGCTCCGCGCTGCTCCCCGCGCAAGTTTGGCGGAGGGTGCGGATCCGCTCCGCGCCGCAGCCGGCGGGCGATCCCGCGGCGCCTCTCCGGCGACTGGCCGCGCCGTCTGCGCCCCGCGGGCGGGGCGGGGTGGGGTGGCGAGGACCCGCCGCCTTCCGCGCCCGCGGAGGAGTGCCGCGCGCCCCGGCCGCCCGCGAGCCGCGGCGGCTCGTGGGGCTGCAGCGCCTACTAGCCGCCGCGCGCGGCCGCGCAGGGCAGTTATGCAACGCTGCGCGCCTGATGGAAAGGTCAGGCCGCCGGCCCGCGGGACGGGGCCGCGCTCCGCGCCCGCGGGGCACGGGGGGCCTCGGGCGGAAGCACGAGCGGAAGGCAGGCAGGACCCCCTATAAGTGAGGGGTTTTTTTAAAGTTCGCTTCCGTGGCAGGAATAAACAGAAACTTTCCTCCTAAGGGTAGTTTTTTTTTTTTTTTTAAGAGTACAAACTACAGGAGAAGAGGGAAATTTTCTCATTAAAGTTACATCCCTGCAGTTAGTTCAATTACTTGATATATGCAGAAGATGTTGTAAATTTAAAGATTTAAATAGCTTACAAAGATGCCGGAGGCTCCATCAGTTAATTTCCTTAATTTATGGATTTTTAGCTGAGCTTCTGAAATGAAAAGGAGAATGAGAACTAGGTCAGCAGAGAGATTTGCATCCAGAACAGACTAAAATTTGTTTTCCTTGACCATCCCATCAGCCCAGGTGTGATCCTTGGTCGGGGTCACAGCCCCACCTCTGACCTCCGTGCTGGGACTCTCTGCCTGTGAGAGCGCGTCACAAAGAGCTGGATTCTGTTCTAGCATAACCTTCGAACACATGTGTCTCCAGATGGCTGCTTCACCTGATCCTGGGTCAAGGCTGTAGCCTAAGTAGTCTGCAACCAGCACTCTGGTCAACAAGTGGATATGGGGAGAATGAGCTTCACTGAGACTCGATGACCTGTCACGCAGCCCGAGTTTCACTAAGCCTCTCTGTAGGGTGCAGGCGACTATTTGGGATGACTTGGTGTCATAATTTTTACTTCCTCTGTGAATTACTGCTCAGTGAAACTGCTCAATGAAAAATAAGTACGAGAATCTTGAACGGCCATCGGAACATCATAAAAATAGGATGCTTTTGCGCTGAGAAAAGGAGGAAAGAGAAGATCTAACAGTATTGCACTGAACAGAAAGTCGATTAGTTTTTCTCACTCATCCCAACCCATCTGTGACAGGTATCATTTCATTGTGCTGCACGGAAATGGGAGGCACGGCTAATAAAGATCTATTTTGTTTGTTTGTTTGTAGATCAAAGCAAAGACACAGTAGCACTTGGGATGAAAAAGAAAATAGCACTCGCATGGTATGTAACGTGTGTGGGATTGTTTTTTAGGTATCTAAGAAAAGGACAATGTACTTCAGAGCTTTGAGTTTTTTCTTGCCTGTATCAGTGTTGAGGGTAATAAAGTTACCCGTTACAGCTCTATAGGCACTCACTCGTTCCTTTCTTCTCACTCAAGTGTGTCAATGCCTTTCTGTTGTTGTGTTTCAATATGTATGAATATATACATATGAATTAATGCTTAAAAGATTGATATAAACTAAACAGTTTTAGGAAACAACATTGCAATGTGATTAGTATTGGTGTTCATGATTTAACATTTCTTTTCCCACTAGATGAAGTTTCTAAGATTTGCAAGGTACGTGTCAAGGACGGGTATATAAATGGATTTTTATTTATTCACAACTCCAAGACTAATTGCTTCTCTTTGCCTGAAGGCCAAGAGATTGGTTTTAATATGACACTTCAAAAGTATTCATAGAACTACAGAGATACTAAGTGTCATTGTTTAAGAGAGAAATCTCACTATGCTTCTTGTGACCCTGAAAATAAAATCTTCCCCTCTATTTTGAATCCTAATGTTGTTTTTCAGAGTTTCACTTAAAGCACAACTATTAAGAAGTCTACAAAGGACAATATTAAATAGTATGCAGTGAACAAAAAAGAAGAAATACTGTTAGAACTGAATATAACTTATTTTCTCAACAATTCTATTATCCTCCCTATAAAGCAATACAAAATCTCTAACAGAAGATTCCAGAGCTTGGTTTTAGGATATTGTGATTAAAAGCATTAAGTTATCATAGGTGTTTTAAAAGTTTTTGGACAAATGCCCGGTGTGAAGATACTAAATACTTCAAAATTAAATACTTTAGATTTGTTTTTCTTCTTGGCAGTTATTAGTATTCTGTGGAGATGCTTAAAAATGGAATTGGACAGAACCTTTTAAAATCTAATTATTCCATAGTTTGCTTCCATTTCTTTTCCCAATAAACAGGCAAAAAAAATTATTGACACACTTAAGACAGTGTGAAAGAGAAGCCCATAAAGAGCTCATTTATCTCTTTTTGAAAAAAATGTTTTACAAGATAGCAAATTGCTTATATTTTACAGGACAGAAAATTACTAGATTGTGAAAAGATGCAGATTTGAAGAAATATACATTTCCTATGAAAAAGATGTTCCAAGCAGATTTTGAAATAATCAGATTCAAAATTCATTGACTGTGTGAAATAAAGTATCATGTATTGAACAATAACCGACCTCTTCTACACCATGCTATGTGAGTGAGAGTACGGACAACTCCCAGTCGGTACTGTTCTGAAAGCCCTGTACGAATCTATGCTAGCAGGCCTCATCCTCATCTTTTCCTTATATCGTGTCTTATCTTGAGGTTTGAGCCTGACTTCAGAACTTCTTATGTTACATATCTTAACCTGAGGCTTGATCCTGCCTTCCCGGCAGTGATATCAATATTCCCCCTGACTACAAAAAGTGCAGGAAGAAATCCACAGGCTGTTTGACCCTCCTCTCTAAAACACACCATGCTCTACTGGGCATTTTAAGGTAAAGCAGTAAATAAGAGGAAAAATGGATCATTTAATGAAATGTTTAAAGCAGAGAAATGAGAATTAGGGATTTATTCCTTTAGAACAAAGGAATTTATGTCCATATGTAGATAAATAGTCTTCCTAGTCACAGTTAAGACACCATTGTGATCTAGATGGGCTTTTATTTAGGGAGACAAGATTTGAGTAACAAATTGGTGCTTCAAAAGTAGTTGTTGGACTGCGGTGTGTAATGGGAAAGGTGCACCTTCAGGCAGCAAAGCCCACAGTGAGGTTTCATGGATATGACTGCATTTAGCCCTGTCTTCTAGACCATAGAGGCACCAGTGAGAAACACATCTGAACGCAGGGAGTCGGCAGCTGTGGATGCTGTGACTAGCACCATCACTTCTGTCACTGAAAAGGAGGTAGAAGCAGAAGGTGTGGAAGGCTGATGTTACATATGCGTTGAGCCGCTGGAAAGGTTTGTTCTTGTGAGAAACCTGAAAATATTAAGCACCTTGAAATCCTAACAGTTGCCAGTCAGTTGACGTATAAGGAATAATGAAAGGAAGAATTAAAGGCATTTCCCAGTTGAAGCAAGTTTTGAAGCCAGTTCCAGTAGCAGTGCCAATCATTCTGGAACAAGAACTTGACCTAGGGTTTGCTAATTAAGTCAAATAATTGTTTGTCATTTGTAGGCAGATAAGGGGTTTCCTGGGAGCGATAAGCATGACCATGTAAAGAACAAAATCTAATCATTAAGAAATCACCAAGTCTTGTCACTCTTTTCCCTTGAATGCTTTTCTGTTCTTTTCAAGAAACAGCTTGCTGCTGAGTGAGTTTACAAACCATCACTTTATTGACTAAATACAGATGGACTGTTTTTAAAACTATCCATTATCCAGTGCCTAACTCATGACAACAGCGTGATACAAAGAAATAATCCACACTGGAATGCCAGGATGAAATAGCTCATCAGGAAATATAGTATAGGAAAGATTTGCCTGTCTCTTCTGCTTCCAGCTGTTATAAGCCAAAAATAGTTTCCAAACTGAAATTTTCTTAATCAAGATGTCCCATGTTAGCATTCAGCATGGTGTTTCTCGGTTTTATACTTTGCCATTTTATTGTAGGCTTTCACTCCTCCTCTTAAGCAGTTAGAATATTGAGGAGTATTTTTAACTTAAGTAACGTGCATGGCATTAGTTTTTTAGCTGCTTATTAAATAAAGCTTATCCATATTGTATATGGCATGGAGAGGAAAAAACCAGGTTTATGTCTGAGTGTAATCCCTTCATTGGTTTATTAGAGTCACAAAATATGAGAATGTCACAAATCCACATGATGTCCCTGAGAGCTTGATTTTTGCATATGGATCGCTGACTTTGCTGAATGATGTATAAAATCCTGTGTAGCCAGGCAGTTCCCAACTGAATACACTTCTAAGGGAGGTTATATGCATTGCTGCTGCCAGCAAAGGTCTGGAATATGTTAAACTGCAAAAATATCACTTAACAGAATACAGAGAATGAAGAAAAGAGACATAAAGGCCCTTTTGTACCAAATAATTTACTGATTTTAGGATCTTCAGGCACCAATATCTCTAGAATTGTAGTTGAATTGCTTCTTATTTCTGTAGCAGCATTTCCAGTGTGCTTTTTCTTTGGCAAATAGCAGACTGAGGGGTCTGGATCATGAATGGTTGGGACCCAACCTGAGAGAGCAGCAGCTCAATCAAGCATCATGACAGTGACATGAAAATGGATGAAAAAGAAAACGGAGCAAATTCTTCCAGATATAGAGGCCCTCTGTGATTCCAGAAGGAGACTGAGTAGTCTGAATAGTGAATTGGAGTGGGACTGCAACTAACTTGCAGACTGAGACAAATCAGAGATCAGAACTCTCCACTGCTATGAAAATGAAACAGTAACAGTGTTGTGGTCTGGGATTTCTGCATCTTAACTCCCTGATGGTTATCTCTGGCCACCTGTGATGCATGAGGGCTCAGCTGGAGCATTTCCACCACATGCTGTGGTAGGAATGTACTCCTACCAAATGGGTGATGCACAACAGTGCTGCTCTTCCTGGCCTGCCGGAGGAGAGCTGAGCTGCAGTCTCAGTGCCATTGTTTTAGCACAAAGAAGAGGAGAGCTCTGAATCTGGACAGCTGAGCAAAAGCCCATCCAAATCCTGCTATGCCAGAGACCCTTGGAAAGGAGGCAGTATGTCAGACATATGGTTGAAACATGCTGTGCTCCAGCCATCCTCGGTTAGCGTATGGTCTCCTGAGTACTGCTGCCAGCTGGGCTCTAATTTACACTGGGCCTGAGAAACAGGGACCTTCGCAGTGTCCCCGATGGTCTCTTCTCCTTTGCTTCACTGATTTCAGATATGCAGATATTTGGAGCTTTTAATTTCCCCTGCTTGGCATCCTTTCAGGCAGACACAGGGGGATATACTTCTTTATTTAAACAGTGTGTTTGGTTGAAAAAGCAGAGACGAACATTCTTTGAGAGTAAAAATTCAGAATCCTGACTCTGTAAAATTTTTCATATCCATAGTATCACATCAGATGTCAAGCAAACATGTAAAGTTAATAAAACAGGCGTCACTAAAAGTCTCACAACAGCAATGCCAAGTAGTAGAAATTATACTTACCTGCTCTAACCTGTATTTTTGAGGATGCATGTGCTGCAGCATCATTTTTCATGGATTTGTGCTCTTAACTTCTTAAGCATTGGATTATTGCTCATTTCTGTCCTGGATCTCGTCTCAGAAAGAGAGGAATGGGATTACTTTTTTCTTGTTGGAATAAGTTCCTTAAACAAGAAGCATATTTCTCATCATCAAGCACATAGTGAACAGTGCACCAAGGAGAGAATAACTGAAATCTTTGTTAAACTCTTGTTTAACCTTTAGTTCTGGTGTCTTATTACAATGCCACAGGTTTTGCCACCTTGTAGTCAGTCTTCAGTTTGTCAGGTCATTATGTATTTTTATACCCAGCTTTTACTTTGCAATTAGCCTCTGAGATGTAGAAGTTGTAGAAGGAATCTGTGAACAGATTAATTCAATGCAATTTGAAATAAATACAATTTGATGCTATTTGACTTAGTGCCCTTCTTAAAATTGTTTGTAGCAGCAATTACGCAGTTATATTTTTGTCCATTTTTAGAATACTGTACTCATTCTGCTTTATGCAAAGGACCATTGTGCATGTTTAATATCTTTGCGATCATTACTCAGTTAAGCTTTCTGTGGTCAAGACATCCTTTTGGAAAAAAATGCAGGTAAATTTTAAGACATTATATTCTTTGGTAAATAAAAGTGTTTAAAAAGTCATAGCATCAAATAGGTTCACATTAATCCCTTGTTTCTGAATACACTGCGCTATCTGTAACATGGGAGATCAGTCTTGGCTGCTCATCTGTTTGCTCAGAAGTGGCTTTCCTTGTAGAACCTCATCTTGGAGTTAGTTTTCTAGACCATTTCCTGTTCCTCACAAGATATTCTTGAGATACGATATAACTGAGGGACCTGCTGGCTAGTAACTGCCTCTTCCCTGAGGTACTGGCTTTTCAACAGTAAAATCATAAATTAACTGAAAAAATAGAAATTATCTTCAGTCAACAAGACCTTAAAGCTGTCCAAAGCCATGTAAAGTCATCTATATCACCATGATCCTCCAGTCCCTTCCTTTTGCTGCTTTTCTGTTCAATTCTTGCATTTTATCTCAGAATATACTGGGAATTTTTGGATCAGAATGCTTTATGTGTTCCAAAACACTGGGAATCTGTTTCTCACCTTTGTGCCAATGCTCACCGCATGATTGTTTACCAGAGTCATGTCATCAGCTCTGGTGAGATGATTAGAGATGTCAGTAAGAATTACACTTGGGTCTGTGCAAGGATTCAATTTTACTTCTTCATTTGCTGCTTTTTGGAGTTTTACTCTTCAGATGCAGGCTTCAAATTAAAATGCAGACTTTCCCCCCCTGTGGGCCAGATATTTACTTGCTTTTTACAGGCATCTACATTCATATTCCTAGAACGGCAGGGGACTACAAGTTTTGACTGTGAAAAGGGCAGTTCTTTCAAAAGAATTAAAGGTTCTTCTTTCAAGCATCTGGGGAATGGGAGAGCAGGATGGGTGACTGCAGCAGTGGCTTCCTCAGGGTCAGTGATGGGGCAGCAAGGGTGTTAGTCTCCTCCACCCTTTTCTCTCACCATTTGGTGCTTCCTGTAGGAAACTGGTCTGGCATGGGAGAAGGAACAGGACTGGAGGCCACACTTAGAGGACATCTAGGCCACAGTGTTCCTCCCTCATTCTTCCTTGGCTCACTACACATATTTTGCCCTTCTTTCACTAAATGAAGACCCCTGTCCACATTGTTTTACCATTCAGCCACTGCCATGGTAGAATAGCAAGTCCCTGTCTCTCTTGTTATGCTACATGAAACTAAAAATATCAGCCCCACTGGAGTTACTTCTACATTAAAGATGTAAGTGAAGGAGAAATTACTTTCGGAGCTTTTTCTTAAAAAAATTAATTTTTAATTAATCTTAATTAATTTAAATTTTGAAGTGATATGAAAAATAATTGTAAATGAATATATAGATATCTATTTCTTTCTTTATTTCCTTTTTTCCCCCCTTGCTTTCCAGTGCTGAGAGCACGAGTAATGCGTGACAAAAGCTGTGGCTCCCTGTTTGTATGGCAGAAGTCGGGATTTTGTGCAGGACAGGTGGGAGGCAGGCAGATGGCCAGGTGCCCCCACACCAGCTGGCCTGTGCAGGTGGGCTGCTCTCAGGGCGACTGCAGATCCCTTCGCCTCCTGGGTACGTGGGTGCGTGGGAGAGCCCGTGGCACTGGACAAAGCAGGGCTTTGTGCAGTGGGTGAGGCCGTGCTTGGGGGCCAGGGAAAGACACCCATGGCCTCCCACATCCTGCCACAGCGCCATGCTCCTGCCTCAGCCCTCCACTCAGCCTTCCAGCCACGCTCCATTGCTATGGAAACTGGCGGCTGCTCCTGGGGGGCTGTGGGGGGCTGGCAGGCAAATGGTGCCCTGGGAGCCTGAGGCCCCGCGCTTTGAGAGGGTCCCTCTGTGGCCAAGGTCTTGGCCCTGTGGGGGGCAGGGGAGTCTGATACTGTGCAGCAGCCCCGACTTGCCACTGCGAAGGACCCTCTGGAGTGGGGGTCTAGCACCATGGAGGGCTCAGTGGGACAGGCACCTGTGGTGCTCAGGGCCTGGCAGGGGCCCCAAGGGCTGTCTAACAGAGTGGGATCAGGTGGGTAAGTGGAGGCAGGTGTGCTTTTGGTGTGTTGGGTGTGTTGCTCAGTTTGAGGTAGAAAGCCTTTGTGTGAGGAGATGGAGAGGCTGCAGGCTGGGGCATTGGTGTTAACTGTAACTCCCATCAACCTGCAAATGTGAGTGGCACCAGGTTTCTAGAGAGCTGCTTGGAGAGAGCGGTCCTCTGAGAGGTAGGAAGTCTTGTTGTTTCTAATTAATGCCTGTGTGGTAGCCTAATCTGTGTTATGGGGCTCTCATGAGTATTGTAGCAACAAAGGTATATTTTTGGGTTTGGTTAATTAAAAATTGCTTATAAATCTGCCTAGGTCCTATGTTGCACTTAACTAAACTCTGTGGTGTGGCTGTACTGCAGAAGAAATATACCATATTTTTGCAGTTACAGCAGTAATTTGAGTAACCTCCTGTAGAGTTCGTTCTTTGCTCACTTCAATTGTTCCTCATTGAGTACTAAATGCTTGCTCTGCTCCTTATGTCAGCTGCATTAGGTGTAGTGGAGAGGGTAGGACTGATGGCTGCTTGTAGCCATCCCTAGATCTATGGGAAGAGTAACAGTGATGGTCTCAGGTGTAGGTCTTCCACTCAGGGAGTGGGTCATGCTGCTTTTGTAACTGCGCTTGCTTCCAGGACCAAAGTTTGTAGCGGGCTTAAGGTTTTGGATGTGCCTCTATGCTGGGAAAATGTTTTTGTCAGGAGGCCTGAGAAGAAGTGATAAGATAATATGAATTAGCCAGTGATTCAATTTTATGGTAAGGTTGTGGTTTTTTAGGGGCCTAATTTCAAGTACATATGGAAGAGTCTCATATATGTTTTTGTTAGCTGTATGTATATGTGTATAAAAACATGTAAAAATGTATTTATATAGAAAATTTCTATATCAACAGGGCACTTAAATACATATTTGTAGTGAGGATGTGCCTGATTTGTTTGCATTAGGGTGATTTAAACAAATAACAACTTAAAGGGCATGTTTTTTATGTACAGCTATGTGTATATCTTTATTTTAGATTTAATTCCTTTTGAGACTTGTAATAAGGGGGAGTGTGTCTCCCAATAAGCTAAATTGAGAGGAAATAATACAAGAGTTTTATTCAGTATGTATAGTGACTGAATAAATCTAGCCATCTAGATATCTAAAAGCTCTAGAGTTTCACACTGCATTGCAAAGCATGGCAAGCTTTTCTCACCATTGAGGTTTTTTCCCCTACATTTTTTTTTCCAAGAAATACTGTGCCAATACTGCTGACACTTGGCTTCCCAGAAATAGATGTTTAATTCAAGCACTTGAATCCTGAAATTATGTGATTGTGTCTTTGTGGCCAATACAAATTAACAGAGTAGTAAATAAAATTCAGTTTGAGAAGGAGAAATCCTGCATTCCTAGAAAGGAAAATACAGTATAGGAAATTACAAGTGAGAAGAAAATACTGAAACAAATTCCTTAAATAGGATAAAACCCACTTTAATATTTTACTCTTATCAACAAATGTTCTAAACAGTGCTTGATCTTGAGCTTTTGTGCTTTTATAAATACAAAAAATTAAATAAATTCTCTTTTTTGAAGAACATAGCCAAAAATATCTATTCCAAAGTACAGATATCTGAGCCTGCCAATCTGCAGTTCATGTTTGTAAGCAAAGCATGATCTTTCTTGAGCATTTTCGAGGAAAAAGGGTACTTAATAATGCAAGATTACTTTCTATTATTTTGAGAACAGTGATTGTTTAAAAAAACCCCATCAAGAGTGGTTTTATCTCATTTCATAAATGCTTCTTATGAAGATTGTCTCTGATTGTGGAAGTGGATTTGTAGTCTTGGGACTTGAATGTCTTGGCCATCACATAACTTAAAAAATAGCCAGTCAGAGGAAAGCACCAGAAGTACAAGTCTTGATATGTAGATACTTGGTCTCTGTATGCAGTTGATGTTTTCAGGGACAACTGCTTTTGTCTGCTTGGCTTGCAGGTGCTGTTCCTCTTACAGGTTTGATAACCCCTTTAACATGGGCAAAAGCAAGCCATGAAAATAACCCCTGATGGTGTTTAATGGTGCAGTTAGCAGAACAGCAATTGTATAGTTCTAGGATTCCTACTTCTCACATTTCTTTACTTGAAAGACATAGTATTGGTTGAGGAGCAGGTACAGATCTGAAGGTAACTACAGTTATTGGATAGATTATGTCATCACAAGCTGCATATATGAGTATTTAATCCTTTGGAGAGCAACTGAGGAAGCAATAATTTTAGGACCAAAGCTCACTGTCAGCTCTACTCAAAGCAGAACTGCTTCAATTAAAACATGGGAAGCTTTTAATAAGTATTAGTTGGGGAGGATTGGGACATACCATAGATGCTCATTTTTTGGTGAGAATGGTGGCACAATTGCTACATTCCTTGAAAATAATAGTTCTTAGCAATTCTGTTCAGATGCTGTTGTGAATCTAACTCTTTCCTGTAATAACCCTGTTAAGAAATCAAGGGAGGAATAACTTCACCAAGGAAGTCCAAAGCCAATCTTGCATTACTGTCTGGTGGATATTTTCCCAAATTCAGAACTTCTATGACCCAAATTCTGGCTGTTGTTCATCCACAATGAACTTGATAATGGAATATTTTAAAGTAAGTTTTCTGTGGCGCTTGATATTTATGCTAATAGAATGCTAACTTTGTGATATTTAATGTTTACAGTGTTAATAGCAGAAGATAATAGCTGTGGCTTTTTTGTGTTGGAGATTTTTAGTATGTTATTTATAGATCTGAAACCTACAAGATATGATATAAAGGCCTTCAATATGAAAAATGTTACATTTCTGAGCAGACAGTGAGAAAATTGCCTTTTAGAGGTCAAAACTCCCAATGCCTCTGGCAACATGGCCTTGATGTCATTTGACAGGGTGGAAACACAGCCCTTCGTGGGAATAAACAGCCAATACCTGCATGATTCATTTCAGTAGGAGGGTTCTCCCATTGTTGCTAGGCAATATTTGCTAGGTGGAGTTAAAAAAACCCCACTCAACAAAAAAACAAACAACAAAAAACCCCCAACCCAACCACCAGCTCCTCACAATAATATTTCTTTCCGGTTGTCTTGCTATTGATATGGATTTTGATTCTGTTTTGTGGGGGGGTTTTTGTGTTGTATTTTTGTTGTTGTTAAGTAGGTGGTAATTTCTCATCCCTGCAGAATTGATAGGAGAGGCATCAACTGAATCCCAAGATACCAGGGAGGGGAAGAGTCAGGGAAAGGGTTGTCACCTGTTTAGCAGAAGGTTTTCTTTCTTTCTTCCTCTCTCTGTACCTTCTTAGAGCTGTCTGTTTGAAAATGCTTGACTGTGTTGTGATGTGCAATTCTTAGAGAAGAAACATGGCAGAGACCAGCAGACATTCATTTGAAATGATTTTCATTCATTGCATTCTGGAATGGACTTGAAAGCAGGTCTCAGAGGCAACTTGTATGTACCAGTTTGTCTTACATGTTTATTTATGACAGACTTGAATCTTCAGGATGGTATTCTATCAAGTGACATACCCACTCAGTGTGATGTGTGTCTAAAAATAGGTCATTGTCAAAGGACAGGAAAGGAATTGTATAAATTTATAAACTAAACCATTGCAGTCTAGTATGACAGCACAGTAGCACACTTGAAGCTGAGATAATGATGTGTTCAAAATTATAGCCCTCCGTGGATTATTTTTCCAACTAATATATTAGCATTGCATTTATCAAAATAGAAGGCAGACTCTGAAGATAGCTAATGATAATGGCTTACTTTTGACACAACAATTTGGAAATGGTAAAATAAACCAAACCAGAGGTCATCTTGGAAGGTAGCAAGCAGATTTGGACCAAACTTTGCTAATATACTTGAAATATCACTGATTACAATTAACTGATTTTTTATTAATGTTAAATAATATTCTAAAGCACTTATTTAATACTGGAAGGTAGGCATTTGGGTTTGAAAAATACCATTCCTGCTTTGTGCAGGTAGTCAGCGTGAGTGAAATTTTTTCTTGTTTTTTAGTCTAGAGAAATATTGGCAGGCCTGAAAAATAACACAAAGAAGTGACCCCATTTAAAAACAGGGTATCAGAAAAGGGTTTTCTGTGATCTTAAGGAACCTGTTGATGCATACAAATTGGTTTTTTTTGGACCTTAACAGTTTTCTTCTGCTTATGACAGTACATCAGTAAGGCCTGGCACTTGGCTACAGCAGTAATGCATGTTTTGATGTCTAACTGCAGTGCTGTTACTGCAAGACAAATAGAAGGACTGATATTGAATTAAGGATAGACTGTGGAAGTGGTCAGTAAAGAAACAAACATACGTGGCTCGGGTTGTAGTCAGAGGGTTGGAAGTTCCCAGGTGAGAGGGCAGGGAGGAACCGCAGGGGAAGTGTGACATCTGCTGGAGAGATGGTATCAGCAGCAAGAGATCCCTCACTGATAAACGGGCGCGTTTGACGTGAAAATGCTTCATGTGACGTTTGAAAATGTGTCACTGCTGGAGGTGAAAGTAGGATGATCTCATAGTTCATATTGTCCAAACGGGTAAACGTGGCAAGCCGATTATATTCTTAGAAAAAGAGATCACCATTTATTAAGATGCCAAAGAAAGCTTATGTTGTTAATTAGCTTCCCCAAACTCTTAATCTGCACTAAAAATATATTCATGTGGTAGAGGCTTAACTATCTTTGAAGATCCAAATACTTTTTTTTTTTCAGAAGAACATCATCATAACTACTTAGATGTTATATCCTAGCACTTGTTTTGAAGCTTGAATTCTTTACTGAGTTTTCTGTAGTATTACTTCCAGGTACAAGTGCCAAATTATCAGGACCATCTGCTGCTGAGTAGCCCTGCTTGCTGATCTGAGAGATACTGCTCTGATACTGACTTGGAGATGCAGTTTCAGGAACCCAGCAATTAGAGCCCATTTGGTTTCGATTCCCTTACAGCTGGCTGAATACTGTGAGCATACTCTTCTGCAGAGTGCAGGAATATCGTAATATTGCATGCATGAGAGAGGAGAAAAAGGGGAAGAACTCTGCAGAAGAAGAGAGGTGGGGAAAAGTGGAAATGTCTTCTTGGTGTCACATAGCTAAATTAAGAACTTGCTGTTCTTCAGCCAGTAGAACTTGCAAGAACTCAGGGTGGGCTCACAGCTGCAGAGATCGTGCTTTGTTGTATTTATTTCCAAAGCGTTATAGTATATTGTGGAAAACCCGTCTGCAATTCATTGGAAAACATTTGTATTAAGGATGTTCAGGAAGCTCCTAGCTTGGCCGAGAGGCACAGGGGAAAGAAAATAAGAACATTCATCTTAGTCTTTCAGCTGTGCCTTAAAATGTCTGATTCTTCTGAGGTTTCATTCCATATGATATGGATCATCTCATGTCACTCTGAGATTTTTCTGTGTTATGACTTTGCTACTGAAATATTGCTTTATCCTAAACATGGTACAAGTTCAATCACGATTCTGCTTTGCAGTTCAGGCTCATCTGTGCACAACTGCCCCCTCCCAGTCATATGGGATTTCCCACTTCATCCAAAGGCAATAGATCTTGAGCTTGTCTTTGTCTTTCTGTATTTTCTTCAACTTTTAATGTTTACATATTACTTGCTAGAACAATATAATATTAAAAAGTTCTGTACCATTATTGGCAGTGCCTTTTCTTGCTTTGGCAGCAGGCTCCATCTGCAAGTTTTTTTTGTCTGCTTGCTCAGAAAGAATGCTTTTGGGGGATTGGTCAGTTGAAGCAGGGAAGACTAGTTAGTAAATACCTAACCCCACAAATCTAGCATTTCAGTCACTTAACCCTAGCTGGAATGGAGCAACATTGAAATGGAGTTGACTCATCTAGGGTGGCTGGCCACACCGAACGTTTAACATCAGTATGACTGAGTGAGCCCTTCCTCAGGTAACTTGATTGTTAGAGTCATGAATGGGTGATATTTATGAACTGTGATGTTTAATGTATATTAACCGTGATGTATAAAATACATTGTTTACTCCAAAGAGTGAATTGTTGCACTGTGCTAGTGGAACTGAAATGCGGCTTCCATTAGTCAGAGTTTCTGCTAATCTAAATGGGTTTGAGTGGAAGAGTGCCTATAGTAAAGAGCTTGTTGGTACACTCTAGTGCAGTCTAGTTCAGTGTTGAACACATGTCTCCCAATCTACCTCTTTCTCATCAGTGTGGCTGTAATTGCCCTTTTCTATCTGTTTTCTGGGGTAGATAGTGTGAGTACTCTTAATTCATGTGGTTCTTTGAGTATGAAATTAGTTAGCTTCCAGTTACTGTATTGTCATTTATGACTGGATTTAGGCCAGGCTTCAGTTTCTTCATGAGGTGTTGGTTTTATGTTTTCTCAGATTGGGGAAAACAGTCCTTATCCTTGCCTTCAGGAAACCTAGTTATATCAGTCACTAGCTTTCTGAAGATCATTGTGGGGAGTTCAGATAGAGAAAAGGTCCTATTAGAAAGGGACAGACACTTAAACTAACTAAAAACGAAAGTGTTTTGGAAAGCTTAGTGAGAAGTCAAGTTTTTAGTTAAGTTGAGGCCTGGTTATTTTAAAAGATCTCTAGACCTAACTTAAACAAAAACCCAAGCCAGAAGTTTTGATTGATCTGGAAGCACAACTGAAAAGTTTTGGTTCTCAGCTCTGTGTTGATGAGGAGACAGTTCTTCTTCTTGCTAAATTATAACTGATGATGGTACTGAGCTTGTGCTAGCACAAGGTGCTTTAAGTGCAAATGTGGTCTCAGTCTGAAAATATCTTGACAAATTCACTGAATGGGCTTCCTTCTGTAATATACTCTTGCAATTATAAACATTTCATTTTTGCCCTGAGCTTCTACTTAGATATCATAAACTGAAAATAACCTTAATGTCACTAAATGAGAAAAAAATGAATATATTGCCTCAGAGAGAAACAAAATGTGGAGAGGGATTGAGGAGGGAAGCAGTACAGAACAATATTTGCTGCACTCTTGTGGACACCAAGAGAAAAATATCCTTTGTTTTTCTGAAAATAATTTAAAATGTATTTGGATCAACATTGCAGCTTCTCAGGAACAATGTAAATTTTTGGCTATGCAGATAGGATGTACTGCCTGTGAGAAAGCCGATAGCTTGCATCTGTGCAATGGTGTCCGTTATTGACAGCGATGCCTGCAGGTGTGTGGGAGCTGTTCCAGGAGTGTGTGTTGTGGGAAGGGTTCCTTGAGAACCCCTTGCAAAAAAAAAAAGAAAAAAAAAGGAAGAAAATAATTCAGATGAAAGCCAAAAGTTAGTGAAAGTAGGATATGAAACTTGCTTGTGGAGATATACCACTGGATGCCACTGTTGCTTCATGGAATGTCATGCTAAAATGGTATTGGCTCTGTTTATTTGAAAAATTCTGCTTTTCCTTCACTCTCATCTTAGTTCTTTATTACTTTAATCTTTGTTCCTATCAAAGGAAAGGGGAAATCATGCCCCACTTATTCTCTCCAGCAACATGGTGATATGGTTCCCATATTTAGAAGTGACAGCTTGTCATAAGAAAGAAAAAGGAAAGGCACTAAGTTTTTGTCTCTACCTTCCCTTCTATGGTAGAAAGAATATTCTTCTTGAAAAGTAGAAAGGTTCAGATGAAAGAGCAAACAGCTTTCCTTGTAACTAAATTCCCTCTCTCTGGTTCTGAGTCCTGTGTTAATCACAACTAGACTTGGACACTAAGCCTTTATTCCTGTTTTAATGTCATCCTAGAGAGCAGAGCAGGTCATCACTTTTGCAAATGCCTGTTTGTTTCCTTTCCCAAGCATTGGGCATTTTGTACTTGAAAGAATGGCTTTTTGCTTGTTATGATTTTTTCCTCCTTGGGGGAAAGAGGAGGAGTGAAGGTCGTCAGGTGAATTTCTGATGGCTGTTGCTTGTTTTCACAGGCTTGTTTGTAATCACCTGATTAGCAACTCTGGGAATTGTTTCTAAGTCATACAATGGGTTTTTTTGTCTTGTATTTTTGAGTGAAGCAATCCCCAAAACTTAATGAAAAGGAATCAAAATCCTAAAATTGGAAACTTAATTTTCAGTTGGTTTGGCTTTCGTGTTCTGTGTGCACCTAATTCCTATGCTTTCCCTATGGGAGGAGAAAGATGTGTTGGGGAAAAAGCCCTGAGAGGTGAGCTTTTTCTGGTGTTGTGGTATATGCAGCTTGCTAGCCTGGCTTCCTCAGAGACAAGAACAACCTTCTGCTGTGTGCCTGCTTAACTGGGTAAGCGCTAAATATTGGTAGTTCCAGAAAGTGCTAGCCTAATTAATGGCAGTAGAAATGTGGAGAAAAGGCAAACACAATAGAAAGGGGGCTCTGAAGGAAAAAGAAGAAATAAGCATGTAGCCCTGAGAAAGCACGTTTATTCTGTCTCTGCAAGCTGGGCGGGAGAAGCAGACAGCAGGGCTTCTGCCCGGAGGGCTCGGCAGTGCCATGGAAACGGCACAGGAGCACCAGATCCCTCTGGCTCTCTGGGCCTTGTGGCTTCACTGCGGATTTAGAGACAGCAGCACCCACGCAACCTGCAGGAGGGGGAAGGTTGAAATGCATGTCTGTTCTGCTGCTTCAAAACTGGTTTATAAGGTGAATTAAGAGAGAGGAGAAGAAACAAATAAATGTACTAAGTTTATTGTCAAAGATGGACTGGCAGTTGCAGCACAGTCCCTGTGCAGGATCTCTGACTGCCAGAATGCAGTTTAATTACGCTACTGTTCACTAACAATTCTTCTCTCTCTCTTGGAACCCAGATTGAAGTTTTTGCCTAGATTAGATGATGGAATCTAGGTTTTGCAGTGATCAGAACTGGATGCCAATACTATGTTGTTGTAGGTTCTGGAGAGCCTGTGAGCAGAGCTGCTACTGCTGTTGATGCTGCATAAACTTGTAGCAGTGACCCAGATAACGTTGTGAGTGACACAGTAAGTTACAGTGTCAGGAGAAATAAATGTCTCCTGCAGTCCCTCACAGAGCTCCAGCTGTGCCACGATACCTGCCCTTAAGCCCCATCTACCCAAGAAACTGACCCACTGCTGATGGGCTATGGAACTTGCTAGGCTTTGCTCAATTCTGAACTGCTTATATATATGGATTCAGAAAATACACAGCTCTTGCAATTATTTGGAAATTATGATAATATAGTGTACCTACTAAAGGACCTCTTCAAAACAGTTGCCTGGGACCTGCCATGTCTGTTCAGAATTTCTGGCAGCCATCCCAGTGTGACAGCTCACTGAAGAGCACTTTTGTGCTTTCTCCCCTCATCTGCCACCCTCTGTTCTGATCCTACTTCTGGCCTAGACCTGGAAGAGGGCTACAGTTTTATTTATCCTTTCCACAGCCCTGCAGTCAGCCATGTTCTCATCTCACCTCTGACATGTGGTTGAAATCACAAGTTCTTGTTTGTATTATGCCATGGAAAGAGCAGGTTCTCTGTTTCTTTGCTGGCTTGTAGTAGGGCTGATTTCATTGTTGGAGAATACTAAGTGGCTCTGCTATGGCTTGATGTTGTGGGCTTGTTCAAACAGTAAAATATCAGGTATAGTGAGATGAAAGAAGCAGACATCTGCTGGTATCTTTGGACAGCAGCCTAAATAGAATATTACCACTTTTTTTGTGGTTTGCAGCTGTCAGAAAAGTAGCTAAATGGAGTTTGACTTCTGCACATGAAGGGCTGGGCTTTTCAACATAGTGTAAACTGGTGAAAAGAGAGTAAGATGGAGCAGAGCAGGATGCAAGCTTGTGTTCTTGAGAGGCTGTGGTGTGGTTAGCCAGCTTCCAAATGTAGAGGGAAAAGCCAGAGTAGGATTAAAAAAAATTATACCGTGTGTACAAGCAAAATACTCAGGCTGCTGCTCCTTCTTTTTCCCTCAGTTTATGCTTTCTTCATCCCCTGTTCATTTTAGAGTGAGTGGGCACACAAGACTACTGCTGGCATATATATATGTATGCAAAGATCAGGAATGCTTCCATAGTCTTGAGCTCCTTTTGAGTGTTCCTTAAGTGTACAGAATCTTGTAACTGTAACATCTTTTAACTGGAAACCTTAGTACACATACACAGTAAACACCACTGTCAGAAATGGTGAAGAAATGTTCTGTGTTTTTTACAAGAAGGGATAGACAAAGAACAAATGTGTTCAGAGAAGAGGTTACGAGTGTTCCTCCATGCCACAGGCATTGTCAGGGTTGTGCATATGTCTCTGTGTGTGTACGTTGATAGCCATGAATCATGACAAAGCAGAAATCAATTGTTCACCCTGTGTAATCCTTTGTTTGCTTATCTAATTGAAGGTAGCAACTCATTCTTTTTGCTTTATTTGTAACCTTCACAATTTGATGTTTGTATAAATCTTAAAGGTGACATCTTTGCAGTGTAGATATTCACTCTCCAGTCCTTGTCTTTCATCTGACTGCAGTATGTTAAAAATTTGAACATAGTTGTTTGTAGCTTCCTCTTATATCTTTGTAAATTTATCTGATGTCTTAGGAGTTGTTGCATCCTCTGGTAACTGGTATATGGAAAGTGCATTGTGACAAAGTTATCTTTTTCATTTGGTGCTCTATGATTCTTCACTGCAAGTCTCTTCAAACTCTTGGAGGAGATTTTTCAACAGCTCCCAGCTCATAAGCAACAACTTCCCCCTTAATAACCCTGCAGCCATTCATTTTATTATTTCAAGTTTCTGTCTCTGTGTCACCAACCTAGTCATTAGACTGATTATTATTTAACCTGATTGTGAATTCTGGTTTGGACTCTTTGCTCTTGTGGTGAGTAATTAGAGAAGGCGTTTTCCCCATCAGTTTGTGCTGTTCATGGAAATTTATCACTTACAGAAGATACAGAACAGACATTTGTAAGTTTGTTTTTAAGTGATTAAGTAAAAGTCCGTGAGAAAGGTGAAATGCCTAGCTGACTTCTAGAAGCCTTGCCCTGATGGCCTTGCTGTGCACTAGATGTAAAACACCAGCCCCAAATCCCTAAACGACGTATTTATATTTCTCAAGGATGTGGTAGATTTGTTTCTTTTTCCTGTCCTCCAGTGTCATGAAGTTAAGCTCATGCTATTTCTAGATGGAACAATATTTAAACTGTCTGAAAACGTTCCTATATTATAAAACATTTTGATACTAAAGTCTATGGGTGAATGTGTGAGATCAGGGCAGCAGATAGGGGCAAGGCTATCATAATTCAGAAGCATTATTTCAAAAGATAAAAATATTCTAGTCATAGAAGTGTACAGGTGTCCAACAACACTTGTTCTTTGGTTAAAAGACAGAAAAGATTAAATTCTTTTTTCAGTTAGTGTGTAGGCTTTCCTGAATATTCTGGGAGCTGGAGCAAAGGTAATAACTGAGGGTCAAGGGGAGAAGACTATCTGGCTGGTGATTAATTTTAGTTTGCATGTGGAATACAGCTCTAATGTTTCTTTAGATTTTGTTTTGTTTACCCTGAATGAGAAAACTATGAAGCTATATGTTTTACTTGAATGTAGCTTCAGATTAAATGAAGGTAAATAGGGAATGTCAAGTCTGTCAAGTGAGATTTCTGTGAAGGTGAGTGGGATTTTTTTTTTGTTTTTACAAGAAAATTTGGGAGGGATGAGGGCTTGTTGCGATTCAAATGAGCTGAATTTCATAAAAGACTTAGTGAAACTACAGTTTTTATGCAGGTCTGAAAGGATGTGTACTGGAGGAAAGGTTGCAGCAGGGACAGGTATCCTACTGCAGGTTACAAGTACCTCTGAATATGGAGTTGTCTGGATTTCGATTTAAGCAGCCCAAGAATGTTCAAAAATTTGTCACTAATCCTGTGCTTTCTGTGCTAGTGCCTTGTTCACCTCCAGTTTTGTTGTTTATACCCCAGCTAGTTTTCTTAAAGTCAAAATGGTAATGGTTGCAACTGAGAGCAGCACAAAAAATGCAGGTAGTGCTTAGAGAAAGGTAGCAAAGATTTACTGTATCCGTTTCTGTTGAATATCTAATCAATTTTCTTATTAGGTGGGGTGTTGAATGCATCAAATATCCTGGGAGGTCTAAATACATTCATTTTGTGAGATCTAGTACTTTCAAAAAATAATGTGAATTCTATTATTCTAATTTCATTCAAAGTACTTAATGATCTGACATAAGAGAGGATGCAAAAGGGCCAAGTGTTGTCCTAAATAGCATTAGAACTGGAACTCTGTGCAGAGAAGTGTACATTTTGAATTGGTCAAAAGGAATTGTATTAATTATATGGCATTCCACGCTACACATGAACACCATTAAAAAGTCAGCCTTTAAATCTTAAAACACTTCCAGTTCCTACTATCCTTATTATTAACATCCATATTCTACATTTATGCTTCTGGCAAGAGGTGAAAGCCATCCAGGGTGAAAATAAATTAGTTTCATTTTCCAGTAATTATGAGGAAAATTCTGTTCACTGGCTTTAGTCACCCTCTCAAGTTATTCTACTGCTGCTGGTTAAAAAGATCCTGATCTATGATGTTTCGCTAACGATCAACAGTTTTAGAACTGACATTTTCCAGCAGCACAGCCTCTATTATTGGGTCAATTTTTTCCCTCTTGGGTAGCTGCCAGATTTTTCAAAGCCATTGTGAAAGCTTTTGAAGGGTAAGGTGTGGGGTTTTTTTGGTGGTTTTTTTTTCCCTCTTCCTTTTTAAACTTGATACCTTTATTGCTTGAGATGCAAACTAATGTTTCCAGTTTTCAAAGGAAAAGATCACTTCATCCAAGACAGGTATTTGAACAGTCTGTGTCCATGGGGAAGCAAGTAGTTGTTAGTTTCACAACTAGGTAAAAATTAAGTGGAAATGACAGGACAGCATGCGTAGGTCATAGCTGTCTTATCACATTGTATGTTCTATATGGATAAATAAAATATCTTAATTTGTCAGGTGCATTTTCCCATTCCTATTTCAGATGAGCCTTTCATTTCATAAGATTGAATGACAGAAGAGTAAGAGATTATAGTAGGAAGATGGTAATACATTGCGAAATGCTTCCTGGAGGCATCCTGATGAGAAATACGAAGGTTTGGTTTGTTCTTTCTCACCATTCTAAATTGGATTTATGTGGTACTTGAAAACTCATTGGTCAAACACAGAGCTGACTACTAGGTGACATTCTACTGGAGTATACCATGTTGCTACTGTGGTTAATTGCACTACTTTTAATCTATCTCATATGAAGTGTTGATTCTCAAGTTATTAAAAGCTCCAATAGACTTCCCATGCGTCCATTTATAGTGTCTTGCAAAGGATTAATGACAGGTCAAGCCTGAGCAGTAGCTCGCATACGTAATTTGTGAGACCATTTTCTTATAGTAAATGTTCAAATGGCTTTAGACTATCTGAGGCCATTTGCAAAAATTCTCTGTCATTTCAACTGCTGTTCTGTGTGAAATGCTGTGTAATAAGAGCTGTTATACTTGGAGGGCATGGTAGGGCACAGTGACAATTCTTTAGAGTCATATTCTGGTCACATTAAAACAAGAAGTTTCCTGCTGGCGTGGCTTTTGCCTTGGTGCCCCTAGATAGGTTTAAGACTTTTTATCTTGGACAAACTTCGTTGCGACAATTTTTATCTTCAAAGAACTGATGGAACTGCTTAGCTTTTCATTAAATTATCACTCCTACTTCAGATGATCCCAGCTGTAGTAACTTGATCTTTGAAACAGCTCAGCATTCTGTGGTCAAGAGTTACTTAAGCTTCTTGTGCTTAGCGTTGTACTTCTAAATGAGACCAGCATTTCCTTTCATTTACTTCTTTCTAAAAGAACAGACTACATTAAAAAAACCCCCCACCTAATATCCAAGAAAAATATTAAGTACCTGCAAGCATGAAGTGTCGTAACTTAAATACTTTTGGTTAAGGAATTTAGTTAATTTAATCTTTAAATCTTTTTTTCCACCAAGATACCTTCTCTTCCCCAAAACTGGAACATGTGAGTCTGCAGATATTAAAACCACAGAAAGATGTTTTACATGAATAGTTTATACTTTTCTGTCATCAGATCACCTGTGTCATTCTTTAAGGCTACAGGCAGGCAGTAGGATGCAAGAGAAATATACTGGGACAAGCTAATAAGACTTACTATAGAATGTCAGAATTGTTCTTCTACTGAGTATGAAATCTTGCCTTTGGCACTAAGCTATATTGAATGCATCAGAAGAGAATGAAAGAGAAAACCTTTCTCTAAGCAGGAAGGTAGATTTGAATGCAGAGCTGGTATGTGTGGATTTCTACCTCTTCTCCATTTGGTGCTTTGATTTACTTTCCCTTTGTCTTGCTACAATGCTGTTAGTTTTTTTTTCTGCTCCAAAGAACTGAAAAAACTAACACACACAACTGGTATTGGTGAACTCTGCAGCTGATCAAATGCTGTATACACTGGGGTTTTTTTCCCCTATTTTATGGTAAATATCGTCTCATGCTGTTATGGTCTGGTAAAAGGTACAATGTCCTTTTTATTCTAATGCTTGCTCAAGAGCTGTCTTTGATCAGAGTTAATGCTTTTTTTGAGGTGTGTTCTGTAAAAGCTTTTTTTGTAAAAAAAGGCAGACATGCACTGAGCTACTACACATATTTAAGATAACAGCAAGACTTTCATGGCCTGTGTCTGTGAATTCCTCTTTAAAAGAAATAGCCTTTTTCTGGCACTGACTACCTATACCTCTGGATGGACTGTACAATTGTCTTTAACTGTATAAAGACCCTGATGGGTAGACAAGACAGACCTTATCTATATTGTGAGTTTGAGGCTTTGATTACCCATTTACCCTTCCAGTAGATCTTCCCTTCTTGCCCATGCTGTCATTTGTGGGCTAGTCTTCTGGATTTGTGGAGAGAAACAGGTTTTGGGAAGAAGGATTTTGAGCTTCCTGAGAATGTGGAAGCATGACTTAGAACATGGCAAATCTATGCTTATTTATAGATGCGGAAATATCTATGCTTGACAACTACAGATGAACTGTAAGGGAGAGAAACTGAATGAAGTAGGGAAAGGAGGAAGATGATTTGAGTGATCTATTAGACTAGTAGTCCAGTCAGTTCTAAAATGTCATTACCATGAAGGAGAGAATCTGAAAGCCTGAACTGGGTCTTGTCTGGCATGTTGATCAAAGGGAGGGGAATAGACTAAGGGAGAGATTCTTATAGCAACTGTAAGGGTAACACAGAGGAGAAACAGTGAAAGCAAGGATCAGAAGGTGATAAATGGATGAAGCCCCACAGAGAACATATATGATCATGATTTGGAAAATTTTGAAGTGCTCTTCTCATAGGTAGGAGGTGGCTTTTACCAAAGTAGGGATGCTTATGGAAGGACTATGGGTGGGGGCATAGATGCCATAAAGGAAGGAAGAATGTCCATAAGCTACAGCCTATGTAGCTGAAAGGAATGCATATGAAGTAGTTCTGCAGAACTAGGACTGGCCAGTCTGCCCAAGTGTGTAGGTAGTGTGTTCTCCCTTGGGAAGAACCTATAGTGCTTCTCTCAAGGCAGTTTTTCCTTTGTCCAGGGGTTCTGCATAGTCTTTCCTTTCCTTTTGCCCTGTAGCTGTCTTTCTGCTCAGCATGGATTCTGTGCCCTCCCTGACTTTCACTGTACTCATTAAAAAACAAAAAAAACCAAAAAAACCTTTAAAGCCGTATTCTTGAGGGACCACTGAATGAGGGAGGGCATCTAAAGTGGCCTGTAACGTACTTTAGGTACCTGACTTGAAATTGGCAGCTGTAGCCACTGTAGCCTACTTTCCCTTGGGGTCAAAGTAAAGTAATCCATGTGGTGTCTTGTGAGGGCATGTGATCTGACTGGACCAGGGGAATGATGCTGAACATTTTTTAAATGTCAGTGAGGAGCAATATTCTTTAAGGCTTTTAATCTTGGTAAGTTCTCGCTTGATTTAGTCAAAACCTTCCCAGATGCTAGTTACCAGTGAGATTTAACTCAGAATGTGAAGACTTGAGGGTCTTTCTGATTCACAGGGGGAATCAGTATTGGCCTAATGGGACCTTAGTTAGAACTTTAATTACAAGAAGACAGTAAAAAGCACTGTTTAAGAAAAAAAAAATCCCCTTATCAAATTTTGTTGCTAGTCTAGTCAGGCTAAAAATTCTGCTTAATCTTAATGATTAGTAAGAGTTCTTCATTTCTGTGAGATTTATAGTGGTGTTAAATAAATTACGAATTATTCAGAGGCAATATATTAAAGGAGATCTAATCAAGATATCCAGAATATTGTGACATATTTAAATCCCATAATATTTAAAAAAGTCATTTTTGAGGGAGTAAAGATACTTTATATACAATTAGAGGCAGTATGATTAATAACCTTGGGCTCAGATTCGACGGCTTCCTTTGGGATTTCATTTTTTTTCTTTATCTCTGGATCCAAATATATGCCTTAATTACCAATCAAACAGTCAATGAAGGCAGAACTGAAGTGCGGATATATATACTTGAATTTGCATTAGCATTTCTTCCACAGACTTGGATTAGCGAGGCTGACTGTATCTGCAGATTTTAATCACTCTCAGGAAGAATGTGAATCTATGTTATGAACTTCGATTTTTCAAAACTGACAGACCTGTCTATTTCTCATTGTGTAATATTTATGCTACATGCTAAACCTGCAAAAGCTAAGCATTAATTCAAATGCAGATGCGTTTAAAAAGAGCTGAGAAGATTCAGACCATTTTAAACTGGACCGCTAGTTGGGTAGGGTAGTGTAGTTTCTTCCCAGTCCAGTGTTTTTTATGGATGCTTCAGGAGACAGGAGGCTTTGATATGCAAAAAATAAACACGTGTAGTCTGAAACTATTCTGATTGCAGATGATCTGCAAGGCTACAACAGAAAAAAGGACAAGTATAGTAAGATAATTTTGAGACTTGATCACCCACAAGTTGCTACAAAGTCAGTGAGTGAGTAATGTTCCTTGCACAGCAAGCCATGCCAGTACTTCCTTTTTCCTGCAGGAACAGAAGAATCAATCAATGCCTTTAAAGCCAATTGCATTGGGAAGCTCAGGATTTTGGAAGGTGTTGCTCCAGAGTGCTTTGCTTGTCAGATATATCTGCAAGGAAACTGATTTCTGAATTGAAGCTAGCGAGTTGGAAAATGTGTTTGAAAGTTGTTTTTCTTGAAATTCTGAGTATTACTTGTTTCTCATAGTTTAGAGTGATGAGTAGCATGGGGGAAAAGTAGCTTCTTGTGAAAAAGGGGGGGAAAAAAGATAAACAGCATATACTATTTGGGACTTCACTAGTCAATGCAACCACGCAGAAGGTAACTTACAATTTGTCTTCTGTGGGAGGAGGCAAGGATTCAACTCAACTCACTGGATCACTGAATTAAGTTAAGTCAATACAGAGGTCTTTAGCTTAATATCCAGATATCAATGAAAAACAATTAATTTGTAAATCTGTGTCATCAGAGGGTTACCACTTTCAAGTATATTCTACCTCTGGCATGAATTAAGTTTGTCTTGCTAATTAAAAATGAGAATGTGTTTTTATTGGCTCTGCTGGACTGTCCTGTGCAGTCACAGCTGTCTGCTGTCTCTTTGCCTTCACTGTAACAAGAACATTCAACTTGCTGTCATTCTGGCACTGATCAAATAACTTTGTTTCTTACCATCTTCGCCATTGTCTTGCTCAGATCTGGTTTGAGCAAGTGGCTTTTGTGTTCAACTTGTATTTTCTCCAGAGCAAATGGGTAGTGGTGTTCCAAGTGAGACTGGAAAAATGTTTAGTTGGGTGTCATGATGCTATTTTAGAACCAGTGGTGCAGAAATGAAATGAAAATATGTAGTGGTTGTATTTTAATATAAGTTACTGGATTTTCATTGTTCTCATACTTATTTGACTGTCTCCTTTCTGTAATTGGATATATCATCTAGAGTCTCAAGATGTAGATATTGTCCCTTTATTTCTGAATTGCATAAAATTTATTTCACTTCTGCATGGATTCATTCTATAGGCTGTAGAGTTTGGTCAAAAACGGAAGGCTTAGCACTTTATTCTGAACAGTTAATTCTGAAACTCCTTATGAAAGAGCTCCAAGGTAAAATGGTTTTGATCGTTACCAGCTGCTGTGTAATTTGTAGACTAATATAAACCTGACATTCAATTTTGATGGGATAGCTAATTAAGTTTTAAAATTTATTTTTGATGGTAAAAACCCAACTCTTTTGCAAAGATAAACATGGATAAATTGTCAGATTCATAACCCATCTCATATTATGTCTGCCACATTTTCCACGCTGCTTGAAATGGTCACTGTATGCCTGATTCATAAAGACAATATCACCTTGATGAGTACACGATGTGTCACTTGAGCAGGATTCACGTCTGTATGGATTTCAGTGGAGAAATATGTGAGGCTATATAAATATTGTAGCCTCTTGCTCTATCATATTGTCTGTTTTATTGGTTAGGTTACCTGTGATGTAGTGACTATGGCTTTTTCTAGTCATACTGAAAAAAAGCCTTCTGATAAAAAAGGCAATATTGATGGAGAAAAAAAATCAGGCAACCCACCTTTCCATTGTACATTGCTATAGGTGAATTAAATGAATTTGAGATGAAATGAAAAGATTGTATCATTCTTTAATTTTCCTCCACATCAGAGAGGCAGAAAGACAAGCAGAGCAAAGCTGGGGGATCAGACTTGAAACAGTCAAATAACTTATAAATAGGGCAAATCTCCCAGTTACCTGCCTTAAGCATTAGCACACCTGCATACTAGTACGTGTAGGAGTGTTGTTGTGAATGAATACTGTAGAAATAGATCAGCTATTTGACATTTTACTGAAACAGACAGCTAAAACTGTGCCCTGTGGTCTTCAGTGTATGTATCTGTATGTAGGCTGGCATCACCTTCATGTGACTTCTCTGTAGCTACATTGTGGTACCCAGAAAGGGTTATGCTGACTGGGCGCACACCTAAAACAAAGATAACTTTTTCTTGATATCATAATGTACATTAGTCTATGAATTTGAAGGTGAACTGTAGCCTGGAGCTTTCATTTCTTAAGAAAAAAGCCACCTCCACCAGTGTTTAATGGATTGGGACAAGCTCTTAGTGCAGTTACCTTAGGCTATTGCTTCCCATGCTGCTGCTCCCTCCATTTCAACATAATCTTAACACCTTTTGCAGCTGATGACATTACTTATGTTTGGGTATGTTGAGAGTGCATTTCCTGTATTAAGTGAAAATAAATCTGGGCAGGAATCCTAGATTGGGAAAATAACTTTGGAAAAGTTGGATTGTGAAAACCTCTTTCATTTTTCATAATTTGACAGCATAATTTTAAGCTCCAGGAAAAAATGATGATACTGCTAGAAAAGATCACTGATGGAGGGTCCTGTAAAGCTGAATGTGAAACATAGGGCCAGCACTACTGTAATAGCTGAATTTAAACAAAAGAATTTGAGTCTCCAACAAGGCAGGTACATAATGGAAAACTTGACCTCTGCTGCAATTCTCTTAAAGGCATGTCTTCAGTTTAAAGAAAAGAAATAAGTGGCAAAAATGGCAATGGATATCAGAACTTGAAAGAGCTTATTCATGCAACTGATTAAAATCACTGTGGCACAAACTGCCTGGAAAGTAATACTTGACAGATTTGCCCACATAGAACATGTTATGCTCCTTGCTACATACAAGTTAATTGTCCACTGAGTTGTACATATTTTTAAGATTTCCCAGAGTGTTATTTTAAAATGAAATATTTGGAGCTCTTCATTAAACCAGACTGGAAAATATTTTTATAAGGCTGAATGCTTCTATTAAACTAGTCACAAAGCAAACATTGTTCCTACTCCCTAGCATGAGTCACAAATCATTGTATCAGTTGCTTCATCATACGTTAACCAAATAGCTTGGTAGTGAGCAAGGCTTAATCATGTCTGTCTTCCCATTCTCTGTCAGAATGTTGTACCCTGTCTTGCCCATACTACTCAAGTGATGCATTATGTATAACGCTTTCACGTATTTCAGGATTAAATTGAAGTGTGGCATGAGTGAGTGCCTGCTGTTCTTAAAACTTGACTCCCCTGTGAGTCTAGCTGTATGTTTAATTCTGGACACTTCTGTTTGAGAGGTTAGTTCTAAGAGGTTTGGTAAATGCAACTTACCTGTAGTAAGTGTCATCACTGGTATAGCTAATGTGAAATACCACTCTCTTGTACTTGACTCCAGTACATTTTTTACAGCATGCTGGAAGCCATTAGAGATGTTTGTTTACAGTGCTTGTCAGCTATATTGATGAAGGCTAAGGAAATTGCTGCCCCTTCTTAACCAGTAGCTATTGTCTTGGATGAAAATTAGTTACATGTGTCTTGCCATATGAAGCTTGGGCTGCTTCTCAAATCATTGTTCAAGAGTGTGCAGGTGTGTGCTGAGGCTTTGAAATCACCACAAATAATAATGCCAACCTGAAAATAATCCCTTGAAGCAGTATCAGCTCAAATGGGCTGTGGTCTGCCTTGTCTCTCATGTTGTGCTCTGAAAACAAAATACTGCTGCATGCAGATGATGTTGTTCTGGTATCACTGAAATGGAAATGAACAGATGAGCCTCAGATTTATACAGTTTTGTTTCTCTTCCAAACACCTGGACTATGCCCAGCTACCTGAGTGACTTCTTGTTGGGGTAGAAAAAGAATGTCAACTCAGTGCTTTAAAGCCGCTTGTGTCAATAATAAGGAATAATAATTAAGTAAAACAACAGAAAGAAATCTCAGATTTTATCTGGTAATTCCAGATAACGTGGCACTGTTTGGATTGACTTGACTAATTAATTTGTAGTATTGTACAAAGAAACCACGAATGACTATTTAAAAAACGTCTATGATATTTCTTGTATTGATTTTACAGTTCATCTTTGTGGGAATATATCTCCCTCTCTGTGCATTTGTGAGTTCTTATATTAAAATCTTTCTGTTAATACCTTAGTATTGCACAGATTTTTTTTTTCTATGTACTTCATATGGCTTTGTATAATTAGATAATTTTACATGGATTTGTGACTGATGTGGTCTTGATTCTATTGTCAGCAATGGTGTTACTCAAATGGGACAAGTAGATCAAAGAAAGTAAGGATTAAATTCACATACTGTGTAGTATGTGCAGTCCATGTATGTGGATCCTTCTCTCTCAAAACAAATACTGCTTGATCATCGAAAGAGTGGACTTTCTTAGTAAGTTGCTCAAACATATCTGTGACAGAGGAACAATGTGACTGTCTGAACTCAGTACCTACGTTAAAAAAACCTTCAAAAAGTCTTTATTTCAATCACTATGAAGATAAGCTGTAAACCAAATTGTGGCAAAGAGGTGATCTCTTGTCTTCAGTCCATCTTCACTTTTGATGCTGTGCCGTCTGATGTGCTTAAATATTGGTGATGATTAAAAAAAGCATTGGAACCCTATTATGAAAATTCTGAGAAGTTATGGACATAAGGAGAGAAGAAAACTCACTTTACTATCTTGATTATTTTTTATTTTCAAAGGCATAAACCTCCATAAACTGACAGTACTGGTGTGAAGTCAGCCATTGTAAGTATCTGTTGTAGTGTGGAGGGCTTTTAAAGTACAAACCCTTGCAAATTACCATCACTCAATATGTGCATGTTACAAGGATAATTTAATACACAAAGGTCTCAGAGATGATTTTGTTCAGATCCTCATGAACTTCATGTACTGAGCATCCCAACATCAAGTTCTTAAATTATCCCTTAATTAAAAAATGATTGGTATTTTCTGTTTCAGACTTTACAAAGCCAGATAATGAACTGCATATTGCACTGTTCAGTATGTTTCTCTTGCCCATATGCTGGGCTTGGTGACTGGTTAATGTAGTTCTCATGTTGACTTAGCTGTGGAGTGACAGAACTGCAGTTGGTAGCTTGGGTAGCTTGAAGAGCTAGGACAGTAAAAGCTGACTAACAAATTTGGCTTCATTTAGATGACAGTCTTGCCTCTTAAAAATGCTCTCTTACTGATTTATTCAGGAAACACCTACTCAGAGACAAAAATAAATTGTCTAAACTGAGTGAATACCTTTTAATTTTTCTACTGTAGACTTTAGTCAGTTTTGAGGAATAATGCCTGGGATTCTGATCTGTTGGTGTTTCAATATCTCGATATCTCAACTTCGACTCAGCTAAAGCAGTCTCAGTTACTCTTAAATTGTTACTGTGAACATTTTATTCTTAACATACTGGTCACTGAAATCCTAAAATGGGAAATATGTAATTTAGAAGTTGTCAATGTATCAGGAGTGGTGGAAACCTGTCCTAGCTAGAATGAAATGAAGTATCTCCAGTACTGGAAGCAACTTAAGAATGTGTTTGTAAAGCTGGGAGGCAGGTCTGTTTAACCTGTGTGGAGAGGGAAGATGTTAGGGCATTTTGTATGCTGTCAGCACCTGAGCTAATTTGTAGTTAACTCCAAGGTCGGCAAAGTTCTAAGAGAATAGGAGTTGTGAGTACAGAGGTAGGGCAGAAAAGGATTTGGAGTAAAAATATTCATTTTTTGTTTTTTATGTGAGAACTAGGAGTGCAGTTCCATAAACAGTCTGGTAGTAACAAAATTCACCCATTCCCTAAGACATATCAAGAGGAATAAAGAAACAATTGGATTGACAAAATTATTTTCACTAATTATAACAATGTAAAATGTTTTCCTCATCTGACTTCTGAGATAGGCTGGTTGTCTGAAAATGTGGGGTTTTTTTATGGTCTTGATTTTCCAATTTTCGTATGAAATTGAGCATAAATTTCCATATGAAGAGAAGTATAAAATACAAAAAAGAATCAGAATGAGCAGTTCTAAGAAAAGTGAAATTGGATCATAAAAAATGGAAATGTGAAGGTTTTTTTTTTTCTGACGGGGGGAAAAAAGACAAGAGGGAATGAGCAGTCTGAAAAATTAACATAATTACTTAATATTTTTGCTTTTTATTTAAACATTTTCATATGAAAAGATTAGTTTACTTGTCCAAGTTAATGAATCTCTTCTGGCTTTAAAATATCTTTATAAATCTGATTTAAAAAACCCCCACCTTTCTTGCCTTGTTTCTACAAGGGAGTGATGAAAGTAACAAAACTAAATTAATGCAACAAGACAGTATTGAGCACATTCAAGTATTTAGAAGGATACTTCTGTCTTCCTTGAAATATTGTAAAATATGCTATTGTGCCATACACAGCTTGTCATAACATGCAAAGAATTTATTTATCAGTCTTTGCTTAAAGAAGGTTTGTTACCCCAGACTAAATAAAACCCTGCCAAAGTCTTCATCTTCATTCATTGTTAAAAATGTTATTCCCCTGTCATTAGCTTTTATTGGAGTAGTAAAGGTTTATATTAAAATAGATTGGGGGAAGGGTGGTAATGTTAGGAAAAGCACCAGTTTGATACAATCAGAAGTGCAATTTTGCTGGTAGTTTTTCCAGCCATACAGTGGGAACTTCACAGATGTGTAACTTTGCCACCAAAGTCTTCCAAATGTGTGTGACCTTGTGGCTCTGTCAATTTATGTGTATAGGTAGATTAAACTGAAAAGGAACTGGGTTGAGGGAGGAGGAGGAGAAGAAATTAAGGTCTTCAATGTAAAAGTAGTTGTAAGATTAAGTTCTTCAATGTTTCCTTTGGAGGTTGCCAAAACTAGCAGAGGTCTGAATACAAATGATACCCTGCTTTGTTCTGTTCTCATCACAGAGCTGACCTATGAGTGTGCATGTTCTCTTCTGCTGTAATGATGCTGCAATAAAGTGAACTGAGATTCTTCTTGTAGTGGAAGTTCGACTGCTGACTTGAATAAATTCAGCACTAGTATGCAGGAGCTGTGATAACAGGCTGTGCTCTGATATGCTGACCTGCTTGCAGGATCATACCCTGAAAAAGAAGTGGAGTGCTCCAATACCTATTTTATCCTTTCCTTGTGTTGGTGACTATTTGTCTTTTTTGTAACTATAGGCAAACAAATAGCATTAGAGTACTGTTTCTACTTAGAGCAGTTAATATCATTAAATGCTAAGGGTGGCACAACTCAAATACCTAGTGGTGTTCTTGACTATGCCTTCTCGCTCCCTACCCCCAAAAAATATTCTCCTCTATTAGCACTAAGAAGTCTCCCTCTCTACTCTATTCTTCTGATACTCTATTCTTGAGAGCATTCAGCTCTGGGGTCCCCAAGACAAGAACACAGACTTGCTGAAGTGAGTCCAGAGGAGGACCACAAAGATGATCAGAAGGCTGGAGCAGCTCTGCTATGAAGACAATTTTAGAGAGTTGGGGTTGTTCACCCTGGAGGAGAGAAGGCTCTAGGAAAGCTGGAGAGGGACTCTTCACAGAGGCATTTGGTGCTAGGACAAGGGGTAGAGGCTTCAAATTCAGAGGGGAGATTTAGATTAGATGTAGGGAAGAAGTTTTCCCTGTGGGGGTGGTGAGACGCTGGAACAGATTGCCTTAAGATCGTGGCTGCCTCATCCCTGGAAAGCGGGATTGGATGGGGCTTTGAGAAACCTACCCTAGTTGCAACTGTTCCTGCCCATGGCAGAGAGTTGGAACTAGATGATCTTTAAGGTCCCTTCCAATCCAGACCATTCTGCGATTCTATGATTTGATATTCCTGGTGACTATGAAGATTAAACCAGAGATTTATGTTAATGCAAAGGATTAAAAGAATCTTAATAACATTTATAAAGATGCAAATATTCATCTGCATTTTATCTTTTTGCACATGAATGTGCCATAAGGGAAATATTGAAGGGGGGTAACGTATCCTCACTCTGAATTGCAACATCTGGTTTAATACTGCACTCACATGGTCATTAAGTATTAGTTGTTTTCACCAGTGTGTTTTTTGAACAGTGTAAGTGGGACAGACTTTCTCCCTGACAAATCTGTAAATAGGAAATAGCAATCTCTGACCAACTTCAAATACATAGTGCTTGTTTAGTGTTATCCTTCATATGTTGCAGTTTTTAAAGAACTGCATATATTAGTGTATTATTTTCATGGTACTGTCACTTTCAGACTTATTTTCTAAATAGTAAAGAGCTTGAAATACTGGCTCCACTGCAAAATTATCAGCCCTATTTCCTCAGTTTCAAAGTATCCTCCGAGTGCAAACACAGGCCACACTAGCATGGAAAAATTCTGTGCTTTATTTAGGAGCCCTAATGTATTATACATAGAGATATGTACATACATTTCATATGGAGAAATCATAGAAAAAATATGATTTGAAAAAGGAGGCAGTTAAGGTGAAGGTGTAAACATCACTAGCCATTTATGCTCTGTTTTCATTTTTTTCCTGCTCTTCAACCAACTGCTTACTAACAGACAAGTATATATAAACAGAAGCCACCTGGATTTGTTATGCAGTTCGACTGATATGACTCTGGAAATGTCCCAGCTCTCCAATCAGTATAAATCTTCAAAAGGTTTCGAGTAATTAAACATCAAGTAATCCATATAGTAAAAGTCATAGCTTCGTTGTCGTTGAGAAGGAGAAAGCTGTGCAAAATACTGTTGTGTAATTTTAGTGGTAGTTCTTTCTTCATTGGAGTGCCTATCTTTAAACTTGGGGAAAGTTAAATTCTGTGGAGCACCAATTAAGTGCAAGAAAAAGTTTGCATCTTCTTCCATGCTTTCGAATTTCCCAACAAAGTCATAGTCTATTAAACACGGGCTGCAAAGCCTATTGACATGATCCCAATGGATATCCATACCCACTGGCCTGTGTACATCCAGGAGATATTGAACAAACTCTTTAAATTTGACTCCAGAGCCTGTCCTTAATGCTTCTTTGGTGGCATTGACACGGTATCTGGAAATGATGGCTTTTCCAAAAACCGGGTGGTAGTAATTGTTTGGATGTTCAAACTTGTCCCGAAAAGCAGATACCAGCTTTTCAAAAGGTTCACGGATAAAAAGCATCTTTGTGTAAGTGTTGAGCCTATGGTAAATTCCTTTGTGATCAAACCCATCCAGCCTTTTTAAGTAGTTCCCGTAGTGCACTGTGTTGTGCTGTATATCCTTTGTAGAGGAAGCCAGCCCGTTAAGAACCATAAGCACCCGTTTCCAGTTAGAGCAGCCGGCTTTTGGTACTTCACAGTATAAAACTCTATATTTATCTTCTACAAATATTCTAGAAACATGATAAGGAGTGATTATTCTTCTATTATTACTCTTGTATTTAGAACAAGTTTCCCTCATAATTCGCTTTCTTTCTCTTTGGATCTGATAGAGGCTTTTCCACTTGCTGTTGTTTCTATCCTCAGATTTAAGCGTGGGAAGGTTGAGAATGGAGCTATTCATGGAAATCAAAATTGGACTCTTTTTAATTATAAATCTCCTTCTCCGTTTATGAAGCGTGATGGAATTAATTTCTTCACCTTTCTGTTGATCTTTCATTGCAAACATAATGCTGCCTTGCCTTCTGTCTGTGCTTTGAAGCTTAGTGGGTGCATTCTGGGAGAGGTATAATGAATCGCTCTGCTTTACTGTTGCTACTCCATCTGCAGTGTTTTTTCTTAATCTTCTATCCTGATTATTGCTGGAAACACAGTCCTGATGGGGGAAAAATAGATTAAAGATATTAGTAAACGAGGGAATGTTTGTCACTATTAACAGTTTGTACAGCTCAGAGCGTAGGAAAGATCCATATTGAGTTCAGTAGAATTATACAACAAAATGCATTGCTGCAAGGCCCCAGCACTGTGCCTTGGTATTGTGGTACAGACTTTTCTCTTGTCATGTTGTTCTATGCTTACGTAAAATTCAAAGGCTGAGATGAGCCTGAACTGATAAATTCTAGTTCAGATTTGGATTTATCTGTGTCTCTGGTGGTTGTCTGTACCCAGACTTCGACAGATACTTTTGCCTTAGATGTGCTGTCTTTGGAATTTCCACAAAAGGTATCTGAGTATTTTGAGGACTTAATTATTCCAGACTGCCTATTGTCACACAAATCTGGCTCTTATTGCTTGTTTTGTGTTCCCCCTGCCCCCCTTTCCCTAACTGATCCTTGCAGTGAGGGTAGTTATGCAGAGTACAGCCTGAGAGGGAAAGCACGTTTATAGTCTTCACAGAGTGAAGTAGAGGGAGCAAGAGTGGGAAGAGGGAAGCAGAAAGGACCGCAATGAGAACATGGAAGCTTTGCAGAGAAGTGGGTTTGGTTGCAGTAGCATGAATAGACTCCAAAAGAAGGTTTGAGTGAGGTGAGCCTGGGATGAAAGCAATTCAGTCTTGATGAGAAGCAGGGAGGAGTGGGATTAAGCAAGTGAAAACAAGGTAAGCAAAGTGTGTCTGTGGATAAGGGTTTTGTGGGACCTGTTGTATTTCATTAGGGTAGATCTCACTGGTTAATACTTCCTTTGGCATACAGCCCAGATGTGCTCCATTACTTCTCGCTTCTCAAAGCAGCTGAATTAAGTTCCTGTCTACATGGCTATGCCTCTAAGACTAAAATTAGATTCTGGACACTGTTTAAATACATGTCATCTCTGCTTTGAGGACTCACCTGGGAGCTAAGTGACATATGAACCACTAGGGAGTATTTCAACAGAGGAAGCAGATGTAGTTGCAGAATGTTTATTGCTTATCCAAAATAATATTTCTTTAGAAGTTTTATGAGTTGTAAGTTTATAATTTCAATCTTTATTTGCTCCCTAATAGTGTTTAAAACTGGCTTAAAAAATGAGATACTGGATGAATTTTGAGATGGATAGTATAGGGATTATTAGGGTCATGCTCTTTCAAGATGGCAAAACAAATATTTAATTGTAATAGTGATTTTTAAAAGATTTTATGTTGGCTGAAAAAAGTGATACTATAAGTAACTTAAACTTGTGCTGTTGTGGAGGTTATATCTTGCCACATATTTCTTCGAGAGTAAAAGATAAAAAAAAGTCTCAAAAAATACTCTCAGTATTTATTACAAAAAGTACTGGTGAAAAAAGAAATCAAACAAGTCTCACACAGAACAGATCAGTATTAAACTCAAGTTTTAGAGTACTATGCCTGTTGTTGCAGAACTTTAGGTTTCTAAAGTGTTCTGGTATTGGAGGTGGTATGTGATGTACAGAATGGGAAACTGATTATTTGTTATATAAGACACTATTTGGGTGTTGGGAGTGATTGTAGTACTCTGTTCTTATCTTCAGAGATTGTTTCCAGTAGTTAAAAGCCTATGAAGGCTTTTGTCTATGTCAAATACAAAATGTATTTATAAATATATTATGCTTTACAGAGTGGATGAAATTCAACCTTATCAATTCACATTATATCTACTATTTCAAGACCATAAAATTCAGACTTCCTAGATATTTGCACCTTTAATGATGAAAATGATTATGAACCTGCAGTTTTGGGGAAACTGAGATACCAGTTATTCATTCAGAGTTCATTCAGAAGGTCAAGCTGGAGCTGTAGGGACGGAGTGATGTCAATCACATCACACTGATTTCACCAGGAAATGACATTTGTGTAACAGCTGGCAGCCCCATGGTTGTTCCTTTGCATACTTTGCACTTGTCTTCTAGTTATGAAATAGTGACAGCCCACCACATCTGTTCCCTGATACTGTGACTGTGCTAACGGCCACTAGATGGAGGAATTTCATCAATATTTTCCTTAAATCTGTTTTTAAGTACTTCTCAGTCCTTAATTCGATCAGTGTGATTTCGTACAGAACATTAATATATGCAAAGTTTATAGTATCTGTTAGCAATAGCCAGCCTTGGAAAAAAAATCATAAAACTAAAACTGCATAGCTTATCCAATTCATATTTTAAAAGGAAAATTTGTTTGATGACTGGAGATGAAACCTTTCTTTTTCAAGGTTTCATCTCTAGTCTACTGGCCTTATCTGAGCCACCTCTATCTGTACTCCATACTTGGAATATGGGTACAGTTTTCCTTATGTACTTCTGAAAACTTACTTTTTTTGGTTGCTGGAATCCCATGTTATATTTTATTCCTAAACAAAAAAAGAAATTAAAGTCATTATATAGTAAATATAAAACCATAATTTTCACTTTTCTGGACTGAAACAGTGTCGTCCTCTCAGTAACTAAAAGGAAAACAGGAATAAGTTCTGTTAATGCAATGATAAATAGACCAATGATGAATCATAATTAACATATATTTCATAGTAACAATACTCCTTGGAAGGCTTCTTTATTTATAGATGTCATAATAATTGGGAAATGGAGTAAATGTGTCTACCTTCCTTTTACAGATGGGGAAACTGAGATGGAGAAAAGTAATTGTTTAACTTCAGCTAAAAAGCCAGAAGCAGAACCAGAAGCAGCTGAAACTCGTGAGGTTAGAGCTCTAAAAAAAAAAAGGCTGTTCTTTGTGTACTTACCTAAAGCTGTGTGGTTTTTCCCCTTCCACACCCAATCCCAACTTTGGATAGTATGGTACTGAAGTGAGGTAATATTTGTGGAGTTTTGGAGAGGCAAAATAATACAGAATTATATTCTACAGTGTGTCTACCTGAAAATGTGAAAATCATAGAAGGCAGCTTGAACAGATGTGTAGAATCTCTTCACCGTTCCTAACCTCTGCTAAGTGTAAGTTAATAATACAGATATGTGTGGTGGAAAACAGTTCTTCATTATGAAATTAGTTTGAGGCATTTCAACTGATAAAATTGCTATCACCACTGCTGTTTGAGAACCTCAGTTGATTGATTATGAGTCTACAGTTTTTTTGACAAGGACAGTTACAGGTTAAGGTATTCTGAGGCATTTTAAGTGAAAGCATCACTGAGATAGCTCGCTCCTGTCAGATTAATTTTCATGGTAGTACGAAAACTCTCAAGAAACACTATGCATGCACAGATCACGATACCTACTTGCAGTAGCAGTAGTTTGCAGTATTATTGCAGTAGCAATTCCAACTTACGTGATGAATCGTGTTTTGCTTTTAAAAATCAGATCTACGAACTGGTTTTCATGGCAATTTTACTCAGACTTTACTGTAGTTATTTCTATGCTGTTAGAGCTTGTCTATCACTGTTAATTACTCTTATGTTTAAGCTTTAATTCCACTGCAGCGATTTGTTAGCAGTAGACTCAAGTTAAGACAGTGATGGATATTGTGATTTTTGTGCCTATTAAAAGCGAGTGGCATATTATTTTTACTTCATCAGAAACAAATTCTGACATCTTATAAGAGTCTTAAGTTAAAAAGATGTAGGTGCAAAATAAAGTCAGAAGGTATATTCTAAAGAGAAACAGCTAATTCATAGCATCTTTGTGTGGGTTCTGGAGGATTAAAACAGATTCTGCTGCACCTGTCTTTGAGAAATATTATTGAGCTGTTGTCCAGTTTTTGATGTGATTGGTTAAAGAACACCATTTATTCTACTGCTGTGTAGTATGTTACGGAGAGAACAATGAAGGTATGAAAACCATTATCCAAGAAGAACTGCAAAAAATCAGCACCAGCACTTTAAATGAATTGATACTAGAGTGTGAGAGATATGTTTAAACCATGACAATGTTCTGTTTGTCAGCACATGTAGCCTCTTTTTTGCTAACCCTAAAGGCATAACTTTAAACCACTTTACCTAGATGTAGATTGGTTGCTTGGTCTCCACTCTAAGGCATTGTTAATACAAGTCATTGGAATAGTTGCTTAACTATTACTTCAGGCTTTCTTGTAGCAGAGCTTGAAATGAAATATTATTTGTCCTTATAATTTCAGAATATTGTTATAGTATCTTTCATAGACAGAAATCATGTGTCAGGTACAGTTTTGAGAAGTTAAGATGCTTAAGAAATTTAGTCTGGTGTTGTGAGCTGGTTGATTCTACTCAATTTTTAATGGATTTTTTTTTAGTTTCTTGTTTATACAATGTAATTCACTTAGTAATTATTATAATGATGTTATTACAGACAATAGTCACCATTCTATTCAGTATTAATTTATTCCTCTCAAGCATTTAATTTCTGGTCTTTCTTTAAACTGGATTGAGTAGTATTTAATCATGCTTTGTCACAGATCTCGGAGCATTACTTTGGCTGTCAATACATATTTAAATATTTTTCCTGCTGTGAACTAATTATGCCTACCAGTGTAAAATAGGAGAATGGTCATGCAATCCTCCCTGAAAAATAAGATCATATGTCTACAAATTCACTCCCTTTCTCAAAGCATTTTGAGCTCTTCATAATTGAAAACATAAATAGGTAAGAGAAGACTTGGTTACCTATTGGAGAATTGAGCAAGTATTTTGGACAGATTCAGATACAAATCTTGCAGCATTTGCTGTGTCCAAATGGTAATATAAAATTAAGGTTAGCTTTTTTTCTCCAGATTTGTTTAGTTGTGGTCACTTGTCTTGAGTTCAACGGGAGCAGGAGCTTGTAGCAAAACCACACACTTTCTGTAATTACCTGTTACAGTTGGTATGTATTTGCCGTGAATAATAATTATTAACAAACCCCACCAAAGTGCAAAGACTGGGTATGAGACTTATCTTTTTTTTGGTGGATAATTCTCCCTAATAATGTTTTTGTAGTTGTGTTTCATAAAGGTATTTTTTTTAGAGATTAATACTTTGCACTGATATTTTGAGCTTTAAAAAATAACTCATAGTTGGAGATGAGTAACTGTTAAAAAAGAAAAAGATTCTTCGTTTACTGGCTTTAAGATGCAATCAGACAACAATTCATGTTTAATGTAAATGTTTGGTGAAGAACATGCCAATCTCTTCAATATTTTCTGAATTTTTGACTTCTAAAATTGGCTTCTTTTAGCTGTCTTTCTCCTGATACAGTCTGTCACTTCAGATTTAATGCTGCATGGAAGAAAACCTCTTAAGTGCAGTGAACTTGGAAGTTACATTGTACAAATCTACTACACTAATCAAAATCTAAGTTTAATGTTATGCTACATCTTTACTAACCATGTTACTTACCAGTTCTCAGATGTTATTGCCAAAATGGTGCTATTGTTTTTTTGCTATAAACAAACCACTGGCATTTGCTGCACCAGCTGAAGTTAGTTATCATTAAATATTTGGTGCCAGACACGGCAATGACCAACATCTCATCAGTGATCAAACAGAGGAATTCTGTGTCTCAGCTATTTTCTCTGTCAGTTGTACATTATGTCAGTTTTCATGAGATTCTTTTCTTTTCCCCTTGTGCAACCATGATTTTCCCGACCTGAGCTTGGCCTATATTTTATGTCTGCTTTTGTTGCCTTCCATGAAATACGAGCCTTATGCTTCATCCAGTCCTACCATATAGTCAAACCCATTGTGAGCTTTTTTTTTTTTTTTTAAAAAGAGACTGGTACTAGCAACACAATAAAATGGCCTTTATCTTCCCTATGTAATACTGTATAACTTTGCCTCTCTGCTTTCTCCTCTAACCCTGCTTCAAGACCTAATTTTGGTTTGCCTCTGGTGTTTTCTTCTGCTCTGAGACTACACTATAGCTGAAATATTTTTTAATAAAAATGATAACTTCAGGTCTACATCTGTGACTCCATCCCTTAATGGGTTTCTGTAAGCAGTGTGTACTTGTTTGGTTCAGCCTGATTTGTGAAATATACTCTGGGAGGGCAGTTACTCTCATTGCATGAACATCTGCCTTGTCCTATCTGCATCCACTCCAGTCTTAGGTCTTTACTCAAAGACAGCAATGTGTAGTTAATTGCAGAATGAATAATAGAGTTGTACTCAGACTTCTGATTAGCATGAAAAATGCTTAGTTTCAAAAGGATTTTCCCCAAAATATTGGTCCAATCATTTTTCCCAGGATTATTTTGTCATTTAAAATGAATTCTTACCTTGTACAGTAAAAAAACCTGCCCATCTCTGATCCTAACTTTCTCTGGTGTCTAATTGTTTACTTCTTTGAATTAAATCATTAAAGAAATATAATAATTTTTAAGATTACTAACATTGTACACTGTTCTGTTTTTACAGCTTTATAAAATATATATGTAGTGTACATATTTGCAATACTTTTAATTATATAAAACTCCTCGATAGAAAATGCTTTTATTTTTAAATTGAGGCCTAACTAATAAGAAAAAAAACTTTATGCTTAATTGCAAACTTATTTGTATGCTATGTATATATCCTTTTTACATTTGAAATTTATAATTTATTTGATTAGGGAAAACCCCCTCAAAATTCTCCATCTAATCTACATACAAAGTACCTCATTTTCATACAGATGAAACTGATGAGTCAAAGTAAAGAAGGTCTGGCAAAGCTGTAGCATGTCTTAAACTATGCATCAAGAAAGAAGCAAACCTGTACAGTGAATCTATATAACCTCAGCTCTTTGAGTTCCCAGTGAAGCTGCAAGTATGCATTGTCATTTTGCACAGATGAGTAGACTTTTACAGTGAATGCTTTGGTTAAATGATACAGTGCCAAGTCCTTGTCAAAGCTAAATGTGTAGTGACAGGACATGCATCATGGTGTTTTACAGAGACTTTTGAAGTCATCTGAGTCAAAGTTCTATTTTCACGTCTGTTTCACACTAATTGTTGCAATGGTAAAGAAAACACAAATAAATTTTACTGTATTCTTTACAAATGACAGGTGACATACAGGAAAACTTTAATCCTTCTGCAATATGACCAAAGAACCTGTCTGTTACTCTTGAAATGAAAGCAAACACAGTCTCTATAGCACCTTTCACTTTTATGGCAACTTTTTGTACTTGGTGGCAGAATAATTATATATACGACAGTAATTACTTTATTTATGTATGGATTGTAAGAGTGAATTATTGTTTTACTCATTTGTAATGCAGCTTTCTGGGAAAAAAAAGAGTAATATGAAATATAATATGATGATATCCATTGCTACAGTAGGTAACACAGTGTTTTAAATTTTTTTACTTTACATCACAAAGTGTAATAAGTTACTTGTTGTTCTTCCAGCTTTTCACATGTGAGAAGCAGAAGCTAATAGCTAATAATTCTTAGATTGTGATGTTTTGAATTACAAACTCAAATATTGATCCTCTGAACCCCCCTTATTACTGGTCAAATTTTACTCTGAACAATTTAAATCTGGACTTGTAAAGTGAGTTTTCAGTAATGTGTAGGTTAGAATGCAGCTATCTGACTTCTCATCATGATCAGTTGACCACACTGCAGCTGATTGATCAAGTAGTGAAATGTAGTTTGTTCACTGAAGCCTCAGGTTTTGAGGCTCAAATTTTACTACCCATCTCTAGATGTATTGGATTCTCACTTATGTACTGTTAGGCAGTTGGATGTGTGTATCCTTAATATGCCCTGTGGCAGTGGACTGAGGCTGTAGAAACATTCCCAGCTGTAGGGCCGGTGACTGAGCTCCTGAGAGAAGGATCTTTTAGTAAGCATCACTGTAGGGCACAGGGGTTGCATGCAATATAAAGCTGCAATTTCTTCAACCTCACTGAGAGAGTGATTGGTTTTTTTTCTGGCCTCAGTACATAGTGTGTGTTCTAGAGGAGTCCTAATTTTTATAGCCATGGTGGAGATCAAGAACTATGAACTTAAGAGTAGTTCTTTTTGCTTCCATGTTGCAATGCTACTATTTCTCTAGGTGCAATTACTGGATCCTCTTTGGGCTTTCTACAATCTGTTTTTGGCTGATGTTTACAGCTTTCCTCCTCTCCCCCCCCTTTTTAAAAAAATATTTACTGCTCTTAATATTCATGTTTCTTCTCCCCCCTCCCATTAGTTTCCTTCCCTTCACCTTTTTCCCATGTGTAAAGCATTCACAGTCTTTGCTCTGACTGATACAGCAGTTTTGAGGGTATAACAAAAGCGAAGCTTATATTGTTTCCAGAGACAAGAATGTCTGTATTTTATTAACTCCATTTTAATTGATCCTTCTCAATTTGAAACTTACTTATATTCCAGCACTTTACCATTGTCCTTGCCAGCACTGTTGAAGTGAAACCAAAATAAATATCTGTTATAGTGAAAATCTAGGTGGGATATTTAATATCCAGCAGAGGGACATTCATCGACAGTAACATCTGACAGGATTGTATGTTTATTACAATGAAAATATCCTGCATTTAAAGTAACATTTATAGAAAAATATTTGAGTGTAGTTAAATAAAACATTGTTTATTTGTTTGCTGTGCAAATGTTAAACCTTCTTATGTTCTCATGCCTCTAGTATGCAACAATGATCTATTACAATTTGCAGCAAAGAACTTGATTCTTAAGTTCATTGTGGTGTTTTAAAGGAGCTGAAAACTTAACAGGCAGGCTTGATAGTTATTTCCTTTGCATAGAGGGGGATGGGTAGAATATTTCTGTGGCTGTTTCCTTCTCCCCACAACTCTGAGTAAGGAGCTTCTTTTCTTCCCTATTTTGGGAAGGTGTATAAGAAGTTTGCCAAGCTAATGAGGGCCAAGGCTTTTTATCTCTTTATGAACCTTCTTTCATATGTGAGTTTCTTTTTAAATCAGAACTCATTCTTCTTGAGTTCTTAGCTTTTGATTTCAATCCTATCACTCCCAAGCATGCAATATTTACTAGTTTAAATGTGATCTGAGGAACTTTGAACTCTGACTTGTGGATTATTCTTCAGCAGTTGCAGTAAAGTAGAATACTTACCCAAAAGATAACTGTTCACCCTCATTTCCCCATCTCCTGTGCTGGTATTGTGCACCAACTGAATTACTTCATATTGATCCTATGCTTTTCAATCCAAATCAACTTCAGAGAGGTAGGCATTGAATCTAAGTGAAACTGTTAGCTTTGTATTTCTAAACCAGGAAAATCTGCAGTTTTCCCATCCTATAGGCAGCAGACAATGCAGTGTTGTGCTGCATTTGCCTCATGGGGTACTTAGGATGGTAGCAGCTTGTGTGCACTTCACTTGATTAAAACACGATTACCCTGGCTTTTTGTGACTGAAATGACTTTCCATCTTAATGAAGTAAGGGAGTCTCTGGACAGAAGTACTGTATATGGGGAAAGCAATGCAATTCTGAAGGGCATACTCTGGAAATAATTAAAAGCATTAGGTTCATCCATCAGTTTGAACAAGAAAAAATGACAAATGGAAGAAGCAAAGTAGAGATCAGTACACATATTAAGTGACTTTTAATATTTGCCACTTGAGGATTTTCATACTGTCAAAGAAGTCCCAGTTCATCTGTGGTACCAGTAGCCAATCCTTTGCTTCTGAATTGAGCAAAACTGCACAAGGTCATCGTTCTGAAGCACAGTGGCCACTGAGTTGTGGCTGCTACCTATGGTGTCATTGCTTCCCCCTTGATTCCCTGCTTAACTCACTGGTAGGCAATACTCTTGATGTGATGCCCTTTTAAATGTTTGAATTTAGGCCATCCTTCATACACAGCTTTCTCTGCTTTTTGATGGTAAGGGATTCTTGGAGTAAAATAGCTCAGTATGAAGTTGGTGTTCATAGTTTCTAAATGTGGGTACTACTTGAATAAAGTGTTTATGACCGTGCAATATTTCTCAGACATATCCAGACTATCTTCCTGCTGTTGTTCCCCTCTCATAAAGGCTTTGTGCCTCTTGGACAATTTGCCTCATGTCTGTTTCCCTATATATATTTTTGTGTTAAGTGGACTAGGAATAAATACATAGTCCTTGAATATACCCAATAAGTCCTTGAAATACCTAATCTCTGAAACTTCTGTTTTTTTCCTCTATTTTAAACAAAAATTCATGTGAGAATTTCACTGTTTTAATATGATTTGCCTTGCAAATACTTTGATTCATCAGAGTAAAAACAAGAGAGAAGCAGAAACAGTAGCATTTTGGAGGAGTAAGTTCCTTTTGAATGAAAACTCAATTAAAGTGTTGTTATGACTTCCTGGTAAGTCCCACCACCTACATATCTGCAGTGATTTTGTTAGCTGCTAACTGGTGGTATTCTTGTCCAGAAAGTTATTAATTTACATTCAGACTTTGTAATGAGACTCTTTCATCTAACCTCTACTACATTGTTGAGATTGTAAGTTGTTTGAAGAGGAGATTCTTGTATTATTTGGAATTTGAAAGCCCTGTTACTACTTTGATTTGCAACATGCGAATAGAACAGGTATATGTACCCTTAAAGAAAAACACATGCTACTATGTTTTTTTCCATGGTGTTCTTATGCTCTAAGATACACTGAATCCATCTCCTTGACAAATAATCATCTAACTTACACTTGGTCTGTTTCCTTGGTAGCTAATAAAGGAAAGGGAAATGCATAGCACCATTTTAGTGCAAACTTAATTGAACAAATACAAGAAGCTGTCTGTGAATTTATTGTGAGGAAGGTACCAGTACTTGTTTACCTTATCTTCTCTTCACTATTTAGGCATCCTAATTAGAGAGTACTATTTTCTGACTTAATTTATATTTGATAAGACTTCTATGAAGAAAGCAGAAAAGTCAAGCCTATGCTACTGCATTCTTCATTCTTTTTGCGGACCTGTCCCTGGGAATATAGTTAATTAGCATCATTAGCTTTCGGGCACTGTCAGCAGTTACTTGCAATTTCCACTTAATACTTTTCAGTTATTCTCCATTCTCATATTAAATATTTGCATATTGCCTTCATAGTATGACTTTGACAAGGACATTACACTTTATTCCGGATTTTAAAAAGTAAAAGCTGAGGTTTAAAATATAGCACTCCATTTATGTTTAGTAGTCTGTAAGAACTATTCAGGTAACCAGAGGAGTTTCAATGAATTTCAAGCAAGCATTTCATGTACTTTGTGACTATAGCTGAGCAGGAATTAACCAGCCAGAATAGCTCACTCAGAACCTCCAAAATATTTCAAGAACATGGGGAAGTAGGACAGTAGAACTTTCAGTGGTCTTTCTACTGGAGGGAAGACAAAGTAATACTGATAAAATCTGGACTGCTTTCTTGTCATTCTGTAGAGATATTTATTAGAGAGAGAAAGTGCAAATGGAAGGAGAAGACAGCAAGCAAAACTTAAAAGGTAGATCTACATAGACATGCCTCTGCATGGCCAAATTCATTGATTTGATAGACTGTCAGTGGATCAAATACCACAGATCTGCATCCAAATGCTGTATGTTATTCTGTTACAATCAGTTGATGTGGTTTCTCTTTCTCCTGTTAGATAATTACTGACAAGTCTTCCCACTATAAGAGATTGCTATGTAGCATTAAGAGTTAACACTTGCAACTTAGCTACAAAATATGGTGCAAAAGGGGTGATAAATGGGCAGATTCATGACTTGTGGGAAACACCAAGGAGATAACAGTTCTGAGAAAGCTGAGCATGAGGGGTTGAGCTCTTCACCATGACTTTTATTCCTGACTAATGAGCAACAGTGATGATTTTCTGTTAGTAATTTTGCAGCCCTACTCTTATCCTTTGTGTAAGGCTTCCTGTTCTGTGTTAAGGAGCTCAGCTGCACTCCTTCTCCAGACAGATTTTAGTGACTGATTGGTAGAACAATTTGTTTGTGTAAGAATAGTGTCTTGGATCAACTTTCATATCAATAAGAATGAAGGGGACAAGATTCTGTTCAGAAGATGAGTGCTGGCTACTTCCAATATCCATATGACGTTATGGATAAGGAGTTGTCATGAGCTGGAAACCAGGTAGGAGAAGTCAAGGTACCAGTCTTCAGCTTTAGTGTGCTTGAAACTTTTCAAGTGTAAGTGCAGGTCATTTTAAGATATTCTGAAACTTCTGGACCTCACAATTAAACTGTTTTGGTTTGTTTCTTGTAAAACTAGAAAAAGACAGGTAAAGCTAGAAAAAGCAGCCTTTCTTTGATTTCACAGTTAACATTTTCTGGAGAACTGTCCTGTTTCTTGACTAAATGCAGCCCATCTGAGATGCTAGCCAGAAAGAGAAATGATTGAGTAATCACTGGTAATTCAAGAAAAAGCCATGAAGTTGAAAGAGGCAAGAAATGTGTATATATATCCTGAAACGACTTGGGAACAGTACAGATCTTGTCACATAAGAGATTATGCTTGCTTACCTCTCTTAGTGATCCAGACTTTTGTCTATCTTTCCAAGGTCTTACAATACTGAACTTAGTAACAATCTTTTTCTTTGTTCTTCCCAGTTGCTGCATTCAGTGATGATATCGATACTTTAGGGATGGACTTGGCAATGAAAAGTAAGGGTAAAACAGTCTTCAGTGGTATTTGGTTTGAGAGTTCTGCTTTTACTCATCATGCTTTGTGTGACTGGTTTGAAGTGAGTCTCCCAAAATGGTGCAGTTCCTTTCTGCCTGGAGAAAGAGTTGTAATCACCCTCCATTAAGGCTATAATTGCATTTTCTGCTTTGGACACCATGTTGAGTGATTTATCCTTGGTAGAATGTTTCACCATAAGTGCGTTATGTGCCAGCCACTCACCTTTACATCTTTGAAAACAATAACCATGCTTTCTCCAAGAAATGGGAGACATGTTTTAAGATAGTTCTTAGAAATATGCTTGAAACAGAGGAATAAAAACAACTTATTCCACCAAGAGCTCTCTAGTTTTAATACTGTGGAGTCTCCAGATGCTATAATGTTGTTTCAAAATCTTAAGAAATTAAGGACAACCAAGCCAAAGCATAAATGAAGTTAATGGTTCTCCAGTCCAATTAAAAAAACAAACAACACATTGATGTGTCAAAGAACTTCAAGGTTGTAGTGACAGATGACATAAAACTCTATCAAAAATGGGATGCAGAGTGGTGCCTCTGCCTGACAAGACAATGCCAGCAGGTCAAAGAGGCAGTCAGATACTGTTATTGTCCATGGAGGCCACCAGGCATATCAGGAGACACTTCTCCATAAGCAAAGTGGCAGTTTGGTATTTGTATTTTCTCCTTGACTATGTAAATGTCAATGAAAACTGATAAGATGGCACCTGGAAAGCAGGACTTCATGTCTGCACAAGTTGTCAAATATCTCCTTACCTTAGTGTAAGGGATAGTGCTTGAGGACTGGAGTTTGTGGTGTTTTTTTTTTTGTTGTTGTTATTTTTAAATGAGAAAGAAGTTCTTTTATTCTGGAGAATGGGATGAAAAAGTGTCATTAAGGAAGAGTAACTTTTATTGCTGCTGGAGAATTGTTCTGAGTCATTAACTGTAGGCAACGGGGGAAAAACTTTATAGTAATTTGATTACAGGGTACTAAGTAGGCAGAGAAAGAAAAGACACTTCTCCCAGGAAGATGTGAAATACCTATTCAGATTGGAAATGGGAAGAACTCCACACAAATACACCTGCATAACAGATAAGGACTGGTGATTCTTAATAAGTCTAAATAATTTTGTACTAGACTGTGTTAAAACAGACATCCATTGCTGAGAGTACTTAATGCCTCACACATGAGTGTCTTGCAGGTTCAGGTGCTTATATAACATGTGGTTTGAGGTTAATCATGTGGGTATTTTAAGACAGTTCAGCAGGAGTGGGTTTTGGAGGACATTTGCTCTGCTAACCGCTGCTTGCAACTCATACTATTAGGAACTGGATATCTCAGGGTCTGATCCATTTACAGCTTGGTATTGACATTAGAGAGTGTCTCTCTCCCTATGTACTTCCCATTATGACTTTGTATCTTCATTTTAGTGTTATTTTCCTACCTACAGTTGACCGCAAATACTTTGCATGGGATGCACAGGGAAGTGTTACTGAAGTAAATGACTGTCTTCTAGCCACATGGCTTTTCTGTTCACTTCACTAGTCACTGCATTTTCCTTACTTTTTCCTGCACAACTTAAAAACAGGGGAGCTAACAGAAAAGTAAACGAGGAGCTGCAGCAGTGATGTACACTCACTCTTTTTCCTATGGGTTTCTGGTTTCCTACAGATGCCAGTTCTTTCTGTGTTGCCCACTGCATGGACGGCAGGAACCAGAAAAGCTCTAGTGTATTTGTCTCTCTGTGGCACTCTGAACCATCAGTAATACCTGAAGTGAGGACTACTCTGCCACTGCCATTTTACAGACACATCTGCATTTTTTATTCCTGCATACTAGAAAAAAAGAGGAAGTGCTATTATCCCTATGTAGATTGGTGCATCAGCCCAGGAAGGGGCCAGATGAATGCAGAGATTGAATTATTTGCATCTACCTTGACAACCCCAATTTAGGATATAACTGAATCATCTGATTTTGTGAGTCAGTGCATGCAAACAGTGAGTAGCCAATTGTTTGCTGAGTATGGTTAGCTAGGAATGTAACTTAGCTGCTGGAAGCCTGTGAATGTGCCTGATGATTTCATTAAAAGCTTTTCTACAATGGTCATTGTTCAGAGCATTTCAACATATCCGGAGTTGATTCAATACATCGCAAGCAGTTATAGCCAATGCATATTGGAGAGAATGATTTGTGTAAAGGATCTCTGAAGTAAGTGTCATAAAGCCACTCTGAGACAATCATCTTACAGATGGAACTGACATTGGAGTACACCACTGATTGGATGTGTGGCTTACACAATGTAATTCAATACTGGAACTCTTTTTTGATGCCTCTGCTATGGTGCTGATTAAACCACAGGAGAAAACTGTGCATAGACAGGACTTAACCTATCTGACTATTTGTTTAATATGAAATGTAATTCCTTCACTTCAGATGTGGAGTCTTCACTGATCTACTTGTTGAGTTTTTGCAGAGAATGCATCCAGGTTGTACTCTTATTTGCAAACCCTCAATAAGACCTATTTTAAAATCTGAGAGTACTAAATGCAACTCTACTAGGTCTCGATCTTTTGTGTTTATCTCAATTGTTATTAATAAATATTTTACAGTTGACCATTCAGTCAAAGTTGTGACTTCATTGTAACTGTAGGTGACTATTACATTTAAAATCAATAGTGTTTATCAGAAAAAACCCTTTTACTATTTGCAAGTCTTCTCATGGTGTTATATTTGACCTATTGAGGTGAAAAAAGCAAATAGTTTATGTTTTTACTTCAGTGACTGAGTTCCCTACAGCTTTATTATTCATTGTTCAGAAACAGAATATTTAAAACCTCTGAACTTCCCTGTCTGAAGGTTATTACTCTGAGAATAGGAATTGGAAGCATGCGTTTTAAAAACCCTTTTTTACAGTATTATAGCATTTCCTGTTTAAGCAATAGTTATTTATGACTGCATAGCACTGTCTTTTCAACTATGAAAAATCTGGCATTTACTTCAGTGGGTAGAGGATCAGTTCCTCAGTGGGCGAGTAGTAATGCATTATTGATTTTTGCAAGTGATGGTAAACTGCTCTCCTAATCTTTTTACTCTTGCTGTGTCTTCTCACTGTACTTTTTCCTAAAAAGGATTGTAAAGTTAGTGCTGCTCCACAGAAACCATGTATTTTGGAAAACAACAGTGGGCTTGCAAAAAGCAAGTTTCTTTCCGTTAAATTTATTCAATATTTTTGCTTTAACAAAATTGTCACTAATTTTATTTTGGTTTTTTTGCAAGAAGTTTAATTTAGGAAAATAAATTTGTTTAGAAATAGTCAGAATAAACTTTTGGTCACGTTTTTTCTTTTCTTTGTGTCTCTGCCTCAAGAAAAACTAAAACTATTAGGAAGCTGTATGGAAAAGAACGTCACTATTTTACTTGTTGCGTTTCCAGCCTTTTCCCCTTGCATAAAAAGGGGCAGCATTTATAAAACTCAAAATACCATGTAGGAGTTTTAATTATCAAAAAAGTGAAGATGTCAAAAACTATTACACAAGGATTAACTCAGAAATAATTTTTTTGTTATCTTTGGGAATGAATTTCAATGTCTATCTGTGTTTTGTGATGCAAATCTAGCTTTGACTGGTTTTTTTTTTTACCTTTTTTATATCTTTTTTTTCATCTTAAGCAACTAAGGCTGCCTGGTAGGAATTAATTTTTTGCTTTTCATGCAATTTCAGATTCTGTTTTCACAGATGCTCTAAACTTTTCTTGATGGAGCTGAAATGAGATGAAGCTTTCAGAATGAATTTCTGTGCCTTCTGCTATACAGGCTGTAAAGATTCTATTTATTTTGAGAAAATACATAATAGTATGGCCTTGAATCCCTTTCCATAACTGCTTGTGCATTTGGTTTGCTTGCACAAAAGTGAAACTCTTCAGACTCTATTCCTCAGAATCTCTCATGCAGGAAGTTGAGAAACTGTTTTCACTTGTGTGGTTTGTATGTGGTACAAGGCTGACAATTAGAATATATAACATTGAATCATTACAGTTATAGGAAACTCAATGTGATCTCACTCAAGTACTTTTTAAATTTGAATCCGTAGCTGCGTTTTGCAGGTAAGCAAATGTGATTCCAGACTATCATTTGACATAATTTTCCTTTCCTTGTTAATGAAGGTATTAATTGCCAAACTTTTGACAGAGTGCTGGAAGAAGCAACATGAATTATTTCCTTAGTGACTGTCAGACCCTCAGACAAGGCTTTCAAACTACATTTGTAGTAAGAGAAATATACTGTGGGAAAGGTGCAATATGGTCTTTGCTTGGGGATCTCTCTGAAAGACTAAATGATTCATTGTATTCTTTGTTTTTAGGCAAGCAATAACATTGTTAATGTTTAGACACAGAACCCCTAGTGTTCTAACTCTAGATCCTCAAGAAATCTTTTCTGTAGTGACTAATTTAATATTTCACAGTGGTGTATTTCTTAAAAAAAACATTATAGCAAATCACAAGACAACAGATATTGTCTTGGAGTGAATTAATAGAGGAAAAATCTTAAGTAATAAGCTGTTAGTAAATGACTAAGTAGGGGGGAGCAATTTCTGAGTTTGTTACTGTGCTGGATTTGACTGGGATAGAGTTAATTCTCTTCACAGTAGCTAGTATAGGGCTGTGGTTTGGATCTGTGCTGGATACAGTGTGTACAGTTCAAGGATGTTTTGGTTATTGTTGAGCATCACTTGCACAGAGCAAAGGCCATTTCTGCTTCTCACCTCACTAGCGAGGGGGCTGGAGATGCACAAGGAGTTGGGAGGGGACACAGCTGGGACAGCTGACCTCAACTGGTCCAAGGGATACCCCAGAGCATATGGCATCATGCTCAGCATGTAAAGCTGGGGGAAGGAGGAGGAAGGGGAGGATGTTTGGAGTGATGACGTTTGCCTTTTGAAGTAGTGGTTGCATGTGATGGAGCCCTGCTGTCCTGGGGATGGCTGAACACCTGCTCACCTGTGGAAGTGGGGAATGAATTCCTTGCACATATGGCTTTGGCTTTACCTATTGAAGTTGTCTTTATCTCAACTCACCAGTTCTCTCACTTCCTAAAGTGGTTGAACACCTGCCTGCCGGTGGGAAGTGAGGAATGAATTCCTTGGTTTGCTTTGTCTGTGTATGTGGCTTTCGCTTTACCTGTTAAACTGCCTTTATCTCAGTCCCCAACTTTTCTCATCTGTACTCTACCAATTCTCTTCCACATCCCACCAATAAGGAGTGAGCAAGTGGCTGTGTGGGCCTTCATTTCTGACTGGGGTTACATCAGGACACTTGCTTAACATAGGCAAGACTTGTTTTGTGATTTGATTATGATGTTTTAAATGGGCTTAATTTTCAGCAGTTTGCAAGGTGGTATGTTTTACAGCCTACATAACACAAGCTTATGAGCTTAGCATGTGTGACTTGGTCTCTGCCTCAATCTTCACAACTATAAAATAGGAAGAATGTGCATTCCTTAGAGGAGTGCAGTGCTTGTTAACTGATTGGCCAAGAATGTAAGTGGTTGGTGCTCTACAAACATTATAAGGGTACTCTCCTTAATTGAGGATTATATTGCTGGTCACAAGCATTTGAATACAGAATGACTTTTTTCCCCTACCTTCTTCCCAAAACATTTTCCCAGTGTATAACTAACATTATTTAAAATAAGCCTGCTGTGATGATTTCACTTTTGTCAGTAAAATACCACAAACAAATTCTTCCCTGTTGTATTAAGGCTACAGAGATCTAAAACTAGCTGTAGTATCTTTGCTTAAACCATAGTCCTCTGTGAGTACTCCAAAAGGAGTTAGTCTGTTTTATTTCTGTGCATGAATTTTCCCCCTAGAACTGTGTTGTTTCCTTGTTCTCAGGGTTCTATTTCTTCTATTTCAACATCCTGAAGGCATAACAATAACCAAAATAAATATATGCAAACATCTTAAGAGAAAAGGAGCGGCTATTAGGATTTCTAATGTTTTTAAATGCTTTTTGTGGCTTCTCTTATCTGCATGTGGCTTTGTTTATGCAACAAACTTGCAAATAATTAGAAATCCAAACAAGGATTTCTTTTGCTTGAAAACTGCACAGGGACTGAGGAACCCTAATTCATTCGTTATTGAATTAGAATTATTGAACACTAGCCTGAAGTAATACAGAAACCCTAGGTCAAATGAAGACTTCCATTTATTTCAAATGGATTTAATTATAGTTACCTGTATTTAATGTTTCCTTTAACACAAATATCTGTCCAGATATCTGTCCAGACCGGTACAATGCTGATACTAGTTCAAAACTATTGAATAAAAGTTTTCTTCTTCTGTGTAAAACTTTTATTGAAAATAAGAGCAAGGTAGCAGTGAACAGATTGTGTCCTATATTTTAATAATGCTGCTGATTTAATTAAAAGTTATTTTAAATAAAAATCTGTGGAGTGTTTTTTAGACAGTAAGCTACAGCACGAAGAACCTAAATCTTGTTACGCATAGTTTAATAGGAGCAGAAAATGTTTTACTTTTATTGTCTAAATTCAGAGGAAAAATAGGTAAGGTACACTTACTGCAAGATGCATAACATGGAAATGTATAATGCTTTCCTTTCTCTTTTTTCATATTTTTATAGATGAAGCAGCTGTTTTTATGTGTATGGAAGCCTTTGGTTTTGCCTTTTCATATTTTTTAAGAAAGGTATTCTAGAACGTTATGCGATTCATAGTTGGGTTATATAGTGAAAGCTGCAAACCTGTGCTATGTGCCTCACTTGCTCAAAGTAAGCTTGTAGAGTAATACTACCATCTCTCACCAGATACAGGTGCACCTGCATAATAGCATGGGCATGAAGATGTCAGGTTTGTAGTACTTCTGCTCATGGTCCGTTATTTTTTCATTGGTCTTTACAAGCCTATAACTCTTTTGAAAAGCTGGTAATGAGACGGGTATTGAAAGGAAAATGCTGATGGCAGCTCTACAAAACCAATAAAGTTGTCTTTATTAGTCTTTTAAAAAGCCTTTATTGCTCATAGGGTCTTAGTCTCGGCAGGCTGTGAACCACATTTAGGTGCTTAAAACTTGTTTCTCACAGGCATCTCCAGAAGCCTTTGCCCCTGCAGTTACAGTGCTCCATCTGTGTGAACGTATTTTCACAGAATCACAGAATCTTAAAGGTTGGAAGTGACCTCAAAAGATCATCTAGTCTGACCCCCAATTTTCTAAGTTCCTGCCCAGTAAAGTAAAAATACAAGATGTTAAACAAATGTACTTGCTTTTAGGTGTTTCTGTCTAGTGGAAGAGGTCAATGGTGGCTCCTGGGAAAGGAGCAAGTTCCTGCTTCCAGTATTGCAATAGTTAAGACAGTAAGCATTCATTTTCATTAAGCACTTTGCTATAAATCTCGGTTTAATATCCGTTTCAGATGTTCTAGATAAATCCTTAACCTTTCAGTTGTTCCCTCTTGTAATCTTGTATCACTGATGAATCTTGGCAGTGACAAATGGCACTGTTAGACCCTGCAACTACTCTGTTCATGTTCTTCCCATATACGTTTTCTTTGGAGGGAAGAGGAGTGGAAAGGGACAGACTGGGGAAGACAGTTTGAATACTAATGCCTGTAAACGGTATCCTTCATTTTCATCTTCCCTACCTCAAATTCTGAGCCTGTCTGCAAAACCTCAAAGTTGCCTTCTAAAAAAAAATAAATCAGTAAGTTGACTGATGCAAACCGTTTGCTCGGCTTGGTAGTAAACTAAGCAATGATAGATGATCAATTAGTACTCCACAGCCTTCCAGATCACTTCTAACAATGATGCACATAAACATTTGAAGTTAAGTAGATTGCCTTCTGAAGTAGGAACTACCTTATGCCATTGAGATCACTTGCAATGAATTTATTGTATTCTCGCAATTAATTGTCAGTATCATTGAAGAAGTGATGCGTACATTCTTATAGCAACTAGAAAGTCCAGAAACCTGCTTGTTTTAAACATTTCTACAGCTCTGTGGCAAAAAAAGTTGCCAATTGTCCTATTGGAGAGAGAACTGTCATGCAAGAAGTGAGAATTAACATGTCATGTGACTAGCTGATTTGTCTTGGACTGGAATGAACTTGAACACTGAAACTTTTGGGTCTGCCCCACCTTTACGACTATCTAATGGAAAAACTAGTAGACAGGTGCAATGACAACTCTAACTTACGAATAGGGTTATTCCAGGTGTCAAAGTGCAAGGGTAGATATAATTAAGCAATAAATCTATCTTCTCAAGGACAAGATAAAAAACTTACTGTACTGCTTTTTTTCCAGTTAAGATCCAGGTGAAAACAGGATTTTGACTTAAGGTTAGAATGTAACTTTTAGTGAAATGAAGACACTAGATTAACGTAGGAAACTTTCATCTTGGGAATATTCAGTTTATCTTAAAATGATACCTCTGGTAGTTCTAAAAACTATATTCCAGGAAATATCAAAGTATAATGTGTTTAAAAAAATCTCCAATCCAAACAGTTACCCCTCCTCCATCTACTGATGTAACAGAAGATGTTTTATTTTATTTTGTGTAGTATCTGTTTTGGGGAAAATAGTACAGATAATTTAAAAAAGGTTAACAGAACATATCAACTCCTATGTAATGTAATAATTTTGTAGTTACCACTGCTATTAAATCGTCATGAAACACCGTAAAACTGTTAAAACAAAAAATGTAAAAGGTAAGTATATCTATCTGATAGGGAATTTTTTGTTTGAGATAATGAGAGATAAGTTTCAGAACCTGAGTTTCATATGGAAAGTATCCTTTGTGACTACTGTTGTGGGCATCTCTACTGTAAGACTTGCTGGCTTGAGAAAGCTGAACCATCCACCTCTTGCATTTTGTTCCTGTTTGCTATGCAGTATAGATCAGGTAGAGCTTAAGACATTGCATGAAGCTGCCCTGTGTTTGAGAACAGGGACTCCCAGCTGTAAAGCTTTTGCTGACCCATAGTGGACCAGCACAGTGACCTTTTCGGTAAATGTATAGCCTCGGGAAGTTTTGAGATGAATGGGGAAGTCATTCAAGAAAAAGGCTGCATTATCCCAGAACAGGGCAAAAAATAGACTTTGTCTTCTGAAGAGATACATGTCTACAGCTCTAGACATATTTGAGATCTGAGTACATTCAGTGCCTTCTAAGACCTGACTCAGACTCTAAGTTTTTATGGTACTACCAGGTTGATCTTCTTTCCAGTTATTGGTTTAGTGGGAATAATGTTTCTTAACAAGCTCTCAAGGGTGCCACAAAACTTTATTAATATTAAACAAAGAGCCTGGAGATTCTCCACCACAATGTGGAACATAACAGTAAGGATAATGCTTTAATTGCATGGTTTTGTCACAAAATAATTATTTCTGTCCTGTCTCTTTGAACAAGCAATGATTTTTGTGCTATTTGTTAATATATTTAGATTAGATGCTGAAGTGAAAGCCTAAACATGCTGTCATCTTCAGACACACTCAGGCAATTAGAGTGCAGCTTGTGTTATTGTTTTATAATTCAAGCCTAGTGAAGTCATAAATTAAGAAGCTCATTAAATTTTCAATTGCATTAATAGGAAAATTCAACTTATTAAATTCTTTGTTAAAGCCTAATAATGAAAGGTTGGAAATGCAGCTTTATTTTTCCTCTATTTTTGTTAATTCTTGTTGCCCAGATAGCCTTCCCTACCATTGATATAGGAAAAATAAAGTAATAAGAACATAAATTGTAGAAAACAATGGCTCTTATGTGGAGCTTAACATTGATCCTCCTTGTCCCATTTAAAATATATTTTTTTAATAAATTCTCATCATTGACAGTTTGCCCCATAAACAGCTGCGGGCACCTCAGCAGCAAGGTGCTCTGTGCTTGGCAATGCTTTGTTTATAGATGCATATCAAATAAAGACTGATAAGACTACTTTTTAATTGACAATGCATGACACAATTTGATGCTATAGGTGAGCTATTTAAAAAAAGGAAATATTAAGAAATCTCACTTTTCTCTGCAGTTGGAAATTGTAAGTGTATGTATTTAATGGAGCATGCAAATACCAACATGCTTGGTGAGCTAAGTCTGTACTGGTAGAAACTGCTTCATATCCATTAAAATCATAATGGCTGGATTTGCAGCTGTGGTGAAGTTCCTTACTTTACAAAGCTTTTTTTTTTTTGGTAGCAGCTAATGGTTCAAGCCCAAATAATTTGAAGATTAATGTAGTTACACAGTTGTGACACAGCTGATTTTTTTTTTCACTGCATGTTGGTATGCTTGTAACAGTACAAGTACTACAGAAATTCATCATTCTTCGTGACAGGTGGTGTTTGTGTTTAATTTATTGAGTGGTTATCTCAGTTATTCCCAAATTGTAGTGAGGTAGTCAGAGAAATGATCATGATGGGGCATGAAATGCTTTGCACATAGTTTTAATTTACTCCAGGTAAGTATATACATGGAAGAATATTTGGCTAAATAATCCAAAGATTTAAACTTTTTCCCAACCAGTACAGTAATAAACATCCTGTTGCCTCCTGCCATTCAAAAAACAATTTTTTGAGTAAAAAGCCCTATCTCTATGTCTAGTTGTACCTATCAAAATGGTGTCTATTAGCTGTTTGCTCAGTTAAGTGCTCAATCTAGACAAATACTATAGGACAAAAAACAGGTCTTCATTTCTTCAGGCAATTCTAGGGCATCTGTTTCTGAACTGTGTTCCTCCACGTGCACAGGTCCAATCTGCTGCTTAGTGAATCCAGTAAACTCCTATGGACTTCAAGGTTTGTAATCAGGGACCTATTCAATTTCCCCTGTTTCATCCTGCTGCAGGACATTTAGTAAATGATCTTTTGACTCACAAAGTTATTTGATATTTGCAATGTTAGCTCTTCCTATTCCTCTTGTGAGGGCTCAATTACATTACTTGCTTATGTAAAACCTTTTTCTTGTGGCTGGGGGGAGGTACCAGAGGTAAGTGCAGTCTGTCTTGTGGTTTGGAGCAAATGGAATCAGTGCTGCAAATGAAGGCTGTTGTAGGGTCTTTATCACTTAAAATTCTAAGACTTGATGCTTTTGTAACTTTGTGAAAGATTTCATTCCAGTTAGTGCTTCTCAGGGATGGGAGTTAATAATGGTGTAAAGCTGAGTAATAATCTGGTGTGTTCCTGGACAGGGAAACTCAAAATATTGCAGGTTACTGGGAAGGGAAGTACTTCTATTCATATTTTTGTGAGATTATTTTCCTCTGTCTCTTATACTGCTGATACTGTGAAGTGAGTTGCCAGGAAAATGGGATCTAAAGACTCTTGAAACATGTAGCAAAGTAGAATTAATCAGATTTTTTATTTTGTAACTTTAAGTCTCAAATTTATTAAGCTAAAATTATGATACTTTTGATCCTGATTCATGGTTTTTGATTGGTCAAGATTGGCATTTCTCTTTTTCTTTATTTTCCCCTCTCTTTATCCTCACCTAGACATCAATTCTAGCAGGCTTGAGTCTGTGCTGGTGCACTACAACCATATGCTCCCTCCAGTTAGGGCTCATGGTACAACTGAAATACTGCCCCTAGGGAGGCTTCCATGTCTTCCTCATCTGTTTCAAATAATTTACACAAAGTTTAAAAAAAGGCAACCAAATCAAAACCACAAACAGACAACCCATAGCTCTGGCGATGTACTGCCTGCTGGAGTGCCCAGTTAATTCAATTGTTTGCAGCTACAATCCCATTTGCAATTGCAAACTTTTAAGTATCATTCATGTTTATTCTATCTGGAGATGTGTAATAGAGCTGAGATGCAATGAACGTGGCTTGGCTCGTGCTCACAGGAAGAGGATTTCATATAGAAATGTAGAATTTTGAGTAGAAATATGATCTGCATTGAAGATGTGCTTAAGTTTCTTTTCCTATCAGTGTCACAATGAAAACTGTTTTGTTTGGTTTAAGCATTTATCTTGCAAGTATATAGCTATAGCTGAACAATTTGGTTGAACTAACTTTAGTTCTGTGCAATGGTTTCTTAAAGCAACAGGTTCTGGTTTATAATTTTTTTTCTATTATCAGTGGGAATGATAAGTTTTAATGTACTTTTCCATGTATTCTTTGAACAACACTACTGCAATAGAACATATTAAATAATTTCATTAACCTTAGCCTAGACTTGCACTAAGAATCTTCTTAATTGGGCAAGTGTAGCACAGATGTGAGGTCTATGATTACGACAGCTATGCCAATCTACTGGCAATTTTTAATGTGACAGCTGTATTCTAGCAAGCAAGGGTTACAGCTTCTGGCAGTGTGAAGTTCTCATTATCCCATTTCTGCTCTGCAGTAAAATAATTATTTCAAAGCAAGCTGCTTCCTTCTCATCCCTAACCTGAGATCAGAAGTCTTCCTGTTTATTGTTTTGTGACTTTTTATCTAATGATTATCTGCAGCAGCTGGGTTCATGTTTTAAAGTTAATGTTCAGAGACTGACCTAAGGTGTTTCACTTAAGAAAAAGTGTGTGTGTGTGTGTGTGTGTATATATATATATATATATATATATATATGTATATATATGAAAGTAACAAATCAAAATCTGTTCCAAAGTACATTTCTCCTTTGAGTAAATTAACTGGGACTAGCAAAAAATTATAGGTGATTTTTTAAAAAGTTTTTTTCATCTGTCACATAAACAATCTATTATTATGAACTTGCCTTTCAGTTAACCTATGAACTAGAAAATGAATATTTTCTAGAATGTTTTCATCCTAGGAATTTAAAAATAGAAGCCATGTAGTATCTATTCTTTAAGCTGTCATAGCAGAAGTCTGAATCAATTTGACTTATTTCACTTCAGATATTTTAAAGAAGAATCTTCCTTTTTGTTTTTCTTTGTCCTCAAATGGTGAATTTTCCTTTAAGTCCAAATGGCAAACTGTGTGTGTTATGTTCACGCAACAAAATATGCTCACATTTCCTGAGGTTAAAGGCGACTCCTCTTCCCTTTTCCCTCTTCCCATTTCAGAAATTGCTCTGGGCATCTGTGCAACTTGTGAAGGAGTGTGTGTGGGTTTTTCTGTAGTGTCATAGACCAAAGAATCAAGCTAAATTAAATGGAATAGTAACGCAAAAAAACCTGAAACAATTCTGAATTACAACTGCATGACCAAAAATAGAACCATCTTTCTGGGATTTAATGACTACTGTGGTAATGGCAATTGCAATGGGAATTAGAAAAAAATCTTGTAAAGAAAATCACTTTTCATCAACACCTTATTTTTAATAAATTAGTGCTGAATTTTATTTTGATTTCCTTAATGCATTCACCTGGTGTAACTGAGAAATCAATGTCACTGTATGGATCTATTGTTTTTGCCTCTCTACTTTAAAGGTCATGTCCTAATTCAAGCAACTATAAAAATTAACATTATTCAGTAATTGTAGAAGAGATAAGATTTCTCTATAGACTTAAAAGTATACAAACATGCTTTTGACAGCAGAATAGTTTGATACATTACTGCTATGTGACAAAACCAATACAGGATCCTTATTAATAATCCTATTAATGTTTCATCTAATGTGAGGGAAATGGTAAATAAATTGTGGCTTTAACCCACTGCTGAGCTTCCAATTACTATTTTTCTCCCTATCTGCTTGCAATATATCATTTTTTTAATATGACTGAGATGTTCTAACAATTAAGGGTTAGGATCCTAACAGCATGAAATCCTCATTACGTGATTTCTGCATTACAGCAAAATAATGATTGTGAAGCAAGCTGTTCTCCATGTACCACTTACAAAATAACTCATAAGACTACCCATTTACCAGCTTCTGGTGATGGATTCAATTACTCCATGCCTCGGGTTTGTGGATGTTGGAATCATGTCATGCATCTGTCTTGAGCTGCACCATAAAAAGCATTCAAAGTGAATAAATTTCAGGTGATGTTCCCCAGAAGCACTGTGAGGTTTTTTGCTTTTTCCCAAGCCACTCAGGGCCATGTCTTCTGAAAGTTTAATGAAGGTTTCATAAACCATAAAAAAGCCCACTAGAATGTCATGACCTTCTTTCATTTTCTGATACTGCACAAAAATCTTCTTTTTCCACGATTAACAGGGAGAAAAGTATTACATTTGAGAGACAGCATTTAAATGAGATGTTATAGTCCCAAATACATATTAAATAGACCTGAGGAGGTAAATAAACAGTTTTTCAGATAGCTATGCAGATCTCATGAAGTGAGATTTCATTTTTCCAAACAATAGGTCTTTGTATCAGATTAATACAGTTTGCCTTCTTCAGTATGCAGTATAAAATTGGCAAGGAGATGAAATCATAAATACTTAATTATTAGCAAGTGGCTCTAGGTACAGCTGCTGTATATCTACTATTTTTTATATTAAACATATAGCAGGGGGAAATTCAGGGTGTCTGACTATACTTTGTCTGACCTATAGCCTTAGTATTCTCCTTTGTCTGACTATAGGATCAAGTTAGGGCACACCTTAATGTAAGGCTGACCAAATGTTTTTTTGTTTTAGAAAAGCCTCTTTTGTTCTTTTTTTTTAAGAGGAGGGGACCACACTGTTCTGAGCCAGTGTGAGAAAACTTGCAAATGGTAAACAGTTGTCAAGAGGTGATCTAAAGTAATTACCAAGTTTGAAACTCAGAGTACAAACCAGACCACAGTTATAGCTCAATTATTGATCGTGCTTTTATGAGAAACTTAGTGTTAGCTATTGTTTCTTTGCTCTCTGGTGCCCTGGAGAATGCAGTAAGACAGTTACTTGAAAAAGGAAATAATGAATTCACTTGGAGCAGGGTCATGTTCTTTTTCTTCCTCAATTTTTGCTTTACCCAGTAGAACTTCACAGAGAATGAGGTAGTAAGGCTACTGATGCAATCATAACTCTCCTCAGTATCTGGTAAACTCTTACATGTTGTATACCTGTATGGTGTGTTCTCAGCTCCTGCTTTGCTTTGCACGCCACAGAACTGATCAACAGTACAGAGGCAGCTATAGTGTCAAATACTTTTCCCTCTCACTAGTACTCTGAAGCAACCAGAGGGAAAAAGTAAGATTATTCTGACATGATGAGAGAGATTACGGACAGTAAATTCTTAACTTTGGGCAACTGTGGCAGACTGCCAGGTAGTTCCTCATGTGTCTGACAGGGAACCCCTGTAATTCAGGACCATGCTTGTTGCACACTGTCATACAGTGCCAGGATTAGATCACATATATAGTAAGGCTTTTGCTGTATAAAATTAGACTTCCATATCTCAAAAATTGGTGGTTGTCTTCCCAGAGGGTGACACACATAAAGAATTTTGGGATGTAGATTGCTGCGTGTGAAACATCTGCCTGATGGATATGAAGTGGGAAATACTGAAACACCTGAGGAATTTCTAATCAATATATACATCTCTCTTGCTTTCAAGATATTTTACTCATTGACAAGAAAAGAACTTAAAGTTATGGCTTGCTCAGCTCCGAACAGCAAACTATAGATCAAAGGAGACTGACGCTCAGGTGTTACACTTACGATTAGACACTTAGGTGTGGGGTTTTAACAAAGACATGATAGTGACATTGTTATGATTTTTTTTCCTTCCAAGTACTCTATTTCTGTAGCTTTCCAAGTTTTATTTCCTGACCCTTGTTTGATAGCCCTAAATTTGCAAGATCACTCAGAGAGCAAAAAGATGCAGTTTCATGTATCATTAATTCCTTATAACTTGGTGTTTATTTAATCCCTTTATACTATTCCTTTCAGTGTTTAGTTTGAATGAAAGATTAAGGATTTTATTTTTCTTAACCCTCTGAAACTTATGCACATTATAAATAATTTTGTAACCACATGGCTAACATGCATTAGCTGCATGTCCTGTTGGCAGCGTTAGTGAGGAATATAGTGGTCCTGTTATCATTTGGCTATGCTAACATAATTAATAGAACAACAAAGATATGTAAGCTAACAGGCAACCTACTCTAGAGTCAACAGGATAGGCTAAGATTTTTCTTGTGCCGTATGAATGAGGAATATGGGGATATGGAAATACAGACATGGAGAATATGGCAGAAGTGAAAATTCTGTGAGCAGGCTGACTGAGGCCTGAGGAGCTTCGGGGTATATTGTGCTCATGGTAACTGGAGCATTTTTAGCTAGATCTGATTTTGACAGCAGAAATGTGCGGGACTGACCACTCATAGCTATCCTAATAGATTACATCCCTCTACTATTCCTATACTGCTTCCTTGCTGTTATTTTTAGAAAAATAACAAAGCAGTCATTCCCCTTAAATCATATTTTGCCTTTCTTTGTCATGTTGATTATTTAAATTCCACTTAGAAAAACTACCATGTTTCGTCACTATTGTAGCAACCCTATCTGTATACTTCTGGGAGCAGCATGCTCAGAGCTCAGCTGATTTGCACTGCAGATTTGAATCCTACTCTAGGGTGGCACTGACAGTGGTGGGACTTCTCAGTTACTGCTCTGCAGCTTCTCTTTGGAGCGGAGCTGTTCTTATCTACAGTATGGCAGGTGTCTGTAGAAGACTTCAAGTTAGCAGAGGGAGTTTAGGTTCTGTTTCCCTGAGATTGGATGGTCAAACAACATCAAATCCAATGCCTTTTGTCCTGTAGAGCAAGGGGTTATCAAGCCAAGATTCCAAGATGCTTTTCATCTCAACTGTTGGGACTCACAAGAAGTATGACGTGATAGATTTCTGTGCCTTTTTTCAGTTCTCATTGCTGAGGTTGATCTTTCCCCATCCTTTCTCTGTGGTATCCTCTCACATTTGGAAAGTAAAAGCACAATTCGTGGGATATGTTAGATAGCTGTGCAAATCAGAGCAGATGTTAATTTAATAAAATTTTCTACTTTGGTGGTGATTCGCAGTCCCTCTCCTGTATCAATCATCCTACAAAGCTGAGTATAGAAAAAGAATCACTGCTGTGGAAACCTACAAGAGGATTTGGGAAAGGATCTCATTACCTTGAAACATTATAGGTTAGCAACTAATTGCTTTTTATACTTCATTGAGACACCTTTCATTTCTTCTTCACTACAGGAATATGATTACATAAAATATGGTATAATATCGGTTTGGCTGAAGCCATGACACTCACTTCTTTGGGACCAGATTTACTGTTCTTAAAGCTGGCTCATATAATAGAATGGGCTATCGTTCTACAGACAGATCACAACGTGAAGACTGACTATATGAGGTATGCTGGGCTACTGAGCTGAGAATTATAGGTCAAACTATATTGTTCACCTAACTAATGTGTCAAAAAGGAACCAAAAAGTTCAAATAAAAATGAGCTATTTATTGCAAGATGATCAAAAGGCAGAATTGTGAAGCTTAACCTTTAAAAAATCCCAGGTTGCTTAAATAGTTCCATACCTTCTAGAAAGAAACCTCAGGATTTCCATTCATATTCTTCACTAGAGCTTGGCTCTTTTGTAGTTTCTATTGTATCCTTAAATAGGAAAGGAATTATTTGCTTTTGTGAATGCACCTAAATGGATGCTTCCTGGAGCGACTGTTATGGACTCTGGTATCTGTTACAGCTCTGCTCTGGCTATCTATGTAACAAATCTTTAGTGTTGTGTAACACCTGGTAATATGAAGCTAGAAAAGCTTCACAGTGAATATTTTGTTTTTATCATAATATACTGGTAGCTTTTCAATGTTCTCTTTGCACTTTGTAAATATTTCCAGCAATTTTTGTTTAAAAAAATCTTACATTTGGGTGCTTATAATGTTTTAAATTGCATAATGCTCAGAGTACTTTTCAGATCTCGTCATAAATACACAGAAACATTTTTTTTAATCATTAAAGAAATCCAGTGAGCATATGTGTATATATATGTTTCCTAACTGCAGAAACATTGCATGCACCTGCAGAGTGGAAAAGGACTGATCAAGACTCTTGAACAATTGCCCTTGTATGTTTTGTTCTGTAATTGAACCTGCTATTAAACCAATGCAGGTGTACCAGGCAACAAGATCTGATGAGACCTACTGAACAATGTATTCACTGTAGAACTGACCAAATTTATTTAGCACAAGCATCTCTTTAACTATTAAACTCTGAATAACTATGTGGTCTTTGCTTGTAACATTTCCACCTACATGATGTGATTGGTAAAATCAGGAATATTACCTGGAATACAAAGTACAAGAAGAATCCTCTGCCTGTATCCAGTCTTGGAGTTCACTTTCCCAAATGCTTTGGTGTCAGAATGTGGTTAGATGCTTCTCAGTTAAGATGGGAATGTTAATGCTGCATGGGGATTCTTGAGGAGGCTGCTGTGTCATATATAGGCCACAGTAGAGTCACTTCACTGGACTTACTGTTAGTCATGGAAAGTGACACCATTAAATAGAAAGGGGTGACAAAATTCTTACCAAAGAGCTACATCTGAGTTAGTCCTCTGATGCTTTGTTCAAATGCCTATTTTTCACACCTTTTTTTGGTTATAATGTCAGAGAGGCTTTTAACTCCTTTACTGTGTACACTGCTCCGGAAGCAGAGAGACAAGCAGAGACAGAATGTTGTGCTGCTTAGAGGAGGGATAAGTGGAGATTTAGGCTTCAATTGATTTTCTATGTGCATGAAGCAGTTAATATATCCATAAGCAAAGATGAGGTAGTGTTTTAATAAAGGCAGTTTGCAGGAATTTTATTTCCCCCCCCTCTGCTATGAGACCTCCCTTGAAGTATTATGTCCCGCTCTGGAGTCCTCAGCACACAAAATACATGGACCTGTTGGAGCAGGTCCCCAGGGGAGGCCTCAAAAATGATCAGGGATGGAACTGTGAGGAAAGACTGAGAGAGTTGGGATTGTTCAGTCTGGAGAAGAGAGAAATTATAGCAGCCTTCCAATACTTAAAGGGGGCTTATGACAAGCAAGACAAGGCGTAATAGTTATAAACTAAAAGAGGGTAGACCTTGGCTAGATAGAGGGAAGAAACCTTTTACTGTGGGTCACTGTACCAGGTTGCTCAGAGAGGTAGTGGATGCCTCATTCCTAGAAACATTCAAGGTCAGACTGGATGGGACTCTGAGCAACCTGATCTAGTTGAAGTTGTTTCTCTTTATTGCATGAGGGTTCAACAAGATGACTTTTAAAGGTCCCTTTCAAGCCAAACTATTTCATGAAAAGCAAAACTATCAAAGCCTGAGACAGACCATGTGAATACTGCAGCAAGTCACATATGTCCTGAAGAGCCACCTAATTGTCATGACTCCTGACTGTTGAATACAGGCAGGTAGCTATGTAGAAAGTATCTTTCAGATATGTTAGCCAGTTCTGGGTTGTTTTTCTTCTCTGCAAGCAGCTGCTCCTGCCTCTGGAGTTACTGAAACAGGCAGAAAAGAAATCACTCTGTGGCTTATATTTAACTTGGGTTCAGTGATCAGGATCACAACAGAAATAAGTATGTCTTTCTACTTTTCTTAAATGTTCTCCATAATACAACTGTTAGAAAAGTGCTGTGTATTCCAATTAAACTGAAACAGCAGCTCTAGCAGGGAGCAACTGCTGTGCATGCACAGGATAAATCAGCTTTCCTACTGAGCTCCACAGCATAGTTAAAAAAAGGGAAATCTATTTCAGCAACCTCCATAAAAAGCATATGCATTTTCTCTCTGTCTGTCTCAGTGTTTCTTATGTTCTTCTTTTTCGTGGATACTCAATACCTATGCTTCCATGTGGGGTTAAAATCATTCTAATTTCAGAGAGTCTTAAACAGTAGTATCATGTCTGCACCATCTTTTGCAGGAGCAAGCTGGGTTTATCAGCTTTGAGTTTTAGATCTTTTCCAATCCCATGTGGGACGTTGTGCAAGTCATTCCTTCCTGCAAATGGGAATAATGATTCTTTCGCTGTTTGAGGTTTTTTTTTCCAGCATCAAGTGGAAAACCTTTGGGCCAGAGATTTTTTTGAATTGCTTGGCCCACACCTACTACACTGAGACCTGAACTGGATTCCAGCTGGGGAGGACTATCATGGCATTGAACCAAATCCAGTTCGTTATCACCATTTTTATTGTTTCTGTCTGAGCCTTAACTGCATCTGAGCCCATAAAATTTGGTTCATTTATGAGTAAGGAAAGCTCCATTTTAAGTGTCCAGTTTTATACACACGTCTACAAAAATAAGCCCTTGGTGGAAGCCTCGCTATATACAAGCTGTGATTGCCTATTAGTTGCATTTTAAGACAAAAGATGTTTTTCACACTTGGCAGAGCAATCCAGTGCTGCTATTTCTCCTGTGGTGCATCAACGAAACACACTTTTCACTTGGCCAGCTGTAAATACATGTGTTACTCTTTTTGCCTCTTGGTACTATACTGTTGATAGAAATGACCTTAGCAAGGCATATTAAAAACTGACACTGGCTTGTGCAATGCTTTGACCGTTAGTACCTTCATAGCCAAAAGGCTCAGACAGCCAACTGTGCCCTTCTGTGGTCTCCAAGCTGACCAAAAAGAGAACAGATTTAATTAAAGCTATTATGGAAAAAGAACTGCATAATGATTTACCCTGAGTGACAGCCAGAGTCCCATTTCTTGGAGATTAATATAACTTCATATGTTTGAAAAGCTATAGCTCTCCATGTTAAATCTAATAACTGAAATTTCATATCTGCAAACCTAGTTGTTTCAGACATAAAGTGAAAACTAACTCTCTGTTTACTCAGATATTTCTGTTGTTTGAATCACTTTATGGATACATGAAAGAAAGTCTGATGAAATGAATTATAGATATAAAAACTAGCAAGAGTAACATGCATTTCTGATTTGTATATTGTATAAGAAGGGAGCCTTGGGAGTTCAAATTGATTAAAACAATATTTTTTTTTTTACCATCTGCCTTTTTTTTTGCTTTCATTGCCTGTGAAATTGAGATGAGGGCAAAAAAAGGATATTAAAAACTAGTTTTTCCAACTCAGAATAGGAAGCAGATATGTGAGGTAGCAGGATGCTCTGTGCATTGCAGAAAGTAAGTAGCAGTCAATAATAATGAAAATTTAAAGGTACATAATTTTATGAAATAATCAGAAGGGCAGCAATGGGAGCGATGTATGTGCATAAAAGCTTTCTAAAGTCTGTTTAGGGGAAGAGTCAGTATTACACAATTAGAAACATTATCTTTTGTTGTCATTTGTGATGAAGCAAGCAGCAGCAATATCTCGGAACTGTTGGTTAAGCTGCCATTTGTGCATCTCAAAGTAGTTTCTGCTAACTACACTTTTCTCCAAATTTCACACTTTTGATAAAATGAGCCATTATATTTTTAAAAAGCGTAGATGTACATCTGCCTTAAACAGAAGGAAAAGGTACCCTGAAGATTTTGTATGACTGTAATTAGTCAGTTATCCTTAAAGTACAATTACTTTATTGATATGTACGTATGAGTCTCTGTATTTTCTGGAAGTAACAGGGAAAAGGGGATAAAGCCAACATGAGACACAAATCTGAAAGCAAACAAGCACTGTAGTATGATTAATGTTTAAAGGAAAGCTGTTGGATAATCACGGAATCTCAAGGGCTGGAAGGGACCTCAAAAGATCATCTAGTCCAACCCCCGATAAGGGTGTTGAGCTGATTATAGGCATGTCTAAGGGAGTAGTTTTCTCTTTGAAGTATGCATCGCCTTGGATTTGAAGTGCAATTTGTTTTTCACTGATGTTCTCGCTTATTAAATGTAGCACTCTTTTGAAAAGGATGAAATGCTTGAAAAAAATATTTTAAGAGTTAGTTTATTGAAATACATTTAAATACTGTCAAAAGAGTTATCTTTTTTTAATTACAAATGTATTAATGTTTAGTCAAAAATCCCAAGCCACATTTTAGACTTGAATTCCCAAAGTAAGCTCTTCCTCGTTTGACTGAAAAGAATTTAGTCTCCAAAATGAGCCTGTTCTGTCTTTCAGACATGCTGATGTTCCTCTTTGAGCAGATGCAAGGATTTCCTCACAATGTTTCTGGAATTTGATACTGAGCCCTTTCATTCCTAGAGTTCTTGGTAGTAGTTCTTTAGGTGGCCATTTTAAAGACCTATTGGATATAGGTCCAGATGCACTTCATTACTTGTGTCTTTTGAAGAGATAAGCTTTTACACAGAACTTTGTTAGGCTTGTTTTAATGTAAGCAACTCCTTTAGACACTGTTAGCTGTTGATAGTATTTCTAGAGTAATAGGACTTCTGGACAATCAAAAGATGGGGCCATTCTCTACATACCATACTGTCTAAGAGGAAACCTGGAGACAACGGAAACAACAAAAAGCTGGAAAACAATCACCTTATTACTTTTTGGTTCCAAACTAAAAGAGAAATTATTTCATGATAAAGCTTGACAGTGTTTCTGCAGCTTGAGCTATTCTGTTTAGGGCTTATATTTTTCATTGTCTTCTACCTTAACATCTCCAGAAATATTCTGTGAAATAAGAAAAGACAGCTTGCAAATGTGGTGTCAGTCTGGTTTCATGGATAGCTATCTGTATAGCAGGAGGTCACAATGGGGTGGAAGCAAAGAAAAGACATCCCAAACTGGTTTCCTGTTTTCTTTTAAGTGTAACATATTCTGCAGCTGTCAGAATCAAACAATACATTCTCAGAAAGCAGAGATGGTGTGCCTAAAATGCTTCTGGCTTTGAGAATTAAAATACCATAATTAACTGTGGATATTAGATCATAGGCCATTTATTATTGTCTATATATATTCTTATGGGATCCATTTATTAATAAGAAAAAGCAAACATTTTTCAGGTTTAAGTATTAAATTGTTTTCATTTGATATGTTCATTGCATGTTTTCTGTTATAATTTGAAATGTGTTGGATACTAAAGGGGGATAAAATGTTTATTTTGTAAAAGTAATGACATTAATTTTAATTAATCCAATTTAACAAGATTTTCTCAGGTATTAGTGTTCTTTTTAATAATTGGAGTCATAACAGTTTGTTTTACTGAATAAAGTATAATTGCTGGTATGCTTTGTTTCTTTTAAATAAATACTATATATTCCTGGTTTAGGAACAATTGCTAAAACAGGAATTGCAAAATCACAAAATTCAAATGCCAAGTGTGAATGCTTTGGCATGTTTGAAGTAATTAGAGCTGAAGAGAGTGCTTCCTAGAGAGAATCAGTCATTTTTACAAAAATATGTAAAGATTGTTTTGGTATAAGCAAGATATTTTTGTAAATTCAAAATATTTATTTCCTTTCCAATTAATTATTTTTACTAGGTGTTATTTTTTCTAATACTTTAATGACTAATAAATACTGGAATAGGTGATTTGTGCTAGAAAAAAGTTTGTATGAGCAGACTGTGTTATAGTGCTGGTAATCATGTCTGAGTAATTGATAAAACATCATGTAAATTCCTTTCCCTGCTTCTGCTGGTAGCAAATACATGGTGCTATAGGCATCACATCCACATTTAATTAAACTGATAGTGGCAAAGCGATTTTGACTTTATATTTTTTCTAAAGAATTAAAATACAATATGTACCTCAGTGTTTAACATTAGAACAAATTAAAATGTCAGCATTAACTGCTGAATTCCATTACACAACCTTATGATTATAGATCAGTCAAGGGTCTCTCAAGCCATCAGCATTTCCCATTCAGTCACTGCTGACTTGCAGTGTTCAAATCTTTGCATTTTATTGAATGATGAAAATCTGAATTACATCAAAGTTATTGTAATATCTATGATTATTAAATGCTAAATTGTGAATTACTTTTCATAGCTATGACATTATATGTTTTACCTGTAAATTTAGAGTCATTATAAAGGTTACAGAGCAAATAAAGGATTTTCTTAACCCTGTAGCAGACGTATGTGTGTGCTTCTAATTACTATCCATGGTACAAAATAGCTTTGTATAAGATTTCTCTTTTAGTACCCTTCCTTGTCCATGGTATACCAGACAGTATAACTGCATGGGCCTAGGTTTATGGGCTGGCTGCTGCTTACCTGATCTGACTTCTGTAATATTTTTAGGTGGCACAACTTAGATATGAACTTTAATTGATGTCTTCCATTGATGCTGGTAAGAAACACAGAATCATGGAGATGGTATTTAAGTCCCTTTTGGATAGATGTCTCCCCAGGCAAATCCACTGTATAAAAATGAAGTGCAGATTCAGTTTTTACTCTAATTTTCTACTATTTTCTTGTCTTTTGTAAGTTTTTTAATACATGTAGGACTGTGTCAATACCATCTACCAACAAGTACGCTGGGCTGTATAGAAACAGAAGTGGTAAAAAGTAGGTAGGACTTTGTGCAATTGCCATACATAATGCCTATCATACGAGTACATAGTCTTGGTTTTGTGTGTTGAGGCAGTTCTTAAAGATAGAGTTGGTTTTTTTTTAATTCAAAAACTTTTTAGTCTTGCTAACTGTACAATGGTATTCCTACTCTCAATTACTAAGTTATTAATTTCAAGGAGTTTTCTGTATTTCTTTGTCATTAAGTCATTTATAATGACCCTATTTACCAGGACTCTGTAATTTTTAATGTCTATTAACATGTAGCACTGCAAGCCAACCTTAGTGTATTGGATCTCAAAGCAATTGCCTGTTATTAAATATCTATTATAAAGGTAGATGTCCTTTAAGTAAAGCACAGAGGAAAAAAATAGTTTGCTAATATTTAGACAAATATTCATTATAGGTTGACATGCTCCAGTTTTGGTGTCAACGAGAAATCAAAATAATCCTATTTAACTCAAGGTCGCATAAGAGAGCCTGTTAAAAAGGGCTGTGTTTCTGGAGGGGAATGCCAAGCCGTTTATGCTTTTTAAATGCATGAAGTTTGAAAAGTGGAATGGTCTAAAGTATTTTACAGTTCCTCATTAATATGCATTGTAATTGAAAAATAGTTTAGCTTATTCTCTTTTTCATTAGTAAATCTATAACTATGTGAGCCTTAGGAGACTGAAAATGTGACTTCTGAAACAAATGTCAGAAAATCATATCAATTTAAAATTTTGAGTACCTCTCTCAGACTCTCTGCCAGTCAGATCCTTGTCTCTGTAGTTTATTCTGAAGAAATGTTGGGAACTTTAATGTGCTATTGGTCATTTAAGCTTCAGAGTCTATGAAGGCAGTTAGAATTCAGGCTAGCAGTTGTATCTGGAGACTTTCTATTTTACAATTATATCTCTTTACACGATTTCATGACTGAATCTTCAGACTTCTAGATGCTAAAATAGCACAGGCAAAAATATTATTACTGGACTGGCTTATCAGGGGATTTGAATGGGGATGGTTAGATCTGGAAGAAGACAATAGATCATCTTGGAAAGATAAAAGGTTGGGGAGAAGAATCAATAAAATTAGTTCTTTTTGAAATTAAGCCTGGTAGATAAAGGCATAATTGTCAGCTAGTCAGACAGATTTTACTGTGTAGTTTTGACCGGTGTGCTGCTATTGGAATTGGTAGTTGTATCTTTCTTTTGGAGAGCTGGCCTGCAGTAGCTGGAGCCTGTGATGCTTAGCGGGGGCCGGTGGCAGTGCTCAGTGCAAGTGCCTGCCCTTCCTTTCCACGTGCCTGCTAGGTAGGAGAGCAGGGACCAGCTCTGAGGCTTTGTGAGGAGGGTTCTGTGGGTACAGAGCAGAAGCAGCATCTCTGATCTCTAAAAGTATTTTGTGTTAAAGCTGTTGCTGCCAGCTTTCTGGGTTCACATGGACTTGGGCAGTATCAATCACAGAAGTATTCCTTCTTGAAACGATCACTTCTTTGGCGCTGACAGGAGACCAGTGAGCATTTCCATGATGGCTGAAGGACACTAAAGGAAATCCAACTTAAGTCTTTAACATGTTATTTTACTGTAAAGAGCCTTTTTCTTTTACATAAACACGGAGTAAGGAATTCAGGAACTTAAGTTCAGCCATGGTGAGAGCTCATGTAAATTTCTTTTGTGTAACTATTTCCACATTTATTTGAAAAAGTAAAATGGAAATATTTGATGTAAATGGATATTCTTTATCCATCATACTGCTAATTTGTCTTTGGTTTTATATTGGACATGGATTTTATGCTTTTAGTTGTGATCAAAAGTGCTTTATAAATAACTCCACCTACTTATCTGTCTAGGACTGAATAAACAGCATCCTGACATTATTAGACCAACATCATTTGGATTTTAGTGGGAAATACAGGTTTTATCTAAGAACTGACAGTACTTTGCAAGTCTGCTCAGAGATCTGAAATGATGCAACTTCAGCAGGATAGATTAATTGTCAAAACTTTGAAAATATATTAAAATTTAATTTATTGTTGGATTTTTCAGCTCTGTGTATGTTGCCAGTAGAAATTTGTGTGTGTGGTATGAATAATTTGCCAACATTCAAATCTGTAGAAGGTAAAGAGAATTAAGATTTTGTGTTATAGTACTTCCTTCTCCATTGTGATCTGACCTACTTGGCCACTTTCAGTTGCATGTTAGTCTTGTTCTAGCTTAAAAAAAAAAAGATAAGAACATTGTTTTTCTTTACCTAATCTGTTCTGTCTGAGCCTTCCTTTTAAAATATATCCCTGATAACTGTCCTATTTCTCATGCTTTGAAAAGAAGGTGGTTATGCCTTCCCAACCACACTCTGTGGGACTGGAAAATGAAAAGATATTGTTCTGTCAAATGCTGAAAGAAATCTTCCTTTTCAAAAAGCAGAAGAAATTATCTAGCTGGTATTAAACAAGGGCAGGAAATGTGAAGTGTTTGTTTATTTTATGAAGTCTGGTGAATTTTGATAATGAGTCCTTTAAAATATATGATATTGAAGCTTTTCTAATTCCAGACAGATAAGAAATAATAGTTAAATATTTCAACTTGAAAGACAAAAGTAACCTTTTATCATCTAATTTAACAATCTTCTTAGTAAAATGTCTTAAAAGAATGTGCAATGTTTTTTAAATAATAAAAAAGTTCAATCTTTGAATAGTGGGTTTTTTTAAATTGCCTTAATCAAAGCCCAAACACATTTCTCTGCTTGCTTTAAATAGATTCTCTTAATGACAGGTTTTTCTTTAATGAGGAGGAGAACAAAGGGAACAACTCTGAGCATGTCGGTGTGACTTCATTATGACAAAAGTTCTGATTTTTGACAGCTCCCACTAGGAAAACAGGAAAACTGGAAGTGGTTTAATTAACGTTTAACTATGAATTGCTAGTTTGTGTTTTAAATGATAAACATTTTTTATATTAGCATTTGAATATATTTTAAATAGCAAAATGCTGAAGAAATCTTATGCTGTAGGTCATATAGTATATTAATTCACACTCTTTATAAATGATACAAAATATTTTTTAAAATTGGATATTCTTGTTGAGTTTACTGTTCTTTTCTGTGAATATTGTGACTGATGAATAGCTTAGAATGATTACTCATTATGGAATTGTAGAGGTATGTCTTATTCTAGTACTAAGACCTGCCTGGACATGTTCCTATGAGACTTGATCTAGGTGAACCTGCTTCTGCAGGGAGGTTGGACTAGATGATCTCTAAAAGTCCCTTCCAGTCCCTACCATTCTATGAGTCTATGATTCTATCAAAATGTGTGCTTTGAGAAGGGGAGAGCTCTAGCAATCATTGATAAATAACAGCAGTTAGTGTTACTTAAACTCACATGATGAATTGAACTGATGTGTAATTATACTTAATAGGAAAAGAAAAGATAATCCCATACTTAATGGTGATCAGATTTCTACAGCTGACTAAACCTCAAAAATATGTTCTACATATGGTCCTTTTTAGGGTGCATGGTAGATTTTAATAAAAGAGATTACTTTGGTATTAATAACATCTAAGCATCAATTCAGGTAAAACTCAGAATTTTACAGGAGGGATAGAAATCTGGTTTTAATATTGGATCTCTAAGCAGGTACAGTGAGTGACATTTATTATCTAGGAAATTGCTCGTTCTGTAAGACTTAGGCAACTAAGAAAGTTCTGGATACCTTTGTGGTGTGATGATAGCAACGCAGTTACCCTGCTGCAGTGTTTCCTGAACTGGCCACTCAGTGCCGGTGGGTGTCCTGGGCTTGAGTCATTGCATGAATGTCTGCCTGTGTCTGCAGACAGCCAGGAAGGGTAACAGGGTAACTCTGGGATGCACAACAGACTTTTCCACCTTAATCCCACTACTCCTGTTACAGATTTCCCCTAAATTTCCAGTAGCCAAAAAACAGGCAGATGTTGGGTGACATGAAGGGCAGTGAGGTGGAGTGGGGAATGATGGGAGAGAGAGAGAGGACCCGGGTGATACAACCTTGGGGACTCAAGTGGCTGCTCTGCAGCAATGGCTTCAGAAATTGGTGCCCTGCCCAGGAGATGGGGCCCTGGTGTTTTCAGACAGGAAGGTATGTTTGCACTTCCAAGCTTTTTGTAATTCTGTCCAATTGTGCTTCTTTTTACAGCCCCAGGTTGCTCCAGGAATAATCACAGTTTTTAATTATAGTTTTTAAATAATTATTGTGATTGTGTACTAAGACCGATGATTGTTTGATATTGGCTTAAGTGGAGAGGAAATGGCCACTAGTTTTCCAATGGCAGGAATTTGGGTTTTTTTGCCATCCTTAAAGCTATGAATCACAAAATCATATAGACAGAATCATGGCTGCTATCTGAAGTGTAAACGAGAGACAGGGCTGGGAAACATTTCCTTCCAGTCCACCCCTCCAGTGGCCTCTCCTGGAAAGGTTACTTTGCAGAAGCAGTTTGGTAAGAATTTCTTCCCTTTTACTTTCTCTTCTTTTAGCAGCATCTGGTGCAAGAGCTAACTGGAATATGAAACTAGATTAATTATTAAAACAAGAGATTATAATTTCCACGTCATTCTCTCTGCTTCTCACTACTCCCATTCCTACAGTTTGATAGTAACCTAGTCTCATAATGAAATTCATGAAGCTACGACAACAAAGGAGCTCATGGAAGAGAACAGGGGCTTGTCAGATGGTATAGATTTGCATACCAATGAAGGTTATTATGTTACTAATATTACAAAAACATGGTAGTGTCCAAATAGAAATGATAGATCACTATTAAACTCCAAAACCAAATTAAAGAATACATTTTACAATACAGCTACATCCTACAACTGCTGAAGACAGAAGTAAACCCAGTTCTTGTAACTGAATTATTTTGATTTCTATGTTGCTGCAAGAAGGTTAATAAATGTAGACTTGCAATATGTTTTATTGTCTGTACTTTACTGGAAAAAAGGGACTCAAAACTTCAATTTTCTCTCAAGCTACAAAGGCTGATTACAAAATGTATGTTGGGTTGGAGTTCATAGGACTGAGGTTCAGAAGAACATCATGCCTTTGACTTTGAAGTGTGAGGTTAAGACAGGAGGCTCATCTATCATTGAGGATTTATTCCTCAATGTCTTTGCTAAAGGATTCTTGACTTAGCTGCAGACAGCCTTATGATATTTCCCTTTGCTTGCTTGTTGAGTTAAATAGGATCATAGACTGCACTGAGATCAGGAAAAAAAAAGGGGCAAAGCAAAACTAAATCTTTAATAGCTCACATTGTAGGCTTTTCACCTTCCATGTCTTCTGAACAGTTAAAGGTCTTGGTCTTCTCCAAAAAGAGCACTTACATTTGTCAAATCTCATGTCAAATGATGAACAGCAGTTTTCTGGGCTTAATTCCTTCTTCCTTCTGCTTTGCATGACGATGCCTGTGCAGTCACCCATGATGCTTTCAGCAAGATGGTGATGTGTATATATCTACTCTAAAAAAACAACAAGGAGTCCTAAAGTGTAGGACAGTAGACACACTCACTTCCAGTATATTTGCCTTTGAATTAAAATATAGGACAGTGAGGCAACCCTTGTTATGTGCAGCACTGTGATTTTTTTTCAGTGGATTATCTACTGCAATTCAGCAAATTCAAAGTGTATGTGAGGAAGATGAGGTTCATACAACATTTGGCAGCTATGAGGGTCTAGGTCTCTAACTCCAGCGACATGAGGAAATAATTTAGTGTAAGAGAAGCCTGTCAGTCAACAGGAGAATTACAAACAAAGCTGGATGTCCCATTGCATGGGTGTGATTGAAGGTGGTGATGTGTTTGGGAAAATTTCAATGACTCTTAGGGATGATGATAGACTTGAGTGAAATCTAGTGTTTATCAGTGTTTGTGAGCTAACAAAGCAATTCGTGCTTTTCTGTTACAATGTGTAACTTACCAGGGTCATTTTCCCCAAGTTAAAGTAGTCCAAGCCTTAAATCTAAGTCAAGAATGATGGTTTGACAATAAAGCTCAATAAGGACAAATTGCACCCTGCAGACAGTCAGATTGGTGTAGTTTGATGCTGTCAGTGTGGGAGCGGGATGCAGCAATGTGCACCCAGGAGAGCCACAAACCACGGGTGTTAAAAAGCCCAGCATCACACCTTTACTCCTCTAAAGGCTTTGTGTATGGTTGTGATGTTTCCAAAGGAAAGGTGGGATTCAGGCAGCCATTTTGTGCTCTGCTGTAGGTCAGCCTCTTGCAGAGCTGTAAAATGGAAATACAAGAGCCAAGAAGGGAAATGCTGAACATCAGCACAAGACCCTGATGTCCAGCTCTCCAGCCTACAGGAGCATCCCAGCCCACAGGCAGCTTCCTTGGACTCTCTGCAGGGAACAAGGATGAGCCTATATACAAATGCTTTTGTAAAGAGAACCATGGATTCATGTTCAAATATTTTTTAAGTGCTTCCGTTTGTAAAATTTTGCCTTAGGCAGATATTTCATTCACATTGAATTTTAAATAATGAAAGAGATGAATGTGTTTCACATTAGAAACAGCCGAATTCTTTTTAGGCATTGTGAACTAAGGGTTTTCATAATATTGTCCTATGTTTAGTAGCCTTCATAACAGCTTCAAAGGTTTCCAGTATCCCTTTATATTTTCTCACTATAGCAAAAGGTTTTCACTTCACTGTTATTGTAGATTAATAAATCTGCTTTAAATAAAACATGTAGGAAGTGACAGTTCCGACAGCCTAAATTGTACTCATTTGTGATGTCTTTTTTCAGAGGCATTGATGAAAAAGCAACAGTTCCTTGTAGTGCTGCTTTATCTGATCAAAAACATTTTAAATTTGAGAGAACTAATTCAGCATGGTAGTCTGGGACAAACAGACAGCTTGTTTAATTTCTCCCCCTTGGCACAGGAATCTTCCCTAGTGGCTGTTTATTTGTCTTTCCCATCACAGACCACAAGATGGATGATGGTACCTACAGGATAAGCTACATATGACAGATGCCGGGTAATATATTTATTGATGAAAAACTGCATTTAGGAATTATGTGGATCTCTTAGCAGGGCCTCTGACAGACTGACTCTGCTCTCTTTGGTTGCAAAAGATGCACGTCTCTAAACCTTCTTTCTTCCACCATTCTCTTCCCTCAGGCTCTTTTGCATTTTTCCTTCACCACAGTTTTTCATAAGGGTCTTTCAGTATTGAGAGGAACCCCTTGTGAGGTTGTCGCAACCTGAATGTTCAACTAGTGTTCATCAGAGCAGTGCTGTCAACTTCTTTCCTAACCCAGAGCTTACTAGGGAAGCCAGATTGTCCCGTTCCCAGGTGGTGGAAGTATCACAAGCTAAGGCAATTGGGCACCTCAGTTGTGCTGCCTCTGATAGGTATTGCAGAGAGGCTATGTTAGCAACCTGGGTTAAGGCACAAAGGCAGAGGTTAGAGGACTGAGACTAGAACTTTGGTGGCAAAAGGACCAATCTGTGTAAAAATGCCATTGCAAATTTGAGACCAGTTTGTAATTTGTGCTTTCCTATTAAATGGAGTCAGTCACTTGATGTGAAGCAAATTCAGAGAAGTGTTCAGGTTCCTCATAGCAACCCTTGGACCCTGGCTCTTCAGACTTATTCCACAAATAACACTTTGGTATGCCAAATATTGTGACTACAAGGTAGAAGCCACTTCCATTTCTGACTTTTACTGCTTATGAAAACAATGGTAAATAGATGTTTAATTCCATTTTGACTACGACTGGTTCTTTCTGCCTTCCTCAGCATTGACAATGATGCAGTGCCTATTTGTCAGTATATGCATTAGTGGCCTTTAGACAAAGCACAGCAGTAGCCTGGTATTTAACAGTACAATAATTGAATGACAGCATCATTTAATGGAAATTTTGGTAAAACTGGACACGAAAGAGATTTCTTAGGGCTTTTATTGTGTTCAATAAGACTTATTTTTAACATCTTTCCCAAGGAACTAGTGACTGTTTTGCAGAAGTTATACCTTTTTTTTTGTTGTTTTGTTTTTCTTCAGTGTAGCACAATTACTCTATTTTGTATGGTTGGGATGTTTACCAAAGCCACTGTTCTCCCTTCCTCAGTCTTTCTCCCTTTTGTATGTTAAACAGAACTGTATGTTAAATGCAGTCTGCGATATTTCTGTGTTTCTGGGAGTCTGATGCTGGGCTGAAATGTTTCACTGTGTTTCTACTGTTCACTAGTACATTCAGATACCGAGGTCAGTCGTAAGTAGTATATTAACATTACTGGGATTTTGATTGTACTGGGGATGAAGCTTTCATTTCTTCCCCTCTGCTCTTCCCCTGAAATTGTGTTAGTTATGAGGACATTGCTTTATGTAACTGTGAAAGAACCTTTTTCTACAAAACTTAAGTCTGAAGAACTTCACTTTCTTATTCTAAACACAAATGTCAACACAATGCAATTTTCAGTTCTCTTGAACCGGTGCATAGCTTTGAATGAGTTCATAGCAGGAAGTGCTATAATGACCTGCATTCACTGGTTTTTATCCAAGGGACAAATGCCATTGACCAGATTGAAGTTATTGCTTTGACCATGTGAAACATCATCTACTTAATTAATGCATTTGAATTAATGCATTTGCCCCACTAACAGTGAAATCTCATTTTTCTTTGATATGTGAGCCTGTTTTGCAGAATTCAGAGATGGTCATTGCTGATTTGACAGAGACAACAGAAGAAAATGGGCTCCTAGAAATATCTGCTTATCCTTAATCTTTGTAGTAATCTCTCATGAAAGTACGATAGGCCAGGGCAACCTGATGTAACTTTGAAGCTTGCTCTGCTTTTGAGGAAGAGGTTGCACTGGAGACCTCCAGAGGTGCCCTACAACCAGAATTTTTCTGTGATTCTGTGACACCCTTGCAGTTAAGTCGGTCATCGCATTTCTACTATGTTCATATTTTGTAATGCTTAATGCTACCTTTCACAGCTCCACAGTAAAACATGTTTTCCTTTGGAAACTTTAAGGTGTCTGTTGCATTTCCAATGATTCCCAAAAGAATTATAAGGGAATTTTAGGAATTACATTCAACAGTAATTTTGAGCAGAGCTACAAGACATGGCTGGGTTTAGGGAGTTATTGGGTGTTGATAGGAAAACCTGAATACAGGAGGGTATTCTAAAGAAAAATGTAAGTCAAATCCTAGTACTTGAGAGGTGATTGCTTTGAAGCTGTGCTTCCTTACTCATTTCAGTATGATCATGATTTAAATTACCTGTCTGCTATTTCTTTTCTGCAAGATTTTTGCTTATAAGTTGTGCCTAAAGCTATGTTCTGCAAAGCCAAAATTTTGCCATTTGAGGTTCAATTGATTTCCCCTTCAGTTTAAAGGGAAAGCTCCAGGACACCAAACATCAATACTGTGACATTGCAGATGCTGGGTGGCTGATGTTAAATGCATTGCACGTTTGAATCTTTTTCCTGTGGCTTTCCCTTTGCTCAGATACCTTTTGCAGTTTCTGGGTTTTTTTCCCCCATCACAGATTCGTTCCCTTTTAGTTCTTTTTATTGTATAAAGCTCTCTTTTTTTTTTTTTCCAAAGGCTTTTCTGTACTTGGTATCAGTATTGTGTGTCTGTTTTAAGTCTCTCTTGCTTCCTAAAACAATTACCTCATCATTTCAGATCTACTTGTATTTTAACAGCTAATTAGCTTTTTGCCCTCTAGTCTTCTTGCCCTTCTTCACACAGTTCCTGACCCCTTTATCAGTGTGCCTCCCCTATTTTGTTCACAATTTAATTTTTGTATCATTCTGCCTTCTTTCATGTCTCTGTGCTATGAATATTTCAGTCCAGATTCTCCTCTATCCAATTAACTTTGTTCTATTTCCTCTACATTTGAAGAAGCTTCACTGATGAAATAGTTCACATAATAGAATTCCCTTTTCTGATGCTCAGTTTGTAGCAGTACACAGGCCTGATCACCAGCAGGAGTCAGTGGATTATGCCAGTTAACTGGCAGCAGTGCTACAGACATTAGTCCTACATTAAGTACAGTGGTGCTATTTTGTGCCAGTTTCAAACAAGCTCTTTGAGGTCATAAGGAACCATGTTAGTTATTGCCAGCATGGTTAGAGATGAGAAATAAATGGTATACCTGTTAGTATTGCCTTAACACCACAGACAGCCTCATGGAGAAATCTTCAAAGCAGTAGCAATATTAAGAAACTGGACCATGCAACTAACAATATTTTGATAAGAATTTTTCTTTAAAAGTCTTTGCTTTACTTGTGGAAGACTTAATGTATGAGGGATTTGACTTCCTGAAAGGCAAAAAAGTAACTTCAAGTTTGTATGCAAGTTGGCAGAATTTTAACAAAGGAGCCTTGTTAGTCTTCTCTGCAGCACTGATAGGCAAACAGCACTGTGCAGCATGCAAACATGTCTATAAGCATTGACTCTACCTGAATGTTGTGACCAACTGTATCTAGACTAGAATCCTCCAGTGAGGAGCTCTTTTCTCTGATGGATCAGGTGGAATTTCCTATAGATCACTGCCTTCCTACCAGCTTTGGGAAGGTCAGACTCAGTGTCTGACCTTTGCAGCATGAGTATCTGTCTCTCTAAGGCAGTTAAGCATCTTTCATTTTCGATACTTTAGTTTCTCCTACTAATGACTAGAGAATGACTTCAGAAATAACATAAGAAATTGCAAATTCCAATATTTAAAAATAGTTATTCAGGAGGATTTCTGTGAGAGAACCATGTCTTTATTCCTTTAAGATCACGGGAAAAGTTATGTGAAGTCATAATTTTGTATCCCTTACCAGAATCCCAGTCACACAGAAAATCCTGTAAGATCACTATGATCTGGAATTCACAGAATCTGAAGTTAAGAATTGGTTAATTATTATTCTGGCCATTTCTGAGGATTCATGTTAGTGTTGACAGGGTAATGCTTTAGTGTTGACAGTCTTCCAACACCTCCTGTAATTTTTCCCATCAGTCTGGAGAGAACAGGCAAGTTCTCCTGTAATTTTCTATGAAGAGATCGTAAATCAGAGAGGTCTTGAAGAAGATCCCTAGTGGTCTTTTAATGTCCTGTACAACTAAATCCTCTTGTTGAATCTTAAGTGAATTTGTCCCTTAATGCAAAGATGATTAGTTAAAACTGAGATTAGTATCTTCACTGTTTGTATTGCTCTAATTTACAGATACAAAAAATTGTGCAGAAAAGCACAAAAGCTCTGTTTCTGATCATGATTTTTAAGAATGTTCGTTAAAAATCAAGATAAGTCACAGGACCCAGTTTTTCTCTTGGACCTTATCAAAACCAGCACTGAATGACACTAACTTCAGTAAGGCAGACATCTTACATGGTTGTTATGTGTAACATTAATCAGTGTTATTCTGGGATATGTTCAGTAGTGTAATTCCTGATTTATAGTAGCAGATCTGCACACAGAATTGATCTGAAGGCATTTTGTGACTTTGTTATGCTGCATGGTTTTTTTTTCCCCCTGAACGTAACCTTTTTTCACCTGAGAAATAATCTTTAGTCTTGTGGTTAACGCTGTGTGATTTAATATGAGTGTAAATGGAATAATTACTAAAGTGATACATTTCCCTCCATTAAAGTAATAGACTTTTAAATGGACTCAAAGGAAATGAGGGAGTTAAGCTACATGATCATTTCTTTTCAGTATTTAATACAGTCAGTACAGAGATCTATGTATTTTTAATTAATGTTAAACCCATGAAAGAAGGTTGTGTTTTCACATGGAGTTAAAATAACAAAACCCCACCAAAAGAACCTATCCATTTTGATCTTGTATATTAAGAAGATTTTTCTGCCATCTGGATTATCAGATTTTGTTACGTATATTAGCAGTCAAAATGCTGAACTAAATTTTTATAAGTTCTGAAACAATGCTGTGAAACATATGCCTTTGTCTCCCAAAATCTGAAAAGTAACTGTACAGTTTTATCTCTTCAATCTGCAGAGGCCAATAATTCACTAGGTGCATCTCAGCCATGCTGAAAGGAGGAAATACTTGGCCAATAGTAATGGGGCAAACTAAACTGAATGATAAAGCTCTCATGGGTTTCCAAGGAGCAGGATTTAGCTTTTAACTTTCCAAAAATGCCAGTGGATTAATAGGGTCTGATTTTGTATGAAGACTTGCTGGATATCTAATTCTTATGCACCATTTATTGAGGGGAGAAGACCTGGATGCCTTGCTAATGGATTTTTTTCATGCTTTTTAATTTGGATTTTGAACTTGTATTTGCTATACCTTCTTGCTTCTCAGCAAATGCTGGGTTAGTTTAAAGAATCAGTTCCATGTTGTCTATATATAGCTGAAAAGATGGTGTGACATCTGAATTATGTGTTAACCTTGCTGGGATTCAAAGCTGTGCCTCCAGAGGGCCTGGGGGCACACCACCACACCAAGCCTAAACGTGTATTTCCTAGAGACCGCTTGGAGACTGCAATTACTTGACTAATGTGATGTTCCATTCTCATTAGAACTTTTGATTCTAAACAATATAGGATTTTTTTCAGATAAGTTTTGGAGCCTGGTTTCATCAGTAGTAAAATCCCAGATCTATTAAGCACGAGTCTGGTAAATACAATTTTAAGATTAATTTCATTTTCCTTTAAGATGATTCTTGATCACATGAAAAAGTTGCCTTCTAGTATTTTTTGAAAGATTCTTTTTTTCATAGCAATTAGGCATGCCCTATTTTCTTTTAGAGTTTTTTTTTCTCCCAGAATAACTAGAAAGCAATTCAGTTGAGGTGACTTTTGTGTGTGTGTAAATGACTTGTGTACATTCTGATGCCTGACGTCTAGGAAAAGAAATTTGGTTCTATTTGTCAGCGTAGGTAACACAGCAGGTTTTTAATGTGGTTAGAATGTAATGTAGTATCCAGATACAGGACCATAATTAAAGAATATTAGTTGTGAACAACTGGAAACCCAGGAAGAAATATTCTGGGGTATATAGGAGCATAGGTGGAAAGAACATTCAGTAAAATATTCCTCATTTATTGATGGAATATCAAAACAATTTACCTGACATGTTTACCTGTTTTCTACCTGCTTGAGACAATATTGGGCTTCCTTGGAATATGAAGCAACACTGAAATGTTGGGAAACTTTAAAAAAAGAGATAAAAAAGGGAACATTGTTTAAACACACTCTGTGTGGACTTTCTTAGTTTACAGAGCAATACATTTTATCATAAAACTAGGTAGATTATTTTCTACTGAGGATGTTTTGTTGTCGTGTCTGTGACCCTATAGATAGCTAAACTACGATTAGATGCCTTTGCCTATACATTTTCTGAAAGCAGGTCTCTTCTGAAGTGAACAGTACATGCTGAGCTAGAAACTAATTTTAAATCCTTGACTTGACCTGTTCAGATATGTGCTAAGGAATAATGAAATGATTTTTGTAAAGGCAGATTGGCCTTCCTGAACCCTAGGAAATGATGCCCTTCAGTTCCTGGCAGGATCCTGGCATTCAATATTTAAAAGGCACATACAAAGTTGTACTTCAAAGTCAGTATCTAAATGAGTCATTGTCCTAGTAATTTGTTTGACTTGTATCCTTTTGAAGGTGAAAGGAAGAAGGGTGCTGTCTTTTTGGTTTGGACTAAACATAAATTATAGTATTGGTATGTTATTAAAGATAGTAGGAGAAGAGTATCATAATAAATGAGCAGGGTGTGATAGTCTACTTTGGAGGCAGAAACGAGAGAGTGTCAGTCAACTGTGGCACAAGAAGGAGAGTAAGAGGAAACACTGAAAGCTGAATTCAAAAGAACACTTCCCTCTCCTGTGCACGTACACAACAATTAGATCAAAGACCATGATAAGCATGAGCTTGATGAAATTTAAAGTTGGCAGTACTACCTATTTGGGTAATGAGGTGTCACTAGAGTGAAGATCACAAAATGTAACTACAAAAGTAACTACAAAAGAGAGAAGCCTGCCAGGCATTGTTAAACCTTTGCTTTTGAGTGCAGTCTGAAGATTCTCCTGAATCCTTTATGCAATGAAAGTTTTAAATATTGTGATTAACCTTAACTATGTCATTAATGTAATGCTGGATTTGAAACATGCTGTGCAGTCTCGGCTGGACCCTCTCTGTTAATCTGGTATTTGTAATTGATTAATGTGCATAATAGTAGGCCAAAAGATGCACTTTAATCAACTGGGTACCACAGGCACAAGAGACTCCTGATACAGAAGCATTTCACAACTTACACAAAGGAATTGGAGTGAATAGACACAGATTCCAGTTGTTACCTGTTATGCTAAAATTTAATATAATAAAAATTTAGACATTTTGAATAGTTCAAAATTCAAACTTCATGTGTCATTTAAGCATCAATAGTACTACTGTTACACAAAATCAAGTCTGTAATTATCTATAGAGTTTAATCAAATAAACCATATATTAATTTTGCTGAAATTAATGAGTGCTTTTCTACTGATTTCATTTGAATCAACATTAGATGCAAATACTGCTTTAATTTTATAACTTATTTAAATAATCAATGCTCTTATACCTACTTCCATTGAATAAATGCCTGAGCCATTTTGGGTCAGCAAGAATCTTGCCTACTTTATTTTATTTTGCATATTTGTCTGAAGTTGCTACACATGGAATACCTCAAAGCACCTCCTCAATTGAGGTTTTTCATAGTTCTGAACTGCTGCTTCAAATGAAATCTGCTTCTTTGTGTTCCTACTTCTGTATCTTTACTCTGCTGCTAACAATAAAATAAGCCTTGGGAAGATGCTAATACACCACTGTTTGAGAAACCTCAGTGTCTTAAAGAGGAAGATATTCCCCAAACTGCATAGTTGGAAAGCTGAGGCATAAAGATGTGGGTTTTACCTGAAATCACCAATTTACAACTATGCTTAACCTGAGGAAGAATCTGACTGTCCTGTCCCTCACTTCTGCGACACACCTCCTAGACAATCGTATATCAGTCTTATTTTACTATTTCCATAATATTGTTTCCAGCATATTGCCATAATTCCATTTGTTATCCAATATTCCCCAGATGTCTGAGAAACTTCTGTATAAGTCTTAGATACCCTATGAAGTATGCTGGTTCTTTCTGGATTGAATGATTTCACTAGAAATGTATCTCAGGATTTGGTTAAAGGCTGTGGTTTTTATGTTGCATGGTTTCTGCAACTAAAGTGTTAGAAAAAGACATGAGATTGGGAAAGTTATGCAGAGCCTGTGATGCAGAGGCTTTGCTTCTGCAAAACGGATGATTGTTCTGAGGCAAACTGATCTGAGAGTTTGCACAGGGTTTCATACTATCCCATCTGCCAGTAAATATTATTCAGGCAAAATATTGAAGCTCTTTATATCATCAGCAAAATTTTGACAACTAGAAATTAAACTACTTTTCAAAATTCTTGTCCTCTTTCACTGAGTTTGTGATGACTGCTTTATCTGAAGTGTTAGCCTTTGCATATTAGTCTTTGTATGTCTGCAAGATGAATGCAACTTTATTTGGTTGTTATTTTTCAGTCCATCTTTGGTATACTTTTCTCTGGGATTGCTATGTGTTTACTTCTAAAAATTGTTTTTCATAATAAGAATTATTGCACAGATTTATATGAAACTCATGATCCCATGGACAAATTTGTGAAATTCATCCAATCCTCTGTTTTGTATCCTGTGCCAAATAGGTGGAGTTTTATAGGGTTTTATATGACCTTTTGAAAGGTTTATTTAAGGTATTGAACCTTCCATGGAGTATAAATGATCACTTCTTAATGTTACGGCTCATTTGTCTTACAGCAGTTTTATCAATAACGTGATCACTTTTTCTTTGCAATCTACTTTTATTTCTCCTTTTGTTTACTTCCATATTTTTGGGACATTAACTAAATAATGAAGATAGAGTTATTTCAATTGCCTCCAGACAGATTTTAAAATTATCTCATGACTGCTATATCTGAGTGCCGATTTGAAACAATTGATGACAAATCAGGCAGGGAGGTTAGTAGCAAAACCTGAGTTACAGATATATTTGTTTTTAATTTAAAGAATCACTTTGCTTCAATGACCACATTGATCTACCTTAATGTACAACAAAATATGAACCAAATTAATTATGTAGTTGCGACATGTTGTAGTATCTATAAAAATGCAGTAGTTTATAACAAACATGTAAAGAGGAAACACAAAACTCCCTGACATTAATGGTCTTTAAAGTATAGCTGGGAATAAATTAATTATCTACTTTGGTATGCTAATTGTTGTTCATATATTTATTCTCAAGAATTACCTTGACTATTTTGAGCTATTCATAATCATTCCTTTTATATTTATGTTTTGGTGAAGAAGAATGTTCTTGTTGCTGAAGTTCATTTACCATAGATTGTGAAAGATCATTATTTTGCACAATCTTCATCTGCTAGTTGATTATCTGGATTAACTAATTTAAATGATTTTCTGGTTCCATTTACTCTCAGGTATCCTTATGATAATTCAAAGCTACTTTGTATTTATCTACCTGCCCCAGTTACACACAATCTACTAGAAAGCCTGTTGGCAGGCACCAAATATTCAACCGGATCTGTTTTATGATGCTCTGCTTTCAAAGATGTATAAAATTAAGTGCTAGTCCAAACTGCTGAAGAGTATTCTTTCAGTTAATGGAGGGGAAAAAAAAAAGAGAGAGAAAAGGGGATATCTTTAAAGAACAAGTACATCTCAGTAAAATTAAATATTATGTGTAATGCTTTGCATTCCTTGGCAGATCTGCACTTTGTGCACTTGGAAAAAAACCCACATTTTTAAAGTTTTGTGACATAAGCAGCCTGTTTTAGCCACAGAAAAGAATAGCAGGAAACAAACAGTAATGAACAAAATCTGTCTAAATTGGAGCTTCATGCTAATAACCTGAGAAGTACAGAACTTGTGCTGACTATTCAGTCAAGACAGTCAGGTCCTAGGTCATCTTGGGTAATAAAATACTAGATTTCAATCACTGCTCGAGAGGCTGGATTGCTAAAACTCCTCTGAAGTCCTCTTGTGATTTCCTATTAAGTGGCTGAGAATCAAAACTGCAGACAAGTTAAAGAAAAAGAGGAAAGAAGAAATCCTGAAAAAAATGGTCAGGGCTTTGACTTCAGTTTTATTTTTTCAGGTTTTGCTTTACCAGAAGGTTTTAAAAAAAATAGTCTTCAGTGTTTTTTTTCAGAATTGCTGAAATCAGTCTACTTATCCCAAAATAAAAATGCAGTCCTAGAATGTAAACTTTAGGCTACTAATTTTGAATATGTGGCCCTAATCCCTAGATAGATGTTAGGAGATACTATATTTAGAAAATGACTTTGGTGATGACATATTACCCACAACTCTTAATGCCCAAACATTTGTTTATTCTGAAGTTGCTGCAGTTTGTTGTCTGATCTAGTCTGATTGTCTAATTAAAAGGTGATTTCTTGCTGTTCAATGTGTTCATTGGTATAATTTTTTTCATCACAATGACAGTTGATTTGAATTTTATGGCACTGGCAGTTTCATGACTGTCCCTGAGACTAGCTTCCTACTAATTCCTTTCCACTGTAAGAAACTCATGTTACTTTTGATTTCTTTCTGAAGTAGCAGGATGGTAATGCATTGACTTTACTGCAGAATATTTAATACAATAAATCAGGACCAACAGTTAATGAAAATGTACAGTAAGGTACATAACTATATGAAAAAAAAATGCTAGGAGTATTTTTAGGTACATAAACTAATTATTCTAATTTCCCTTTCCCTATACTATCTCTTCTTCCTAGCCAGGGTAATGAGCTGTCTTATCACTAAAGTAGCTCTACTAAATCTTTTGAAATGTCAAAAGAGAGCTAATATTTACATCAGAATAATAACTACAATTACTTACCCGCTTTCCAATTCATTTGTAGTCAATTATTCTTTAGTACTAAGAGAAATAGAGCCTTACTATAATACTGAAACGAGTTTAATTAATCCTTTTTCACATACAGCAGGCTGATAAATGAAATTCAGTCTGTAATTTAAGAGCTTGGGGAACTAGCATGATATTAAGGGTGCTGTGAGTGATTGACAGTTTAATTTATTACAAAGAGCAGTAGTGTGTCTTACCTTGGACTTCCTTCCAGTTTTGCAGTTAATGATTTCAACTGAGGAGAAGATCATTCTAGAAAGACTTTCCAGACAAAATTTTTATGGACTTATTGGCATCATCTATCGATTGCTTCATGCTTATAAACCATTATTTTGTAAAAATGACTGATAAAGAATGCAATGTGTAATACCAAAAGTAGTGCTGAGACGTTCATAGGAGCTAGAGAAGATGATATATTTATCTAGTAGAATTTCCCAAAAGTTGGTATGATATTTTCATCAGGAAGGAGAAAGGGTAATTGGATTTAAATGTCAAGATGTTCCTTCTGTAGGTTTGAAGTCACACATCTATTTTCTCAGCTAGAGTTTTTGCTTGTGATTATGAAAACTGAACCCACTTGTCACTGAAGATGACAGTAAAGAATTCTCTAGGAGTGAGTTAAATGCTGAACTATAACCTGAAGGTTTGACTCAAGCAACATAACACCAGTGGTACAGATTAGAAATAAATAATTCTTTTGGATGTGGTAGATCATGGGCGAAATTTTAAGAAGCAGCAACACAGATAAAGCTCAAAAAGATTAATCCAGCAGTGAATTTCTAATTCAGGGAAATACAGATTCAGCTGTCGAAGAGATAAAAACAATCACCTACAGGAGGAAAATACTGGAAGATTTCCTATCCCTCACACTTTTCTAGATATTTAGAAGCAAATGGAAGAAAAACTTTCTAGAATGTATTTCCCCCCCCAGAATGGCACTTGTGGGTTGTTTTAGAATAGTTACAAAAATGGGTTTTGATAAATGGTATTGAAATGTGAAGATAACTCGTAATACAATTCCCTTGGCAGCAATTCTGTTCTATGCATTTGACCCTTACTGCTACTCAGGAGGTGTTGGCTTCTCCTGACACCCACTGAACTCAAAAATAGCTTAAGCAGCACAGTTAATGTTAATTATCATTTTGTAAAATTGAGTTAGTAAGAACAGTCATCTTCCTTCAGTGTCTGTATTGGAAAAGGGTGTCTGGGCTACATCTCATTTTTTTTCCCAGAATCTCTGTAAATTAGAGGAGAACCGAGGTGATTTCTTTTGTGTTGCTGAGGTACAAGAAGAACCCTCGTAAAGGCCTTTTTTAATGAGTGTTAGGTTCATATTTCTATTGTGTGTTGTGTTCAGCTGTAAAAAAAAAAGGCTTCTTGGGAGTGAGGATAAGATGCACCTGTGTGCTATTTGTTAGAACAGTGCTAAATATACTTCAAATGGACTTACCAGATCTTTGTTTTATGAGAACTCTTCCCAGTATATTTGTTAATTTTCCCCTTTATAGTTTAGAGGTTTTTTAATGAGAATGCTTATCATGCTTTAGGTAAATGCAGAACTCATGGATATTGGAGAAGGATGGAGGCTATAAAGCCAGTGTGCTAGATGGAAGCCACATTGAACTAGCCTAAGATAAGGGAGAAGTCTGATAAAGTGAGAGAAAAGAAGCCCTGTCCACCAAAATTCTGTATGGCCATAGTTTGTGGTTTCTAATTGGTTTCTAGTTGGTTTCTGCTTCTGTTTTATCTTAAAGGCAAACAGCACTTAGAAACCTGGAGTAGTAGTAGAGCAGCAGTAGTAACAGCAGCAGTAACACAGCAGTTATTGACACAGTAAGTTAATTCTTTGGGTCTTGCACAGATTTGTGAGAATGTAATCCCTATATTGCTGTTTGTAAGTAGTTCCTTTAGCTGAGTAAAGGCAAAATATTTACTTCATGGGTTAAAAACTGCTCTTTCCTTAGCGATTGCAGTAGGGGTGATTTGTGCAAAGTTCCTCTGTTTCCTGTACACTTGACAGTTCAATGAGTAGAAGGCAGGAGAGTGTGGATGGTGTCTGGGGCCATGGCTGGTTTTCAAGGCTCCTCATGGAGAAGAGGAGAGTAGAACTCTTGACATTCCACTGATCTTCAGTGTAACAGATGACTGACAGGTGTCTGGAGAGCATTTCTCCCATTCTTCCTCTATGTTACTCTCCAGGTGCTGTAGTGTTGATGTACCAAAGCTGCTCTGTCAGAAAGTCTAATTTGACAGTTACAGATTTCTAAATAACTTCAAGTTTCTGAGTTACTTAATGAAAGCAATTCTTAAGAGGTGCTGGGGTCGGGAGCAAGAGCTGTCAAATAACTTACTGTTGTTGATACTATTTATGATAGTGCTGTCTTATGCTTTTATAGTGCCTTCCAGTTCCAATGTCCTTGGTAATGAGATGCATTTAGCATCACTAAAATTCAGTGGGTGGACAGTAATAATCAGATGATAGATTATATGTGGCAGGGTAAGTGTGTGGCCATAATTATTACCGAAGACTCAAGTGCAAACCCCAGTTCTTACAAATAGCTCTAAATGAGCTTTCTTATCTGTGCATCATAAGCATGGCCTCCCTCAGACAATGGATAATCAGTAAAGTAGATTTTAGTCATTTTTATCTAAGGATGAAAAACACATTCCCTTTTCATACAGTCTTACCAGGATATGTGGATTATAGCAGCTAAATTAAAAATGATGGCTTTATTTTTTTATTTTGCCATCACTGCATATCACCACTTTACAGTCCCATATTTATCATTACTCACTGTGCTGTTATTTAAATGCTTCTTTTATACCTATCCTTGAATATCAAGACAAATTGTTGCTTCTACATCGGACTTTGAATTCCTAGTAGGATGAGAGCTTCAGGGTGTGGTGTTTTATTTCTTATTTGGGTTTTTGCATTTTTATTTTGCTTTGCTTTTGGAAATTAAACCTCTGCTTTTCTATCAGTTTGGCCTGACTCGTAGTCCTGGCAAGGAACTTTCTGTACATCACCAGGTTGTTTAGTACCATATGTCACATGCAGTTAATCCAATTCCTGGAGACATTTTAGAAATTCCACCAGTTATATTCAGGCAATACAGACTCCTGTTCTGCAGTGACTCAGCATTGACCCTATTGGCCTGATACTGGGACACTCAGTAGATGTGACAGAGTTACAACTTCATTCATCAGTATTTCTGTGATATTCATTTAAGAAGAGTACTAGGAGTTAAGGTTTTGAAGAATAACTAGGCAATTTAAATCCACTCAGAACTAATAAATGCCCACCATTTAAAACCATCTAGAATGATTAACAACATGAGGAAATCCTTTGAATTTGGGGTTTTCTGTGGCATTTGTTTTTTCCAGACAGAGCTAAGTATCTTAATGTGGCTGAGCAGGACAGAAGGGGAGAAGTCATACAAGTGTTGGCTGTCGCTGAGGGGAGTGCTCCTGCCTGTTGCAAAGCAATTTCAGTGAAACAGGCCAGGAAAACAAAGGTACATTTTAAAGTAGTTAGTGGGGGGATGAAGGAACCTGAGGCTTTGCATGATCTGAACAAAATACAGGTTCCTATCTCACGGTTCCTTTCTTTTGCTGGAAACGTGTAGATTAAGCCTGGAGTCCTTCTGAAGCCATCCCTTCCAGAGAGCCAGGTAGGACTGGAAAACACTGTGATCTGCCCACACACAGATGCAGGCACAGCCCCCTAGACAATAGATAAAGGAGGAGGAAGCCAAAGACATCACTAATTAGTCACTACATTTAAAGCTGCAGAATCTTACTGAACTTTTTCCTTTTTCCTACAACACAAGCAATTTGCAAAACAGGCCCTGCAAGGCTCAGGGAGGATATCCATGGGGTTGGCCCTCTGATACTGTCCTAATTTCAAAATACTTTATAAAGGGTCACATGGCATGCCCTGGAGGCAAGCTGAAATCTATTATGTCTAAAAACTTTACCTTAAAAAGTTTAGGAGCAGCAGCTCTTGGGAGGATAAGGCGTATCTCCATGATGCCTGACAGATGTCTACATAACCTGTGCCTAGATAGAATGATAGGGTTTCCATAACCTTTCTTAGCTGTCTGTTCCATTATAATTGCCTTTTTATATAGAGAGTTTTTCAGAATCTAAGTCTTTTTCACTGAAAATTAAGCCAATTACCTCTTGTCCGCTCCTTGGCAGACATAGAATAATTCATCAAACTACTTCTTAGTAAGAGCCTTTTATATTGAGAGAATTTGTCTCATGTCTTCTTCTGATCCTCTCTTTTCCACATTTTTCCTGTTTTTTTCCAAAGCTTTTAGTATTTTTAATAACTTTCTTGAAACTCCCTGTTCTGATCTGCTTGCTTTGACAGGATGTACCTAGAAGCCAGAAAGATTAACTTATCTTCAGCCTCCAGATCCCTAGGATGCTTGGTCCTAGCAATGAGTGACTAGCAATGTGACTGTCATATGTGTTTGGTCAAATCTGTGAGCATATGATCCCCTTATAGCCACTGTTGAACATTTCCTTAGCTAGGCAGAAAAGTTCCTGAATTAGGATGATGTTCACTTCTGTAGCTGGTCTTTACAATAATATCTTACTGTCTTTTTTTCTTCCTTTTTATTAAAAAAAAAAATCATTCCTTCCCTCTCTGTTTTATGAAATGTTCAGAGACAGCATATGCAAAAAGCTGAGTATAGGAATAGTGTTGAAGAACAAAGGAAATTCTCCAAACCTACATTTTTGCACACAGTCAGTTAGAAAACAAAGCTGTTTTCTATCCTTGCTTTTTTTTTGCTCTCCATAACATTCAAGGCTCTATGTACTGTATGGTATGTCAATGTTCTACATCATCAAGAGTTTTATGAAGTTGGTAATTCTTAAGTAATTACATTTTGCCCAACGATAGCAAGTTCTTTCTCTGTTTTTGCAGTTATTATCCCACTGACTTGTTATATATCAACAAACACTCAAATAAATATTTCAAGACTTAAAAAAACCCTGTTGTGACCCACATTTGGACTGATAATCTTTTATTAACACCAGGACTCTATAAAGAGCATTTTGATTTCTGCATTTAGGATATTAATCATCTTTAGTGATGATGGCTTGCTGTAATTCCCAAGGGACCAAACTACTCTTTGTGCTCTGACATCATTTGTAAATTATGGAGATAATGATTTACTTGAAGAGAATCACATTATGTAATGGGGCAGACTTGTTATAGTTGTAAAACCTCACCAAATAAGGTGGAAATTCGGTATGGTAATAAGGTCATTTGAGATTACTGTTTTCTAGAACAGTACTGATGAGAACTGATGTCCTTCCCAAACTCAAGGCAAGGTCTCTCTCTATCTTTATACCTGGAAACAAAGGAATAGTGAGATACTATAATACCGAGATTCTCTTATCAGAGATTTGTATAAAAGAATTACATACTGTGTTTTTAGCTGAGTGTTGACACCAACTAAAGTAGAAGATGGATTTGGGTACAGGAAAATATTTTCCTTTATAAAGTTCATCTATTATCAGGAAGATGAGAAATATTTTTCCCTTTCCTTCATAGCAAATCCCCTTCAGCAAGTGGGCTTGCAGTTGCATGTGACCAGGTTATGGTGTTTTCCCGTCTTCTCATTTTTAGCTGAGCTGCTGTTGCTGCCTTTGGACATGCTCCATGTCATGGCAGTGATGAACTGAAATTTATTTGCTGAAAGAATCCTTGCTGAGGTTTGCAGTGCACCAGAGCAGACTAAAAGCCTGCACAGTCAGTCGCAGAGACTGCGCTGAAGAGCTGTAACTTACAAAGCTTTTGTAATTCAATTGTACTTTAGTTGTGCATTTGTACACTTCTCTTCCTAGGCAGTATATTTAACAGCCTCTGGAATTTATGGTGCATTCCAGTGGTGTATCACACAGTTTGGGAAAGAAGTTAACGCTCTCTTTTTTTTCTTGAATTTGATGTTCTTTTTTCCTGCTAGTAAATCTCTGCCATTTTCATTGCTGCCAAGGATGACCCCTAAAAACTTGTGGCTTTTTTTTTGAATACATTAAGATTCAGGATTCCTATCATATTTATATGCTAATGTTTTAATCAGATGAATTCTGCCTCCCTCATTTTACCTAATGAATGATGACCTTTCTTCTCAGCACCCAATCTAGTAATATAATTGAATTTAAAGTATAAATCTTAGTAAATGAATTGCTTATGTATGTTTACTATATGATATATCTCTCTTTTGGTATGAGCAAATGTTTTGTTTAAACAAGGTAATGTATTCCCTAGCATCTTTATTTTCCCTTTTTTTTCCCTGATGCATAGAGTTAGTCACTTCAACACTGTTATAATAATAATATATAGCTAGTATGCTGTATTATGAAGACTCTGAGTACATAATGTAGTAGATCTATTATGTGAAAGCATACTTAACTAAAAAACCCTCAAATTTCCATTCTCGTCAAGTATATATTCTTCTTTGTATCCTTCTCTGATTGTTCACTGGAAAAAAGTATGCTTGTGTTGAACTAAGGTGTGCTTGGTTTTGTTTTTCTCTCCACTCTACCCAAACTTTCAGTAATCCAATAAAAGTCCTTTGCATAGGTGCAGAAGTCTGTGCATTTTAACATACATGGACTAAAGTTAAAGCTACTGTTTTCCACCCTGATCGTGTTACAAGAATTTCTGTTAACTCTATCTGCAGAACAGATCAGTATGTAGCACGAAGAGTAAATATTTAGTTCTTCATAGAGCCTTTTAAAATCAGAATAGAGTTTGTTGTGCAAACCATGTATTTGTTGAAGGACAGGATATTACTAAGATTTTGCTTTAAGGTGTCTGTTAGATGTGACACAGGCTGAAGGAGAATTTTCAGTGGATACTCTACAGGTACCTCCTGGGCTAAATGTCCTGACAGAAAGAAATCTTCATCATACCAATAGACTGGAAAAGCATTTATAGATGATTATTAGCCCAACTATTGATCACCTGTGCCATTGGAGAAAAGAGCATGTTTGAGATAGACATCACATTTGCAATAAACACTTCAATGGTGTTATCCACATGCACAAATAATTTAGATGTGTGGCAGTGAGGGTATTAATGTTAGGATTAAAAGAGCATCAAGGCTGTGCATTTTGGATTTTAAGAGTAAAGTGGAGCATCTGTGAGCAGCTCCTTTAAACAAAGACTGACACAAACCTGTAAAATGACCTTTATCTGAAGTAGTGTGGATGTGATCAGTAAGTTCAAGAAAAGCTGAGGTGCTCTATGGTAGCTTAATGAGCTTTATGGAAAGGGCAAGCATGAAATTAGAGATGAATTAGTTTGCTGTAACTTAGAAATTTGTCATCTTGTTCAGGAAGAATATTTTCAATTATTTCCAGCATAAGAGTTCAGATTAATCAACAGTTTTAAAAATGAAATGCATGGAGCACTTTCGGAAAGGTGTAATGTCCTTTATATTCATCTGAGACTGTGACACTGAAGAGAAGGAGGTAATGACTGCATGAACAGCCCAATTGGAAGCTCTGGGTGTGTGAAAAAAGGAAAAAAAAAAAGAGATACCTATAGGAGATACTTATAGAAGTGGCTAAATCACATCAAACAGTTATATAGTGGTGTTTCTGCTTGAAAGGATAAAGTTGAAACTGCTTGATTCATATGGCATGTTAGAAATCTCCTATTTAACTTTTACTCATCAAAAAGAAATCTGTAAAGAGATTCTGTCTAGGTTAAAAAGAAGAAATAACAAGAAAATAATGTCTTAACATTTCTGACTTTCCCATTAAAGTCTTATAACTCTGAAGAAATCTGATTTTTCAAATGTTGGCAGAAAGAAGCTGCTGGTTTAAGGGACACTGTAACTAATAATTTGTTTGACTGTGGATGAGTGCACATCTATGTCTGTGTAAAGGCAGCTCCTAACCTGAAGGTGGTTATTTTTGATGAATGTGTGACTAGGTTGGCACTAACAGTGTGAATCTGTGTAAACATATTTCTTGCCAAGCCAGTTGTGATTAGAGCTCCCAGTAATAGGAATTTGAAATACAGGATTATAGATTCTGGGCTAACTTTAAATTAGAAGTAAAGTTGGCCAAGTTAGTGGAAGCGCTGTCAACAGCAGCCACCTTCAAAATTATGGGCAACAAAAGGCTTTTGCAGATTTTACAAACAAATAAGGAGTAGGATTATTTTTAAAAAATGTAACTCCTGTAATTTTATGGGCAGATATCAAGCCTGCCAATCACTTTATAAATAAAACTAAAATGAGAAATAAGCAGCTATTTGCTGATGGTGTGATGCCTACAGCTGTAGTTTCTCCTTTTTGAAGGCACAAAACAATCAATGCAAGGATTGTAATGTGTGCAGGGAACTAACTAAAGACAAGATTACAACAGATCTTATTAAAAGGGATATTATCAGATGACAATTATTAATGATGTTCTTTAGAGATCAGTCCTGGCTTAAGCCTGCTTATTGTATCGATTAATGATGCGTGGGGAAGAAGTTGATGTGTGTGAAAACTTGCTGGTTGCATGAGTAGAATGAGGTGCTGCAAACACTGGAGACTGCAAAATCACATAGAAAATTAATAGCAAAAATTTGCTATTTTTGCTCTTTTGAGGGTCAACATAACCTTACACTATGAGCACTTTAGAAGTGATGGAGGAAAAGATCTGGTGGGATGGGGAATGGCTGGAAGTGCCAGCAGGACTCAACATGAGACAGGTGTGGATCTGGCATAGCCTAGCTGGATGCTCCTTAACAGCAACAAAGAAACACTACCCTAGATGAACTGACCTGACCCCAAATGAGGTAGTCATGCTGGAGGGGAAGAAATTGTTTCAAGAGGGGAATATGGAAAACATTGTATTCCAAAACAGGGGTTTGCTTTGAGAGTAGAGACCAAGGGCTTGCTAAGAGTCCTTGAATTCTGTGAGCAATATTTGTAAAGGGATTTCAAAGGAGATCAGATTGCAATTTGTTTGAAGTAGTGTAAATTATATGAATACCTTACTGTAGAGCTCCTATTGACCATCTAGACAGGTGGAAGATACTGTTAGTTGTTTAAGTTTTTTGAGCTTCTCAGCTCTCTACAGTCTTTATAGCAAGGTATCCATTAAACGCTTTCCTGAGCCTGGATACTTCATCAGGAGGCTGTACCCTCACCACACTCCTCTTTGTGGGTTTACATTGCTGAGTTAAAACATTAAAAATGTTAAACCATTTTTCAATTCTGAGTCAATCCTGTTCCTTTTCCTTTAAAAACTCCCCCCTGCCAAAAGTATTTGTTTCTTTCATGCTTAGGTGTGCTATGGCTAAGCTACGATACTACTTGGTGGGTGTGTATGTGAGGATTTCTTTTATTTCTCATCAGGGTATCAGAGGTAGAAAATCTCACATATTACAGCAAGATATTTCTTTTTCCTCTGTGATGGAAGGCATATAATGCCCATTTTCAAAGTCTGTTATGAGTCTACTTTATGTTAATTTGCCATTGAATTACTGTGCCTTGAGCTAGGAGCTTTAGGAAGCATAGGCTTTGCTATTAGATAAAAAACTATTCAGTCTACTTTGACATCAGCTCCCCAAGCTTCACAATGTTCATTTATTTTTAAGCTCCAATTTTGTCTGTATTTGTATTAGAGAACAATACTATGAAAGCACAAAGGAGTGTCACAAGCGGGCAGTGATCTAAGTGGCCACCTACCACACTTTAACAGAAAAGCAAAGGCTTGATTTGAAAGGTGCTAAAGTTAAAATGATGGAATTAGGCACTGCAGTTTGAAATGCATCTGTAATTTTTTCTTTTCAGGAGAGCCTAAAGTGGCTGAAAATTCTAATCAATTAATTTTATACTGTTACCTTAGGGTACTTATGATACATCAGAAAGTCTCTAAAAAATGTGATATTCTTGTTTGCTTTGCATGTGGTTGAAAAAAAATTGTCTCAGAAAGGAGGTAGCACATGATCACATGGTTAGCAATTGCCATATTATAAGATTTTCTGGAGTTAATTTCCCATTACATGAATGTTTTCATCTTCTCTCCTTGTTTTCCACTCAGAAACTATTAAAAACCACAATGGAATGACAATTAATTCAGTGTATTAGGATTTACATTGCCTAGAATTTCACCGATGCCATGAAAAATATTCATTAGGTTTCCACAGTGGCAGCTTGTACCATCCTTTGCCAGTGAATTGCAGGGACGTCCCTGGTGTGAGTGCTGCTGACAGAGCTGTCTCTGCTCTCCAGATCTGAGTGATGTGAAGGATCTTGGCTATTTCTGTGCCCTTTACCCGAGATGATGCAGACTCCTGTCTCTGCTGTACGGGAAGTGCTGAAAAAAATCATCACTGTTTTTTTAAAACTTGAGTTTCAAAAAGATGCTGCCAAGATCAAATCAGTGTTTTGAGGTGATAACTTACATAACATTACAGGACTTTTCTTTCTTGAATTTCAAGACATCTTTGATGATGTGAAATTTAATTGACTGTTGTGATAGATCATGCTGGTCACCAAATGAACTTCTGGCCAGCAAAAGAAAACCCACCATTTCAGCCAGTGGTCTGGGTTTGTATTGCATATCAGGCTTTACCTCTCATCCACCACTGCTGCCAACTTTGGAGCAACTTTTGTTTCTTTAATTGTTTTGGATTCAGAAATGCTTTAACAAGATGTTATGAACACCACAACCCACAAGAAAGCCTTCAATTAGCATTTGCAGCCTATTAGCCACCAGAGACCCCATACCTTACATTAGATTTGCTGCTTGGGAAACCACTTGTTAATTTTTTTAAGATTTTGTTTTAAAGCATAGAATTTGATTTGGTGAATATGTAGGATGTAATTTGGTGACAACACAGGATAACAGTACACAGATCTGTAAAGGGTTAAAAGCATTTCCAATCCTACTTCATTACCACACTATCTACTTTTTATTTTCTGTACCATAATGCTTGAAATATGAGCACACTGCACTTTGTTACCTCCAGAAATGTCATTCCTATTGAGGAATTTTCAGGTGATCTAATCTCTTTGCTGCAGTCTTGGCACATGTTATTTTCTAATATTGTTTTAAGGTTAAATATAGTTGATATTTCCTTGTATGTGCTGAGAAAGGGAGCTCATAAGATATATAAGGGAAGACGCCCTGGCAGGGTTATGGCAAGCAAAGTTATGGGTTAGAACTACTTTGTATGCAGTTATGCTTGTATCACTGCTATATCCTTAACTGGCTTATCTCTGCTAGCTTCCCTTTCTTCAAGCAGTTTGTGCCCAGTACAGGATGCTTCTCATTTAGTGACTGCCACATCTATTGTGAATATTTATTTCTGCAGCCATAGCTGTGAACATTTTTATTGGTTGCTGTCAGAGTGAGTCTACACAGAATCCATCCTTGGATAACTTCAGTCAGTGAGAACATTTCCCTAGCATAATACTAATAAACTAGTGTTTGAGGATTTATGATGAACACGAGTTTTGTGTCAGTTTTGCATCAGAGCATGAAGCTTTTAGTGTAGAGCAGTCAGTGTAGAAGGGAATGCCATCTCTTGAGCCGTGATGACATCCACAGGCAGACACATATGGCAGACTGTCTCTCTAGTGAGACAATATACAATTACACTGTTGACTTATTTCAGATATAAATTGTAATACATGTTTTAAACCAACAGTCTTAAGGAGAAAAAAAGTTCTGAAAATGTTAGTGTCAGCCTTAGGACTGTGTGACTCCAGCATCCATGAGCATCAGTTTGTATGGAACTGAGCTTTCTACAGTAACAGAGACTCTGACAAGGCAGATCCAGGTGGAATCTGTCATGTGGAAGTTGTCATGCAGGGATCTAGGTCTACCACAAGAACATCTCATTCTCTTGTTAATATTTGGGTAACTCCCAGTACAGTCTGGCTTAGTTTATGCCATGTGAAATGATCAAATAACATAATGCAAATAACATAAAAGCAGGACAGGTTGGTTGGTTTCAAGAGTCAGAACTTTCAGGAATTCCCTGTGTGATGCAGTTAACAGTGTTCACTTTAGTTATCTTTCCTGAAAAGATGAGATGCAGTGCTGCATAAGTGTTGTCTGACTTAGCATAGGTATCACTTAACACATTCATGAATTTTAGGCAGCCAGTGCAGCAGTCTTCTGAGTCTGTGCCAAGGTTCTGTATGCAGTTCACAGAAAGCTGTAGACACTTTCAAAGGCATTCTGAGGTTGCTCCTGCCTGCCTTCTCTTGGGGGCCAATGCGGGCAGACAGGCAGTTGGGCTCCTACCCCATCAATATTTTCCAAGTGAATTCCATGGATAGAAACTATTTCAATGCAAAAATACAAGAAGCTAGTAGCAATAGTGCTAGCAGCTATCCTAATGTTGTGGACTTGATTTTAAATGTTCACAAATTGTAACTGGAGAAAACAGAAGTTTATGCCTCCCTAAAGTTCATATGCAATAGACAGACTTTGCTTAGCTGGTATTTAAAGTTCCAGTGCAATGTTAAGGTCTGTCAGACTTCATTTGGAAAGTGCCCACTGTTTTTGATTAGAAAGCAGAGTACTCAAGAAATAACGTTGCAGAGTTATTAGAAAGGAGTTACTTTCAGTGTCAGTTCTTGAGTGTAAAGCTAAGTGACAGACTAAAAGCATTCAAAGCAGCTTGTCCTTAATTCCATCTGCTAGTAACAGCTGCTTCTTTACAAGGAAAAGGAGGGGAGGAAATAAGAAGAAAGGGTCATATAACACACCTATGCATTTGCAAGGTTCTTTTCTGCCATATGTAATTGCTGTTACCAGTTTCTATTTCAAATCCAGTAACTCACTTAGTGAATGTAATTCCTGTTTTGTTTGATAGGAGCAGTAGTAATTCTGATGGAAGACTTAGTCTTATATGTTTTGGTCCAATTTTAAAAGGGTGTTTCAAAGTGTGATTTTTTTTTTTTTTTGTACTGGATTTTGCACCCATGTTTTCAAACAGCTGCATGATTTCACCAGGCGTGCTTTGGTAAGAGTTGTATGCAAAAGGGGCAACACTCAGGAAGCACTCTGGGAAAAGAGGATAAGACAGGTAGGCATTTATTTGGCATTTATTTAGTTGTCTTCTTGGCAATCTGTGAACTTGTCTGAAAATGTATTTCTGACTGGCAAAAGCTGGTAAGAATTGCAATTCTTTGCTTTACTTCTCCATTGCTTTTGACAGTAAAAGTTCAGGGCTTTCTATGAACTCTGACTGTACTTTTGAATTCCTTGGAAGTTCATGGAAAATGTTGCATTATTTCAACACAGATTAAAATTCAATGTGGTGTGGTACAACTTGGGTAGATTCCTGATCTCTGAGATCAGCAAGTGCAGTTTTGCTTCAAATGTCTTGAAACTAACAGAGCTTTTTCAGCAAGATGGGACTGCCTATGTGTAGGTTGCCTACATCATGCTGTCCTTGGCACAGTGGTCATTATATACTGTGAGAAATTCTCTAGAGAAAGTAAATGTTGAAACAGCTGGGAAAGTTGAGTCATGGACCAGAGGCAGCCTGAACTCAGAGAAAAAAAAAATACTTCCAGTAGGAAAAAAAACCCCATAGGCATATAAATAATAATTGCAAAGCCAAATAGAGAAAGGTGCTAATGAATGAGAGCTCTAAAAGCTGGGTTCCCCACTCTCTGATGATATTGCTATTTTAGAAATGCAAAAAAATAAGAATTTTGGCCCAGATAAAGAAAAACATGATGATGTAAGTGCAGGCATATTGGATGAAACAAATGTTAATAGAAAATTAAAATATTTAGTTATTGATCTACGGGGCAATGTGAAAACAGTGTTTTTAGAGTGATGCACCCAGCTGCCCATGTACTGCTCTTATGTAAGAAGTCTTCTGACATAAAGAGAGTGATACCACATAAAGCTGAATGCATATTATCTGTCATTTGAATCATACTTCATATTGCCAAAGTTGTACTGGATGCTGGTGGAGTACTGCACACTGGTCACTGGGGTGCTGTGCCACTGGTGAGGGATGAAGGGAGCAGTGTCAGCCTCCCACAGTACATCTGGCAGCTCTCATCATGCATCATCTCTGCTTCAGTAGTGCAGACATTGCTACCTCTAGCAACATAGTCACATACAAACAGAGTAGTTTCCCCATGCGGCTCTACTTTTGTAGAGTTTGGCACAGGTAGCTCATTGGAACAGTAGAAAGGCCAGATCAGATTTTTTTTTTAATGGCATGGAAATACAGAGTAAAGTTTTAAACAAAGTAGATCCTCTGTAGTCCAACATCTTTTCTGAACTATTTTTGACCAGGTGCACTCTGTAACAGCAGCAGATAATAAGTTAAATTCCAATTCATGGCAAGGATGGGAATATTACTCTCTGTCCCACTTAGTGATGGTTTTCCTCTTAGCAAGGGAAGGATAATGGTTTGAACTGAAGCTTATGAATTTGTCTCTCTATTTTATAAAGAGTTGTTTCTAATTGTTATTTTTCATATTTAAAATATTAATATGTCACACTTCAGAAGTTTTGAGTATTACAGGTTTGTTGATTCTGACAGTTTTCATTTTCTGTACATGACCTGTGAGTATTTAAGAATAAAGAAACCAGTTGTGGTGCATACTGATTCTGGGACTTTGAAGAAAACTTGAAAATGCTGCCTTTTGGGCAAACTGGACAGAACAAATCTGATTTACGGACTTGTGCTGGATTTCCAAAAGCACTTAAGTAGTTTAAGACTACAAGTACCATTGACTTGAAAGTCAATAAGGTGTTTTTGAGAATACAGCCCACAGTCAGTTATGTTGTAACATGTAAATAGTAAAAATGTAATTTTTTTGCAGCAAAGACAAGTAAAAACTGCAATTACTGACTGCCCACAGCAAATTGCATCCTAACCATCAGCTGGATCTTCTTGCACCGAATCACTGAAGGTGGTGCTTTGGTCCTTATGGGTGACCAAGGAAAGGTCTGTTCCAGCAGGTTTAAAATCTTAAAAGAAAAACGTAATGTTTAAACTGCAAAAGTTTCATCATAGGCATGGAGATTTTGGGGAAAATACATATTTTTTTTATAGACGGGACTCATGCTGCTTCTTTGCCTTTGGACACTTAGGAGCTTTACTGTACTGTTCTCAAAGATGTAAGTTGCCAATAGAACTCTGAATTGTGTGGGTTTGTTTGGTTTGATATTTTTGGGGGGAGACTTATTTTGTCTCTCTTTAGGAAGCAAATTTAGGTATCTTCATTATGAAACTAGGCTTTCCATATATTCAAGGAAGAAAGAGGGGGCGTGTTAGAAGGCATGAATACCTTCCTTTGGATTTACAGCAAAACAAACTACAGTGAAAAACTGTTAGTCATGGGCCATCTTTTAGTAGTGGAATTACATAGCTCCATTTTTTTTCCTTAAGTAGAGGCTTAGAGTCAACACTAACAAAAACTACTCCTGGGCAAGGAGAGTTTAGAAGGCAAACTACCCTTTTAATCTATTGCAGCAGATAGAAGGTTTATAGTTACATGATGATGATGCAGTTTGTACTCATTATAATCTTATACCAGCATGGAGATGAAAGAGGCTTACAGTTCTTGCATCCTTAAATTTGTATTGTATTCAAATTTATTGGAACTGTAGCTGTAATAACTAGTGTGTTTTCTCTCCCTATGCTGCTTTTCCTTCCCTGCTATCATGCTTAAAAAATGAAGAAAGGTGTCACAACAAGACAAGTACATCTGTGTTGCTATGCTTTGACAGCGTCTCCATTTCTGCCCACGAATTCTTATACACGTACTGTAAACACAGACGTTTCAGTTTGCATTTTTCTTTCTTGCCCAATATTGTTTATTGATAACATAAAATAAAAATTAATGTGGCAGGTCTCTCTAGCATACTTCCAGACTACCTGGTAGGATTTAAACTGAAGCAGTAGAAAACTTATTGAGGAAGGCATTTTCCTCAAAAGCCATTACAGCTTTTCCAGAAGTGGCTAAAATAAAGGTTGGAAACGTGCCTCTTCATTCTCTTCCCTAATAGGAAACCTGGTTTTGTTACCAGTCTAACAAACCCATCTAATCTTTCTAATCCTACCAGCTCTCATTTTTCTTTTTCTAGTCCTGTAGCATTTTCTGCTCTTTTCTGAAATGATTGTCCAAAGGAGGTAATGAGTTTTGTGGGAACAGGAGGCTTCTCAGACATTCAGTAATGATGACTCTTGTGGCAGTTGCAGAGGCACATGGAGAGCTGTGTATGTGGAGAGAGCTGGGGGAAAAACATGCTCACATCTCTGAGGGCTCTTAGCATTCTGCAGATGAGTAAATGCATTCACTGGCACTGGAAAGGTTAACAGACCTATGAATGTGAATGCTCTGTTCTCTGTCTCAGTAAAACCAAATGTGGCAAATGCGTATGTATGTGTGTGTATCTGTATACACTCAGTGTATTTGTGTGTATGTCCTACAGCAATAATACTCAGTACTGATGGAAGGACAAGGAGAAGTCAGATGTAAGTGGTCAGTGACATTCTGTATTGGCCCCATAAATCTCTCCATTTGGGGAAAACAGTTTGGAGCTCAAGACATATGTGGCTGATTTTAAATCAGTGCCTATTTGTGCCTTAATACATTGGAGAGTTTGTTCAGGAACAGTTAGTTTATCCTTGTGAAAACATTAGCCTTCTGTTGCTGCCGAGGTCATTGTCAGCTTCAGTTACCTGGTGCCCTGGGACATGTTTCCAAAACAGTGAAGTCCTTGGAAGGTTTACTTCAGTGTCTGTCCTTGTCTCCAATATAGACATATAATAAATACCTGTTACTATTCTTAACACAAAGCAGATGTGTTCTTTTGGGCAGTCCTCAGCAACATATAAAGTGTTAAGACCATTATACTGGAGGGACAGCAAACATTACTTATTTTTTCTTCTCTATTTCCTGAGCATTTTGAAATTTTTTGTGATCTCTTAACACAAAATGTTTAGTTGATAGAATAGTATCACTGGGAAAGTGTGATACTGAGTGTGTCTCCCAGGTGATTGGTTTGTGTAAGAGGTTATTACACCTTCCTCTAGACCCTATCTCAAGGAGTTGAGAGTCCTGCTTTTATTCCAGTTGCCCAGAGTTCAACCTGTCAGAAAGGACTGGTTGTCACAGTGTTGCTGGAACCAGGTTCAGTCTTCACAGGGAGTGAAGTCAATGTGAGTAAGTTTGGCAGGCAGCTTAGAACAGTCTCAGGAGAGCGTGCTGTACATCTGTACTACATCTGCCCTACCTGCAGCATAACTGCTGCTGGCAAGTACGCATCAGGGAGATGTTAAGGCTGCTTATGACCTAGAAGGCTGAATGTCTCCAGCTTTGGTGGTTCATATTCTTTGCTATTCAACCTGAGTTCAGGCCAGTCTCCTAGAACCATAATTGAGCCTTAATTATAAAACATAAAATTAGTACACGAGAATTCTCTTGATTGGGACCCCATAGTGGACCCCATTATCTCCCTTAAATGGAAAATAATTTATTCTGTAGAGCTTTGATTGTAGGAAGAATCTATGGGCAGTTGGTAAGTCTAAAAAAGCAAATATTGATTGAAGTAAATTCATAAAATATTCACTGCATTCCATTTTTTGCTATGTATTTTTCAATCTTTTTTAGAGTAACTTATTTGATAAAAGACAAGAGATGAACATTTCATGCCTAATCAACTCCTGGTAAAAATACTACTTTTACTTCTTGGTACTGACCAAATGCCACCATTAAGCAGAATATTTGATAACGCTGTCATGCTCAAGCAGCAGCTATTGTCAGTCAGTATCATGAAACAGAATTGCTTTCCTTGAGAAGAACCCAATTAAGAGAATTCTGAATAGCAGTGAGTAGTCTGCAGTGCTCCTAGTGCTATTGATTCTTTTGCAACAGATCCCTTTGACTGTTCAAGTCTCTAATTCAGGCCAAGGACTTTTATTAAAATAGCTTTATTTTTCATGTATGTGAACATATATGAAAAATGAAATAATGACTTCTTAATTTTGGATCTATTGAAACCTCATAACTGCTCATTCAGACTTTGGGTTCATAATCTAGATATGAGGGCCTTTGCAAGCTAAATATCTATAATTAATAGGAGAGTAATGAAATAGATGTGTACAAATGAGTGCCATGGTGTTTTATATATAATTGAACATGGTAATGATTTACATTTTCATGTGCATTTTGATACATGGATTAGCAGACAAAAGGTGATAATCTATGCCTTAGTTCTGAGTAACAGAAAGAATCGGTTGCACGTAACCTTTTAACAGCTTAATTTCTGACCTTCCCTATGGAGAACCACAGATTACCTTCTAAAATGCTGGGTTTTAAAAGCTTCAAATGTGGTTTGTTAGGAGAACAGAGGAGTTGATTATGAGTGGAAAATTGACCTTTTGTTATTAATTTAAGACACATTTCCATCTTCTGCAAAATCCTCAGTTTTCTTATTACCAAAAGCAACACTATCTGTCAACAATACAAAGGGTGAATGTGATTAACCACCCACTCACTTGGAACAAGCAGTATCTTGATTCATTTAATTTAGACCATCTAAAGCTGTCAGTGACTTACCATCTGCTAAGGGTACCTGCTGCAGTCTGAAATGCCCTTTTAGCTGTGTGTGGGTTTGGTTATGTGAGAGAGATCAGGTTTCCTCATCTGTATTTTGAGATTACGTTTGTATAGTTTTCACTTAGCAAAACTTGACTGCATATACCAAAATGAAGAGTTTTTAAAAATGCAAATATTTCTGAAAGACACGTGTCCCAGCAGCTTTCTCTTTGTTTCTCAAAGTCTTTCTGAATGGACACCAATTTAAAATAATGCTAGAGGAGGGAAGTTGAAATTTAATATTTTGATTTTTTAGTTCAACTTTTGAGTGCTGATAAGTTTTGCTAATAAAGTGTTGTCATTGCAACTGGAATGCAGTTTTGGTAGGGCAGAAGAGACTTGAGTTGCTCGTGTTCCCGTTGCCTCAGGAGCATCTGCTTTGAACGACAGGTGAGGCATGGTTTATGACATAGAAAGATGCTGAGGTTTTTCTCAGCTGCATATTTTATGTTGATAAATAACGTAATATCAGTTCCCAGTTTTATCAACCTGACATCATTCACGACCATTGTCATGAAAGCTTTTGAGCTTGCTGTAGAGTAATATTCATCCTAATTTGCATTCTCCTTGAAATAAAAACAAGCCTTTCATAAAAGCAGCCTGAATTGGTAAAATCAATGCCAGAAAGACAACAAATTGTTGAATGCTCTTTAGAATGAAACGTGGAGGAAAGGTAAAAATACATTACTCTTAAATGGGAAATATAATGCTAGAGGCTGTGTTAAAATTAAACATGAAATACAACCAGTGAAATTATATAACACTAGCTAATGATTCCTGTCCTATCTCTAACTTACCAGCTTTTGTATGTCTGCAGCATTTGGTGCCATTAAAACCCGTGAAAGCTAATAGAAGCATTTTCTGTGGCTTTGCAGTAGAAGCTGAATTTTTTGGTGGCAAATATGCAGCCACCTATTTTATTTTTTAAAAAAATACCCAGGATTATCCCATTTGGTAGTGTTACAAATCTTGGCACGTTTGAAAGTATTCTTTGTAAACATAACTAGTGCAGATTCAAGCATTTTCAGAGTGATTTTTCAAAACTTGACCTGTGTATGACCATGTAGCATCTTGAGAAATAAGGAAAAAGATTTTGCAAATACTACAGAAAGTATACATGGAGTACTTTCAAAATCAGCTCAGCTTTTTGTGAATGTAGTAGAAAAGACGCACATCTATGGCTCTCTAAACCCACTTCCCCAATTCCTTTATAGAAGCATGTTGTGTGCCTTGAAGCATAAGTAAATTGGCATTGTCAGTATGGAAGATGTGGGTTTGTTTGTTTTCACATCTATCTTTTGTGTCAAGATTGAGGAGCAATACTTGTGGTCTAATTCTTCCACTTCTTTGAGTTGTGCAGCTCTAAGGAGAGAAGGCATTGGCATTTGTGCCTGGTTTTGTATGGCCAGGCATTTGGGCATGGTTCAGAGGGGATCTTGTGTTTAGAACAGTAACAACTTTGCACAGTTTTTCTAGCTTTCTTTCCCAAAGACCACCTGTTCTCATATTTCTTGTGGATCTTCAGTACTTTCTTGCACTCTCAAGGATCTGTGGCCAGAAAGTGGTTGTTGGTAGTGCCCTGAGCAAGAGCCATAGGTGATGCTGGTGCTAGGGCTTTGAATAATGCCCTAGAAAATTTTTCGTCAACAAAATAGTTTCAGATGAAAACTTTAGGTTCCATCAAGACACTTAATTGGTTGGAAATTCTCTAGCGTAAAGAAAACCAAGTAATCGAGGGAAAAATACATGCACAATGCAAGAGATGTGAAAGAAACTTCTGCAGATAAACTGAGTGTAAGGATTCAGTAGATTTGATTTCTTTTCACAGCTCTGAGCACACTCTTCGGTTGAAGAGAAAGTAGCTATTTCATTTTCTTGTGGCCCAATTCCCCTATATAAAACGAGGGCAAATTCAGCTTCTTGGACACATCTCTTTTCTGCCTTGTTCCTTTAACTTATAAATTCTGGTGTGCTCTGTGTCTGTGCAACAGCCAGCACACCAGCCTACAGCCCCAGGGACCCTGCTGTCTTTGTTCTTTCTTCTTCCTCTTATAAGACAAAGAATAAGACATTCTGGAAGTATTATTTTGGAAAACCACATATGCTTGGAGTCTAAATTACATTTGACTCGGTAAGTCGATCATACAAACAGGATTCCGTTTGCAAGTGAACCCAGTGGTGGTATGGTTTTCCACTCTTGAGTTTATGCTTATTTTACCATATTGACTCCAACAAGGGTTGGCTTGCAGTTGGAACTATCTGGGCTGTAGTTCCTTACATTTTCTGTGGTATCAAAGAAAGTTTCCTCAACTTTCTGTAGTTGTGCCCATTCAGATGTTTGTTCAGGGAGGAGGGGCAGTGGAAGCTCCTCCTGAAGAGCATCACTTGACTGTACCCGGCCATCACTCCTAAATAGCTAACGCTATTCAGTTCACCTTCCCAGTACTCTCACTGCTTGGTTTTCTCCTACCTTAACAAAGCATAGTGTTTGACAGACTGGTACAAAATATTTCTCTCTTTCAGAGTGCTGCTTGTTTGCTTGTAAGAAAAAATAAATCATAATTTTGATTACAGGTTATAAAATCGTTCCTTAAATAGAAACATTTATCCTTATAATATCAGTAAAAATGTCTGGCTGGGAGATTTGGAATCAGTCAAATGATTCATATTATGGGTAAATTTTATCACTTCCAGTGCAGGGAAGAAAGTAATTTCCATTTCTTTTTAGAGCACAGTGAGCCAATTTGCTCTGAGGTTGCTCTGTAGGGTAAATTGTGGGGAGTCACGCTGCAGACTTTTGTTTTGATAGAGAAATGTGTGTGGGGAGAGACTTAAAATGCTTAAATTCCTTATTCTCTCATACCCTCAGTGCTGCATCTGACACCTTTTTATTTAATCAGTTCTTAGTGTCTCTCCTGCACCATTTTAATTGCATATCAAGTCATTAAAAATGGTTTAATCATGACCTGATTATAGCTCTCCTCTCCAAGGTCTTTACAAAACTAGTCCCCTCAGATGTTTGTATATACAGCGCTGTAGTTTGGATACTGGGCAGTGTTGCTGTTTGCATGTTTTGCAGTGCAGTGTAAGACTTTTAACATCAAATCAAAGTATTTAATAGTAAAAGCTAGCTTTGCTTTTTTAATAATTTTCTTTGAAAACCACTTTTCTTCATTTCTGAAAGTGGCTTGTGTGCCAGGCCACTAACTTAGCATCTAAATTTGTCACTCCAGGAACAGTGGGGTTCTGGGCTTTACTAAATAAATGTGCTATAGATCCCCCCTTTTTTTACAGGTACGTTCACAGCACTCTTTCACCTAACTCCTGCTGTCTGAAATTGCTCTCTTTCTGTAACTAGTACCTCTCAGAGACTGTTTTCATTTCTGTTGGATGTCTTTGCTGACTGTATCCATTTTTGTTCCAAATGGCCCAAATGTGCTGTTTGCAAGGCAACCACAGAATCATAGAAACTTTCCTTATAGGTGATAGTGACAGTGTGAAGGTTAGCAAGGCTTAATAGCCGACCTTCCTGAAAAAAAATAAAAAACCCCAGGTTTGAAAAGTTCATGGGATTCCATTTGGTTACTTTTTTTCCCCTGTGTTGAATAAATTAAACTTTATTTTCTGGGAGAGAGAAAAAGAGTAGGATAGGGGGGAAAAGAAAAATACTCATCAAGGGCACAGAATTCATTACAACAAAAGTCATCAAAATATACAAGATAAGAGTAGGATAAAATGCTAATATACAACTGAGGAAATACAGATGGTTTTGAAGCATTTTTTTAAAGAAAAGTAAAGCTATATGTACATTCTGGTGGTTTTATGCTCTTACAGCTGCACAAAACTTGAATAGCAACACAATTTTGTACAAAACTGTCATGGTTATAGCTTGTTATAGTATTCCTGAACTTGATTGGATGAAATGTAAAGTTTCTGTGGGACAGATCATGGTAGACAAGCAAGACAGTTCTGGAGATGGATGAAATACGGCCAGTCTTTTGGCAACGGCTACTCTTGAGGGCAGGCGAGGGAAGAATTTGACTGAAGCCAAAACCTCTTACTGAATCCTTCTGAGTAAAACAGAAACCTGTTGAATCTGTAATAAACCACATTTCAGCTCTACTGCTGGATTTTCCTTTTCTGTATGCTACTGAATGATGTTTATGTGCAACGTCAGCTGCTCTTATCTTCTAATGTTATTTCCCCTGAAAGAAATGGCAATATGCTACTGTTAAAATGCTTACCCAGTTGCTGAGATAACAAAAGGACACCTCAATAAAAAAAGTCAGTTAAACCTTTTCATCAGTTACATGTAAACTTCAGAAATAGGAGACAATAACCATTTCAGAAATGGTTCTCATCCATAGTGACCATTTCTTCATCATACGGTCTGCACAGACAGTATCTTATTATTTGCATTTCATTTCTTTATTTTATCAATATTTCACTACTAAATCCAGGAATGTTGCTTTTATTTCGTCTTAGAATGTTTCCATACTACCGGTGATAAATATTAAAACAAGTAATTAAAACTACAGCTATTAAAAATATTGTGGTTTATTTGAACACATAGCTCGTACTTTATGGTTTGCTAAGTGGAAGAAGTAACCGTTTTGTTAGAAGCATAGATCTTTCAGTGTTCCTCAAGCAACAGACTGAGGTGTATGTTGTTCTTCTGAATACATAAAACAGATCTTCAGTTCTTGCCTTTTTTGCTGCCATTTCATTTATTCCATAGAAATCAATGTTCTTTCAAGTATAATCTGGTAATATAAAAATGGATAACGCAAGGTACATATTTTGCATAGTAAATAATAACATGTGCCAGAAATGTTCTCTGTGCCTCTGTTCCAAAATTTTATACTACTTATAATTCACTACATGAACCTTTTAATTCAGTTTCAATAAATTGCTTATGAGTCCCTTTAAAGCCAGCCCAATTTAATATTAGATGAGAAGAACTTTCATAAAAATTAACTCCATTATCTTTCATCATTAGTGAAGGCATCTCAGACAAAGAATCTTACAATTGCTGTGTAGGAATACTTTATATTTATGTAAAATTTCCCTAAATTCTCTGAATTCTTTTGTTTCTCTTTCTCTTCTCCTCTTGCTGTTTTCAGAGACCTGCTTTGTCAGACAGGTTCCACACTAAGGTGCCATGAGGAAGGAATGAAACCTGCTGGGAATGGGTGATGGAAGGCAACACACGACTGTGAGAGAATGGAGATTCTCAACCCCATCTAATATTAATACTGCTTTTTGTACCATCAAGCTTCACTCTCCAGAGAAGTGAAAATTCTATGTTGTTTTAGATGAGTTTGAAAACTCAATTCTCTTTATGAAATCTGCACTTTTTGTCCTCCCTGAAAAATGTCAATGCTTCCATCAGTCAAAAATGCAGCCCAACTGATCTTTCAGTTTCTGTTGTCACTGATTCAACCTATTCACTGCTATCTCTCTCCTCCTTGAATTATTGACTTAGTACTTAGACATGCATCCTTTCAAATACAAACTTGTATACACACAATTTTCACCTATATAATTGTAAAAAGAAATCTTGCATTGTTTAGGACTGTCTATTCAATTTCATCTCATTTTACTTTTACCTACTCCTAATCCAACCTTTACTGACATTTATAACACCCTTTTACTTTTCTATTGAGTACTTTTGCAGCTGACTCAATAGAGATAAATATCACTCTGTAGGGACCCAAGCAGATATGAATTTTCATGGCCACTTTCATATGTGTAAAACTGACAGGGGCTGCCTTTCCAAAGAGAAACTGTGATTCAATTCCTGAAACAAAGCACCCGCTCTTTAAACTGATTTAAACCATAATGAGTCAATAAGAAAGGAATGAAATTAATGGACCTTGCTCTTCTGTATTGGAATTAACTCCTTCCTTTCTGACTGAGCAGGAGAAGAGGGGAAGTCAGGATGCAGCAGCATAGTGCTCGGTACTTTTCTACTGATAAACAAGGTCCATGTGAGGATTTAATGTAATATCATTGCATCATGTTTTGTCAAACTGAATTACCTATCATACTCTTCAATGGATTTTTAAATGTAATACCTTAGAAGGGAAGTGACGTTGTTGATAAATAGCAATGACATACTGTGCTTAAAATTTTAAAAAATAGAAAAGAATGATGTAAAGAAAGCCAGATACACACATCTCAGTGAATGTAAAGGCATTTTGTTTTGTTCTTCCTTCAGGAAAAAGACAGCAATATATCTGAATCTCAAAAGATAGGTGCAGACAGGACTTTGGTTTTGTCTTTTTATAGAAATAGTCCATCATTAATACCATCCAGGCCAAAATTCAACATCATCATCTGTCCAGTCAGGTAGAAGAGACAGCAGTTAGTCTTTCTAAGAGCAGTTCCTACAGTTAGGGGACACATAAGACATTCTCTACTTCCTTTTATACTGGTTGCAAATAATTTTTTTTGAATTATGACTGATCTTGAGTTGACTCTTGCTTATTTATAGGTATCATTGTAAGGAAAATGAAGGACCTACTACTTGTGCTTGATATGGTCCTCATTATTCCATTGTATTTCAAGGAGAGCTTGGCCATGCCCTTGAACAGTTGCAAATTTTATTGTGGAGGTTGTGTTTCAGAGTCTTCTGGACAATGTTTGGTATATTCTGACATCATGATATATCGTCTTACAAGCTGTTGGGAGAATGTAAGGAACAGAAATCCTGAGGACATGCCTAAGTCTTCATGTATTAATAGGCATTTCTAAAGTAGGTATTTTCAGTTGGATAGATCAGAACAGTTCAAACACTGTCAAACACCATCCCTCCTCTACCTAAAAATAAAGTTTTTCTCTCTCTTGAACTGGGTTTTGTTATGCGAAAAATAAGAACCAGGTAATTCTTGGGGCCCAGCAAACTTGTCTGTCTGTTTTCTGTAGAATTTGCTCAGTTACAGTGTTAAGAAAATGCAAGAGTGGGTAAATGAATGATTGTAAATTAGAACTATTTGAAAATAGAGAACAATAGGAAACATTCCTTGTATTTGCATATTTTTATCATTTTAAGATCCAGTTGTTAACTGAAGTTAACATATACCTGCTTAAAGCTACTGGATGTTTCTTGTTTCTTAGGAAAAAGGCAACTAATGTAGGAAGGTGCACCAGGAGGAAGAATTTAAGTGGGACATATGTGTGTACCTCACCTGCTGCTCTGGCATTTCTTTCATCCTCAGTGATCCCACAGAGTTTAGTGGAGTTTGGGGAACTCCATTACAAAGCTGAAATCAGGGAATGAAAAGATTGATCAAAATATATGTTGAGGCCTAGGAGATGTGAATCACTGCAGGAAAATTTTGGCTAGTTGGTTGAGTTCAGATATACTGGATTTCACTATGACTCCAAGAATAGAAAATAACACTCAAAAGCTGAAATTGGGACCTTTCAAGACAGGAATTTTCCCAAAGTGCTGAACCTTTAGCAACATCTATGGGCTTAATGGGAGCATTCAAACTTGAGAAGCTTGGAAGATCAGTTTGATTTTGAAGCAACATAAATAAGCATTAAGATACGTAACTTTCCAAAGTCTCTAGGCTGGGATCCTCAAATGGCTTTATGAAGCTAAGAATATGTATAAGAACTTTTTTTTATCACAAGCATATTTCCCTTATGGCATGTTTCCTTTATGATCTCTAGAAAGATTTCTATTTTTAGGTGTGTTATTTAAAATGTTACACTGATGGCACATCTAAGCATTGCTAAAAACCTCACCAAATTCAAATAAGAATGATTTTAAAGCATTTTTCTGGCTGAGTTGCAGCTAGAAATAACTGAAATAAGAAGCCATTAAGAAGCTTGGCACACTTTAAAATTGACACTAAGCTGTTCATACACATTCTGAACAAAATAACATTTTTTATTTGTTCATTAGAGAATGTGCCTTAAGGAGAATGGATTTTATTGCAGTGAACTAAAAGTTATGCACAGAATAAACACATGACAAAGCAAGGAGGTAGAAGAAGAATCTTAAAGACCTATATATTGTGTTCAAACAACATGACTGGCTTAGTTGCTGTCCACATGAAAATCTGAGTAGGAACCTGGACTTACAAATGTCTTAATGATGTGTGGGACTCTTAGAGAGAAATGGAACTACTGATTGGATTACAAGAAAATGAATGTTTGACATGCATTTCATAGTTATCTTTTATAGTTGTCTTTCAATTCTTTTCTCACTGATGCCTGTTATCAGTAGTAATACAGACATGACTGCTCAGTACTGACAAGCTACTGAACGCAAGGTGCAGGTCTATTAAGACTGGATATACAAAACAAGACAAGGAGCTTTTTCTGCATGTCTTGGTGTCACTGCAGTGACAATATGACACCACTGTGCACTGCAAATGCTGTGAAGTTTTTAAAACTGAAACTAATATATCAAGGTGCTTTTACTGTATACAGATGGCAGCTACTCTCTCCTATTAGCTCCTCCACTGGACAGTTTTCTCCGTGTGTTCCTGTACTCTCCTGTTTCTCTTGTCTAGTAAGCCTCTTGCATTACTTTTCTCTCTAGTAACAGGCCCAGCATTTCTTCCAATCATGCCTCTGGGAAAGTAGGTGATTGCCCAGCCCAACCCATACATAGTGCATATATTTCTCCTAATCCTCTGACCTTAGGAACATTTAGCAAAAGTGATTTCCCATTTACTTTTGCATGGACACAGGACTATAACACACAGGCTTTAGAAATGGCCCCCAAATAATTTTATATGCTAGCCAGCAAAGGAGTGTAGTACTCCACTGGCCAAATTAACTGTGCATTGTAGAAAACTTGTAGCAGTAGGTAAGGATTTACTGCAGAAGTGCTCACTGTGACATGCTGGACACTGTTAACATTAGTGACTGATTCTGAAGATGTTCTCAGAAACCGAGCACCATGGTGCAAACCCTCCACAGAACTAAGAAGTTTTGATGTTAGCTCATCCTACCAAGTGCTAAAACACATGAGGTTTTGTTTGCTCTGCATGAAAATCCTAATTACTACTCTGTTGCTTGCCGTGACATGGACTGACCAAATATAAAGCCCTGGACTGTGCTGGTTTTCACTTGTTTCCCCAGGCTCTCAAGGTCTCTTACATTTAGACCTCATTACAGGCTTGCACCAAAATCTAGTAAAGTCCTTCAAAAGTCTATAATATGGAAAGCTGCATTTTCTTTGAGGCAATTGCAAAGTGGTAGAGCTTTGCTTCATTTCCATTCCTGTACTCAGAGGTTACACTTTGACAAAATGTTTAGGGCAGCATTTGATTTCCTTTCAAATGCACTACCAGTTTAGCCCCAGAGCAGGTAGTGACAGCCAGTCATACCATGCTGCATCATGTAGGACATGGTGCAGCAACCATCCTGCTGTTTCTTTGCTCTAATAGATGAGAACCTGTGGATAAATTACAGCTTGCGGTGCATGATCACGGACATTGTAAGTGGCTGCACCGCAGTTGTCTTAGCAACAGCCACATCCCACAAGCTGAAGAACAGCTTCTTAACTCACAAATGGATAAAGAGACATTGATGCTTTGTCTCCACGTGGAAAAACACATGCACATTGTGTTAAGTGTTGTCCTCCCCATTAGAAATAATTTATAGGGAAAGCCCGTGACAAATACACATTTTCTTTTCTATGTGATTGACTTGCATTCTTTCTTGCACTATGGGACACTGTAACCAAGAGGACATGCCCACCTATAAACCTGCAAAGAGCAAAATGCCCTTATGTTATCTGTCTGAACAGGGATATATTCGGTACATATGAAAAAATCTTGCCAGAAACCTGATGAATTGCAACAGAGGGGGCTTGTCAGTATTGGCCTCATTCATAGACAGCTGATACAGAGGAAAGACTCCCCTAACTGTTGCTGGCTTTGGATCAGAGCTGTGTGTATATAATGAGCTTCTAGAATCCATTCCCTGTGAGTGAGACCTATTGAAACAAAATGATTGATATAGGCACCAAATCTTGAATTATTCAGTTGCTTTTCTAATGCATGTTTTAAAATACATTGCTTGTGTGAGGCTGGCAGTATGAATAGGGCTTGAGGGCCATGTAACTGTGCCTGATAGAGCTTTGTGATGCAGCAATGGCTGTTTGCTGTGCTTTTATCCTGTGCTGAGAGTGATTACTTTATCATGATTAGATAATTTTCAAAGATTTTACTGAGGATTATTAGTTTTACTGCTCTAATAAACACATAATTAAACAATGCCTCTATATTATTGGATCCCAGTCTGCCTTGTACACAATGGGTTTACAAGATGTCCGTAAATATTGAAACTGTGAGGTGGTAATTAAGATTTACATAAACCTTTTCTGGGAGGAGAGCAAAAGATTTTTACTGTGAGGCTCAGCTGAAGTGTTGTAATGGTAGGAAAGTATCTGAATGTGAGGAGGAAAGAGTGGTTAGTTCATAGCTTTCTACCCCAAGTTATCTAGCTTTATTCAGGAATTCTGCATTAAATATAGCCCAGTCTGCGCTTTAAGGGAACAGAAGTCCTTCTCAAAGTCTAGGATAGCACTCCCTGACATAAGCCAAGGCAAATGAACATCTAATTTGTAATCTAAGAGATAACCTTGAAGCATGAGAACATATTTGGGAGCCCTCTTCCTCTACTAGACTCTTACAACTCTATTCAATTTGACATGCCCTGAATTGCCAAATGCATTCCACCAAAGGACTTGAGCTGAGATGTTCAAACACGACATTTGATTAAATGTCAGTTGTTGAACCTTTTTCAGGAGAAAAAAAAAATCCAAAAAGATATTAAATTATCAATCAAACAAGTTGCAATTTAGATACCATATTTTATGAATGTTTTGTGAAACTTGGTAATAAAAAATGCAGCTCTTGACAGAACTAATATGTCCAGGTTAGTTCATTTTAAGTACTAATCAGTCTTGCCCAGTGCACACCCTGACAATTTTACTAGCTAGGGAAAGCAACTAAGTGGTATACTGAGTATGTGCACATTGCAGTTCTATTTGGGTGATTATTTAACTTGATGTAATAAGATGTAAACTCCTGCTGAGAAAGATTAGAAATGTGGTCCCAGCAATATAAAATGAAGAAGACAACCTTTACCATTGCATCCCCTTGGTAATGCTCCTCAGCCCTCAGATGCCTCAGCCATTCCTCATGGGAGATGTGCTCCAAATCCTTTCCTAGCTTGGTAGCCCACCTCTGTATCCTCTCCAGTACCTCCATGTCATTCTTGTAGGGAGAGGCTCAAAACTGGACATAGTATTAGAGGTGTGGCATCACCGAAGCCAAGTACAGGGGAATGATCACCTCCCTACTCCTGCTGACAACAACCATGACACAGGAATCTGTAGGAAAGCAGGGTTTCATTAATCCTGGTGCTTAGAAAACTGACCTTCATTCAATTCGGTTATCCAAGGTTCATCTGAATGAACCACTACTGAGAAGCTGTGAACTCAAGGAAATGGTATTGCTTTGATTAAAATAGTATCTTTGGAGATTTTTTTTTGTATAAGAAATAAGCACTAGGGATCTTTGAATTTACCTTTGGAATAATAAAATGTCCAGAAAGATACCATTGCTGTATCATTAACTATGTTCTCTCAATGGTCTCTTAGTGCTTCTCATGTGAATGAGATCATAAGTGTTTGTCAGGCTTTCCACAATCAAGAATCTAAAATTAGATTTTGAATTGATGACTGCTAATTATTGCATACAGTTTAGTTATTTTCCTTTGTTTAACAGACAGGTATGCTCTTGTTTCTGAAGTACTACCTCTCACTGATACCCTGTTCATAATCAAACATATGAAACAGAAATGAGTCTGGTGGGAGGAAAATGAGAGTTAGAGTAAATATTAAGGAAAATTAGACAGCACTTATGTAATTTTGATTTCTGTCTTGTGCTGCAGTAAACTCAACCCAACTAACTAGGCTTTTTCCTAAGGTAATTTGCATCCTCCCTTAAACATTAACATTATAAGATAATTTAACTCTTATATTTTGTCAAATTAAGGTGCTTTAAAAATTTTCTAGGTAGTACTTTGCAAAGACCATAGAACAAATTATGTAATTATTACATTATACTAAAAATGTGAGGTTTATACTAATTACGCTATAGATCCAGCCTCTGGAATTTTGCCATAGTTCATTCTATAATACAGCACTCCTGGGAATTGAAACATTTGGCACCTGATTGCACTAATTACCATTGAACTTTAGAACCTTGCATGCAGTAAAAATTCAAATATTTAACATGCACTGATATTTGCAGGATGAAAAGGTGGAATTTACACAGAAATATGATATCCATTTTCTTTCTGTAATAATGCCAATACTGCAGATTTAACTCTTAGTAATATTTAGAGCAGTAGTAAATGTAAGGAGTTGACATTATAATGTTATGCTTATGATCAATAACATCTTGGCCCTAGGTGAGCTTTTCTGGTCTTTTTCATTCTTAGTGTAACTTGATATGGGAAGAAAGGAAGAAGCAATCAACTAATGAACCACTTTATAAATATCCAATAAACATGCTGACCTATTTAAAGGGAAGGGAGATTATTGTAACATCTAAATATAGGTGACAGTTTCCATCCCTATAAATAGTACAGAGAATTATTTTCTTCTTCCTAATTCCTAACAAGAACGAAAGGAAAGTTTCTGACACTAAATGGCATGCAAAACTATGAGCTTCCTGATCTATGTGGTATTCTCAATCATTATATTTATGTAGGAAACATTTTAGATGTCTTTGCACTAAGTAATTTTGTATTCAACTGCCATCTCCCGTTACACATTTACTTTTTGATGTATGGGAAGTATAATTTTGCTTTATAAATCTCATTTAGAAGAGTATTCTGTTAGAGGCCAAAACAGACACTTGCTATCAGGAAAAGAACCAGAGAGGAATTTGGGTTCTTCAATCAGAAACATAAAGAATGATGTTGCCAAGTATCTGAATTGTAACTGGTGGTTTAGATAAACTTTCTCTGACCCATTTTAGTTATTCTTCACAACATGTCACTGAAATTGCTTTTTTACTCACCCTTCTGAGTGTCACTTAGTGGTCCAGATCCCTTAATTCTCACTGAAAACTATCTGAGTACTTTTGTCTATCATGAGCACATCTTTGAATATTAATTCTCTCTCTAGCACACATAAATGCCATCTTCCATGTATTTTGAGTTCTTTGTGAAGTCTCTAAGTATGTTGCCAGGGATGATATCTGTCTCATTGGATTTCTGGTTTAATTGTCTGGATTAGCTATTTGCAGGCAGCTCAACTGCTACGTTTTTTCCAAACTTTACTTGTGTTTCTACTTGGTATTGTCCTTTTCTTATTAAATCACTGGAATGGTCCCAGATCTTATCTGTACATTGCATAAATAATTATAGTGGGTCATCATTTTCTGACAAAGCAGACCATGTAATTTGTGAAGATTTGCTTGTCACATAAACCCAAACTTATTGCTGGCATCAGCACTATTTCGAGGTAAAACCATGAAAACATTATTTTTTCCCTCATATAAAAGAATTTGGTATTTGGCATTGTTGCTTCAGAGACATCTACTACTTTGAAGATAATTCAGGTACTCACCTAATTCAGCATATGCAATAGCTGATGTATTTTAATGATCCAAGGCTTTCAGATGACCATTTCATTGAAAAATTTACTGATCCTCCGAAGTGCAGATGGAAGACTCTTGAATCTGCACACTGCTACTGTTTTGTAGTCTTTTTTACAATGATTATGTGACTGCTGCTTGACCAGCCAAATGTTCCTTAAGAAATGTTAAGAAATAGTTGTGCTGCTTCATAACCAAAAGAAGGAGAATTAGTTGACCAGCTGATCAAACAGGCATCCTGCACAAGCCCCTGTGTTGGTGAAGGTTTCAGATGAGCTAGGTGCCATGGCCCAAAGGGAACCTTGAAGCACTTGCACTCTCTCGTGGTATCACAACCACTCTTTTTATTATTGCTTAATCTTTAAGTTTTGTGGGACTTCAGTTTTCTAGCACTAATGCTAAGGAGAAAAATGCTAAACCTTGGGTATTTTTTAATCCACCTAAGGTTCAAATTTAGCATTTAAACATGCTGACTACATATTATTGACTTTCTGTTGTCTCCTGACAAACTGGAGAGTCTGCCTATAGTTACTCATATACTTGATGCTCTTTCACTTTGTTCTTTGACTTCCCCAAGCTAGGCTAATTGGTTGACTGAAGAATGCAGGAAGTATTTTGGCTTTTGAAAATGTTCTCCTTTTCAGGATGCTTTCCAACCTTTTCTCCCCTGCTTAATGACCCATTCAAAGAAATTTCCACTGAAAATCTTAGACTAGATTTACATAAGATCATTAGAGTATTTCATCTCCTTTACTTTAAAATATTCATGGCAGTCTCACATTGCTGGCTTCACAGAACTAATTTCAGGCAAAACTCCCATCAGCTTCACTGAATAAGGATGTAGGGTAGCGCTCTAATTGTCAAAAGCTCTAAAGCTTTAGCTTTGGTAGTCATACTCCATGTCAAGTACCAATTCAGATAGTGCGTCATTGTGCATTCTGGAGTTGGGAAAGACAGGTGAGATGCTTTTTTGTTGTCCTCAGTCTTTGAAAACAAAATGCAAGAACTTGCATGAAGAATTTTCTGTGTATCATCTGTATGTAAAACTTCACTGGATTTCCAACTTGAAAAATAAAGCAGTCAGTGCATCGTTACATTAAAAATTCTGTGCAGATTTATAGCTTACTGGTGTACTATAATACTTGACAATTTCAGAATGGCAAGAGATGCTGTCCTGTTAAAGGGTGACTTGATTTGTCCACAAAATTAGTAGGAAATCTTTATATACAAGGTGCCTCTTAGCTCAAGCAGGGAAGTCCTTTTCAGCAGCAGTATAATATAAACTGTTTTTTAGGGAAGCAGTAGTGAAATATCACCTCAAGCCACAGACTGTCAGGGAGGAGAGAACACTCAAGGCTTATTCAGGGATCACAGCAGCAGAGCAGAAGATGACAACTTCAAATTCTCTGCTTTTGCCAATAAACTTTGTGTTGAACTACTGCACTCTACATAGACTGTGACTGCAGCGGCTGCCTGTAGTAGTAAACCTGCTGTGGGCATCCCTGTGGGATAGCACTTAACAACACTGGCCCTTGTTTTAGAAGTGTGTGCCAGATCAGCTGTGCAAGGGGCTTCCAATTCCCTATCTCCTCTTCAACCACTTCCAGTGTTCATGCCCAGTGAGTCCAGATCCAGCATGTTTTGCTCAGTATTGTCCAGTCCTTCCTAATCCACTATTCCTGGCTTAATGAACAACCTAAGATGCAAAGAAAAGTCTCCAAAGAACAGTATCATGTAAAATGTCCTACCATCTTAAAAATTTATTACTAAAGCAACTGTGCTTGAATCTATTTTTAAAATGAAAATTAATAATTTAAAACTGTTTAAAATATGTGAATGTGATGTTAAGTTAATCAATTTTTGTGTATGTTGCTCAGCAAATAAAATGTATCTGAAGGGGGTTTGTTCTGTTAAAAAGACTCACCTTCGTTTTCTTTTTTTATCACAGACGCAACTTTTGAAAAGACTTTTAATAACATTTCCATAAATCTGAGGCATGCCCTTCGTCCTGCCTCCAAATCCATGTATTTCAAATCAAACACATGCTATTAGCTCTACCAAAGGCAGATGAAAGAGAAATTTGGCTCAGCAGTTACCTGGGACAAAGGTGTTCAATGAGGGTGAATATGCCCAGCTCTGCTGCCTGTGACCTTGGCTGTCTCCTGGGGTGACTGTGGAGCCATTCTGCAGGTAATGCAGAGGCTGATGGTAATGGGGAAAAGGAAAGGAGAGTGGGTAGGTGATGGACTGTGGAGGTGTGGACAGTGGCCGAAATGGTCTCCTTGAGCATGAATGAGCAACTGACTACAAAGTCAGCAGAACTGAAAATGAGTGCAATTTCATTTGTGTAGAGAATTTGTGGCCTTTTCTAGAGAAGTGTACTGTATAATCTGCCCTAGATAGTTGACAAAACATACTTTAATGTTTGCTCAATTTTACTTCTGTCTGGTTTTTAACAGTGTGGATATTGAGACCTAACTTTCCTTCCAAGGCCATTAAGTGCAGGCTCCAGCTCTCAATCTCATCTACTACAATAGTTTTGCTTTTGCAGAAAAAAATAAAAACCCATTGAATCAGAAAGTGTGTGGCTGACAGGGATGTGCAAAATTCTGACTGAACCTCCTGTTGTGTTTAATTTGGTGCAAGGACAGGTTCTTAGGTCATCTTTATCCAGAGTGAATGCCACACCTGTCAAGGCATAGTGTCTTCTTGGCCCTCTCTTCTCCTAAAGTTGTCATCTGGGGTAGAACAAAAAGAGTGTTTTTTTCCAGTGTTTGTCTGTCAGAAGTGAAAGCAGCAGCTTACCTACTCTAGTTCTAATTCCTGTGGTCACATAGAACAGAAAAATTTGGCAATTTATTTAAAGTATAAAACCTTATAACTGGTTTATCTTCACTGAAAACTATGAGGAGGCCTAGCTTTTACCTCTTCATTTACTTCGTAAATCATTATGGATTTAAGCATGTCAACATCTACCATTCTCATAATTCTGTTCAGACCTTGTTAGTTCTGGAGTGTGTGAAAGTAGCCATCAGGGTGAACGCCAGCAGGAGCTGGCTGGGAGGAAGCCTCAGGGAAGGACCTGAGTGATGAGAGCTCTGCTATGATGGGCAGCAAGGGATGGTGCAGGTATGGCATACACAGTCCAGTTTTGTTCCTGTCCCTGGGAATCCTGAATGTAATCCTATCTCTGGTTCCTCCAAAGAACTCATGATTTTTCAGTGAGTGAAGAGCAGCAGGATAAAAACACAGCTTTATACTTCTGATAAATTGGTCCAAGTGTTTCTCCGCTCTTTGGATTAAGCAAGGAGGTTCCAATGTATTCAGCTGCTCTCAGAGAGAGCCCCATACTGAGAGGTATCTATTCCCTTTTAGCCTAGCAACTCCAAGACTAGTGTATTTTCATACAACCTTAACCTTTATTTTCCATCTGCTTGGTATTTTGATTCTTTCTCATCAGGATTTTAAGGGCATCATTCAAGAACCTACACATTTTACACATTGCAACAGTTTTTGGCAACCAGGTAGAATATGATGGATAGGAAACTGCTTAAACTATGAGCACGCTAAGAATTAAAATGCACTAAATTTTATGAGTTTGCCTATATTTGACAGTGGTCATGTTTCTACTTCTATAGTTAAAGGTAACAATTAGGGCCTTGGGAACTAATTCTGGTAATTTATGAAATACTCTTATTTAGTTATATATTTTGGATAGTATCTGATGGCTGAGGCTATTGGATCAACTGAATACAAGAGTTGCTATAAATGACAATGCAGAAGAGATATTTCTGATGTTATCTGTATATACTATGGTATTTAGATGAAAGCAAAAATGAGCTTATCTATAGCTCACTAGGTAGGAAATGATTAACTGTCAATCATGTGACTTGGTTATGCTGGGACATCCAATTTTCTGTTACTGTTTGCACAAAGTCTGACACATTACTGATTTATTTACCACTTTGATATAAGCAAATATGTCTAAAAAAAGCTGTCCCAAATGTAAACACAGAAAACAAAGGTTTGTATAGATGATATAGGACAGGCAAATGTTCCTGGCTAACAGAGCACACCTGACTGAATGACACTGCATATCTGAAATGAAACCATATGTTAAAATTTGTTTGGTTAAAAATTTGGTTGTCTTTGTTATAAATGATTAAAAAAACCTCTTTCAGAACTAATATTTTCTAGTATCAAGGCAGAATGAACATTTCCTTGTAAAGCTGGTGAACTTGTACAATATGCCTTGCACTCTGAAAACCACACAATCAATTCTTTGCATCAAACTGTGTTTGACACCTGGAGCAGCGATATTTGGCATTATTTAGTAATTCACCCATTTTAACAGTAGAAGTTACAGGAACACAGTGAGCTATTAGAAGACAAACACCCATCTGGACGCACAGCAGAGAAAACAAAATGATGCATTTAAAATATTATTTAATGTAAATTAATTCTAAGCCAAGTGTGACAAACAAAAATTGCCAACATCTCATCCTCTCTTGTAGCACCAACTTGTAAACTAAAATCACATCTGTTGTATTAGTATTTGAAATAACTGTGCTTGTGATAAACGATCACATCAAATTTTAATAGCCTTCCTAATGCTTGCAAGAATGATTGCATAATGAGGTTACCTGCGCTTAAATTTATTGTGCAAAAGATGTTGCATGCAGTGTACTGACAAAAGTAAGCTTCATGTCTGATGAACAACTTCCAAAACAACTACTTTGCAGCAACAATAGAACAAAGAAGCAGCGAGCAGGTGAAAAAAAGCTTCCCAGAAAAATCTCCTTTGTGAAGGAGGCAGGGACTGTAAGCATTGATGTATTTTAGTGTGCTTCAGAGGCTGTAGCTTATTTATAATTTTTTACTACAACTCAGATATCAGATGGTATATGTCAAAAACAAAGTAAAAGAAAATAGCCAAATGAGGAGAATGACAATGCAAATAATGAGCCCTGATCTTCTGTATACTCAATTCACTGCTTCTTTACACTGTGAGAAACTTCTTTTTTGATGCTATATGTACTGTGTATGCAATTAATGGGTCCATTTTTACAATTAAGTCATACCTAAAATATATCACTGGTCAAAAATATCTGCAAGAAGTTACCTGAAATTTTTAAGTTTTTTCATGTATCTTTAACAAAAGTAGTAGGAGATTCTTTCATGTGAAGTGAGATTCCACCTGCCCTAAGGACAGAGGTAGGAATTGCACCGGATACATCAGAGTGTACTGATGGCTTAAGAGAAGATGGTTGTCACATATGCTGTCCAGTCTCAACTTCTTGTGCATTTTGCTTTTGAATAATGCAAGATTCACCTATTCTGCACATTATTTCATTTTCTGTAATGTACAAAATTTATAACCACATTCCCATAATTTTTCAACTTTCATTCTCTGTGGGCAATTTTAGTCCTTGTCTGAAATTGATAATCTGAAGAAGGGCCCATTAGGAGTTGTCTTATAGCCAAGCTGGTAGCTAGGATGAGAACTTACCTAGCACATATCCCTACTTAGCAGCACATACTGATTCAGAGGATCTTCCATTACTCCTAGTGCAGAGAAAATGAACAAGGATAGCTGTGTGTACTCAGTGGATCAGATTCTGATCTCTGTTACAACAGTTTACATCTAGTTATTTATACTGGTCTAGAAGAGATCAAAATCTAGTGGCTTGAACTATGCTATGCAGTATTAAGAGAAGCTTGAACTACCCAGTAATTTGGATTCTACTATCTTTGCTGCAGAGAATCTGTACAAATGGTGTGTTTATAGGGTAGCAATTCAGTTTTGTGTTATTTAGTGGCTGCATTAATACTATAACAGAGCATAAGAGTAAAGATCAATAGCTGATGCTTGAACCGTGAGATGTACCCACTTTGTAATCCTGGAAATGCTTGCTGCTTTATACTTTTAAGTGCTATACTGAAGCAGGGAGACATCCTGCAAGGAACAAATGACCACATTACAGGAACTCATGGTAGCAAATACCAATGCATGCCTGTTAGCTGCTTGTGGATAGGACTGGGCATGCCACTTCCATGGCTGTGGGTCTACCCATTCATCCATTGTCCAGAGACACTGGAATGTGCTGCACAAAATCTATGTCCTGGCAATTGAGCAAATTTAGCAGACATATAATTTATCAATCTGTTGATCAAATTCATTCAGCTCTGATATGTTAAGGGATAAAAGACCCTTCACTCTGTTTCCAAAGTTTCACTTGTGAATGTGTGCATGTACACGGAAATTGCAGACACATGTGCCTTTCACGTTCAGGTATATAGTATATTATAGCAAATTGCATAGCCTGCTGCGAAGTGTGTTTATCATCAATCTCCCTGAGACACCACTCATCTCTTAAGGACTTATTTTGACTTTCCAAACCACTGAACTGCTCTGACTAACCAACCTTATTTAAATTAACCTGACAGATGTGAAAATTTCCTCTTTTTTGCAGCCCCAAACCTAACTCAGTTCTACAGCAGCAACTTCTTTATGTATTTTAAATGCTACAAAACCCACAGATATCCTAGAATAGGGCAGGCTAGCAAACCTAATGTCCTTAGGGTGATCCTTTTGGCATATTCACACTAAGCCTAGTAGAAGATTGGCTTTGGTCAGGCTTGCTCTTCACCTCAGCTACAGACTGGCACATGTAGGATGGGAGTATTTTCTGTAGACCAATGCATCAACAAGCAACATAGGCTGCCAGTTTTGAGGCATAATAGAGTATTTTGCAATTGCTGGTCCTGCTGCTCTAGCTGGTGGGAGGAATGCAGAGATATGGCAAGGCTGGGATTGTGTTTCAGGTGGGGAGGTCAGATGGAAAGGAACTAGATGCACTAGGAGGAATGCCAGAGGCTTAAAACTAAGAGGCTATTGATGTTGGAGAGCTAGAAAGGAGAGGAAGGCACATGGAAATTTTCTGATAGGGAGAAGCAATGGCCTAAATCAATAGGTTGAAACCATTACATGCTTACATGCTCATTTGATATGTGTGTCTTTGTGGCAGGGCTTGTCATAGAGGAAAGCAAGATTCTGTTGCTACCAGCAAGGAAGCTCCTACTTTTTTGTTTGTTTGTTTTTAGCTGATTGATGACACTAATCCTACAATTAAATTCTGTTGCATTACCTATCAACTGACTTTTTATTTAAATATCATATGCTGTCTGTAGAATAACTTGTTGAAGTTGCCAGGAGAGTGGCTATACTTGCGGTGAACCCAACACTCCAATCTCTGGCTAAGAAGGGAATGCTGGCACTGTTGGAGCCTTCCTTGCCAGACTGGCCAGCGGGCAGTGCTTGTGCTGTGCTGACAGCTTTCCCTGCAGCGTCTGGGCTGGGAAATCCACAGGTGAGCTGATTATTTTGGTGACAGTTGGGAGTGCTGGCACTGTGTCAGGTGGCACCAGCTTTGTTTTCTTTGCACAAAGATGTGAAACGATTGATCAGCCCTGAAAGTATTTGCATACCCTTGAGGATCATTCTTTACTCTGCTCTGTATCTCATGGTTTTGTGAGTGCAGTCCTGTTAATTGAGCTTGTTTCATGTTTTGATGTTTATACATGAATCCAGAGTGCGTAAACAAAATGCTTAATACTTCTGCTTTGGTGTTCTCCACAGATGGACCAAGACAGGTTTGTGATGTGCAAGCATTAGGACCAAAATTAAGATGAGAAACCATCTTGTCAGCAGTATCAGCAGTCATTTCTTAAGGATTTTATGTAATTGAATACTATGTTCGTTGTTAGATTTGAATTTTTCAGTGTCCTGGGCTTGGACTTGTCTCTCAGGTCTTTCAGTTAAAAATACAAAGATATTGTCTTTGGTGGGAGTAAAGGGTCACATGTGAGTACCTTTCAATGAGGAGAATAAAATGCAAGTTTCTAACACCAGCACTACCCCTTTACTAGCAGCAATGCCACTTGTTCAGCAGAACATACACCTGATTTCAGCTGTTTAAAAAGAAAACAAAAAAAGGAAATGTTCACTTAGCAAAATTGCCTCCCTCAGATTTTTTTTTAATCTGCTGAATCATTTATTTGGGTAAAAAAAAAAAAAAATTAAATGAGCCCAGCTAGACATTCCTAACATGGAAAACTTTGAAATAATAGCAAAGAAGAATACGACCTTTCAAGGCAGTGTTGGGTAACTGCAGTGACATGATGCTCATCTTCATTTAAGCCTCAGTTTCAGAGAAGACTTGGTGCCAAAAATTCTCTTAATGCAAAATAATCAGATTATCATAAATAACTGGTTCAAGATGGAGAACTTGCAGACCTAGTTGCTTTATCTACCCATATGGTTCAAGAAAAATAAGATCACTTTTTGTTAGGAATATAAAACTGGGGTTGTGGGGTTCTTGATCCTCTTTTTGCTTTCCCACAGATTTTCTCTATGAAGTGACCAAATGACTGAGTATCGCTTCCTTCATTGGTAACATGGGGACACTCACAGCATGTTTGGAGGCTTAATTCATATTTGCAAAGCACTTTGAGACTCTTAGACTGAAAGTGCTGGTAGTACATCGTACTGATATTAATTATTAAATCACAATCGGTCTCTGTGGATGTCTCACAACTGCACCTGCAAACCCAGGGATTTTGGATGGTTGTCCCCTCAAATAAAGCTTGCTTGACAGAACAGGAAGTTCTATAAGGATGATTATTTGACAAGGGTAGTCTTCAGAGATATGCTCCTGGACTAAGAACAAGATTTTGGCATAGTGCATTTAGATTAAAACTTCGGAAAGATTCTGGAGATTTGGAATATCATTGTGTAACTGGGGTAGACACAGATGAAATCCCTCAGTAGACTCCAAAACCACACTGATTGTGAGAGACATTTTCCTTCGTGTTAGTGTAGTACTGCCCTGAGCTTATCTACTCTAACAGGCATGTCTGTAACCATCATGTAGATAAATCTGTAAGGTCTGTGCTCCTTTGAAGCCAAATGACTTTAAATACATAATGCATTTTTCAAAAGCCAGCTCCGTTGTGATTTTTTTTAAATTAATGGATATTATATTGGTATTACATGAGGAGATATTGTATTGGTGTTAGATAAGGAAGCAAATTATGCAAAGGAGATATATTTTATCTGGCAGGTTTCATTGGTGTGTGTAAGAATGTATTTCGGTGTTTCAGTACGGCCATGAGATTTAATGCAATTGTTAGAAAAAAAATTCAGTCTTTTACAACTTTAATTTTTGTTTTTAGCTACATGTTGCAGTAAACAAGAGAGTAATTGATGAGTTCCAGTGGGTACCCTGTGCCTTAGGTTCTTCCTATGCAAGCTGGAGAGAAATATTTATTTCATATATACTGCAGAAGCTTAATTCATTTATATTTGGAGGGTGTTTTCAGCTCTTTGCATAGAAGGGCAAATATTCATATTTCAAACTCATATTGAAGAAAGAACACTTTTAAAAATCTTTTTTTTTCTCTGTAATTTGTGGTCTCCTGAAAAAAACACTTTTTTCCTAAGCAGGCGGATGGAAGGTAATGCATCTGTGTTAGAACAGCCTGTCAGCGGGAATGGGAGCTGATCAGTAGCTTGTGAGAACCAGTATTTTGCATCTGTAGTAAGGGTATTGAATAAATACTTTGCAGAGAGATATGAAATGTTAACAGCTGCCACTCAATGCCTGCAGTGGTTTGCATTGCTAGGAATATTTTGCAATTCGATTTGCTGTAAGTAGTAGTACTGGTCAGAAATTTAAGCATCGTTGTGCAAGGAACTGCTATGCAGATTTCTCCCCTCCCCTTTCTTTTTTTCTTTTTGAAACTGCCCCCTGAGCAACTTTCTGACACCAGGGCCTTCTAACATCTCTAAATGTTGCTGACTGGGAAAACAAACAACACTGTCACATTTGGAAAGTCAAAGCAGAAAAGTGTCTCATTTGTAGAGCGATTCATTTCGATTTTCATCTTGCTGCTGTCACTGAGGATACATGAACAACAGCAGTTGGTATTATCAGGAGACCTAAGCAGACCTGTTTCGTTGGCTGACTTGACAGCTGTTCCGTGAAAGAGATTCATGCTCCCAAAATCAAAAAAGTATGAGGACCAGATTTTCTATTTAACCCTTTCTTGGCTCACCGTACCTGGGTTACGCTTTAATAAAAAAACAAAAGGGAAGGATCGGGTTACTGTGGAAAACTGGGGAGGGATTTAGTTTAGCAAACTAGCCTATGTGTCCTATGAATCCTTAAAGCAGTGTCTATGACCTTGTTTGGATCTGCACAGCCATGTGGGGAAATTAAACGCAGGGATCTAATTCCCCTGTTACTGCAAGCAGCACGTAGCAGGGAAGAGGTTTACATTATTATCCATAATGCTCTGTTTCTCGAGGCAATCTGGATCCTTTTGTCAGGCAGCTTCTTTTCCTTTTAATTACAAAATATCCAAATATTTACATCTTTTAAAAACTATATTTTCTTTTAGTTTTCTGGTTGCTGCTTTTGAAAGGAACATTACTTTAGTAGATACTACTGCCAGGCAGCTGTGTTTTCTAAACAGCAAGGATCTCCTATTATAGTGGTTTTAACTTGGCTGTTTTGAGATTTAGTTCCTAATACAGCAGCTGTCTGCATGTTGACCTCTTGATACCAATGTGATTTATGCAGTAGAAGAGTTTGTCTCTCAGTTATTTAGATAAGAGGAACTTTAATATCCATTTCTTTAATGGGAGTAGTACTGATTGCACTGTATTAACATATATTGGTGACATCATTTCATTTAGCTCCTGCTGCAAAATTGCAAGTTTATCATATGTTACCATGAGGTGTTATTGCTGTGAATTGTTATAGTCAATGGGAAATAAGTGAGTGTGAAAATGACTCTCCATGAGAAAGTCAAACTTGATATAAAACTGTGCTCCATCACAAATACATACACCTCACCAATTACACTAGAAGGATGCCAGATTGCAGTGAGTGTTTTGTTAGAGCTGTGGAGTTTGGTTTGGACTATATTGAAACAAATTTAAAATAACTTCAATGCATTAGTGAAACTAAGCCAGTTTCTTCCAGTTAGCCCAGCCAGTGTTCTGGGTATCTCTTTTTCCAGGTCTTTTGAAAGGTGCAGTCCCCTGACTCAGAGGCTGTAGGGTTTTTGTGGTGGTCAGACCCAGGTGTAGTGAGGTAACTGGTTTGGTCTAAAGTCATTTCACTGTGGTTATGATTAATCATGTTAAATTAATGCGTCTTGGATTGTTTCTATATAAATCTAATTTAATTATTTCATTGATGATAGATATTCTGTTAAGGCTATGACACTGAAGTTTAGAAAAGCTCTTTGGAGATCACAGAGATTTTGTTGGCTCCTCTGGATTTTCCTGCACTGGGACATGTGTTAGTTATGGCATTTGCCTTTGCAGTCAGGTATGAAAACAAACCTCAATGTACTTTTTCTACAAACATGAAACTGAGCAGACTTTGCAGTGCAGCAATGAGATCCATCTGTTTAGCACAGAAAAGCACAGAATCTCTTTACTCATTGAGTATTACCACTAAAAAACACAGATGAGACTCCCCACGTTAGCACGTGCTGTTTCCATTTGTATATGTTTACAGAGTAAGTCTATTAAATATGTATTAAACATTTTCCTGGACAATATATGGCATGTACATATGCTTGTAGGGAGGGATGGGTGACACTTGTTTAAAATGATGCTTGTCAGTCATGAATCCATTGCTTGTGAAACACTGAAGCCATGTTAAATACTGCCTTTTTTTCACAGGACATTTTACATATCTTGTATAGATGCTTCCAAAAATATACTCAAAGAGAAGAGCACAAAATGACTGAATGACTCTGGATGTTTAATACAGTACTCAGATATGTCACATTTCCCCTGCTGTCAGGAGAAACGAGATAAAAGAAATGATATAGAGCTCACATTTGCTTACCCTTTCCCAGCAATGGAACCTGATGTTTTGCAATTAGCTGAAGGCTGCAGCCAGTAGTACTCTCACCATAGATGAGTATAAGCAAGAGTCCTCATCTTTTATTGTTTGTTACTGAGGAGGTATGTTGTACAAGTAGTTGCTTTTTATTAGAAGCCTCATTCTCAAAAGTGTTGCTGAACACTTGAAACCTTTTGTTTACTGAGTTGTTTAGGACATGCAGTGACTTTAAACAGTGAAAGGATGTGTTTGGCTGTAGTGTCATATTACCTTATTATCTGCCACATAAGACCCAACAAAGCTGTTTTTCAACAGTAAGTCTCAGCTTAGTTTTCTAGAGCTGCTGCTACTCACAGAAGTCATCCACCTAAGTTTTGGATTTCTGTTTCTTTTTTCAGACATGTAAGCAAAACTATTTACGTTAAGCTTAGCATGCATGGAAGTGCTGTGCTAGATTCAGACCTGCTGTCAGCCATTATCAGCGTCAATTATCAAACACTATGCTTTTTTATCTACATTTAAGCACTCATCCCTGTTTTTTCATCCCAAAGACTCCTTTGACAGTTGATACCTTAAGTGACCAAGTGTTCATAACAAGTGTTTCACAACCTAGGAATTTCAGCAGAGCAAGGAGACAGTCTGGCTGGACTTACACTGTAGCTTATTCTTCATTTTCTGGGGAGTACTATCTCTTGTCATTCAAACACAGGCAAGATTATTGGTTATGAGCTCTTCTCTGTAAGTAACCTGTGCACAGTAACTGGCAAAGTCCTTGGTTTGCACATTGGGTAGAATGAAGGACTTGATTGTCTTATTGAGATTGTAATATTTGGTAACAATGGAGTCTGGATGTTTTAAACAAGGCTGTCTCTTCCAACTCCTTTTTCATGAATAAATTATGAGTTAATTAATTATGTGATTTTATCCCATTTCCACTTAAAAGCAGTCCTGCTGAGATTTTAACATGTGGTTACAGTGAAGTCTAGTTGTTTTAAACAAAACCAACCCTTCCAACTCCTTACTTTTTAATTAATAAATTATGAACTATTTCATTACATTTTTTACATCCTCCCTGAAAACTACTGTGCTAAGTCAATTGTATAAATACTTTGCTTTTTATATTCTGAATAGATTGTTTGATACCAAACCTCTGATTTTTTGTAATCTATTATAGAACTATAGAATGATTATTAGGAAATAGTACAGATCTGTGTCTCTTCCCTTCAGAATATGATTTGCTCAGGAAGAGCTTTCATATTATCTGATTTGCATAGTATGAACTAAGATTTTAAATTCCTTTTATACCTGTTTTGTAGTATTTGTTGCATCACACCATGACTACAGATATAATATATTAATCTATTTTTGCTGCTAAAAAATATTCATTTTAATACTTTAGGCATCATAAACCACCTGAGATGATGAACGTAAATATGTAGCTATAAGGAGGGACTGAGGAAAAACAAAAAACTCTGGAATTGGCTGGAAAAAAAATTTCAAAAGCTGAGCAAGCAATAGCTTATTAGCATTTCTGTAAAATATTTATGTAAACTCTACTATATATAACAGTCTCTAGAACATATAACACCTGTACAACCCACCATTTGGTTCTTGTACAGTGAAATAAAGCTGTTTTGTTTTCTGAATCTTGTTTTCTTATCCCTTGTCCTTTAGAACTGTTTAGAAGCGTTTAAACACAATCAGTTGATGCATGTGCTGTAGTCTTTGGTTTGGTAGTGATGCAAATCTGCTCTATATGAAACTTGACAGTAACTGGTGTAAACATTTCTCGTTCCACTACTCCAGCAGCCAGTTGCCACTGGACTGTCAGCTAGCCCTGACTTCTGCCTAAGGACCATCATTCCAGCCATTTGCTTTTGGTTGGTTTATTAGGATGAGATGTTTTAAGATCAGAGGCTATGGGAGCGGGGCTGAAGTGGTGGGAGGGAAGGAGAGGTGTAGAGGTGACGTGGTGTCCCTGCAGCCCTGCTTGCAGGCAGAGCTGTGCAGTCTAGCTGTTTCGGTGCAGGGAATGAGCATGGGGCAGGAGTTCTGCACAAGTGGTGGTGTTCAACAGGAGGGGTTTGCTCTGCCTTGGTATTTGTACTTTCTAGAAAGTTTCTTCTTCTCAGTGATGGCAACTGCAGAATGGTAGGACTGATGAGAAATTATATGTTAACAAAATCATGGAACAGCTCTCCACTGTTCTTGTGTTTCAGTTTTGAAGGTGAATATGAGAATTTGCCTTCTCTATTCTCAGAAAGATGGAATCTTCATATTTTTGCAGAGAACGGCAGGAGTGTAATGCAGTTAGTTGGGGAGGACGAGCTAGCTAAATGAATCAAGCCATAATTTCAGCAAGGTTTGTTCCTGAAGGTGAAGGTTGGGAGACTGAGAGCCTGCAAGGTGCCAACAGTGACATTGTTGTTTCTTGCTTTCTGAGACAATGCGTAGCAGATTCAAAAGCTGTAAAATTAATGCTTGGTGATGGTTTCAAGTGCTTATATTCTCCTTCTCTGTATTGAACAGGAAGGAGGAAAATAATAAAATTAATTTATCCCTTAATACCTACATGCATTGTGCTAAATTTGCCAAAATGTTCTGCTCTCAAGAAGTAGAAGAATTAGTTAATATGTTCACAGGGAAGTATATGCAACTAACACATTATAGATCCTGTTGAGCCGTTTACTATGTCATGAAAAAGCAGTAAAGGTTTCAGTTGGGGATCACTGATCTTTCCAGCATATAAAATTTGACATAAATCCTTTTCCAAACTGATATTCTAATACTTCAGTTCCTGCGGAAAGCTGTGCATTTTCAAAAAGTAGGACAAAGCAATACAATCTATTACCCACTTGGTTTAGTAAATGTGCTTCTTGCCTGTAAATCCAGATTGATATTTAATTATGTGTGATCGTTATAAATTTCTCTGTCCTTTCCTGCTGAAAAGCTGAGAATATGCTCTAGTAGCTTTTAGGAAAAACAGTCATGAATACTCTGTGCTTTGTTATAGTGAGTCTCAGTTCTAGGTGTTTATCAGCTGAAATGCAAGTTAGGGTTAAAACTTGAAGGATAACAGGGTGCTAAATAGAGAGCAGGTGGGAAAAGACATCCTGCGCCTGATGATTACATGTGTTACAGTAGCAATTCAGAGATTACTTTAATAATAGACAAGGCTGCAGCCTGCTGAGCAGATGTGTGACGATATGTCCTTGACCATGCACAGAACATGCCTAAGCATCTTGCTGCAGTTTGAGCTTCATGCAAGGACAGTTGGCTGCTAAAAATAACTTGAGATAACTAAAATATTAATATGTTGTGGGATGCAATGACTCTGTGCACACTGAACAGCATTGCCATGCAAATGATGAATTTCCAGAAGGAGAAGAGAGAATTAATTCTCATATTGCCACATTGAAATGGCTTAAATATGCAGCGAAGCTATTTTCGGTGACCAGACAATTGCATCCTGTATGGCTTTCTGAATGTGAACTGACAGCCTGCTACAGGAAAGTGCAATGCAATCATTTTTGGGCTGGAGCCAGGCATATCAATCGAATCATGGCTCCTCCATGGCAGCTCAGTGAAAGAAATGCAAAACGAGCATGTCATTTCACATTGAACAGAAGGCTAAGGGTTTAATGACTGTTCGGGGACCTCAGGCTAGGCTTCCATCAACATAGTTAGCCACTGTTGTTTTCAAAGGAACCATGAAGTAAACACTAAAGCTGTAAGAATTTACCGTGTGTCCCTTGGTCCATGTGAAGGCTGGCAGCATGCCTACATGTGCTGTTTGTTAAACATAGCAGGAAGTCTTTCTTTTATACCACTTGTGACATTTATGAAAATTAGAGTCCCTAGTTAATTTTATATTTTTAGAAGGTGGTCTAACACTGCTGATAGACCTTCTACATTACTGGCACTTAAATCACCTATCCAAAGTTTAAAGTTTTAAGAGAGAGTGACATTGCTGTCATGTGACAGAAAGTGTGAGGGAGTTCTTCCTTTGGCCTTGAGCACACAGACCATGAAACAGTTGAGCTTGTCTAGTACTTCAAATTGCATTTATTCAAGGTTTTAACTGCTGAAACATAACAAGCAAAATAAATTAGTCAATATTATAACCTGTTGCATTTGAAACTGCTCATTGATGGAGAGGTCTGGGTAGCAAGGATTGCACTTCTGCAACGAAAAATCTACAGCATCTTTGAGCTCAAACCAGCTTATAAACTGTGCCAGGTGATCTTTTTAGACACAGAGGTGTTAACTTAGAGCAGAGCAAATAAAACCCACAAAGAGGATTACTTTCATCCTTTTATATCTCTATGTGGAGAGAGAGATACAGGTCCATGTTTAGTTGACAAATAAGCTATCTTTGAGCTAATTTCCTGTGTGATAGCAATGATTCCTCTTCTAAATAGATTTACACTTTCTTTTACAAAGTACAAGCAGTACAAACACTTAACATGAACAGCTTTACTAGTTTAATTCTCTTTCAGTGTATGTGCAATGGTGTCTACAAAACAATACTTCATGTAGAAGACTTAATTAGCCAAAGAAATCAAGCAGGTAACAAGCTCCTTAGCTTCCGTCAAGGATTTGATTTACAGCAACTTGAGATCTGATCCTATTATCTGTAATATGTCTGGTAAAGTTTAAACTAAACCTTCCAATGCCTGCTCTACTAAGCAGCAGCCTGAAATATGTTCTTGTGAGAACGATTGTATGAAAAAGGCAACTGTCTAACAGGAGGTGCAAGTGAGTAAGGGTGGGATGAATCTGTATGAGTAAAGCAGTAGTTGCATTGCTGTGTGCCTCATCAGCCAGGCAGGAATCCTGCATTTCTTAATGACAATAAAATTCAATCCATTGCTCCAGATGACATGTTCTCCCAGTAAAACGTAAACGATTCAGAATAGAGATGAGCATCACCAGTATAACTTCAGAGCCAAATCAGGCTACTGTGCTGCTGAGGAGTTTCAGACTCTCCTTTTGCCCATGTATTTTGCTGGTTTCTGTGCATTAACCAGGTGCATGCTGTATTCAGCCTGTATTTCCAACTCTGAATTTGAGGTGAATTCAATCTTTGAGCTGATCTACCCAGTTATATTTAGAGAGCGTTCAGTAACAGCATAAACATTTTTAATTGATCTGCTTCAGATAATGTTTTATTTATTATCTGGTCAATAAATAGGATTATTCACTATCTTTTTCACCAATGGCCTTTTTTTCAAAACTTAAAGATAGTAAAATCCTGAAATGTATTACTCTTGGATCATTTAACAACTCCAGGCTTGATCCAGTATGCTGTAGGGAGTGAAAAAGCACAGCTAAGCCACTGGTAGGCTTAAGGAACATGCTGTATTTATTTCAAAGAGAAGTAGTGGAAAGCTGACATTAAAGTCTGACATGCTACCGGAGTCTGAGGATATTGTTGCCTGTCTAAGTCATCGTGAGCCACTGGGCTGTAGCTGGAGGCATGGTATTTCAGCACAGTTGCTACTGGCATCATTGTAGTCAGTTCCTCTGACAGGCTGGGTTCTCATTTTCCCTTAAAGTCCAATTCTTGCCTCTTGATAAACCAAGTTTTTTAGGCAGCAGCAGGGGAATCTCAAATCTGTAAGGACTAGTCCAGCTTGTGTATCCTTCCTGCATCTTTGCTGACCCTGCCCCTGATCGGCTCACTAATTCTGATGCTCCTGCTCACCATCTCACTGCATTGTGAAGCACCGGGCACTCTTCTCTGTGCTCAAGGCCTGAGCAAACTGTGCTCCATGATTAAGATCAAGTTGACCTCGAGGGAAGGTGGTATAAATGTGATGTGAAAAATTTGTTTAAAAGCACGAGTTTTTAATTTTATTTTTCATGAAATATTGTTCTGTGCATGTATTAACAGGAAAATATTGAGATAACTTATAGGAAAAACCCCTCTACTATATTAATATTAACAAAATAAATTTATACTAATTTAAAAATATCTTTTAAATTGACACTGTGAGTTCCAATAACCTTCAAAATGTTGATGATATAGGTTCTTTATATCTTCAGCTGGGATTTTAAAATTAAAACACTGAATTAAAACAGAGCAGAAGTATACACCAATACCAGAAGAGAGAAAAAGCTTTTGCAATGAGGGAGGAAGGGAGAAGCATAGGTATATTGTTCCTTTGCTTCAGTTTCTCACAATCCTTTGTCTGTTTACATAGAGATGCTTTTCTATCCTTGTTATATCACTCTATAGTGTCTTAAGTATAAAGCAAACATTCACCTTGTGTCACTGATTTCCTCAGGAGTAGGCACATGATTAAGCTTTAGCATGTATGACTGTGTTAGAAAAATCAATGCTTGAGGCAAAGTCTTTCCAAAAAGATCCTTGCAATCTAGTGTTAGATAATCACAGATGTGCTCTGCATAAAGAACTTGAGAAGGTATGGAAATGGATTTAAAGCCATATGAAATACACCTCAGATTTCCCAAAGTCAGATCTTTGTTGGATAAGAAAATGCAAGAGGCTGACAGGCAATAACCTCCTAGGCAGCTCCTGGTGGGCTCCTGCTTTAAGGGTGATGCTGGAATCGCTCATGTAGAGTACATGCAGCAGACTTGTCAGTGGTAGGTAATAGGGAGCTCCCAGCCCCAGGTGCTTTTGGCAAAATATTGAGAAAAAAATGTTATGATGGCAACAGAGAACGAGTCAGAAACTTCAATACTCTTCTGTAAATGAAAGTGAGTGCTGCTGAAAATAGATGGTTCTCTCAGGTATCAGTGCAACCTAGTTTTCATGCACATTTAATCTGGTTATTTTTCATTAAAATCTAGTGATAAACTTGGTTTGCTGAATACATCTTTTCAGGCCACAGGCCACTTGGAAAGGAGTAAACCCTCAGTGGGACAGGAAATCATGTCTGGTAGTGCCTGCTTAGAGAGTCTGAGAAGCAGTGGACTAAATATGTGCTAATATACAGCAGTCTAGTCCAACTGAGGACACATTTAATATATTTGCTACAATCTGACTTTCTGGGTTCTTTTTTCAGCTATACAGATATTGAAAGTTGAAATGAGCTTGGGAACAAAACCTGAACTGTATTGTAGAAGTTACTATCAACCCAGAGATGCTATCGTGGAATTTGAAAGGATTCAGAATCTCATGTGGGGAGATCTCAAGCTTCATAAATTTAGGGAATGGCTTTTCAATCCTTTACATTTATATATACCTTCTATTGGCTTTGTTAAATCCAGGGAAGTGGCAAAAATGTCTGTTCCTTAACTAAAACCTGTAAGTAATGTCTGAAGACTTCAGGCTGTCTTAAGGAAAAAAAATGACGTTATGTGAGCTTTATTTTTGGTTACATTAATGCCCCTCTATACTTTCTAGCAATTTACATGGACTTTCCCAGGGTATAAATTATAATGGAAAAGCATAAAGGAGAATCAGACTCCATGACATTAAGCAAACTGAACTTGATAGCTGTGTTAACTGATACCTTTTTTTATGCTTGAATGCCTTCTTTCTCTTTTTCATTTTATTCTGAAGTGCACACTCAAGAGGGCACAGGTAGAGAGCATTTTATGCAACCTGGGTGGGATTTTCTTGCTTACCTCTCCTCCAAAGGCATTTCTCTTTGTTGAGAAAATAACTACTACTTCACATACTTTTTAATTTCATGGATATTCAGAAGAAGCATTTACATTACAAACAGTAATCTAAGGAATGAATGAAACATGCTGCTCTTCCCTATCACTGACGTGGTTCCATAAAATCAAGAGAAGTGTCAAGAATATAAAAAATCAATTTTGATTAAAACAAAATAGCTGTACAAGGTCTGATCTAACTCCAAGCTTTGGAAACCTGAAAGTTGATAAAGCACAGGTTTATAAGTTTAATCTCTTTCTGGTAACTGGCTTCTGGTGTTTGCAATGAATGAAATAGCATATTTGTAAGTCAATATTTCTTTACAATAATGTATCAAAATGAGAAATATATAGGGTAACATATCTTAAGTCCCAAACCTATGCTTTTAAAAACATATATGTAGCATATGTTCTGTCTCAGATGCCATTCCCATTCTTTGATGCTTTTTTGATAACATTGTGTGATTTGGGAGGTGTAAAAGAAGATACAGCTCCATTTCAGAACAGAATAATCTGTGTACTCACTGCAGTGTTTTATCTGGAACCTTTGGAAAGTAAGTGAGTTGTGAGACAATCAGTAGTAGATTCTGTGGCATTTTCAGATGCTGCTGTCCTTTATCCATTTGTTTTTGCTCGGTTGCATCAGATGTTTCTATGTTAAATCAGTATTCTCCCCTCAAAGCATCTTTATTTGTGACTTAAATCAAGGTAAGTTTAAACTAACCTCCAGGCATGGCTGGGCTTAGTCCTGACTGCCATTGCCCTAAGTTTTGTTGCATGTTTCTTTTGCAACCAGAAGCTGAGCTGGTTCAAGTGGGTAACCTCAGTGAAAAAACGATATATCTAGGAGGATGAAGCAGATGAAGGAACTAAGTTGGACTTGTTATAACCCAGGGAAAAAAGTTTCTTTTCCTTCATAACAGTTCTGTGAATAACTGTCTGATTTTGCACTGAAAATGAAAATTCATTAAATACTTTTGGCCAGTCAAAATGTGGGAACAGTGATATCTGGTAGAGAGGCAAAAGTACAGCTCTCATTTGGATTAACTTCCTAAACTGAGGTCCAGTCTTGGCCACATATCTATTCTTGCAAAATACATTATTTTCACAAAAGTACATTCAAAATATTTGGTCACTAACAAGCAGTTGTAGGATTACAAAGTAGAAAGAAAAATGTAAACCTTTTCCATACTTTTTTTCCTCACTAATTTAAATTACTACACATTTCCCCTCCAATTTATCAAACTAAATTTGATAAATTATGTAAGCTATGCAAATGCCTCTGTGACTATTTCTATATTTAGAGTCCTTCAGAGTTACTAATAGATTGTCAAAGTCTATATCTATAAACAATTTTGCCTTTATCTCCATGCAGTTACTTGAGCCCTTAGTACTTGAGAGAGCCCTATGCATGTGCTTGTATGTATGCAGTCCTGTATGCCATTTTCACAAGTGGAATTTGGTAAATAAGAACTATTATAATTAGAATGGCATTTTCCTAGAACGATGGCTGTGTGTCGTTTACTCAGATTCAGAGAAATCTGAGGCTAACCATACTAGGCATGCTGCTTCCCTTCTGGTGCCTCACGAAACAGTCCCATAGGGTTTCATCCAAGACACTTCTGCTAAAGTCATCCAGAAACGTGAATCTGTAATCATGAGAAGCAGCTTAATCCAAGTTCATAAATGTCAGATCTTCCAAATTAATGTGCATACTGTGGGTCGCACACATTCCCATATGCTTAACTCGTGTGTGCCAGTACCAGAAGGGAATCCATCCTGCCTGTTCCTGTACCTAATGGGTGCCCTTTCCCGCAGACAAGCACACACTGACATGTGGCACAGAGGTACAGAATGACATTTGGCATGTTTAAATTAGCTTCATGCATTTTCACAAATGTGCTCAGAGCACAGGCAGTATTAAAAAAAAAAATTGAAAGACAAATCTTGTCCATAAACTGTGATTTTGAATTTTAAAAAGGACATACTGTGGGGTTTTTTTCTGTATGCAAAGTCTTCATTGCTGCGTGGCTGCATCATCACACTAGTCTCCAGCACACCTCCCCATTTAACCAGAGGGGAGTTCTGCTTATGAACTGGCACAGTGAAGCTCATAATAGTGAATACATGAGTTAGAAGCTCTGAATTTACTACAATTGGACTCTTAAATTTGCTATCTTTCATCTAAATAAGTGTTATAGTTTAAAAAAGAGCAGTTATGTTCAGTGAGGATCATTCAGGAGGTGACGTGCTCCAAAACAATGCATATTTCTATATGAAACTGTTATGTTTGCTTTTTTTTCTCTTGTGGGTTTTGTTGAAGGTTTCAGTGGAAAAAACAAAACAAAACAAGATTTTGAGGAAAAAAATCTAGTGTTTGGTTGTTGAAATCCAGTTAACATAAAAATAAAATGCTTCTGTTTATCTAAATGCATCCTTAACCCAATCTGCTCACCAGTTTAGATAATAAAATGATTTATTTAAATGTTCAAGTATAAGTTTAGGGAGCAAAATTCATACTCAGGACCCTGTATAGCTTAGCAGACAATTAATAGTTACCTTACACTCTTCTACTAATAACAGCCACAGTGATTTAAACCACTGTATTTATACAAAATAATTAAAACGTACATCTTCACAGTGAACTGTTGCATGGTTTTAATTTTAGTTTGACAAATGTAATCCCTAAGACTGAGGCTTATCACTGAAATAGCAATAGAATTTTTGGGGTGTTGCTAAGCAGTATTGTAATTATAGGGTTTGGATATAAATTGTTCTTGTATTTGAGAGGAAATGGCTCATGAAAATTCATTAACCTTTCACACCAAGGCATGAGATGATGCATACATGGCTCACTCCTGTAAGATATCAACTTCTTCCTGCAAAGATTCACCTCAATTTCCATAGAAGGGGAAAAGATTCTAAAATCAATAAAATCATTATGGTTGTAGCTAATCTATTTTAAATAAATACTTGTAAGCAGTGTGCATTATTAACACAATGAGATAAGTCTGTGCTCATGGGCTTTTCTGCCAGTCAGCTTCCGAGACATGAATAAAACCACAGAAACCCTCCGGTCTGCAAAGTGTCTGACAAGTGTTTACATGTTAACATTCATTAGAAGACTCAGTCAAGCAATTCATGCTTGATTAATTGATTATCCCATAGTGACAGTTCATTTTTTGAAATAGCTGCCAACCTGAGCGGGAGCAGGACAGTCAGACCAACGACAAAGGACATTGATGGACGAACACTAGACTTATTGAACAGCGCTAGAGTGACAGACCGGTATCTACACAGTTTGATCAATGCCTCAAAGACATGGCAACAGTATAAAGTCTGTTTATTTCTTTTCTGTGCATTTATGAATTGTTAATGCAGTCGATACATATTAGCTTCATTTGTTGTTTAGTTAAAATGCAATTTGAATTTTCCAAGTTAAGAGTTGCCTTAATATCGGGTTTTGTACAGCAAAATTGATGAGTCCTTACAGATTTATAAGGTTTTATTGATGGCTAAAAAGCCAAGCATAATTTCCGACTTTGTTTATTCCAGCATTACAGAATTAGTAAGAGTTGACATTGCAGGGCTTATTGAATAAATTCATTTCCTTGGCAGTGTGTGCATTTTGAATTTTCTTGAGTTAAGCCAGAAAAAGTGGATGCATCAGCACAAGTTAGTAAATAGCAACTGCACTGCAAGAGGATTTCAAGCTAGAGCAATGCAAGGCAGAAGCTCTAAACCACAGCAAATTATCCACAGACCGTAAATGTCTTGGAACAGATCATCCCTTGCCTAGTGGTACTGAAGTCCATTGAATTACCCAGGAGACAGGTTTGGCCCAATATTAATTCACAGCAGATGTTTGGCTAACTAATTATTTGAAAGAGCTTGAGCGTATTGCGATATAATTACCTGATATTGCAGTGTACTGCTTGCTGAGCTTGTTTTTGTCTTATTCTTGCGGTAGAAACAATAATGCAAACGTCACGGTGTAAGTTTTCTGAATGATCACTTGGTTTGTGAGTATAAAGAAACAAGAATCCCAAATCATTAAATGCTGCAGCTTACAAGTGAAGTCAGAAACTAACAGACAATAGGCAGATGGTATTTTGAGCTTTGATGAGACAAATATTCAGAGAACAGCACTTCTCCCATCAGTCACCTCCATTCCTCTCCCTCCTCAGTATCCTCTTTCCTCACACATTGCACATATAGAGTGACATGGCAGGACCATGCTGATGCAGAAAAGGTGATTCTTAGTTCCTTCTGGATCCCTTGCTACTGGGAAGCTGCCCAGCAAAGCTGCTGTAGCTCACATCTTTCTCGAGAGCCCTGCCTAAAGACTTGAGCTTGTTCTCCTAAAGTCGATAAGAGTTACCACTGAATTCAGTTGCAATTTCCACTACCATTGGTGTTGCCTTGTGAATTCTGAGAAGATATCTTGAACTCATCCCAAAGGTTGATGATTTGAGAAAGAGATTGTAGGGAAGAGTTTTCACAATGCATCTCAGTTTTTGCACCAACATATCACATATTTCTGCTCTGTTTGAACCCATCGATGTCTGGTCTTTGTATTCCCTGAAGTTCTAACCATGCCAACACCATGAGCTGCTCTGGACATGACTGTGATGCTGCAAACAAATTCAAATGAAGAACAGAGGGAGGCATCATGCTACATGTCTTCTGAATTGTGAGATGGTTTGGGAGTCACAGAAGGAAAACTTTATGAAGATAAATTAAAAAGATTGGGCTTCTTTGCCAAAGTAGAAGGTGCTTCATAAGAAATGTGAGTTCTCCTGCGTTAGGGCATAACTTATCTTTAATATTAAAGAAATTTAACCTGATAGTAGTTTATTCCATAGTATTTTCCTCTAAATTATATCATACTGTCCATTACTAAAAACAGGATATTTTAATGGATAGATGGGCTGCTGCTCTGAGCCATTGTGGCAATTCCTATGCTCCTATTAGCAGAGGCTACTGCCATTTCAGTGACAATTAGCAGGCAAATCCTATTACAGGAATAAGTTCGCCTAATCCTCAACTTTGGTACATGCTTTTCACTATGATAGGTGTTTAATTATAAAGCTTCTGCAGGCTACAGTACTATGCAAAAAATCCAGGAAATACAGAAATTGTTTTAGAAAATTTCACTTAAAAATGCCAAGTTGGACATCTGCTACTTCAAACTTATTACTCTAACCCTTTTAATTGGCATAACTACTCTTCTGTGCTGTTCAGAGTAGCATTTTACAACTTGTGGTAATGTAGGAAAGCCAGCAAGGTCTGAAGTGTCACTAGCAATTTTCCTCTCTACTGCATTTTTAACTTGTTTACAAAGGTAGAAAGCAAGGAAAAGATACTTGGAGAGAGCCCACCAGGTACATTATCCACTCAGTAGTTTGATCCTTTTAAACTTGTTCATTAGGTGTAGAAAACAGAGAGAAACATTGCAGGAGTGAATGACAGAGAGCCTGGTTGCACACAGTAATGCATTCAGCCATTAAACAGCCCACCACTGGGGTCCAAAACCTGTTCTCTGGGTATTGCAGCTCGGTGCATGCTGAACAGTGTGACAGTTACTCAGCAATGAGGAAATCCAGGTTTTGTGTAATAGTAGGTACTGTCTTGAGGCTTCTTTGTTTTTCTTCTGTCTGTCTTTCTAATAGAAAAAGGGCTAACTCCAAGAAATGTGAAATCTTAACGAAAAAAAAAGATGACTTAAGGGCAACCTATACTTTCCATTTAATTGGACCATAGAACAATTTCCATGAAGGATGATGATAATGTGTTAAAAGACTCCCACTCTTGCATAAACTGTCTTTCAACATGTGTAGTTTGCATAATAAATCTTGTGCTTTTGTCCCATGTATATTTAACTAGCTCCTCTTTATGTGACTTTCTGCTCTTCAGTATTTGCAGAGTATTTAGTGCTAGCTCAAACCTGCTACCTGTAGAGTTACCAGTGAAACAGTAGGAGATTGAGGTGTTTTGTCGTTGTTGCCTTGGAAGATGCCACCTAACAATCTACTTTAAAATCTTGATCAAGCAAGGAGAATTTGGTCTTGAAGGCTGCACCATAATATCAGATTAGTGTAACGTTACTAAGGACTGTCACTATCAATGCATTTTGAAATCATTATCATTTCTGTTTCACAGAGATAGAATAACTGCTGTGACTCTCTGTTCCCATGATATACGTGCTATTCCCAGTCTTTTACTGTACTTAATAGTTCACAATAACTTAATTGTGAGATGGGGACTCAGACTGCTGAAGGTGCACTGTCTTAGGCTGATGCTCTTTCCAGTGACCAGTTAGATGTCAATTACAACAATGAAACAAAGCAACTAACAATCCTTCAAAAATCATCATTATCCTTTTCTACAAAGAGATATTTATTTTTTAGCAACCTGCATTACTCAGTTATTCACAGAATAACACAGAATCACAGAATCTTTTCCCTTTTCCCTTCACTCGTTTCCCTTCTCCTTCCAGAGTCCAGGATACACTTTTTCAGTAGCTCTTTCAATTACAAGCGTTAGTATTATGATTCTTTGTCATGCTTTGTATTTCGTTATCCCAAGACTCTAAATCTTTTCCTTTTCTCTTCTGTATTATCTTTAACATCTTTCTAACAAAAGTGCTGCAAAAGCTATTGGAGAAAGATCAGTCTGTCTGACAACATCATTCTTTGCAGCATGGTAGATTTTGAATAGAGGCTACCAGCTCTGTTATATGAAGTAGCATTCTTTTTAACAAAGGAAGATAAGCATCAGAAGCATCTGGGGAAAACCTCTGATTCAAAGTACTGCACTGTGAATATGAATTTTAACCAGTATAAGAAAAAAAGCATCGTATCATCTTTAGAAAGCTGAGTTCAACTCTATTGAAGCACAGAGGCTAAAGGAACTGATAAGTACTTGGGACACAATTCAAAGCAAGTCAATGGAAAAGTTCCCAGTGACTTCAATGGTCTTTGAATCAGGTTTTCTAAATCTATTTTTGAAGCACTCCTGTCCATGAATCTTCACCTGCATTAGAAGCTGACATAATTGTTGAGGAAATTAGCTATTTATATGTATGAGTGGATAAAGCAATCCTAGAAGGATCCATGTGCCCAAAGCACTACAAGGTTGAAAGCAGAGGTGGTGTTGGAACTTGCTGAGACTGAGCCTTTGGGTGTCGAAGTGTAAAGGCTCTAGCTTGCTTGTAGGAATGTAAGATACCATCCCTGTCCAGTCATGCTCAATTCCACAAGGGCTTGTGCTGTTATATGGGCAGAGGGACAGTGGCTGAACTGAACTGCAGCTTGAAGGATGAGGTTTTCAGCAGCTGTAGCAGAGGCTACATGCATTTCTTCTGTAATTGAGAAGCTGAATTTCAAACCAAACTGGTGACTGAAGCTTCGTTTTTTTTTCCTCAGATATACATTTCCCTTTCTGTTGTTTTGGATATATAAATAAAAGTTAGAAGAAGAAAGATTTACATTTTCAAGGAGGCTTAAATGTGATTGCCATGAATGGCTGGAGTGCATCTAATGCACTGCTTCTCTGTGTCTGGCCCCCATGGAATTGTACACAGCACTGCTCACTCCTAGTGTGATGGATAAACAGTATAGGTAACCATAGGGAGGGGAAAAGAAGAGCTACATGAAGAGTTATCCTCCAAAGTTCTCCAAATAAAGACATAACAAATATTGAGTGGCTTCTGAAGAAATGTGGCACTGGGGATTTTTTTTCCCTTTGCATCTGAGTAAGGCTGCAAAAAGGGCCATTAAGCTGGCACATTTACTGCTGACTGCTCCTGCGCTGGCCCAGTGAGACAATGCAACCGCGCAGCTGTTTGGTTATTTGTATCTGGTATGGAACATTCCTAATGTTACACACCCACAAAGGACTGTGTTTTACTTCAGTCTCCTTTTGGAGAGATCATTTCTGTTTTGTAGTTCAAACCAAATGCAGAGCTTTAGGTGCACTTCAGGTGCTTACATCCTTAAAAATTAGTTTCAACCTTAAGTCTACGAGCCTCTAAAATCACTCTGTGTACATACGGACCTCTTTATATTGAGTTTTGCTAGGTGGAAGCTTCCTTTCCTTAACTTTTTTTTTTGTTTACCTTTTAGTTACCTTAAAATCTATGGACTTCACGGGGTCCACAGAGCACACTTATTGACAGCTACTGCACTGAAGGGATTGTGGAGAGGCAGAAACAGGGATGCCAGAGCTGTGCTCACAGATCAGCTCCAGAGCTTCTCAGCGTACAACATCTGGGCTGATATTCCAAAAGTAAAGTTGACAAATGTGCCTATGAGGGAGCTGTACAAGACTGTTTAGGCATTGCTGGGGAGAAATCCCTATACTGCATCTTCAGACTGTAGGTATACAATATTTCTAGCTAGAAGCTGCTGAATTTTTTAAGATTTAATTCCCATGGTTTGTACTGGTTGCATGGTAATGGTTTGTTGTGGGAAACAGTGTCTACCAAAACTCTGTGTAACAGATATGGTGCATCATTTTGTTTGCCATGTCCAACAGAAAAGAAGCTGTCATTATTTTTAATTTTACTGCCTTTAAACAACCTTCCCAAATGCTAATTTCCTTAAAAGACATTCTTGAGTAATTTTAAATAGGCTAACACAAACAGCATGTAATTTGCAGTTTTGCTTTCTTTTTTGTAGCACCCGAGCTACACTTTTTTTTTTCATAGTAAAATTGACATCTAATTTACAACCCATATTATTCTAATCACAGTAACCACTTTCACTTTGCATGCTGCCTAATCATGCTTTCACATTATTCAAAACCAGTTTATATCTGGTGAACTTCTGATATTTTTTTCTTTAGTTTCTGACAGTTATTAAATTGTCTTGTTAACATGGATCATTTGATTTTATATCAGATTAAACTGCGGTCTCGATGGCTCATTTTTGCAATGTGCTGTGTTGACAGAACGGTATGGAGGATTTGAATGGATATATATCTTATTAAATGAAAGTTTCATTAGCATATCACGTTAATACTTTTTTCAGTTCAATACATTTGTGTGGTACTTAAAAAACTATTAGCTTCTCTATAAAGCTTTGGATAAACATTTTGAAGTTGTTTGTTGGGAGTTCATTTTGTTTCCCTATATGCCTGTATGCAGCCATTTGCTTTTGGCTTTTGAAAATAGGCACCAATGTGAAGGTGCTTCCTCAGCAGCAGTGCAGTGGTTGGCACGTTGTCCTGCAACATAGGCTAGGGCTGTTGGGCTTGGGGATGGGTTTTTTGGTATACATGTTCAATGAAAAAAAAAGACATTCTTTGGCTGTAGTTATTTTGTTTAGGACTAGAATGCTTCAGGAAGGGATTATATCTTTACCTTAATAAAATTCTCTAACTAAAAATAAGTCACATTTTTAAAATCTCTCACTTCATATCATGTGGGTCCCCAAAAGACCTCTTCATTGCTCCTGTGTGATGGAAAGCAGAGATAAGAGCTCAATACAGCAGGATAGCAAATTGTATCTAATGCCACGTCTAGAAGAAAGCAATGGTTTACTTTATAAGTATCAGATTTCCATTGAAATGCCACTTAATAAGACTACGTCAATACTTTGAATTGGTAGCTAAACGAAAAACAGTTAGGAAAAAGCATAAATTGAGATTTCTTTCTTTTGCTTTTCCTGCTGCAATGTTGCTTACTTTCAGTGTGGATCATTTTGTTTCATCCAGAATCTTTCATTCCATTTTGGGATGTGTTTTAACCTTTATTCTTTCTTTTTTCTTTTTACTTCCTCATGAAATAAAACATTGCAAAAATTACATTTCAAATATATTCAGCTAGAAGGATAATTTTTAGCTGAGACCACACTTTTCAAGTTACCTATTTGAAGGATGTCTTATTTGGAAATGGTGAGGAAGCTTTCCCTGGACTACAAAAAGCATGATCAGGTGGCACTGTCCAAGGGTATTGATTGAATATATGCTGTAGTGCTGGTAGATAAGCTTGAGTGGTATTTGTTTTAAACTCTGATTTATCAGGACCAGCCAGTGACACGAGCTATTTGGCATTTACACATGGCAGTCATGATACAGCCTGGCTGGGTAACTGCTAACTGCAAAAGTTCTACAGTTTTTGATCACTCATTTTTTTTAAACCAAGCTGCAATGTCTTAAGTCTAGGAAAGGTAAAAAATAAAACTATGAAAGCTTTTTTTCCCCTTAGTATAAATAACCTACAAGAGAGATTTAATTTGAAGAAATATTTTGTATTACCTTCACCACCCCTGAGAATCCTGCTGGTATTGGTTGTCTTGTCAAGTTGTATTTGACGCTGTCACCACAGTTGCCCACTGTGAGGATGGAGAGACTTCCACTCTGCTTTTATTACTGCTTCTACATTCAGGGATAATGCTCCTATCATCTTTAGGACCCAATCTTGCCTAGAGAATTGTGCAATTATTAAGCCTGTTGCAGAGAAAAGGAACCAGCTAAATCAATCTGCTCTCTTCAATGCACTCTTCAGGCACTATCTGGCGATGCTGCTAAGGGAGAGGGGTATTTTTGCTCCAAAAATTAAAATAACACAGATAGATACTAAAGATTTAAAACATAGTTTCCTGCCTGACCTGGTCACCAGCCCTTGGTGGCTCAGAGCCACTGGGTCTGGCTTTGGCTGGACAGGCTTTCACTAGCCTTATGCCGTGATGTAGTGTGAGCTGCCCAGGACGAAACATCATGGCAATGTGAACACTGTGCTGAATGCTGTGTTACAACATCTTTATGCCATGGTGTTTTCTGCCCATGATAATTGGACTGTGTTGCTTTTCAGCTCGCTGTGGGACACTGGTTTGTTTGTTTGTGGCAGCAGCCCTAACAGAAGTGGATGGTCGTTTCTACCCCATGACTGAAATCTACTGTTTAGAGTTAGCTTTGACTGTGAAGTCTATACTTACCAGTCTATACCAATTTTGTCCTCCTTGTGACAAGAACATTATCAGAGAAATGACTTGTGGATTGTCCCACTGTGTATAAAAAACCCACTTGGCTCTCCACACGTGGGTTCCCACTGCGCTTACAGGTGCCCTGTGTCTGAGCCATAGCTGTGGAGAAGAGGGACACAGCAACCCAAATTACAGCCGTGCAGTCAAGAACTCTTTTTTTTTTGGTGAAATTCTTGCCTGTAAACATTTTAGTTTGCTAGATAAAAGAAACAGGGACAGATTCACGCAACTAGGCTAAGAAAATGCAGTCATTGCATGCAACAGATCTGAATACTTCATTTAGAGAGCAAAGTCAAAGCCAGGAAACAGAATGGCCTTTTCCCAAGGTAAGCCTCTAATTCTGGGTACCTCCTCCTTTGAGACAGGAGGTGGTAAATATTTTCCTGCTATCAAGGCCACTGTTGCTTTGCTTGCTTCTGAGTCCTCTAGATGACTACAAGAAGATGGTTTGTCTTGCTAATTAGAGCTGCTCTCGTAGCAAATAAGGTTTCTCTTGGAATATTAACAATTTGTCCTTCGCTTGAATGTTTTTACAGCGTCAATGGTTGGTTGCTAAAAGGATAGAAACCCAGAATCTTTTAATTAATGAATTTAAAAATATGAATAATTCCTGAAATGCTGTCTCATCAGTTCTTTGTGAAACATCTATAATTATAATCAAATGACTATCTGTTTGTGGTGGCATGAAGGGCTCCGATCGAAGCGGCTAAATGCTGTAAAAATGCCTACAAATGCATTCACCCTTCTGAACTCGGTTGGAGCCAGCGTTTGACTCACACTCCCTAATTTGAGGAATCTGAAATCTAATTAACATTAAATTGCAACAAAAAGAGACAAAGATCAAGGGACAGAAGGATGCCTTTGCTACTCAAGCTAGGGACAGGGATGGAAGCAGCATGCTTGGATGAGGGAGGTGAGGAAGTGTGCTGTCTGATGTGTCTCTGCAAGGGAGGCTGCAGGCGCCTCAGTCCTGCTCCCCAGGCTGCATCACGAGACATAAACCATTGTTTTTTCCACTACCCAACAAGATAAGTAAATAACTAAAAAAATACAGTGAGGCTGATGCTGTAGAAGTTTCTCCCCAGAGCCCAAAGTAAAAGCGGCAGGAAGCTCTGAGATGACAGCTGTATGTGGTGAGAGCACCACTGCTGATCTGCTCAAAATCATTCACAGCAGAAGCAAAATCTTCTTCACACTTGGGAGGGACTGCGGTGATGGCACATCCAAGACTAATGTGAAGGGTAAATCAAGTACAATTCACCCTTTGAAGCTGAAAGGGAGAAATGTAAAATTTGCTGGTTGGTGTGTTGATACTGTAGGTCTGTGATTTCATGAAGGGAAAAACTGAACTCCTTTTAGGAGCTGTATCCTTGGCTTATTAACTTGCTTTATGTGTTGTCCAATTTCAGAGGGGGAAAGGCTGCATTTGTCTGTGAGTGTTATTATTTCAGGAGTTGTCGTAGTTAATTATTATCTACTGAAACATCACCTAGGAGATACTCTTTCTCTGTCATGCAGCTTGATACTTCGTGCAGTAAAAGGTAACTCTTCCATACTTCATTAAATTATGTTATGGTGAACTTATCTCCACTGGGTCTTAATTAAGAAGTGAAAGCCAGTGCCTTTAGAGGAAAAGGCAGAGAACAATCAGAATATACTGAATATGTAATTTCATCTTTGGAAACAAGTAAGAGGAAAAATATGGTATGCAAAAGTATAGATAGACATTAGGAATGAGTTATGTCTCAAAGATTTGTATATGGAAATATAATATATAATCACTATTGTTTGTTAGGAGTATTTAGTGCTTTTAAAAATTTAAGGTCATTAACTACTCTAAATTTGCTGTAGAAAATATTCATTTTCCTTACTACTTCTCTTGTCTCCATTTTAATCTTGTCTCCATTCCCCTGGGAACTGCAGTCATACTGATGCTGGGACCATTGTCTATTAACATGAATTATAAAACTGCAGTAAATTTTCTGTTCCATTCTGATTTAATTAAACCTTTTGGTTTTAATAATATCTCTTTATTTTCCTTTTAAAAAGTGTTTAAAGTATATAGCAGAACTGATCTCTCTGGATGTTTTTCCTACAAAAGAATCCTCTAAGCTCCTTTCATTAAATAATTTCAAATGTGAAGAACAGAAAAGGAAATTATCTCAACTTTTTTTTTCTCAGACCTCATTTCCTACCATTATTTTTTGTGTTCTGCACACATCTTTTGTTTCTGTTTCACTCCCATTTATGTGCTTTTCTTTTCTAGTGCTGTTGTTAAATGGTTTGCTAAGGTCTTTTGATTTTTCTCCTCCAAAATATAAATAATCCCAAGAAGCATTCTGCAGGTATTGGTGAAAGATGCTACTGGAACCAGTAGTGATACAGCTGGTTTAACATGCAGCACTGAACACATCATAAATATATAGGTGTTAAACAATAACTGACTTTGTACATTCCTGAGTAACTTAATTTCCTTCAATAGCATGAACATGGGCAACTCATAAATGCAGAGTAATTGGAATTTTAATTAGGTTGTGACTTAAGGATGCCGGTTTACAAGGTAATAACATCTCTTGAGCTAAATGAATGGAAGGGCAGGTTTCAATTTAACAGCTTATAAAAAACCAGTCAATTGGCTTCCACCATTAATCTTGGCTGTTCACAGCATCTAACTGAACTTGATGGATGAGGTGCTGATGTTTGTTTCAGGCATGTGAATGGTATCCCAGCACTGCTTAAGTTCTCACCAAAGTCTTTATGATGAATTTTAAACAATGACAGTGAACTACATTAAAGTCTTGATGAGTACAGATTTGTTTTGCTATGGCATAAAATTCATGCTATCTACCTGCAGGTGTATATATTTACTTTTGTGACTGTAAGAATACATGCTTTTACATTTGTTTACAATGGAGTAGTGAGAGGAATTTGTTTTCTTGAATGAGATAAGTATTATCATGTTTTTCCTAGCAGCTGCATGCACAATTAGGGGGACCCAATTAAAGCTGCATTGAGCTCACACAGAGCAGCAGTGATTGCTGTCTGCAATTTCTCCTGTGGTTTGACTTGCAGGCATTAGGCTGTGCAGAACTTTATTAACAAATAAAGTCAAGTCAAACAAGTCAAGAGAAAAAGCGACAATTTGGAATTTGGTATGTAGGATTTTGGCCACTGTGTACTGCCTACAGCTTGAAAAAAGGAGTCTCCTCTTCTATTACTCTCAAATAGCCACTGGGCAAATGACCTCTTTCCTCTATATAGGCTTGTGCTTTCTGTCCTCTTGGCCACAAGAATATTTGTGTGTGTCCTCTGTTTCCACATCAGCCACTCTGCAGTGGGTGCAGACCATCCAAAGACTCCTATGAATGCAAGCCTAAAATAATTCTGAAGCCAAATAAATATATTTTTGTCATCCCAAGCACTATCTGTGCCATTGTTACAGAAGGCTCAGCACTGCTAAATGGTAAATGAAATAGAATAGAGAAGGAACAGAGCACTGCAGTACAGATGCCTTCTTGAAGGGTGGCGAATTTCATTCCCAACCTCCTTTTTTTCCCTCCTCCTGAGGCTGTTCAGTTCCCACTGCTCCATTAAGGGACTTGCTATCCACCAGTTTCCTCCCAGCCCACGTAACTCTTCTTGTGTATGTGCATACACACTCAGCGGGCAGCATGTTTCACTTCCATGGTCTAGGGATACCCACGGTCTGTAAACACCGGTATCTTAGCATTTGTGCTACAAAGAGCTAAACATCAGACACCCAGTCCCTTGCAAAGAGTTTTAAAGGAAAATCTGTGGCTTCCAACTAAAAAGCAGGAAGAGAAGCCCCAAAACACTTGATTTCTGTAGGTATGAAGAGCCAGTGACTGTTCAGTAATTCTGAAAAAAGAGAGAAAGAGCATGTCTGAATTACCCAAATGTGCAGAAGCGGCAATGGAAGAAGGGCCTGACTGGAGTATGTTCCCCCTTAATCACCACATAGATCTCCTCAAGTGGCTGCAACCAAAAAGGGACAAAGATGGGACAAGATTCAGAATATTATGATTCTCAGGCAGCAGAGCACTCCAGGTATCAGAGCAGAGCTAACAGAGAAGGGACTTAGTTGATACTGAAGTGCTTTTCTGCACTGATGCTATGAGCTAGCATCTTGCAGGATAGGGCCTGTACAGAATAAGATTAAAATTAATTAATCACCTTGCATATGTCAAGTGGTGACAGATCCAAAACCAGTCACTTACTTTCAAGAATAGATAGATCATTCATTTGGAGAAAATTATAAAGATGTTCACAAGAAGTTGCTCTTGTGTGAGGCCTATACAAGACCAATTATTTGGCTTTTTATGCTCTCTTGACTATGCTAAAGCAGTAGTTAACTGCCAGTTTTGATGCTGATACACAAAGTGAGCCATAATAGAGAAGAAAGCCACCTTTAATTTCAAGCTCCACTAGAATCATGAAAGGAAAATTAATGTTTACTAAAGGAAAAAGGATGATCTTGTTGGAGAGAGGAAGTTTTGGTTAAGCTTTTTGGAGGTTAATGACTTTGAGAATTGGAAACATACATTCCAAAATACTTTTAAATTGGCATAAACTTCAGAGAATCCAGAAACTTACCTAAGCTCCTCAATATGCTATCAAGTTTTAAAAATCAAGCAAACTGAATGATAGCTGACATATGGAAGGAGGCTTTCTAGTACTGACACATTTTCTCTGAAAAATTCAATATGGCTTTATATTTAGAATAAATGTTTTGAGGTGAAATGAAAGTCTGCTGATGAACTTTTGCACATTTCTGTAATGCCTCTGCAAATTTCCAAGGCAATCTGACAAGCATCCAGGCTTGTTCCATAGGAGTATGCTTTCATAAAGCTGCCACTCTGAGAATCTTCTGACGCATCACACTGCAGCTGAGTTTTGCCTGTGCTGTGTTGCCAAGCACCATAAACGAATGCAGCTCTGAGATGGCAGGTCACTTTTTATTTTGCCAGATACAACAAAGAAGTGTCAACCTCTGACAGTTTTTAAAAGCAGGCTTTAAAAGAAATATCAAACCTTTTTTTTTAACCAGTCAGTAACTGAGAAGAGATGCTCACAGAAAAAGAGAAGATAAAGAAATTTGTGGAAGTGGAAGCTGCCCTATGCGAGTGATTTAGCACTACATCACTCTGGTTTTATGCTGATAAATATATTTGGGAATAGGTGACACGGACTTCATGCCATCAAATAAATGAGCAGTGGATCTGGTTCGGTCATCTGATGTGTGTGTGCACCACTGCACTGAGGTTATAATTGCTGCTGGTAATGCACTGGATTTTGTGGTAATGTCCCTGTTAATATGGTTTGATCTTGCATTTTTGTTGTTAGATCTTTCAGTTCTTAGGTACCTTGAATCCCCTGCAGAGAACTCCTTTTATAATAGGAAATGGAAACATTTAGCAGGTGAGTTGCCGACTCAAAACAGTACAGCACAATCTATGAGCAGTAGGGCAGGACAGGAAAAAACCACAGCAGCTTGAGCACAATCCCAAAGTCCATCACTGAAGTGCTCTGACTTTGGTGAAGGACTTGTTGATGGTTGACAGGAAGTGCTGGTCCTATAAACGCTGGCCTGTGATGCTATAGCTTGAGAGCTGTTTTTCCTTAATGGACTTTGGGCTAAAACATGTTAACAGAAACTGTAAAAAAAAGAAGTGGGAAAAAAAAGAAGTGGTAGGCTCTCAATATGATGTCATAAATAAATGCTGCATTTTTCATAAGACTGCCAAGGATATGGCACAGTCATGAAAGCAGGGAAATAGCACTGTAGGAGACAATGTCTATATATTACCTCCAATAAAACAGCTTATACGGGATTGCTTTCAGCACTAGACTGCATTTCTTTTGAATAGGTTTGCATTGGCAGTGTGGTGTAGGTTTTTCTTTGTAACCATCTGGACAGTGTTTGATCCCCCTACAGCAGTAGACTGATGAAATAATTGCCAGTACTTCTTTCAGTGTGAAAAATAGCCAGGTTCACATTCACTGTCAGTCTAAACCACAACCATTTCAAGCAACAGAAATGGGGATATCATACTCTTAAGGCAACATTTCCCTTCTAAGTCCCTTGCCTCAGCAGACAAAGGAGATCAATCTTCTTCTTTTGTTCCGTATTAGGAACTAGTCTACACACAGGGAAGTCCTTTGCTGAGGAAAGCACAGTTAAAGAAGACACAGAGGATGTGACTACAGAAGGCTCATCCACTCTGAGTTAGTGGAAGCTACTCTTACACATACTATTGAATACAGCTTCTGCTTGAAGAGAGTACTGGCAAACCCACTTGCCTCTGCTAGAGTCATCATTCTTTTGTTTATGATTTCTGCTGATGCTGTCAGTTAAGAAGCAGATTAAACGCCTTCCAGTTTATGAAGAGAAGAAAGTTGCAAATTGTAGGAAAAGTACTTCCAAAATTATATATCAATGCTTGTTCATTTTCAGTTGTATCTATAAAAAGTTTCCAGCAGACAAACAAGCGGTTCATTGTGCACTAGGATAGTATTATGGAAATGTACAGTGAACATGTTGATGTGCACAGGACTGTAATTTGTGAGTAACAAAGTGTATGTGCTCTGAATAAGTAATTAAGAGAATTTCAGTATACTATTGGTATTTGTACTAAGGCTACTACAATATACAATAAGATTTCTGCACTGTGGCTCCTGTGTGCCATCAGGTTAGCAACAGCATTCACACACCAGCCCTTCTGACTTGTCTCTCCTACTTCCCTCTCCTCCCCGTCACACCCTTTCTAAAGCAGAGAATAAAGGACAGTATTATGTTGGAAACGGGTAGATGAGATAAAGACAGCAGTCACTGCAGAATCTCAGGCAGACAAGTTTCAGGCTTGGTTCTATTCATACTTGACTTTCAAATTTTGATGAGTGCAAAGCTATTTCCATTCTGCTCCCTGTTTTCACCCTTTTGGAGCTTTCACAACGTGCATCCTTTGAGATGTATTTTCCACCTTTTCCCAGCTCTCAGACAAGTATGTATCCATATATATTCATCTTAAAAGTTGTAATAGAAAACTCCTACAGGTTTGTGAATTTCGTAACCATTTGGCAAAACCCTATTATTTTTTCCCATGGACTTACCTTACAGGGAGAAATTTGTTACATTAATATAGATGTAGAGGGATATTAATACTTCTTCTAGGTTTTATGTGGCAAAAGCTATTAGAAAAGTAGAATATCCAGTTTGACTGAAGTACACAGAGTATGTGGTCTTAAATATACCTATATACTAGTCCAGCTGCAGATACTGGTGCAACTAGAAAACAGCAGTCCTGATATTAGCACCACCACCTGACCATCTGCTGTTCATGGCCACAGTACTGTCCTCAGCCCATGGACTGACTGGTCTGCAGCTCAGAGTTTTTTTAGGCATTTGAAATCCACCTGAGAGTTGTCAGGATGGATTGCACGCTCTAGACTTTTCCTTGCTGACATTGCTTGTCCACATAAATGCAACTCTCACAAATCCAAGTTCTCCATGCTGTCAGTGATCTCATAAACTGCAGTGGCCCTGGCCAAGACTTTAAAGGTGCTCTTTAAAGGTGCTCATCAGCCCTAACTCTTCTGCTGTAAACCCCAAGAGAGAGGAAGCCTCCTGCTAACCCCAGGGCTGGAAGGGCCCCTTCCCAGTTGATTTTGTGGTTCCAGAATAAATGTAGAGGTGGAGCAGCTGCATATTTAGTTACTGTAAAGTTTTTGCATGTTGACTATCCTATCACAGACAGATTTATACATTCATGAGTCATTAGCATTAGGACAGGGATATATGTATTAAATTTTCTTGTGCACCATATGCAGTTGTGCTTAAATTACCTAAGCCAAATCCTTTACTGTGTCTGTTTAAGAATAATGGAATGATTACTGCAGAAGGCAAGATTTATATCACAGAGTTATGGAATCATAGAATGGTTTGGCTTGGAAGGGCCCTTAAAGAACAACTAGTTCCAAAACCCCTGCCACAGGCAAGGACAGCTGCAGCTAGATCAGGCTGCTCAAAGCCTCATCCAACCTGGCCTGCAACATTTCCAGGGATGGGGCATCCACAACCTCTGGGCAACCTGTTCTAGTGCCTCACCATCCTCATAGGGAAAAAATTGTTACATCTAATCTAAACCTCTTATCTTTTAGTTTGAAGGCATTAGCCCTTGTTCTATTGCTACATGCCCTTATGAAAAGTCCCTCTCTGGCTTTCCTGTAGGTCCCTTTAGGTACTGAAAGGCTGCTATAAGGACTCCCTGGAGCCTTCTGCAACATGAACAACCCCAGCGCTCTCAGCTTGTATTCATAGCAGAGCTCCTCCAGCACTCTGATAATCTTTGTGGCCCTCCTCTGAACTTACTCCAACAGAGCTGTGTCTTTGTGTTGGGGGGCCCTAAAGCTGGATGGACACAGCACTGCAGGTGAGGTCTCAGAGTAGAGCAGAGAGGGTGAATCCTCTCCCTCCATGATGCTTCTTTTGATGTAGTCCTGTTACAACTGGCTTTCAGGGCTGCAAATGCACACTGCCAGGTCACGTTGAGCTTCTCATCAACAACACCCACAAGTCCTTCACCTCAGGGCTTCTCTCAATCCATTCTCTGCCCAGCCTATATTTGTGCTTGGGATTGCCCTGACCTATATGCAGGGGATATATATAATTTTACAGGGAGAAATATTAGAAGAGCATTGTATTTCTGTACGGTGTATGACTACCATTCATACCTTCTCAGCCCACAACCCTGCCTTATCCTGCATTCTCCACAGTAATAACACTCTTAATAGATGCTGAGAAAATGACTGTTGTAAGTGAAGTTATTGTCTCTTTAATGACCTCAGGAATACCTACTGAATTTAATATATTGGCTTGGGAAATCTGTTTTGCCCACCCTAAATAGCTGTCTGTCTTAAATATATCTGCTTAGAGTGATGTGCTTTATATAAATAAAACTACACAGACAGCATGTTTGTCACTCAGCAAAAAAGGCTCTACACCCGCTATCCCGGGCACATATACTTCGTAAGCATTGGTTTCCAACAGATAAATGTAATCAAGGTTTATATGCTCACAGAAGCCAACAGGATGGGATTTTTTCACTCGAAAGATCAGAAGAAAATTGTAACTAATGTTGTGGAAAATTACTTTGATATTGCTTTCTCAGTACAGCATCACAATTAGGTAGCAATGTGAAGCACGGGGAAAGAATAAATGAATAGTAACAAATCAACACAAACAGCTACTGTCAGGAGTACTTTGCTCAGTGAAAGTAATGTAAGCATTACTTAAAGTTTTATGACTGTGGATTTTATACTGGTTTAAGTAGTACATCAAGGTCTCACCATCATGCTTGCTGCAACTAAACCAATCAAGAACAATTTCCGGGACAGGCAGATAAAACTAAAGTACCAAAGTATTTTTATTAATCTTGTTTCATAAGTTGTACTACCTTAAATTAAAGATGACTGAATGTACTAACAATGAAAAATGTCCTTTTGGACAATGCCAAATTCTCCTACACTGCTTTTCAGTGGAAAATAAACGCTACTGATTTTTCTCCAGCCTTCGTGACAAGATTCCAGTGTCTGGCAAAAAGGCTTTACTGCATAGTAACTATTTGGGAAATACAAAAGCAAAGGCTAACCCAATAAAACAATGCAGCATCTGTTGTCCCAAGTACCTTAATGACACAAACATCGGTTCAATTGTATTGCAGGAGCGATCAGACAAGCAAATTACAGCAAGACACAACCTCCATTAGAAACATACCCTTTTTAAGGAGAAACACTTCGAGTGGGGGAAAGGAAAGATCCTTCTCAGCACACCAAAAATGTTGCTTGTGATTGACAGATTTTCACAGGAGACTGCCTAGAGATGAAATATGCCTACTTCTCCTTTTAATGAAATGAATGGATATGTTTTCCTGTGACCTTTAAGCCACCTAATATGTTTTAGTGATAACTCATATCATTTTCAGCAGCAGTAGATGTGAGGAGCTTCTGAGTCCACTGGGAATCGAAAGCACTTAACACACATGAAAATCAGCCAAACAGAAATAAGAGTAATTGTATTGAGCACCTTTTACTCAAGGGTACAGTCTGATTCCTATTAACATAAATAGTAATTGAATGTGAGAATCGAGCAATTGATTACACACCTTTGGCAGTAACAGCATTGTTGGGATGTTCATGTTTTAGCTATGCAGAACGCTACCCACAGCAACTGAGTACATTACAGACTGAGTTTCCCTGCTGGGGGTAGGAGCCCTGTTCAAACTCACTTTTATTTAAATGTGCTTGGGCATCCCCTTCTACAGTTTTATTGCTCTCAAAAATCACTTCACAGTGTACTGCAATCAGCAGTCAGCGTTCAAGAAGTTTGTGGCAGATGGAATCGTGGTACCACAGGCCAGGGTGAGGGACCAGTAATGAAAAAATGGAGAAGAAATTGCACTGGTTTTGAGACACTACTTCTCCTTCAGGAGCAAAGAATTAACTTTTCAATGTAAGCTTACACATTCTTAGATGCATTAGAGTACTGCCTGCATTAGCTGTCCATATGTCTTTCCCCTCACCCCCAGTCTTCTTGAATGTGGCCAGTACTGACAGTTTTAATCTGTAAGCTCTTTTGCATCTAACTATACAAAAACAAATTGCTAAAGCACTGAAGGGACTGGTTAATTCTCTGCTTTACACAACATTGATGATTCATTATTTCTGTAGTTTCAGCTGAATGGCTGCTTTCAAAATTTGTGTGCAGTTGGACTAAATAATAAACATTAAAGTGCAGATTGTTTAGTGACATGGAAATAACCACTTAATAAACCTGGACACAGAAATTAGCACTTAATGTAATTATTTAAGACTTTTCTGTGTTAGGTTTCAGCTCCTTTAAAAATGTTAGTAATACTTCAAACTATACACAGCCGTGTTCATTGTACAAGGAAGGTGCCAATGGAATAGAGTTTTTAGAAGCAGATTTTCAGCCAAAGGAGAGTTTTGGTGCATGTTAGAGCAAATATAGCAACCAAACCTTGGCTCACAGGGACTTTATTATGGGCTGGAGCAATGGCACTGGCATTGGTCAAAGCTCTAAACCAACCTTCATTACAGTCTTAGTAAAAGAGAAAGCAACTCTTACATCAAGAGATGTCAGGCTTTTTCATACTTCTTGCAAGCCCCTCCTTTAAAAGGAATCCACTATTTCAGCCCACAGTTATCACACTGATGTGGTCTTTGTGGCTCCTCACAGTTTAAAGTTTGCAGCAGAGGGAGACGGTGTGTGTACAAATGAAAGCCACAAAAAGTTTAATGGAAATTAAGTGCATTAAAGGAATGCATCCCAAACTACTTTATGCTTCTTGCTTGGCTCATTTTTGCATGTCTTGTTTTGCATCTCTATGACACATTGAACACCACATACAGGCAATGGTAACCTCAAGGGCATGTATTCACAGGAACAGAACTTTTGGCCAAATGCCTCATTTTTGTATTTATAGTGGTAGAGCTGGTAGCAGAAGTCGGTCTCAACTTTAGCAGAAAATCAACTCCATCCAGCTGGACCCTGTGCACCTTGGCAAAGATCCTTGCAAAGACAATTAGTTGGTTCTTGGAACTGTTTTTTAAGCAAACTCCTCGTTTTCTTTTTTTAAAAAAAGGAATTGTCAATGAATTTCAAAATAGCCTTTATTAAAGAACCTACTTCCCTTTGTGGAGGTAAACTCTGTCAAAGTTTTAAAACACATTAAGGGTATAAGTACAAAATGTTGAATATGAAAGAGTGAGCGAGTTAAATAAAAAAAGGAATGCTAACCTGGTGTCTGCTGATGAACTATTTCTTCTGGATCCTGCAGGTGAATGAAGACAACGAGCCCAGCTGCTCCAAACAGCAAGATGAAGGAGAACATACATGTCAGCCTCATAATTATTGTTCTCAGAGCAATCCAGTTCTGACCCAGGAAAAGAACTGCAGGCAATCTCCAGGACAGTCTTCACTCATAGTCTCTTCCTCTCATCTGGAAGTCTGGCATAATATATCTAGAAAAGGTAAAAAAACCAAACCTCTAAAACTTAACATAGAAAGCATTTATTTTTTTCAATGCAGATGTTTACATTTAAGTCCTTGTTTAGACCAAATAACTGACTTCTCTAGTATTTCTTTGGTATGGCTAATTGCAATCATCCAGTAAATTTCTGCCTGACAAGTTTGTCTTTAATTATATGTCACTGATTTTAACATGTTGAAAAGACAATGTAGAATATCGTTAAAAAGCACAGTTTGGGGGAAATGGACATGCCATGACTGCAATTTGCACAGAAACTTCTCTTAGTAGTTTGCTTGCTTCAAGTGAAGCATATGTCATTTTTCACTGGTTAAACAGTATCAACACCACAAAGTTAGGTAATGTAAGGGAAATAATGACAGGAGCTGCACCTTGCATGGTAAACATGGGAACAAGGATGATCAACCCGCTGCTGCCTGCTTCACCCTTGATGAAAACAGTTAAACTAAATCAGGGCACCACAGGTCACTATGCTGACCACTGAGAAAGCTCTGTAGGTGTATTAATTTCCAAGGGAAATACTGGTCATTAGACCTCCTTTTACTGGCTTGTAGCAGACATGAGAAAAGAGAGCTGTCTCTGCAGGAGCAGCAGGGCTCTCCTCCCTGCCTCTCCTCCCTGGGACCTTTCAGCAAGTTTCTAGGCTTGGTTCTGCAAATGCTCACTGCTCATTTTGCACTCACTGTTATATGCAGCCCCAGTAAAATGGCAGTAGCCCCAGATGGGAATGCTGTGTGTCACTCTAAAGCCCTCACCGAGCACAGCTCTAAGGCAAGTACTTCACTTTAAGCCCATGAATAGTCTCACAGGAACCAATGTCCATTCTGGTAAGACGTTAAGAAATGAAAATATGAAAGAACAAGACCCAGAGAGGAAAACTATTAGTGGTGTCATGTGGCTTTATTAATTGAAATAGATTCTTTTGCCACACAGCTATGCTGCTCCTGTGTTTCCAGGACCCCTAAGGAACTGCATTAGAGCACAGACAGTGGAACTGGTTCCCAAAAATGTAACTTTTTCTCATCAGCAAATTACCGAAAACCAGGGCTCAGGCTGGAGATCAGAAACAGGTCACAGGGGTGGCAATCACTTTGCTTTCCTCATATTTCCAATTGTAAATGTGACCTTCTCTAAAGGAAGGTTTTTGAAGGTGGTCTTTGTTTACGAAGGAGATTTTAAGCAGAGGAAGACTCTGTAACGCTAGTTTGCGGGGAGTACAGGTTATGGAAAGATGATGATTCAAAGTTGCTATGCCAATAAAAGCCTTTAAAGATTTTGTTCCCAAAATGCCTGGAATATTTGTTGTCAGGGGCCACTTGTTTGCTTTTCATGGCTTTTCATTTTTTGCAGTGTATTGTTATTCTAAGTTTCTAAAATGCACAAAAGAAGAACACTGGTTTTGCAGTCTGATGAAGTAATTTCTGACTGGTTCTATTATTTAATTCAGCGTGCAAAGCAGCTGGAGCTCCAGGCCAGGAACACTGGTGGATGCTTGTATCTTCGAAATGAATGCAGAGTGCTGAGTTCTCTCTATACAGAGGTGAATTCAGCTTTGTTTTCTGTTAAAATTATGGCAGAAGTTAACCCTGCATTTTTATTACTTTTTTTTCTTAAATCTCTCTCACCTCTTCGAAAGTTTTTCAGCAGTAGCAAAGCCACATCCTACTGGGCTCTTGTGCAGGTGGATCTATGCCTGCTGTGTGCACGTGCTCTGTAGTGTGGATGGACTTTTTGCATATGTATTTATTATATATATATTTAAAGGGTCAAACACCAACTCGAAGCCCTAGGGGAGTCAGATTAGGGAAGGAGGATTAGCCTTCAAAGCAACTGTGTTACAGTTCCAAACATTGCTCTTATAAGCAAAAAATTAGGGAATTGGAACCACTCTCTTCTCTCCGTTTTGCTACAGAACCTGTACAGTCAGTGGTTTGATAAATGCATACTTCAAACCAAATCCACCTGGGGCAAGGTTACTACAACACCAAAGCCACACCACCATTGCATAAGACCATCTAGTCAGAGCTTTCTAAGGATTGTATTTAGTCACCTAATATAAACATTTCCCTTTTGTAACCTAGTTACGTTGTCTTCATGCCTTTGGGGAAGAGGATGCTACTATTCCAGTTTTACAGGACACGCATGAGGCAATTGTCTCACTCAAGAGTGTACAGAAGGCTGTGATGCAGCTGAGAGTTGGTTTCCCAGCCCCTAGGCTGGCATCAGCCACACTGCCCTTCTCTGTTGGGAATGCCCCGGCAGCTGGTGGGATAGAGAGCTGGCAACAAACACACTATCATAATTTGAAAGAGAGCAGCTTAAAAACATCCACTCCCAAATAACAAGGAGTTTATATTTGCTTAAGGATGAGTTTTAAGGTCATTTTTGAATGAATTATACCCCTGAGCAAACATGGGTTTCTAAAACAATTATTATTTGCTTAAAACTCTAAGCTGTTTTTCCTCGTTTTGATTTGTTGAAATATATTTGTTTGAAGTAGAGGTAGCATCAAGAAATATCCCTAGCCAGTTTTTAATTAGCGTGAGAAATGCTACAGTAGCAGTTTTTAATAGTTAGAATATTTACATTTTTCCATATCTCTATAGAGCAACAGTGTTCAGGATCACATAACCTTTTAGGTTAGACATTACCATGTGTTTGGGACACCTCAAGTTGCAATGGTAACAAAAGCTAGACAAAAGCATGTATTGAAAGTAGAAAAGGCCACACGTACTTTCATAACTCTAAAGTAAGACTGCTGCTTATTGCCTGCTGCCTTCACATGTCTGTGCAAGCAGTGAATATAGAGGGAGTCCAAGAAGGAAAAAGAGAACCATTTTCCTCTCAACAAAATTATTACCTCTCAACAAAACATAAGCTTCAGAGATCTTTAAATTACGGGTCTAGGCTTTTCCCCTCCCTATTCTCCTGTAATTATTTTCTCAATCAGTTGACTTTAATTAACGTGTCCTAGGAGAGCAAAGCTGGTGAATGGGAACGGCTGTTTTATACATGCTGAGCATGTGCTTCCTGAGTCCTCCCAGGCTGGTCGTTGAGTTACAGGAGCAGAGAAACTCTGAAAGCAGTTAGTACTGTCTGACAAATGTGAACAAAGTACCTTCATCCAGGAAACATTGGAAAATATTCTTTACACTCAAATCACATAATTTTAAAGATGCATGAGATAAACCTACAATAAAACCCTTAGTGTGGGATCTCCTAACAGTTTCTTCAGGCAATACTTCCTCGGGCATGTGAGGGAGAGTGATGTTGTATGTGGGACCTTTGAACCGATCCATGCAGAGCCCCAGCACCTGGGAGGCTGATTTTGGACAAAATTGTAGCCTTCAGCTTACACTTTGGATTTGCAGTCATATACTTTAACTGTGCTCCTCACAATGGGCAATAACATAGTTTTATAATTCTTATTAGTATTACTGAGAGTGCAAGAAGATAAGGTTGCAAGCAGCTTCCAATCTAAACTCCATTTTCAGCTGCCCTGAACTTATTAAACAGATGGAGAGCAGTTCACTAGAACGTGCAATAATGAATTGAAACATCTAACTTTTAATTTATTCTTCCTTTATACATTTCTGTGGTGGATAAAATTCCAAGATATCAATATAGTGTTTTTTTCTAAGCCTTCTCATTACCATGGTATGTGAATGCTCTGCCCTTGAAAGCAGCAGAAGTATGTGTATATGTGGATAATAATTAGCACTCAGATAGCACTTTCCAGTTCAAAGGCATTCATTAATCACCATAGTACTCTTATGAGTGAGAGGTGAGGAAGTACAAGCATTGGGTAGGAGAATAGGTTTTACATCATAAAAGCAAGGCTTTTAAGGAAAAAAGCGTACAGTTTTAGGTAAAAAACATCCAAATATGTTTCTGGAAAATATTTACACATTACAGCAAAATTTTCATTTACAGAAACAGAAGCAGACTAATTCCCCTCTACTCCCAAGCAGTACTGGAAGACACTGTAACCCAATAAGATGGGAAAGATTTGACAAGAGTGGAACTGAAAGTTGTGCTTTGTAGGTCTGCTTTTTGCAATCACTGGCTGGATGATTTTACTGTGAGCAGGTTGTTACGATAATGGATCAGTCCAAGAAAGACAAAGTGAAGGTTTTCTACCACTATCTCTGTTGTTTGATTCCTTGTCTGAGATAGGTCAGTCAGGCTGCACTCAGGGTTCTGTCTGAAAGCAGCTATTTGCTTGTTCATGAGTTTTGTGGACTTGATATTCTCTCCCTTGTCTGCTAACAAGTCTGCATGAAGAATGACACTGATAATAAATTAAGGGCATGGCATAATTCTTAGGTAGAAACTCAGGGGATTGTCTTTGTTCCATCTGGAACTGGATCTTTCCCTAATAGTAGCCACGTTAAGGCTTTGAAGCAAAGTCAAAAAACCCCTTGCAGAGCAAAGCAATAGGATAACCTGCCCCCAAGAAAAGGTCTGTTGATCTTTAGTTGAGGTAATCTTCTGTTTATATGGGTAGTGTATCTGAGACTGGATGTTTTAGGAAAACATGATGTCAGGGATGTAGCTTTCACAGTACTACCAACAGTTGCTTTCCAACAGCTTGGTCACTCGCAGAGACCCGGAGGGACAGTGGGCACATGATGGCTACAGCCCCCCGTTTCTCTCTATTGGCTGCTTATGAGACCCTGCAGAACCCAAGCGACCTGCCACTCTGTGCAACTGAGTGCTGGTGTGCTTTCACTCCTCCTGATAGTTTGTGACCAGCCCAGCTAAATTAGCCTGGAGATGAACAGTGCCAAGATGAGAACAGAAGAGGCTCTTTTGCTATGTGGAACCAGAGGAACGGAAGGACTAAAGTGGGCCAGAGATCACATGAGGCTCATGCCCACAGTAAGACACTTTTATATTCTCCTTTCCTGGAGCTTCACTGCAGGGTAATAATGCAGCTCCCACTGAATCAAGGAACACAAACTAATACCAACATCAAGTTTACATTACTACATACATCAGCAAGTCAACAAAACACCCAAGTCCTTTGCAAACATCTACTGATTGCTAAATTGGACAATTACAAATCACCTATGAATTAATGTAAATGCCTAGTTCACATGTACACAGGAAACTTCATTTCTCAAGCTGTGCAAGCTTTAGTTGAAATTCCTTTAGTTGACAGCAGACTGCCAGTTCAGAGCAGAGTCAAAGCCTGCTGTTTATTTCATGGAGAGCAGCAATATGCAGAGACCTTTGCCTTTGAAAGCTTGGGCTTTCAAAGCTCCTGCTGCTATGGTTATACCATTCTTGGGTGGCAAACTGGGGTGTCTCCGTGGTGCTCTGGAGCTCTCTGTGGAGGTACAAGTCTGTGCAGCACTGTCTGGGCCCTCTGTACAGAGAAATGTTGCCCTGCACAGGCAGAGCCTCAGCACTCTCTCTTTATCTTTGATGAGCTATCCCCAGTTAACAGTGTGCACTGACTGATAGCATTGCCAGTTCAGAGAGAGGTGTTTGTAAATGCAAAAATATAAGTCAAACTTTACCTGATAGAAATTAAAACAACACGTTAAATTTCTGCCCCCCCTGTAGCTGATCTGGGGAAGTGTAACTGTGAGCTGTTGGCAGCTGGGAGCTGTGATGGGTTTTTGCCTTCTACTGGGGTTTTGTTTTGTATGTTCTGAAACGGTTCAGTAGCATTGCACTTTATGCACTATTAAGATAGTTTTACTTAGATTATGTAATATAGCTAGAGGCTGGGATAGGGACAGTGGGCAATTAGCTGGATAAGAAAAAAAGGAATACTATTACTACAAGAATAGAAAAAAACACATTTGCTATTATTACTGAAATGGTCACCTCTGTGTTTCTATGAGTTATGTGAAAACAGCTGCTTCTCATCTCTGAAGCTGAGCTAAACACAAACTTACTCACTTCAAAGCACTTCACAGAGACAAAAGGCCTTCAAATACAGAGCACCAAGTTTTCCCGTCACTCAAGTGTCCACTCTCTGCTTTACTCTTGACTTCTAGATAAGACTTCTCATGGCATTGACAGAAGAAAAAAGGATTTATAAGTATTATTCATATTCACCAGTAAAACTAACTTTGCATTGCAGTTTTACAAATGCAGGCACTGTACTAGAGGTGACGATATTAAAAGTCATATTATTTTGTAGCTGTCAGCACTTCTTCTTGGAAATAAGAAATGCAAATGAATCCCAAGTATTATGCCCCAAATCCTCTTTAGCATAGAAAGAAGTAGAAAAACTATTAATCCTGTGGCTGCTTCCATTCACCAAATGTTCATCTTTGATTGCTGGAGTTTCTGTCTCTACATTGTTGATCACGTATCACTAGACAAAAACTTTTCTTTTCCCCGAGATTTGGAAAGGATAAATTTGTTTCCAGCTGATATTTAAAATCATAACATTTTGTCTGACTTACTGCAACTTCATATATAATTATAGTCTTTGTGTAATAACAAAAATAAATATGTTGAAGATGGGTGAAATAAGAACTTTTAAGTCGAGTCTGTCCAAAATTCCTCGTCCCTGAAGCCTCTCAAAAGTTCTTTCCTGAAAAGATATGGATTAATATTTTTCCTTCACATGGGGAAAAAAATTAACCCTGCTTCAATGAAATCACCAGTGAAGTTAAAGGTTCCTCTGACAGAGTCTTGGAAATGAAGTGAAATACTTGAGTGGACAGAGGTGGTTCAGCCTTCCCATCTCTGTAATACTAGCCAATGTCTGAAGGGTATTGATGAGCACTTGCCCTCTGGTAGCTCCAGTGGGTATCTCCTGAACTGCCCATGAGCACTGCTAGATGCATTGACCAGTTTAGCAGTTTGAACTCATGCAGAGAAAGTGTACCTGCCTTCTCTGTTATGCAGCACTAGTTTGAGCTCTCAGTTTTCCTAAGAACCATGTGCAGAGGCAGGAGCTGGCATTCAGATGAACCAGACCTACTGACCTGCCTGATGAGCTGGCACCTCTTCCTCCCTGCAGCTTTAATTAGTCTCTTCCGTGTCCCAGCAATCCTGAATGAACATGCTGAGCTGACCACCTATGTTATGTGCCACTCAGCGCACACCATCAGTGTTAGAGGAAATTAGGCAGAACTTATTGCCTTCTAATGGCTGTATTCTCCAGTCACTGATGTCATTAAGTGTCTTGGCTTTCAGCATCTCACCCAATTATGCAAAACTGAGATTTCTTGACATGAAGAGAATCCTGAAAATTACAGGATCCTCTTTTGCTCACATATGCATGAATCCATCTATCACAAAGAATGAGGAAAAGGAGGTTTAGAGGCGTTCTCTTATTCTGGTGGAAACTTGTTTGCTCAGGTATCAGTGGGTCCAGTTTTACTGTTATGTATACCAGTTTTGTGTTCTCAACCTATGCACCACTAGAAGGTGTATTAACTCATACAACTGCCAAACTTGAATTTTGGCACAGCAGACACTGTTTTATGTGCCTGAAGTCAGAATGATAACGTATGACCTCTTTTTCCCATTTCAAACCCCCCAGCAAAGCTGCTAAAGCTGCTCCTCTCATTTCCATCATTGAAATAGGAAGCGGACGCTTCTGGTTTCCACTTTCATCTACAATTTAGGGCCAAAAAGTACAGCACTCAGTAAACAACCAAAATAATCCTTTCAAAGTCTAGAAGATTTCTTTCCTATCTTTCTGAGTGCAAATGGTAGCTGGAGTCATGTGTTACTAATCTCCTTGGTACTGCAGCAGGCCTGTAGCAAGTTAATATATACACCTCTCCAAGAGCCTCAAGGGGTTATAATGCCATTCCTAAACTAAAATATAATCTCTAAAGCAGTTTACATTTGAAATTAAAAAATTTTTCTTTACTTTGTTTCAAATTAACATCTCAGAGGAGCTGTACAGTGACAGTGTAAATAGTGAGTGTCAATAATGAACTTGCCCAGCTTTCTTCCACACCAGAGTGGAAGGCACACAATTTGCATGGCAAATCTCACACATAGGCAGCCCAGTGCTCCCAGGCTCTGCCTGGCAGCAGGATTTATAGGGATATTGCCCCACCCATAATATTTTATATAGAAAACTGTGCTGAAAGCAATGAACTCTCTTGTAAAATATAGCAGAAAGATTCCTAGTTTCTACAGGTGTCAACTTGATTTTAGTTAGAGCCCAGTTTGAAATGCCTCCCTCTCCTTCTACTTGCCTTGATTGCTCTTCTATTTAAAGTAACTATCACATTTTCAAAGGGTTCTTAGGTGATTGCACCATCATATGACAGTGGTCGTTGTATATCCCTGCAAGACACTTTGTTAGTTGTCCTGAAGATTCTTTGTCTCTTCCATAGGGTTCCTGGTTATCTTGAATAAAACCACTTTCTTTCAGAAGATATGACAAACCTGGAGTAAGCTGGACTTCCAGAGGTACTAAATAAGTAATTACCCCTAATGGAGATAAATTCTCTCCATTATGTCACTATGAAGCAAATGTGCATTGGAATTTACTTTTATAAATTCATATTTCTGTGCAGTTTTAGCTCTGTTGTGGTAAAGAGAAAAATATGATGGTACTGAAAGATTTTATGAGTTGCTTCAATATATATGCTTATTTATTATAGATATATATTCACACACTTAAACAATATGTTCCTAGCCATTGGCTAAAATTCACATCACAAACATCTTGACATCATGAGATTTTAAATAGTTTTACAACAACAGTTTTGAGTGGCTTTATGCATATATACAGGGGGTCCTGTCCTCCAACATGCAGCTGAACTTCGTGCCATACGTAACACGGTTCATGTAATACGGTGTGGAGATTCATGATTCCTCAATGTTATTTCTTCTTCCTAAAAGATAGAAGTATCTCAAGTGCAGGTACTTTGTCTGGGATTTGTAAGCAAGCAAGAAAAACAGGAAAAGTGTGAACAGGTCCCTGTAAGCTAGGAATTAAAAACTTTTGTCACAAGTGAGGGTGGTTTTAATTCTGCACTGGAGGAAATAAAACAGCAAAATTTCTGCAAAAGCAGAAAGAAAACAAACTCCTGGCTCATACTGTGTCTAGTTCATTGTGGTGCTGCTATGGTTACTTCAGGAAGAACAAAATAGCCCTCATAACCTTGAAATGGAACATTTTGTTGTGGCAGTGGAGAGGGTTCTTTTATTGACTCGAGCAACTTTTGTAACGGTATACATCTCGCTATTTTCACCTAATAGTGACTCTTAATCCTTTGAGCCATGATGACTAATTTGTTTCTTATTGAAATTTTACAAGTGTGTTCTCCCTAATGAAAGATCACCATCTGTTTAGTCAAGATATTTTTTCACTTAGACTACACTCATATGTCAGAGGTAAGTTATCTCCTCTTGTCCTTGATTTGGGCAGTTGAAGCAGAGCAGCTAACTGAGAGGAGATATTCCATAAGTAGATCTACTTGGAAAATGATTTTTTTTTTCTTCTCTAAAATGCCTCTTACGTTCTTTCCAGATAAAAATTTTCCCACAGGATATTATTGCAAAGCAAACAGAAACAAATATTTGCATTTTATTTTGAAGTACAATTTCCAAGCAAAAGGAAATAGAATTTTTATTCTTATTTCAGTTATCATGTTACTGCAGCATATAAAGTGAAGCTGTACTGAGTGCTGAAGGATTAGTTGGCTGGATATGCAGAGGTATAGCTGTGACATGATGCTGCCTGAATGGGCTGGCAGGTCTGAAGCACAGACTGAGTCCTTCCATATCACATGCAATATGCGGATCAAGGGGAAGAAGATCTACAATGAGAGAGATCCCAGGTGTATATTAGGGAAGAAAAATATCTGGGGGCTTTGCTACCACTTAAAGAGAAGTGAAATGGTTCTTTGCAATGGTGAAATGAAGGAAAGTACATGTGGAAGCTGGTGTAGTTGTAGAGAGGTAGAGCTGTGACACGGCCAGGAGTTTCCTGGGGGAGCAAGCCAAGAGTCTGGGGTAGATGGTGCCTGTTCAAAGCCAGCACAGAGGTATTTTAATCAGTATTATACTGGAGAATTGCTTACATGGCGTGGTGAGCTCTACCCTTGCACTCCTTGGCATCCACAAGTTTTTAATTTTGTGAAGATCAGCACTGGGGAAGGGGTGCACCACCACTTCCAGCTGCAGCACAGTCGTACTTTGCAAGACAGGAAGGCACAGCTACCAACAGAGCTGTGGAGGAGACAGGCATAGTCTGTGTTCAAAAATGTGGCTGTTTCATTGGGTGGTGGTTGCAGTAACCGTAAGACTGGGTGAGAAATGAGGTGCAAAGTTTTCTGGCAAAGGACTGCGTGACACCATTTACAAAGGGGAGCAGAGACATCAGTATGATGGTCACTATAAGAAACTGGGATGTCTACGTGAAATGCACTTCTAGTTCTTTCTTATCTGTATGCTACTATGCACCAGAATTTCAGACACTCCAAATTTCAGAGCAGTCAGAGGAAACACATGGATTTCAGAGCAGCTACTCAGCCTTTTACACAGAAGGTGATTTTCAATATTGATCTGTAATGAGGATCCTGAATACGCATGAACTCTCTTTAAAATCAGTTCTGTAATGCAGCTACAGTGGGAGAGTATTACTGTTTGGTTTGCTGTTACTCAATTCTTTTTAAGCACCTTTTGTGAGATTTGTAATAAGAACTGATAAGGCAACTAGCTGCTAGGCATGCTTGTGCGCTGCAAACATTGGAGATCATTAAATGTCACAGGGAAAGTTCCTGTTGTTACATTGATACTCTATAGGAATGGATATACTCTATTGACCCAATGCATTTGACATCAGACTTGGTTTGTAACTCCATCTCTTTTCAGCTACTGCATTCAGTGAAGGGAAGTTAGATGCAGCCTCAAAACTTCTGTCCTTTCCTCCCTCTTTGTACTGTAATGTGTTATAATGCTGCACAACGATGCCTGCTCCAGGACACGAACAATTGTCAAAGTATTTGTGACACAGAAGAATCCACCTGGGGAAGAAAAAGGGTATTCTGGTATTCCTCTCCCCAGCATCAATGTTCTGACTGTGCTATTGAGACACTTACCAGCATGCTAGTACTGAACAGCAAAGATAGTATCAACCAGGGATCTTTTCCTGTTTGGTGTGTTTAGCCCTGTACCATACAGAGCTATTTGAAATGCCAGAGGGTGGCTCTGGAGGATGGCATTAACATCTCCCTATGCCCACGCCATCTCTCCTGTGGGCTGGCACTGATAGTGTGCAAAGTGCCCAAAGAACCTTGGTGAAAATAAAAGCAAATACTGTTGTAATGCAAAAAGTAACCAGAAGAAACTCAAGGCTAAAGTCAAGGACTGGAGGTACTGCCATATGCTGTAGGTCTCGATCCACACCTGCAACTCACTGAACACTGCAGCTCTCACAGCAATTAAGGGGCATCTAATTCTTCTCCTTTCTGTGCAGTGTTTGGCAGAGATATGGTTCAAGTTAGTCTTGCTGCTTAGCTTTGGATTTTGTTGGCTACATCACTGTAATAGCCCTTTCAGACTTTAATTTTCCAATGATAGCACACTGCTAAATGGTTTTCTTGCTCAGTCACACCAGTTTGTACTCCATGACTTCACTGGGGTTGCCTAGAGAAACCAAATAAGGTGCTTGCCTCCAGCTCTGGTGCCAGAGCTGCTGAGGCTGGGTGAGTTTATTATCCCACATGCACTGCTTGATAGGAAAAAAAAAGATATTTGCAGTTTCAGATCTAGGGTTTCCTTAAGCTTTCATCAGACTTAGGTGGCAGCAGCTAATTGTTACAGACCACAGAAGACGGTGCCAGAGAGGCTGAGCTTTCCTGGTTTGCCCACAGTTCAAGTGGATAAACTACAGGATAAACCACATCAACTGTACTTAAATTAGAGCTAAAAGATGCAACGCTAACCTGCCCAGAGAAATAGCCAGTCACAGAGATTCCACAGTCTCCTAGGACTTTACAAAGAAATTATCATTTTTATAATACTTTCTGCTTTTGTCTCTCTGTAATTATTTCACAATAAAGAAACTGGGTGTGCCTGAGCCAGGACTTGAGAAGAATACTCAGAGCCAAGCAGGCCTCTAGCTTGCCATCAACACACTGATGATAACAGTTTCATTCAAACCAGGACAGTACAAAGTTTTAACTTTTGGTTCCATCAAATTTGGTTTCTATGTCACATGTCCAGAAAATCAACTTAGAACCTGCTTGACACCCTCTTAAATCTTTTTTCTTTCACGAAAGTTTCCTACAAAGCCATAGGTCTGTCAATTTGCAAACTGATTATGTCCCCTTAGCATCAACTCTGGCACTTGCAAAATCCTCTGAAGCTTGATTCTGATTATTTGCATTTCCTGCGTTTTCTGCTAGTGCTTCATGGTTTCACTTCAGAGCCTTTCAAGAAGCATTTCACAGATACAGTGTTCTCCAATGCAGCAGATGGGAACATTTCCATTTGTAGCTCAGAGGCTCTCCTTTGCTCCAGTTCCTGAGAATTAACCTTGCCTAGTCCCTCTGTACACTTTCCACTGTGAGTCATCTCAACACTGAAAGAAATTGCTAAGCCCAGAGTGCGTAAACATTTGTATTAATCTATCCAAATTCAAAATCAAAGCCTTAAAAATAAAAGTTACTGACCTTTTAGCTCATTTATAATTAAAACCCATTTTAATGTTGTGTATATAAATAATAGATAGCTGTTTTCACAGATCAATGCCTTCTGCTTTATGAGAAACATTTTTAAGTAAAATTACTCTGCTTTTAAGTTTAATAGTAAAACTTGATGTGTTAGCAACTATGGGATGATCTCTGTACATTTTTCAATTGTAAATTGCACTTTAAAAATGCTAACAATTATTAATATTAATTTGGACTAAAACAATATTGAATTTCAATATATTTCTGGCTTTTTTATGAATTACCCTGCACAGCCAGTGTGATTATGATGAAAGAGCATTTGCACGCTCAATTTCTTTTCAGCAAGAAACCTTGAAGAGTGCTAGTTGATAAACCCATGCATTCAAGGAAAACAAGACTACCTTAAAAATCTCAACTGAAGCATAGTAAATTAATATTTCATTCTATACGTTTAGTTCTTGTATCATGCTATCTGAACTTTGTTATGAGCAAATATTGAGAATTTAGTTAGAATGCAGCTCACTGCCTGAACCCTTTGTTTTGGTTGTGCATCGCGTGCAATTATAAAAGGATGTCAATCTATCACTGCAACTTCCTGAGACTAAGCAAAGAGACTCATATATTCATGTCCCAGAATGCAGTATAACACCAATTTATTTAAGTGCCACGAAAACCATGTTTCTATGCTGTGGCTGGAACAAACATTTCACAGCTCTATTGGCAGAGGGTTTTGAGCTTTTCTTCTGATACAGTCTTGAGGCTTGCTTGCTAATTGCTTACTGAGACACCCTAGCATCTCCCTAGAGGGCCTCATCTCGGGACAGCCTTTCCCTGTGCAGTGTAGCTGTGGCCGTGGCCAGTGAGGTCACGCCAGCTGTGTGCCCTCATTACAGCACACAGGAGTGGGTGGGAAGGGGGTCTCCCGAGAGCCCTGTGATACTCTGACAGAATTGTCTGGAAAACAAAAACCCTTTCTCCAGGGGAAAAGAGGTATATTGAATCAAGGTATAATGTCAAAATAAGACTTTCGTAGAAATGGATTTTCAGAAGACTTCCATTTATTGGGCTCTTAAGTGGTGCTTCCATTCTGCTTGACTGCTAACCACTTGGGCAGCTGTACAGAAAACTCGTCAACTAACAAGGGGTTTCTAGGCACACAAAAGGCTCTAACTGTCCTCACTTCATCCTCTTCCTCTCCCTTTGCAGCCATCCACGTGCTAGGAGGGCAGAGAGCTGGGGACTGTTAACTTTCAGCAGCTTTCCTGGAAAGCAGCTGTTAAACTCACTTTTTTACCGCAAGTGGTACTGAGGAGCTCATAGCAGGCAGCAGCCTGGCAAGCCTTCATTTTAATTCTCCCAGGGAAAAATGCATTTTTCCAAACTTTCTTTTTCCACATAGAAAACTTTGGTTCTGTGAAAAGGGCATTTTCTCACTGAAAATCCTTCTGCTGGAGAATTCCCCAACTAGCTCTTTTCTGGAACTTACTCCTACGTAGACTGAAAATAACACAAAATTGGTGACTTTCCAGTTGTGTTACAAAAGCTAATGTTTTGCTAGAGTCCCTGGAGATAGCCAAGTTGTGCTACTTCTATTAAGACAGAGGTAGAAGCCAGCTAGCAGGCGTCTGCAGGACTGGTTTGAATGTCACTAGCCCTTAATTCAATCACATGTAATGAATGATTAATAATATTAAGGCACTTGCCCTTGAATAGCGTTGTAATTATTTTGATTATGAAATAAAATCCAGAAAGCATTTATGACATTTACTATTTTTAAACCTCTTTATTTTGGAGAGCATCATTCAAGAATTTTGAACACTTAAAATCAGTAAAACATGACGCATGACTTCTCTTTACCTGACACAGGGGCTCTCTGGTGTGATTTCTCTCTTCTATGGGCAGAGTAGCTGGTAGGTAACAGCAAGTGCCCTTGTGTTCCTTCATTTCACAGGTAATCTTGTTTCACCATTTTATGCTCAGATGCCCATAAAAGTACAGCCACCTTTCTGTTATATCACATTGTAATAGCATTGTGGTTTTGATTAGAGCAAGTCAATTTTCTTTGCCAAAATGGCCTTTTAACGAAACAATGCCTCTCAGAAAATGGATTCTTTGGTCATAATTTTGTGATATAAGAGGTGCTTTCCTTGACAGAGTTAAGTTTTGTGTCCTATATTGCCAAAACTAATACTGTGCCTATTACTGTAATTTTATAATACATACATGTTGCATGATATACAGCATATTGATACAAAATGCTCTGAAGAACCTCAGCCTCCAGGAAAAAACCTGGAACTGTATCAGTCTGATGCAGTAAACACAAGCCATAATACTCCTCAGCAGGGAGAAGAGCTGTTTTTAAGTAGGAAGAGTGTTGCTCCTTTTAATTTTTCCTTAGATCGATCCAGATCCTGCCCAATCACTTTATGTCTTTAACTAGATTAATTTTGGATACACACTAGGTTTTTGTGCCCTCCAATCTCAATGACTGTGGTTGACAGAGCTTATTCTGTGTTGCCTGAGAACAGGCACAATGTAATAGCTGCTGAGGATTCCTCACCAGGTGTCTGTTACAGGAGAGTGCATGGCAGGTGGAAGGATGTACTGCTAATAACAATACATTGTTCATTGCATTTCTCAAGGAATTCCTTTCATCATTCTGGTTTTAGGTAATGAATTTTAGCACTCTTGGTGTCTCCCAGGGGATGTTTCCTGACACCCTAAGCAGGCATCAAAATTCTTGCTCAAGTTCTGGCTCCTTAGCACCTTTCTTCCAGAGCATCACCTCTGCTCATCCTAGCAATGTGGAAATATCCAGAGCCTGAAGTCTAACTTTTAGTAATTACTGTATGTTCTGTTGCCTCATCAGATGACAGCTCATGGTTGGTGTGACTCCAATAGAGGAAAAACAGCACAGGATTTAAGGAAAACTTCTTTTTTTTTTTTTTTAAAGTCAAACCAGGCTGCACATTATTTCCTCCATCCCACTTGCAATTAGCAGTATGTGGGCTGATCACTAGCAACAAGCTGTGGTTAGAACTGACTTTGGCTGTGCTGCTCTGGGTGTTACATGTTGCTCAAAGTTTAACCTAACAAACTAGAGAAGCCATTAGAAGAATTCCTGTGGTTCCAGATACCAATGTTTCAGCTCTGCAGCCCTCTTCAGGGCTAACAAGAACTGGAGCTTATTTCACACACCATAGTGAAAACTACAGCTCTGTGTACTAACTTGCTGTTAGTGTGACAAAGAATGACTGGATCACAGTGTCACATGCCCAAAATACCCAAGTGTACCAGAGGGTATATACCATTTCAGACTTCATTCTGGATTTCCTCAGCTTCCAGGCAGACCACTCCATTAATATCTGTAATTATTTCTTTACAGATGAATTTTGCGTCCCTTTTCAGTAGCATCATGACAGTATTATTAAATGTTGCATTGCAAGACAGGGAGGATCTGACTGCTCTTCAAACCATTAGCTCTGGTTTAAACGTGCTTCCGGCACACGCTATGTGAAGAAAGCACTAAAGAGCCTCTTTCCCACATAAGCATACTGTAACTGAAACATCATGTGTGCAAAATATTATTAGAGATCAGTAAACCAGAATTAATTGAGAGCATCAAGACTAACATAAGTAAAATGTGCATCTGATGGCTAATGGTTGTGATGTATTTGTGTTTTAGAGACCTACTGAAACATTTGAAAAAGCTGTTTTGGCCTGCCCCATTAGTGCTGGCTTCTTTGCCACTTCCATTTGTCTTTTCCTCCTTCTTGCCCCACCCTTTTTTTCCTATTCTGCCTATGTATAATGATCAACTTCCTATTAAAGTGTTTTAATGTCAAAGACATTAAAGGGATAACCCAGGGGACTTGGGAGACAACAGAGACAAACAGCAACCATAGTCAGAGAGCAACTGTGTGGTGGAGGAATTTTCAGGCTGAGGGTACATGGGTTATTTATAAACTGTTCTGAAAAGTATCTAAAAAAAGCAGCCTTATTGCCATAGATTTATTTATGTGTAGAGGGATTCAAGCACTCTTAAGAAAAAAATTAGGAGTCTGTCAATCAGGAAATAAACAACCCCCAGAACAAAGACCTGTCTGTGGTGCTGGAATGGTCGAGCCATTGCAGTAGCATCACCTGACCCTCACTCCAACAGCTCTTCCCAGTTTAGCTGCAGGAAAGCATGAAGTTGGGCAAACATCCCGTACTGTTAAATGTGGCTTGTACTATACACTTGACCAGCTGTGTTCCATGGAATAAACCAGAAAGTCCTAATGACCAACACTGTCTCTCCCCTTCACACTAAAAACCACTATAAAATGAACACAATCTTATCAGATAAGATATACACAAGACTGCAAATGAGATGCTGAAACATATGGTAGCACAGAGTGTAAGCAGAGCGTGATCCTCTTTGAACTGGCTTCTTGTTGCTTGGTTGAGATGCCTGAGAGCAACTGGAGAGTACATCTTGCAGAATGAGAGAGGAAAAAAATTAGCAACTGTTTTCCTCCTACCTTGTGCACCTGACTGTGGATTTGCTGCCCTTCAAAATGTTATGACTAACGCATAAAGCATTGCTCTTCTCCAGACACTCAACTTTTCAGCAGAGACTTAAAAAAAACCAGAGCCATGAATCTGTCTTCGACTGCAGGTCTCCAGGCATGTAACCTTTACTGTATATGCCACACTGGCATTCGTCGTCTAGTCTGTGCTGTGTTTATTTGCCTCGCTTACTTGCTGTGAGTACTGCAATCTCTTAGATCCTTCTGTATTTACTCTTTGTCACCCTCCCCAATAACTACTAAACTAAACACAACAGGATCTCTTACAGAAATAGCCCAAAAAGGCCTAGGCAGTATTTTGTGCTGAATTTATCTTCTCGGACCCTTAAATATCATTGGTGTATCTTTCAAGGCACCTCTGGGATTTTGAAACTCATTTTCCATCATCATTAGTGAAAGACTTGTTCTCGTGCTTCCTTTCATTAATGTCTAATACAAGAATAGGAAGAAACGCTGTATATGCACCCTCTTTTTAACTTGATGATGCCATATGCAAATAATTAAACTCGGCACAGAAGCAATGGTTAAAAATCCTGCAAAACTTCCTCATTAAACTAAGCAATTATCTGCAAGAAGAGAGACATCTGAACCCTCTTCCTCCACACCCATGATAAAATCTCATCTTGCAGATGTTTAATTTTTGCCCAGGAGGAGAAAAATCACATTTAATTACCATCAAGGATGAGGACAACATGATGAGTGCATAGATGGTGACATTCAGTTTGTATTTGTCAGTGAGGTGGCTGTGACTTTGCATGTGATCTGTTTGGATATTGTATGCAAGGTCACAGCTCTATGCAAAATTGGTGGAAACATTAATTGAGTTCCAGCTATGTCATGTGCTTCTGTGCAAAAAAAAAAGATTCATGAAACTCTAGGGCCATGATTTGCTGTTTGGTGGTGGTAGTACTCAAGCAGTTAATACTTCTAGCTGCCTCGTCCTGCCTGCTGTATGACATTGGCATAATGTCTGAGCTGGGTAGTGAAATAAACTAAGGAAACTGATTCAGCTGAGAAACAGTCCATCAAAAAAGCACGGCACTGAAAGAAAGTCATATTCGTGGAGATAAGGATATTTTCAAAGCACTAAATCAGATGAAACTCCTCCATGTTCTGTTCTTGCAGGAGAGATTATCTATTTAGTAACCTGCCCTGTCCCTGTCACTCTAATAGTGGAAACTTTCACAGTCTATAGTTGTGAAAACAACTTTGTTGCTTGCATTTTACAAATGAGATGCTGTGGCAGAGAAACTTGAAGAACTTGCCCAGAGAAGTGGGAAATTTGTGGACAAGAAGAGGCTAAGTTTGCACCTTCCACAGCTCAGGTAAATATTCCAGCTATTGAATCCTCCTCCTTTTCCTTAGTTACCGGAGAATAATGAAAAAGGTTAAATGTTTATTTTTTATACAAGGGGAAATTGAATATGCAAATCTGAAAATGAGACTAGATTTTTTTAAGCTTACAACCAGAAGGTGTGTAAATCTGCCAAGAATTTCAGTTAAGCAACTGTTTCGCACCAGCTAGGATGTAGGTTAGTGGTTTCAGCAAATACACAGATAATTATCTCAAATTCTTTTTCTTCTAGCTGACAACATATAAGCAATGAGAGAAAGGAAAAAAAACCACCAAACCCACTGGGGAGTAGTGTGGTGTCTTGCAAGGTTTCCAGTACAATATAGACATGATTACGCTGATGAGCTTTTCTAGTCCTAATGAAGGGGTGACAAAACCCAAAACCTGAATGATGAAAAGGAACACTATGAGAAGGAACAGCTCATATTCCCTTTTGCAGACATCAGGGAACAGCTGTGTAGGGAAGGCCACATAGGTTTAGTCCATCTTTGTCTTTCAGCAGTGGTGCAGCCTGCTGCATGGGCAACTGGGGATTGAGAGGTGGGCAAAGGAGCAGGTTTTTAGGCATTGCCAGCCGTGGCACAGAAAAGCACTTTGCCTGTAGGGAAGGGAATCTAATTTGGATGACTACAGTATATGGCACTACATTAGTATTATATATTATGTGCAATATATGCCACATCATAATTATATATTATGTGTAATATATAGCAAGGGTATCACTGTTGTCTCTCTGGAGTGTGCCTGCAGGTCTAAACGGGCAAAGAGCCACTTTTAGTTCGGTAAGGACTGTAACATAGGAGTTACAGCCTGCAGTCTCCTCTCTTCCCAACTCCCTCCAACAGCTGGTAACAGATTACTAAAGCACTGTATTAATTGACTGCAATATTGAATCTAGTGGTTAGCAAGATGTGAATTAATGACATGTCTCCAGAAAGGAGGAAGTACCTTAACTCAGCTTCTCCCATGGTCACCTGGCATCATATGACATTATTAGTAAAGTTCCTGTTATTTTTCCTTATTATGCTGGCAAAGCCAAAACTATTATTTACATAACAAGAAGTTTATAACAGAACAAGCAGTGACTGAGTTCCAAGACAGGTCTGTGAGGTGCTCAGCAACTTTTTTAGATGAGTTCATGGTAGGTGTTTTATGATGAGCAAAGTTAGCACTGCCAGGATAAACATGCTTCTCAAGTTTCTGGAGCAGCCTGGGAGGTACATGTGAAGTGTGTTTAACAGGTAGCCACAACAATAAGAAAGCCACCACTGGTGAAAGAACTTCCTTAGATGTCTGTTGCTGCAGCCTTGTTTGCCAAATAAGTTGTCTGTAAACTCTGCTATCATTAAAATTCTCCCCAGTGATAACAGCACTTTACCTGGAACATTTTGTTGAAGCTTGCAAATGGAATTATCTGCCATGACTGCTCTTTTGAGCAGTGTAAATCTTCAACAACAGTCCTAAATAAACCTGTGATATACAGTGCAGGGAACACCTATTTTTATAAATATCTCTGCAGAGGAATGCTAGAGGTAGGAAGAATAAATTACAAGCAAGAAAATGGCATTTTAAAATGTGCTCTGACCCTGTTTGCTCATACTCCCTCTTGGCATTGTCCTACATTGACTTAGCTCCAGCTCCTGGAAAGGCAAAGGTCACAGCTTTTATTTACATAACACAAAGTTTCTAAATAATAAGCATTAAAGAAGTGAAGCTTTGCAGGGAAAAAAAAAAAGAAGTATGAACAAGAAATAACAGTTTAGCCTCTGTGGCCAGAAAGATAGCACTGGGAGTAATATGCCATTTTAACAGGGATACATAAACAATATCACCTGAATATAGTAAAAATACCTGACTCCCTCCTGAGAAAATCGTATCTCATTTCAGTTGAGGGACACCAAATTATTCTCTGTTGCCCTGTGAGTGCTCAGTGCTCAGCACCTCACCATGCACAAGACAACTGTGTTTCTGCTTTGGGCTATGGCTGCTCCTCAGAGATCTCAAATTACTTCCCTGAATTTGGGTGTGATCCCAGGCATGAAGTACTTAATAATCTAATGCTAAACTACCATTGCACGTAAATGTCCAAAACTGAATTTTGTGCCTGGAAAGCAAAGGGACTGTTTAACAATGTCTCCTTGAGCACCTGTGTCTTCTTATACTTTATAGCCTGGCCTCACATCAATGAAGTTTGGGCTGTATAGAAAGGACCTGAAAGCTCTGCCATATCCCACTGCTACAACTCAAAAGAGCCTGTTTCACCTCACAGCTTGTATGAGAATGGGGAACTGGTGCTCCTCTTCTAGGAACCTCATGAGGTTCAACAAGGACAAGTGCAGAGTCCTGCATCTGGGAAGGAACAACCCCATGCACCAGTACAGACTGGGGGTCAAATTGCTGAAGAGCAGCTCTGCAGGAAGAGACCTGGGAGTCCTGATTGATAACAAACTAATCATGAGCCAGCAATGAGCCCTCGTGGCCAAGAAGGCCAATGGCAGCCTGGGATGCATCAAGAAAAGTGTGGGCAGCAGGTCAAGGGAGGTTCTTCTCCCCCTCTGCTCTGCCCTGGTGAGGCCTCATCTGGAGTCCTGTGTCCAGTTCTGGGCTCCTCAGCTCAAGAGGGACAGGGAAGTGCTCGAGAGAGTCCAGCACAGGGACACCAAGATGATCAGGGGAATGAAACATCTTTCATATGAGGAAAGGCTGTGGGAACTGGGGCTGTTTAGTCTGGAGAAGAGGAGACTGAGGGGAGATCTTATTAACATTTACAGACATCTAAAGGGTGGGTGTCAGGAGGTTGGAACATCTCTTTTGTCTATAGTAGCTAGCAACAGGACAAGGGGTATGGGATGAAGCTGGAACACAAAAAGTTCCACTTAAATATAAGAAAAAACTATTTCACTGTGAGGGTGATGGAGCCCTGGCACAGGCTGCACAGAGGGGTTGTGGAGGCTCCCTCCTTGGAGGTCTTCAAGACTTGCCTGGATATGTTCCTATGTGACCTGATCTAGGTGACCCTGCTTCTGCAGGGGGTTGGACTAGATGATCTCTAAAGGTCCCTTCCAACCCCTACCATTCTATGACGATTCTATGATTCTATTTCACTCTGTCCCAGCCCTTCTCATTCTAATGCTGCTGGTTTTAGTGAGTTTTAGTATGAAAGAATATGGTCAGGCAAAATAACCTGTAAAGCTGGTGTGAGATAATGATGGTACAAGTGTCTTATTATAGAGCAGGTAACAAACATATTAAGACTTATCTAGAAAAAACAGTTATGTTGTACTGTCCAAAGGAGATGCATAAACATAACCTGGTATAGAGATTATCATGCTGCTATACTGAGTTAGCCAATATAACCTGTTATCCTCTGCTATTGTACCTTTAAATAATGCAGAGCAGGTATGATAGATCCAGTCATGTGCTACAGAGCTTGTATATTTTCCTACCTGTCTGTAAGATGACTTTTGTCATCCTTGCAATATAACTGCTCTGCAGCTGCTGTGACTGCTAGATCTGCTGCTGGCAAGGGAAAATACAGAGCTTTTGAGGCATTGGCCATGGTAAAGGATGATTGGGAAGAAATGTAGAATTCATTTTCAGGATCACCTTCTACTTACAGCAAATGAGAAGTATATATGGATGTTTTCATTTTTTACACTATACTGCTGCCCCATGTGGGCTGAGGCTTTGGAACCACTGTCAACTCAACAGTCAGTTAGTATTCATTACAGCAGAACCAGAGCAAGGAGTTTCTAAAGGCCTCGAGGAAAGCATATTTGGTTTCTTATGCTCAAGAGAAACTTTGGAAAAATCCCAAGCATGGAAAGAAAACGGGATAAGATTTTTTGACTTCCAGTGAGTCATATCTGCACATACACATTTCCCATGCTACCATAGTTTGAAACCAAAGAGATGTGACCACCCCCACCCTTTCCCAGTGATGTAGTGCATCTCTGCTTCTCTTTTGTAATTCAGGGCTGGGGTAATAATACTTGCATTACAAGCTCAGTTAAATTACCCTTTGCCAGAAACAGTACTCCAACCTGCCCCTATGGGTACTAGGAAAAATGCCCCCATGAGAGAACAGGTGAAACAGATTATGGTCCACTCTGTCCTTACAAGCCCCAGCTGGTAGGAATTCCTCTTATTAAAAGTCCTTGTAAGGGGTGAGGTGAATTTGCTTGTCTTTGCTGTAGCCCCTCTGTTGCTAGTTCCTCTTATTTACTTGCTGAGGCCAGAAGGTAGAGACAGCAGCCCAGAGGGCAGGCAGGGGGTATGGTGAGTGACATTAGAAAAGAAAGGGACAGCTCATCTTGAAGGAGATGGGAAGGGTAAGTGAGGGGCTGCTGGCTGAAGCATGCATGATGCAGATGTCTTAGGGAGAAGAGGCAGCTGGGGACCACATTAATAGCAAAAGTGTGGAAGTAGAAGGCTGAGAGGGCAAAAGGGAAGCAGAACCCCAGGTGGAGGAATAGTGCCCAGATAGCAAAGCTAGTGAGTGAAGAAACAAAGAGACGATTGAGACTCCCAAGACAGAAGAGACTCCAGTGAGATGAAGACCAGGGGAGAGAAAACTGTGGATTTTGTATCCTGACTCTGTCCCACTCAGGTAAATTGCATTCTACCTCTCTTTCTTTCCGTGTATTGTGTATAGGGAGTGATATGGCAGTCTCTGCTCTCTGCCTGTGAGCTCCTGAGCTTTTTGTATGCCCAGGCTATTGCCACACAGTGCCTCAAAGGCTGTGCTCTCTGATCTCAGCTAGCAAGCATGGTGCTCTCTTTTGCTGGGAAAACATTTTGGCATCTTTTGGGTTGAAAGGTGCAACGTAGATGTATTGTTCCCTGCTAAAAAGGCTATACCCAAGAAGGAATCAACAGCATAGCCCCAGTACATCATTTCTCACATGAGAGACTCTTGGATCCTGCCCAGTGTTTGTAAAGTATGTATAAATTAATAATGTATTCATTATTAATAATGATACAAACACATGAAAACCTTCTAAAATATCTAAACCAGTACAGACTCTACTACCAGAATGAAGTCTAAGGTTTCTCAGCAGCAAAACGTTGTAGAAAATTTTGTCTGAAAGCAACAGATGTTTAAAAGGAGTGCTTTCAGTGTGCTGAAATAAAATATAATTAAAACACATACAGAAGACATATAGACTGTCTTTCAGCAGCACAACTCCCTGAAATACCTACACAAGTAACCTTGTTTTGGATCAGCAAGGCTTATTCTATTTATTAAATCAATAAGTGTAAAGCCCATAGACCATTTTAGTTATCAACCTTTTCCAAATGGATATCCCAAGCATTTCTAATCACAACCATCTGATTTCCATTATTTTGACCTCCTTCTCTGGCTGAATCAATAATGTCTGATGTAATAATTTATCAGCATATACTGGGAAAAATATTGATCCTACTTGTGCACATTAGCTGGGAGAAAAATATGTCAGACTCTCCCTTTAGTCTAAATGCCTTTCTAGATTTAAATTAAGCTGCATTCGGTATTTGTATGAAGGATATTAGCACTGTATGCAAAACAAATCGCTGTGGCTGAAATGGATGTTTTACTTGCCCCAGTTCCCATGATACTTTTATGGCACCCATCACCGCAATATCTGTTTTTCATACTGTAATTGCTTTGTGAAATCTCTCGCTCCTTCTCTGCCTCCCACCCCTGTGCATTCGCACAGCGTACTGCAACGCAGTCTGACACTTTTCATCCCGTCTCTTGGGGAGGCTGAACTTAAGGCCAACTGGAGATTTTATTTGTTTGAGAGATGTACTACGTAGGTAGAAAGCTTTCATGTAAATGGTGGCTATTCACAAAAGGATCAAAAGCTTACACGTGTAATATGGTATGGGTAGGATTAATATGTTTTTAGGTGTGGTGTTTATTGGTGAAACTATTTGAAAGCTAAAGAAAAGCTTTGTTATGTATAATTGGCTATATTTTCTAATAGTACTCTGCCTGAGAATTATCAATTGCAATTCATCCACAAAAGTAAAACATGGAAATCTGGCTAATTTTATTTCTTAATGGCTCTGTACTAATACACCTTGGTGAGAGGAAGATCAAAATACTAAAACAATGTGCTGAATCATTAAGTGTAATGAACCACTGGAACCATCCCTTTCTTCAACAGCTATATTCTGTAATCAGATTACTTATCTAATGCATGTTGTAATAGCCACGTGTACTTTCTTTTTCATATCCTTTTATTTCAGATGAAGCGACTTAAAAATTGCAAATGTTTCTCCCCTTAGATGCAAGAGCATAAATCACGAGTAATACTGAGCTCTCTGCCTCATATTGATTCTTTTGTGAACTAAGCCAGATGGGTTCAGATATGAGCATGATCTAATATTCCCCTTAGCTTGATTTATAGATTTCTTTGTGCATTACCTGACCATAAATGAGTCTTGCATTATTTCTTGTGTGCCTGTCAAATTAAAGAAAAATATTCTCGTTGACCTTTAAACCTTGGAGAAAAAAAATGAGTCTGAGACATTTTACTGCATGTATTACAGTGATCTTAGTGCTTACATGCCAATTAAGCATGTGTGATTAGGAAACAGGTCTAGTAATTTGTGTTGTGTGTAATGATTTCATTTTCCTGTAAAGCACACAGTAGACACACCGACAAGAGCAGAAGCTACATCGCAAATAACCCTGGAGGAGAGAAAAAGAGGAGAACAATTTGGCACAATTCATTCCTTAATTTACAAAACCGAGCACTGATTGCAAGAGCTGAAATGTTTCTCTGAAAGAAAATAATGTTCTCTAAGACATGGGCACAGCAAGCAAAAATGCAGAAATGACTGCCACAGAAGGTGTTAATGCCACTAAAGGGAATGAGCATCATGAGGCGTTTTGCTGACCCCAGACACCTCTTCTGTGAAGAAAATGAGTTTAATATGTATGAAAAATAACAAGCTATGTATCATAAACCTATCATTAGGGCATAGCCTTGGGCTCAGGACTTGCAACCAAACTCTGGTGGGAGACACGAAGTTTTGTCTGAGTAAAAAGCTCACGTCAAAGCTGAAGGGACTGACATCAATGGTCCAACACCACCTCCTGCAGTTTTTAAGAGTGTTTCTACAACCTAATGAGCTGATTATATCCTCTGTATTTACTTGCAATTAATACTCAGAACTATCAAAGCTAGGCATTAAAAAAGAAATGGTTTCCATCTTTGTCATTCTCCGTTTGACCAGGTGAAGTATGGTACACAAGCTCTGAAACTGCTCAGCAGAGCAAATTCCTGTCAGATTTCTACTCAGGTTGTATCTCTATCCTGTATCTGTGTCAGGAGAAGACATTTTCAGTAAGAACAAGATTATAGCTTGTGTCTTTTAAGAAAGCACTCTTAACAAGTCTTTCTATGCTATACGGGCACACCACAGAACCTGCCTAATAGCCTTGGCTCTAGGAACAGGCAGACCTGTTTGTCTCCTCAGCTCTATTACACACCCCACCATGTGTCTGTATCACCTGAAAAAAAAATGCCTTTTTAGATTATTCTCCAGCTCAGGTACATTTAGACCAGACAACCTGTTCCTACAGTTAAAAACAGGGGTTCAGGAACAGTAATGTTCCTTTCCAGTCTCTTGTTGAGGTCATTGAACTATTGAGCGCCCCATTTCCTAGCCCATGGTCTTTGTTATTTTATTACTAAATATCTCTGCTGTGGCAAGGAAGCTTAACACTTCCAATTGGCCAAGGGCTGAAATGTAGCTAGTGTCTAACATCCATCCAGGGATGCACCTAAACAGTATATCTGGTTTGAGAGCCAGTATATTCATGAGAGAGGGTCATAAGTACAGATTTTCTTTGGTTTGGATGCTTTAATTCCACTGGCTGGTCATACTTGTTTATTTTTATTACAGTAACCTTCCAGTCCCTGACAATGGGATCTGTGGTGCTAAAGATACTTTTATTATATATGAGCCTTCAAGTAATAGTCTTTGCCCTGAGGAGCTCACAATAAAAATAAGCAGACAGATAGAGAGATAAAAGACATGATTCAGCATCAGATGTAATTTGCTGTATGAAGCTGATCCAATTGTATTTGAAGGCTTTATTTTACAGATGAAGAAACTTTGGTGCAATGAAATGACTTGCAGAAAATACCACAGAAGTCTATGGAAAAGTGGGAACTAAAACTCTGATTTCCTTGTATCTCCCAGGACAGCCCTTCTCTTTGAAGCAGGGCAAACTACTTATGCATTACATGAACACAACTACACATGCTGTAGAAGTTATACAGTCCTACAGTTATGCCACACAGCTGATTTTAGGGTTTTTTTAATCTCTCTGCTATGCATAAGCCTGGCACTCTTCTGTGAGTAGTTCTTATTCAGAGACACTCTTCTGACTTGTAGCACAAATGGTGCTTCAGAGATATGCTTACTGCATAAAGACATAGAAAATGCACCTAAATTCCCTATTCTGGTCAGTATATTTGTATGAAAAGTATTGTGGCAATAAATCAATATGCAGTGATTGCCATTCCCCTTCCCATGGTGATTTATAATTGTGGATTTACATCTGGCTAAAAGACACTGTTCAGACTGTCTAGCTCGCATGGTAATAGCAGCAAGCTCTCCTCTGTTTCCTTTTAGCACAGCAATGGAGACTGAGAGTCCCTTCACTTTGAATAATTCCATGAACACATAAAATGAGAGTTAAAATCTTTTGCAAAATACAAAAAATAATAAAGCACGGTCAGTGAAACCCTAAATAATAATGAGAGCATTATCCAGTGTCAGCTAGAGACACTCACTGACTAAACTGGAGTTTTAAGAAAAGCATTTCTTTATATATGGTTAAAAAAAAAAAAAAGGAAGAGGCATAGAAATAATATTCAAGAATTTCTTAATAGAATTGAAGGGCGAACAGCAGAAGAAAATGATTCACCCTCTGGTACTATGGACTTCACAGAAAACATTGCTGTAGGATTGAGACATCTTGTTCTCTTTAACATTTCTCAGTTTGGGCAGTATAAACATCCAGGGGTCACCTTCACATTTATGAACTATAAACGTAATTATCTTTGGTTCCCTTTGTTAAACCTAAGGGTTTTTTTCTTTCCGTTGCCTAGAAAAAAACAAATATCCAAGGCTGAGTGCTGGTAGCGTGCTGTTGGTAAGAGCTGGATGATGGTATTCTGTTGAAAAGCAAAACAGCAGACTGACCTGCGAGACCTTTACCATATAATGAATAGGATCTTAATAACAGACTGGTGGAGGAGTTTTCTCCTGGTCTCAAGAGTTCAACTTTCTTTGTGTCCTCAGATCAGTAATGGACAGCTTATGAATGTGCTTCAGGCTTCCAACACTCCTCTCCCTCCTTTAGCATTTCTAGAGCTGTATGGATAGCACACAAGTCCTAAGAATTCATTCCAGACCGAAATATGCCTCAGACTTAAGGAAAGCAAGCCGAAACTGTCCTCTTAAGTCCATCAAAGCCAAGCATCTTTGCAATTGGTGATACCCTTCAGGGGGAATATGCTCTGCGCTACAGGTTATCTCTGCAAAGAAGAGAAATACTGCTATTTTGCTGGACACATACTGTCCTTTTTAAGGCAGCAAGGAGATGAACTAAGCTGAGCTTTCTGGTAGTATCCATCACTACAGTCAAAGCGTTAAATCCTTCTCCTTGTCCAGCGGTTTATTCCATAATGGAAACATAGATAGTAGTGACAGAGAAAATCACTTGGGTCATCTAGTTTATCCTTTGCTGGGAGAAAGATTGTTTCTTGCATTTGTTGTCTTTGCAGACGATACCTCACCCAAAATTACCACCTGACCTAAAGTCTGACAGAGAAATGGAATATTACTAAGATAAACCACGCTCGGGTGCCTGTTTTATTGTTTGTGTAGCAGCAGAGAATGAGATCAGGGTGCAGCTTACAAGATGAAAAAGAGGGAAGAAGTGTAAACCTTCTTCCTGCCCAGAGATACCAGCCATGGGGAGACGCTGAGGGAATGAATTGGAGAAAGCAGAGCATTGTGTGCCTGTGAACAGTACTGTCCTAAGGGGGTAGTAACCTGTAAAGATTGCTGGGAGTTGCTGGAAAAGGACTAAGTGCAGTAGTGGTCTCTAGGGATACCCTAAAGGACTCTTTTGCCCCAGTCTTCCCCATCTCTTCTTCCTTATAGGACCCAGGAAAGAAGTCACACTATAGTGTTGATCTCTTTTCTTTAAGTGTTGCTGGATAGCTCAGATCCCTCTTCCCTTGCCTTTAGCAGTTGCACGTTGTGCTGTCTTTGCCTGATTTTGTGTGTTTTGCAGTCAGTGTGATGTCAGAGATGGGATACAAGACTGACTATGCCGAGAGCAATGTCCAGTGACAAGGGGTCAGGAAAAGCAAAACCAATTAATAGATTGGTGTCTTACCACAGACCATGTGCTTCTTGGGCTCTTCCTGCCCTCTTTCAGCTCCTGCCTTTCATGAGGCAGCTAATTCTGCTCAACAAGCAGAGAGCACAGCCTGCTTCTCAGGTTTCGGACCTGAGGACCTTGCACTGGGGACCCAGTCCGTGCAGCTGCTTGGCTTGCTGAGGCTAAGCCATCCCTGGCAGCTGCTGGAGAATGACAAAGACACTCGTGTTCCTATTGCATGAGGAATGGGGCTGGGCTGGCCAGCCTTTTAAACAATAAACTAAGGAAAAGATGATATTTTATCCCTGACAGAATGGAGATGGAGATAAGAGGTTCTTGACAGGAAATCATAGAATCATTTGGTTGGAAAAAACCTTTAAGACCATCAAGTCCAACCACTAACTTCACACTGCCATGGCCACTAAGCATCTCCAGGGAAGGAACTCCATGGGCAGCCTGTGCCAGTGTCTAACAAGCCTCTCAGTGAAAAAGTTCTTCCCAGTCTGCAATCTAAGCCTCCCCTGGCACAACTTGAGGCCATTTCCTCTTGTCCTGCTTTCCAAATCAGTTTATTTTGCTGACATTTCATCACAGGATTTTACCTTTCCTTTCTGAATGCTGTCAGCACACAGGGACAAAAGACATGGTATTTTGGTACATTGTTGTATTTAGAACAGTCACAAATCACATCCAACCTATAATGTAATTACATGGCAAACCTGCATAGCTGGGGATCCTCTGCACCCCGCTCAGCCCTCGACAGAGCTTTCACAAGCAATGTGAGAGATGAGCACCTGTTTAGGAACTGACAAATTTGTGTGGATCAATGATTATTAAAAAGAAAATGTCATTAAAGAGGACAGGTTGGGGCAGTGTCATCCAGGAGCTGTCAATGTCTCTGCTGGTAAAATTAAAACAAAGTCGTCGTACAATGCATATTTCAAACATTTTGAATTTAATAATGAACTAAAAGACAGAAGCTGGAGCCTATTTTCAGAGTGCCTTTTTTTTTTCCTTAAAAATACTGGTTTTCTGAAAGGCAGGTGTTTACAATTTCTTGTAATTTTTGCTGAAGCTTCCTGGGATCTTTCATTTAGAAAGTGTTTGTATATTGAACTGTATGGGGTTTTTTTTTTTTTTTTAGATGAAGGTAAGCAAGTGACCAAACATCTTAAAAATTGCTCTAAACTTAAAAGCTCAAATAGCTTATTTCGATACTTGTAAGCAAACTAATATCTTTCTATTGGAATTTATCTTTCATTCTTAAAATCTCCGTTTCAGTGATAAAAATGAAACAATTGTTTTTTTGGACATACCTGAGGCAATTCTTCCCCCTGCTAATTTTGGTTCAACCATTCTTTTCGGAGGAACAAGCCCTGCAGATGTTAGCTGTCCATTTTATATTATCATATGAATCCTGTCATGGCTCTGCTGAAACGGAGTGAGGTGAAGTGCTGGTAAAATTGGCACTATTGCTAAGAATAAATATTTATACAGTATAAAGACAGGGAAGCCTTTTAGAAAGTTAGTCCTGTCCTTTAGGACAGCAGTCCTCATCTGCATTGCTATTATTAGTTATTGAAGCGGTTTCTTTTAAGAAACCAATGTAGAACTAAGAATTAGTTATTGAAAACACAATATTATTATTACAGGAGGTTTTTTCTCATAAGTTTTCAGAACTCAAATGCTAATTTGGATGCATCAAGAAGTGTGGGCAGCAGGTCAAGGGAGGTTCTTCTCCCTCTCTGTTCTGCCCTAGTGAGGCCTCATCTGGAGCACTGTGTCCAGTTCTGGGCTCCTCAGCTCAAGAGGGACAGGGAAGTGCTCGAGAGAGTCCAGCACAGGGACACCAAGATGATCAGGGGTATGGAACATCTTTCATATGAGGAAAGGCTGCGGGAACTGGGGCTGTTTAGTCTGGAGAAGAGGAGATTGAGGGGAGATCTCACTAACACTTACAAATATCTAAAGGGTGGGTGTCAGGAGGTTGGGACATCCCTTTTTTCTATAGTAGCTAGCAACAGGTCAAGGGGTAATGGGATGAAGCTGGAACACAAAAAGTTCCACTTAAACATAACAAAAAACTATTTCACTGTGAGGGTGAGGGAGCCCTGGCACAGGCTGCCCAGAGGGGTTGTGGAGGCTCCTTCCTTGGAGGTCTTCAAGACTTGCCTGGATATGTTCCTATGTGACCTGATCTAGGTGACCCTGCTTCTGCAGGGGGTTGGACTAGATGATCTCTAAAGGTCCCTTCCAACCCCTACCATTCTGTGATTCTATGAATTGCAAATCCAGTGCAAGCCCAGGACAAAAAGATACAGTTGTTTGAAACAATACAGAATTAAGTAAAACCAAAGGACTGGTACAGAGTGATGGGTAAGTACAGGGAAGAAGCTGGAGAATTGGTTGGTTTGATAGATTATTTTGTCTTACAGGGGACATCACTTAGTGCCAGGTTCTATGCAGGCATCAGAGTGAACAGGAGATGTGCAGAAATCTAATCCTGGGCACATCCACTGAGCCTCATGAGCTACAGTACAAGTTTTTTCTATCTTGCAGTATTTTGACTTTGAAATCTTAACACAATCTAATGTTACAAATTTAGATTCAAACTTTTGCCTTCACCTCAACCTTTCTATTGCTCTGGGGTAGCTCTAATTCTTACCCCGTACAAAGATCTCACTTCTTTTCCATGACATGACACAACCTTCTCCTGAGGCTATTTGCTTTTTACATTTGCCACTTGTAGATCTACTATAAACTTCAGAAGATGAAGTAAGCTGAAAAGAGGCAGTGCTGCGTGGTGGAGCCCAGCACCCAGCTGAGCCCTGGGGACAACTCGGGGCAGGGTGGTCTGCAACCTGCACCTTCTGGGGGGCACTGAGCTGGGAGCTTACACAGGGAGACCTGTTAGTGCAGCCAAATCACAGCGCACAGGTTAGATAAAAATCAACTAGATGAAGCAATTCTACTCTCATAAACATGAGTGTCTTTCCCAGGTATTTTGTATTTCATGACAAATTATAAAATGGAGACTTTTTAATCTTAAAAGAAACTGAAAATAGAATTTTCCATAGGACAGAAATTCTTATTTCAGTGACAAAGCAGAGGACACCATGCTAAATAGAGAGAGTGAATGGCTGGGGGCAAGTAGCTGATTTTACTTTCCAAAATGTCAAAGGAGTCCTTACACAAGGCACAGGCATGTAAACCTGAGGACACCACTTCCTCCCATGTGAGTAGCTACCCCATGCAAGAGGCTGCACCTACCTCAGGCAAGGTGTTTGCAGCAAACATAAACTGACCTTGGGAGTCTTTACTGTCTTCTTAGCCTTACTGTCTTCTGTTGATACCTTGGCAGCAAAATGGAGAGTTATTTGGTATATTTTCATTTGCAAAATTAAATTTGAAGAAGAGAGGGATAATTTCATAAAGTAAACCAATATAAACAACAATAACCCTGCTGGGTAAGAAAATACAGCTAACTGGGGAAATGCATGTAAATCAATATCAATAATGGCCATGCAAAACCATGATGCTCTGTATTTTCTAGTAACCAATCTTCAAAAAAGGAAGATGAGCAAAAGGAGAGCAATGATATGTGGATTAGAGAACGAAACATGAAGAGGCTGAGAAAGCTAAATTCAGAGTCCAGTGAATGAGATGGCTCAGGGGAAACATGATCACAGTCTATAAATACCTTCAAGGTAACAATAGAAATGAAGAGAGGGAATTATTCACAGTCTCAGAAAATTGTAGGCCAGTGAGCAATGGCCTGAAGCTAAGAAAGAAAAAGTTTAGGTGATATATTGGGAAGGGGGGGAAGAAGCCCTGAAAGTAACAGGGCAGTTTAATAGCTGAACAGTGAAAGTGCCCAGTGTACTGTAACTGCCAGGTTTGTGCAACCAGTGAGATGGCATATCACTGGAAATGACAGAGTGAGGCTTTAATCATGCACACAGGAGCTAAATCAGATTGAAAGAGTAGTTCTTGTTTTCACAGTCTATGCTCCAGGTAATGTCAGAGTGCTACACGGAACTACAAGGCAGGGCTGTTTCTTTGAACTAGTCCAGCTGCTTCCTCTGTTGCTCTCTTACGTTTTTCCTTCATCCACAATACATCCCTTCCTTCCACAAATGGATGAATTCCATGTCATCCCTTCTTACCAAATTTGGCTTTCTGTCCTGCTGACAGAGGTGTCAGCAGAACTGCAGGAAGACGGAGGAGTTGTCATTAAGGCAAGTCCAACCAAGAGGGCTGCTGAAACAACATTACAGGAGGGAATCTCAAAGTCACTTAAGGATAAGGAGCTGGAGGTTTGCATGAATAATGCAAGTAGCCATATAAAAAACTCTGCAACGCTGAGATATCGGAATAATGTGCTGCCTGTGCTCAGAGCACCTCAAAAGCCAACTCTGATTGGTCTCCATTGAACAAATGAGGAGATTTCCAGGCCTGAGTGAGATTTTTTGAAGAGAAGGCTGTTCCTGGAGGAAACAAGTAGGACCCTACGAGCTGTGGTGGTGGGTCCTCACCACAGGCTTTCCCCACTACTTCTATTTGCCTTAGAAATGACAGGGAATGAAGTCTGAGACAGGTTGATATTAATTCTCTAACACGTGAAAGGTGTTTCTAAGGTATGCCTACCACACTTCATAAGGTGTGTTAATAATAAATGACAGCAAGTTCACAGTCCAGAAGACACCCTGGATGTGGGGTTCAGTTGCTCAGAGGAGTGTAGGAGGAAGCAGGAAGGTTGTTGCTACCCACAGGCACGGGCCTTCAGCTGCAAAGCGATACATGATTATCAGTGAGCTCACCTTCGGCTGGCATCTAGTCAAACTCCTGGGTACACAGCAACCAGTACCCAGGGTGGTTTACAGCACAATTACAGAGCTCCTTCCAGAATAAATACTCTGTACAGCACAAAAACCTCTTGTACAGAAACCTTCTATAAATACTGCTTATTGCCCTTTCCCTTTGGGGAACCTCCAGCAAAGGTATCTGCACACCCAGCACTGCTGCTAAGGGCCTTTCCATGAAGCTCAGTAGTGGGTATTGCCCTGTGCTTGCCAGAGAAGAGGTATCTGTTTGCATGACACCCCTCTCTCGTTGCTCTCTTTACAACTAAATACCATGGAGCATCACTGGATGGCTGCTTGGCAGCTGCCTCAAGGGCGGAACAAGAGCTGCAGCACATTGTGCCAAAGTAAATAAGAGATACTAAATGTAAGCCCACTGCATCTTTAATGCTAGGTCAGAAGCACCATTGGGGTAGCTAGCAACACTGTATCTTGGACAATTTTGTGCCATTTTACTAGTTTAATTTTAATTGTATTGCTAATGAAGCAGAAGAGCTTAATGAATCTACAGGGAAGTTTTCCAGTTGAGGGTCACTGCTTTTCAGACCCATCCAGAGAGCTGATGAATGTTTTGCCACTGGTGTCCTGAGCTTCTTACAGAAGGAATTTCTTGGTTTTGTTGGTTTCTTGTTGACAAAGAACTACTTAATGTAATGATTCTCTCATCCTTTCACAATAACTAACAAGCAGCATTTCAAAAAGGTGTTTGTAAAGTCAGGGGTACAAGCGGTTGCAGAGCAGGTTCATTTATGGTAAATGCCAGTCACTACAAATATCAGGTGCAATACTATGAAGACCAAAAGCAGAGAAGTTTTGCCTTTCTCTGGTTTTAAAGCTACATCTGTATCATTTGCTTTTGCTGCAAATCCCTGAGAATTACTGGTGAAAAAACAAATCTAAAAGACCTTTAAACTAATGATTTTAGAAGTCTCCCTTTTTTAATTTTAGAAGTATCCCCTGTCCTAAGGAATCCAGGCAGGAACAGGCAAACAAGTATTTCCAGAAGGTGTGTCCTTGAAAAGTCTAGAAAGAATAATGGAACAAAAGGGCTGCATGGGTCTGCTGCACCTTCCTCAAAGTTTCTTTCCTTCAATAACTTTGTTAACACAATCTGCAGTTACATACATAAGCTCAAATGATCATATTTCTGAATCGAGGTTTAACTGAAGGGAACTGCAGTCATTCTGAAGATGTATCTCTGTTACAATCTATAAAGAATGAAATCTTTGAGGTGCAATAACTTCTCTCAATTGCACAATTTTTCTGTTAAAGACAGCATATGTTAAAGTCTGGGTTGTGAGCCACGGACACACACTTTTCTCAGTAAAGCACCTTAGGGCACCCCCAGTATGCCATCAATGAGATCAGTAATCACGTTAGAACTTCTTTTTTTTAAATCACATGTTAACATAATCTTTCAAGTTATTTTTCCGATATAGATGCACGGGGCACGCCAGCTGTTTGGAGAGTTCCAATTAGAGCTGTTTTGTGGCTGTCTCCACAGAAAACGCCTTTGGCTAATATAATTTAAACCTCTTCTGTAAACGCATTTCATGCTTTGAAGTTAGCTAATAATTTCTGTCATTTAAGAACAATGTTCTGTGATTTGCTCCTATTAGCAAAAGCGAGAAATGAGCGTTTCCCTCGCCTCCCTGCTCCCCACCTGCCCGCGTGCTGTCACTGCTGCTCTCTGCCCTGGATGGATGAGGGGCAGCCCAGCTGCAGCTCTGTGCTGGGTGTGAAGGTGTCCAGCACTCCAGGATGGCAGTTTTACAAGGAGAGCAGGCAGCCGGGGAACTTCAGAGTTAGGTCCCAAGGTCACGGGCAGAATCGCGAAGGAGAACTACAAATTACAAAGCACTGGACTGCAGCCAAGCCCACGGGAAGCTGCATTTAGTATATTCTCTAAGCAGCAGGATGAAACCTTAACTTCCTTTCAGACAGAATTTGAATAGAATTTGTTACATGATTGAAATATCCCTAACTGACTTTCCATGATAACTTAGAAACACGTTGCAGTTGTGGAGGATCCTCTTTCAACCAGCCCACAGTGATGATAAGGATGGTGATAAAGCCCTATCAAATATTTCTGAAAACCAGATGAATTTCTGAGCTAGCAACATGCTGATGTTCTAACGAGACCTCAAATAAACTCCTGATGTTAACCCAAGCTCAGATTTGTTCCAATGCAAACCAGTGGCTGAACAACAAGCTGATTCTAGTATTTTGAAGTAAAAAAAGCTGCAGTGGAAGTTAATAGCAGCGTAGTTAAATGCAGGTAAATGGGATGATTTATTGCTTGTAAGTACTATTGCAGACTCGTTCTCAGTGCTGTAGACCTCCTGTGTAAGGTGCAGAGTTAGAAGAACTTTACATGAGCTGTAGGCTCCTTGGGCAGCAGCTTTCATGTGTTATGTGCATGTACAGTATCTGTGCATATACATATGCTGAGTCTTCCAGAAGTTCCAGCATACAAAATACAATACGGGCAGTGCTATTCCAAAACAGTAAAAACCACAGTTTTTATGAGAAAATGATTAATTATTTTAAGGATGCAAAAGATACTTTACATTTTTAATGTCAAAAAAATAATACAAAGAAGAAATGATCCATGTAAATTTTCTGTGTGGCAAATGTAAAACCTCTGCATCAAGCTGTCACACCATTAACTCCAAGACCGTATTTAAAGATGTGAGATAATATTGTCGGTCTCTGTGGGAAAAGGGGCAGCTTGAAAGCAAATCTCCTCCCCTTTGTCTGCAAAGGAAGAATACTGGCATTAAGTGCTGAGACAGCTGCCATCCTTCCATCTTGGCACAAAGTTAGGTGATGGAAAGCAGCAGAGAGGCTAGAGTATATGGGGAGAGCTGCATAAAGGCAGGCGAGAGTAGCAATTTATTGGACAGCAGCTTCCTCAAATGGATCATACAGCCGTAACTAATAAGTAGATGTGAATGATTTCATAGTATGTTATAACTGATTCTTTAAAACCCTGTCACAGGGCTTTGCAACCAGGGAAGGTACTATTAACAAGAAACACTAACAACATGGTGTGGCTGATCTGAATAGCTGTTGTGAAGAAAGGCAATATATTAGCTTCTGTAGTGGAAGAGCTGGTTTTCTGGGTGTAAGTGTATTGAAGTATACTTTTGGGGAAAGCTGGAAAAAAGAACCTACATATTTGTTAAACATCATAGAAATGGTGGGAAATGAACTTTCCCTAGAACTGGAAGATGTGGAAATCTTGTGTTGGATGTACTGAGTTTTGGAGTGGGAGATGCAAGGATGAAATAACACTTGGTCATGCTCTGTCTTATATCCCAATGCCATGATAACCTCCAGCTGAACAGGTTCCAGTCACTACAGATTAGGACAGGATTATCTCTTCTCTTATTTGAGAAATGAGGCAAATTCATTTCTGCCACAAGAAAAGGGCTGCGTTCTGCAATTACTCCTTTCTCTGAGCCTTTGGCATCTGCTAAAATGAAGAAAATAAGTGCTCTTCTGAACTGCAACACAAAGAAGAGATTCACAGCATCCTCCCGTGTATGTGCTGCAGATTCATACATTTTATTCACCAGGATGCTACTTTTACAATTTCTTCCTCTATTTCATAGATCTTTTCACAAATGGATTTTGTGATCCCTAAGAAATGAGATGTCCAAAAAATTTACAAAAAACAATCTTTGGGAGGTTTTGCCAAACACAAGAGCAAAGTGGTTTTAATTCCTTCTTATGCACTAGTCTAGCTTTTGATGCACCCTTTAGATTTCTGAATTTATATTACTAATTGAGCTAATACTGATTGATACACTTAAAGCAGCTCACACAAAAAAAACCCCAATCCCTAACCACTCTGTTCAAATGTATTAAATAATTATTTATATAACATCTTCCCTTAACAAACTTAAAAGCAACAGAAAAATGAATTGACCTGCTTTGAGCCAAGTAGTAACCCAATTTCTGGATATAAAAATTATGGCATATTAAACCAAATATTCAAACATAGGTGCCTAAAGTTAGTTATCTCAATAAACATGTCACCAGCTAACTACTGCTTTGATCTCCCAGCTCAGAAGGGGATCAGTTTTAGATTTAAGACTAACATAAAATAGAATGGGAAGCCAACATTTCTCATACTATTTCTGTGTAGGTATTAAAGGGATAGAGATTCAAAAAACAGAATCTCCTGCGGCTTAGGCTTAAATTAGCAACTCTTAAAAAAATAAGGCAACTTTTATTTAGCTTCTGGCTATAAGTGGGTGGCAGATTGCAGGCATTCAAGTTCAAAAACCACTCAGAAAGTTTATGTAACTGATCCTGACACCTTTCCCAACGTGATTGCTGTTCTCTCAATGAGTAGCATTTACTTACATTAACTGACTTTCCTGAGTTTGGTTACGGTATGAATGAGGTTTGGGAGATCAGGTCCCAGGAGATGTTACTGTGGTCATGCTGCTCTTCGGCGGTCCTGAAGACAGAAATCAGCTCCCCTTGCCTGCCTGCCGTCTTCATCACAGCACAACTTCCAGCCCCCTCTCCTGAAGCAAGGACTCACACCTCTGAGTAAGGTGTGAGTCTCTCATGGTAAAAGCTTCTTTACCATGAAGAGTGAAAGACCATTTATGGATGCTGTGATACATATTTCAAAGTAAGTATTTTAAGGGAGGAGCAATAATTGTCAAGTCTGCATATTTAATGGACCTTGAGCTATAAACATGCTCAAAAAGTGCCTAGTTAATATCAGTTTGACAGTGAATCGGCACAGTGCTAAGCTCCAATGCATCAAATCAGCATTGATCCTCAAAATATTACTGAAAGGTTTCTTAAATCTGCCAAGTTTTGAAATCAATGAGGGAGAAGAGGGCTTCTCCCCTCACCCTGCCTTTTTTAAGGTCCTTTCTAGTTCCCTACCAGCAGTCCAAGGGCATTCCTTCAGAAACACTTTAGAAATGTTAATTCTTTTAAACATTTTTTTTTCCCATCCTCACCCAAGACCAATCAATTCCTCTTAGGGTGTTTCTTCAACGTACAGTTTCAAACCCCCTCCTGCCAGCTCTGGGTCAGAGGTGCGGAGCCGTGGCTGCGTGATGCCCAGACAGGGTCCAGCTGGGCTGTGTGGATGATGTGCCTTTGACATTCTGGGATGCAGGTGCTCTGCTGCCTCCAGCAACGGCTAATAACTTCCAGGTGGGATTTGAAGGAACTGGCACTGCCCCATTACATTCCTCTATGGCTTCAGTCCTGGCAACCTCAACAGCTTCCCCTCTCCCTGCATGATATTAATACAGCTGGGCTCAGCGGACCCGACTATGCTGGAACACCCTCAATAAACAGGAAAGCTGGCATGCTCTGCTCTCTGAAGGGTTCATGACTCTGCTGCAGTTTCAGCTCCGTCTGCCAGCGCTGAGGTTTGTTAACCTTCTTGGCAGCCTGCAAAGCCACTCAGCTCTGGGGCTTGCTGCTGGGGGACTGGCAGAGCCTGGCCCACAGTCTGCCACCAAGGGCAAGAATCCGAGGAGCCTCCCGCAGCTGGAGCGGGCTCAGCCTGGTCGGTATTACCTCGCTCTGTTTGCATTTTGCTCTATGGATTTTCAATAACTATGACAGAAGAGAATACATTGAAACAAAAGAATGAAGATATAATGATGACATTTTTCTCCAGAATTTTTATCTTTGTCTAAGCAGGGACACAGACAGTAGGGTAAGGTTCCAGTGTCTAATCACAGAGCTTTCCTTGGAAGCATGCTGTAACAGCTATTGAAATGTTTTACCAGCAGAAGTCATGTAAAAGTACCTGTCAGCGAGGCTTGCGACAGTGGGGTTTATCCCCTGACAGAGTGGAAATTGGGTGGATTTTGGAAGAAAGTAATTGAATGGGCTGTTTGACAGTTGTTTACTATTTGGGATGCATGCTGTAGCATGGTTACCATAAGGTGACACATCCCATCACCTAATTTGAGGGACATGGCTTACTGGCAGGCTTGGCAGCATTTAGTTAGTGGTTAGACTTATCTTAAAGGTATTTTCCAATTGAAATGATTCTGTGATTCTAATGGCTCCCAAAGTGGCATTGCCAGACCTGGAAGGTTGTCCCCAGCATGGCAGGGAGTGTGTTGCAACAGTGTCCCAACTTTTATCACCTGTTCTCCTGCTCTGCTCTTCACCAGTGGGGTCATGCTGTGAGGACTGGGCCCTGCTATGAGGACTGGGCCCTGCTGTCTCTTGACTTGCTCTTCTCACAGCACGTGCTCCACTGTTGAAGCCACGGCTCCTGGTTTCAGTGGCGGCACTGGGAGTGTTTGGGTTGCCATGGTTGTGCGTCCCGGAGATGCAAAACTCCTGGAAACGTCAGTGGGATGTCTTTTGTTTGTGGTTGTCCTCACCAGCTCCCATTCAGCATAAGAAACAGGAGGAGGCTCAAGGTCTTGCTCCTGTGGCTCAGCTGAAGCCAGGGACAAATGTTGGCTGCTGTGTGATGACTAAGACTCACATGCTTATTACTCCTATCAGTTAGAGCTCTTAATCGGTTTGTGCTGTTTCATCCTGCAACATGAATTCACTTCAAGCTGTGAAATTCACCATTTTTGCCATGACTAATTTGTGAAATCTGCCACCTTCCTTTCTGGTTTGCTCTGTGCCCTAGTTAGGCATCATCTGTCTGATTACGGAAATCTGTGTTTTGTTTCTTGCAGTTGAGCCAATACTATTTCATTCCCCTCCTTTCTCCTCTTTGCACTCAACTGTGATTTCATTGTCACTTTTGCCTCGCGCTGTGCCGGGGATGGCGTGGTGTGGGAGCCATCTTTGCTGGGTCTGCACGCAGTGAGTGTGGGTAGGGCTCTGTCTTGCATTGGTGGGACTCAACCTGAGGCTTTAACTCTGGCTTTGCTTTAAGTCTCTGAAGTCTATTATACTATGTTTACCATCTTATTACATTTCTCCTAGGCTGGTTGCTGCAATATTTTGGAAATCATTTCCCACCTGCCTTGCCAGTGCTTGTTTCACAATACATTCATCTGTTACTCTTTATGTTGAACATTGCTGGCATTACTAAATGCTATAAATGTACCCAGTATACCATAAAAATACACAAGCAGCTGACTGGTCTTGCCTACAAGAAATACTATTAATCTTTCATTTTCCACATGCTCTGAGCAACATCCAGAGGGTGCTCGAGGAACATCTTGTACCCAAATCAGGTCCTAAATTCCCATTTTCTCACTGTCTGGTTAATGTCTAAAAATATTTTCCCACATTTTTAATGTCTTAATTGTTCTTTAAAGACATTGCCAGATCATCCATCCTTTTACCCATAATTTACACCCTCTCACAAACCCAGTGAAGGATTATTTTAGCATTTCTGTCACTGAAATACAGTGATGAATGGTCTTCTTTTAAGATCACTTGGAACAGTATAATGGATGTGCAGGAGAGCTTATTGACTTGCTCTTGCCAAAATGGAGTCCTGCCATGAAGTTCAGAGGGATCACACGCTGCCCTGGATACTCCTCATCCTTCGAATAGTTCTTTTTAATGGTGAAGCTTATGGGTTTGTGCTACACATTATGAGATAATGATAGGAGAGCAAAAAGAACCTTCTGTCCCAGCTCTACTCATTTTCACCACGACTTTCCATCTCTCTCTTCCCGTATTCTGCTTTTTTCATCGTTTTCATTGGGTCTAAGTTAATCACCTCCCTCTCTGAAATGCAATCATGAAAACAGGATCAACAGCACCGTTTCTATGAACAGATAAATGAGTGGACAAATCTCTGAGAATCCTTGGCTGTAATTAACCCTTGACTGGTAACCTGGAGGAGGAGATTCAGGAACATCCCACATGTGTATTTGTTACTTCATCCAGCTATTGGAAAACCTACTGGCTTGATCCTGCTTCTGCTCATACAGTTGAGAAAATGTCTTTGAATGACTCTGAGAGCAGGATTATGCCTGGTGCTCAGCAGCCCAGGCTCTCCTCTGTATCTGCTGCATTCAGCAGAGTCTTGCGGCCGTACTAGCCCAAGCTATTTACTTACCACCACTGTGGACTAATCAGATGGCAATAAAAGCTTTTACTGTGCCATCCTGTTTGTGATCAGCAGAAACATAAAAAGCATGTAAGCAAATTGATTTTTGGCATTAATTGTGAGCAAAGAGCATTATACTGAGTACGGATGAGGTCTTTTTTTTCTTTTTTTTCAGGCAGAAAAATTCTATTTCAGTATTTTAAAAGTGATTCTGGAAGATGCTGAGCTAAGCCCAATGGACATACTTTTCAAATACCATAAGGCAGAGTGTAGTTACTGAATCTCCTCAGTCTTATTAGCTTACATAAACATAAAAATTTGAATAATGTTTAAAAAGCTAAGTTCTCCAGATAATGCATAATCAGTAAATGTTCATTACTGAGATGCAGCAAGTATGCATGAGATTTCCCTGGTGACATTTTGGTAACACGATTTAAAAGGCGTAGCAAAAGCCTCTTCCATGCAGGGCCGGGCAGAAACTTCCACAGGCTCCAAAGGTCACTCAGCTGTAGCTCAGACCTTCCTGGTCCCCTTCAGGAATGAGCAGGAGAAAATCAGAATTCACCATCTCGTTTTACAGCGCTGGTGATTTATAAATAAATCATCCCCACATGATGATTGATGTCTCCATATAAATAATTAAGTCTTGACCTTATGTTATGACACCTGCTAAATTTTTTGGCACTTGAAACCAGTGCTCGGGAGAGATTCTTTTGCTGGATAAATAAAGGTGGGACTAGACTCAAGGGAGAGGGGGACCTAGCATTTTGTTTACCCTCATTTTGTTCTGTTTGATTCCATCAGCTAATTGGTGATGATGATTATTATTAATCTCCGTTGCTGTTTACTCTATGGATTTAATTCCTGCCTGTGATTGCTGGTGGAAAGTTTGCTCCATTAGAAACAAATTGATTAGATTTTCAGTAGCCACAGTTTTCCAGGGCTCCCTCAAATCATTGTGTGACCTAACCCAGCCACTTTACACCTATTTTTGTTTGCGGCTTACTTCGCTCAGTGGCAGAGCTCTGGTCATTTTGCTCAACCAGGCTAGGTAGCAGGTGTCAGCAAAAGTTTAATTTGGAAGCTCATGAATTCAAAAGAAGAGCTTAACAGTTATCCCCAACACAGAGAGCTGCTGTGGCCTGCTCCTACAGAAGAGAAAATCCCGGGAACATGAAAGGAATTGATGAGACGCCAGGCATCTGACAAAATGAAATCTTCTTGAGATAACTGGGGACAGCTTTCTCATCAAATGGTGAGCATCATTAATAAACAAAACGGATTTAGCGACTGCATTTCCCATTTTCACTTCAGAGACCCTTTGGGTTTACCATTCATCCTCCCTCACTGGTACTGTATAGACAGCCTATTCTCTGAAGAGCTGCAACTTTTAAATCTGGCAATAAAATACAAGCATTTCAGGGTAAGCATCTAACATAAAAAAATGAGCATCTCCGGCTTTTTTTGATCATGTTAATCTGAACACACCACGAGTCAGCTACAGACAGAAAGCAACGTTATGAAACAACTACAATAAGGGACTTTCCTAATCCCACCAAAAGCTTATACGACTGGATATCGCATTGTTGCTGGCTATTTTCACTGCCAAGATCGGGAATCCCAGATGTCAGCGAGGTGCCTGGGCTGTCTGTCTGCCCACCCCTAGCACACCGGTCCTAACACACTTGTACTAAATTATTCTTCAATGTATCTTTGCCGTGCTTTGAATGTGTACGTTCTTAAGGGTGGAGCGAGCTGTAAGGTGGCATTGTGAGGTCCGAACTGGCAGTGTCAGCGGGCAGGGGAACGCGGGACTCGCCGAGGAGCGCACCTACGGGAGAACAGCGCCCAAAGCAACCCCCGTTCCCTTACGGTCAACTCCAGAAATGAGAAAGTGCCTTAATACCCCCTCCAGCCCGCGCACAAACTGAACTCCGGACGAACTGGATTTCCAGTCGAGGGAGATGCCGACATTTATCAGCTACTTCGCTTTGGATCCCATTATTTTCGTTACGGAAACCCACGCCAGACGCGTCCCCGCGAGTAGTCAGCCCGGCTGAGACACCGGCTCCATCCCGAAGTTGGGGTGTCGGTATGGTGGCCCCGCGGAAGCCCGAGCCCGCGGGGGGCAGGGTCGGGCCCGCAGCGGAGGGCGCGGAGCGGCGGGGGGACACCGCGACCCCGGGGCTGCCGCGCCGCGCTCGGCACCTGCCCCTCTGCCCTCGCTGCCCGGCACCTGCCCCTCCGCCCCCGCTCACCAGCACCGCTCATCGAGGCGCCGCCCGCTCGCCCCGCCAAGGGCGGCTCGCGTGCGAGTGGGTCGCGCCGCGGCAGCAGTGGAGGGGACACACGGCACGAAGGGGGCACCGCTACAAGTTTGGGCACTTTCCCGAAGTGGTGCGTGGAAAAGTTGAGGAACGGCCGGGGGATGCAGGGTCGGGGGGGTGGGGTGGAACTCGCCACTGACCTGCGCCGCGGCCGCGCCGCCTCCCCGCGCTCAGCACATCCTCCGCGCCGCAGCCGCGGCTCCGCGCCGGCTCTCCTCGGTGCGCAGGAGAGAGCGAAGCGGGACAGCCCGCCCGGAGCCGGGAGGCCGCCGCCCCCCTCCCCGCCTCCCGCCTCCCCCCTCCCGCCCTCTCCTCCCCCGCGCCCGGCCCCGCCGCGCCGGGGCCGGCGGCAGCGCGGCCCGCGCCCCGCCTGCAGCGCACCTCCGGGAGCAGGTGCGGCGGCCTCCGGCGGCAGCGCGGCCGCCTGGCCCCGGCGCGCCCGCCCCGCATCGTCCCTCGCCGCCGCACCGGCAGCGCGGGCGGTGCCGCCGCCGTTGCGTTCCGTGGGTGCCGGTCGCTTCTCAAGTTTGACACGTTTTCACGGCGCCGGCCGCCTTCAAGGCTGCTGAATTATGCATTGTCTGAAGGGCAGATTCCCGCCGTGCGGAACAGGGGGCTGCCGGCAGAAGTGTGCGTGTGTGTGTGTGTGTGTGTGTGTGTGTATGCACAGGCGCGCACAGGGCTCCTGCTGGGAAGCTGCGTCGTGAGCTTGTTCCTGGGCGGCTCTGACCGAAATATTGCAATCCCCGAATGGGAAGTTGCGAGGGAGCGGGGAGAAAAGGTCCCGGGCAAGGTGCTACGGGATGCCGCCGCGGCCCCGCTGCCGGGCGCCTTGGGAGGAGCGGGGCAAGGGAGGCTCTTGTCACATTCTCAGCGGGAATACAAGCAGCCTGCCGGGCATGCCCTCCTCCGGTCTGCACTTTAACAACGTTATTGAACATACATGTATTTAAAGACTATTTAGGAAGATCGGTGGCCCACACTTCTCCCCAAAAGAAGGCGGTTGTGAACACAACTACCAAGGGGAGAAACAGTAGAAGCAATTGGAAGACAATTTAAGTGATGGTACTCTTGAACAATAAACCAGAGCAGATACTCTGTAGCCAGGGCACGGTGGGAACCAAGGTGCCTTTTCTAGAGCCTTGGATGTGAACTGTGGAGTAACTGCACAGAAGATGCCTCTTACACTTTCTTTTGGCTATCTTCCACCTTAAAATAGCAAGACCGTTTCCCCACACAACCGTGCAACACCATAAAGTCTAATAAGAGCAAAACCAGGGCATGGCTGTAATCTCCAAGAATGGCCTCTGTGGCACACCTGGCTATTGCTAGGTGTAATGAAGCGGCCATGGGATGAAATCAAGAAACACTAGAGTTGGGTAAAATAGTGTCCCCAGAGCCTGTGCACTGAGGAGATACCCTGGGCTCAGCACCCACTCCTCAGCTCTGGGAGCAGAGCTCAGGAGCTGACCTTTCTGCCAGTGTCTGGTGGAGCTGGGCCCCGTCAGCCTGGAGGGAGCTCAGTGGGGCTTGCTGACAAAGAAAGCCCATGCATTGTGTTAGTGTATCCATCACCAATAAGACTTCAATTCATAAGACATTGTGCGCACACAGATGGATCCGTCAACAACCCTCTGAATCGTTCAGGTACGTCTTATAAATAAACTATGACATTTATCCTTTGACTAGATTAACAGGAATATATTGTACTTAGCCTGCTCCCTAGCAATCAATTGTTCCAACTAAGTAGGTGTTATTTATTAAAGTATTGATTAGGGACCTGATCCTGTAGCCTTTAAGCTGGTGAATGGAATATTTTATTGGGAATTTTGAGATCAGACTTCATATACTTCTATTGTCATAGGAAAAAAAACCCCATATGATACAGTTTTCCAGGGGGAGATACATTCATGCCACTTGGAGTTCAAAGGAAGAATAATACACATTCTTTACATGGAAACTACAATCATTGCTTTTCTTGAGTGCCTTCTGTCATTTTCTTCATGACAAGGGGTGCATAGGCCGTAACAGCAAAAATAAATAAGTCTAACTGGGGTAAATGCATAGAGTTACATACTATAAATGTGAAATGTTCCTCGATGTCTGTTGCTATGGCAGGTGACTGGGGAGAACACTGTTCTCTGAGGGCCAACTCCTGTTCGCATGGCATGAGGAGACTTTCCTGCTACATCTGTAGTGGCTGCTTTTGCAAGCATGGTGAGCAGAATGTGACCCTGTGTTCTCTATTCAGGTTGTCTTATGAAAAACATTTTAAATGAATGACCTTGAAAACAAAGCCCAAATAAGAGTCCTGGCATGAGGTCTAGTTCCAGTGAGTTCTGTGCCCCACTCCCTGAAGGACTCACAATTATGTTTTTCTTCAATTTTGTCTCCATTACTTGTAAAACGTTCTTGGAAATGTGAAAAATACAGTGTCTCAAAACAATGATTTCTGGGGTTTATTTTTGTGTTTGGAAGGATTGATTTTTATTTTTCCCCTCTCTGTCTCCAATGGAACAGAAGGCAACGTGAATCCCTTTTGTTTACTTCTTTGTTTCTGCTCCTGACTGCTTAATAACATGAGCACATATGTGTATGGCTCTGGTTGTAGTCTGGTGCTAGTTAGTGTCTACTACAAAGTTAGAGGAGGAAGAGCAACAGTCTAAACCCCTTGGTTTTGAAAGGGTAGAATAAAATAGGAGGATGGAATGGGGAAATAAAAATGTAAAAAAAGAATATCCTTGGTAAATACATATGCTATAACAGGAAAAGATTTTCATCCAGGCATTTATATGAAATGAGATTTCTAATTATTTTGAGATTAAAACATGTTAAAACAAATGCAATATTTGCCGAAGGGAAGCTTTTGCATTATTAGTTACACAGACTCATACGCTCAGGATGTAAAGCAACATCCCAGCATATAATCTAGTATTGTTGTTGTGATCTAGTGATACTAGAACTGTGCTTATAATCAGGATTGCTGGTTATCATACATTATGAATCATCACTTAGAATCCTATATATAATCTAACTTCTTTTAAAATGGAATGAATTGATTACCTTTGTTTAGTCACAAGCAAATACAGTTTACATTTTCAGAACGTTTGCTGTAGAAGGCTGGAAAACATTTAGGGGAGGGAGAAATTAATTGTGAAGTTGGTTTTGGTGCTTAGACACATGTAAAATATTTCTGGTGGAAAAGACTGGCAATTATTTTTCTCAGTGATTTGGAGCCTGGAATTTATAGCAATACTATCTGAATACTTTAGAAAAAAGATTATTTCCCCTATCTTGCCAATTATTTGAAAAAAAGAAAAAGTAATTTAAAAATATATGTATTGTAGGAAAGTTCCTTTTATATTGAGTATTCATCTCTCAGAAAATAGCACAGAGAAAAATGAAGAGAACATATGGTGTCTTCTATCAGTCAGTCATCATTACTGCTTCTTCACACTATGTCATCACCCCACAAATAGCAAATGAGTGTGAATTTCTCCCTGCTGAAAGAGAAAAGAGAAAACTGGTTAGTGCAGCCAAGTGAAAAAAAAAAATTAATAAATATTACAATAGCATTAACTGGAATATTATATCAAATATTAAAGAGAATGAGAATGCAGAGGGAAAAACCCCTAAACTGTCAAACAATAGTATCAAACCTGCAAATGTTAAGCTGCAGCAGAACTCATGAATTTCTCTTGATTTGATAACCAAGCTTGAAATATTGATGGGACACAGTCTCTCTTGCCCATTCTTTATGAATGATTCTGTGCTATTTGAGGTGCTCAAACAGACAGTACTCAAATAAGAACTGCGAGGAATGTAATGTAATGGTTTGTCTCTGGGGCATCCATAAAATCCTGAATTTCCTTTTTAAGCAGACATCTAGGAAAAATATAATTTTATTTAATTCCCCAATGTTCCTATTACACTTCTAGTGTAAAGGTTGCAATTCAAATCCTTATCTGCAAAGCCTCTCTGCCATTCTTAAAGTCTCTTGCAAAGAAATATATGACAAAGCAGCCTTGGAAATAGCTGCTGTAGGAACTTAATAAACCCCAATACTGGAAACATCCATCCCAGCTTCAGAGGGGATATTTCAAAGTCAACCTCCTATAGAAGCAGTAAGAGCAGTTGAGGTTTATGGGGGGGAAAAAAAGTATATGTGTGAGTGTATCTATATTTATCTGCAGCCTAGTAGATTTCCCGAGATCGGACAAATCCTTAGGCCAGAAAAAACGTAAGTGTTCAGATTTTCCTTCCACCTTCCTCTGCTTGCCCCTGGTATTGTTGAAATATCATGTAGACCCAAAGGTAGACCCTGTGAATAAAGCTCCCTGAGTGGGACATCCAGAATAGTGCAACAAAGCAGCAAATTAAGAGCCTCGTAGGAAAGTCTAAAGCAAATCTAGGCCAAATTGTCTCTCAGATCTCTAGTCCTTCATTCCCTTTGGATCCTTCCCTTGAAAAACATTCTAATACACCTGGAATTGAGCCCTATACATAAACTACATAGGGAAGCAAGCTCATTTACAAGGTCCTTTCATTTTGATGCCTATCTGAAATAGGTGCATACAGGGTGGTTGGTAAAACTGTTTCAAACAACTGTCTGGAACTATGTAGACACTTGGACTAGACTTAAATGGCCAGTCCCAGGATCTGCTGTTATTTTATGGATGCTACTTTAGAGTAGCCATATCTGACTGTGGAAATGGGGCTTTACTCTAAACATCCTTTTTTAAAAATTGCTTACACTGCAGATAGCCAGTGATGGTGAGCTTGGAAGGTTGGGAAATGGGGCAGTGGCAGCTGGAGTTATGGAAGAGGGAAAAACACAAGGCAGGTGATGCTGGGGATAGAAGAAAGCAGAATAAAAGTGAATTGTCTGGGAGTTAACAAAAATATAAGAAAATATGAAATAAGAAAATATGATGTGACTCTGCCCCTGGAGTAATGCTTCTGTATAGGTAGTGTCAGGAAGGCTGGAGTGGTAAGTTTTGTATGGAGAGGTAGTATGTTTATCAGACTGAGCAATATCAATGGGACAAATTGTTGGGCACACCAGCCATTCTTTGGAAACAAAATAAAAATCTCTGGAAAAAATATAGAAACCTCAAAAGACAGAGTTAGTAGACATGTATTAGATCATATGGTTCATCCTTTGGCAGCAGCAGCAAATTGCCCCTTAGAGACAGAGGACATCAATTATTTCATAAAATATAGCCAGAAGGCCCATAAGGAACAGTATAGTTTAGACAGAGAAGCCTGAGAAGCATTTGATTTAGTGTAAGTCAGAACACCAGACCTACTAGACTCAGAATCCAAAAAATTGCCCTCAAAACTGCTCTTTGGAATTTCCATCAATAGTCTGGAGTAACCAGGAGCCAGAGCTTTTGTCCTCGTTATACTGAGTAGGTGCTGGAAGGGAGTCTTTCAGCAGGATGTACAAAAATGTATGTTGAGATACTCCCCACAGTAGTATATAAGGGTGTAGAGGTTTGGAGTACTCTTTTACTGCTCTTGTTTAGTCCATCCTGGAACAATGACGGTTGAGATGGAGTAATTGCTAATGGCCCTTTGAAGACCTGAACCTGAAGGATCTGGTTCCGTTAGATGAGGTCACTCTCTAAGACATAATTTGTTGCGAGTGAACAGATGTGCTCTTCTAATTCTGGGACTCTACTAGATGTATTCAAATCCCATCCAGTTCTGGCATTTGGGGCTAGGGCTCTTTAGGAATGACTTGGCTGTCCTGGATGAATTTGCTTTGTCATTCTCAGAGACAGTTAAACTCAGAGACAGAATTTGTATGCACCTCACATGCAGCTTCTTATTGTCCGTGTTTGGGCAAGAGATGGAACTCTGATCTATTAGTATAGTGATGACTTTGCTATGCAGCAGTTGGGATGGTTTTCCAAGTGGATGAGTGGAATGAATCACACTGGAAAGATGAATTGGAGAAAAATATCCTTAATGCTGGCCAGCAAAAGTGATCCTAGTGGGATTACTTCATCAGAGAAGAAATGTGTCACAGCTTTTTCACCAGTGACATAAACAAGTTCCTTCTTAGGCTGCCAGGAACAGGGGCAGATCTCCTGACACTTTTATTCATTCTTGATTTTATGTGTTTGGTAACTTGGTGTTATGACTCAGAAGAGAGGGAGCACAGTGCAGGTGTGTCAGCCTGCTCCTGAAGAAGAACCCTTCTGAGGTCTAATGAAAGCAAAATAACTACAGTCATACATAACAAATAATGTTCTTCTCAGCCTTAGGTTACGCTCTTCCTGCTCCTTTACTATGGACCTTCTCTGTCTTCTGCCTCTCTCACCTTCTGCTCCCTTGCCCCATGGAGGGTGCTTTTGCCCATCCATCACACATACCTACTGCAGAAACAAAACTTCTTTGCACCAGATCTCCCATCCAACCCTTTTCTTTTCCTTTGCTGCTGCTCTCTTTTCCCTCTCATGTTACTTTTACCAGTTCTACCTTTTTTTTAAACATACAATATGAAGAATTGATTTTGCACACGGTTCATGCGGAGCAAAGCCAATATTTCTTGTTATTCCTTCCACCATTCTTTTGCATCTGTCGTGCTGTTTTCAATAAACAATTAAACGAAGTACAAGTATTGCAGTCAACTGGGATTTCACCTGGTCTGCTTGCTTGAATATCCCTCCTGTAAAATGGGAATGTCTTACTCTGGAACCGCTATACAATAACACAGTTTCATGGTGTGATACTGTTCCTTGTTTCTCCTGTACTTTCACTGGCTGAAATACTGAGGGGAGAAAAATGGGGTAGATTTAGGTCTGACTTTGCATAACCTCATTGGTTAGGTTTTGTTTGCAAACCCAAGGATGCTTGAGATTCAGGTCACTTCTCTCAATCCCCCTGCAGTGGTAGGCGTGTGTGTGAATGCATCAGAGAGGAGAGATAAATGACTCACATTATGATCCATCTTTACTTCAAATAGTACTCAGCAAAAGCAAGAGGGTGGCTTTTGTGTTGCAAAACCCCGTTGATTTAATTTGTGTTTCGCAGAGCCAGGCGTGGTTTGGGCAGAGGTACTATACATCTTAACTCGCAGAGGGTAAGGGCAGCACAGACCTGTGGTTTTTAGTTTGCCTAACTTTTCAAAGGAAAGCTAGCAGATCAATTTAGGAAAAAAATAAGTACACTGTCTTTGGGCTGAGGATTTTTCCCTGATTCTTCCCTCTCAGTTTTCATTTCTGAACAGGCATCGTCATCTCATTTCATTAGAGGCAATACAATCTGAAGGGTAAGAAGGCAAAAATCCTGGCGATTGACATACGTGATGCAAACTAGCTCCTATTTCCTTTGTAAATCGGGGATTGTGGAACACTATAGCAGATGTCTTGTCAACTGGGGAAAGTCTGCTGTTGTCCTTTAAAAATCAGCTGCTGCTTAGGTGCATTGGTTCTCTTTAGAGCTAAAGCAGTGATGCTTCCAGAATCAGGCTTCCAGTCTTCCCTGAATTTTGAATCACAAAAGCATCTCCAAGGTCACTTCCTGGAATACCTTTGTATTTTCATCACTTCGGGCCATCTGGACTCGATGAACAAGGTGATATCTGTGAACTCCTTTGTGAACAACTAGCCATATGACAAAGGGAAGAATGCCTTTAAAGGTTGTGAAAAGGGGAGCAAACGCTCAGGCGGAATTGGGATTTCAGTTTTATTTTGAAGCGAGCAATGTAACCTTTCAAATTCACAAAGCATTGTCAGCTCTTATAATCCTTTATTAGTCTGTGTGGTTTTGATTTCTGTTTGTATGTTTACTATCTAGGGAAAACCAGATTTTGGCATCCTTTAGTCTGAACACTGTCAACTGTTGTAGGAATGAGGTGAGTAAGAATTACTTATGTGAGCAAGATTTAATTGGCTGAGCACTTGGGGAGAAGGAAAAAAGGAGGAAAACAAAAAGGAATATCTGTAGCTTGATTCAACCATTCTGTCCATTCTGGAAATAAAGGAAAAGAGAACCCAAGCTGCTGCATTTGTGTGATTGCACTAAAAGAGCAGCTTGTGTTTACATTTAACTTCCCATGATGAGACTGCTGGCTGTGTAGCTGGGAGCACAGATTTGGGATGTGCTGAGTACCTGTTTTTTTGTGGGCCCCATTACGGTGCCTCAAACAGCCAAAGCACAAACACATGTCCTTTGGATGTGAGTGCCAGCTTCTGAGGCAAAGGCTATGGAACTGGGGATTTCATTTTGTCTTTGTCAGTGCCAGAAAAGGAGGATATCCAGAAATAAGAACGACACAAATAGTGTTTGCTGTGGTGCTCTCAAACTGATTTTCTTTGTACAATGAAAGAGGTCAGCAACTCTTTATGCCACTGTTAATTCACCACTGCATTGAAATTCTCCTTGAGATCATCTAGGGCCAAACTCTGCCCTCACATTCGTTTTGGATAGTTTCTTAGGATGTCAAATGTCTCATTAGGCTCTAAATGTGATACGGAAAGGCACAAAACAATATTTTACAGCATGGCAGACCTGAAGCACCAATTGCATTGTAAATGCCCTCCCTCTTCTATCCAATTCATTCACAGTGGTCTCACACAGGTGATTCCCTGTCTTGCTTCCCCAATACCGAAAGCAAACCCACAGCTATATGCTGGAGATGTCAATAGCCTTTCTTTTTAAATAATTCCTGTTCTAGTTGGGAAGCTGTTCTTAGGGTTGAAGGAACTCCCTTCCTTCCCCTCCCCTCTTTCCAGATTTTTGGACAGACTGACTGAAGACCTGAAGACCTCTAGGCTGTCACTTTGCAATTCTGTACCTTAAAAAGCAATGATGGAGATCACTGGTAGGAACTCAGTGATAGCATGTCAAACCCTTTTCATTAAGCATGCCAGCTTGCATTCTAACCTTTGTAATCATCGTGGCTGTTGTCAGAATACACTAAACTTTTTGTTTGATCCCACTGAGTCCTTGAAGTTTATTTCATTACAGAGTATAATATCTCCTTGTGGAAACTAGGTAATAGAAATACCAAGAACTAGGAAACAGGAGATTTTGTGTCAAAAGAGAATTAAATTTTAATTAATCTTTTCAGAGTAATTCAATTGAGTCTTCAGGAGGAACCTATTTCTGCTTTTCCCACAGTTTCCAATGTTGATTCTGAGCATTTAAAATCTGTAATTCAGTAGCCTAAGAATACATCTAAATAGAAAGGAGGAGATACGTGTTAGACTGCATCTTGGGAGATTTGCTTGTATACAGGGATTGGATCTTTTTCTAATAAAAGGACTACTCTGTTTTGGTGGCAGCAGGAAGATGTTAATTTATTTTCCCCATGGCTCATTCTCCCTCCTCCTCTCCCACAGTATGTGTTCAGGGCTGCATGTATCTGTGTGCATACATATATATGAACACATATGTTAATATTCTGTAGTATTTCATTGGCATTTCCTTTTCTGGCTTTTAATTTAAGTGTGAGAGACAGGTTTGTTTGTTACTCCCTCTGCGTCCAGTTAGCAGTGCAAGAAAGGGTTATGCGCCAGCATGCATGGGTGTGGTATAAGTGTCTTTAGTCTTTCTTTGTATCTACAACCTCCCAAGCCTGATGTAATAATTCACACACGGGTGACAGCCAGTTTAGAAATGATTCTCTATAAAATGTAAGAGAATGCACTGAATGTATAAACTTGTAGCATTAGCTCCTTCTAGTTAGTTCTCGTCCACTCTCCAAACAACTACTTTATATGGTTTTATTTTGATCATCTTTAGATCTCTTGGCCTCACTCTTATTATTCTGACATGGCTTTCAATTAAAGCATTTTTGTTTCACAGATGATATCATGTTGATTATGATGGGAATGCATGTCACCTTGATGTGCTGATCCCCCTCCCTCCCCCCAGCTGGGGAGGGTTCGTCCTAAATAAATATGGGTAGAAGGTAGGCTGAGATTCACCTGCTTTAGGTGTAAAAAGCCCCAAATCACATCATCTCAGTGCAGTAGCTATTCACTGACACCCACTTTATGCAGAAGTATCTAAGGATATAACATAGAGCAAGGGACGGGTCAGCAAATCCTGTGCAGGGGCAGAGTGTGTCCGCAGGGCAACGCGTGGTGCTGAGCGGGAGCCGAGAGCAGCACACGTTCCCTCTCCCTCTTGCATTCACTCTGCAGCCTTTAATAGAAAATAAAATTAACATATTCATTTTAATCTGAGGCGAGGAGGAGTGACGTATAGTGCTTATCTGGCAATACAGGGTGTCCGTATCATCTTTGGAAGAATGGGGAACACGCAGGCAAATAGAGACACCTCTGCAGAGCTGAGCCTGATGAAAGGTGTGCGCTGTGGCTATTGAAGTGAGGGGAGCTAAGCACTCTGGAATCAGCCATTAAATGCCCAATTTATTTCCCATTTAATTCTCTCCTTACCTTTATTCAGAATTGTTTGATAATGGGAGGCTTCTGGATTTGGGAATTTAGCACAGGGAGGAGAGAACACTGAGATTATGTATTGCTGTTTCTGTGGGTATATATAGTATTGCTTTTGTTGTATAGTGCAACTTGAATTCAGATGCACTGCTCCCCCTCACCGCAGTAGGTAATACATCTAACCAGAAAGCTTCAGTGGGATGGGGCAGGGAGAAAAAAGAGAAGCAAAGAGTTGAAGGGAAGAGGGAGAAGAGAAAAATAGATCAATAGAAAACTGAGAAAAAATAGTAAAGACGATAAAAGTGGTGAGCAAGAATGAAGGGATAGGGCATGTGTAAGGAAAAGGAAAGGAAAACATGAAATGGCCTGAGGATGCTGTAAAATATAATCCTTCCAAAAAAAGGAGACTCTCTGGGAACCAGAACAAGACATGGTGCTAGAGCATTACCTCACAGGCTGAGCGGGGGTGAGACAGAGCCTAGAAGGACATTTAGGGGGGAAAAAAGAGAGCGTGCTTTTGAAAGTAGGTGCAGCTGGTAAGAAGGGAGAGATGGTGCTACTTTCTAGTGGGGTGCAAAGATACTGATTGTCCTTTTGTTAAGGGTTGTGATGTATTCAAATGTGAGGCTGGACCCATCAGGATAACTCCCCATTTTCCGAGAGATACATTAAAGGAACTTGACTGTATTGTACTTATGGGCTATTTATTTGACATGCTGTAGAAATTTGCTTTTCATTAAGTGAAGAGAGAAAGTGAATCTGAGCTAATAGCCTAATTTATAAAAGAAAGCATCTTTTCCTTAGCATGCTTAATGAAGGAGTTGAGCTAAAGCAGAGAGGGCAATAGAAGGCAGCCCCATGTGTGTGGCATGGGATAGCAGCGGCCACTGGGCCAGCAAATAGACCCAGCAGCTATTAGCATTTATTTTGGGGCACTTTTGAAATCTGTTTTTCAAGGCACATGCCTGCAGAAGCAGGGGCTGAACAGGCTCCTGACACTGAAACACTGTTATCAGTTCTTCCAGCAGAAAAGGTTTTGTGAAGACTGTCCCTGTGGCCCCTTTGAAGGCAAGACAGAGTTATACTACCACATAATACTGCCGATGGACCTCCTTCTCTCAAGCCTTTTCACCAGCAGCTATTAGTGGCTGTAATCTGATTTACAGAGGACTCAGACTTCCCCACCTAGGGCTCTTTATAGCCCAGGTGAACCAGCCTGCCCTGCCTATGCTAACAATGTGTGTTATCACATAAACCTTCACCTTCTCTCCTTGTATTTGTACTGCCATGCAGCATGGTAAACTTACCCAGAGAGTAGATAACAGATGAGCAGAGCTAATGACTACACAGAGGAGTGAGAAGGATGGCTGGCAGTGTAGAGCAAATGTCTGGAGTCGTCTTTGTCTGCACAAAGAGCTGTTTCTGTCTGAAAACAAAACAGATCAACGAAGGTGAGGATTCTGTGTTTACTTGCTGTAATTCCTGTGGGAATACCGTGAGTGAGAAAAATTGGAGTAAAAATATAAAAACTTAGAAATGTCCATGGATGATTCTTGAGAAATGTGCTGAGAAAATTAGATAAATAGTAAGGAACTCAAAGGAAAAACCCATCTGCGTTCAGAGCTCCCCATGACAGGCTGCAAATAGGAACCCTCATTTTCTTGAATGAAAGTGAAGGAGAAATACTAGGAAAATCTGTTTGTATTTTATTCAGTTGTATGATATAGATGGCATCTCATCTGCTACCTGTTAAGGAGCAATGTTTAGTTACAGCATCCTGTTTACTGCCATCCTTTTTTATTTGAGCATGTGTAATTTAAAGTCATTTGAAGAACTAGCAGTGTGGAACAAACTGCCTGAAGTGCACAAGGTTATTTCCTTAAAATTTGGGCTTTAAAGATGTGCAGAAAGGGGCTTGCTAAATTTCCCCCAGGCAGTCTTTGATTTTGCTTGGTTCCTTTGAACCAGCTTCATATAAAGTTGTCTTGGGAAGGCAATTGTCATCATGTTTCATAAGCAGAAGAGGGGCCAAGTCCATTTCTGCGTACGCAGGGACAGTGAGGTGGCACCAGCGCTGTTTGACCCTGTGTGTGAAGAAACCTATTTCTGTAGGTGCTGTGTTTACTGAGCAGGTCTGAAATGAAGAACTGTGTCAGAGCTTTCATACATGCAGAATAAACTGTGAAGAGGTTTCCCTCTCCCCCACCCTCATCTCACAAGCACTAAGCTTTAAAATTAACTCGGACTCACTTGCCAGATTGCTGGTAGGTAGTTCAGAGCTAATGTTTCTGAGAGAGAGAGAGTCTGGTGCTGTTTGAAAAACCTTTCTGTGAGAGCATTCAGCCTGATAGGGGCTGGGACATGGATGCTTTGGGAACTCCCCTTCCTCTGCTGTGGACTTTCCCCATGATGTCATGCCTATTTTAAAAACCTCTGGTCTGTTTTCTTGTTTCTTGTCAGAGTGTGAACCACCAGCCACATGCCTTGGGTTGCCTGCCCAAGCTGTGAAGTGTGACAGTTAAACCAAATTCCTGATTTGTGCAAAATGCCCTGGTCTGCCTATCTGATGAAGGATTTAGCAACACACAGCTGTCCCAGGTGGATGAGCAATGTCCTAATGCACTTCCCATCCAGCATCCTGCTCTGCAGCAGCCCGGGTCATACAGCCAAGAGGTGTCTAAATGTCACCAGTAAAGGAAATGTGTCAGGTGCAGTCATCCATATTGCCTTTAGCAAATGCAATGGTAGGATCAAAAGCCTAAAACTCCATCAAATAGAACAAAACAACAGATGAAAAGTCTAAAATAAAATGTTATAACTCAGAGCTTGTGGATAGGCTCATCCTTGTCCCAACTTCAGCATTTGCCTTTTGCTTCCTCCTTTTATTCCCTTCTTCCTTCAGCTGGCTTTACTGTGGGTCTTCAGTAACATTCTTTACACTTAGGAGTATGAACTTAATAATTAAAATCCTACCTCTGTAATTTGCCCTGTATTGACAAAGTCTGATACTTTCCTTGCTGAAGGCACTGCTGCTCTCCAGCACAGACATGGCTGGCAGAGACAGGGCTCTTGCTGGGACCATAGAGCTACACGTTCTGGTGAACTCTGCTGAAAGTTGCTTTTATTTGGGCCTCTCTGAGCTCAGACCTCCCTGAAGAGGTACCTGGGAGCAGAAGATGGGTATTTCTCCCTTCATGCCTTTGTATGAGGTAGCACCATTGAAAGCTGTGGCCTCACTAATGAGCAGCGTGTTCTGCTGTTGCTGCCCCAGCCAGCCAATGTGGAATAAGGTTCAGCTGAGGCTGGGCCTCCAGGGATCCATTCTGCTGCTGGAACGGGGAAAGCCAGAACTTTTGCTGTAGAAGCAAAAGGAAAGAAAGTGATGTGAGATCAGATACTTGCATGATCTTGTATTTTGGAAAGTCCAAAGGGATAGTAAAGCTGCCGAGAAAAAAGATTCAGTTCAGTTCTGCATCTTTCTTCCAGGTAAGCAGGCAGCGTGCATGGAGCCTGATCCAAAGCAAACTTCAGAGGGAAATGTCATGGCTAAAACTTGGTTAATTGCTGAGTCTTGTCCTTGTAATGTACTGCATTGTTAGCCAGGCAGTATTTTACTGAAAGCATAGCAAAATGCAGTGCTGGTTAAATGCAGCCTCCTGTGTGCTGTGGGTGGGAAGAGAGGCTGGGAATGCAGTGCCCCACGAGCTGTCCAGGGCAGGGCCTGGCCTCGGCATCCCCACGCCTCCCCAGCCGCTCCCCACTCTGCTCCCATGCATGTGTGCTGTGGCTCCTGTGAGTCAGATGCTGTTGTCTGTTTGACATGTGAAATGACTGAATCAAGTACACCTGGCGTGTTAACAACTCATTTTGAGTCTTGAGAGAAAATATAGCCTTTTGAGCTAATACAGCGCGCAGTGGGGGAGGAGAGTGACAGGCTGGAGGATGCTTGTAGCTGTTGCTAACAATGCAGTTTGCCTGGGATCTGAAAGGGTTATTAAAAGTTGCCATGTTTTACATTTTGTCTGCCCATATCTACATTTTACAAAAAAATGTGCCATGTGAAATGTAGATTAGGATACTTCAAGACCACCTGGTTGAGGAACATTGACTTAAGATGTGAATACCCGAATTTCATCAGGCTTGAGGGTATCTTCATGAGCAAAAAGACAGGTTGCCCAGCCACTGGAGGAAGTTAAACACAAGGGAGAGGTAATTTCCTTGTTCAAATGCTGCTGAAAGACGGACACTTAACAAAGCACATGTCTAAACAAGCATCTTATCCTCTTTTATGAGGAAATGCTGAGAAACCTGGAGCTGTTTATCCTGGAGAAGACTGAAGGGAGAACCTTATCAATGCTTCTATATACCTTTAAAGGGCAGATGTTGAGAGAATGAGGCCAATCTTTTATTTGTGGTACCCAGTGACAGGACAAGGGGCAAAAGACACAAGCTGGAGCACAAGAAATTCCACTTGAACATGAGGAGAAACTTCTTTGCAGTGAGGGTGAGGGAGCCCTGGCACAGGCTGCCCAGGGAGGGTGAGGAGTCTCATTCTCTGAAGGTTTTCAAACCCGCCTGGACGTTTTTCTGTGTGACCTGATTTAGGTGAACCTGCTTTAGCAGGTGGTTGGACTGGATGAGCTCTAGGGGTCCCTTCCAACTCCTACTATGCTGTGACTCTGTGAATATTTTTTCTAGGTATATTTTATAGCTATTTTTTTTTTGAGATGGTTTGTATTCTGAAGGACAGGCATGACAAAATTCCTTGGTAAAAAATATAAGAAACTTTAGGGTTTGAAATAATTCTGTGAATGTCTGTCCGTGCCTCTCTCCATCTCTTCCATCCTGCTCCATCCCCTACCTGCACCTGTATCCATCATTGCCCTGGCCAGCCAAAGGGAAGCAGTATCTTGGAAAATGAAGAAAGATGCATCTTCCTCAGTGCCTGTAGAGTGTGCATCAGTGCTCTGTGTAGGAATGGGAAAATGACAGGCCTGATGAGGAAGGATAAATACACCAGTCCAGGCAGCAGAACCAAAGATATCCCATAAATGGCATGCATCACCAGAGATGTGATGGCCATATCCTGCTCTGAGTGGGACCCAGCAAGCCAGGATTAGCTTCATGGAAATTAGCAGATGCTCCAAACTTGCATTAGCAAAATCACAGATAGAACTGGATTTCCTGAACTGTTTGCAAGAGAGTACACAGCTCTGGGCAGATGGAGTGTTATGGGGTCCAGCCCAGGAGTGCCAGGGCCGGGGAGCCATTTTACTCCTTTTCAGTTTTTAATAACTCTGGGTTTTAGCACTTCCACTTATTATTGCAGTGGTTGACAGGGGACCTACAGGAAAATCCAGTTTTATTGAAACTGAAAAGGTCAGTTTTGTTGAGCGTTTCCATGGTGAAAATAATAAATTAAATATCTTTAGACTTTTCACACTCCTCAGATCCAGGGACTGGGCTGACCGACTGGAAGATTTTCCCGTAAGCTATTTTAATAGTATCTTGTTGCACAGCACTTTTTTGGGGGGGATGGGGGAGACTGGGACTTGAGTTTTTTTTCAGGAAAATATTTTTCTCTTTGTTAAGCCAGATTCTTTATTTTTTGTAGTTCTGTCCATGAACAAACCACTGTCAGGAAGCCTTGTGAAGGGGTCCTAAGCCCACCAGGAATGCAGATTTTCAGTATCACCATTTCTGTCTCACCACAGAGGCTTCAATGTGCTTTGCCTTCAGTTGTGTATGAAGGCTTCTGTTAACTATCCTGCTAATAAGCATTTTGGGTAAATATTCTTTATTTTTTCTCCAGCAAATGCCAGCTGGGACTCAGTCATTTCCTACTGATGTCACTGAGGTCATGGTGAGTGTTTGCTGTGGGTTGGGTTAGTCCAGAATACATTTATTAGATACATTTTATTAGGGCTGAGGCTGTTTTTAGTTGATTGGTCTGGTGAGCGCTATCTCTCATTCCCTGAGCGTTGGATGGTATTCACAGCTACTGTCAACTTGGTAAGGAGCGATACAGGCATCCTTCTCTACCTTGAAATGTCTCTTTTCTTGTCTGCAAACCTGCAGATGATCCCCGCTGCAGGAAAGACATGCTAGAGCCCAAGAGGCTTCTCTCTGACTCCTAGGATAGAGCAGCTAACACATTTCTTGTTCAGTGGTTGTAACTAAATGCCCAGTCCTGCTCTATGAATTTTCAAATAATTTCTCATCAGTTTCACGTACTTTCTATATTTCTTTTCCCTTCTACTTGTTACTGAGGTGCCATGGGCATAAAAGTAAGGTCTTCCCTTTTAAAGAGTTCATTTGCTCCTACCACTCACTGCTAATGAGTTCATTCTTCCCATCGTTTTGATAAAGCTCTCTCAGTTACCAGATATGGTGACATCTCCTACAGGATTTCTTACATTCTGCAGTGTGTGGTGCTGTCACTGTGGAAGTCCTTCACATGATCACATAGAAGGGGGTCCTGTCACCTCCTCAGGCTATTCTGTATGTGTGAGTTATTAAAAAGGTGTAGAGAAGAGATGGCACTGGGAAGGGAGAGCTCTGCTTCAGTTAGTCTGTGACTCTTGTCCTGATCACTGATGTCAGGGAGGTCAGGACTGTGACTCCTATGTCATACTTACCAAAGTCCTGTGTATTTTATGCTGGATTTTAATCTAGAGAATGCCTGAGTTTGAAAGGACGGGCCTGATGTGGCCTTGTGGCACTGGTGGCTTACCCCCTTGGGAAGCCTTGGGCAGCATGAGATTGTGCTGGCCAGCTCCAGCAGATGCCAGGTCCATCCATCCATCCATCCTTTCTTCCTTCCTTCCTTCCTTCCTTCCTTCCTTCCTTCCTTCCTTCCTTCCTTCCTTCCTTCCTTCCTTCCTTCTTTCCTTCCTTTTTCTTCCCCACAGTAGACTGCACTAGGTATAACATGGTAATCCTTGGATAATATCCTCACAGTTTTTATAGCTCCCAGTTTTCTTATATCCCTGTACCTGCCTGTTTCTCTGCACAGTACCATATGGCAGTGTGTAGTTGGTGGGAGATGCTCCTCCTCTTACCTACCTTCCCACCCTCCTCCACAGCTGCTGGTTCATGCAGAGTACTCTCTCCGGTGGGTTTTTTCCCACATTGCACATGCATTAAGAACTCCAGACCTAATAGCTTTTAGCTATTATAGCTGACTTCAGGGGCGTTCTTCAGTCTACCTAGCTAAGAGCTCTTTCATTTTGCATTCAGTGTGACATAAATTGAAGACTGGAGACCTGGAAAACAAGTAGATTGCAAACTTTGGTTACCCACTGCCACTTTGAGTTTGTATTCACACAATGCTGCACACACATGTACACGTACTTGCTTACTTACTCACCAGGGTCTGGCTGTTGAACACCCACCAGTTGGTGTACACATGACTGTTCTTCTCCATCCCCCAGTGACAGAAGGTTAAAAGTAGCCAGTAAACTCAGGAGAAACTGACCATCTTTGTGATCAAAATGAAGACCTAGCAAGTAGCCAGTTTCATAGAGAATGTGTTGAACTCTGCAGAATTATTAATTTACTACACAAATGAAATAAAATGGGTCCTTGCCCCTTTCTCTCACTGCATAAATCCAATTCACTGCAACGGAATATTACTGTGATGTATGGTATCATAGGAAGCAATTACTGAGATGGGAAGAAAAAAGAAATACAAAAAAATTATGACTACCAATCTATACTTATTTTGCAGCTGCACTGGAGGGCCTGCTTTTACTTGGGAACCGTACACACTCACAGAAAGACAATGCAGCCCAATACAGGGAGGGCAGGAGAGGAATTATCCCCAGTGCAAGGGTAAAGATGTGAGGAGCAGGGACCTTGAGGAAGTCACTCAATATGAAGCAAGGAATCTGTGGCAAAGCTAGAGCTCACTGCAGAGTCCCAGCACAGCAGTGCCTTATCTGAAAGATCATCTTTCCTCTTATTAATAATGAATATGATCTTTCAAATAAGATTTTATATATGTTTAAATTTAATAGCTCATCCTTCAGGAAGGGTTCAATCCTGATAAGTACTACATCCAATTTGGGCTGGTTTAGATCTGTTGGGAGCTGAGGATGCTCCTCTTTTCCTGAATCAAGCCCTTTGCGAAGCCGATGCTATTGACAGATTACCATTTATAGCTCTTTATTGCTTACTGTAGGTTTATTGCAAATTCCTTTCCTGCTTAGTTCTCTTTCTCCTCTCTCAGAACAAACATAATGTACAGCCCATGTAAATATAAAACATTAAGCAATTACTGGGTTATTTCAGATGCAGTGCTAATAATACATCATTTCTGAAAACCACAGCTTCAGATGTAGGGCATGCTGTACCAGTCATCTCACATGGTGCTCACTGGAAAGTGAGCTCAGCCATTACTGTTGTATCCCTGAGTTATTACTCACTCACCCCAGGAAACAAAGGGGAGTCCCGGAGGTTAATGTGTTTAGTAAAGCAATTTGAGGAAGCTGAGCTTGTATCTGCTTACACAGAGTACAGAAGGTGTTTAAACAGCACACTTCCATCTCGTGCTCTTGTCTGCTGACACCTACATCACTGTCTTGCTTTTGTAATGAGTGCCAGTCTTCTGCTGAAAAAAGAAACGGTGAGTTGGAGAATTTGCTGTGTGTAAGGCCCCTCAAGCAAATTGCCTGGCACCACTTTTAAGAAGCTAGATGAAGGTTCTTGCTGAAAAAGGAAGACTTGTGAATGTATGTGGCTTTTGTGCCCTTCTGTCCTGCTCAGCTCTGGGATGTGCCCTGGAAGCAGCCTGGGCAGTGTGACAGGAGGGCAGGGCAATGGTCCGGGCAGCAATGCCTTTCTGAAGGGGATGAGGGGCAGGGACAGTGCACTGTCCTAGGAAGCCACATCCCACTATGTCTCTCCTGTGTCCTTGGTGCTCTGTGTCTAGGCAAGTGAGGAAAAAGTGCTATTGCCTGTCCTCAGGACCAGAATATTGCCCGAGCCTTGTCTGTGGAGCGGGTCTTGCAGTGCTCTTAGTCTGATGCAACTGCTCCAAACCCCTCCCTGGGGCTCAGGAGTGCATTAACACTAACATGAGCACAGCAGCAACACTGAGTAACAGTACCTCTGCACCTCTCCCACTGCCCCTGAGCTTGTGTGGGAACACTGGGGCATTGAAGGCCCTTAAATGTCAATCTATGTGTGATTGGCACTGCCATAAAGTGGGTCGCTGCTGCCAGCTGAGGCACTGGGTGCTCCAGCCTGCTTCCCTTTGCAATGCATCTGATGTATTTGAGGGTGTTAAATTTTTTAGCGAGTCCCAAAGGCACATTGGTAGGGCAGGCTCAGTGAGGTTTGTTCTGCCTGCGTTATGCCTGCTTGGTGGGTAAACAGCAGAATGAATCTCCAGAGCTGTCAACTCAGTGCCTCCACCAGCACTGAAGTCCCTAAAAAAGTTGTTTTTAAAGAAAGGTCCAGATGCATTGTGCTTCCTTGGAGAACAGAATTGGAAAAAAGGCTAGGATGTGCTCAGAAAACCTACTTGCTACTATTTATAGACTTCTTTGCTCCACCAAATAATCCATCTTCTGAATTTCTGAAGTTGGTTTGGTAAAATATTAAAATCAATGCATTGCAGGTCGTTGTTGTGTAGCAGGCTCAGAGTGACTCAGCGACAGCATGCCAGCCTTTCAGCTTTGCAAATTACTATGCCCTGCTCTAATTATTGCTGGTTTAATAGATTTTGTTTGGAAGGGAACCATGGCTGTCTGCAGGCAGGAGCAGACCCGGCCCAGCCCCACATGCCCGGGAGCCCGGCCGTGGCAGAGAGGGGCCGGTGCGGACACCCGCCTCGGATGGCAGCCCTGCTTTGTCCTTTTGCAGTGATAAATGAGTTTTTACTGTTGGAGTTTTGGCTGGCCTTTTCCAGGCGTTTGGCTCGCAGCTGAGCTAGTTGTCATAGCAGTAATGGGACTGCCTATGATCCCGATAAGGGGTCAGTTTGCTGACGGATTATCTTGCCCTTTCCTTTTTCATTTGGAATGTGAAAAATGTGCTTCTTATGTTTTATTGAAAATACCTGAGCCTCAATTCCAGTGTGGGATCCTTGGTATGTGGCAGTACTTAGATGAGGAGGGTTGGTATGACAGAAAGAGTGCAAATCATAAGAATGAGCTGTGATTTTAATCTTTGAACCTTGTTAAATTTGGAGTACCAGAGGGCACATCTTTGGTGCAGTGTCCATGTTTAATTTGTGTTTGTGTAGGAATAAGCAGTGCTCACTTATCTTTGCATCATTTACCAATTACATGAAGAACATACATAATTATGATTCATTTATTTAGATTTTCTCTTGTGGGATTTCCATGAGTAGAGAGATTTAGAGAGAATTAAAAGAATGTGGCTAGCTTACTAGCAAGGCATTATTTCAGCCTTCCTCTGGCTGTGCATCATTCCCATTTGATTCAGTGTGCAAATGCAGTGGCCACGATCTAATTCTTTAGGGACATCATCAAAATCTTCCAAGCTGAACATTAATTGACAGCCTGTTTCGAAGGCCGTGATTATAAACTGTAACAGCACCAGGGCAGGTTGGTTTCTGGGGAAAATAACCAAACTTGGGGCACCATGTGCAAGTCTCCACAAGCCGTGTTTACAATGCACTTGTCTTTGGAACATACAGAAGTTTCCAGTGTCAGGCCTGTGCTTTTGTTACATTCAGAATTTCAGTGCATTTAAGCAGCGGTGATCAATAGTTCTTCACATCTTTCTCTCTTTCTGATGTGCAGAATGTGCTGAGCAGGGCTGAGAAGCGCAGCTGTGAATAACAGGCTGCTATTCATTCCTTTGGGAGACACTGGACTGCTTTGGTCAAATGACTATTTTTGGAAGAAAAATTTTGATTTCTCATAGAAGCCTTAAGAAGCGGCAAAAATAAATCATCTTTATCCCAGAACTGGAGAAAATTAAAATATTTTCAGCTTTCCTATAAAACCCAGACTTCTCAGCAAAAATAAAGAGGCCCAGCATTTCTGCTGCTTTCTGTTCTGCCACGTTCCCCCACAAAATTCCCCAACACATTCATAAAAGAGAATTAGACGGAAAAATTCCAAGAAACCTTGGTATTTACAAAGGGAATTTTTATCAGCTCTCAGTTTGCAGCAGAAAATCTCATTCCTGCAGAAAAAGCAACCCAGACATATGTCTTTTAATGAATTTCAACCACGAGCATCAGTTTGTGATGTATTGGCCAAAGTCTAGTCAAGAGAGTGGGATATTAATAGTGCTGTGAGCAGGGGAGAGAGATTGGCAGATAGCCTGTCTTCACATTTTGCAGAAGAAATGGCCAATCTGTATTATTTACTATCCTTAAGTAACTTGCCATCATCCAAAGCTATCCTCTGTACTTAGACAAAGCTCATGGTGACTTAAAATAATTTCACTGTGTTAGTGATTCAAACTGAATGCTGGGACTGAGCCATGTACTAGTGCACCGGTATTAAGTACCTAGTCCTGATGGTTTATAATTAGGGGAGGAGAGGAGTCAGCCTTCTAATCCGTTGCTCCTCCAAGAGTGGCAGATCCTCTGGGCTGCCCTCATGGGGCCACTGAACAGTTAATTATTCAGCCACATGGGAAAATGGAAGGACCTTCTGGTCCACTTTCTGCTGGGAATCAGATAGGAAAGGAGCCTGCTTTGTCCATGCTCTTCTGAGGGACTGTTTCAAATAGATAAATCCTCCTTTTTGGGGGGAAAAGTGGGGGGAAGTTGATTAATTGACATTTTGTGGCAAAGCATGTTTGCCAAAAAATCCCTACCTACTCCTAATTAGAAGGCTATATCTAGCCTCTGTGTTTCAGGCTTATAATTCTGTTTGGAGATCAGATGGTGAATTTTTACTACTGAGAGCAATTTCCTAAAAATCTGTTTAGTATTCTGGCAGTTTGCAGGATGGGGAAAAAAAAAAGGCTTAGAGGCAAATTTTCTGCTTGGTGCACAGGGAGTTTTAACACATAATAACTGCAGCTGGGTGGGTAACTCGCTACACTGGAAATTTACTTCTTCATATCTTGAGATTGTAAAGCAAGGTGGTTTTCTATGTAAACTTGGAGGAGAGGATGCCTTTTTAGATCTCAACCTTGTAATTATGAGGGAGCAGACAAAGTTTGTAATACACAGAGAAGGGAAATATGTACTATTTTAACCAAAACCAGCTGAAATAGTTCAGGTAGACTTCTGCTAGTTGGCAATGTTACCATTTCTTAAAAATCATATGGTAATTGAATCTAATGTTTGTGCTGGAAGCTGAATGCATTTCAAATGTGAGTTAGACCTATGTAATGCAGAGCAGTGGTGCATAATTAAAGCACTTCATAACTGAGATGGTTATATTTGCGTGATACCCCTATTTTCAAGGCATCTGCAACACTTCTCAAAATGAATCAAATTAGGTTAAGAAACTTTCTAAGAGTTTGAGATGGAGGAGTGAGGAAGACAGGACTTTAAGGCAGTAGTTTGCTTTGGGGTGAGCCATCTGATGGTCTCCAGTGTTCCACATGACACTGTGATCTGAACTGTGCCATGGACCATAAGATTATTTTAAGAGTGTACCTAATGCTTTGTCTCTTTGGAAAGCTTTGATTCCACAAGCAAGAGGAAGATTTTTTTCTAGGTGATCAAGCTGAACTTAATCCAAATTAAACCCACAAGCCACACATGCTGGAGATTTGAAGGGGCTCAGCACCTGCTGTCTTGGGCTCCTAAACTTACTCCAGCTGAAACAAATGACTTGCTATTGGAGGCACTGCTGAAACCATCTACATGGCTGGCTGAGTTTCTGCTTTAACATTGGATAGGTCTCTTTGTGGGAGTAAAAACAGTCTGAAAGCTGCTCTGAATGTCTCTGGTAAAGGCCAGCCTCCAGAAGAGTACCACAGAGGACAGCAGGGCCAGGGAATGGGGACCATGAGGCTGGTAAGTGAAATGGCAAAGTTTGTCACATAAAGAAAAGCTGAGAGAAGATGCAAGTTCTGTGCTACAACCCTTAGGAGGAATTAAACCCTGTCTCCAAAATACTCTTAATTGGAGCTGACTGAAAGATCTGATATATTTTAGAGGTTTTGACAGTGATGGAGACATGGATAACTTGGAGTGAGAGTTTTTGTTAACTTTAACATCTAGATTGCTCTTGGCAGTAGTAGCAAGCATGTTGGATGAGTTATTCATTGTAGTTTCAAAAGTTCTCAGATTTCCACAACCACATTTTTAAGTGTCCTCCTGCTCCTCATATATTACTAATATAGAAGCTGTAGTATCTTTTCAATTTCCTTAGCTCTTATGATATTTCTTAAACCACCTTAGTCTGGCAAAACAAACAGTTCCCCATTATTACACTAAAGATGTAAGGAAAGCTCAACCCAAATAGTGTCTCCCCATCCCTGCTAAGTTGGCATGTAAGCGATGAAGTTCATACTAAAAATAATCTTAGTTTTTAAAAGCTTGCTTAAGTTGGAGAAGTTATTCCTAGACAGCTCTCAGAATACAATGCTCATGTCAAAATAGTCTCTTTGCACAGAGAATTGTGAAGGAATAGAGAAGCAGAACAAAACGTTACCGACAGAGCTCTGTGAAATGTGTTTCGCTTCATAAGGGCTGCTGCAATAATTTTCTTCTGATTTTAACCTTTGTGGGTTTACATTACAATGCTGTGGCTGGAGCTTTGGATTCAGGTGGAGACAAAAACCTAAAAATAAACTTATTTTGTTATAAGAGAAAGAAATGAGGTCTATGTAACTTCAAAATGCAATCACAGATGTGCTCAGGTTCACTCGACTAGTTCTGATAGCGAATCAGTTGCTAACACTTGCAGTGTTAATTTAAAGCTAGTAGCAGAACCTGCCAAAAGACAAACGAGGCAGGTTCCCCACAGCTTTATATTGCTCCAGAAACCTTCTTCTAAATAAGTAGTTTTCTCCTACTACTAATTCATTAATGTTACAGTACTGTGTTTTATGGTCAGAGTAAGATGTGGGAGTTTCTCAAGGTGGATATTATCATTGTGGCTATAAGCAACAAAAAGCAAGGCAGTTGTGTGTCAGGCTTTGTGGGGCTGTTGCTGGAAATGACTTGTTATGGTTGTGTCAAAATGGTTCAATGCATCTGCAGACCAGCAATGCCTGTGGCTACTGCTACACCAAGCAGGCTGCTGTGGCCAAGAGTGCTGCACTTGCTGAATCTAGAGGTGGGTCCCAGTGACTGTGGTACTGTGCTGATATGCTTCAGCTAAAGAACCATGGCTTTTAAGGTGCTTGACCTTTTTGGAAGTTTGCAGGGGTCTGGGATGGTGATGAAGGGCTCCTTTCCACTGCATGCCTTTAAGAAGCTACCTTCTGTAGGCTTTGGAGTAGGCTCTGTGTAGCCAACACAAAAGCAATCCCCAAGAAACAGGGCTAGACAAAAAGAGGTGAGGCTGAATGGAATAGATGTTCAGCAAGGGAGCATTTTAAGTGCAATTACATAAGCTTGTCTGATCCTAAAATTTGATTAAGAACAAATAAAATTATATTGCTGGGCAGTCAGAGACTTCTCTGACCACTTTAATCCCTTGCCTAGGGCAATCTATGAATATTCAATGTGATGACCGCTCTGATAATACTGCAATCACCTGAACATACAAATCATGGCTTTTCTTTATCCTTGAAGTAGGATGTTTTTCATTATTTTCCCCCTGATTGACTAGCACACCTTGAACTCAGCTGCTCAGTGGTTAAGGCTCCCGGATCATTGTATGCGGATCTTGGCTATGCCTTTCTCATCATAGGATTGATTATTTGAAGTCTGAAGTAGTTGTGTGAGCACCTGCTAACCAGGTTTCAGATTGTCTGAGTGGTTCAGGGTTTTTTTTTTTTTTCTTCTGAGAAAAGACCCCCTCCACAGTGTCTGTATTAACTAGCTCTGCTGCCTCTGGTTTTGTGCAGGCTGGGGATGCTGGGTTCCCGCTGCTTCCTATTCTGTCAGCTGTGGACAAAGAAAGCATTTTATTCCTTGTGTCTTTGCACTAGAATATTAGGCTAAACATAAAATACTCATTAAATTTCCATGTAGGCCCATTTCCTGGACTTTGACCTTTCCCGCTGCTCTCCCTCAGACTCTTATCAAGTGCTCCAGATCTTTCCTGAGTGGTAATGTCCCACACTGGCTAAACTTCCCCAGCAAAAGTCTTGGTACCCTGCAGGACTAGCAGACTATCCCCTTATTTATGCACACATTTGTCTCTTTCAAAACTGTGGCATTCTTGATTCCCACTCTGTAATTTACTGTAATTGCTAGATCCTTTTCTAAAGAACTAATCAATTTTAGTCCATCCTGTATTTGGGCACTGGAGTATTTTGCATGCTCTAATTGAAATGCACCCTATTGTCTGTTCTAGTTCCCCAGCTTGTTGGGACTATTTACAATTCTGATCCTAGCCTCCCACATATTTGCACTCCCTTCTGGCTTGGGGTCATTTGCAAATGTACTGAGAATACTCTATGCCCTACCTTCCAGGTCACTATAATACAGCATTGAACAAGAGCTGGCTTAGGACAAATCCCCAAGGGATGCCTTTGTTTTGTGCATCCCTCCATTTTGACAGTAAACAATCAATAACTCCTCCCCAGCTGAAGTCACCCTGTCTAGTTTGCATCCACCTACTGTAGCTTAAATCTACATTGTCTATCCATAGTTTATGAAAAAAAAAAGAGACACAATGTCAGAGACTTACTAGGTGAAGTATGATATTTACCCTTCTCCCTTTGCCCCAAGGTCTGGTACCTTGTTGCAATACTAAATGCTGTTGTTTTGACATCATTTTTATGCCAGACTCATGCACAGTGCTGTTCATCTCCTTCATGTCCTCTGTGACCTTACAAATCACTTGTTTATTTGTTCCAGCATTCTTTGCTGCCCTTTCATTCCTCACTCCACCATCCTCCCCCAAATTCAGCAAGGGCACTGTCATTTTCCAGTTGTCCTGTGCCTCCTCTGTGACTTCCCGAAGGTGATCTCCTAATGATGTCCCTGACCAGTTCTGCCTAATAACCTACAGGCTATTTACCTCAGAAACTAGTTGGCTGAAGGAATCAGAAGGCTCTAACTTACTCAAGTACCCATGGGTCTGGGGATCCCGTTTTCTTTTTCCTTAAAGTAGATGATGACAGTTACTTCCACTATAGGTCTTAATTGTTAACTCTCTAGATGGTGTTGACCTTTTGATGGAGATTATTGTTGAAAAGAAAGCCTCAAAATGATGAGCATTCACCTCTGCTGAGCAGCAGTACAACATTGCTGATTTTCCTCCAATTATTCAGTTACTTTCCAAATTTCTTAGTTATACCCTGCTTTATGGTTTCACTGACCTTATTCCAGCCTACTTTGCAATCTGTTAATGCCTGCCCTAATAGAGTCAGGCACTTTGTAAAGCCATGTCACACAGATCAGCAGGGAGTGCAGAGGAAAGACCACGTGGTGGGGGATAGCGGCATGTGCTGCTGACCTCCCTCCTGCTCATGCAGAAATAAGCGTATCTTAAAGTCCCTTCTGTCCCTTGTTCCAGGTCTATGCTAAGTCAATGTAGACTAATTAGATGATTTGGCCCTCATTTTGCCATTTAGGAGGCAGAAGGCAACTGGTAAATATCACAGACAGCCCTTGTCTTCATGCTGAGCTGCTCTATTGTGTTTCTGCCGCGCGTGGCTGTGTGCGGCGGAGCCAAAGGACCGCAGCTGGGAGGAAATTGCAGACAATGAAAGTCCTCTGGCCTAACTGGTCATTGTGATATATAGGAGAATTGTGTTAATTCATATAAACTGGCTTTTGCTGAGGCTGCTTCTACTTCAATTTTATTTTGAAAAGAGGAAATTATTTTCTCTCCCTACTGCAGACTTCATAATGCTTATTGTATTCTCCGGTCGGGTCACTTGGTACCTGAAGCATCCCACTGCTTTTCTGCTGCAGATGAAAAAGTGCTTTTTGTTTCCCTTGTTCTGGCTTGACCTTTCCTGTTACAGTGCCATCTGCATCACTCTGACGTCTCAATTTTTGTGGGCTCAGCCGGTGCATGAGGAAGCCTTTGTGGAAGATTTAAAGGAGACAATCTCACAGGTCCTGACATCTCCCTTCTAGTTTCAGACCTTGGCTTCTCTCAACTGCGATGGGATTATTCCTCCAGTGTCCCAGTTCAGTCTGATTCATCCTTCCAGCAAATCTGCCCTGAGAGCACCCTCCTTCTCTATGTGGGGAAATTGCATTCCCCAGAGGGCACGTGTGCTAATGACAGCACAGTCCCAGGCTTCCCCGCCTGGCTAACAGTGCTGAGCCAAGTTCAACCTGGAGCATATTTGAACCATCCTTGGCATTGCAACAAATTCCCACAGGAGTTGGTCCTTTTGTATCCCAAGACAGCAATCATCCTTTGGTCCTTGAGGGGTTATAGGCACAGAATGGGATTTTGAGGTTTTTATTTGTACTACTTTCTTTACATGTGTCAAGAAGTCCTTGGGCCTTGAGAGATGCCATGGAATCACTCTGCCTGTGTTTGCTGCCTGCGTTAGGCCATTTAGTCAATATGCATTCACCATAAAAGTGTAGTGATATCCATCCTATAGGGGCCATTCTCTTTATGGGATAAGGCAGGACTCAACATAAGTGACTGTTGAAGTATGAGCTGAAGAGAGAGGAGGTGGTTTGAGTGTTGCCCTTGCCAAGGGCAGCCTCCCTGGGGAATGCTTTTGTCAAACAGCTATATCCTTGGTAGGACCTAGGGTAGACCAGGTCTTCCCAGAGGTATAATTTAACCTCTTCTTTTTAGGAAATATTGTTTTCCTCCTCCTCTGGACTTCTGAGCTCTTTCCACCAGGAACCATTCCCAAATCTTGATTTTTTTTTAATTTTTTTTTTTAAATGTTTTAAATTTTTTTTTTTAAATTTTATTTTCCTTTCACTGTCTCCTTTCTGTTGCTCAGTGCCTGAACTGGAAAAAACTAATAAAGCTTTTACAACTTAATAAAGCACTGCTGCTCTTGCCCTATACTTTTCTCCATGTACTTCTTAGACCCCTATACCTTTCTTATAAGCCCTCCACCTCATTTTCGTTCTTATTACTCCTCTCATACTTGTCTCTTGCTCATTTTAAGATTTTTCTGCACCTGACAGACCTGATAAATGAGAATTGGCTTGCTAATAACCAGATAAATTTCTGTGTGAAGACAGGGTTAGAAGGTCAAGACTTACTAGTTCTGAGGAAAACTAGTAGAAGTTAATGCATAAATCAGAATTTGAAGTCAAATTTCCTCCTATTTACTGTTGTAAAAAGCAAAAGGACAGGAAAACATTAAATTGCATTGAAAGACAACAATGTCAACACTAGTAATTTTTGTATCGTGATACATGATGGAACCCACTGCTTTTGAGTATCAACATATAGTGATGTTTATGGGAAAAGGAGTAAGACGTGGATTTATGTGGCTCATGAGAACTCACACCACGAGAGAAGATTTGATAAATAGAATAAATTTGTAAGATATGCTCATTGAGTTTATTTATAAATGTGTGTGTCCATTTAGAAATAAACCCCCTGGCTTCAGAGCACAAAGCATTCACTGGTAGGAGAGGGTTTTGTCACCAAGGCACAGCTGGGCAGCATGTGGGAACCCTGCTCGTAGAACTGCTGCTCTGCCCAGATCTGCAGCAGATCCCAGTGCCCACAGGGGCATCCCCAGGCTGCTGAAGCTGTGGGGTGTTTTAGGCAGCCTGCCTGTTAGCTTTTTTCAGGAGGATGAAACTGGCATCTCTATTTCAGAGAAGCTTCAAGATATAATGAGAACACACAGCTTGATTTTTGGTTTTGTACAACTTTCAGTATTAAATACACAGAATAAGGCTCTGAAGGAGTTTGTGCTTTGTGTTCCCAGCACACACTACAAAGCCCTCTGACTGGCAGAGCTAACACCTGGAAGATGCTTTACTGGCTACATACCTTGAAACATCTCTGAACCCCAATATGTGTGCACATCTATACAAATCTACATTCACACTAAGAAGTATTTTCTTCTGTTATCTTGTGTAAATGTTAAACATCAGTATTTTTGTTGTTATTATGTTTTTCGTTACCTCTTTGAAGCTGACGTTAACTAGCAAATTAGTCCCCAGTTTGACCACAAAAAAACTGTCACTAGTGGCTGCAGAACAGTGTGGTATTTAATTGGAAATGGCCATTGCAGCAGCCGCAATGGTACTAGAGCAATTAAGCCAAGCACATCTCTAGAGGCTTTATGACCTACGCCTTGTCAATCTTTGACATGCAGCAAAACACCAGTATGACTCATTTACAATATATAAACTGAGGTAAAGAGTGTGAGTCAGTCTCCATAAGTTGGAGTGACCTGTCATCAGCTGCTGATGGTGGGTACACGATTGTTGCCTTGCTGATCTCTGGGTGCATGGGCATGCCACTGCTCCACAGCCTGTGCTCTGTCAGATTTGCAATGGTATGGCCAACCCACAGTGAAGCTCAGGTTTTGACTGTGGAGGCATCCACATCAATGATATTAGAGGAGCAGATATTATTGCAACTCTTTGATAAATAGTTACAGCAAATAAGGGGCAGATAAGATGCTATGATGGGAAGACAGGTTACACAAGATATACTGGGAAGAAAACAAGTTAGATAGCTTTGTAAATCACAACAAGGAGTTGTGTGACACAATGTTTGCTCTTTGCTGGAGATGCAGTACCTACAACCAGGAGAGTGGGACTGGTAAATGAGAGAAGTTAGGTGTAAGGAGAACCTCCAGGATGACAGGAAATTATCATTTTATCAATACACCTGGCAGCTTAGGCAGACATAGGCTCACGTCTATCCACTTTTATTAATGACTTCAGCTTAAAGAACAGCAAAAATGTTCACAATGGACTCAAGATCCCCCCACAATCTCCAGGTAATATTAGTGGTCCTTAGAGCAGCCCCTATATTTTGCTTCCCTTTGCTGTCTATGTGCTATATACTTCTTCATCCCTCTTGGCCTGGGATCCCACCTCACACTCAGGGGAACTGAGGTTAGTGATTTCATCCACTGCCAAGCAAAAGGATATGTTGCACAGCTCCTTCCATACAGCAGCAGGGTAGAAAATCTTGGTAGGATCCTTTTTCTTTTTTGCAAGGATATGGGGGCAGGCAAGCCAGGAGCCAAGTGGGGATGTTCTCAGGATTTCTGAAAGTCCTTCTCAAGCCGCTGTGTTTCATCCCTTTTTTTTTTTTTGCAATCTTCTTGAGCTAAATGACACATTGATAAACTGTCTAAGATAAATAGTGTTTTCCAGACATTACTAGACGGTGGGGAGTTTTTCAATGATCCTTTTTCACCGTTTAAGATCAAAAAGGTTTGTAACCAGTGAAATGGGAGGAAGAAAAAGCTTCTTGATATTGCAGTGAGTGTTTAAGTATCCCATTGTTTAGTTAACATGTTTTGACAGATGTGGTTTCAAGATGCATAAAAGTCTGAAAAAAACTCCAAACCTTTATAAACTCATCAGTTGAGGACTGAAATTTAGATTTACTTCTTACTGAATAGAGCTATTGTGTTGTACCATGAAGCTAGTGAAAATGCATGGCCGTAACAGTGCTTGGATTTAAAACACTATATACCAGGTGGACTTGCATGGAGTGATCAGAATACTAAGTGTCACCAGTGGCTTACAATGAGACTGAGAGATTATTTGTTTTGGGAAGACAGATGAGTAGACCTGCTATAAAAGTGTGAAGCATCTCTGATTGGAGGATGCATGGTTAGACAGGCTGAACATCTTTCATTATGATTAAGCAATATCAAGCACTGAAGATGGGCTGCTTGTTCTAGTGAGGCCATTGCTCCCTGCATGTCATGGCAAGTTAATCCTCGCCTCTGGCTCAGCAGTAGCTGTGGGATGACTTTTGGCGTTTGGAGTACGTTTTGCCACTTGTTCCCCTTCTCCAATTTCTCTGCTTGAAGGAAGATCTATATGTGAGAATAGTCAGCCTGAGCTTTGATCTGCTTCAGGATTTGATACAATATCACTGTAATGTCTGCCATGCAGAACAGAAGGCTTTAAAAGAGAGCGTAGCACCATCTTCATCAATTTTGAGCAGGACTTTGATAAGACTTGTACTGCTCTTTGATTTTCTGCATCCTGCAAGCTTCCACATGTAGCACTTGCTGTGCTAGGGCTTCAGAGGGGAATCTCTGGGGATCTTGTCCATTGCTGAAGTTCCAGGTTTTGATCTGATCCTCATCTTGCTCCCTGCAGATGAAAAGTGACATGCAAGCATGTCACACAAACATGTCACTTGCTTAGGAATTTGTCATTTTGAGCCTTTTGCAGGCAGTACAGACCTCCTAGCCCACACTGAACAGAGGCAATAGCGGTAATTCCAAACAACGTTTGTGAAATGACGGCTTTTGGCTAACTGAGCTTGCCAGCACAGTCCTTCCTTGCTGGCCAGCTGGGCCTTCTGGAAGACTGGCCAGCCTTCACTGCAGGGATGTGCTGCTGGTACACACGTTTGGCAGAAAAACATACTGGGAAAAGCAGGCACAGCTACTCGTTTGGATGTTGGTTACACTGAGTCTGATCCTCAGCTCTGCAGCAGTGTTTAGATTTCTGATGCTTTGCTGTGTCTACTGTGTACTCCAGCCACCTACACAGAGGCAATGCTGCAGCTCCTCAGGGCTTACAGCAATCCTATTAGTTAGGGTTTTGTAGGGGGTTTGCTCTTTCCCCCCCAAATATGTTTAAACAACTAGTAGCATCATGCTCGGCTTTACTCAACAAGAACAGCAGGAAAATTACAGCAAAGATGTAGGGGATTAAACAACAGGCACCTTCTCATCTTACCAGCACAGCTTTTACTGAAATATCCTTACAGAAAGAATTTGAATGGTTCTGATTTTACACAGAGTAGCTTTAAAATAAACGCAAAGTGTTAAGCATCTTAAAATTTCAGTCACTAGAATACTTCAGGCTATGGCAGTATGTAAATATACTTTCTTATGCTCACTAGACTCCTGCAGTGGTTTGGGCATTCCTAGGGTAAAAGGGGAATGTTCCTGAAGGATGGAGTCAGGGTTGCCACCGGTGTGTTGTAAGTCTTCTCCTAGCTGCTAACGAAGAGGTCCTTGCTCCTGTTGTTTGTAACCAAGAAGGCTGAGGGCTCCCTGAGGCTCTGATTCCTGTGCTCCTGGCCATCTGTAACTTTCAGTGTAGTACCATGACATGACCAAGAAAATGAAAAGGAAAAAACATTTGGCGTCTATAAGCACCTTTGAAAAATCCATCCAGTAAAGTGTTCAATTCATATATTCACTGGTCATTTTTGCAGCTCTTTAAGCTGAAAATAAAGATGGGAAGGAGGAAGTTAATCATTACATGCCATATTCCAAATAAATTTAAAAAGTTGTCAGATCAATTATTTATCAAACAGCTTTTTTGTCCTCTGTAGTAGTATGGCAGAGAACCACACTTAATTAGTGTTACCTTGGCTCACCAGCGCATTTTGGTTTGGCCTTGAAATTCTGTAGGCCAAGTTATTAAGCTGCTCAGATTCTTATGAATTTGTTTGCTCATTTTGGCTATATATTGCTAGACATCCAAATAGATGTATGCCATTGTTGGATTTACTCCTGAAGTGTTCAATTTTACCTTATGCCCTTGGCAGATCTTTCATAACAGACCATTTGATGAAAAATAATTTCTGTGAATGTCTTCCCATTTGCTTTTGTTTTCTGTAGCTAATGCCTTGAAGATTTCTGTTCCTTCATCTCGTTACCCAATTTGATTTAGTTATTAGCCTGGGAACCTGAACATCTCGTTTGTATGTTTTACTGGTTGGTTCTGCCCTATATTTAAGAGTTCATGTCTGCTCTAATTTGAGACAAGACTTTGATTCTTAATTTTGTACCCAAATTCCGAGATGCTAACTGACAGCATTTCTTTGCTTTCCTTTCCATTTTTATGTATACAACATTTAAGGCCAATTCAGGTAAAATCACTCATCAAGTCTTTAACTGTTAACTACAGTGGAAGCTTTACTGAATGAGGATGGAAAGTTTCGGCTAGTTACCAAATTTGAAGAAATATACTAATGATGCTGAAGACCATATAGATTATCACCTGTGTCTTAGACAAGCACAATGGAGGACAAAGATCACCAAAAGAATAAGACGTCAGGAAGTCTCAGGGAACAGAGGTGGCAAAGAGGCTGCAGGATATGGAAAGGGAGATTTGGGAAGGAAGATCTGAGTACAGAAGTAGAAAGAGGACTTTGAACAAAAAAAATATTGCTAATATCCAGCACCCACAATATCATTTTCAGATGCAGTTTCTCATTTCACTAGACTTTCTCAGAGCTTAGACTCATGTACATGTAATATTTGATGACTTAAGCAGAAATAAGTCTATTCTCAAAGCTAATCTTTGCATTACATATTGAATCTATTATAGATTCTCTTCTAATTTAATGAAAAGCCTGCATGAATGACTAAAAATAAGAAAGAACTTACATGATAAATTGGACTGAGGCAGTTGCCTGAAAATTAGCATGAATATGTTACAGTAAATACTGCCCCAATCAGATAAATGGTAATACTCAGTAGAACTATTCAAAGATCTCAGTATGAGTAAGAGACATGAGTGTTTTCTGCATTCTGTGGTATTTTGTGCACCTTTGTAAGGGTCAATTTTTCCTTAGCATTCAAAGGATACATTCTGTATTTTTATGTTGTGATTCAGTCTCTGACATAAGAGCAAGTCCCACTTAAGCATAGGACTTGGATCAAGAATTTATGGCTTATGTTTAAAAAAAAAAAAGAAAAAGTGGTCCTTTTATGGAAGAAATATGGAACTAAGGCATAAATGAAGTCCTCTGTGACTCATAAGCAAGTGCATGGGAGTACATGCCTCCCTGTACTATATCCTCACAAGGACCTGTCCAAAGGACGTATCACAACAGTTCTTTTGGTGGATGCATGTATAGGAAAAGGGGGAAAAAAAAGCATCATCCTGTCATTGTAGTCCTTGCCTACAGAAGGGAATGATGGCTCAGAAGAGTGAAATAATTGGGTCAGGACTATGATTACAGTGGAGTTTTGTTTTGCTAGTTAACCCAGTATTTTACCTCTAAAGATTCAAGGATTTTGGATCAGTGACATAAAAGAGCAGACAGAATAAAACCAGCAAAAAAAGTAAACCTGGAGCCACAATATGTATCAGTTTTCTGTCTTCTTCCCTGGGGTTCGCTGGGCTGTACAAATGTTGCCTTGTTGTTATTCCTTTAGCCAATGTGTTTATCCTGCTTGGTAAGGGAACAGGCCCTTTCTGCTTACTTGCCAGAACAGCACACTCCAAATAAAACTAGTAATTTTTATAGGAGAAATGGGAAGGTACTTGGAGGAGATCAAGTATGTAGAATGAAATGGCAAGATTTTCCTCTACATCACAGATGGAAGTGATTCATTGTCATCCCTCATTTGGAAGATCCTTCTCTTTGTGGGTGCCCTGACCTGTCTATCCCCACACAGAACACCCAGGCCTATGCACATCACACTGTCATGTATACCTGTGCTTATCCATGAACTCTGTGCAGATGGAACCTGAACAGTCACATAGCTACATGGAGAAGAAAATCTCTTTTCATCAAACCATCTGAATTTGTGTTCACGATCTCCACAGAAGCTTATTTCCTCAAAGGCAGTAATGTGGAGCAATATGTCAACATAGCTGCAGCTTTTGAGGAGGTGGGATGAGGAGTAAGGATGCTTTTTCCCCAAAAGGAGTCTTCTGCAGTACACTGAGCACACTGGTCTCATGACTTTGCAGAAATGAAGAGCCCTCAGGAAATTTCCAGGTTCAGTCCTGCTTCTTGACTATTCCAGCATTAGTGTTCATGTCCAAAAGACAGACTGACTGCCTATCTGCTTGCTGACAGCTTCTCTTCCTCTCTTGGGAGAAGCAGCAGATTGGAAGTAAATCAACACAAAATAAAGTATCAAGTAAGGATTCAAGCTTCCAGCCCCCTGTTCCACCTACTCTATAGATATTTCCCATCTCATGGCCTATAGGTTCCCAATTTTTGGTGGAAAACACAGGCTGATCTTGAAATGTGACAGCAATTCAGAGGGAGGAGGGAGAAACTGCCAGATGGCTCCTCTTTGCACCTTCTTCAGTTTGCAGGAGAACACTTCGTGATTTGCCACAATTTTATCATTTCCCCCATCTCTGTGCTGCAGAATGAAGCTAAACTTTTGGCCTCTTGGCTCCGTCTTTCCCCATGAGTAGTAAAATGATGTGATATTGTGGAGGGAGAATGAAGAAAGTTTGTCTTCTTGTATGCGTAAGTGCTAAGGAGGAGAGAAAATGGGGGCGGGGAGATGCTATGGAAGAAGCAGCAGCTCATGAAGAATGTAGCTAGCAGAGCTGGAAACGCCTGCTCGCTGCCCACAGTGAGCATCTCATTCCACCGAGAGTCTGGCTGGAGGAGTCTTGAATCCATGAGAGACCATAAGGAACTATTTATTCACACGATCGTAATCTAAGGTGGAATTATAGCTTGAATTCATGAACTTTTTGAGGTATATTATTTGCTACTATACAAATCCAAATGGCACTTTCTTTCCTAATTTTCTTTGCTCTATTCCTCCTAGTGCAGTGTAAAACTGCAAAGCAATTCCACTGGGGCATGGTGGGCCACTAATCTTCACGCAGGGTGACAGCGAGATGTGCTGTGCTCTCAGATCTGTGTTCCATCATCCTCCTCTGTCCTTCTTCTGGCCTCTCTTCAGAGATTCCACAGAGAAAATTTTAACCATGTTATTATTCACTTCCTGCACTTGTAACTAGTAGGAGTGTGATAATGTCACATTGTGTGATTATTATTATAGCTATAGCCTAGTTATTTACCAGGAACTAAAGAGTAATAAGACTATAAATACTCACTGAATGACCTTAATACAATCTTTCTGGTTTACGAAAATTAACGTTTTCCTTGATGATAATCTGCACAAATATGGTATATATAGCAGAATGGAAGTCAGAAACGTGTAGTTGTGAGCTCTGATTTTTCCAAGTTCAAGAGAGAATTAATCACAGGAAACACGTCAGTAGGAGGCTTTTGGAGCGTGTGTCACTTTTGCAGAGAAACTAAGTTTATGCATGTAATTTCCATATTCTGCTAAAATTCTAAAGCAGGCTTTTAAAATTATAGTTCTAAAATCTGAAGTCATGTTTCAATACTTCCAAGTTCCAAACAAGTTTTGTGCATGCACTAAACTATTTAGCAGGATGGTGAGGCCGTATCGTCTGCACACAGAGCAAACAACCTCTTGCAGCCCTGCTCCTCAGTATTTTGTGCATATTTTGAACAACAGGCTGCTTTTGTCACTGGAGGAGTTCAGCCCAGGAGGTGCTCCAGAGTTTCTTGTCAGCTCCAACACTGTCTTCCTGCAGCTGAGGAATAATTTGTGGCCCTATGCACCCTCATACAACCGCCTCAGTTTCACTTCAAAGCAATCATTCCTTGCCTCCACTCCACTGCAGTCCTTTTGTGTCCCTTATTTGTGCCTTTTCCATTGTTTTGGTACTTATGCTGCAGTACAACATGTAACATGAAGTACTCTGTCCCAAAGGATGATGAATTTTTCATAGAGTGTATTTTTTTTTGTCCATCTCCCCAAATAGAGTGTGAGCTGCTCTATGTCCTTCAGCCGTCCCATTCAGACTCGTTACACGCTTGAGCAGGAGACCCGAGTCTCAACACTGGCACTCCTATGAGCAGTTTGCCACACTTAATGTTTCAGATGTGATCTAGATGCATTTTATAAAGAAGTCAAAATGTAAATAGCTGTTGGTTTTGCCCTCTGAAATCTACTCAGCTTTTCAGGACAGTATTATCTTAAATAGCTTCCTACTGAGCAGTCTCCTGTAACGACTTACCCTCTGATATGGCATAAGTGCACATAACCTAATATTTGCTATAATTTCAGATACAGATGTCTCAAACATGCTGCTTTGTTCAGAGATATAAAAGCTTAGGTTTGTCTATAAATTTACTGTAAATGTGCAAGCAAGTTAACTTCTACTCAGAAACATATCTAAAGCATTAGTCTGCAAAAACTGTATGTGCAGAATTTTTGTTTTCTCAAGAGATAAATATGAAAACATGCAGCTGAGGTAAGAATAATTAAAACCTTTATGTCTGCTCCTATTTTAAAAGTTCTTCATTGCTACTGCAGTGTTCAGAAGGACAAAGCTGCTTTTGCTGAGGAACATATCTAAATGGAAATGAAGATTGCTACAAGTGTATGTACTGTGCTGCATATGCAAGCTCTGGTCAGAATGATAGCTTTAATATAAGAATACATACTTTTTCAACAACTCCTGCTATATTTTTGGTATCCCAACAGGGATTCCAGACACTGAGAGCAAATTCCTTTTTCTATCCAAAAATACTATTCAAATGAAAATTCTAATTTAGACACAAAGGCATGATTTAAAATAATCTATGTGGGTTGTAACAGGAGTCTGTCCTTAATAAAACATTGATCTCGGTCTTATTTGCCACTGTTAACATGATTTTTCTTGCAAAGTAAGAACTGTCTCCAGAAGGTCTGGTCTACACAATAAAGCAGGATGAGGAGGTTCCCTGATTTCCAGAACGAGTTTGTTTTATGGAGGAAAATTGTATTAAGTCTACATTGAAATGGAAGCTCAGCAGGAAAACAACACTGAAAATAAGCATCAGTTTCAATCATCTGAGATATTGGTGGGATTTGTTTTGTTTATTCTATTATAAGACTTGGTGGCAAATCTGCTATGACTAAAAATTGCGGTTTTTGTAAAAACAAGCTCTACTTCTCAAGTCTACCTCTCCAAAGTGTTTTCAAGCCCTAGAGTGAATTGAGATGGCTCATTTGAAGCAAGAGGTCATTTGATTGCTCTTTCCAGAGTTCTGAGCAGTATGTCACTGTCACAACAGCCATCACGACAGGGGGGCTCAGCACTGGGTAGATTAGAAGTTCCCCAGGAGGCTGCTGCAGTTCTGGCTGTGTGCACCTGGTGGCTGACAACTCTCTGACCCTTTGCAGGTATGATCTGGAGCTCTCTCTTCTGGTTAGTGCCCCACAGAGCCACAGCCACTGGACCTTGGGAAGAATGTTGTGTACATGCTTGTGTGAAGGAATCCATGGTGTTGGGATATGATCTGACAGTCTTGACACAGTTACATCGACAAAAGGCTTTTGTGATTAATGTCTACAGCCTGAGTCCTTGACACAGGTGTGCCATCTTGATGCTTAGAAAACTACACAAGAAGTTGCTTCCAACTGAGATACTGCTAAAATATTTTTAGCAGATTGGAGTGATTTCAGGAGATGGGCATTTAGGCAGGATTTCCAGGCATATTGTCTCAACATCATTCCTGATTTCTTACTTTAGAGATAGACAAGGTACAGGGCAGGAGAAGAGGTCTGTAGAGATCTCCCTTGCTACCACAGATTGTCCCTAGGAAAACACCATCAACTTGAATTTTCTTCCTATGAAGTGATGTTGGCTAGAAGGCAAGGGATTTATTCACCCCTAAAAGGGTTTGAACTCATGTCTCCCACGTTCAAGAGGTTTGTCTGAGGTGTGTGAGGTTAGGATCTTATTTTAAGCTGGTATTTTTCCAGTTAGTTTTCTTTCATCAGGCTCCACATTTGTCCTCATGTGAAGAAATAAATGCTGTGCTCGCATTCAGACTCCCAAAGCTTGCATATGTCATGGACAAAAGGACAGTATTTTGTAGATTAAAAAAATCTGCTGAGTGGCATCTGTTTCTTGTTGGCTCTGAGAACTGATCCAACATTGCCTTTCTTTTAGTTTTCACAGCATAGGTCTGTCACAGTAACGTTGGATCATACTATGACCAATATTGATTGCTCCAGGACTACACGAGGTAATAGCTGTTGCAAATACTTTGATCATTTCACTTCTCTGCAGCATATACACTGCTTTTATGAAGACTTTAGAAATCCCAAATAAATAGTTTTAATCAAAGGAACACGGTTGAGAGAGTCGACCATGGTTATATATGTGTAGGCGAGAACAGGAATCTTGCTTCTGGTAGGGGGAGGCTTGTGTGTTTGTATCACTCAGCCCACCTGGTTATCAGTATTGTGATTGCTTAAGAAAAACTGCATTTTTAAACAGTGTTGATTTTGTCAGCAATTTATATATGATTGGCAGCACTTTGGATGTAAAAACCTACTTGAAGCACAGGAACATTAGATCAATCATGAAATGTTGTAGCTATTATATTTGGATCCTTTTCACTTGACACCTAATGCTGAAATGCTGGGGACTCTCATTTTCAACTCACCTAAAGAAACTTAGCAAAAGAATTACACAGTATTTGTATACTTTACTATACATTTTATGTCAACCTGATGCTGCAAGTGGTCTTCATGAAGAGCACAAACACAGGTGCAAACACCTAAGTTGCCACTTCTTGGTGAGTTGTGCTGGCTGGTTGCACACATGCTTTGAGATGGCTGTTCATGGGGAGTCACAGACTTTAGCCTTGGCTCTCTGTGTGGAACAGCCTGATTAAGTGTTGGCTCTTCCAAGTGATAGCAGAGATTTGACACTGCATGTCCAAGTATACTCTTAATTACATTACTCTCTCTCTGCTTGCTACTGGTATCATGAAAATATTTTTTCATTTCAATGATTGAAGTCTGTGACATCTAACCAGTGCCTGAAACAATAAAACTCCCGGTCCTTTTATCTCTCTATTATTCCTTAAGCAATCTGGTTTTCTATCTTTCATTTCATATGTTCATTGGCTGAAAACCTTAACAATATGACACTGGAAGTTTTATCTGTTGTATGAGGTAGATTGCTCCAATGCCTTTCCAAATAATAGTTATTTCTTCTGCAGGTTCTTTGCTTGAAGACTTGAAAGTCTTTGTGTATCTGCAATTACCATCTGTTAATCCAACAGTATAATCAATCAAACACCTCCATTGTATTAGAAATGGTTTGGATGCTTTCTCTAATTTAATCTCATCTGCAAAATTTGAAATGGAGCTTTCAAGTCCATCAGTCATGCCATTTCTATATATGATAGCCCAGTGGAAAGACCGAGTTCAAAAGTTCAGGCATGTAACTTGTTTCTAAGCTCTTTTTGGGTTACATGTTATTTATGATTTCTGCTTAGTCCTTCTCTTTAAAACCCTGTTAGTTACATTCGATGCTTTGAAATTCTATTCTGCTGAGTTCTTTTGGGTTTGTTTTGTTTGGGATTTTTTTTTGTTTTGTTTTTTACACTAATGTATCTTTTTTTTCTAATCTGAATTTATTTTTAAGGCCAAATCACTGCTGCCCACTCAGCCTGCCTGTGTTTTGGAGGAAACCTCTTCACCTTAGGATCAATACTGTTTTTCCATGGAATGTCCTCGAGCCTCTTTCAACCACAGGTATGGCAGCACTTTCACACCAGGTACCTGGCTGTGGACCCCTCCACGTTGCTTGCTACTTCTTATCTGGCTTTTTAAGGAGATGCCTATGGGTCAGATTGAAGCTTGGCTAAGATCACATAGCTTCAGCCAGAAAAGTTGTGATATTCATGTTCTGTTCCCCAGGAGCAGCTGGGAATGTCCATTTGAACAGAAAATACTATCTATACAGAAGCTGCCTCCTGCATAGGGTTGGCTGGGAACTATTGCACTATCAGATACTCACAAGGAGAGGGGAGGGTGGAGGGAAAGATGCATGATGCCTGCTCATGGGTGACTGGCAGGGTTTCTGTGCTGCCTGGTTTGAGGCAGAGGCCTGGGAAAAAGGAGACCCCTAAGCTGCTGAGGAATTGATCCTGCATTTGATAGTATAGAAATTAAAGGTTATATCTCTCCGCATTCCCACTGATTTTGCTGAAGTTACTGGAACCTCACAAGGACTCAGCTGTCTGCCCAGGCACTGTTTAATTGCAGGATTGAACTGAGATGTTTATATTTGGAATTGTCTTTAAAATGGTTAATCCGTTTTCTGAAGGTCCATCGGGTTAGTAGAAATCTACTGCCTTCACCGAATCTATTTCTTGTGTGATCCTGGATTCTGAAGAGAGCTTGTTAAACTTCTGTTTCTACTGTTCATCTTATCAAGGTTGCTTATCATCGTTGCACAAGAAAAAGAAACATATCAAATGAAAAAATCTGTTTTATAGTTGGCAAATGCCTGTATTTTGTCCTCGTATGATGTGTTGTCATTCATCAGCTGACCTTGGGGAAATCACAGGCACTCTAACAATGTAAGAGGCCAATAAAAAAGAAAATTATTTCAGTAAAATTGTAGCTAGGGATATGTAAAAGAGAAATGCCCCTGGGTAATAAAAATTACCCATGCATAATGTCTGCGAATGTATCAAGCAGGCATGCTGTGTACAGCGTGCCTCAGCAGCTCAGCTGTGAGGTATCCCTGCTCGCCATGCTCAGCCTGACAAAGATGTCAGGAGAACGCGAGGTTGAGCCCAAAGCAGAGGACTGAGAAGCCAAGTACTTGGTAAGTGCACGCATATCTTTACCTGTCTCTTTTACCTCTTTGTTAGAGCTGTGTCCTTTGATCTTGCCTTTCTCATTATTACTGCTGCAGAATTTGGGCTCAGCTCCAAGGTCGAGGCCTGCTCCTGCTGAACATCTCCCATAACCTTCCCCTGTTAGTCAGCCTGTCTCATTAGAGCCTGGGAGGCTTGCGCTGTGCCATAGCAATGACATTCCTCACTCTTACTCCAGTGCACTGTGGGGAATGTTCTCCTCTCCAGTTAATGGGTTGGATACAATTTCTACTGTCATCCCCTTTGGGCTTGGCTAACATGGCTTTAGGAGGCTTCTTAATGTGCAGCTCTTGAGTCTTCACTTTAGTTTTCTGAGGATCTAGTCCTGATCTGTGCTTTAGCTGTGGCCCTATATATTCTCAACAAGAAGACAATCCTTGTGAGTAACTGGTTTTCTCAAGTCCTCTTCTGACACACTGTGATTCAGCAAGCAGTGTGGCTGTGGTTTGAAGTTTACTGGATGTTCTCATTTTATAGTTTACATTTTGTTTACTGCACTTTTTAATCTGTCAATCTAGTGAGAAGAATAGATCTAAGATTAGGGATAGGCCAATAGGCTATTAGATAAGTGGGACTATGTCCTTCCTCTTAGCCAGAAGTCACCAGACAGTGAGCTGCCTTAGGCAATTGCCTGTCCTGCTTGTCTCACCAGCCCCTAATGAGCATGAGTGACATACATAAAACAAGTCACTGTTGATAAGAAGTTATTACAAACAAAGGGGTAGTTCTGCCAGCTAGCACTGAGGATGTGGGAAAGGTCCCTGAACTTTGACAGTGAAGTTAGAAAAGTCTTCCAGAAGCAGTGAGAGCTGCTGCAGCACATAAAGCACTTTGCAGATAAACAAGTCCAGACACAATCCCTGCTCCTCTTCTGCTGCACATTACCCCAGTGTCTCTTATTAATAGGAGTCTCCTTTTCTGTGTGACATTTTCCATTTGCAATGACATAAAAGACTCACAGTGAAGGCCAGACCCTTCCCCACAGCAGCCACTGGCTCCCTGCCTCCCTGTTGTCCACTAGAGTAAATTTAAACTTCTTGTCTTCATCTATAGCTCTTAGTGTAAAACTCTTGAGTTTTCTCTTTGAATTAGACTGTTGCTGAGTCAAGTCCTTTATATCTCTTTTTTCTGATTTGAAAAAGCTTTTCTAATCCTTTTGGTACTAATACTTGAGCCAAAAATCCAAATAAATGAATCCATGATGGGCTCTGCGCTGCTGTAGCTGGCTTTCTCCAGCACCAAGCTAGGTGGTTTAAAAATAGCTGGGGTACCAGTATGCTCCAACTCAGTCATTTCTGTGCCTGGAGCAGAGACATGCCCAAAGAGTCTAAATTAGTTACAACTTTGCTGATTTTATTCCAGTTGCACCAGCTGTTTGTTTATGTAGATAGCCAAACAGCAAACACCCACGGAGTTGTTAACTCTGTAAATCTTCAGTAAGTATTTCCTAACTACTGCTGACAAATTTCTGATGAGACCTTAATCTCTGTAAAATCTATTGGATGTTGTCAAAGCACCATTAGTCAGCCTGTCATCGGGCCTGCTTTGCAGTGTGACTCAGAGATTTGCTTTCCCATACTTACTGCAGAAAAGTGAAACTGGGAAAACCTCACACAGCGAGGGAGCTGAGCATAGCCCTAAGTCACTGGTGGATCTGGGCTGCTGGTGGATCATACCCAAATGCCTAAAGATGTGATTTCAGAAAGAAGCCTGAACCTGGAGGGATTTCTCCTTCTCAGTTGTTTGTATCTTTGGAAACAAGTGAAAAATACCTCTTTTCAGTCCCAGGAAAGCAGCAAATGTTACTACTTCTCTGCCCCTGCTCCATGCAATGCAAAAGGGGAAGGACAGTATTATGAAACTGCTGCACAGTTAAAACACAAAGTTAGTCTGAAGTAACACATGAAGTCAGGTCCTAAATGTGTGCTGAGTCACGTTTAATAGTGGAACTGTTTTAGTTTATACTTGTTTTATATACCTCTTGATATACAGTATAACTCCCTACGTATTTTCATTAAGAAGGATGCTGGGGCTGGAGGAGAGCAGGCTACCTGCTACCAAACAACAGTATTCCAGGGTTCCAGCATTCCACTTTGCTGCTGCTTGCCTTCTCCCCAGTTCTGGGACTCAGTAAGAACCCATGTCATTTTCTGAAGCTGAACTCTTTATCTCTGACCATCATATGATGCCAGCCTGGACTAGAGGAGTTGTTGCTGTCAACAGTAATAGTAGCAAAAAAGTTATCTCATCTCCTGCAAATGAAAACAACTCCAAAAAAATCACCTCTCAGCATACAAAGCAAGGACACCAGGCAGCAGCTCAAACAGAGCCCCTGCATACAAAGACGCTTGTCAGGGCTTAAGGGGGAAAAAATAGCACAGCTGTAGCACCACATTAGTGAAATTGTATGAGCCCTTTTTATTTTCAAGGATGCAGACAGATGCCACCTGAAACACAGGATGCTTGCAAATACCACACACACACATATACACACACACAATTAAACCACACAAGTTCTTTGACCTTCCTTTCTGAATCTCCTTAGCACAAATTGCATTAATACTGCTAATGCTGATGGAAACAAAGTGAAGCTGCTCTCACAATAGTTTAAACTTGTTGAGAATCAAATGGAAGTTTAGCAAATCAGAGTTTTTGAGATGGCAAATAGCCATTTCTTAGAATCGTGTCAACATTGTGATTATGAAGTTAAAATTAGACAATGACGTTTGAATTTAGAGGCTAGGCAGCAGAGGATGGTGACGGTGGAAATTTTTTTGTTGCCTAAGTTGAATCTCATTGAGTCTAATTTTCATGCATGCATTGAAGTCACTTTGTAGATAACTGTGCCCAGTGTAACTGCTGGAGGGAGCCAGCACGAGGCAGCTGTGCGCAAGGTATTTGGGTATGTGCTCTGGAAACAAGGGCTGAGTTTCTCTGCAATAAAATGAGTCTCACTCTTATCAAACTGGTAGTTTTTGAAAAATGACTGTCAACATGGTCCATTTTAAAAAGAAATGTTAGTCAGCTGATTCATTAAAAGGCAAAGAGGCATATAACATCCTTCATGCTCCATGCTCGTTGTACTCTTGGCACAGTTTCCATGGCCCGGGAGAAAGGCTGTATTTTTTTCTTTTGGGAAGAGAGAGGTTGTGTAAAATAGCCTTTTATACAGTTCAAAAGAGATTTGATTTCCCTGATTGAGAAGTTCTTGGGTTTTTTTTTTTTTTCCCCTCTATCTTCTAGCATGTTATTGCACAATCCCTTCCATTCCTCCCTGAGCTCCCAGGTTGGAGCTCGCTCATGGGAACAAGCCTGGGACACTGAGTAGTGTAAGTGGTCTGACCAAACTGAAACAGTGCTGCAGTCGCAGGACATATACTGTGAGTAGATAATGCAATGACCAATTGCTTATCATTTTTGTTTTAAATTGAAGTCAGGAGCCAGCTGGGTTAAATTTACAGTCAGATGCAAAGGAGATTAGATGAGTGGTTTGTACAAACGAGAAGTTGTGTATCTTATCGTCTGCAGTTGGTGCTGAGGGTTAACCCAGACAGTCACTTTAAGGCAGGGTGCAGATGACTTTTGGCCAGGAATGGCCCTGCCACCAAGTTCACGGCAGTGGCAGACATGGCTCCATGGCAACCTCGCTGCCACTCAGCCCTCTCGGACAAACTGTTGCCACACAACAGAACAGTGTAAGAAACACAAAGCTGAAGAAGCACTGGTTTCTGTCATTACAGAGTAGCATCAGAAGAGACAGGTCTTTCTTTGCTGGCAAGGAGGACAGGACTGTTTCAAGCAGAAAAAGAAAATGTTGCCCATGCAAAACCTGAAAGAACTCATTTCAGATAACTCTAATATGCCTGTGTAAGAGAGATTTCTTTGTCATCAACAAAATGCACATCTGATAAACCAGTGAAAAAATTTTAATGCAAGATCTGAGTGGAAAATACTTTCCATATAAACAGTAAATAATTAAAGAGGATTTTCTTTGCAAAAAAGTGGGAAATCTGGCTTTAAATCAGTGTGAAGATATGAATCATAATCTGCAAAAACCTGAAGGCATTAATCTTTTGAGAAAATATTTACATAAGCATATTATAAGCTTGTTTGGGGATTTGTTATGCACGGAGTGGAGGGTATATTATGCAGATGGTAATGAAAGAAAAATTAAGGTTTGTAAACGTATTTTGTGTTATAGCTGTACAGTATATTGCAAGAGCTCAGGTAAATTTGGGGTACCATGGGGAACTTGCATGAGAAGTGATGCTTTCCCACTGTACAAGTGGTCATATGTGCAGGCTAGATGAGATTTTTTCACACACAGTACAGGAATTTTGTCAGCTTCTTCCCATGCTTCTCCTTTAGAAGATGGTGCAAAGCACCTTTGGTTTTGCCCTTCAGAATACATCCAGCTTACCACTCCTCTTTGTGGAAAAAGGCTATGCACTTGAAAATGTGAAATGCTGAGGAATTACATCACAAGTAATGCGAAGGAATTTTGTTCTCAGACATATCCACTGGTAATGCTGCTGGGGTAACAGCTGCAGTGCTACTTAGTACATTCATGCCCTAAACCCAGAGTTGTGAAACTTCACTGCAGCACTTTCTGTAAGACTGACTTAGAAACAAAAATGTCCACCTATCATACTAGTAAGAGCTATAAAAAAGCAGATACAGGATAGTGGCTCATCTCTTATACCTGGCAATTAGCCATTAGACTGAACAACAGCATGTTTTTTATGTAGTACAAGGATACACAACTCTTAGAAAAACAGAAAAGGACTCATAGTGCTGGGCACTATGCAAAGGACACACAGGCAGTGTAAACTGCCTTCATGGCTGTGCGTTAGCAAAAAAACCCAATACATCAGCAAACAGATTAAATGTCATCGAGAAATCTTTTCTTGAAGCAAAGCCATATGTTGCAATATACCAAAATTGATTCTTTCATGCTGCCAGAGATATTAGAGAAACATTAGAGATCATCACGTTGGCCACTAATTCTTAAAAAAACCCTAACAAACCCCTCTCCCTCACCCCTCCCAAAAAGAAGTCTTCCAAGCAGTTTTGACAGTGCTATTTTAATACATTTTAATAATAGTTTCAGGGTAGCAACTTATACAGATAGGCAGATTGGTTTAAGTGAAACACTGACAGCCTATACTAAGCAATTGCAACAAAACATCCCCCAAAATAAAACTATAACATTTCATAAGGATCAATCAATAACAGAGAAGTTACCTTAAACTGTCCAATCCTTGATGGGCACATTTTGACTATATCAAGTTTTCTTACTCTGAAATGAAAGTCAATGGGTAGAATAATGAGGCCATGTAATACTTTACCTTTCTTGTCTTTTATAATAATTTAGTTTCAAGCAGGCTTTGGGAAAATCACACTTTTATTTCAAGATCCAAAGGATCAATACAGCAGTATACATTCAGTGCTTGAGGGAAAATTTACTCAGAATTGTTTCATGATGAAAATGCCAAAGGCAGATGATTTTGTTCAATCTGTAACTTTGAAGGGACCTTGTAGTTCTTAATTCCAAGTTAAAGAGTTGTGGCCATTGTATCAAAAAAGTCAGCACACATATCTTTGGGGGATGAAATTCTAGGGATCTATGTATAATAATTAAATGAAAAAACCTCAGTATTAACATAATTTAACATAAGAAAGTGTATAATTACTTTGTACTAGGAGTTGATTACACAATGTATAACATATGTTCACTCATATACCTACAAACTCTCTGTTGTTCTTTGCCTAGCCAGTGCTGTCCTATCCAAGTTAAGAAGGTCACAGAGCATCTCAGCCAGCAGTGTTCTAGCTTCCAAAAATTTGGGGGAATAATCATCAGAAAAACAGATCAAGCTGCACTGAGAAAAATTTCTGTGCTGATAAACCAACATTTTCTGTTGTTTCTGTTTTCGTGATGACATCTGTAATTTGGAAGCTTTCTAGATATTTAGAACATCTGCTGAAACTTGTAGTGAAATCATATATTCAGGTCAGGATTTACTAAGGTGGGCCTATGGTAACCTTAGTCACTCAGTATTAGACTCTAATTCCCACTTGATGTCATGATGCTGGCAGATGAAGATTTCCCACTGTGGTACCATGTTCTCCATGGGGCTCTGTGATCCCTCCCGTCATGCCTGGATGATTGGGTCTCTCACCAACTGCATTTTCCTGAAGCAGGAGAGAAGCTCAAGCACTGCTCAGCAGTCAGAGAGTATTTAGATTTTCTTCTGACACTCAACCTGGGCTGGAGGGCAGAAAGATGATGCTCCCCCTAGCAAACCCTGCCATCACAGCTGGGGGATCCTTCCTTTCCCCCCAGTTCATATTTGGACTGCACAGGCCCCTGCTAACTTTTCATCTATTGTACTCTAAAACCAGGGGAAAATACCTTGACCCATATTCACAACAGTTATGTAATTTTCATATATTAAAAGGAAGATCTATTAAACTAATATTTCTTTTCAGTGAGGATAACAGAATCTCTAAGTGCACTCACTGATGGTGCTAACTCTACAGTTCTGCCAGGACAACATTATAAACAAAATGTAGAGGGATGAACAGCAATAGAAAACTACTGGTACCAGTTCATCAAAGCTGTTTTCCTGTCTGGGTGTAAAGTGACCAATTGTTACAGTAACTTTTCTGTTAATATTTCCAACGTGTTTTCTGCCAGGGAATGGATGTCTGTGTGACCAAATTTGAGTTGTTTTAAAGTAAGAATTTGAGTTGTTTATAGTAAGAATAAAAAGTGGTTTTCATGCAATTTAGTTACTTCTGCCTAACTAGTACATAGCCTGAGGAGAGACAGAAGGTCCTATGAGGAGCAGGAGTACAAACTGTGTAGGAGCTGGGCAAAGATACACAGCTGAGTCTCAGAGGTGAGGGAAAGGAAATTCTCCAAGAGCCCCTCAGGGACTGTCTACTGTTGGATATAATTCAGAAAGACATTGGCTCAATTCAGAGCAAGACTGCAGGACTGCAGTTACTCCCTTCTCCCCAATATAAGGACAAAACAGGCCAGGGGATGCTTGTGTTCAAGTGCTTTTTTGTTTTGATTTGTCTCATTTAAATTTTCCTTATTTAAGTAGCACATTGTTCTATTCCATGCAATGGTTACAGATTGAGAGACCTTACTATGATTCTAGTGTGCTCACGCTGCAGATTTAAACCTGACTTTGACCAAGAATCTGTCCAGTACAGAATCCCATCACATGTTGCAGTGTGGCACCTCTTATACACACAGATTGCTACAGTGGGGATTTTGATGATGCCAAAAGTGCAAAATCAGGCTTTCAACATGAGTGAGGGTGTTCTTGAGCATGGAGTGAAGTCCAACTGGGAGGTGACAGTAACAATCAGTCAAACTGTGTTTCAGAGGGAGATGTTCTAAACCATTCTCTCAGATATTAGGGTTGACCCCTGCATTATTTCAGTTGCCGAGTCAAATGCCAAATGCAGTGCAGAGAAAATCACAATTATCTATGTGTTCAGTAAAGCTGGTCTTACTCGCAGTCTGGCTGCCAGGATCATTCCTGTGGCTGCCATTTCAACTAGCTGCCTGTATAGCCGCCTTGCAGATGAGTTGAATTTGTGCATAGTGCAGAAGTTTCATTCTTTCAAATCCCAAGACAGGAGAAAAGGATATTTTAGATAACAAACAATGTAAAATAAGACCTGTTTGTTTTGGTTATTTTTCCCCCTAAGGAAGGGAGTCCTTTTTTCTGCTGAGATTTAATACCATGCAGGTAACTCTTCAATATCGCAGTGATTCTCTTTGGAAGGCAGGTAAAATAACCACAGGGAAGAGATGAGGAAATTGAAATAAATAGGACAGAGACACCCAGAAAACTCATTTTAGAGAACAGATACTACAGTGCAGGAGACCTTTTCTTTTATGGAGGGCAAGTGTATGGGTAGGCAAAGAGGAGCTGGGAAGGATGAATGCCCAAAGCTACTAACGAGAGTTTTTGGACAAGTGCCTTGAAGGCTTTAGTCTTTTTTTCTCTACTCGTGACAGAAGAAGGAAAGGCAAAGGCAAAGTGAGCTTTCCTACCTCCTCCAACTGAGTCTGCAGGAGTCTAGGTAGAAGGGAGCACCACTAGGAGACTGAAAGCAGTACAATATTTTGCTCTAGTTTACATTAAAACTTCTTTCTTTCTGAATACAGTTAAGGAAGATCCTTGAAATTCAACAGCTTATCAATGGTAATGTCTATAAGGGGTCTTTATTCATTAATCTGGAGATAAAGATAAGTTTTGTTACTTGTGAAATGGCAGTTGGTAGAAGAAGCTTCCAATTCCTTCATTATATATTTTGCAGTAAAAGTCTGTGACCCTGGGCATCAAACCATAAAGACCTAGAGGATGACTACTTGACTTTTCTGGTTTTCTTAATTTACAAGCTCCTCTCCAGACATTCTGAAATCAATCTTTCCCTGTGATTGTCTGCAGCTTTCACACACCGCTTCAGAGCCAGCTGTGCATGAATAGCTGCAGTTTTCTTCCCAACTTCTAGTGGACAATTTGGTCAACCAAAAAAGGGTTTTAATCATGCATGTTTCTTAATAACCCTACACCATTTTTTAATAACATGAACTTCAAGCTCCATGTATTTTAAGATACTCCTGCCCTGCCTTCCTCTCTCTTTCCAAAGTGCTCGTGGTGGAAGCAGACCCTCCAGGTGCATTAGCCAGATATTTCATGGTATCACAGTAGTTTCTTTAGAGATCAGTGCCAGAGAAGTGACATTGCCCAGCAGAAGCAGAGTGAAGAGGAAGGGAGGGCTGCAGTACCTGTGATGCCTTTGACATGGTGCCAGCTCAGAGTAGTACTTAGCACTGTTTTATTGCAGCACAGAGCAGTGAAGCAATGTATTCAGGTCACAGAGCAGAGATCCTCTCTCACTGTTTATCTGGCATTTCATACTTTCTGGTTATTTTCTTTTGCTGCCATGTGACAGTTACTGGCCATATGAACCCTTGCCTATGAGTCGTTGGTTTCTTCAGGTAGCTTATAATTTTAAGGCAAGTCAACTTCGGTTCTGAAGAAATCTGTGTGTATTGGAGCAAAATTCAGCAGAGTAAGGCAAATCCAAGGACTTGTACCAGCTAGAGCAGTCCGCACCTGAAGACTGTTGTTAAACACTCTCTCCATTTCAAAATGCAAGTGGAAAGCACCTCTTACAGGGGTTATAGCAGCACAGCACATTAAATGGATTTTTTTTTCAGCAACCATTTATTTAGGGGAGCTCTGTTGTAAAAAGGTCCTGCTCTAGTGGGGTGGGCACGATGATCTTTCTAGGTCCCTTCCAACCCTTAGGATTCTGTGATTCTATATGACAGCATTCACAGTAAATGGCTTTATTCCATTACACAGCGTTTAGCTTTGATGGCACCAACTGTTTCTTGTACAAGAAGCCATCGCACGAGGTGATGCTTACAGAACCACCTCTCTCGCAGAGCGTTCCTAATGAACACCACGCTTCAGCTGGCACGGAGCCCGAGTCTCGGCCCTCGCCAGAGCCCCATCTACGTCTGAGCGCCTGAGGAGAGGCGCAGTCTGTGAGGACAGCAGTGAGCTGTCAGGGCGCACAAGGCCCGAGGGGAGCCTGGACCCCGTTCCCCTCACGGGACAGCATCTTCTCGACACAGCGCCGCTCCCCTCACCGGACAGAATCTTCTGGACACAGCGCCGCTCCCCTCACGGGACAGCATCTTCCAGGCACAGTCGCGTTCCCTCACGGGACAGCATCTTCCAGGCACAGCCGCGTTCCCTCACGGGACAGCATTCCCCTCGCCCCGCCCCGCCCCGCCGTCACATGACAGGCGAAGGCCAGGGAGGCAACATGGCTGCGGTGGCAGGGTAAGCATTGCTGTTGGGCGCTCTCTGCTCCTCCCGGCTCCCGCGCCCCGGCGAGGCTGTGCCTCTTCTCAGTCCGCTCACCCCCGCCCGCCGGCTGGTACGTGGCGGCGACCCAGCCCGGCTCTGCGAGGCCGGCGGGGTCTCGCTGCGGGGTCCGGAGGGGCCGGGGCTGTCGGAGGGCGGCTGGGGAGAGCCGGTCCCGGCGGGGCGGCGGGCTGGCTGTGGCCGTGTAGCCTGCGCGGGACGCCGAGCTGCCTGCTGCGGGGCAGGGGCTCCCTGAAATGAAAACGGTTTTTGGGTGGGACGGCGAGAAAACCGTGGAGGGTCCCAGGGGCACCCTGCTCACCGAGTCGGCTCGGCGGTGCCTCTCCCCGAGCCCGTGGTTAGTCTTTAAGTTGCCTTGAGTTTGGGAAATCATGCTTAAAGATGACTGTGGATTACTTAACGCAATGACTCTCCCATATTTTATAGATAAACTCAGCCATTTCTTCCAGTGCTTTGAGAAAGTGCCATTAAAAATTTATCAGAATGAGGGTGGGAAACTTTTCGTAGTTACAAAAGCAGGTCACGCTGGGACTCGGTGCTGCCTCTCTCCTCTTTGGGTGGAGGTTGCTTTCCTGGGAGGTCCAATCCTGCCTCTGTTTTCCCACAGTGATGGAGGGTTCTCAGCTTGTCCCACTGAGAGTGAGGCTGGGCTGTGGTAGGTATGTGGGATATTGAACAGGGCCAGGACTTCAAGTTAGTGACTTATTTACAAGGAATACTGAGTTCACTGTGAAGAAAATACCCATTTTATGCCTTAACTGATGGCAGTTGCTTTTACTGTTTCGCTTGTATTGGTTGTTTGCTTGTGCTGCTGTTTAGTGTAGGCCTCATGTTTCATGTACTTTGTGTGGAAACAGGAGTAAAAGTTGGCTGGTCTTCAGGCTGATGTTAGTGACTGTTGCTCAAAACAAACAAATAAGGGCCAGTTAACAAACAGATAGTAACTTCTTAAAAAGTAGTTTCAGTGATTTCTCCATTGAAATCTGGATCCTGTTTGCCTGACCTTAGTAGAACAGGTATGGTAGTTATTAAACAACAAATGTAGAAAAGGTTAACTGAAAAATAGCAGGAAAACCAGAAATAAAATAAGATTTCTGGTTACCAGTGTGTTTTAGTGGTTGCATCAAAACAAATCCAAAATATTAGATGAATCGTAAGTAACAACATATAAGCTCTCTGAAAAGAGAAAGCTTCTGAAATAAGCACTGAAAATCAACAATTCCAGGCAAAAGAAAAATATCCTTTAAAAAAACAGATGTGGGTTAACGTTCCCAGCTGCATTTCACTTCCAGTATAATAAAATAAAAGAGCTGTTGTGTGGGCTTAGGCCTAAATGATCATAAAAATTGTGTATGACAGCCAGCAGGGAAACTGTCAGCTGCTGTGGGAGGTCTTTACCAGCCTGAGCAATGGCTGAATACTGGTGCCAGGCTAGAGAAAGTGACGAAGCTGAGCTTCCCTTGTCCTGTCCTGGTCTTGCAAGTCACGTAAATGTTTCTGTCATCAACTAATGCTTATATGCAGAACCTTTCATAGGTTCAAAGAGGCATGCACCACAAAGCAGTGCTTGGCTTAAATATTGTTCATTATCAAATGCGTAAATGTACGTGAAAGTTTTGAGGTGAGTTCGTAGATGGAGATTCCTGGGTCCTTGCACCAATAGAAGAAACAGACCTTGAAGGAGCAGCCAGCATATTGTGCTAATTAAATCCTGACATATGTGTGTGGTGTGATATAAACCAAGTGATTAGAGGTCACAAACCAAAACTGAAAGTGTGTAACCCCCTCTCTATGAAGAACTAGTAGGTGGCAAATACCAAAGAGTTGTATGCCAATTACATTGTAATTGTATGCAATTACAATGTATTTTCAGGGTTGATACACCCGAGGCAGTTACATATCTGTAACTACTAAAGTAATTACAAGGGACATAGTGATAGCTTCTTATATTTGACATTGAAAAAGTGCTAAATAGTAGTCATAGTATAGTCACAGAGTTTGTAACTCCTGTCCCTCCAGTCAAGCTGGAAAGAATAGGGAAAAAATAACAGGCTTATTGAAACCTACTTACCTTCATGTATTTCTTAGTAACAGAGCAATGATGAAAACAGATTGTGGGTTACACAGCCAGGCCTGTGTGTGAGGACTGTTTTGTGGTCTTGAGTACTGTGAGAATTCTCTTCCCAAATCATTATTTGCAACAGAAAGCCAGATGTGCAGCCTTGCTCTTTGTGTTTTCTTTAAAGCTTAAATTCCTGTGTCAGTGCTAGTCTCTGAAAAGAGCTCTCTGTGTAAGTTATGGAAAGCTCACGCTGGGCTCATGAGTGCAGAGTGACCCAATCTCTGCAGGCAAAGCAGTAGCTGTGGGTGTCTTGTGGTGTTAGCCCATCCTTGAGGGTGTCATGAGTTTGTTATCTGAGTGCTTGCAGGAAGAAAGAGAGAACAAAGGCTGTGGAGGGACCAAAGTTCTCTAAGTTGAAACCTAGCTGATTTTCTCTGCAGAATTTCAGTTGTGAAAGTGAGTCTATTGCCTGGCAATCTCATACCGTCCAAGGCATGAATTAACACATGAGTGCTCAGCAGAGAACCTAGGGAACAACAATGCTCAGCCCAGCCCTACTGTGTCCTGCAGGCCTTGCTGCAGGGTCCAGCATGCTCAGTTGATGTGACTCTTAAAGCAGCCTGAAAGTACAGACCAAGGCCGTGCCTGTGGGAAAACTGAGCAAGTCTAAACTCAACTATACAGGGCCAAATTCTACTGTGGAGGACTGTATCAAATTGAAGCAGAGAAGGTGGTTATCTGGTATATGTAAGGAACAACAGAGTTTTGCCATGGATTTAGTTAAAATATACAGAAGAACCATCATTTTGCACCACAATGCATTAAACCCCAACTTGGGAAGAGAGGAACATTACAATGAATGTGACCTTTTTTTCTTCCTTTGAAGCAAAACATGACAGGTTGTGCTACAACCTCTGTATTTTTTTATTTTTTAATGAGCAGATACAAAGATCTGAGAGCAACTTATGGCATAAGAGCATCTGATGATGTTCTGTTTTCCGTTTTATACTTGCAGTAAGGTGGGTGTATGATTTCTAGGACCCTGCATTGAATTACTCCAGGGGCTGGTCTTGCTTTGATAACAGTGTTTTCAACCTTTTGTACATTGCTGAGTTTCTGAGACATAGCTTTGCACCCAAAAAGCCTTGTTCACCTTTAGTTTAAGGTTTGCTATCTGATTTAAAACTTTTGGTAGCTTTTGCTGGAATTTTGTGAATTTACTTCATTCTTCCTATAGACATGGGTATTCCAAAACAGAAGCTTACACCATGCTTCCATGCTATGCTGGTGTACTGCAATCGGTAGTCTGCAGCCCTTGGAATCATCCCCAACCTTGTGCTGGGTTGTGTGTGAGAAGTAATAAAAATAAAGGCATTTATGTTTTGTGCACCATCAGCTGAACTCCCAGGCAGATAGTTTGAAAACTGGATTAAGGAGCAGTCTTTCACCTTCTAAAATTACTTGCACTATTATATCAAGTAGTTATAAACAAGTAAAATATTTTATTAGCTCTTTTATGCTGTATCTGCAGTAAGAAATTATAGGGTTTACGTTTCTGATGCTGATAAAGTCTTTCAGGAATTCACTTTATGCAGCTGTAAATCAAAGGTTACCTTTCAGATGCCCTATGAAAACTATATAATAACTAAGATTTGGAGCTCTGCCTATCTAAGGTTAAGACCCTTGGTGGTTCATTTCTTGTCATCTTAATGTAATGATTTTAACTGCACCTGTTAAGCTTCTAGAGGAGATATCTGGTAGAAAATGACCATCCAGCCAATCAGTCTTCAATAAGCTGGGAGAAGCCAAGGTGGAGGCACAAACTGGACTTAAATCATGGGATTTTATTGATAAAACAGTATTCATTTGTAATATTGAAACTCCAAATGAGAGCTTTACTATGTTAAACTTAAAATATGAATGCTTTTAGCTTTCCTTTCCTCATCTAATTAAAAAAAAAAAAAATCCTACAACAAGCTACTGAGCTTCTACTGGTAAAGCTTCAACAAGTGTAAGGATGGACCTACTAGAATTGTGAATGATTCAGCAATATATTCTTGTTATACTTGGAACACCTTAAATTGCATATCAATCACTTTATTTTAAGAGAAAGTTCTCTTTTAAACTATATTCTTCCACTCTTGATTCTGTTGAGTACAGTGTTTCCGAAACATTCCAGGCCGTCTCAGCACATTTGTGCTGCTTTAGGGGCAGATGGTGGCCACAGTTCAGTCACCTGCAAGAATAAACGTACGTACATAGAAAAGAAACTTGCAGATACTGTTTGAGAACAGGAAATGCTGTTGTCCTGCCTTTGCTCTCTGTGATCTAGTCTTTCTGGTCCCTGTTTCAGCTAGTGAACATTTCCCAGAAAGACTTGCTGAAGTTTGCCAGACTTTTGAGTAACCTTCCACTTCTGTTTTCAGTGACTCAGAATTCATTTCCTTCTCTACTGTTTTGCCTTTACTCAGCCAACCTAGGCTTTCTGCAGCTACTTTTTGTAGTAAGTGACATACTGTGGGCCCTAGTTTTGCAGCCTGTCCTGTCTCCTGTTGCCACCTTTTTCTTTTGGCACTTGTATGAGCAATGTTTGATTGTTGTTCGAGAGCTATGCTTGTATACAACATATCTTCTCCTTGAGTGATTAGTGTCTGGTTTGTAGAGTGGAACTAACCTTCTTTTTCTGTTCTAGACTAAAGTAACAAACACTGTGCATCTGAACCATGCTAACCACTGCCTTTGTCTTACGTTAATTGTCAATTAAAAATATCTTTTGTAGACCTTCTTTTTGGCTGGGGAATGAGACCTTGAAAGTGCCTGTGGCACTCTTTGCCTTGAACAGAAGACGACTGTGTGACCGCCTGAGACAGAATAAGGACGTCCAGAGGAATTCGGTTGTTCTGCTGCAGGGTGGAGAGGAAACTCAGAGATACTGCACTGATACTGGGATCATCTTTCGACAGGTAAGAGCCAAACCCTAACTACAAATTAAGAAACTCTCTTCAACTGCATGAATATTTAAGTGATTTTAAATTATTTTCTCTTTACCTCTTATGTGTGCATTGCCTTGCTTCACTTAAATGAATTGGTTTCTTTATAGCATTGCCTCTTCAGCTTCAAATTTCTCTTTCAGTCCATCAGTATTCAGGTCATCGTGTGGTTTAAAGGGCCTAAACCTGTTCAAGGCCCTACTGACCATCAGTGTTTAACGTAATATTGATGACAGTAATGGAACATTTCTTAGTTTTTTTCAGGATTTGTTCTGTGACCCAAAAAATAACTTTCTTTCTGTAGTGAAACATGTTAAAGCAGACCTAAACTGAATTAATTGAAAAGTATATTTCAAGTTTTAATAAATAGAGTAGTCCGCAAAGTAGACGTCTTGGAATTTATAACATGTCTTCTCAAATTAGACTCTTCCTTAGGTACCTGTGTGTTCTTTTGTCACAAAGAGAACTTAATACCTTGTTAATGTCATGCTGAACACAATTTTAGTTTTTGGGGAAGCTGATGTAACTGAACTGTAATTATGCATATCCTGTAATTTGCATGGCTGACACGATACTTTGTTTTATGAATTTGAGCTGTTAAGAAGAAACAAACCTAATAAATTCTAATCCAGATAGCACATATTTTAATATGATTATTGATCTGGTTATAGAGAAGATGCACCTTTTAGCGTATCGGAGCATGTCTGTCCTTACTAAAATTCATCACTGTCTTGTCAGGTGTTTTGTTGTTTGCTTGCTTGTCCTTAAAATAATTCTTGGTTAAAGGCTGTTCCTAGTGCAGCTTCCTTTTCTCTGGGGATAGTTGGGTCTTCAGTACTCTGCCATCACAAACACAGTCAAAGTGCACTGTGCTTTTGTGTTATCTTATGTGACATGATTGTTTCTTTCTCATACTGCCTTCCCTAATTCTAGATTGGAAGAATGTATTTTATTGAGTGGTGTATGTTTATTGTACTGAGTTGACCTGGTTATTTCATGTTGTAGCTTATTAATGGTCCTTTCCAGTTGCCAGCAGAGGAATTTGTATTATTGTAACATAAGATTAATCAGTCTGAAAGGCTTTAGACCTAAACCACTTCCCCTCTCCCTAAAGCGAGAGATCTCTTTCAGATATGTGGAAGTAGGGATTGGTGTGTACTGTAGTGAATTTTTAGAGCTGGTAGAAGTGAGAGTTTTCATTTAAGAATATATTTTGTCTTAACCTAGGAATCTTACTTTCACTGGACTTTTGGAGTAACTGAAGCAGGCTGCTTTGGAGCAGTAGATGTTGATACTGGAAGATCCATGCTTTTTGTTCCACAACTCCCTGAAAGCTATGCGGTTTGGATGGGAAAGTAAGATGTATCTTTTAACTGTGTTCTGAGTACTTCATATAACGTAACAGTCTGTAGAGCTGGAATGCTGTCTCATTTTCATCAGATTCCACCAAATCGTTGGTAGGAATTTTAATGATATGTACATACAATGATACAGAACGTGCTCAGTTGGTATTGATCACATGATATCAAATGATCAAATTGGGTTGAGAATCCCTTTAGACCTGGAACCTTTGGGTCTCCTGGTATCCATGAAAGGAAGCTGAACAATAAAGAAAAGCACAAGTCTTATGTTAAGACAAAACTAGGTAAATTGTCTTTGCAAGGATTTTTCAGTTGCCTAACCAGTTTGCAGTTGCCTTGGCTAATGAAGCATTTTGAGTGGCAGAACATAGTTCAGCCTCTTTGATGCTTTTTTGATATGAACTGACAGACTAGGGATTGTGATTTTAATTCTGATCTGTGAGTATGCCATAAACATCTCACTATCCACAGTGGTAGTAAATATTGCTCAGTGCCATAGTAGTGAAGTGATTTATTTATGTGTTCATTTCTTTTCTCAGCCTTAATTGTATTTATCTCCTCTAACAAACTGTAAATTTTTTTGTTGTCTGTATAGTCTCAGAACATTGGCTTACTTTTAATTTAATATTTTGAACTCAGACTGCTTTGCTTCTAATTGAAGCTATCACTTATATTTTAATGCTAATTTTGGGAAAAGGAAAACAATTGCAACCAATCCCATATGCTGAGCTGTGCCAGACCATATGGTAGGGCACGGCTGCTGTCTTCTTAGAGAGTTTATATGAATATCACTGTCTTAGACCTGCCTGTGAACTGAAATTGTTTGCGATTGCATGAAAATGTGAATACTGCTGTCAAATATTTCATCTGAGAGCTGCACCTGTCTGGGAGGGTAAATTCTGTTTAACCCCCACGTGAGCTCTCCGAAGTCTGTTCCCTCGTTGTGCTTGTTCCCGTTTACAGACAAAGCTTTTCCTCCTCCTAAGTTTGGTTCTGCTAGTTCAGTTCAGCAATTTCACACTGATTGTGCCTAATCTAAAAAAGCTTAAAAATGTTATTGAAACTTCACCTTCTCATTTGTAAATGTTTGTAAAATGATGTTTGTAAATTGTGGCTTTTATATTTGTTTGTAAATGAACCAATAACATGCATTGCACAGAATTACAAATTAAAAGTGGTTTATTACTGTTGTGTCTTCTTGCAGAGTATAACAAATTGTCTTTATCACAGCATTCATGTTTTCTAAATTCTGCTCTTTGCCCTTCCTGGATCCCTCTGTTTGAATCTTTGTTTTCTTTTCTGTCAGCCCTGGTCGTGTACTTTTTCTGCTTGTCAGAAAGAGAGTGGATGAATAACTCGGTTGTGAGTCAGTAGCCTTTCTGCTTCATAAGTTGTTTGGCAGGGGGTACTGCACACAGCTAGGGATTGTGTTCCTTCCCAGAAGTCTTAATTTTAAGTCAAAATTAGCACTGAAAGAAAAATACAAATAAGTTTGCCTTCTGTCCATTGATGTTTATCTACTGTGGTTTGCCTTCAAAATGCTTGTTTGTGCTCATTTTGAAGGCACTGTCAACCCCCCAAAGAAACATTCGTTTCACATCCATGAAGCACAAGTCAATGCAACACCTCATATGATAGTTGTCAGGTTGGTATTTTGCGGAGGTCTACAGCTGGTCCTCTAGTTCATAACACAGGTGCAGTTGCTTTGCCTGATGTTTATATTGCTTTCTGTTTTAAGACAGATGTGGGAATCTGCACTGTGAGGTTAGGCAGAAATGCGAAGATACTCTTAAAAAGAATGCAGAAGGCTCTTTACTACTACTGTATTACTAAATGCATTGCTTGATATACTGTTGTGTGTTCACTTCTGAAGGCCACACATTTGAGTTGTTTTTACAAAGTAGCTTGGGTAATGGTGGCAGTCAGGTGGTCAACCTTTTTGCCTTGAAGAAATGTTCTTGGTTTCTTTCAAATTGTAGTCTTAGTTTGTCCAAAACCAATGAAATGTCTGAGAGCATTTGTTTGGAGATCGAGAGACTGATTGTTTACAAATGAAGCCATGAGCACTGCAATTATTTTAGTCTCACCAACTGCAGTGGTTTTTATGAGCAGTTTGTCATGCTGAGGTAGTGCCTGCAAACTCCACAGGGCAGGTAACACGGAGACAATGAAGGTACCAGCCTGGGCTGTGGTCTGCCAAGGACACAGCGCTAGTAGTACCAGTGTTGAGGGTGACTGCAACTTCTTTGGAAGTGTTACTGGTCTTGTCAGACTTGTCACTGAATGTGTACACTCTGAAGTTTTGTAAATAGCTGCAAGGCGACCTTTTAGCAGTCCTTCAAGCCAAAATGACCTCTACAGTTTTAAAAGAGAGGAGAGAATTAATTTAACTCACAGGCTATTGATGTTCTCCAAAAACCCCTCACAGAGCTGTTACGAGGGTAATTGTAGGACTGGTGGTCTGACTTTGATGTTGGGAAGGGATTGCAACAACAGTTGTGCTGTTTTTAAATTATGAGTGTGGGCACTTCTCCAAATTTGAGCTAGCCCATTTCTTAGTTGTCTGGGGAAATCTTTCCAACTAAGTGAACTGCTTTGCCTGTCTCTTGATCTGTAGCTGCCCCCTTCCCCTCCTGTTGTTCACAAGGCAGAAACAAAGACTCTCACTGGATGATGCGGTGGGTAGGCTTTTGCGGTCCTCAGGTATTTTTCCATTCATAGTTTTGGACAAAGGATTTAAGAAGTGAATTTGGTAATACAAGATTATAAAGGCTTCAGCACTGTAACTGTTGTAAATGCCCCTCTTTCCCTGCAAGGCCTTACCTAGTCAAGTTTGTGGTGCAAAGCTGTTAGCAATCATTTCTGTTCCTAGGGAGCATTAAGTTGGTGTGACTGCATGTCTTGCAGAGAGACTTCAATTTCTCTAATTAATGCTGCACCTGCCATTTACCTCCTTAATTATAAATGACAGAACTAGTCAGTGTGTTGATTAAAGATATTTCATAAAGTAAAACATACTGTACAGCAGCTGCTTTATGTGGAGCGGATGCCAAAATAACTTAATTGCCTTGCCACATAAAGAGTGTTTTTAATGGGAAACAAAAATATTTAACACTTTCATGCTCTAACTTTAGAAATACATATTAAATGGGACAGAGCAATATTTATGTGCAATTTCCTGTGTTTTCTTTAAAGCCCTGCTGGCTGATTGGTAAGTATAACAACATTCATCTAGTGTTGCATCCACTGTAAGTAATGTTTTTCCATGAATTTGATTGGAAGCTATCTGTATTTGCAAAGTTGAACTTGATGTGGCACTTTGGAGCTGTAATAAAGCACAGTGAAATGCTTTGCAAATTTTAAAGCTGGATGACCTAATGAGGAAGTGTTTTATATATTGTAATTGTTTTCTAAGTAGATTGCAACCAAAATCAACCTTTGGTTTTGGTGATTAAATTTGACTGACTTCAGCAAAGCTGAGAAGTTCTACTGCCTTTGGGAAAAAGTGCAGAAGTATGTGGTTGGGTTTCCGTTTACTTTTTTTTCCCCAGCCACTTTTCAGGCTATTTAGACCTTTTTTCTTCCCCCCGCGCCCCCCCCCCCCCCCCCCCCCCCCCCGACTGTATGTGACCATGGAAACTGGAAGCTAAGGAATAGCTTTCTTGATATCTTTTTTTTTTTAATGGGGATTGCTTAAATTTTATGGCATTTGTGTTTTGAATACTTGTGGATATTAAGTTGTGTACGGCATGGTAAGTTTATCATGCTGTATCATGGTAGCTGTGACTAGTCCATCAATTACTCTTAGGCCTGCAGTATAGTCATTCTTTGCAAGCTGAAATTGGAGATAAGTCTTTGAAAAAGTAGTGAAGTGTATGTGGGTGCTGTAGGGAACAAATTCTAAATCATCCTAATTGCTGTTCTTGATGTAGATTTTGCAGGAATGAAGGACTTTTTCTAGAAGAGTTTTGTTGACATGGTGCACACAAATCCTTTTCTCCATAGCATAATCTGGAGCTGTGTGTTCAGATGCTATACTCTATAGGGGTCTTTGTTTTTACCTTCTGAACTGGTATTTCCTGCTATTTTTTCTTGTATTTTTTTTTCTCTAAAATTAAGTACATTTAACATTTTCTTCTTCCATGTCTATCGGCTTCAGTCTCTTCCTGCTATTTGTCCTTTATGCCTGTCCACTGCATCTTTATTTTGCTATTTACAAAAAGCCACAACAGTTTGTAATAGCTTTAGGTCATCTTATTACTGTTTTGTACCAACTGGCAATTGCAATTTATCTGCAAAGTTTGTTACCACCTGCAAATGCCATCTGTGGATCTCATGAACATAGTCCTGCTTCTGAATCACATCAGAACTAATTTCAGTCTTTGCAGTATCCTACTAATCAAGATGTGCAGTCCATTGCTGTTTATCACTTTAACTTTTGAGAACATCAGTCGAAAATTATACAGCTTGGAGGGTTTCCCAGACCTTGAAAAGCTCATCTTTTTATCTATTTATTTATTTATTTATATTTTCTACTTTAGGCTTTTCCCTTTTTTATTATGACTAGTCATTGGATTTCAGGTCACATCATGGTGTTCCTGTCTAAGCCAATTTGAGTTGATTTTGGAGAGTAACAGTCTTGAGAGAGATTTTTATCAAATATTTTACTATTATTCAGATAGTACATCTGTCTCTTTACCCTTCATCTGATCCTTTCAAAATCATACACTAAAGCTGGTTGCTTTTGATTGATGAGACTTACTAGTGCAATTCCCCGTGCTGCTTGTTTTTGGTGGTTCCAGTTCTCTGAACAGTACAGTGATTTCCATTTCTTATCTCTCATTCATTGATTATGGTATTTTCTGTGGGTAAAAATTACTTTTACAGAATAATTAGTGTTTGGATTGCTCTTGCCACTTTACTGATGATTGTTTAAATAGTGCTGCTCAAATGCTCTGGCTTCTCAAATGACTAGTTTAGTCAGTGTCTCAATGTTCCAATTGTCCACAGGCATTGCTGGTCCAGGATTGTTGTATTGTTTCTATGACTTTTACTTGAGTAATTGTTTTTAGAAATCTTTACTTTCTAATTGCTTAAGTTTCCTTGCATTTCCTGCTGAGAATGTTTAAACCAGTAATAATAATTTATATCAGTCCACTGTTTGGAATCTTTACCAGAATACACCTTTAACTGAATGCATAAGGTGGTGATTTCATGAAGGTTAAAGTGCTTTTTCCTCTCCTCTTTTTGATTTGGATGTGTTGAGAAACTGAACCAGCACTGAGTAAACCTGTCTGACAATGCTGCACCACAGGTTTTTAATATCCTGATGTGGCTTCAAACCACAGCATGGGATAGTTGAATTTTGCCCATGCACATCTCATTCCTGTGGTACAACAGGGAATCTTGATAACTCCCACCAGGCACTTCTTGTTTTATACTTTATTCAATGTGCTAGCAGGAGGATTGAGTTCAGGGATGTAAACTCCTGATAACGTTTTGAAATATCAGAGAATCCAAGTTTTCTTTTGATCAAGCCTTGCCATGTGTTTTTCCTCCAAGGCCTGGACTGATGCAGGTAGCAAAAGCAATGCCTGTGGGGATTTTCCAGCAGTGCACGTCCACACCTCCTTCTGCTGCGTGGCTGCCAGGGCTGAGTGTGGAGCTCTCTGCTTCATATTAGAAATTACACTTTCTCTCTTAACCATTGTAATTCTTTTTATGCTTTTTAAAATTTTTGTGAGGAGAGCTTTATAATGAGTATTTGTCAGCAGTCTTATGCTACAAGAACTCTTTCAGGGTTATCAAGTATATAAACATTTCCTTTCTTACAGTTTTTTATGTGGCAGTGTAGAGCCCTTCTCTCCAAGAAAAAGTTTTATTTGCAGAGAGAAATAAAGCAAAGGTTACCAATTAGAAGTTTTCTGGTTTGGATTTTTTTCTTTGGGGTAGCTTTTGATAGTATCTCTTAAAAGTCTAATTGAGGCACTGCCTCTTAAGGTAGAATTTATAGAAAGACTAAAGAACTTTTTATCTTTTGGGAATGTCTGTGGTGGGAATAGCAGAGAAGGAGCAGTGAGACTCTGGTTTTGAAGTAGATGAAACAGGTAGTTTTTTTAGGAAGAACTGAGAGGCTTCTCAATACTTATTTCCGATTTAATAAGCCCAATGGTTTATATATTGCTCATAGTTATTCTGCTTCTGCATGATCTATGTGTAGCACTGGGAAGTCTAATGTCACATACCCAGCATCCTGTGTCCAGCGTCATGCGTGTGGACTATACTGTTCTGGCCCGCTGCTAGAGGTGGCTTCGGTTACAGCTCTGGTTACCAGTTCCAGTCAAATCAGTTTGAGTCTTCAGTTCAAATTGTTTTAAATTCTGTTATGTTCTCACAATCCATCTTACTCTTGACTGTATCAAAAGGAGCCAGGGAATCTGAGTTTCTGTATATGCAGATCTTTCAAAGGATAAAACAGAAATCTTGAGAAACGTGGAAAGAGAGCAACATTAAGGTAGTGAAAACATTGCTGGAGGCTGCCTGTGATACCAGCAAGACCCTTAGTACTGCTTTGTTTTAAATCTAGCTTGATGCCTTTTAATCTTCCTGTTTGAGATAGTGAAATCCCTTTTGGATATATAGGTGATTGCATTTTTTTGGACAAAGTCAGGAACATCTGCTGGTATCTTGTAAAGCCTCCTGTGTTGTTCTTCCTAGCAGTTCTCAACACCCTCTTGTTTGGTTAATGCTTTGCCATCTGTTAAGTTGATGATGTTGTAATGAGGAGGGAGTTCATTGGTGAATCTCTGACAGCATGAAAACATAGCTTTTGTATCTCTTTTTCTCCTTCAGCTCTGTGAGTTTTGCTGATACATTTCTATTCATCTGCCTTAATTTTTGCCATGATTCGTATTCTTTGTATTCAGTTTCACTGAAACCTTTACTCTGCTTTAAGCTCATTCTAGCAAGGCCTGAGAATGAGTTGTTGTTTGCGTAGAACTTCAAGTGCTGAAGACTATGCTTGTCCAATTTACTCCTTGTGCCTGTGCTTCCTCTCATGTAAGTGAGGAAAAAATGCAATGTTAAGTAATGCAAAGCCTTGCTGGCAGTAAACATGTACATGCCACATACACACAGGAACTATGTGTAGCTTAGTGTGGGCATTTGCTTTCCTCAGTAGAGAATATTTGCTCAAGACAAAGTTAATTTACTATGAAGTCATATTTTATATCTGTTAATCTGAATGTGAAAGTTAGGGTGGGATGGATGAAGCAATACTGTTGTATCCTCATAAAGCAGAAAGCTTTCATGTGAAGTCTGCTAGTTTTAGCTTTTCTGTCTCACTGCATCAAGAATGTTCCTCTTCTGGTTTTGCAACATCAGCTTGGGAAGTTTTTAATGCATTTTAGACAATACTTGGGCCTTTTAAGAGAGTGCTGTGCCCTGAACATTGTGTACAAACCCTTTTGCTTTAGACTTTATGGTGAATAGTATATTTGATATTTGTCTGTTCTGTTATTCTTCCAATTATCTTAATTCTTACTTTTGATTACTGCTTGTTAAGACCATCATTTTCTGGTAAATGCCAGGAGCTGTGGGTGTGAAAGGCAGTAAGTAGTGGACAAAGCTTGTGGATCCGTATTTTAATTGAAGGAGATAATCTTTAGTGTGGCATGTCTTGCTTTATGTCAGTACTTGCTCTCTTCCTCCCTGATATGCTAAGAGATCCTCAAAATTGGTGTTGACTTTCACGTAGAGATTCCCATTGATCTTTTTTAAAAAAATACATTACATTAATGTTAATATTAAGGTTTGGGTTTTATTTTTGCTAAAGCCAGATTCAGTGCTTAAAAATTGCAGGTGATTCTGATCGTTTAGCCTCAATATGTTCGCTGATAGCATATGTGGTCAGATGGCCTGGAATTCTGCTTTGTTGTCTGTGCCATGTGGTATTTACTTAGTATTGTCTTTGCAGGAGAATGATTACTTCGCATTTAAGCTTGTTAGGACAGACCTGTTGCTTTTTTTTTTTTATGTGTAACAATGCAGTAAGGCACTCTTCTTTCAGAGTAGTTTCAAAATGTAGACAAGGCCAGATGTGAAGACTTAAGGAATTCTGTAAAACCTTTCAAATTTTAATATTAAAGGTTTGGGATTTTGAATCATGTGGATGTAAAGCAACAGAAATGGAAAACTGTTTTTTTGTAGTGTGTAAGTGAATACTTAAAGTGTGCTGATGGTTATGTGTCTGCCTGCTCTGACAAGCTGATCACAAGAGAACTCAGCTACTAGGGAGCTCTGAATGATCCTAGATGGATGACAGGACAAGCTTAAGGCAAAGAATTAGTACAACACAAAAGAGAGAGCAAAACTGGCAGTCACAATTCAAACAGATTCTGCTACTAGATGGAAATGATGAAACTGCCATTTCCACATTGAGGTTAATGTTGAATAAAGTAATTTCATTCTGTGTTTGAGAGAAACAAAATAGATGTGAAACATTACAAAATGATGGTGATGAACTAGTTTCTATTTCAGCAGTAAACTTACAGGAGGTTAGATAGGTCGTAAAGGTCATGTTTTTATCCAAATATTTTAAAAGAGCTGACCAAGGGCTTTTCCAGGCTGTTGTAAAAATTAGAGTAGGGCCAAGTCAGAGGATGCCGTTAACAAAGTTTGACAGCAGCGCATACAATAATACCAGATATCTAGAAAACATCTAGAAATCAAGCTAAAAATTAAATACATGTGCTTCTTCTGATCTGTCTTGGATTTTATAATCTGAATCTTGTGCAGATATGTTAGGAAATGTAAGGTATGTAAAAGCAGTAGTAGTAGTACTGAAGTTAAGACAACCCTATGGAGGGATCTTGAAATTCAATGGGCTTTTGCTTAGACTGAATGTCTATTTGCAGGCTGGTGCAGAGCTGCCTGCTACAGCACATGGTGACTTCTCAGTGTTAACAGGATGCAGAAAGCTAAAGCTTTTTGATTAATCTGTGTTGTGAGGAGGGAGAGATCCAGTACAACTATTAGAGGAGGTGATGCAGTCAGCTTTCCACCTTTGAATAAAGTTGGGATCTCCTGCTGTTGACTTGCTCTGCTAAAGCTGCTCAGGTCATTTCTGAGGTGTATACATATGTAACTCTTTCAGTGTTTGTTTGTAATAATTTGGTAACAATGTAGAATGTGTAGGAAATGTTTTGAAATTAATCCCAACTAGAATTTTTGTAATGAACATACCATTAAGAATACTTTTTTCTGGCAGGAATAGTTTGTATAGTTATAAATATATATGTAATATATGTAGTTAATATATTCTAGGCTATACTATAAGTAATCTCAAATTAGAAACTCCAACTGAAATGCTGCAGAAAAGCTGAATTGGACTAGTTCAGGAAAAGCTGAATTGCATTTTACAGCTGATCTGCTGCAAAAATTTAAAACTGAAAATCTGTCCTAGAGGCATTAAAAAAATGCAAATACAAAGCAACCAGTAGGAAAAAGTTGTTATATATATTGAAGATTGTCTGGAAGAACATTTAGATGCAAATGAAAACATATACATGTGAATGTATATCAGCAATTAGGTTGCAGATATATTAACAGTTGGCTTAGATGCATTTCTTTCAGAAATAACTATCAGCTGTTATAAATTCTGTTCACAGTTTCTCTTTGGCATTTGTGATTTAGATCCATCTCATTTGTACCTCTCTTTTGAATGCAGTTCAGAAAACTAGAACACGCTTGTATTGTGTTGGTATTATGAGCCTATTGCTCCAGAGTCCTTTAGAATACAAAGAAATATTGCTTAATGGAATTCTTACAGTAATGTCAAATTTGTACAAATCTCTTAAGGGTTGCTGTTAAGAATTCTTGTGCAGTGTAATGAACAACAGCATTAAAATGGTATTTGTGAGACTGAGTTTTTATTGGGTTTAAAGTAGAAACAGAATATGGTTAATAAGATACTGAAAAAAAAAGAAAAAGAAGTTTGAATTTTGTCCAGTGAGATAAAAGCTTCAAAATATATTTTGGATATATTTATAGATAGGCTGTCAGAACTGTTCATCTTACTGATGGATAAACAGGAGTCAGTATTACATTCCTATTGCAAGGATCACATTGAAGTGGAGCCAGTCATAATGTTGTGGTCTGACAAAATCTGCAATGGCATGATTAGGTTGTGATTTGGTGAAGCATCTTGGCTTTTAAACATGCATCATTTACCACTTAATTTATTTAAACCAAAGGGAAAAATGTAGAATAAACTTGTAAGTTTTCACTAAGCTGATTGAGTGACTGGGATTCCTGGTTACTAGTTTTTTATACTATGCTACTTTACTCTTTTGCTGGTGGCAGTCATGTTTGATCAATGTAGAAGAGAAATGTGGGGTATTACTTTACTGTCTGATAATGTTTCACACTACTTTTAAAGCCGAAGTATTGCTGCTCCTCTTCCTCCTCCTTTTCCCATTGCTACCTCAGTAGAATTTTGTTCACAATAATTACTTGTTATGGTCAAAAGAGAAATCTTCAATATTTGGTGCTTCATAAAACTTTAGCTGTTAAAATGAGACAGGGCATCAGAATAATATCTTCTCTTTAAAATGTAGTTTCACATCTTTAGGCCATCATCAGTATTTCCCAATTGCTATGAAGATCTTGAGGAAGAAACAAAGTAGGTTAACTAGATTGAGTAGAAGAACATGGAAAAGAGAAGAGATAGGTAGGAAGCATCAGCAGAGTGTAAACAGCTTTGACATTTAACCCAAAATAATTTCACTGGACTGGAAATTTGGTAAATCGTAAGTGGTCAACTAGAGACAGTCTCTTATTTAAGGTATCCTTTGGTGACAAAAAATTAGGACTATATTCTGGTAATAAATAGAAGGACTAGACTCTTACATTTTCTTTTTAAAGGCCATAAACTATGAGATGCCAGATTTTTTTCCTAGGTGCTTGGGCAAGCGTACTTGGGCACAATGCTGTTCCAGGAATTCGGAGTTGCTCATGTCCATTACAAAATAAAATGGTGACTCCTACTATCCTGGAAGCTAACTACTGACATTTCTAACGAGCAGTGGTATTTGCTTGTCTGGAGTTATAAAACTATAGGGAAAAGATACTGAGTCTTTTTAGGAATGAAGTGTATTATTCTCCATAGCTTTTTGTTACTTTATGTTGCCAGGAAATCTAAACAGTTTAGCTTTTTTTTTTTTTTTCCCCCTCCAAAAGCCTGTAAAAATTAGGCCATTGCTTCTGTTCACATCTGTTTATGTTTGGATTTTTTTTCTGATACACAGAGACACAATTCAATAATATCTGGGATCATATCTTCCACTTGGGTAATCCTTCTAATTAATTTATGACTTGCTGTGGGGTTTTTTGCATGTAGTCTCTGCAGTGATTAATCAGAATTTTGAAACTGACAGCCCATAGCAATGTTACAAAAAACAAAGCCAAACTTAAAAATTGTGACCAATTAACTTATTCTACCTGTCTAAGAGTCATTTTTAGAGAGAAGTACTCCTCATCTCTGTGTCAGATGTACTTGAACTTATCAGAACTGGATGTGATTTCTGTTTTCCATGATCACAGAATCACAGAATGATAGGGGTTAGAAGGGACCTTTAGAGGTCAAGTCCAAGCCCCCTACTGAAGCAGGTCCACCTCGACCAGGTGACACAGGAATGCATCCACGTGGGTTTTGAAAACCTCCAGAGACGGAGACTCCACATCCTCCCTGGGCAGCCTGTGCCAGGACTCCATCCCCCCTCACAGTAAAATAGTTTTTTCTTATGTTTAAATGGAACTTTTTGTGTTCTAGCTTCATCCTATTACCCCTTGTCCTGTCACTAGATGCAATAGAAAAAAGGGATGCCCCAACCTCCCGACACCCACCATTACAGCTAGAATGGAATCAGTGATAGATAATTATTAGCCATAATCAAAGAGTTAGCAGCAATGTTCTGCAGACCACACAATTGTAGGAGGCAACTACCAAGAAAAAAAATCCAAAACCAACTTGGAAAGCAGCTTGTGAAAGCAAAAGTTTTCTTACCGACATATTGGAAAACAAGACCTACTCCTACTTGAACTGCATTAAGTGAAGTGAATAGAATCCAGGACATTTGTGAGTGTACTTTTAAGAAATATTTACTTTACAAGAACCAGTTCTTCAATTCAGACAATGCAGCTAATTGTAAATGGTGCTTTGGAGGTATTGCTCTGAAGAACATATATTACCATAAATTACCATTGGCCATAAATTAGCTGTTTTTACAGTTGGGATTTTTCTGATGCTAGATGAATTGGATGGAACTATAAAAGAAGACAAAAATGGAAAGTGCTAAATCTGTTTGTGATGTTTTTGGAATATTAAAGTACTTCAGTGTGTGATGAATGAAGGGAAAAAGAGATGTCTGTAGGAGAAACGGTATGCAGAAGTTGGAGGTGAGGGAACTATAAAATACAGGGTATAGAAAGATAAGAGGATATAGTGATTTTTTTTTTAATTATTATTATTATTATTTGTGAAATTAGCCAGGGAGAGAAGATAAATGATAATTGCTTTGAAACCTCCAACAGTGATGGGAAGAGGCCACAAAAAGAGCATTGCAAAAGGGAGCATATAATGAGATATTTTTGTAGTACTTTTGAGTACTGCTTTCACAGATTTAAAAAAAAAAATATTTATCTATGTTTTACTGCTTGAGAAACACCATAAACGTGTTCATGTCTCAGCTGTTTGGAGTATATAGGAATGTAAAATGAAAAATCAGTGCACAAGACTGAAAAAAACAATGTAAAGCTGAGCTCTGGTACTGCAAAGCAGCTGCAACACATACTTTTGTTGTGGAGTATCTCCTAAAGATGCTAAGCTGTTTGTCCCACCATTTCTGCTGTTCCTCACGGCAAGGGTTAGAAATGTTCTTCAATCTCTAGCCTAATTTATTCTTTCCCTAATAGTCTTGTGCTCTTGCAGTGTAATGTTTAAACAGCTGAAGGTTTGGTCCTGCATACATCTTCTGCTTTGCCTCGGGAAGCAAAATGCACAGGATCCTCCAAATTCCAGCTCTTACATCCATGATTTTTTTCTTGTTTTCTTTTATTCTGGGGACAGATGTAATTTGAATGGTTTTTTAAATTATTCTTCTTTTGAGATGACATTTTCAGAATTACACTGATTATTCAAGTTTAAGGGGGATAGAAGTTGTAGTCTTAGACTAAAGTCTTGTGAGTAACTGGCTGCTACCATAAAGGGAAGGAATGAGTGATTGTACAGCCACTGGTATGGGAGCCAGTGGGGAAGCCCTGGAGCACTGATCTGTGACAGCATCTGCCCTGACTTGTGCAAGCAGATCTCTCAAATTCTTGTGTTTAGAAAAAAAGTCTCTGCCTGGATATTGGGAGAAAACAGCGGAAGTGATTTAGTTTACATGTGCAACATGTAAAGTTACGCACCCTGTTTGGTCAGAGTGGATTTTTGGTGTTCTGAGGAATAGAGGCAGCAGAGCCCATGTCTTTAATAGCCCTCAGTGTGCTTCACATTTACATCAGAGAGGTTACTGGTGTACAAAATGAATGTTTTGTTTATTCTTTGAGTGTAACACGGGATAAAAATGGTCTTTTTCTATATCCTTCCAATATCTATTGAGCTGTAAAGTTGTTATAAATAGCATGGCAAAAATCTTTAACAAAACTGTCTTGTGTAGTGTGAGTGAGGAAAAAGAACCCTTTAATTTTGGAGGAGACCAAGAAAACCGAGTATCAAGCACACAGTGAATAAAAGCACATTGATTTTTGTATCTGTGGCAACTTTCTGTGTAACCTCCTATTTTGAGAAATGGGCTCAAGGATAAGATTATTAAAACATTCCTCATATCTGATTCTATTGTTGTGAGAGCAGAGGACATTATTTTGTTGTCTATGGCCTTATTAAATATAACAGTAAAGCTAAACTCAAATGTTTCTTTTTGTTCTCTTCCAAAGGATTCATCCCCCTGAATTCTTCAGGAAAAAATACGCTGTGGATGAAGTCCACTATGTGAATGAGGTGAGTTGTCTGTGTCTCCGAGTATTTTTCTGTGAATACAAAATCAATATGTAGCATGAGTTTGCTTAATTTTAGTCTTCTGCTTACCAGATGTCTCCTGACTTGGTGGGACCTTCTCCCTCCAGTTACTAGAAGCATACTTCATTTTTATAAAGCACTTGTAACTTTTAGTTTTTTGTAAGTCTCCCATTCTGAGCTGAACACTAAGGTGTCTTAATCCAAAGACATTCTTGTGAATGTGTTCTGTGCATCACAAGACCTGTCAGTCTGTGTCTTTATCCAACAGAAACATGTTGCTAAATGCATTTCTTGCAATGCCTTGAAAATTTGAGGTCACTGCTGTCAGGGAAATTGCGTGACCTAACTGACTTGGGAGCCTACATTTGCTTTATGGTTCCTGAGAGCTGTGAGAAAAGGCTGAATGCCTTATTCTGTGTTGATCATTCTAATATTTTAATAAGCAAAAATAGTGATTTCTTTAAAATGCAAATATGACTTGCATAGTTAGATTTTTCATTTAATTTCTGCGCAGTTTTTTTGTATACTTGTGCACCAGGCCAGTTACCATTGCTTTGGTAGGAAGGCTCAGCAGAGTGAGGGCATTATTCCTGGCAGCTTCTGTGGGGGACTTTCATGGAAAGTGGCTTGAAAAGGAAAACTGATACTTATGTCCTGCAGAGCACTCTTAACTCCCTAGTCCAAAAATTTTGCTCTCATCAGCTGTGAGTGTGTTTTGTTTCATTTTCATAATGAGTCCAGCTATGAAGTGAAGTTTCCTTCTGTGTTTCAGTAGCTGGAGATAGAGGAAGCTTGTGGAGAAGTTGCTTTTTGAGACATGAGTTGAAGTCTGTAGAGTGCAGACACTCCAATGCTTATCTGTCAGACAGTCAAAATTGCAAGAAGAAAATACATGTTTTATTTTTAAAAATCGTGTTTCTTTTGAGTCACCTTAATTGACTTGTGTCACTTTACATCAACAGATACCATTAGTGTGGTTTTATTTTCTACTTCCCTTAAAAACCTCCCTGATAGGAAAAAGAGCTCTTGATGCGAACCAGTAAATCGTCCCAACATAAAGGCTGTTTTTCACCTGGACTATATGTGTATTGAAGTTAGAATCTGTTGAAGCTTGCAACAAAACTGTTCAGCTTTCAAAGCTGAATTTATTTCTATAACTTTTGCATGTTTTGCTAAGAATTGGTTTTCCATGTCATGTCACTGGAGGCCTTATTTACAGGATAGTTTTATGTCAACAAATGGCCAACCTGAGTAAGTGTTCAGTCTTGATATTTCATGAAGAGGACAAAACCTAAAAATGTGGAATTGGTGTTTTTAAACCTCACTGCCAAATGCTTTATTTAGTTAATAATATTAGTGTGCTATTAAAGTCGTTTAAAGTTGGTAGAACTGTGCACCATGGAGTTATATCATTTGTTTGTTGCCTCAAGAAATGTGTAATTCAGCCCCAAACTTTCTGCAACTTTTGCAAGAGCCCAGTTCTTGACTAGCCCGATGATTAGTTTGGCAATGTTTGAAAGATACTGAAGGAGTCTAATAAATATATTAGTAAAAGGTGACCCAGTGAGAATAGCACAATGTGCCCATTGTAACATAGTATTAATGCATGTGTATTCCTTATTTCTGTGTGACATTTATAGCTTTTTGGCTCATATTTATTTCCTCTGTCTTCCAAACTGTGACAATAGACTTAGAAAATCTTAAGTTATAGTTGGTATTTGGGTCTTTAAAGGATGTTATCAACTTAAGTACTGCATTTCTGTGTAAATATTTTGTAATCTATTGACTCCTGTTGCATGTCTACTACAGTATCTGAAAGATATCGAGGAGCATTTTTGTCTTAGCAGCTTGAATACTTTGTATAGAGCAAATGTTGATGCAATTGCCATCAATGTGGTTATGAGGAAGAAAAAAAGAAAAATAATAGTTATCTAAAATGTCTTCTTAGATATCTAATGTCTTGGCTTCGAAGAAACCTGCTGTGCTCCTTACTTTGGTGAGTCATATTATTTTGAAGAATAACCACTTGTTTTCGTCAATAGAGAGATCAGTTTATTCAGCATTTCTTTGCACTGTCATTCCCTAACTTTTCCTCCAAACCTTTGCCAAATTTGAGGCCACCTGTGTATAGTCATGTAGGTTTCTGGCCTCTCAGTGATCTCAAGACTTGTGACTTCTGGCCTTGCAGTCCATATTCTCTCTCAAAGCTTTATCTGCTTTCTGTTAAAACATGACAAACCTGTCTAATGTCATCCATGCTCTCCTCCTATGTACAATGACTCCAAACTTCCTTTTTTGTCTTATGCTGCTCTTGTCATGTCATGAGCACGTTTGGGCCTTCCTATGAGAATCCCACAAGGATTCAGGAAATACTTTTTCTACGTAGAGTGGGATAGTAAGAACAGCTGCTGGGAGGAGTGGTACTTCTCTGGAAGGAGGGTGGAAGAGTGGAGGTAAACCCTGCAAGTTTCTTCCCCATCACCTCTCTCCCAGCTGCTTTCCCTTAACAGATATTTTCTAAACCTTTCATTATTAAGAGTATCTGATTTCTTGTCTCTAATCTGTCTATGAAATGATTGCCAATTCTGAGCTTTCCCTTACAGTAAATGCAGTTGGCAGCTCTTGGATTTCTTGTTTTCTCATGATAGTCGCCAGACAGAAGTCTTAACAAAAAAATCCCTCCTTAAGCAGTCACATAACATGAGATCTAATTTCTTTATCCATTAAGAACAGAGGCCTTAGATAGTTTCCAGTCTTTCTTCCACATACATAAAAGATATCCCTATAGCTTTCTTTCATGTTAAGATAAATGAATGGAAAAGGGAATATTTGACTATGTTGTGCTTCTTACTGTGCATTTCTGCATGTTGAGTAGTTGCCACTCTATGAGCATCCTATTGTAATCAGGAATTTTCACCTAATTTTTTGGCTGAGAGGATGGACCTGTGATGCTTTCACATTCCTCCCACTGCCATGAAGGAGGATAGAGAGAAGGGAGGAGCACTTCTCTTTCCAGTGGCTGAATGGAAACTTGGACATCTCCTCCTGTGGTATCATTCCAGATCCAGAACTGAAATGTTGCTTCACAGGGTTTCCCAGCCACATGTCAGAAGCATTCATCTGCTGTATAGCAGCCAAAATACTCTTGCTTATGCTGCTTGCTTGAATGGAAAGCTGTAGGGGAGCAGCATGCAAATTTATATAGTAAGTATTGCTGAGGCAGTGTGCATTAATTAATTTTTAAATGAAATTACTTTAGAAGAAACCTTGCCTGTTAACAGAGTAATGTTATTCTCTTGCACTTTATTATTGCTTAAGTCTCCTAGCTCCCTGGCAGGACATAAGGGGAAAATCAAAGAAATCAAAGCTTGCCATTTTCCTGAGCATCACATCCTAACCCAAGTTTTGTGCTGGTCTCCTGTGAAGCTGATGATTTCTTAAATTGGTCTGCATGTGAAGGAACTGTCTGGGATTTTTAATTAATACTGATGCAAGTAAACTTCTCTATAAGTTTCCCTGAAGACTTACTGCAGTCAGGTTCTCCCCATTATTTAAATTTTAAATATTTGTGTTTTGCTCAGAATCGTGGTTTTTTAATCTTTTTCCTTCCAGCGCGGTGTTAATACTGATAGTGGAAATGTCTCCAAAGAAGCTTCATTTGAGGGAATCAGCCAGTAAGTGACAAGCCTTTTTTACATGTTAATTGTTGAACAATTATTTTGAATTGGTTTTATATTTCACATTAAATGATGGTTTTTTCATAATGACAGGATGTTGAATGGCAGGTCAAATGTACTGAGGTTTCTTTGGAAATAAAATGTTTTATGTGTTTCTAATGACTTGAAATATGGTGGTGGATGTTTTTGAAGTCTCTTTTGAATATGATCTCATCCAATGTTTCTCTGTGTTTGCTTTAGATATCTAAAGCCAAATAGATCCATCCCCTTACCTCCATTTCTCACTTTTAGGATTGGAATATTTGGTTCTCAGATTTCAGAAAAATTAATCTTTAAGCATAACTTCTTTCTCTTACCGACTTCCTCGTACAGCGTTAAAGTGGGGATTCTGACATGCACAGTCTTCTGAAAAGATGCCGCACTACAAGTGTAAAATAAAAGATCACTTTCCTGCCAAGATATGATCTTTCAGTGTCCCTTTTTGTTGTATTTTCCCGAAGCTTGGCTCCTGGTGGGGTGAAAATGTCTTCCTTCTTGCAGGTTTTTGAAAAGGCAGTAAATAAAAATATATCACAGCCTGTTCTGGAATGTGAGGATGATGGCCTCAGCTTTGAATGAAATACAGCTGTCTGCTCTGTGATGATATCCTAAAATGAGATAATTTTCCCTTTTAGCTCAAGTATATGGCAAAAAAGAAACACACACCCTTCCATTAGAAAGCCTGTTAACTCATGCTGAGGTGCTGAATAGGCAGCCTTTTTTTTTTTTTTTATGATCCTTGACTCCCAGTCACCCCAGTATATTTTTTTTCCATCCAACTCTGTTGACAGCATATTAATTCTGCAGAGAGTTAATGCAGAGAGTTTGCTGCAAGTCTGGGCACTCATTTGTTTAGTTAGAGAGCCTGCTTTCTGCTGGGATCATTTTTTCTCTGTGTCATGTGAAACAAAATCTGGAGTCTTGATTCCATAATTACTTTGTTCTCCCCTCTGCAACCCAAATGGGAACTATAAACTATTCCAGAATACAAGCAAGCCATTTTTAATGAGCATTTGGTGTCCTTTCTGCTGTAACAGTGATTGGAAATTCTGTTGCTTTGACCAAGCAGATACTCTGTTATCTTATGCTCTCCATGTGCAGTTGGACTCCAAAATCTGCGTGGACCGATACCTCTAGTTTTATCTGAGACACCTCCACATGAAATACAAACAACTACTAACTCGAATAGTAATTCTTTATGGGAATGATGGACAAAAGTCTGCTTGAAGTACCAAAAAGCCCCCTTTTCCCCGTGAATTTCACTCAACACTAGAGTTTAATTAGTAGCACAGTCAACATTAGGTTAGGAAGTCACTCCATTTAGCACTTGATTGGAAATTTTAATAGCATGTCTCCTGCAACACTTTAAGGGATTAATGATATTTTATTGCTGTCTTCCTGGTTTGCTGTAAACATGCTGTCAGTGTGCTCTGGGAGGAATGCTGCTCCAGTCTTTAGGGGCAATTTCCAGCTGTTTAGCAGATACTTTTTTTTTTTGAGACCTGGGATATATTTATCCCTCTCCACCCCTAGGCACCAAATTGTTAATTTTGCTGCATTTGACAGGTCTGACTGGTGTCTTCCCTTCCCGTGCTCATGATATGGAAGAGCACACATTGATTTTGTTGTTGGATGTGCTGAAGATCTACTCCCCTCTTCTGACAGATACCATACCCTCAGACCACTCATCACTCTAGCCTTCCCTTGATCTTCCTGACTCCTGCTTCTCCCTTCTCTGCGGCTGTCATGTGTCTTGTGAGAGCATGCTTGGTCTGTGTGCTGGCAGTAGGCACGTGGAGAGTGAGCACTGCCAGTTGAGGGTGCAAAGGAGGGGGCAAGCTTCCTTTCAAACTGTGCTCTCCTTAGATTTCAGTAACTGCATATATAAATCAATCCATTTTTTGTTTGTTTTCAGTGCAGACTCAAACCAATTTCAGCATTCTTGCTTCCCGCCTTCTCCACCTCTCCTTTAACAAATGTTTCCTTTATAGAAACACATATATGTATTGATTTCTTCCGAGAAGACTGAATCTGTGGAGTTTATACCAAGCAATGTGTTCCTTTTAACTGCACTCCTTCCCTCCTGTAACTGGGCCTTGTTGCCTCTGTCCTCTGCTAAGCTGGGCCTCTGCCCTAGTTATGATGCTGTGATTTATTCCTGGGTTCTCATTTGTTTCTCTTTTCTGGCTACCTGGTCAAGATATATTTGCTTGCTAGGGTCTTTTTGTGTTCCTCTTGCTCCCATTTGCCTTTTTTTCTCCTGGACTGACTATGCCCCAGTGCGTTTTTGTTTTGAAAGTTTTTTTTTCGATGGATAATAATAGAAATAATGTATCATTTACTGAAAAAAGCTGAATCTTCCCATCTCTGCAGGCTGTTCATCTGCTCCTGTCAGAAGCTGCCTTTTTCTTGCTCTAATGATGTTGCTTCCTTGCCTTACTTTTGAACTTTCTGAACTTCTTCTGGAACATAATTATCTAAGCTATTTGATCAATTTTTTCCACTGTAATAAATAGTCATTTGAGATAAAACGACTACTGTGGTCTTGGGTTATTTCTATGCTCACCCTGAAGATCACCCTTAAGTTACTTTTGACGTGCTAGCAATGCTCCAACTTGATTTTTTGCTGATATTAGCACCTTTAATAGTGAATTATATCATGGTTTCTATAAGTTTATGTATAGCTTTCTCATATGGCAAAGGATGTTGTAGTAAAAAAAGCTTGTATGTTGCTGTAGTCTATAAAAATGGAGAATGTTGATACTTTGGAAGTTACTCTGCTCAACACAAGGTAGTACCATGGTTCAGTGAAGGGAACAGTCTGGCACAGGGAGTTAAAACAGGAAACCTGGACAATTTACTAGTGTTTTTCCTGGTGACTTCTCTCAGGTCAGCTTTGCTTATAGTTGTTAAGAATCCTAGGGTCCTGACTTTGTCTTGCCTCAGATGGCTTAAGTGTAAAAGGTAGATTTTTGAAGTAGTTCTAATGCATTGTTTTCTAGACATATGTATTTCAGTTTGCTAATAAAGGCTAGTACCTTTTTTACTTTCCTACTTTTTTCCCCATTTTTCAGACTGGAAAATGTGCAGCAATTAAAAAAATCTAATTGTAAAAATGCTTTGAGATGATGTGACTCACCATACAGAAAGCAGATTTTTGAGCCTGTATGGATAAACAGTAACATGCCACATACTTTAAAACACTGTTGAATAAACCTTTGCTCTCTGTTTTGCGGTGGATTTTTACATCCTCAGAATCGATTGAGGTAATTTATGGACAGTTTAAACAATTTTACCTAATGATTGTAGTTTTTCGGTGGATTCCTTTCTGTCAGAACTGCACTTTTTGGGAGTGACAGTAAAGACCATCTAAATGGTTTCTTCTCTATTGCACAGTGGAGTCACTTGTTGGCAGAGAGCAGCAAATTCTAATATTGTGTATGAATATGTTTTAGATTTGTGTACAGTATACAGTACACAGATACAGTATACACAGAAAGTATATTCATTAAACTGACAAGAAAGGATCTCACTCTGCAGTGTTATTACACAGGAGGTATAGCTTCCCAGCTTTTTTTAAAAACTAATCAAATTGTCTCGCATGTTAAAGGACAACTGAGTGTGAAATCAATTTGAACATGTCTTCCAGTGTAGTATTTCTTAGTTCTTTGTTGATTAAATGGGAGCATTAATATGTTGCAGATTGCAACTGTAGCAAAATGTCAATTTATTGTCTTCCTCAAGACCACATATCTCATCATCTAAGTATTGTCAATTTGCAAATTGCAGAAAAAATGTAGAATTGGATTGCTCTACATGATCCTCTTGATGTTAGGGCAGTACATGTTTTTTGAAAGTAAATTGTTTATTATCTAGCAGCATCAGAACTTTGCTGTTAGGTCAAGGTTGGATGATTTTTAAGTAGAACTTTGTGCACAAATTGTGTGAAATAAACACCATTTTTGTACTCTTGGTGATGACAGGCTTTTCTGTTTGAGCTCGTTATTTAGCCATTAACTTTTAGGATGTATTTAGCCACTCATTGGTAACTGAATTGAAGCCTAATTTGATCCATAATGGCTTTAGAAGTCTAGCAACCGCAAACAGGTGTCCCTGTGGCTGTTTGCACAGGACCCACAGCCATCCTGAGCTCAGCAGAGACAGTTCAATCCTTAATCCTTGGCTTCTTTGAAAAAGCTACGTGCGATAGATCAGATTGTCTTCCAGAGGGGAACTGATGTTGTGTCCCAGAAGTCTAGGATCTTGTTTTATACTTGATGTGATATTAGAAAGAATGTCTTTGAGATGAGAGATAAAACCACCATTCAGCTGATGACTTCTTACCTCTTCTCCACTCCCTAGTACCACCTGGTTTCATACCTACTGCCTTTCTGTGTGTTTAATTAGCTTCCCTAATTGACAGCTACTAGAATATTTTTTTGATGCTGCCACATAGAATATGGTCCTAGACAGTAGCTAATACTTACATTTCTGGCAGCACAGAGGTGGTTCAAGAAGAGCCGTTGAGAACTTGGAAAGGTAAAATCCAGGGACTGTAACAGAGATGATATATCTGTCACTTGAAATTGGTTTTCTAAGAGAGCATTATTTGAGCTATTATAAGCCTATGCTGATGTAGAATTTTTTCCTTTTTTTTTTTACTGCTCAGATGAGACACAACCTTGTGTTGTGAGGTTCGTGTTTGGCTCATTTGATTTGCATTTGGATTCATGCATTTGTGCTTGTGGTTAAAGTGAGTGTGTCAGGTTCTTGAGAGAAGAGATGTAAATTTTCAGTTGAAGTCAGCAGCCTTCTGTACGTGCCCTTCCCTGCCCTTTATTTTTTGTTATTTCATAATAACCATAGTTTATACTTGTCTTATTTGCATAGAGCTGGTGTTGGAGCTTTATGCACTGCTGCAGTGTCTCCTTACCTTCATTGCTCTGCTTTCTGTCTGACATACTGATGACAATTATTGTAAGTCCTTGTGTCTGTTGTTGCAGCTGCAGCTTAATTCTTCTGTGTCTTGGTTTTCTGTGGCAGTGTCAGTTAGTGTGCTTTCCAGACAAACAGGGAACTCAGGCTTTTGAATTTTTAGGATTTTTTATAGATGGATTTTACTGTATCATTCATATATTTTCTTCTGTATAAATTTGTGTTTTACTGGCTCTTCCATTCCAGAATTACTTCTGTATTGGTGTACATAAGTAATAGTTGTTGGGATGGTGGTGATTATATTGAAAAAGTACCCTTTTTATCTGTTTTTTAGGAGACTTTGTTTCCAAGCGACCAACTGTATTCTATAAGAGTATGTTGTTCTATGACTTGTGGCTTTTTGTATTGTTTTTCTTTTTCAGCAGTTTCTAATTAATACCTACAATAATGAATACTATGCAACTTGTCTGTGTTGAGTGTCGTGATAAGTTGTTGTTTTTTATCTTGGAGTAAGAACACAAAGCTATTAATCTTCACCTTCTTAGGATTTCATAAGTTTATAAGCATATATTTTTGAAAAAAGAAATATGGGGACAGGGGATTCTGCTATCTGAGGACACAGGAAGATCCTGGTACAATTAGAGGTGACTTCTAAATAATTTTTTAAATTGGTTTTGTGCTTTAGTTGATCCCTTCTGAAGTATAAAGAATGGTTAACAACCTGGAATAGATTTACTTTTTCCTTCAGAAATGTAGGAAAATGAATAGTTGCCTTATAATATTCTTCTGAAGATCTGTTGGGAGCCTTGTAGCATTTTAATTCTCTTAAATGCTCTAACTGAAGAGCCAACAGTTCTGAGTCAGACAAAAATATGTTTGATGCAGAACACTTCTTAGGCATTTAATTTGTAAGCAAAAAAACCACCTCAAACAATGCTTGAAAATCTGTTTTGTTCTGCTTAATTACTCAGCTTCTTACTTTATTGGCCACTGTATTGTTATTGTTAAGAGAACCTCAAAATAGTTCCAATGTGTGAATTGCTAATGCAGAAAATAAACAGAAAAATAGTGAAGTGTTAGAGGCCAAGGTAAAATGGAAGCTTTTGCTTTACCACTTCTGTAGATTGAAAGAGACAAGGACAGGTTGTTCTTCTTTACACAGTCCTCTAAGCAAGTTTTTTTTTGTTGCTTGCCATGTTCTGTGCACAAAAAATGGGAAGGCATAAAGCAAAGGATGAAAATAGCAATTCACTGTGTTTAATATCGTTGTGGAGAGTGTTAGAGGAGCAAAGTTAAAACTACAGAATAATCTGGAAGGGACTTCTGGAGGTTGACCTGGTCCAACTCACAGTTACAGCCCTGAATCAATAACTTAGAATTTTATCTTTGTCAAAAGAAGTTTAATAAACATATCTGGAACATACAGTTACTCTGGTTTCTGCACATTTTGGATTAATCTCATATGTATCAAAAATAAATGCTTGCACAGCAAAGTTGTGTATTCACCTCACTGGGATCTCTACTGATCAATCCTCAATTCCAATACAATATTTGCTTTCACAAGTTTACACTTCACAGAGAAGACACGGTTTAAAAAAGAAAGAAAAAAAAGTAAATACATGGTCTCTGCTCTTATGTGTCTGGCTGGTTTTTAATATTTATGGTTTTTGTTATTTTGTAGATTTAATGTGAACAACAAAATCCTCCATCCTGAAATTGCAGAATGGTGAGTAGCATTAAATTTTGCTCTTTGAGTACTTTTGAATGTGCTGATATTCTTTACCATTACTTCAGAGAGATTTCCTCAGCAACAGCCTCCTACTTCACCATCTGAGTTTTAATTTTAATCTGATTTCATGTGATGGAATAGAAATAATATCTAAAATAAAAATGGAGCTAGGTAATAGCACTGAGAAATGAAGAAATTATGTGGCATTTCTTAAGCATTGTGCCTGGAAATACATTTTTATAGAGACGTTAGAAGTTAAGTCACAGTCATGTAAAAGTGAATTTGTATGAATAGGAGAACTGAGGATAATTAATATTCTAGCAACAAAAATCAAAGGTAGTTGGAAACTATGTCTGAAAAGGTAATATTTAATAAGGTGTTCTCTAGGATTTATTTTAACAGCATTAATTTTGTTGGATCATTATTCATGTAACTATACTTTGTAATTCTAAGGGAATTCTGTAGCCTATCTAGAGTAGACAAAATTAGAGAGTGTGACTATGTGTTAGTAGCTTGCAAAGCCTACTGCATTTTACCAGTTTTCCTCTTTTGGTCATCTGACTGTCCTCAGGATTACTCAGTGACTAGAGCTTTCTAGTTTTGCATTTAGAACATTAAATGAAGAAACAACATAGTGGGTTTTGGTTAATGAATTAGGGTTTAGTTTAAGATTTTTCAGTGTAATCTAGTTTAATCTGGAAATGAGGAAACAAATCTTTACTTAAAACAGATAAGCTCACAATATTAAAATGCAAACAGGAAAGCATACACTCTGACTATCACTGTTGTGACTTGTATCTATGCTACTACATATTTTTTTTTTAGTATTTGTTATTAGCACATATACAAAGAGCAATCATTTGCTTTCTTCATCTGTATCTAATGACCAGCTTAAACCGTGGAGTTGTTTTTGGACATCAGTGCTGTTTCAGAGCATGTAGACTTTTACATAGAACTCAGTTGTGGTGTTACAGCTATTTTTCTTTGCATGACAAATTTTAAAAGCAAAGTGGGAAGCAGTGCTTAGAGATTGTTGCATCACTGAGTCATGTGTGGACCTGGAGAAATGTAGTAGTGGGACTCATTTTGTGCAGATCCCACTGATGAGTGTAAGGGGGAATGTGAACTCTTTGTGACACTGAAAGCTCAGGGTACTAGTTTTTAAATCTGGCCTATTCATAGACTCATGAAATGATAAGGATTGGAAGGGACCTTTAGAGATCAAATCCAACCTCCCTGCTAAAGCAGATCCGTCTAGATCAGGTCACACAGGAATGTGTCCAGATGGGTTTTGAAAACCTCCAGAGAAGGTGACTCCACACCCTCCCTGGGCAGCCTGTGCCAGGGCTCCCTTGCCTGAATAGTAAAACTTTTTTCTTATGTTTAAATGGAACAGCCTTTGAGGTTCAAAGTCCTGAGTAATGTAGACAGAACACAAGCTTGGAAGTGAATGTAATAGGGGATATTCTTTTCAGATGCACAGATTTGACAAAATTAGGTACCGAAGGAGCTTAGCTAAACCTGTGGGGTGGTTTTTGGTTTTTTTTTTTGAAGTATCACTAGTGTTTAATTAGCCAAGCTCCTGCCATTAGAGATACTGATAAGGAAGATCTAGAAATTTTCACACATGCTCTGAGACCTCTGATGCCACACTACATTGCTTACAAAAGTAATAGAAAGGCTAAGTCAAATTAGAAGTTCTTCATAAAGTCTTATTTTCTTGCAGAGCTGTCTGTTCCTGAGTTCTAGTTAGTTGGTTTGGTGTGGGGCATGGGGTTGATTTTTTTGTTGTTTAAGACCTTAGGAACTTTCAGCCTCTGATGTTTCATTATACATGTGTCCAGCAGCCAGAGGAGGATTCTCTGAGTGACCCGAGAAGCTCTTTGAGGGGTGAAGGAAGAAGCCACATCTTTAACCTGACAGTGTCATTTTTGTGCTCCTCTTGCTTGTCTGTCATTTTCTACTTTGGTTAGCAGAGAAAGACAAGGGACAAGAAAGGGGACCTGAAGAAGGCGTGATCTAACTTCCAAGCTTTGATCTGTAGATACAGCAGCACTAGAGAATTTTAGCTGCAGAGCACTCTGGATTAGGGCTACAAGCTTGTTCCCAAGTTAGCTTTCACTCTGGTTCCATCCACCTTACCAAGCTGTCACCTGATAAGCTTTAAAAGGTTTTCTCAGGTTTGATGTCTTTTCATTTTAAGTCAGAAATATGTTAAAGACTGTTGTTAGGATTTAAATATCTGGTGAAATCAATATGTGAATGTCAGACTATGCGTATTAAAATTTGCTAAGGTAGAAACTTCCTTGGAATGTCACTTGATTCCCTAAGAACCTTTCTTTGGAAAGGAATAATATTTTTAGAATGGAATAATATTTTTAGAATTAAGGATATTTTTCTTTTAGGAACATGACTTTTTTGAGTTATATTCCGGGGTAGGAAATTGCTTCATTTGAATTGTATACTTGCACAGATACATATCATTTCAAATTCAACAAGCTCTGAACTACTCCATTTTACATAATACTTGTCAGGAAAACTCTCATCTGTACCATGCTGTCAAAATTACCAGCAAGAGGTGAAATGGCTGAGCTTTCTGAACCGGCCAAGAAGTATGAACTACAAAAGGCAACTCTAGTATATTATACAGTCTTGTAAAAAAATGCAGAGAAAATTGTTCAATACCGTCAAGAGACAAAGTGTGATTAAGGATCTGTTGCCTCCCTTGCTTATTTATCCTTTTTCAAGATTTAAGGATCAAACGTGACACAATTTGACCTTAGACTGGATTTCAGCAGTTTGTAGAGGGTGTTCTCATTTTTTTCTTTTTTTCAATTTAGAGAATGTGTTTCCAAACAGGTTTAAACACTTCTGTTTTAAATTTCAGAGCTCTCATTTCCAATTTGATAGATACAAAATCTATATGATAAGTATTGATTTCATTCTTTTGAAAAGAAAACACCAAACTTGTCCAAGTTATCTCCCTAACAATCAGAAGGAAATTTGTCTGCACTACCACTTAACAAAATGACCTCTTTTTGCTGTAGTATACCAATGTCTATCTACTGTAATTGTGGTGGTGCTGGAAGATGTAAAGCTCATTTTGTACCTGTATGTAGTGTATTCTTCTGTAACCTCAATGGTAATGAGATTTGATAGTTATGTGTGGAAGATTCAATATATTTTGTAATTTACATTACTTTGACATAGCTTTGAAAGCCGTAATTGTTTCTTCAGGGAAAGTGATCTATGTGTTAATGTCTGAGAGCTGGACATAAGTCTTTTGTTTTCAGAGGTTTTTATTTATGTTGTAATCCTCTTAACATCCTTTGAACTGTGTTAAGATGAACTCCAGTGTTTGGTCTTCATGCAACTGTCTTTCAGAATTGTACTGTAATACTTCTTTGCTTAAGTGCATTATCTTTAATGGCTTTGAGGCCAATTCATTTAGCAAGCTTTCACGTGAAAGCTTGTAGAAGAATGTAAATTTATCAACTATAGTAGAGAAATCTTTATGTAAATAAACTCTGGAAAGGTAACACCAGAGGTGATAAAGGGCAAAGACAAGACAGGACTGTGGAGTCTGTCTATATGGGCAGCATCTGTACTTACTAGGTGGCCTACAAATACAGTGTTTCCAGAAGGACAAGGAGGAGTGGACATATCCAGGTATTTTCTATGCATGTCACAGAAAGCAGACATTAAGGTTGCACGTGTGTACTAAACACAACGCCACAGCTGATAAACACTGAGCTGATAACTGGGAACAAGTACTTGTGACAGTATGGTCGGGAATGGTGGATGCACATACAGAAGGAAACATTTGTTGATCTTTGAGGGAAGCACTGGTTCAGGAAAATGTAACAGAGTTATGCAAGTTTCAGCCTCATAATTGCCCTTAATTCTGTCTGCTCATGACCACTTGGTTAATGGAAATAGGTTGTACATGAAATTTGGTATCCAACTATTTAAAATGCCCAAACTTGATTCCAGAACTGAAATTATAGTTGTTTGTATTAGAGCTTATCTCTTCTATTGTATGACTGACATCCATGAAACGACTACCTGCTCACCTGGCAAGTGCAAATAAAAGTCCAAAAGGTATGTAAAAAGAGCAGTGAGGAAGAAGAAATGTTTTTACATTGATAAAATGAAAAAAACCAAAACCCAAATAAACAACAGGAAAAGAGAAGTTTGACGTTATAGGTCAATCCCAACAGTAGGAAACCTGTCCTTCTATTTTTAACTGGATTGCATTGAGTGACTTGCCTGTTAATGTGAGACCTACATTGCTTGCTAAATCTGTACATTTTTGGAGTTGCATTAACTGGAGCCTTGAAATTATTTGTTCCCATTAAAATATTAATGAATGTATGCAGAATGTGTAACTAGTCCAAGAGCTGTTTTTAATAGAGTGGTGAAGTTCACATTTGTAAACGAAGGTAGGACTTTCTTCCCAGTCTTGTCTTGGAAGCGGGGGAATAATGTCATGAGACCTGTGGACCACCATGATCCTGCAAGATTGCCCTACAGTGCTAACCACAGGGCTTCACTTAATTATGCTTTAAACCTGGCTTGGGAAAGTGCTGCTTTTGATGCCATCAAAAGAGTGAGAAGCTGGTGAAATACATGCCCATGTGCTACCCAAATGCGCTCGTAAGATCTGCACCAAGTGCAGGCAACATAGGAGTGCAGTGACTTTTCAGTATCTAGTTGAAGGTGAAGTTGATCTTGTTACTTGCACAATTGTCTCTCCTGTTTCTCTTCCCTACCAATGGTTGGATAGTGTTTTTTATTGTTCTCAGAATGACTAAACATTTTCTGTAAAATGTTTCAGTGCTTGACTTTGTGTAAATGAAGGTGATGCATTGCATAAAAAGTCTATCTGAGTCTGAGCATGAATTTATATATACAAAACTATACCTAAGAAGTTGTGATCTAAAATAAATACCTTGACCCTGAAGCCTTATGACCTAGTCAAGTAAAATAGGTTCTAATACTGTTTGCACTTGCCATTGAGCAGTTACTAACCTGTATTACTAGCAGATCCTAATAAAAAGATTAGACAACTGAATTATGAAACAACCTATTTTTCAGGCACTTGCAGATGAGGGATATGTACTTTATATTGAAAGTAATATAAAGGCACATCAAACAAGTATTAAATTATCCTTCTAACACGTGCAGTCTTCTGAAGAAGAGGATTAAAAAATCTATAAGCCTTTGCTACCTCATTCTAATGTGAATATATTTGAGCTACTGTTCTTTATGTCTTGGCTGAAATGCAGAAGCAGAAGTTTGTTTCCTTACTCATGGTAAGCAGATTATACCATCCCAGTGTAATTTCTTTCACCATGGTGTGCATGTTAAAACCTTGTAATTCTCATTCTCAATGTGCATAATGATTATTTTGTGTCATATTCCAGTTGAATAAGAATGTCAATCCATTCCCTTCTACTGTGTTTCTGCTTATAAGAGCATTTTGATTGATACCAGCATTTTTATAAAGGTGCTTTTACTCTTGCCAGAAAAGTTGTGTTTGAAGAGGAGTGACTGTGCCACATAGCAATGCAATTGCTTTCTGTGGGAAATGTTCTTATCACACATCAGAGGCACTGATGGCTGAGAAATCTGTTGCTGGACTCATTAAAACAAACTACAGGAGCAGAAATACAGTAAATAGTTTTCTGCAGCAGTGTGAGTAGGAGCATGTTATAATAAAAAAGGAGTGTCGTGGTGGCAGTTTCAAAATATAACAGTTATGGTGCTTTGTAACTGCTGCAAGCTCTGGAGAGGAGCTGCAAAATAGAATTTAAATATTTTCATGCAATTCAATACACTTAGGTTTGTTCTTTGGAAACAGTATGTACTTCATGGCTGCCCTTGAGATGCGCATGAGCAATGTTAGGAAATCAGTATGTGCAGCAGTGGAAGTAGTATGTGATTTTTAATAGAAGGTATGGAACTATCTCTGCTCTTTTCACGTCACATGAAATAGTTGCTTTTTATTTGAAATACATAGTGGAAAGCAGTGTAAGTAAATAAGTTTAATGATAAATATTTGATAGAAGTTCAGAACAGAGTGTCAGGCTCAAAAACAGACACAAATTCAGTATCTCATAAAGTGTGAAGAACAAGATGGGTTTGGGGAGGGGGGATTGTTTTGGTTTTTTCCCTCCAGAAAAATGTGAAAAAGAATGGACACAGTGGCTGTAATTACTGCTGCTCTGATGTCTGAATCTCATGTTTTGGATTTTTAATACTAAACAAAATAGCATTTCTTCACACTACTCTCCTCCCTGCCTTTTGAATTATTGCAAATAGGTGAGAGTTGGGATTGTGCTTAATATAAATTCTGGAGCTCTGGGAATTTCATTAAGTAAACTAGTTGACCCAGGAAACTACAGGCCAGTCAGCCTCACCTTTGTCCCTGGAAATGTGATGGAACAACTCATTGTGAATGTTGTCACTAAACATAAGAAGGAAAAGATGGTTATCACAGGCAGTCACCAAGGGGAAATTCTGTTTGACTAACCTGATAGTCTTCTACCAGGGCATAACTGGCTGGCTAGATGAGGGGAGAGCAGCAGATGTCATCCACCTTGACTTCAGCAAGGCTTTTGACACTGTCTCCCATAACATCCTCATCAGAAAGCTCAGGCAGTGGGGGTTGGATGGGTAGGCAGTGGGGGTTGGATGGGTGGACAGTGAGGTAGATCGAGAGCTGGCTGAATGACAGAGAACCCAGAGGGTGGTGATCAATGGCACGAAATTGAGTTGGAGGCCTGTGACCAGTGGAGTTCCACAGGGATCGGTTCTGGGGCCAGTCTTGTTCAACATCTTCAACCTCAGTGAGGGGATAGAGTGACTCTCAGCAAATTCACTGGTGACACCAAACTGGGAGGACTGGCTGATTCCCCAGAGGCTGTGCTGCCATTCAGCAGGATCTCGACCAGCTTGAGAGTTGGGCAGAGAGGAACCTTCTGAGGTTCAACAAGGATAAGTGCAGACTCCTGCAACTGGGGAGGAACAATTCCATGCACCAGGACAGGCTGTGGGTGATGTGCTGGAGAGTAGCTCTGCAGAGAGATCTGGGAATCCTGATTGATAATAAGGTAAATATGAGCCAGCAATGTGCCCTCGTGGCCAAGAAGGCCAATGGCAGCCTGGGATGCATCAAGAAGAGTGTACCCAGCAGTCCAGGGAGGTTCTTCTCCCCCTCTACTCTGCCCTGGTGAGGCCTCATCTGGAGTCCTGTGTGGAGTTCTGGGCTCCCCACCTCAAGAGGGACAGGGAACTGCTGGAGAGAGTCCAGCACAGGGCCACCATGATGATCAGGGGACTGGAGCATCTTCCTTATGAGGAAAGGCTGTGGGACCTGGCCCTGTTTAGTCTAGAGAAGAGGAGACTAAGGGAGGATGTCATTAATATTTACAAGTATATAAATGGTGCTGTCAGCAGGTTGGGGCATCCCTTTTTTCTGTTGTATCCAGTGACAGGACAAGGGGTAATGGGATGAAGCTGGAACACAAAAAGTTCCATTTAAACATAGGAAGAAACTTTTACTGTGAGGGGGATGGAACAGTGGCACAGGCTGCCCAGGAAGGGTTGTGGTGTCTCCTTCTCTGGACATTTTCAAAACCCATGTGGAAGCATTCGCGTGTGACCTGATTTAGGTGGAACCTGCTTTGGCAGGGGGGTTGGACTCGATGATCTCTAAATCTCCCTTCCAACTCCTGCCATTCTATGATTCTAGTTTAAAATTGTGTTTAAATCATGTGTGCCGGTAGAAATGTTCCATTCAAAGTAGTGTTTGAGCAACAACAAATGCATAAATACATTGCTTTTTCTCCTAATGTATTACAGCAAGAGTTGAAAAATGTTGGTTGGACCACTTGTTCATTAGTATGAAAATAATACAGGCTGGTGGTTGAAATGCTTCTGACTTTGCTTTGTAAGATTGTTTTGCTAATAGTGATTCAAGGCCAAGAAAACTTTGCTGCCATGACTACTGTAATAGCTCTTCACTCTCGAGGTGTGCTTGATCTAATTTTATCATAGGTGATGTGTATTATTTCCAGGGTTTTTTATTTTGTACTCTTAAGCTGTGAGGTTGCAACCTAACCTGATATCTGTTCTACTTTTCTTTAAGTCGTGTGATTAAGACAGACATGGAGTTGGAAGTTCTGCGGTACACCAATAAAATCTCCAGTGAAGCTCATAAAGAGGTAATGGATCCTTTACTGTTAATAATTTTTGCTCTTAGTGTAGCAGTGGTACTCAGAAAATGTTCCCAGCAACCCCAAATTGCTTAGTAATAAAATAATGGAAAGGCTGGATAGAAATAAGAGGATAATATCCTTCCTATTACATCCCAGTAATACACCTTGCATTGTCCTTGAACTCACTAGTGCACTTGTGATCCGTGAGAAATGAAGTGTGATTTTGGCTAAGAGACAGAGTCTCAGCAGAAGGTGACCTGCTTGCAATCTATCTGTCCTGTATGCACAAATACCTGTGTAGAGGTGAAGAAAGAAGAGATTGAGAAAATTTTTCTTCTGTCGTGTGAGTTTTTCTTTTGCAGCTCTGAAAAGTTTAACTAGCAAGTTACTCTTTCTAGATCCTTACCAACTGAAGGAGTGTTTCCATGCACAGTGGAGAAGAGTGCAAAGATTTCTTGGGCTGCTGCTCAGAGATGGGCGTATCCCCCAGAGCAGCGCTTCATGGTGCTGTTCTGTTGACACAGCAGCATGGCAAAGGCAAATACAGACTCTCAGCAAGGCTACTTAAGTTGGACCTAGCACTGTATCAGTAAAGTCATATTGCTGTACTGTTATTGATGACAAATGGACTTCGGTGTCGTTCTTGTACTGCTTAGAGTGATGCAGAGATGCCATTGTGACCAGGAGGTGCTTAGGTAAAAGCAGCTGATGAGACTACTGGTGCACCTGTTGCCTTTGCTCCCATTCCTCAGATTTCTCAACTATGAATGTAAGAATATTTCAAAGTGAATATTGTAAAACTGCAAAGTCTAGGGATAGTCATTTGCATTCATTCTCCTTCATCCATCATTATCCTTGAATAATCCTGTCACATCTGAGAGAATTTCTTCCACAGAGCTGCTGCCTAGAACTTTTATAATACAGAAGTACACAAATGAGTAAAACTAGTGCACATTCTCAGCAAATCTGAGAGCCAAAATCAGACTTAGAGGTTGTAGAACAGTGTTAATGCTGGTAGCTTTCTGTTGATTCAGGTTGCAAAGTGTAAAAGTGAATGTCGCATTGTAGTATATTCCAGTTCACAGTTTTGCTTTACTTGTGTTTCATAGAAGAAAAGGACTTGCTGGCAAGTTCAACAGAGCTTTTGGAATTAAAGCATTGGTATTTTGATGAGCTGCACTTGTTAAGATATAGTAGTTTGGCAATTAAACTTGCTTTATTGCTGGAAACTGCAGGCATTATAAAGATTAAAATGTTTGATTTCTAATGTATTTTTAAAATGCATCTGCTGATGTAAATTTAAATGAAGTACAAATAATATTTTTGTAATACAGGTTTCTCTGGAGATACTCAGTGATAACTCATAAATTTATAAATATAAGATTCCCTCCTGCTGTGAGTGTCCCATGTTAATATGTGTCTTGCAGGTAATGAAGGCAGTAAAGGCAGGTATGAAAGAATACGAAATGGAGAGGTAAGAGTTCATTCTTTCAACAGTTGTAATAAAAAGGAGAAAGTCTCTTTCTAGTAGAGTTAGAAGCAATAGCTGAGGCAAAGCAGTAGCATTGATTCAGTTGAGACTGAGAGCTTATTGCTTTTTGAACACTGTTGTATGCATTATTTCATTATTTTGAGGTGGTACTTCAAACGTGTATTTGATGATGGTTGATTCTATTTTGGTGATGGTTTAGTGTAGCATAATCATCTTCCTGCAGTTTTAGTAATTTACAGAAGCTTTACAAAATAACTGTTATTATTGTTTGAAGCCATCCCATAAAATGGTATTTACTCATAAATATTGCCCTTATGCTTGTTATGCTTAGAAGACTGCAGGTATGAGTGTTTAAGAACTGTATAAAAAACTGTATTCAATTACAGTTTGGCTGCAATAGCAAGTTGGTATTACCTGTACTTAGGCTGTACAAGGAGCTCATCTCACAAATGTGATGGATGTTACTACAGCTGTTAAGAAGTCAATAAGAATATGGCATATATCTCTTATGTTGAAGAAAACATGCTGTGCAGGCCTATTTGGGAAGGATTGGCTGCTCTTAACTGATACAATATGATGTGTCTAGATACAAGGAAAACATTGTGTCTTCTTTTAAATCAATATTTACATTAGATCATCAGCAGCATATCCATTTATTTTTAGCTCTCAGTATTTTCAATTTTCAAAGTATTTGCATAAAGAAGAATTAGAAAATAGCAGTTGGATCACAGTTACTGTTGTTTCTTGACAGTAATTTTTCAAAGGTTCATAAGCAGGCAAATTTAGCCCCCAGTGAGGGGAAAATAAAGTGACCTCAATATTTGTCATCATGATTTCAAGGTAGCTCAAAAACCAATAATGCTTCTAGAGCACATGCAATATGGAAAAACTAATGTTACATTTAAGCAGTTAAAATTTTTACAGACTCTATAGTGAATCATAGAGTCTCATCATAGAATCATAGAATCATAGAATGGTAGGGGTTGGAAGGGACCTTTAGAAATCATCTAGTCCAACCCCCCTGCAGAAGCAGGTCCTCATGCATATAATTTGACTGTGTTTCAAATGACAATTACATATACCACCAGGTGAGGAGGGAAAGAAAGTTCTGTAGGTTTCCTCATTAACTTTATTAATTAAGTATTTGTATTCATTTTACTCATTGCCTGTACTTTATGAGACAATAGGGAAATTTTGTCTCTGGAAGATCAAAATCTTCCATTGGGCAGAGTTGTTTCTCAAGTGCTTTTAACTGTCAGGATCCTTTCAGTTCAGTTTAAATACCATGCAGTGAGTACCTGTGTATACACTCTTCGTAAGTCTACAAGGTATATTGTATTTTCACTCCAGGACTCTCACTCTTCTCTGGCAGGGTTCTTCCATACACATGAACCTTTTGAAAAGATTATTTGTGTCTTTCAGTTAAAAAAATAAACAAATTAGGCAACTGTCTATTAAGCCTATTTAAAATTGCCTTCTGTCCTTCCATATGTCTTTATAGATTACACTTCTTGAAAGAGTTTGAGGTTGTTTCACTAATGAAACTGGTCTTGGCAGGCTACCTCTGTAATGTCTGCCTTGGAGACTGTAATTAGAACTTCAGTTTTTGTTGCTGGCAGAATTCATCCCTGCTCTGGTTTCTGTTCCCATTTTGCTTAGGGGGAAAAGGGCCTAAAAATGTAAACCTGTCATTTCCACACCTTTCTGGCAAGAAATCTGTCATTGAAATGTTAATAAATGAAGTACAAAGCAGTCTAGGAAATCTGTACTCTGTGTGCAGATAAACCCGTTAGTGTTATATAAGACAGGAACTGTCAAAGACCAAAAAATAAGTAAAAGAGGTAACATCCAAAATTGGTCACTTTTCCTTGAATTAGTAGAGAGGGGGATTTTGTTGGTTTGGTTTTGGGTTGGGATTTTTTTGTATTGGGAGATGTGAGTTTTTGGGATGGGTTTTTTTGGCAATGGGCTGGATAGCTTGTGTTTGACAGTTTTGGTACATCTGCAATCTAAATGTGCAGAGAACCAAAGCTCTTAGGCTGTATAGATTGGTGAAAAGTATTCACACTTGTATTTAAGAGATCAATTAAAATTTAATGAAGTTTTCCATTTTCTGATGTTTCTAGAGCTTCCACTGCCTTCATGAAAGCTTTCTGAGTTGTGTGTCTCTCCTCTCCAGGCACATTTGTGGTTCCCACTGATGGCTGTGAAATTGGGAATTTTTGAAATGAATATAGATATCTCTTGACATATGGCCAATAAACCCCCTTTCGTGTTGCTTTACTTCATTCTCTGACACTGTGAAGTATAGAATGTGTGGTTTTGGTTACAAAGCTGATCTGACTCTGTCTGCTATGAAGAATAATGCCAGAGATCCTAAAAGCCATTAAAAGCAATTTCCATTACCACATGTAGGACTTAAGCGTTGCCTCTTCTTTGTTCATTCAGTTAGCAGCCTTCCTACAAAAAGTGAGTCATTTTACTTCTAATGTATCATACAGCAAGAATATTTTAAAATACTCTAGGAATTGTATATGAGAGTCAACAATATATAAAGTCAGTTATGTTACTAGGATTGGGATTATTCTCTGAGAAGTAAGATGAAATAAATCAAGTAAATCATGGAGAAATCTCTACATAAGATAGTATCTCTTATTTTGAGGATTGAAAGCTAGCTTCAGAAATATACTAGAAGTGTTCTTTGTGATTAAGGTCCACTGGTAAATGATTTTGAGCCAGTAATGCATTAATACTGAGATATATAACATCTCGTGTTCTGTATGATCTTGTAGTCAGCTGGAGAGATTCCTGGGTTCTTCAGACATGATTGTAGAGGGGAGATTTGATGTTTTTTCATGCATGTACCACGTCAAGAGATTGTTGCCCAACAGTACAGATGCCCCTTTTCTATGTAGTGCAGTGATCTTTTAGGTCTGTATAACCATCCAAATAATTGTGGGGATCTTGTAGTAGTTAATGCTAGACTTAAACTCCACTCTGCCATAACAGCAACAATTTAAAGAATAAAATGACAAGAAGGAGGCAAAAGAAGTTTTTCCTTCTTGGTTTACAATGTTTGCAGGCTATTTTTACACCTTGCCTCTCTAAACAGCTGGTGCTGATACGAGTTCTTTATCCTTATTCTTTTTAGTGCTCTCCCTGATTCCAAAGCAGAGCTTAGACTCTGAGATGAGTAGCTGTCGTATCTGTCAATGTTAAATTTCACTATCTGTGGAAGTCTGAGAGTGCCCTCATGGATTATGGCTCTCATCTTTCATTTATCTCCCTCTCCTTTGCTTCAGTGGAACAAACTGAAAATAAAACATACATGTTATTTCACTAGAAAAGACGAAATAGAAAGACTGATTTTATTTTCATTTGGGTATTTCCTTTTAGTGAAATTCTCATTATTTTAGCTAATCAGGATTTACCACTTAGCAACTCCTGATAGATTTTGCTCTTTGAATGTTATTGAGAAAGTTGCTGACTTGCACAGCAAATTAGCTTTAAAAATATTTCTCTTTTTTTTCATGATCTAGTTTTCGTAGTTAGAATTTCAGCTCAGGAATAGCCTGTGTGAGTCTTTTACATGAGTGAATCTAGATGGTAAACAAGAATGCCCATTGCAGCAGACAAAAATACAGAGTGAATTCTTCACAGTTGCTTTTTGACGCAGGAATGATGTTGAATTGTGGCTGATATTTGTGTATAGGTTTTATTAAACAAGAGACCAGCACTCCATTAATCTCAAGCAATGTGTTAGTCTGCTCAGTTACAAAAATGTGATCTTCTTTTCCTTTATTTGTTGTTTTTAAACAGTTGGTAGCATTGTGTAGCCAAGGTGGCCTTTCCTCACATTTAAAAGGAAAAGAAACCCCACTGATTTTCCCATTGTTTCTGCACACCTCTGGGGTGGGACTGGTGTATGTGTCTGAGCTGTGTTTGGGTACTAAGACAATCCTGTACCCAATATTATTTGCCTTTGTATCTAGCGCTAATGGAAGAGTCAAAGGAAGAATGGATGACAATCAGTTTCTGGTTTTAGCACAATGTCAGCTCTGCAGAGCAGCCCAGCGATCGTACTTAGGCCCGTGGGAAGCGACTCCCTGAGGCGGCAGGCTGCTACCTGTGCTGGGGGAGCAGCTGATGGGAGACAGCAGCTTGGGGTCACCCAGAATGTCTGAAACAGTGGTGTAGAATGACTTACAGTGATCCCAGGCCAATTAGGCAGGTTAGTGCATCTCTGACAGCATATATCAGGTAGCTATTATTTGCTTAGGTTGAGCAAGCTGCTGAATCTCAGGTGTCCAGTGCCCAGAGGGAAGTCAGAGATAATACCTTTGTTGGGAGGAGCCACTGGATTCAGAGGGACATTTCTTGCAGCATTCCCCTTCTGCCTACCTTCCCTCAGGTATAGCTGGTCCTTTGATGTTTTAAATTAGTCTGTCTCCGCTGATTTCCTAATCCATCTGAGTTAAGGATGTAAATAGTCTTAAAATAAATCTGAATTTAAAGATTGGTTTAGAAACCCCCTGAGCATTGTTCCTCTTCTGTGACACACAGAGGCACAAATGAATATGCACTGAACTCAGCAGAAGTAGGGTGAGGATTACCGTGGTGACCTCCTGTCGCAGCACCTCATCTGCTGAGAGGTTCCAGCTGCCTCAGCCATGGCAAACATGAGCTTCTTTCCAGTTGCCCTGCTCTTCTCTTCTACCCTACTGAGAGGAGAAATGGTGGGGCAGAAACCTCCTAAGGAGGGGAGCACAGGAGCACTGGCATCTCTGAGTCTCAGATTGCCTGAACTGCTGATCTGGGTGGTTACAGTGCTCGCAGTGGACTACAGAGCAGTTTCAGTATATATACCCAGTAACTTCTCAATGTTTCCTCTTTGCAGGAGGTCCAGTGGAAAGCTCTCACTTTCAGCAGAGGACAGCTTGGTTCACCTCCTGGATGTCACTTTAATTAGCTCTTTGTGTAGAAGACTGCAGTTTAATTGCACAGGTCTCTTTTGTGACTTGTGATTGAAGTTCCACATAATTGGGTTTTATCTTATACAAAAAAATTGTGGAATCAGGCTATGTGAGAGCTTTAAAATAAAACCTTCTATCAGTCCACAGATACCGAAGAACAATTACCATGCAGTGTGCGTGCATGCAGAACTGGAGTTGCTTGCATAGCAAGTTATAACCCAACTTTAAATGCTGTATCATTGTACATCCTTACAGGGTTGTTAATCTAGTTAGTGCTGTGATAATCCATGATTACTCATTTATTATTTTTCTGGAAATCAGAAGGCAGTTTCAATTTTTATTTACATTTTGAATCTGATTGAAAATTACAAGCAATATTAATTTCTGTGGGTGTTTTGCAGAGTGACTGTTACTAATATTTATATTAAGGAAAGAATCAGCTTTCTTCTCAAATTAGTAATGTTCTCAGTTTTTACTGAATCTAGTGTGGCACTGAGATAGTGAACTAATTAGCATTACTAATGACAAGCTAAGATTGGAGATATGTGAAATAGAACTCATTGTAAAAGACAGCAGGCTGAACTGATTATTATTTGCTGTGGATTTTGTTCATGCTTGTTCAGACAAGTCAGAAGTAAAGATTCTACCATATGTGAGGCTTTATTCTGCATTGTGAGCTTTAGTTCAATAATTTTTTTCTAATTACTGTCAAAGCAGAGAGATCAGAGTTTTGTGTTTCTTGGCCCCCGTTTTTTGATAAGCAGAATTGCTGTGTGATCATGCTCAGAAACTAGAAGCCCCACTTTCAGGAAATGGATAGAATACGAAGATATTAATAACATGATGTTGCACACTGACCTTCTGAAAACCAAAACCATTTTACACAGATGAAATAAGCAGATTCTGTTCCTTGCTGCTGGCATGCCCTCTGCATAAATTCTTTTCCAAATTTGTTCTTAGAGAATCCACATCACCATAGTGTGCAAGTGCTGCTTTCCAGCTTATTAAGCATCATTTCTAACATTTATCCTGATGGTTGGTTTGTTTGTTTGATTTTTGTTTGTTTTTCTGTTGCATCATCTCTCTAGGGGAAGAATTGTGCAGAACTGTGTACTCTTTTGGCAGGTGGTAGGGGTTTTTTTAGAGTACACATTATCAGCAGTATTAAAAAACACAAGGTCAGGGTTGTAATTACAGGATGATATGTGATAGTCTTTTTTTAGTTGGGCTCTCTATGCAGATGAGTTTCATCTCATTTGCAGAATATTATGTTGCTCTCAAGTATTGTTATTTTTTCAACCTTGGTCTTGCTTGTGGGGTTAGAAGTCTTGTTTGGAGGTGGTAGACTTGGGTCATTTGATGCTTATTAGGGTCTGAGATTACAAAGAATAACTGAAAAAATAAATATGTGTAGGAAGTCAGTGAAGGTAGCAAAGGACAAAGCTGCAGGTGGTAGCCAGTAGTGAGAGATGCAACAGTGCAGGAGTTTGCATAGTGCTGAAGTCTTTATGTCTAACTATGCTGCATGTCTGCTGTCTAGGTAGCACTGAAGACAGCATGTATAACTAAGACTGAGTTATATTGTGGTGCAGAATAGAGTTGACTTGCCAGGCTGAAGTGATGAAAAGTGAAGTCTAAATGAAACTCGGGTTTGGGGAGGAGCCTGAATCATATTGGACAGTAGAGGTCATATTTCTACTAAAAGGAATTTGGCACTGTTGAGAAGTCCTCAAAACCCAACATTATTTCTGGGTTACTTGGATTTTGCTTTCAACAGCACTTCTTGAGTAGATCAAATTGGGCCTTGAGATAGCCTCAAGAAGTGAGGGATAGGACGAGCTTTGCCAACAACTGATTTTGTCTTCCAATTCATCTACTGAAGCCTGTGTATTTAAAAGCACCAATATGTGGTAACTGAAGACTCCACAAGTTAATCTCTTAGTGTAAGGTGCAGTTGCCATCACTTCCTGCTTGGTACAATCCTCTTTTAAAGTGTTATGTTTTCAGGAGTATCGGACTGAATTTCTGCACTTTTTTATTTCAAAATGAACCTGCTATGCTCTCTTGGTCAGCACCGAATGGCAGAGATAGGCAGGTATTCTTTTGTTTCTAGTTAGCAGATAACTTGTTAAAAAGTATGTGAAATTGTTTGGATGCAAGGTGTACCTATAAGCTGCTAATGTTAAGATTATATAAGGATGTTAGTTGTGATTTATTTACAGTTGTTTGCCTAATATCTAGATTTGCTCTGTAATTAAAAGTTTGACACTGGGTATGATCCATTAGACTAGATCAATTCTCCAGGATAAACTTTTTGCTTTATTGTGTATTTGAAGGAGGAAAAGAAGAACACGTCTGTGACTAATGTGTCATTTGGGTTGGAAATGGCAACAGCATTCATGAGTTGGCTTCATAGTCCTGCAAGATTTGAGGAGCTTTCAGAGATACTTGTATTGAGGGAGAAGTCATCTGGTTTTCATTAGAGATTCTGTCTTTGTGAGAAGGAAGTCAGTGTCATATGCAAGAAACCATTTAACTGAAGGAGGTCTTGGCCAATGCTGTTTCTGTTGCAGTTTGTGTCCACATCAGACCTTCTTAGGAGGTCTAGAATTTCTTTGAGTCAAGAGAGATGAGGCAAGGAGGTCTCTGTCACTTGGAAGAGTTGTTGAATTTGTGTTCTAACTTCTTTCTGGTAGTTTTCTGTATTACTTTGAGCTTCATTTTCATATTGATTCTAGCACTAGGGACTAGTGTAGTGATTTTACCACCTACAATAAGCCCTTGGAGCTAGATTCAGCATTTTCAGGAAGATTACTGAACTGCTGCTCTCTGAGTCTCTAGTGCACTTTCAGAGTAAGCATTGAAAATTAATTTGTTCATGTGTTTCAGCCCATCAGTCTGCATTAACCTCTGATTTCCACTGGTAGTGTTCTGTATTTCTGCCCTTCAGCCAGTTCAGGTGCTGAAAAACAGCCTGAGCTCTGGGAAAAAGCAGCAGCACTTGTGTGGCTTGAAGCCAGTGAACGGATCAGTGGTACTCTGTGAACGGGGCACACCTCGTTTGTGAATGTGCTTGAGGACTTGCAGACTTTGTGACCTGTCCACACAGCACCTGTGTAGTCACTTGTTTGGCCTCTGCATTAAGAAAGATGTATTAAAATGTTCCCAGGCATCGCCTAAGGTGTCATGGATAGACTTAGTTACAAAATGTGTCTGCATTTCCTAAACCAGATGGACTCCTGCTTCCTCAGCTTCCCTTCCCTGAAAAATTCCAACTTCTGTGGCTGACTAAATCATCTTCAGATATTGTCATAATAAATTGAATGCCATAATATTTTATTATACTTAAGGTAGTAGGTTTACATGTCCCATATGAGACTCTGCTGCATTGTTCTCTAAGAGCAGTTCAAGTATTCAAAAGAGTATTGGGGGCAAATTAAGCTCTATAATGGGACCTCAACCTTCTTCTAACCTAATCTCTTACTGCACTTTCGCTTACTCTGTGTTGTTGAACAAAAGTTGAAACTTCAAATATTCAATTTGAAACTGAAAGGAAGGTTATGAAGCGTTGGTGATAATGTTGCCATTCTGTGTTGCTGAATAGCACTTGTGTGTTATGTGCTATGTGGGTGGCTGTGTATTTGCTAAGAAGCATAACTGAAGATGAAAGTTTAATTATTTCTTCAAGGCAAATCCTCTCTCCCGTGGACTTAAACTTGCATAAGAAAAATGAAAGTTCATAAGGAGTGTAAAAATTGGCTAAAATTAAAAACCATTTATTTTTACCCTATTTATTCTTCTGAATAATAAAATTTCCCCATGGGTTTTTGGAACATATGTGGAATAATTACACTGTAGAAGTGGTGCTTTAGTTCAGCTTCTAGAGCTAGGGCAAACGTTGTGATTATGCTGCAAGCTTAAGTCTAGGTTTTATAGAAAATCTCATTCAAGGCTCTGTTGCCGTCAAGTGCGAAAAACTGTGACCCACGGATTGGTCCCTGTGGGAGCAATTATTCTTTGCAGGGATTTTTTTTTTTTCCCCAGCACTGAATATTATAAATGTCAGAAAAAAGTTTAACCCTCAGTACCTCTAAAAGAATGTTTCCATACCTACTGGCAAGAATATAAATTTTAAGCTTGTATTTGCAAGTATTTTATGTTTAAGCCAGGTTTTTTTAAAAAGCCTTGTCTTTATAAACAACTCAAAGGTAACAATGCTGTCTTTTACTTATAGTCTGCATGCCTTGGTGGAGACAAAACGGGAGCTGAAGCTGCCTGATGCTTAATGCAGTGCTGTGCCCAAGCCTCTCGTGATGGGGTTCTTGCACGTTTGGTTCAGTGTGAATTGGTGATCAAAACCTCTTGTCTACCAGTGACAGAGGGCAGAGAATGTGGAGTGAGCGTGAGGTTGCTTAGAAACACAGGTTAGCATCTGATATTCAGTATGCATGAGTGAAATGTTTTGGTGAACAAGAGCAATATGTTCATGTTCCAGCCATCGGTCTGCAGAGAGCAGTGAGTAGCAGGAGCTGATGCTTGCCTTCAGGGGAATCTGCTTCCTTTGGAAGAGTTGCAACGTGTGCATTTTCACTTCCTTAATTCTGGTGTTTGTTTAAGTCTTATCAATCAAAGTGTGCGCATTGTTCTTAGCAGAAATAAAAATGATATTTTTCTGTTGCTTAAAATAACAGATCCAAACCCAGCAGCATTTCTGCCCCCATCCCTCTGTATTTTCTGTCTTATGTCAAGTCTTTGGTGCTGATTTACTCCTTAGTCAAAAACTGTGACAAAACTGTGACAAAATGAATAGAACTTGCATCATGTGTTTAAAAACTTTTGTAAAGTGCAAGTAGTTGTGAGATGCTGGGAGGATTGTTATGCTACCTGTCCCTGAAGTTCAAGTTTGAGATGGGCAGAAACACCTTTCACTCACCATAATACTCCAGTGAGGCATAAAGAGAAATGTGTCTCAAATGTACTAACCCTAGGACAAAGTTATCTTTGTACTTTTTTTTTTCTCCACTCAGTTAATGATTTGTATTTATCACTTTGTTTGGTGCCCTGAATTTAAAATATTGACGATACTCAAAATAATCTTTGGCAACAGTAAATGAGGAGCTTCTGTTTTTGAGAAGAGAGAACATTGCAAGTAAAACTGGGTAAGTTTTTTTTCTGTTGGGCTCATGCTTAAGGATGCAGATTTGATTATGTTGGCAAACACAAATATATCTTTTAGCTATTGTCTAGATCTTCCAGTGAAATTAGATAGGATTTTTTTGAGGAAATTTAGATAAGGTTTTGGTTCAATTAGCATCTATAATTGTATGAACAAGTAATTTTAACAGCTTTTATGAGGCCTGTGAGCAGTTCAAAACTTTATTCCAAAAAAAATGTGATAAACATCAAAAAGTTTATTCCAAAATATGATGGGAAATGCACTGCCCTGAGATTATGTACTGTGTTCTCCAGGTACAGGTGAGATGGCCAGATCTTACGTGGAGCTTTGTAACCTTCTGCATGTTATCCTACTTGCTCTACACAAAACGTACTGCTTTCCTACAGGCACTCTGGTTGTACAAGGATCTGTGGGGCTGATCCTTGTGTGTAATTTTTAGGTAAATTACTCTCTGCCAGGTGCATTCATTCCTTCAAGGTTCAGTCTTATACGTTTGCTTCACTTTCCCCTCCTGTTCAGTGAGGTGCTGCAGAGGCAGGGTAGGCTTATGCCCTTTGCCACAGCTTTAATTATTTAGAGGCAACTTGGAAACACCAATGGGTGTAAGCATGTGTAGGCTGTTAAAGTATTTAACTTGTGAGTGTGTGAGACAAAGATTGTGTATTACAGGTTTGTACTGTGCCAGGTTGCTTGGCTGTGGGGCTGAGGGGGAGGACACAAGGTGCTAGTGGGACCAGTGCAAGTATGGGACCCTGTTTCTATGCCAAGCTCATCTTGACAGTCTGTTAACCTCACATCAAACCTTGACACCTGAACGGGGTGTGGGGCTCCAGGCTTCCAACTTATGGATACAAATCAGGACAAATCAAAGCTATCACCACTGTTGCTGCAGATAAATGCCAAGTCATTCCCAGGTGCCATTAGTCTTCACTGCTTCCACACAGAACCCAGACCCCAGAAATATGCTCAAACTTCTGCAGATACCTTCTCTTGCATCCAGTCAGGGCTGCTGCTGCCCAGCCCTGGCCACAATGCTTTGTGCAGCAGTGGGCTGGGTCACTGGCAGGGACATTTGTAACTAGGTAGACTGTTCGCACTAAAATAAGAGATACAGGGCAAGCTGGCAGCCATGAAAACTTGGCTTAAAGTATTTGCTTTTATCTAGGAAGAACTCAACTGAAGGACTGAGTGCTGTTGCCTGCTGAAGGGACTGGCAAAGAGAAATGGATTATTTGAGGAATATCCTCCAGCAACACTGGAAAGGAGAGACTTGATCTTTCTGTTATTTCAGAGATTAAAAAAACCAAACCCAAGAAAATAAAACTTTTTGTGTGGTCTTTCGTATGTCAGGAAGAAATTTAGAAGCTGATAGGGATGAGCAGGAAGCATGTGACTGTATTTTTCCTTGCTGGCAGAAAACTTACAGTAGCAATAGGAGTTTTAAATCTTAAAAAGAAAAACCAAAAAACCCAAACCAAACAACTTACTTGATTTTTCAGTTGGAGTGTAGGCAATCACAGCTGGGTATGTGGGCCTACACCAGTAGTCTATGCACTTCTAGCTGGTGTTATGTGTATTTTTCTCTTTTTCAGCCTGAACAACTATTCTGAATCCACGAATCATTTATCTTGGTGGTTGTTCTAGAACTGGAAGCAGGTGGAAATTCATCAAGCTGCTGGATAGGGATCTGGGAAAATATGCGTATCAGCTCCATGATAGGTAGTGTGCAGTGTGCTTGTAGACATTGCCGGTGGCCTTGAGATCAAACAACAGAGAAACAGATTCACAGTGAGAGCCCAGCAAATTCTAACTAGGTAATGAGTAGGGGCTTGCTTTTGATTTACAATGTGGCTTTAAAATCAATCTATAAAGCTTTGAAGAGAAAAAAAATAAACCTCTAAGGGAAAAGGAATGGCCCTACAATTAGTTGCTACCGTCCGCTTACTTGTCTTCTCTAATTCCAAGAGTGTGGGCTGAAAATGGATGATAGTGTGCAAAAATCTCAACTGTTGTTCAATTCCTTTGTAGATTCAAGCTGAGAGATGGTTCACATCATGCTGGTTCTTGGAGAATATTCAGTTTCATCTTAGCTATAGATTACATGTAGAAGGGTGTAGTTGGAGGAATTTGACAAGGGTTGCATGTGTGATGTAACTTTCAGCTCTTGTATATCAAATTCATGCTCTGATCTCCTTTTCTTTCATCTCCAGTATGTGTCTTTCGTTAAAGAATTAGATGGTGAAGTGGATGTGATAGCTTGCAGAATATTTCAGAACCACATGCAACAGTATTTTTTTACTCAAGTAAATCACTACAGTTCAGAAAACTTAGGAATATTGCACTGAAATGTAGATTTAGAAATGCGGTTTGTAATTGTCAAGACACCATTTGGTTGAGACTGCTTGGTCATTAATTTGCTTGAAGTTGACACTTGAGTGGAAAGACTAATAGCTGCCTTGGTGCATTGCTCATTTTAAAATCTAATCTGTTACAGCATTTGGATGTACTGCAACTGTGGATGTAGTTTGTCATTTTTATAGCCCGGGGGCTATGCTATTGTTTGGGGACCTGGGAGTTTTCACATGCACAGACTTTTTTTGGTACGTTAGTAAAACTTGGACATAATGAAGAGCTGATCTTTCCAATCTTAACGTTTTAGTGTATCTATTACAGCAGTTGTTTCCACCAGTTAGAAGAATTTATTTTCTTATGTTTTCATCATCTGAAAAACGGAAAGAATTATTCAAAAGTCCAGATTTAATTCTATCATGTGCACAGAGTGCTGTCAATGGCTTTTTCCGTATATTACTGTGCCCATAATGGGGTATTAGTGCACATGACAGACTCTTCTGATGTGACTTCTAACAAGGATTTGGGGGAGACTTCTAAAAAAAGTGGCTACTAACATGAATATATGACCTGCATTTCCAAAACTAGTAATTTGCAAACTGAGATAAAGTTTTCATTCATAAGTAAATCTAGAGTTTCGATTTAATATTTCTAAAAGTCAAATATAATATTTCAAGTAAATATTTCAAATTAATAAAAATATTAGTTCACATGGGAATATTCATTTCAATGTAAATGATGGTATGATCATAAATGAAAATATTTCTCCATCCCAGTTCTGGAAGGCTACTACTTTGTTAGGAAGCTAGGGGATTTTTTTGATCTCTCAGCTTTTATTGTTTCCCCAGTGTAGCTCCTACTTTACAATAATTTAGGCTGGCAATAGTAGGAGACAATTCTTTTTTGTTGTTGGGTTTTGGGTTTTTTTTCCCCAGTGCATTCTTGTCTGCACCCATTCATTATTTCACTATCAGGAGTATTTGAAACCTGGAGCATAAACTGTGAAATATTTGGTGTGCTGTCTTTTACATAGCTAATAGATAGATGTACAGGATCCCCAAAGTATAAATCAAATTATGTAGCCTATTACACTTTACATAGGAGAAACAAAATATGAAATATTTTACAATGCAGAAAGTGCATGTGAATCAAATTTTTGTTGTTCTTAAGGGATACAATTTTGACAATTTTATGAGGCTGCAATTTATTTGTATAGTGAGTTGGCACGTGATTTTGATGAAAGTAATGTTCACACAGCATACTGCTAACAAGAACCCTTATTTTAAAGCCACTAGTCTTGCTGATTTTTATTGTTTCCACAAAGTATCTATTCAGAGGAATGTGCCTCTCTGAAATATTCTCATAAACCCTGCATTGTAATGCTGGTCTAAGTATGAACAACATAAGCTTTCAATCTGTGCTGAGAAATATTTTTAAGGGTAATAAAAAAAAAGCTGTTAAGAATTCGGGGGGAGGGAATAAAAGCTGTATTTTTTCCAATACAGACTTTATCTTATGTGAAAGACTCGGCACAAAATGTTGGCCATGAAACTCTCATGCTCCTACTTGCTGTGAAAGAATGGTCTGATGTGACTGTCCAAAGAATAGGACCGTTGACAGGAATGGCATTTCATTGAATAAATGCTTCAAACTTGCAAGATATTCCTTTAAAAATACATGTTAAATCATATTGCACTCTGGACTGAATGTGCATTGCTCGGAATTCAAAGTACGGATTTTTACATGCATGCTATTTGCTGCTTTTTTTCTGAGTGGGATGCATAGAGAAGGTAACATGGAAATTTTGTACCAACTGAAACTGTATTTCCAACTCCTGACGTGGAGCTTGAAGCAGAGAGAAGAACACTGATGGTGCCCAGGTACACGTGTATCAGAAGAATCATGGCTGAAGCTATAGCTTTTGCTTTCCAAACTTATAGTGGCATTAGACACCAGTTCAAATTTCCAGCTTCATTTTTTAACATCCCTTCTTTCATTGAAATAGCTTAAAAATACTTGTCTGGCAGCCATTTCTGAAATGTCTATAGAGCTGTGCCATTTCAGAAGAACTGGCCTCATAACTGGTATTTGTTATTTTTAATTTTATTTTTTATTCTTCTTTCTCTTTTTTCTATTCAAATTACAATAAAAAGCAGGTCAGCAAGCATCTTTATTTCCTCCTCCTTCTCTCCCTCTTCAGTTATATCTTTTTTACCCTCTCTTTGGCCACATGAGATGCACTAAAGCAAGGAAAAGTGTCTCACAGTAACTATCCTACTGTCTCAAATAGATGTCTCATTGAAATGTTGTGGACAGATTATAATAGTAATGAACCTGAGGGAAGGAAGTTCAGAAATTAACAGCAAAAGGAGTTTGGTTAAAAAATTATTTGTAAAGTTTAAAAAATGAAAAAAAAAAAGAGATGAAAGTAGAAATTAAAAATACCCAAGGTTGGAATTTTGCCTGTTATCAGCCTGATCTTTTGTTTATTTCCTTTCAACTTTTTGTCCTTCTAAAAGCAAAATGACAATTTATTATTGCAGGGAGATTTAAGACCTCTTAAGAGCTGAAAAATAGTGTTTGTTTGTGGGTTTTTTTAAATGATTAAATCCTGAAAGAAGCTAGGGTATCAGGACTGTTTTCAAGATCTAGATACTTGGTCCAAAGCTTACTGTGTTCAGCAAGATTTGGGAGAGCTTTCTGCAAATTCATGGGCTGTCAAAATCTTTGTTAATGAGGTTTTATACTGGTTGAGTGAAAAGACACCAAAAATTTTAAATAGCACTGGTTAGTCTGCAAAATATGTTTTCATTACTGACGAAGTTATTAGATACACTGACAGCGTGAAAAGTGTGATATGAAACCTTTAGCCAGGTTCTGTGTATGTTGAAAGTATTACTTGTATGTGTTTCAGTTTGTAAGAGATATATGAGCACACAGACATATATCTCTAGATAATATTTAAATTTGCTTTAAATAAGCTCTGATGGAGCACAATGTCTCAGAGGCTTTAGCAGCTTCAAAAGCTGTCATTACAGGTATGAAATACATACTAGTAACGAGAGTGCCCTGTACAGTTATTAGCAGCTTCTGAAGGTTCTTGCAGTCCCAATCCTACAGTCACAGTTTTGAGGGGAGAAGACAGGTGAACTTTGCCATTATTTCCAATTTATCCTTCCTGACCTACATGCAAGAGGCCAACAGAGGACTGTCAAGCTCTTAAACATCAGTATCTGCAAAGGTGAGAAGGAAAACTGCAGTGAGTTTGGCCATTGCTGCAATACTTCACTCCCATGCAAGAGTTTGTTACATGAGTTTGTAGCCTGCAAAAATTGCTTGTGTGCCATATACAAGCCTGTGAACACTGCATTTATTTCTTGCAGTACAGTGGTGAGTACCACTGAAATGAGGAGAACCAAGCAGCACACCCCAGATTTCAGTATAGTACAAGTGGGAAGGGTATATTGTAGGAAAATACCTCAGCAGCGCACAAAGATTTAGTGGGGATTTGGTGTGTAGTTCTGATCTCTTGTCACAGAAGTCTGGGCAATATGAAAAGCAGTATCTATAGTCACATACAAAGGTCTAAATTTTCAGAGTGATTAGAGAAAGGAAATGCTGCTCTAAGTTAGAGTTAGGATTATGAACAGAGTTTGTTGAAGGATACAGAAGTCCAAAGAGATTATAGAAGAGTAATGCTTGTAAAGCTACTAAACCTTATAGCAAGTGCATGAAAATATAGACATTATCTTTAGCCAACAAAAAATGTAGAGACAAATTTTACATGAACTTGCTGTTACTGGAAAAGCTCAATGTAGAGCAGATCAAGAGACTGTGAAACCAAAACCAGATTCCTCATGTTAACAGGGATTCTAGGAAAGAAGAGTAGGAAACCTGAATCAAAAGGATAGCATTTTATTTCTGAGAGTGTGAGAAGCCACTAGGATTTCATCACCTTGGCAAGATGATGTTTGTTTGGTTTTTTTGTTTGTTTATTCCTCCCTTTTATTCAAAGAATATTCAATGGAAGGTATTTGTTAGTTGTAAATAGTAAACTCAGAATCTGTATGTGACTTCTATATCATTATTTTTAGCTGTATACCATTATTATAATTAGCCATATCTAATTATCTTTATTTTGAATAAAAATAAGTAGTTCATAGGATATTGTCAATTGTATCTTTTTCCTACTAGGAGACTGTATCAGATTGATTTTCTGTGAAGCTCTATTTCCTATTTAAGGATTTCTTGCACATAAGAATCCTTAGTAAAAGAGTTACTGTCGTGGTTTAGCCCAGCCAGCAATGAAGCACCACAACAGTCTCTCGCTTGCTGCCCCCCATCCACCCCCCACCCTCATTAGGATGGCGGAGACCCCAGCGAGATGGGAGGAAAAAAGATAACCAAGGTTGTTGTGAATTAAGACAAGGGCAGGGAGGGCTCACTGCCAATTACTGTTCCAGGCAATGCAGACTCCAGTACTCGACTTAGAGAGGAAAGTAAGGAAAGTTTATTCTACCACCTACAAGGAACAGAGCAGAACAAAAAGTGAAAGCAGGGCAGGATGATGAGAAAAATACGAGCATTTTCAGATCTCCCCATCCCTCCTTTCTACCCAGGCCCAGCTCACTGCTCCCAACGTCTCTATCTCCTCCCCCCTCAACGGCTCAGGGGAGTAGGGAATGGGGAATGTGGTCAGTCTCTCACAGGTGGACTCTGCCGCTTCTTCCTTCTCAGAGGAAGGTGACTCCTGGCATTGTTCCCCTGCTCCGATATGGGGTCCCATTAATGGGGGTAGATGAACTTGCCTTGCACAGTAAATCATGATATGAGAACGGAAGAGAAAATGTGAATGATAGTAAATGCTCATCTAATAACAGAAGTCGAGAAAGCTGCCAGCTGAGACATCGCCAACTGGACCAGCTGGGACAAGGATCAGCATATCCAGGGGCTAAGGCTTGGACCAGAAGATAAAAATGTGTTTCCATACTGAGCTCTGCCAGGAGATGCTAAACAGGTCTCCTTGACAACTTTCTGGTTTTCTTTTCATTATTTGTGTTCTCTGTGGAGAGGGAGCAGAAGCTCTGTTTCTCTGTCTGGTACCTATAACAGCAAATGGCCAACCTCAGCTGGATCTCTTGCTCATCTGTGATAATACATGTGCCCCAAAAGCCACCCCTGAGGCCCACTTCCCCTTCAGATGCAGCATACAGCTTCCACAGTTATGCTAGTTTGATATATCAAGGTTGAATTCCAGTTTTCTGTTAAGCTAATCTGATTTGCTTTCATTGTAAGGTTTCTTTGTTGTTGTTAGTCATTAAGAGGTGAAATAAAAGCAGAATATAACTCAGGAAATTAGTAATTAAAGGAGCAGTAGACTTGTGTTTAAAGATTCTTAACATGGTTAGTGAATATAAGGAGAACAAAATTAAACTGCTGGTAAATGATGGAGTAGGAACATGAGTCTGAGTAGTCTTTAAATTGCAGTTCACCCTTGTGCAGTAATTACTGCAAGTACTGAAAGCAGCTGGAATAAATAGATGAAACTTTTTTATTCTCCCCCAGAAGCTTGGAGTGTTTGTAAAGGGGTTTTGCAAAACTATGTAGAAAACTCAAGAGAATCATGATAAAAATGTATTCTAAAAATGGTAGTACACAGGAAAAATATCACTTTTCATTTTTTAGCTGTGGGTGAGGTTTTTACACCTTGGTCTTGTTTTAACTAGCTACGACCAAGAAGATAAAAATCTGAATGATTGTGCACTTGGAAAAGATGACCTGTAGCAATTTAAAGAGCTTATATTGCATTTATTATTTTGTAGGAAAGTAAACATAATAGTTTGGAGACCTGCAGATAATTTCCATATTGTGCGCATTTCAACAAATGTGGCCATTGCCAGTTGTAACGGATAGAAATTCAAAAAGAGAAATTAAAAATCTGTCTTCTTCCCCCAGTGTCACTGTGATTGTTAAATGTTATCCTTAAGCCTCTCCCTTCTCATTTTTTCTGAGGGAGACTGGTAGAAATAATTTAATTCACTTGCCTGAAGAAGCCTGGAGGAGCTGGGCTTGGGCTACGTTGGGGACTGGTGAGCTCACCTGGTACACAAGAAGCTGCAAGTGAGATGGATTCATCTGTTTTCATTATCCAGGCTAACAAGAAATTAAAGGTAAGGCTAGAGAGGGAAAAATGTATTGGATTCCCTTCAGCTCAGATAATCAAAGGAACCTCTACTAACATAAGGAAAGACCTGAGTTTCAATTTTAAAAAGTGCTATAGTCCCACTTCCATAGTGCCTTTTCAGTAGAATTTAAGCTTTTAAAGGATGGATTTTTAAAGGCAAATGCATCTCTTTGGATAGAATATGAATCAATGCTTTAGTGTTTTCAGGATGTGGGCTTAAATGTCCAAGATATTTAGGTGTTTTCTGAAAAGCATCTTCTCAGCTGGTCCTGATTTAAAAGCCTTACTAATAATCCAGGAGGGGCATAAAAAGGTGCTGTTGTCAAGTAGGAATGGCAGAAGTTGGTGCAGTCTGCTGTCCTCTTCCCTAGAACCAGCTTAAAGAGACTAGTGAGCAGCAGGACAGGTTCACCATGCAGGGCACCAGTTTGGTGAAGAGAGCAGTGGGCAGCTCAGATGCAAATGCAAGTCCTCAGGAAGAATCTCTCCTGCCTCCTGTCCCAAGCAGAATTCTGGTGCTAGGAAAATGCTGCATGAAGTAGCCTCTCTTGGAGTTCATGGAGGTAATTAACATAAAAGCATGTGCATTGAGGAAAAGTAGTTTTCCTATTGTCTGTCCTATTATGAATGATGCAGTGCTACAGTATACAAACCTGGAGCTTCAGAGAGCAGTAAGGAGGACTTTGAACATATTAATAATAAATAAGAAATGGCAACATTTCTGTGATCACCTGAGTCCTTCTCCCATAGCAGCTGTGGGTTAAGTTTATTTGGATTTTGAGTCCTTTTCGGATATATATTGCTCTATATTTCACGGAGTTTTGTTTGCTTTGGGGTTTTTTTTGAGATGGATGGTGGAAAATGTGTCAGAAACAAAATGAAACAAGTATGAAAGGAAAAGGAAAGTTGCAAAGATTTGTTTTAATTCCTTTCTTAATATGGATAATACTGATGTGCTGTTTTTGGCTCATGAAAACTGGGTATTTATTGATGATGCTTTATCTGTCACAAAACTTGGGCATCTGCCTAAATAAAAATTATTTCTATTTGACTAGCCTTTTTTAAGTACAGTTGGCATAAAACCAAAGCATGATTTGATAGCACAGGGGAGAAGCAAAAAATGTTATTTGAAGGCCAGTGATGTCTCTAGCAAAGCTACTTTATTATCTCCTTTCCTTTAGTGATTTTCTGATTAGTTATGTCAAACAATCTCCTTTACCCCACTCATTCTTGTGGACCTTTGCTCAAGTACATGTACTAAGTAATTTTAATTTATTATGATAAGCCATATACAGTTTGCAGTTTAGCAAAGTGCTTGTCACTTTACTGTAAACCATTTCATGTGATGTGACCTAACCAATTCTGACAGCAGAGAGAGTTCAACCACAATGTTGAGTTTTGAAGTTATTTACACTGCTTGAAGGTCTGTCTGTGTACAGTATCCACTTAATCCGGCCTAAATCTAGGGAGCTGTCTTCTGGTCCTGCCACTCTGTCTAATGGCTGTTAATAATAGCTGTTCTAGTCACCCTGTCTTCTGACTGAAAATCTATCTGGAGCTGTTGCATCTCATGAGGCAGATCAAAATTGACATTTTTTATTGATGTAACTGGTTTCTGCTGGGTACTTGGGGACAAATAAAAGTAACTGAACTCAAAAAGCAAGGGGAAAAGTCATTTGTTTGGTGGAATTACCAGCCAACTGACATCTGTTGTAAAATAAGTAGTCCTTTAAAAAATACAGTTCAAAATAGACTCGAAAAGTTAAGAATTAAAGTTAGGGTTTTAGCTATCAATTGCTTTAATATATCACATTTATGTTCTTGAGTATAAAAATCGTTTCATGATTAACTTTATTAAATGAATCCATTCTGTAGACAGGCCTCATTTAACACTTCCATTTCTTCTCCAGTGGATGTAGTATTAAAAGTGAAAACCGGTGCGCATTTGTTTCCTGAGAAAATGAAGTATCTTTGTTTTCTGTCAGTGTTTCCTAACTATTTTAATACTGGTATATGTATGCAAGATAGAAGATTTAAAAATTAGTTCAAATTTTAGCAAATCATCTGGTTCTGATTTACACTTGGGGCAGGGAAAAGGGAACAACCAGTGTGTACAAACTGAGATTATGAGAGATGCGAGGTTCAATTTCTGATGAAGGAAGCTTATTTCGCAACTAAGGCAGTGCTGATACGAGGTCCCAGTAATGGAGGACAGGTATTTAATTAATTTGAGTTAATGTGGTGTTATGAAGAACATCTTATTAAAGAAACCTGGATTTAATTTTTTAAATTAGATTACATTTAGTCGATGAAGTTTGCTCCATGGCTGTAATATACTTAGCCTTCAGTAATGCATTTGACTTACTATCACACAACATTCTGATAAATAAGGTACACATTAAATGGATTAAAACCTGGCAAACCGACAGTAGTTGTTGGGAACTGTGTGTAGTGGGGCCACAAGAGAGTTGATATTAAGTATGGTGTTTTACTTCTTTTAGAAGTAATTTCTAGATCTCAATGAATCATATAAATGTAAACCTTTGAGATTTAGTAAGCCATCAAAATGATGAGAAGGTCGAGCAGGAAGATCTGGATCATTTGATTGTCTGAGCTTATTAATATATATTTTTTTTTACTATAGATAAGAGAGGGGTCATAAGTTTAAGAAGAAAGAATTTAGGTAGAAGCTAGAGAATACTGGACTTGTGATCTGGAAATAATTTAGACATGAGAGTTTGCAAACAACTGAACATGTCCTCTGTGTAGTGAAACTCTCAGAAACAGCTAATGAGATTTTTATATATACATCAGAACAAAGGCTTAATTACCTCAGGGGGAATGTATCTAGTGCAAGGTAATGTTTTTAAAATCTCTCTGGTACTTCTGTGTCTAATGTCTGTGTAGAAAGTCACAGCTCGTGTCTTCTAATGTCAGCTCCATTTTAAAAGTGATGTCACAGAATGCTTCTTCCTTGAGAACTAAGAGTGCCTATGCACTGAATTACCAAAAAGTAGTAATTTTGGTGAATACAAGTAGTCTTTTGAGACTGTATAGGTACTGTAGTGGGCTACTTGTGCACTTAAACAAAAGGCACCAATGCATTTAGTAGTTGTATGGTGAAGCCAGCTGAACTCAAATAGAAACTGAGATACATAGGTAAGATATAAACCATAAACAAGGGAAACAGTGTATTCTACCTGTTTACAAAATCGGAACTTTTTAAACAGAAAACCAGCTTATTTTGACAAAGACTTTTCTAAGTAAGGACTTAGGTAAGATAGATGTAAAATCACATGTGTTTGAGAGATCCAGTAGTCAGTGTTTCTTAAACTTTACCTTGAATTCAGAGAATTCAGCAGCCTCACTGCTCTCTGTTGTACCATGTGTTCTGATCTAACATCCCCACTCATCTGAGTTCTCTGTTTGGCTTTTGGGGCATGAGCCAGATCTTTTTACTCTGTGTTTATGGAGATGTGTCAAATCTGACGGGAACAGTGGCTGCTCCTTTAACCTGCTTATGGGGTTTCAGCATTGATCTCATCTGATACTCGCTTTGTCAGTGAGGAATGGCAAATGAAGCTTGTATTTCTGTTCATATCTTGTAAGTTTACTGGGTGCAGTGAAAGAGATTTACCTCTTCTGTGTGTAGACACCTCCAGAAAGATATGAAAGCTATAATATACTAGTGAAAAAATAATCACCAGCTGAATCAACAAATATTTTTAACACTTTTTTAATGTTCCTGGCAGAGTTTGGGCCTACGGCTTGTAGGGATCCTGGACTGCCACTTTGGAGCTGCTCACATCTCTGTTGCAGAGATTTGTGAGACAAAAAATTAAGTTTTAGGAATTTCTTAGGTCAACTCACTGCTGCTTGGGTGTGGGGTTGGACCCTGGGGCACGCTTTGAGTCAATGTGACTATGCAGATTTTTTTTCCACCGTCTTAGGGCATATGATTTTGTTAACCAGCAGGATTGGAATATGTGATCTCTAGAGATCCTTTTCAACCCCTGCATTCTGTGAGTCTTTCATTGACATCAGCAGGCAGCAGCACAAACCTTATGAGGTTAGACTGGGAGATATTGTCCTGCAATTATTGCAGGACTCCAGTAACTGCCTCTGCATGTTGTCCTGTTAGTCTGTGTGCCTTCATCTTCCTTTAGGGAAAAGTAGCTGTGGTTGGTGCATAACAAATCTTCTGTACAGAGAAAAGATGTGATGCCATTTTGGTTCAAGAGTGTGGCTGTGCCTCCAGGCAGGTACAGCTTTGCTGTGCATTTTCACATCTTGATATGAACAGTTTCAAGCCCTAAGTATATGTGCAGCATCAAGACAAAGCTTTGTCCAGTTAGTGGAATTCTTGTTTTATTTGCTGCTAATGAAGGCTTTGTAATGTCAGGAGTGGAGTAAAAAAAAACATCCTCAGAGTTTGAGGCATGCTTTGAAGTGTTGGGCTAATTTATAGTTGCTCAATGTCATCTTTCTAATCCTTATGATTTTAATTCTTTCTAATAAAAGCAGTAGATCTGCAGAAACTGATGAGCACTGAGATGGGCAATTTTGCATGTGTCACTTAGGAGCAGGCAAGTAGATTTGTCAAGCCTTGCATGACAGCTTGAATTGTTGAAAGTTCTGTTATGTCCTTTCCCTTCCCTTTCACCTGAATGATGACTTGTACTCTACTGCATGCTCTCAGGGAACCACAATCAGTGTTATGGATTTCTTGAGACGACAAAAGCTTGACACCTGATGGAGTCATCTCTGCTGAATACATTTTATTTTGTTCCCCATGTCTTTCAATGGTATTGGTTTTGAAAGTTGTGTATTGTCATCTTACAAGTTGAAATTAAGTAATATGTCTTTAAAACTTTATTCTTATGAGTTCAGCTTTGTAAAATTCTCCCTGTATGAGCAGAAAAACACGTATGTTGGGGTTTCTAAGAATAGCAGAAAGGGGAGTGTGGCCTCTTCTGTCTCTTGAAAATACTTTCTGGTTCTGTTCCATTAGATTGACTTGAATTTAGCTTTCTGATCTCTTGGGACAGAAGGCTGTTGGAGATTCAACAAATTAATCTGGACATTTTTAGCCATATAGTGTTAAAGTGTTGATACATGTTTCCTTTACTTGGAGTCTTTTAGAAAGACTTACAAGTTCTCTCTAGATTTTTATAACGGATAGTTTGTAGCCCCAAGAGTAGATCCTTGGAGTCATCTATCTCAGGCTTGGCTCTCAAATGAGTAATTCCACTGAATTGAAGAGGCAAGTGTTTGAAGTTCAGGAGACTATAAAATTGATTCTTCCATAAAGAAGTAATTTGTAGTAAATGGTGTAGTCCTCTGGACAGCTATTCACTCATTTTATGTGACCGGGACCCTTGAAACATAGTCAGAAAGATTGGAGAAGGACATCTCTGATCATTCATTTATCTGCACAAGCCAAGAAAACTTTTCTTTTGACAATACAGTATCTGGGAGCCGACCCAACCAAACACACCATCTTACTTTAGGCTTCTGGGGGCAGGGAAAATGTAATTTTAAGAAAAGTTTGGAGAGTATTCTGGAGTTAGCTGGGTGATTCTGAAATACATAACCAGGTTTTCAATATTTAGTTGCATGTTTTCTGCAAGGCAAGCAGCAATGCACTACATTATGCCAGAAAGCATATGGGAGATCCAGGCAGGGATTACAGAGTTCTGCCTTCTGAGAAGTACAATTATCTGACATGAGTTCCTCCAAAGAAGTATCCCCCTGAGAAAATGCTGGTCACCTCTCCCTTCTTGCATTATATCTGTGTACTAGACTTACTCAGCATAAAGTTCAGCAGCAGCTAACATTTGTGTACTGTGTCCTTGCATAAGTAGAAAGTCTCTGTTGATAGAGAAATCATGGCATTTGCTGGCTGAAGTGCCATCTTTAAACAAAAGCAGTTACTAGAGCATTTAGATATCAGGAAATTAAATTGAAAGTAAGACAAGCTGTTAGTTTCGTGAATATATATCTGACTAGCTTCTATCAGAATGTTATTTCTGGTACTGGCCTTATTACTGTTCTTCCCCAGAGCTTCTAACAGCTAAAGTATTTTTTCTTTAATATTTTTTCTTAATATTACTGTACATGCACTGCTTAAACATATTTGTCCTTGACTTCATACTAGGAGGCACTATAAGAGACAATAAACACAGTATCCTAGTTGGGAGGACAGGTGATGTGAGGAGGCACAGTCTCATTTGTCTGCTTGTCACTTGTGTTGGCACTACAAGACTCCTGACATGGTGGAACAGCAATTGGATGACATACATAATAAATTTCATAGCACTGGTGTGTTTTTTTCAAGGTAGAGCTACTGTAATTTTTTTAAGAAGTATGGAGTGTTCTCGATAAACCTTCATAAAGCACGTTACCACTTCAGCATTTGTTCTTGACATATGTTAAATATCAATACTTTAATATTCTAAAGGACATTTCCAGATATGCTGTCTCTCTGAAGGAGATACAGTTCATAGACTTTCCATAATAAGCTGCTGTTATTTATTCAGAATGCAAATGGTCAGTGTGCTTTATAAGGTAGTAAAATATATTCCCTGTCCCCAAGACTTTGCTCTTGAAGGAGGAACAGACAGAAAGGGAAATAGGAGGACAGGATTTATACAAACCAAACTATGCAGCAGCTTAAGTCTTGTGTGGATATTTAAATATCTGTATGTTCAGTGACTTCATCATAGGTGCCTGTAATGTGAAATCATCTTACTATCAGAGTTTAAGTGCTAAATAATTTTTAGAGAAGACTTGAAATAAACTGAAATATCAGCAATTTCATCAATATAACCAAACAGTAGAAATCAGCTTATGGAAATAAAATTTAACATATCTGAGTCAGTAGAAATAACATAATACACCTTTTTAGATAGTTGTAAAGTACAATTTAATGGGTAAATTAAGCAGATTCTGCCAAAAGCTTATTAGTTTCCTCATGCCAGGTTCATATCACTGAAAGTAATGAGGCCATAAGACTGAATTTTCTGTGTTCTACAATTACTTGGAACATGCAGAGTTTAGAAACATGTTTAATAACTGTAATTTATGGAATTTTGGGTTGTCTCAGCAAAAAATACCTGTCATAATAACATGCAATTTTAAAGGTTGGATTGCTACAGGAAGGTTCCTGCACAGCTCTCTGTACTCTCCGTGATTCAGAAGGAAATAATGTGTTCCATATTTTCATTAAAACCTGACTTAGCCATAGTAAAGAACAGTTCCATCACTTTCATATTTATAGGTCTCAGCCTCACATTATGCAGACAATAGGAGACTGACTGCAGTCATCACATTATGTTCATCTACCACCACCCCTTCCCAGATGGAGGCAAAGGGATACCGTAAATAAATGGGAATTGATGGCTCCTATAATAACTAAAGTGTCTTTTGGCTCATGATGTTTCCTAAAATCATGAAGAAAATTGATCACCTTACATTTTCCCCTTAACTAGGAAGTGGTTTGAGTTGAAAGCAAGTGTAATAACAAGAATGAAGCATTTCTCTTTATTAGGGTCAGTTACCGCTAATCTCCTTTTAGAGTTTTAACAGGGATTTATAGGGATTCACTTGTGTTTTAGGTTTGGAGATAATTAAGTACCTTTCTGCTGCAAAGAAGAAGTGGAGAGAGAATTGGCTCAAAGCTAAAACAAGATTCCTGTACCAGTGCATATATTAAACTTCCTTTTGTTTGGTTGTCACCCCAATAGGAATGATTAGTGGGTTGTAAAGAAAGAAAATGTATTGCATTACATCTATTAAAGCATGTTTTATATGTAACAGTAATTAAAATATAATTGAAATCATGAGTTCTTCTAATTATTGGCTTTACATAATGCATAGTTAAAGAATGAGCATCTATAAATGTGTCCTTTTTACACATCCAGAAATGGTTTGCTGGCAGCGTTTTAATTAAAGATGGATTAGTTAAAACGCAGTTTAATCATTCTGTCATCAAAGGATTTAGACCTCATTAATTAGCTGTTGATAAATAGGTTTAAACTACAAAAAATTTAATTTAAAATATGCCAATTGAGATCTAGAATTATTAGAGCTGGAAGTGGAGCAATGAGTCTAAGAAAAATTCAAGCCATCTCTTACCATAATATTAGATCAAGTATGAAATTCAGACCAGTACAGAACTTAGTTCTACTTTGTTACTAATGAATAGAACTGCAAGTGGACTTCAGAATAGGTGAAGAAATAAAATGAAGACCCTTCTTAGTGACTGTTGCTTTGTAGTGCAGCAGTGGGATCTGCTCTCCATTTATGTCTTTGATGAAGACTGAAAACTCATTTTAAAATCCTTCTGCTGTAGAAAATGAATGAAAATAAATCCTGAATTCAAGGTTTTATAGCTTCCACATTGTGGTTCAGGAGTAGTACACGAGGAGATCCCACTCTGTGTTAGCTACCTAACCACAGCAGATGGGGAGTTGCAGGCTGACAGGCAGGCAGAAGCATGTAGCCACGTACAGAAGGTGACATTATCACAGTGTAGAAGGGCAAGTTTCCACCTTAAAACACATACTCTGTGCCGGTATTGAACCAGGCAACTGGGGGCTGTTTCACTTGCTGTTGTAGTAGACTCCAGAACTGTACACAGGATCTGTTCCCTCTGTCAGCTACAGGGACAGTTATTCAAATCCATTAAATTTCATTGCTTGCAATGGTCTGATCATAACTGGAACCTCAGTGGTGGCAATCTCTTTTTCTGTAGTGTTACTTAATGATGATTCTTGGACTCACTGGAGCTCTGATGCAGTCCTCTGGGTAAACCTTTTTTGTATTCACTGTGACAGCCCCTTGGCAGACTTAGCAGCTCTGGAAGAAGTATGTTCCTCTGCTGACAGAACACACATTTACTGCCAGTTGAGCTTCTACATATGACAAAACCAGAAAGTGAGGTAGAACTAACATTAAAATCTGTGCAGATCTGTGCTATGAATATCTTATTCAGCTTAATTGCTATGAAACGGTAATTGTGAGGATTTCAGCAGTTCAGCAGTCATAATATTTGAATCCACAAGTCAGCCAATTTTTATGCAGATGAATCAAAAAATTCTGACAAATGATAGGTGAATTTTCTGTGTACAGGCAAGTTTCAAGAGGATGATAATTTGACAACCACCCTTGACTTAAAAGGCTTATTGAGTGTTAAAGACTGACTTATTGTAAAGATGTATTTACAGACCACTCTGGCAACTGTCTTGTCTCTAGGGTACCTGTTCAGTTGTCTTGCCAAGCTTCTGGAAAAACAGCAGCTGAGTATGAGGTTATAGACTTACATAATCATTGTTTGCATTTGAACATTGGTAATGAAATGGGTTAGCAGAACTCCTGTGAAAACACATAATTTGATGAATTTTCAGAGTGAGGTAGAGAAATATTGCACCAGTAGAGAATTACATGAAAGACAAATCAAATGAGAGAGGGTATATGCTGTTCTTTAAAACTACATCTCTTAAAACTCTTGCCCATCCACCATACAGAGTTGTAGGAAGACATCAGTCCGTGTGAGAGGGAGAAGGGGAGATAGATCCACGTTATTTCTGCTTGTGAATGATACAAATTAGGACAATTTTAAATAGAGATGCTTCGAAGTCAACCTGTTAGAGCGAGTCCAGGAAGGGCCATGAAGATAATCAGAGGGCTGGAGCACCTCTGCTGTGAAGACAGGCTGAGAGAATTGGGGCTATTCAGCCTGAAGAAGGCTCCAAGGAGACCTTGCAGTACCTAAAGGGGCCTACAGGAAAGCTGGAGAGGGACTTTTAGAGACAAGATGAGGGATAATGGCTTGTAACTGAAAGAGGGGAGATTTAGATTAGATGTAGGGAAGAAGTTCTTCTCTATGAGGGTGGTGAGGCACTGGAACAGGTTCCCCAAAGAAGGTTGTGGATGCCCCAGCCCTGGAAGTGTTGCAGGCTAGTCCTTGAGCAACCTGCTCTAGTGTCATGTGCCCCTGCCCATGACAAGAGGTTGGAACTAGATGACCTTTCAGGTCACTTCCAACCCAATCTGTTCTATGAAAGTATAGCTGCTTTCAGTATTTATGGTTGATACTAAGCTTCAGCAGCCCTGTTCCATGAGCATGTAAAATAGCCAATGGTTTGAATCTCTAAAACTTTCATTAGAAGTAAGGTAAATAGCTTTGGTTTAATAAGTCACTGCATAAAAATGGTTTTGTTTCCTGTTGTTATGGAGCAGTAAGTTCTGTTCTAAACAATTTCCTGTCATGTAGATTACTTAATAACAACATTGCTTTCATAAATCTTTAATGATATTGTCTCTGAAGAGTAGAAGAAACTTTGCTCATCTGCTTATAGTGCTAATGGATTATTTCTTGAGTCTACTCTTCTCCACTCCTCTTCCTTACTCTTGAGCAATGAAGCATTGTCTTCTTTTGTATTAAAGCAACCTCAGATGTGTTTTGCAATACTAAATGAAAATAGGATTAGATAAACTAAGCCTTAAAGCTTCTAGTTGCTCATGGAAAATATATGGCATTACCAAAGTAAATTGGTTAACAAAGACAAATACTCCGCATTTAAGAGCTTCGCAGTGCCTAGTATAGCATTAAAGGAAGCACTTCTCACCTTTCTTGTATATCCACTGACAGCTTGCTGCTGATGCCTCCTCTTCCTTCCTCTGTGTGTAGTTCTTCCAGCCTAGTTTGATGCTAAGTATAAATACTTTTGATATAATGGGCAAATTATATTTCCTGTGGCTTAACAATTTTGTGTTATTTGGAGTTTATAGCTTTTCATGTGAAAGTATTTATGTGTCTAAATGATCAAAATAATGGCTTTCAGTCCTGGTATAATAGAGAGATCAGCTTTGGAAAAGCTGGCCTTTTGTGAATTCTTAAGAAAGCTTTGGGTTTTAGCCTGTCTCATGGCTACACTTGATATTTACACAGTACAAAAATGTAAGGGCATGTTCTAGTAGTAATTCAAAAGTAATTTGGTGCACAGATAACTAATAGATATTCACCTATGTCTTCCAACTGTATTCATTAGAAACAACCAACCCTACAAAGAAATCCTCCAAGTTCTGTACAGAACTCCCTTAAGGTGCTGTGATTTCCAATTTATAGTTCAAAACCACCTGCTTGCATTTCAAGGCAGTCTCAAGGGCTGTGTTCAAAGCATATTATTTTTGAAGTGTGGAAAGGTTTCTTTTATTAGGAAGCAACTTTCTCAAAGGTGCATGGAAGAAATTATTGCCAATCTGAAACATCCTCAAATCAGTGAGTAATCCAATTTGAATTCTTTTTTAATAAAAATATATTTTCAGTATAAACACTTTAATGAGATAATGACCTCTGCCTGTCCTTGACTCTCCCATACATTGTATGCTTCACAAGGCATCTCACAGTAGATTTCTCTGATACACAATCTAAAAATCTGGTTCCTGAACACCCAGCAGGTGTTCCTGATGTAGCTTCAGTATGTGGGAATAATGAACAGAGTTATTCAGTGGGTTTGGTCCTCTGTTGTCAGAAAGCCTGGAATGAGTAATTGTTCCTCCACACCAAAGTGATGTGCATGTCACATTCTGTAGCACTTCAGTGTAGTTACTAGGAGTGTGGGACAGGAGTGGAGAGAGACCGTTGGAAGATGCCACTGAGGAATGTATTGGGCAATGCTACTTTTTATTCCTTTTCTTTCTTTTTTCTATATTTGCTGCATGTACTTTAATTACAGTTTTTACCTGTTTTGTACAATGTAGGCCAAAATACTCAATTGTATTTATATTTAGAAACTGAAACTTTTTGATCTAGAAATGTCTTGGTTTCAAGAGTGAATAGCTGAGAAAAACAAAGTTTTCTTACAAATATATGTTATAAGTTAAGAAGAGCTGATGACAAGAGTTTAAACTAAAGATCACTATTTTACTTCCTTTGGGAAATGAAAATCACACTCTGCTGAGTGTGTGTGTATATTTTGTAATTCAAGTGGTGAGAAAGATCAGAAAATGACGAAAAGGTATGAGAGAAGTCATTGCAGATAGTTTCCATCTCTCCTGCTATAAGTACCTTTATTTCATAAATCCATTTAAGTTAGGAAAACTGTTGACACTAAACTGCATTCAGTCAATTTACATTCATGGCACAGATCTGATTGTAATTTTCAGTGTGCATTAGATAGCAGTAGAAACTAGACTGAAGATGATCACAAGACACAAGCATCATTGTCAGAGTGGTTCTCACAATTTGTCAGAAAGGCTATTCATAGCAGGTTTCACTTCAAAGGCTTTTTAGGCTGTTTTGAGGTTGAGACTTTTTAAGCATTCTTCAGTTTTGTTTGGATGTATGCAGTACTCCAAAAACCCAAATTATATACTTTTTCTGTTATTTATAATGATGGAAAACCCATTATTTCTGAAAGCAGAGTTTTCTTCTAAGTCAGAGTAGTCAATAATGTAGTCAAGACAGTGGGATAATTGTGCCTCAGTGAATTTGCAAGACTGGGGTCAAGTGCTCTCATGTCAGATTTAGCAGCCATCAACTGAAGTAATACTTGCTCTTTTTTAAAGTGAATGGTAAAAAGCAGTGAGGTTTTTAAAACTACCTTAAATCTCCACATAATTGTCAATCAATTAAATAAGCTGATGTTTTTGGCAAAAAGAAAACACCAAACTCAGGATGCACCTCTACATTTACATACACACTCACAGAGTTTCAAAAGCAATTCAAAACCAATGTTAGCTCCAACAAAACTGCATACATTTAAAAGGTAACATCTGACATGCAAGTACACCAATGGCTGATCTGTATACACCACCAAGGTAGTACATGCATGATAAGTAGTACTTACACCCTTCAGGGAAATACTGCATAAAACATGACAAGAGGCTTTGAAACCCATGAAAGGAGGAGAAGAGAAAGAGATGCTTAACTTTTGTATCTGTGTTGATTGCATTAAAAGCTTATGGCAAAGCATCCAGCAGCAGCATAAAACTGCCTAAACACACATATTTTCCAATCAAAAAGACCAGGCAAAGTTCAAGATGTGATATTTGCAATATATATGGAGCAGCAAATTAAATGATTCTCCTTCCAACTATTTCAGATTTTATGCTTTTGGATAGCACTTTTGGATAAAGATTCTTGTAATGTGTAGACAGTGAAATCCTAGTGTGCAGTCTAGTGGCAGACTCTGCATGAAGTTCAGTGGAACCAGGATTTTAACTACAAAATTCTGTCAGCTTCTGTAATTCTGCATATGCGTTCTTCAGCTTTGAAGCCAGTGTTTGCCATTACAGGGATATACAACCCTTCACTTATCTAAGACTTGTTATACAAGGATGTTGGCTGTCTCTGGTAGAAATGGATTTTTTTTTTCCAATTGAATGAACACATTTCTAATGAGTCATAACCTAAAAAAGTACATTCAAAAAAGTGATGTGAGTAGTTTTACTACTACTCATTACCTGGAAAGCTGTACTATCTTCAGTGCAGTCACAATAACAATCACTTCTTACATATCCTTAAAGGAAAGTCCATAATGTTTGATGAAATTATCAGACTCCTTTTCTTGAGAGTTCAGGAGACAGCTGGGTTATACAAAACATGTCTTAATTTATTTACCAGTTTTTAGTGCTAATCAGGGAGTACTGCAAAAGGTGAATACTATTACTCGGCTTCACAGTTTCACATAAATTGCAACCATGAATATGTGATCAGTTGTCATATGGAAAAATAAACCCTGCTATCCCTGCATCAGTGATGATGGAAAGATGTTTACAACCTTCATTATTTCATTTTTAAAGCTCTTTAGAAGGTTTCTGAAAGTTTCTAGAAAGTTGTCAAGAGGAGATAGTTATTCAATCGTATTAGGTGAAGGGTCTATAAAGTATGCTAATGCTTGCTTCCTTAAATGTAACTATACATACATAACAGCATATGATATTGTGGAAAATGTTTGTGTGTAGTGTCTTACAGAGTAAACCTTGCCTGGAGGTATGCTAGGGAAGAGTAGGTCTGTAACTTTATTTCCATGTGAAATGTCCATTCAGGGGAAAAAAATGTCTGCATCAGAGCAAAAGACAGTTTAGATGATAAATTTTATTAGCTCAGTTTAGTGATAGCTCTGCTGTACTCTCACCATGTCAGGGTTTCTCCTTAGTTTCTCTGTCATTTCACCTAATCTTTGCCTTTACTAGTTTCTAGGGCAGTACAAAATTAGTATTTCTGTCTTGTAAGACCACAGCATTTTGAGCAAAAAAGAGATCTTGTAAACTGGGTCTCCCTACTAAGTCTCTAAGTATAGGTTTTTATTTTTCTTTCTGCAATTAATTTGTATGTTTTGTTTTGTTTTTCTGTAAATATTGTCATTTTGTGTAATTTTAAAGTCTGGTTTGGATTTACAAGCATGTAATGTCTTCAGTATCCTTCAGAGAATTTGAATTGTGTTCTGTGATTGCTGCTGCAGAAGGACAAAATCACAACATCTCTGTTCTTTGAATAGCACCATTATCACTCTGTGTTAATGAAATGATTTCAGTATTACAACAAATGAGGTTTTGAAATTCATTCAGTATTAAAGGGAATTGGACTGTAATTAGAGCATATTTCAAAAAGAATAAAAGGATCCATGATATGTGCTTAGCTCTTAAAGCACGTAATCCTATATTAATTGTGCTTTGGGCACATCTGCCCTCATGTGAAAGGAACTTTGACAGTGAAGACAAAAATGTTCTAATGTTGTGAAAGCCAAACAGCTCCTCCATCAGGCTGCCAGTGCAAGAGGAGTGCTACTGGAGAGCACACACACAAAAGCAAGCAATGACGTGTCCTAATGTTCTTTATAGGTTGTTGAGGATTCAGCCTAATGTTATCACATTGTCTTCTTGCTGTTCAGATTGAATCTTTGTTAATTTTTTTCCATGTTTGGGCTGGGGAAGACCATAGAGGTATTTAGATACCATAATCTGAAATTGATTAGTCCTAGGTTTTCTCTGTGTGTGTTGTGCTACAAACAAGAAAACGTGAAACCATTGACTGCATCATGGACTGTGGCACTGACAGAAGGTGCCTGGCATGATGTAACAGGAGAGCTCTGCTGACTTTTCTGGAGAGGAAGGTGTACGACACAGTCAGATGCAGTTCAGGCCTCACACATACAAAGGGATATTTAGTTCAACTTTCAGCAGAGAGATCTCTGAGGTGATAAAAAATGAGAGAGCTTCTTCTATAATTAATTTGAAGAAGAACTTTGTCCTATCTGGCAAACTTTGTGCCCATGAAGGGTTGGTTGGACTTCAATTTTGCTGAACCTACACACCGTAGACTGTAGGTAGCAGAGTTCAAAGTAGGGATCGTGGATGTGGTTGTGTACTTGAAATCAAGTACGTGAGGTTTTCCCAACTCCAGTTTGGAGAGCTGGGCCAGTTTCAGTATTTAACTGTCACCATCCCATTTGTTTCATGGTCAGATGAACTACCTTTTGCCAACAATAATCTGCCTTTCTACATTGAGTTGTTAAAGAAAGCAGTTTGCCATCTGAAGTTCCTGGGCTGCTCTCAAACCTCTCTTCTCTGCAGAGCTGCTTAATGGGCTTTGTGGAAATGACGTGATGCTCCATAGGACTGCTGAGCTGTGGATGTGGGTGAATTTAAGTGCTCAGCTGGGCAGAAATGGGCAGAAAGCCTCATCAGGGAGCTGGGAATTTGCACCAACACAGCATACTCAAGCAAGACTTACTTTTCTCCCTATCTTGTGGTGGTTTTGAGTATGTCATTAATTACCACCTTTCTTTCTTTGCAGCCTGTTCCAGCACTACTGCTACTCTCGAGGTGGCATGCGCCACACATCCTACACTTGCATCTGTGGCAGGTAGGTCAGAAGTTTATATTGAGTTGTTGCGGTCTTTGTGGTCAGTTTCCCACTGGGTATTTGTAAAATTGTTCCTTTTAGGCACAAGGTGTGCTTGTCAGCACAAGCAGCATTAGTTTTGAACTATTTCCCCTGGAAAAGCCAAAGAAAGGTGGCTAGCACTGTGCCTTAAAGAAACAACTCGCTTACATGTTCTGCTACACTCAAAGAGATTCCCCCATGACTGATACTATTGCCTAGATCATGTTCATGCTCATATCTGTGCTGCAATTGGCCTTTTTATTAAGTAACATTATGGAGCAAGGCTTTAGAGCTATTATGGATTGCTTAAAACTACTCCCTGAAATACATCTTAAGCATTCAGTATCATCCTCAAAATTCTTTGCCTCAAAGGTTAGGATGCAGTTAAACTGATATGTTTGGAGTTTGGAAATTTTTTGCTCTCTTGTTCTTGCCGAACAGTTAGCATTGTATTTGGGGAAGTATTATAAAACTCCTTCCTGCAGCTGTAGAAATGCACATCTTTAATTTGCAGAATTTAAAGAGACTGGTATAGGATACATGTTGAGGGATATCCGTGTGCTTTGTGGAGAGGTTAATCTTATTTAGTCTATGGAATTAATATAATCAGTGATATATGACAGTTAGAGGAGACATATATCTTGGTGTATATGTTCCACTTTTAGCTCTGCTGCTACTCACAAACATTTGCCCTCCACTGAAGTCACGTACACTTACAAAAAACCACTTTTTACATTAATGATATTAATGTTATATTGCTTTAGAGGCAATAAGAACAATTAGTGTCTTCGCTTCTTTCTGCTGTTTACTCAACTGCTTATTTGTAAATGCAGTTTTCCAATTTATATGCAAAATTTCACTCGGAGATTGAGTAGTTTTATGGCAAATTGTGTATCTAAATTGTCTGAAAAGTTTCCTGGTTTAAGTACCATTGTATAACTTAAGAATTAACATCCCATTGAAATGACACTCCATTTCTATGGTATTGTCACAGGCTGTGATGGTAAAATCAAATTATCTCTATGTTCGGTTTTTCACATTCACTTACAGTAAATCAGAACCTGTGCTGTAGGATATGGTTTGAGTGCTAGAGAACATCAATGGTTTTACTAAACCTATAGAAACATGTAATGTATGCTGTGTAATAGGTCCTTGTGACTCCACGAGTTCAGACTGAACTCTCCACAGGACTGAAAAATCCAGGACTTGTGTAGCATGAATAGGGGAACCCAGGAGGAGGAAACCCCCAGAACCATTCATGCTCAGTTTTGTTGTTTTCCTCGCAACTAGAACTGTAATAGTTCAACAGAATCTTTCCTTTTTAGATTACAGGCCTGATAATAATTTTCACAGAAGAGAATCGTGCTTTTAAATAAAAGTCAACTTTGTTATTCAGATTTTAGAAATGATGCTCACTCAGCTGGAAATCCGGAGTAATCAATGCTATATTTCAGTACAGAAATAAATCACTTGGCACACATTGAATGCATGTATTTGTTGCTGTCTCCATTCAGAGTTACACTTTCTGAAGATGGTAAAAGAATATTTGGCATGACCTAATATGTTTTATGTATTCATTTGCATATATTCACTCTCCAATCAGCTGAGAGAAGAAATACACATATTATTAGTATTGCAGGTGTGCGTGTAGTGAGATTAGTCTTGCAGTTAGTGATGCTTTCAAACACTGTCAACTTGTAAGTGGTCTGGAGCACAGACAGGATGTAGGTGCAATTAAATGAGAATGGTAGTATTTGATAAACATACTTGGGTATTTACCACTAATCTATAATGGGTTGACTTCTGAGTAGTGTTCAAATGCTAATGAATTATTCATTGCAGTGTCTTAAGTGTACCAAGCTACCGATTTTACTAAGGGGCAAACAAAGGTTAAGTTACACACACAGTGTGTCTTCGTGACTTTGGGATTGATGGCATCCACTGGTAACCAGGTGCAAAGTTTACAGCTGGAGTGAGGTGGAGGCATCAGCATCTCTGCAACTGCCACAAAAGCTATGATGAGCTGCTACTTGATACTGCAGCATCTTAAACTTAGGTTCAGGTCTTCTTGACAGATGTCTCCAGGCAAATGACAGCTCTCAACAGAAGATACAGGGGTAAAGAATAACATAGTGCAGTAAAATATCTTCCGTTGTCTGAGGATCACCATAAGTAAAGTTTTTTGGGTAAGATTAGGGTACTTGTTAAATCTGGTTTTCTTTCTTTTCAGTATTTTTTAAGGTTTCATCTCTTAGATGGATCTGCTGTTTTAGTTAATAGTCCATTGTTTTTTCTTAATGTAGAGTTAATAGCTACACTTTTTGTAATGCTCGATGCTCAGTTTAGTCTTGTTCTTAAAATATTGCTGACATTCTACCTCTTTTTCTTCTAATCATTTGTTTTCAGGGTGTTTCCTGATCTAAAATGTATTTTGGGGACATTTTTGTTCCTTTCCTAGTTCTACTGTTTACATTCTCAGTGGTGTTAATTTGCAGCTTTTCCACAGTTTCACACAAGTCTTGCTGTAACGAATACATCTTTGGCATCAGTTAGAGGCAAATTATTAAAGGAGTAAAAGTAGATACTTGGAAGTCTCAGAGAATTTTTCAGACAGGCTGCCTGAAGGTGAACATTGGCATCCTCATTTGAGGTAGTTTTCAGAGGTGTTGACCTCCAGGAAGGCAGTGGAGCAGGCCATGGTCTGCACCTCCCCGCAGTGCTTCATTTTAAACACCGACTTTGCCGCTGTGAGACCTTGGAACTGTTGCTTCTTGGGAAGAAAAGAAAAAGCTTCTACAGGAAGGTTCATTTGCTTTGCCAGTTGCTGGGGGGTTTGTTTACATTGTTTTGAAGATTTGTTATTAATAATTTCTTGCATTTACTTTGTGAGTACGTGTCACTTCTGTGACATTGCTTCTAAAGCATCTTTCTTGCCTTCATCTCAGAATGGTGGCAAAGATGCTTCCTGTGAGGAGGATTAGACTTGCACCTCTTGGCAGGAACAGGCTGCAGGTGTGTCTACATCAGTGTATTGAGTTGGTAGTGCATTTCTGAAACAAGATCTCCCACTTGTCCCCAGCTGTGGGACTTTGCTCAGAGCCGGGACCAGTCCTGCAGTATACATACTGAATTTCATTGGGATGAAAAATAGCTGGGAGAGCTTTCAGGAGCAGGTCAAGTGGGTCTTGGTTGCTAGTGGGTGTTCAGCCAAGGGGATATGCCCTGAGCTAGTCTCAAGTGAGCAGACTTTCTCGCCTCAATCACATCAGACAGACAAAAACCTGAAATGCGTATGGTGTGCCTGTCTGGTCGCTAGCACCAACTGTGCTCCCTGTGGTATAATCCCATTTACTAGACAGAGCCAAGATGTGTGTGACAGATAAGAAGCCTCAAATGCCTAGAAAGATTGTGTGCTGCTGAATGCTTCACTGGTGGTACTGAAAACCAGGGTTTTTTTAATGCATCTTCCCTAACAGTTGGTGCCAAGTCTTACAGAAATATTTTGTAAACTAAAACCTTTGCATTAAAATGTGCAAAATAAATTGCTCATCTTTGTATTTGCAATGTCTATTGTTGAAAGCATTTGCACTGTGCTCATATTTGAACATAGGACTTGTTTATGCAGCTGGTGTGGTATATGGCACTGAGAGTGCTAGCATATGATAATAAGTAAACAAGCTATCTGCAAATACATTAGCATGGAGTCTTGCCCTTAAGCTTCATGACATTTTTTTAAGCTGATCATAAATATATGCATATGCTATTTCATTTTCTTGCTTTATCCTCATTTTTAAGAGGGAGATAAGGAATCATATCTGCAGCTAAAATCCTGACAAACTGCCATGGAGTACACGTGTGTGAGTGTATGGCAGGTGCTGGAGTATTTTTATTTTTTCTTGTGTTTTTCCGTAAACACTAAACGTGTGAATTCACGGTGTCATTCATAGCACCAGGGTCATTCCAGTTGCTCTCAAGAGCTGCCCCCTTCCCCCCCTCCCAAATAGTAGCCTTCCACCTGGGACACAGTTCTTCAGGCAGGAAATGATCACTGTCTCTGCTTGTCAGGCTGATGCCTCCTACCTCTGCCTCTTGGACTGTCTCCTCTGCTGTCACCTGCACGTGAAAATAGACGACTGAAGTGGGAGAACTCATTTCCCACTGTTGTCGCCTGGCACAGAAGGACCTTTTCTTTTGATTCCAGTCCATTGCCTATTATAGATCTTTCTTTTCAGATAGAGCAAACTAAGTTTGATAGTGTCCTGGCATGGAAAGCTGGAATTGTGGTCAGAAAGAACTATTCTAACTATGCCTTGGAGACAGGACATCTCAGAAGGAAGTTCATGTCTATCTTTATCTTGTGTGCAAGTTTTATGGGGCCATTTTTAGTTATCTGCACAACAATGTAGGTTCCCAAGTCAGACATCCAGGAAGTAAAAAGCTTCCAGCTAGCAGCTGATTGTAAAACTCTGCTTAAGCCATTGGACCAGCATTACAAAACACATTTGTTGCAGCCTTAGTCCTGTGGGGTGTGTATTGTTGTCAGAAATACACTTTGTATGAGCAAATCATTCCCATGACTCTGAAACATTGTCCTTCACTGCCTTATTAAACAGTGATTCTAATGTGAAAACTCATTGCTTTCAAATTCTTCATGTGATCCAACCCTTTAGATTGAGAGCTTTCAGAACCTTAAGGTTCTGAATGTAGCATCTACATTCTCCTCCATAGTTGTTGATTATAGAGTTGTTTTGTCTGAATGACCAATGATCTATGAAATATCCAGTTGATCACAAGTACTTAGTGTATCTTGAAGGTAATGATTTTTTGGATATGGTATATGTTTACTGTTTTTGTAATTGCACATATTGGAAGTCTAATATGAGAATTATGTCAGATGGTGGGTTTACTGCAGATACAAGAAAAAAATCATTGAAATGGAGCCTCAGATTTCTTTCACCTAAGATAGAAAGCTGTTCTACTATCACAACTTGAAAGAGTCAAATTTGAGCAGGATGACCAATACAGTTTTGATGAAAGATGAGATACAAACTGGCAAGTCAGCTGGAGGGGTCAAAGAGATGCCACAGTAATACTGTCTCAGCACATGTATTTTCAGATATGGTATAATTCTTGTAGCTTTTTGAAGAGAAAAAGAGAGTGCATCTATCTGAGGAGAACAGTGAAAGAAAAACAGGCAGAGTTTGTAAGATTTTTTAACAGTCTTTTAACTGATGTTTGATAGACCTAGGGGAAAATCGGTAGACAAGAAAGGACACCAAGGCCAGATATAGGTCACTGAATGGATCATGGAGCTTCAGAAGTACAGAACAAGGGTCTGTCGTTCTCTGGGGATGTTTTATTCCTGTCAATCAGCAGTTTAGTCTAAAAGGTTTCCAGGAATAAAAACCTTTTCTTTGTAATGTGATTTTTTTTTTTTTTAGGAAGAGGCAAGAAAGGAGTGCCTGTTGTCATGCCTGGTGTTGCTGCTGACATTGTGAGCTGTGAATGCTCCCCAGGCAGCTCGCAGGGTATCTGCTCCAGCAAAGATCACACGTAGCTGTGCTAGAGATGAACTGGAGCTGTTTACTTGGACAGATTCATTTTTCCAGTCCCAGTGACTCCCAGAGTGTTCCAAATCTGTCAGATTTTACTCCAGTGGAAGTTAGCTTTTTATACCTCAGAATATTTAACCACAAATAGAGAAATATATCACTTAGTAATTAGAAAAATACAGAAGGTAATAAATGGGTATAGGCTGAAAAATTACTCTTGCATAATTGCTTCCTTAACACTGTCATGGATGTGGGAAATATTTATCTGAACTGTGCCAAGTTCCTTCTACAGAAAGGTCATATCTTACAGCCAAAGTAGAAAAATGTCTATTCCATACCCATTTTTACTGATCAAGCTGCAGGGTAGGCTATTACAGCTCGTGCCAGAGCAGGGCCTATGGCAGTTCTCGCAGACTGCAAAATTTGGTGTGTGATCTGTGAATACATCGATGTTTACCATGTTCTTTCTCATGTTGTGTGTGCTAATATTTCTTCTTTCATTAATTATGCTTTATTTTCCTTTTGCCTGTCAGTGGGGAGAACTCTTCTGTTTTGCACTATGGCCATGCTGGAGCACCAAATGATAAGACCATTGAAGACGGAGACTTGTGGTAAGTAAAGGGTTAGAGTTGGTTTGAAATTTTTATTATACTACTGCTGTTTCTGCACATGCACTGTTTACAATCTTAGAGTTAATTAGTAAAATGATGGCTGCAGAGTGATGGAAGTCTAAATCTTCAAAATAGCATGTAATTTTGCATGCCAGACTAGTCTGGCTTCTTCCAAAGATGTTGTTTACTGACATCTTCAGTTGAAAGGGAAAAGACATTTTTTTTCAAATGCTTCTGTACCAGAGGCACTTAGAATTTAGTTTAAGAAATAACTGTATTCTGAGTACAAGGACAGTTGCAGAAATTGACATCTGAGTTTGCTCAGATCCAAACATCAGCTCTGATGGTGGGGTGTTGGCTACTTTTTAAAGTGTTGCATCAGATTGCAGTATGGATTAGGTCTTCCAAATGTTTATGAACACCCAGACACCCCAGCCTGAAACTGGTTTTTTGTACATGTGAGGAGATCAAACTCATTTCCATTCAGGTTAGGGCAAGGTGCTTCTAGTTCTCTATTATATTTTTCTTTTATATGCCAATGCTAAACTCTAAGCAAAATAACAGAGTTACAAATGCCGTAAGTTTTTCTCTACTTGCATTACATGTGCATATGCTTTGCAGTGTCACTGCAGGTGAAAGCAGGGTGAATGAAGGCACCAACTGCATTGCTATGAGTTTCAAGACAAACCTAACATTGCAGAATACAGCTTTTATACTTCACCTTCCAAGACTTTGGTCAAAAAGCTTGCTTTTACAAACACAGAAGTAGTTTTGGAGGAGTTAACCACTGATGTTCAGTGGAGGATAGACATTGGATTACTTTTGCAGCATGGGAAAAAAGTGTGCAGGTATGTTTTTTAATAGTTGAATGTAAACGTGGAGAGAAGCAAATTACTATTATCATAGATAAGCTTAAAAGCTATTATGGAAAACAAATTGAATCTCAGAAGTAAAAAAATATGCCTTGGCTAATGTTCTGGGCACATCTGTAGATGCTACAGAATTAACTCACTGAATTACAGGTAGGTAATTTCTTTTTAATAGTTCAAAAACTTTTTTAAAAGCTTCTTGTATAAACATGTATTATCTTCATCTGTGACAAATTGCTTACTAAACCTCTCAAATACTAAGGTTAATTTATTGCAAGGCAATGGCTTTGGCTGATGATCATATTGTGTTTAAGTAGATAACGTCAGGTTTTTTTGAGCAGGCAGGACTCACCAACTGATACTCTGTTGGCTCTGGCATTAGATTAAATTTTCAAAACTAGTGTGTAGCCTACAGGAAATGTCAGCATATGTTACTGAGAGAAGATACACCACAATGTATCATGATGGCCTGTATTTATAGTTAAGGCCTTTAAATGGTGAGGGGGATAGTAATACTGGGAGCCCTTAAGGTAAAGGGTATATATAAGACTTTTTTACTTACAATCACCGAGAACAGTTTAGTGGGTGGCTGAAGTCTTTCCCATACCCTGAGAGAACATACCAGGATTCTGTGCAAACTTGGGTTTCCTGCTGTATATATAAAAAAGATAATGTTTTAAAAATACCTCAATGTCAGAAAAGCATAGTCTATCAAGTATGTTAATCACTTAAGCATTTAAGAACTGCTGTAACTGCACCCCACTTTGTAACCATCTCAACAAAGAGAACAAGATTTAACTTAGTTGGAAATATCCTCTTGCTGAAACAATCCAGTTGCATCATCATCTTGATGAGCTTTAGTTTGTCAGGTGCCAAGTGACTTTAGCAAATAAGTGCTTCATGTGCACAAGCCCCATCCCGGGCTTCAACCTCTGCCCTTTCCTCTGCCACTGGCAGATACTCACCTACAAGTCAGACTTTGCTGCACATGATTTTCTTAGTATTTTTCTCAAGTGAGAGTAAAGGAATTATTAAAAAACTGCAATTTCCTTTGTGTAAAGATGATTTAAAAATACACTCATTTTCCACTGTTAAAAATAGTGCTCTGGAAAAAATCTTGAGCTAGGATACTTCAGCAGCATACAAATTACAACCAGACACTACCTGGGTGGTTTTACTGTATGCTTTTACCAATTCCTAAACGAGGTGTAGGCGCGTGTGTCTGCATACAGAGCGGGTTATTAAAATGACAGGATGCTGATTTGTATGTAGACGTTAGTGTTTGGATATTTGGCTCGCAATTAAGCTTTTTAATAGCTACTGGGAGCCCTCTGTTGGATACTCCTAGGAAGCCCTGAACTTAGGGAAAAAATGACTTTCCTTTAGGTAAAAAATAGGTAGAAGAGTTTTAAGGGTTATTTCTGCTTCTTGACAGTATTTTGGTATAAATCTAGTTTAGTGGTTCCTATACTTGTATGTAATAGAATCGGAAGATTGGGTACTTGGTATGGTTTTTATTAAATTATTCAGTAGAATTTCATGTCTTTTCTTAACATTATTTAGTGGATATGAATAACATTCACGAGTTTTGCAGAAATGTGCTGTTCAGGTTTTTTATGCACGAAGCAGTGCAGTGCTGTAAATGTCAGTAAATAAGTCAACAAAGCACCCAAATATTAGAAAAAATGCATTTGGAAGACTAATGCTTTGCTTCTGTGAAATGCTCGAGTGTATGCATTGTTTGCTTTTTTAAAAATATATGGCACAAGGATTTGGTGGTATCAGCAGATCACAGGCAAGAAATACTTGTGCCTTTGTGGTTTTGTTTTATTTTTAAGACTGTTATGCTGACTTCTCCTTCAAAAATTGTGCCAGGTACAGAACAGCCTGGTTTTATGATGTTCATTTTTTAAAATTAATCTGCATCAAATGGGTTTATTGCTTCTGTAAGAAACTGATAGGGAATTACATCTCAGATATTGCATTATAATCCACATTTTTACAGGTACAACTTCTGCACTAAAAGATCTCAGTGCAAGACAAGGACTGTAAAGAGAATTTCTAACACTTCTTGTTAATGTAGACTGCCCTGCTAAGTAGGGCTGTCATTGTCAGTCTATTAAATATTTAAAAAAAACAGCTAACTAACACATAGCTATTACAATTGACATAGAAATCTGTATTTTTAGGGAAGTATAGATATTCAGTAGGTACATACACTTAACTGATACTGATATTTGTGCTGTTTTTGTCTGGGTTATTTCACTTCACAGTAGCTAGTATGGAGCCGTGGTTTGGATTTGTGCTGCAGACAGTGTTGACAATTCAGGGATGTTTTGTTTACTGTTGAGCTGGGCTTGCAAAGAGCAAAGGCCTTTTCTGCTTCTCACCTCATCCCACCAGTGAGGAGAAGGGGAGTGCACAGGAAATAGGGAAAAAACACAAAAAATTGACCCCAGCTGACCCAAAGGATACCCCAGAGTACATGGCATCATGCTCAGCATGTGAACCTGGGGAAAGGAGGAGGAAGAGGGGGATGTTTGGAGTGACAGCGTTTGCCTGCCCAAGTAGCAGTTTACGTGTGACAGAGCCCTGCTGTCCTGGGGATGGTTGAACACCTACCTGCCCATGGGAAGTGGGGAATGAGTTCTTTGATTTGCCTTCTTGTGTGTGTGGCTTTTGCTTTACCTTAAGCAATGAGTATTCTCACTTTTACTCTTCCAGTCCTCTACCTCATCCTACTGCAGTGGAGTGAGCTAGCAGCTGTGTGGGTCTTAGCTGCTGGCTGGGGTTAAACCATGATGATATTAAAAGTAAATACTGCAATAACAGTGTTTCATATCAATAATTCATATCCTATATCATCTACGTGGTGAACATTTAAATTGTATGATCAATATAGTATAAACCAAACACCTTCCCTAAGCAAGTGTCTATTGTCTCCATGGTCCAAAGGGTCATGCAGATAAATGGGCAGGCTGCCCAACCTTGTGAATCACAGTTCTGGGCACTTGGCCCTTTCACATGGTATTGCCTTTAAATAAATTCTTGTGCTCAGTGTTGCAAATCAAAGCCTGTAGTGATGATGTACAGGCAGGCTAACGTATAAAAACCGATTACCTTCTGTCTTCTTAAACCTGTGACAACTTTGATTGAAACTGAGCCCTAGGCTGAGGTTTACAGCATACAACATTGTATGCCGAGGTGCCTGCTGTTTCTGTTGGGAGTCTGCAACTACAGTTTATGTTATGCAAATTAGAGTCTTAAGGAAATGTGTTTGTTCTAGTTTGCAATTTCTTGCCCTGTACATGAGAGGCCTTCATCAAGACGGGAGAAAGAAGCCAAAACACACTTTCCAGGGGTTTTTGAGCCAGCCTCCCAACCCTCCAGTACCTTTGAATAACCAAAGGTTTTTCAAAGGCTGATTGGATGCAGATTGAAATTAAATGCTACTACTCTAGAAGGAAAAAAAAAAAGGAAATAAATTCAAGGAGCAGAGGTAGACTCCCTGCTATGTGTAAATCAAGAGCAAATGAGCACCTCAGGTCCATCAAATGGCATCTCTGGCATCTCTTGCATTACTCCTAGGCGAGTATCTCATGCTCTCTCATTTTGCTATTATTTTGCTTTTGTTTTCTCTGGGGAAAGAGATTGGTTCAGTGGTTGCAGAGCCCTTGTGGGAGATGGAGATGTCTGTTTTCAGCTCTCCTCAAATTGATCTATGACTTGGGCTGGAAGTTACAACTTGACCCTGGGAAATAGCATCTGTGAAAAGTTCAGTAAAAGCCAGCGTGTTTCTGCAAAAAGTCTTGGCTTCAGCAAGTCAGTATCTGCCTTCTCAGAATGAAGGCATCTGCATGAAAATTGAAGGAAGGAAGTTTCCTTGGATCCTCCCTTCTGCTTCTGCCCTACCAGTGCTGCAGCTTGGAGCCACACCATGGCTATCATGGGTTGGAGAAAACTGGCCATCAAAATAGATGAGGCACAGCAGAGGAAGCCTGGGGCAAGGCAGACATCTCTGATCTCCTTTGTAGTTTGGTGGGTTGCTGTAGGAACCATCAGAGGTGTTGAACCTGAAGTGTGTACTTCACATTTTGATTTTGAGAAGGTATTGAGGAAAATGATAATTTATTGCATTCAATTTACAGCCTAGCAGTTCATGCAGCCTGCCTCTGTGGATTCTTGGCATTGCTACACGCCAAAGGCACGTTGGGAGTTGATTGTGTTATTGCAATTGATCAGCAGGGCTCCTGCAATGTTTGACAACTAGAAAATGCTTCTATGATCTTAAAATAAAGATTGATTCTTCATTATGATCTTCATGCTTAAATAATAGAAGTGTGAGAAAATAAGCCTGACCCCAGATGTCACTGAAATAGATATGGCCATTACCTGAAGTGGTTTTCTGCAGGTGTCACAAGTTATAGGTCTTGGTCTTTTCATGGCATCTGATAAATGTGTCTCACTGAAAATTCAGCACTTAGTAAGCTACTTTTATTGTTAGGTTCACTGACCTTCAAGCACTTGATGACATTTTTGTGGGTTAGTTGTTCCATTCTGGCTTTGCAAAACATTGGAAATGATTATTCTGCTGAAGCACTCACCTTTTTTAACATTTTGAACTATGCTTCTAAGTCACGGTGTTCAGGAAGGTCTACTGGCTGTGTGGCATGATCTCCCTTCCCCAGACGTGGGCAGGTGTCCCCTCGAGTGCCATGGCCAGGGGAGCCCCGAGGCTGTGCCGTGTCTGCTCGCCATACCCCAGAGTGCAGATTTAGGGAGGTTTCAGTGAAAGCATAAAGAAGGGCACTACATCATCAACTGCTTGTGAAGAGAGAGAGACCATTAACCTTGTGGTCACAGTAGGACTATCTATTATTTATAAAATAAAACTAACTTTAGAAGTCTAAATGGATGCAGGTCTTCTCATTTTATTTGACTGGTTTTTTTAACACTCTCAAATTTAAGCTTACTGATTTCAATGAAAACCTTGGGAAGAGTGCAGTATCCTTGGTGAAGCAGGACATTTTCTACTGCAAAAGCTCACAGCTGTTTCCACAACCTGCTGATGATGGCAGTAAAACAAGTTTGACCTGGAAATAGTTTTATTACATTCAGGTAATGGAGTTTAAGCACTAGGAAAGTTTTGTTAGTGTCACAAAATCAAAGACATTGTCATAAAAGTACAATTTTAGCATAATACATCTGTGTTAAATGTTTAAATATGTCTTGGCTATATGAACAGGTATTGTTATTTGCTATGTCAAATAACAGAGTTGGTGATATGGAAAGCAGTCTAGTGTTGCAAAAAGACTTTATCAGAGTAATTTAAATTTGAGGGATATATTTTGTTTCTATTTCCTTAATCTAAAGCAAATTTAAGGCATCAGAATAATATTGACACCAGGGGGCACTAAAATAAGTACTCTCTGGAAGGAGATGATGATTGTCCCATGTTTTGATGTTGGGAGCATATTGTGCTTGCCAGAAAAAAGTCACAGCAGCCTTCCAGGAGCACTTTATGGGTGTAATGTGAGTTCTGCTCACGTTGTGTTAAATTTGGGTTTGTTTCCTTCCTTTTGACACCTCTATATACCTTTTAGTAATTTTTTTATTGTTACAACTTCTGGTGCTGTCAAAAGATCCTGTTTAACTTCTAGCACTCCTCTCGTTGTTTCGTAACCTTTTTTCAGCACAGGGAGTTTGTCTTGACTGAAACTACAGGTAGTTGTGAAAGGCTATTCTGGATGAAACAGAGAAGAAAGATGCTAAGTGTTTGGGGCTTTTTATTTTTTAATTACTCAAAAGAGATGGACAGTTTTCAGTTTTCTAGAGTTGCTGGTCACTCCAAGGTGTGCAAAGAACATTGTGAAAGGAAGTTGCTTGTTGCTGGAACTGGTCAGATTAAATTGTCTGTAGTCATGCAGGCTAAGCTTTCTGTTAGGTAAAACTAAAGAAGTTACTTTGCTAATTTTCTTTCTTTGATCTAAAAGCATAATATGTGGTCCTCTACAATCAAAATATTTGTCACTTTCTGTATAGGCTATGTGCATATATCTTTTATATGTACACACAATGTGCATATGTAGTGTGCAGATTGCATTGAAACTGTATCAGCATGTTTATCTTAGTATTATATAGTAGGTATAGTATTCTCTTTTTTGCAGGAATGAGTGTGTAGCTTATTTTATGAGTCCTGAGTGGTGATTATTTATTTCAGTAAAATATTGAGAAGACTTCCAATAAGTCAACTGAAAGACTTAGATGAACTTGAAAAAAGTATTCTACAAAAGATGATAGAACGTTGCTGTGACTCTTTTCCAGATTCTTTTTTGGGGGGAATTTACACTCTATTTCATCAAGTTTTGTAATACTAATGCCAACCTATAAACTAAAATTCATTTGTCCAGGTGAGGGCAATGTTGCATTAAAAAGCAGGAACTGGCCAATCTTTTTTGCATCAGTGAAGTCCTCATTTTACTACCCCAAGTACTTCATTGTCTGCTATTAAAATCATTTATCCTACGGAACAAAATATTGTATTTATTACTTCTTGAAAGTACTGCTTGAAGATCCCAGGATATTAAAGTGTCAGATGTAAATACTCAATTATTTTATGTGGGTGAGACTAGTATTTTCATTTGACTTCATGCATTTTTTATGTATTTTGAAGTTGTGTGCTGTAATAATATGCAAAAATTATGGTTAGCTTTAACCTTTCAGTCTGCAGTTTTGAAACAACTTGTTGTTAGTTATGGTTTTGTTTCTAATAATAATACAAAGTACATTACTACTACTTACTGGTTGATTGCAAAATCACCTGGCTATCCATTTCTGAAATAATTCTTTTGGCTTGATTCCTCTGGTTTGATTAATATTTACTGTTTTCATCAAGTGTAGGTATTTTTCCTTTTGTTGCACCTATAGACTATATTAATTTTATGCTAATCTGTAAAAATTGAATTTGATTAAAAATAGAAAAATATATTTGCTAGAATTAACAATAATATTGCTCTAATTGAATGTGTTCTGTTAGTACTGGTTAATTCAAGCTACAAGGTTACCTACTGTCTGAGATGTATCAGCCTTTTAAACAAAGCAGAGGTTGCTTTAGCTTTCCTTTAAATGCTGTGTTATGGTCTGCCTCTTAATTTTATGCTCCCTATGGTGTATGTGAAATCTCTTCTAAATTGTCTCTGCTTTATTTGCCATAGTGTTAGCCTAGCATTTCTATTGTAGTCTGAAAAAACTTAGAGCATGAAGTTGCTTTGAGTGCTGTTGGACTGATTTGGCAGGGGTATTCATCTCTTTAAAGAAATAAGCAGGGGAAAACCTAGTATTTCTTTAGTAGCTGTTGATTTAATATAATGCACTTGTTACAGTGGTCTTTGTTAGTACAGATACACATTAAGTATGATTGAAGGACTCTTGATGGATGTTGCTTATCTTGAATGGATTTCAGTGGCAAAATGTTTCTCCTTGCTCTTTGTGTGGGGAATACAATTTTAGAGGGAATCTGCCTGGCTTTTAAATCACTGTGTGTCTCAGAGGGAAGGTGCAGTTCGTCTCCAACAGACCCTTTGTGTTTCCCCCCAGACTATTTGTAATTCCCAGTCCCTATGTTCCAGATAGTGTTAGTTCTTGTCTTGGATCTGTTCAGAGAGCCACTGTTACCCCACAGTGGAGACACAGCCTTACAGAGCTGGGGCCTTGGGAGGGGACCTTCTAGTGTAATACTGTTCCATGTCCATGCTGAGCCAATTTATCTCTGTAAGCTAAGAGTATTTCTGATTTCAGTTGTACATTGCAGTACTATAGTTTGATGTGAGGTGCTGCCATGGAGAGTGGGTATTTCTTCCAAATAGGAAAAAATGTTCTCACTGGCAAAACAGCATGTTTGGCTAGGGAATGGACAGCCTCTGTTTCTGAAATACTGCTTCCTGCCTTCATTGCTGTGTGCTTGGCTTGAACATTTGGACCTGCCCATGGAAAGGCTAGAAGCTGGTTTGGGGGTTTTTTGCCTATTTTTTTTCATTCAGTTGTCGCCTTCGGTGGAGTACTCTGAAACTCCTGCCTGATGGATTCCATTGGAGAATTGATAGTTTGGAGGTTGCTTGAACAACCCCAAGAACAGCTATAGATTGTCTAAAAAACTAAACAAACTAGTAATGTTGGATATTGGCCCAATTTTCATCATGGAGGAAAACTGTGTTAGTCTTTTACTTACATGGGCACATATCATAGGTGTGTATGTGAGTGTACACACGTGAGGAAACTTGACAGTATTTACAGTAAAAATCAGTAGGTAAGGTCTGACACTTCACCTACTCTTGGAATTTCCAGTCATTATTTATTCAGTCTGGGAAACACAAGCTAGAGTATCCAAAAACAACTGCTGAAAGCTAAGATTCTTCAGCCCAAATGTTTAAGAATGGTGGCCCACATTAGAAGTACCGATCTTGTACAGTCCACTTTTGGTAGGTACCTTCCACCTAGTAGGCATCTAGAGATGGACTAGCTTAGTGAAATGCAAAATTTTAGTCACTTGAAAATGTAGCTATATTGTTACTCTGTGCTGATATCTCACTTTCTGGTGAGAAGCTAATGAGGTTTTCCCTCCTCAGTTCAATTGGGAAGCACTCAACTGCCAATACAGGTTTCTCCTTGCAACTCCATTCTCTTCCCTGCAGGTCCGACGTTCTTGCTCCTTGTTTGAGCAAGTCAGCTGGAGCCGTGAATGGCCCAGATGCTGCCTTTCCAATGGAGAGGCTCCTAACGGATGGAAACTGGCCAAAACTTGGAGTTTGCTGCCATCTCTGTTAGATTTTCTTCTCAGCAAAGAATTGTCTCAGCTAAAGAGAGTCTTGTTGCTTATTAAATATGCCAATTAAAAATGGATAATAATTTAGATAATAAAGCCAGGGGGGAAAAAAATCACCCGTTCAGCAAAAAGGCAAGTCAAACAGGTAACCTTCTGTCAGAACTTCAGCTAAGACTTTTCCTGATCTCTGGCACGTTGCCTGTGTAGGACTAGCAGAGGTGTCAAGTAGACAGTACTGATACTTTACCTTCTGCATCTTGTGAAGCTGCATTGTTGCCACCTCCTCCGACCCAGCAATTCTAGCTTGGTGTTCCCAATTCTTTATTTATATGCAGCACTTCTGTATTAGAGATTGTCGTCTGCAGAGCACAAACACTGGGAGGTGGCATTCGGGAAATTTAGCTGGGAACAAGCCAGTAAAAAGTTTTTTGGCTCCTTGCTCTGGCAAACCTAACATTTTCAATAAAGCATTACTGTGAACTGTATGGGAGTGGAAGAGGGGTTATACTTGATCATGGAAATTAGTTTATTTAGTGCAGAAGCTTAAGGCTGTTGTCTTAGATTTCTTTAAGAGGTAAATACTGTAAGTAAAGGACTCTTTATCCTGTGCATGAAAATAGCACATAAAGTGTTACTAGAATACGTGGGTGTTTACTGAACCAACTGTAACATCAGATCATTTGATGAATTCAGTGAGACTGAGATTTCACACCTTGTGAGATAAATGAATCTGAAGTTCTACTTGGCTCAAATCATTGTGGGAGAGGACACTCCCACACACTGTTGGCTGAGGAACTGTTTTCTGGGCGATGGAGAAGCAGAGCAGAGACACACCTTCCCTGTGCCGCTGGGGCAATGCAGGTCACAAACACCTGGAGAAGGGTTTTTTATTACTATTGAATTACTCTTCTTATTTATTTATTTATTTTAAAGTCCAGTCAGCTCAAACTTTTGTATATTCTTGCTACAGCCACTGAAGTTTGCATTGTAGAGGTAGAAGGATGCACTCCTTTTTCAAAATTCAGTGTAGACAGATTTATTTTTCCACCCTCTTCCTTCCTGAGCAAAGATTAGTGGCATATCTTGTCATCTTCTGTGAGAGAAGGTTGAGACAAGCCTCCCATTATCTATAATAGTCTGGGAAAGCCTTAAGTGAGAGAGTGCCACAAGAGGAGCAAAGATGAGAAACTCATGGAGGAGGTAGACAAGATGAAAAGACATGGTTGAGGACAAACACAAAAAACATGGAGCCACATGGCTATGCAGATCACAGCTAGATGAAGAGTAGTCGTGTAGCCCTTTTGTATCTCTGCAGTTGCATTAGCTGTGTGGTCTACAGAATCTTCTTTTGAACAGGAAGCTTAAAGAAAAACTTGATGTTTTCTTATGAATACCCAGAGCCTCATTTCCTACACAAAATATATTCTCTAGCATTTTTCTTAGGTTACTCTTGACTCCAGGGGTGCTGACAACAAACAGCTGGCCTCAAATCAGCAAGCCAAGCCTGGCTTCAAGACAGAGTGAGTACAAGCTCTCTCTCTACCATGTCAGATGGAACCTTGCCACAGCAAGGCACCTCTTAAAAAAAAACAAACCCAAACTAAATCTTTCTGAGCATGGTAAGACTTTACACTATGCTGTTCCAGTTCTCTGTTGGGATTTGTGATGTTATCTTGCTCAGTGTTGCTTTTTTTAATTGATAACTCTTGGCTAGTCAGGATGCAAGTGGATGAAAAAGTGTGTGTCACTTAACTCTCCATTTTCTTAGTTGTGTTATCATTTACTATAATTCATTCTTGTGGTCTGCTATTAAACCACCCTATTTCCAAATCACTTGGCATGTTTCCAGAGATGCATCTCATAGAAATGCTGATACCTAGTTCCCTTAAGCTTGAAATTGCCTTAGAAGTGTTTAACCAAACAAATGGTTGGATTTTGTTAGTGCATGAATACTTACAGATTTAATTGCTGCATGAAGTATAAAGCACAGAGCTCTCTCTCTGAGTTTGGGGCAGGGTACGGTGAGATCACACAGAATAAAATCTCCAGCTAGGGATGCCTAGCTTTTATTGTAATAAGAGGAGGAAAAAGTTGCATGTAACTTTATTCCTGCAGTGCTAGGACTGGGCTGGCACTAATCCATCTATGTGGCTGCTCATAGGTATGTTTGTTAATAGTGGCTGAAAACCCTAAAAGCTCAGTAAACGTCACTGAGTAAAGTGCATCAGTATTCATACATGTTTACCTTTAACCTGAGGTTCGAGGAGAGCATGGTAAGATACAGAGATAGCAGTTTTTTAATTGCTGGTCTTGCAAACCCACTGAGAGGAAGGGGAGGTTTTGTCCCGAGAACAGGAGCTAGGGCGAACATGGGTTGCAGGTGGGTGACACTCAGTACAGCCATGTGCCAGAGTGCATTGCACCAGGAGGAAATACACGTGGGATTTCACCGCAGCCATCCCTCTGTGGTGTTAACAGCTGCAGAGAATGATTTGTTTTTATAACTATCGTGAAGAGGTTCAGTTCTGAGTGTACAGACCAAGCAGATATGTAGGGCAGGAAGGTGACAGCTTTACATGTGGGAGTAGCTATAGGCTTCACTAGGAATGCCTGCAAGAGCTTGTCTTTGGGTTGGGTTGGTGGTTGGATCATAAAGATTCATACACATGGCTCCGATATCCCAAGTATTGCTTCCCGTTGGGATATTGGCCATAATTTGCCTCATTGCCTGGCAGTTTCGAGTTATTTGATAATAAAAGTGTCAGCAAGCCTGTAAAAGCAAAACACATGCTTAGAGGAAGATGATGCTTGACTTTTAAAAATATGATACATAGTGACTTTATGAAGAAAGGAACCATGGCTGTCTATAGTCCAGGTTTCACATCTGAAGTATTACACACAGTGTTTTGTGACGTTTCATAGTCAGAGTTTAAGAAGGCTAAAATTCATATCAAAATGTGCATTATTTTTCTGGACTTGACTATAAATTTGCATTTTGTGGTGGCAATATTCTGTGGAAGTAACATGGCCATGTCTTATCCATATTGTTTCAGAGGGACAGGAAGGAAAGCAGCTTTTGCATGTCATTTTGTGTAGGGTTTCAGTTACAGTACTGACTTACAAGCCTTTATTCACTTCTAAATCAACAAGACTTGCAATATTTTCTCCAAACTCCCATCCTGGATTCGTGCATGGGGAGCAGAATCCCAATTTGGTCAGATTCAGCATGGCCACTGCCAGTGGCACTGGGGACCTGCTGGGGAAGGGCTGAGAAGCTCCTGTAAGGAGGGACATGTCCAGCCTATTCTTGCTGCAAGGCTGTGGCATGTAACACGTGTTTCTCCTGCTTTTGTACTTGATGTTGTTTTCTGTATGATTTATTTTAAGTTGTGATTTAAGAGCTTTTCCCTGTGAAAAGAGTTAAATGCTCTTAGTGATTTTTGAAGGTGACTTTGAAAATAAATGCAGAAGACACCTTTTTTTTGATACTGTTGGCTAATGTATTAATGATACATAAGCAAGTCATTCTGTCAGTAGAGCAACTGACAGGTTATCTGATTTTTCTCATACTTTGCATTGTTCAGTTTTAGTTAATGATGTTTACAATGTTTTGCAATATGTTTGGAAGGAAAGATTATATGTATACACACAGACACAGAACTGATGCCTGTCTTAGGGGAGCTATGCCCATGCTTCCAAGGAGTTTGGAATGTTTTTGTTATGCATCTTTTACTTGTGGTATAGCTTCTCATTAATTCTAGGAAACAAACGGTAGCATGGAATTTTTAGAGTGTACTCAGGTCTTCTGACTGTTAAATCTGCTTTATACATCATGCACTTTTCACCCTGAAATGAAGCCAGGTATGCTTTTGTTATTTTTGTTCCTAACAAAGTGATGCAAAGCAAGATTAGCTTCTCTCTGCGAAGGCTTTGAGAGAGATTGAACTGTGCAATAAAAGACTTCATCAGCTTCAAGCCAAATCAATGAGAACTTTGACATACAACCACACGCCTCTCCGATCATTGACACTCCTTCTCTGGCCACCTTTCCAGTCAAGATGTCTCAGAAACTTGACAGTGTCAGACACATATCTGCATTTATTGAAATCAGCAGTTAACAGTTGCATTCCTGCTGAAAAAGGAGTGGGGAAAGGGTTGTTCTGGAATAAAATTTTTCTTCATTCAACAGAACACTTAATTCACAAATTAGTCTTGTGATAGACAACATATACAGTTTGCTAGATGTGTGGCACTCAATTTGTCTGAATGGAGTTTGGAGGTACTTTGTTACATTGTTGCATGTGTTAAACAGTTCTTAAAAGACAGATCAAAAGATAGATCTTAAAAGATAGATCTATCACCTCAAAAGATAGATCAAGATGACTATTTTCATTTGTGCATTTAATTTGTTTAGATTGCTGCTACATTTGCTAACAGTCTGAATAACATGAAGTGCATGTTTCTGCGTGTGACACTTGTAAGATGGCATTATCAGGCAGGTAGTTTTGTACATACAGTTCAGAATATATTAAAATACATTAATAATATCTCATTTACTAGAAGTTACCATCTAATTTCAGGGTTAAAAAAAAAGGTATTTTTTCTAAGGAACCTGCTTGTAGGAACTTTTTCCATTTAGTCAACAGAAGAAGATAGTAGCTCACATGCATTTTATTTGACTTAAATGTGCCTCACCACTTATTTTGCCTGGCAAGCAAAGATATAAAACTGGGATCTTCTCTGGCTCCCATTATTTCCTCAGGATAACTACAATATTTGGGCTATTTCCATGTCTTGGGCAACATTTTCACTAATGGACATGTTCCCAGCTGAAGTTAAATGGAAGAGAATTCCCAGTAAGAGCCAAAATATCTCCCAAACGTGCAGTTTGATTTGGATGCTTTTTCACTGAAGCATACAGGCTGGATGGTGTGTTGTGCTCTGAGGTGGAATTTGAATTATCATCTTCCCTCATGTCTCTTCTTGTCTGGAAGCCAAGAAACCTGAACAAATGGTGCTTCCCAGCTTGTGAGCCTTGTTTTAGTGCCATCAGCTTTGTGCTCCAGTAACTTGAAAAACTGTTTAACCACTGAATGATGAATAGCTTGGAGAAAAGACTGATAACTGTAAGGTTAAAGACATAGCTGAAATTTTGCCTGTGGTAAGTTAACAATAACTACTCTCCAGGTAATACACAGAAAGCACAGTGACTTCCAGTAGCATGGGCAGAGAGTTTGGAAGTTGTTGGTCACAGCTTTACTGTCACCATGCTGAATGGGGACACTTAGGCTTGTAAATGCAACAGGGTTAGGCCACAAAACTGCTGCAAATCCCACAAAGCACCATGAAACTTGATTTGTGACTTTTGTTCAGTCTGGGATAGGTTGACAGATTTATAACTAATCTGAAATCTATCTTGGCATGTTAGGGAATGTAGCAGTTTCTTACATGATTCTTAGTTGCTGCAACTAATTTTCTGTATCCTTAGATTTTCTGTGTGTATCATTAGTTATTTTTAGAAGCAAGTCTAACCATAAAATCAAAACTTAGTGCTGATGGGGTTTCTGATTTTGAGGTTTGGCTAGGCTGCTTTACAGTCGCTATGTTAGTGTCAAATTGTGGGGTTTTTTTACCCTGTGGGTCTCTATTGTGTATCTTTTTTTCAGTTAGCAACTTTCTGTGTTATCAACTGTATTTCATATTTAAGTGAATGTATATAATGTTAGTATTAGCTCTGCGTGTAGATACATAACTTCTCTCTGTAGCATTCTCCTAAGAAGTTTGCTTCTGTACCTTTAAGCCTTGTGCAGTTCTGCATTGTAAACCATCGAGTATGTTCCTGCAGTTCCAGTCTTGCAAGTCTCTCTGCAGGTGAACCTTGCCCAGTTTGGGGCGGCTGGCGATGACTTCAGCAGGGCTTGCAGTCAGGGTGGATTTTAAAATTTCTTGGAGTAAATCTTCATGAGTATATATTTGTGTATGCAATGCAGTAAGAAGAATCCCAACCCTGCTGAAATATTATTTAACTTTATTATGATTGCCCTTGTTTACTAATTTGCCATTACATTCAGGGACATTTATGTTAGAAATGGTGAACGTTTACAGCTGAGTGCTGTAGTGCTTTTTCTGGTAGCTTATGACCTATCTAGTGGTGTATGCTGGTTGGAGATAGAGCTACACTGCACAGTTTTCCTAATTACTGCTGTAATTACCACTCGATGGCAAAGGATGCCCCCGTGGAGTGTCTTTCCTTCTGCGTTAGTTTTATGACTAACCCTGCTGTAAAGCAGAAGCAAGAGGTAGAAAACTGCAAGGTTTACAGACACAGTGAAGGAAAAATTTCTTATGACAATAAGACTCTCATACAGTCGGTTGAGGTAGTTGGCAAAAGATTTGGCAGATTTCAACTCTTGATTGATTACCTCAGGAATCGTGAGGCCATATGAATACTGTGTGTAAAGACCAAAGTCTTAGATGTAAAACGTGCCATCTTGTAATCAATATATGATGAAGTAAGGGGGTTATCTGCTCAATTATTGTTTGATCCAAATGGTTATGTGGTTATTTGCTAATTTTTGAGCCTGCTGAAACCAGTGCAGTGCCTTATCAGGCAGCCTCAAGAAGCATAGTATTGCAAATGTCTAACCTGGGTCTGTCCAGGTTGTAGAGACACGCTTGCTATTCATGTAGATTGGCTTGGAGGTTTTTTTAGCAGTGGAGTAATCAGTGGCAAATCATTGGTTCATTTATAGAATGAATATTCTTCTCAAAGGGTAAACCTGGTTCTTTGTCCCCATAAAAGAAAACAATTTTTTTATCCTTCTACCTCTGATGCAGAAAACTGTACAAAATGTTCTTTTTGGGTTGGATCTTCCCATCATCCTTGTTTCTTTAATCGCTGCTAAGCAAATTTGTTTTAAAGGAAAATTTGTATTGTGAGCAGTGGCAGTCAACCTTTATTGGGGACATTTTATTTAAACTATCAGATGCATTTTGACACTTAGATACAAAAGGCCATAATTGAATTAACAGTTCTCTGTTAAGTTTTGAGGTTGGACCTTTTCTGAGGTGCTGGCATTTCTCAGGAAAGAAAAAAGGCATTTTTGCTTCTGAGAAAAAGTCCTGGTAACAGGAACAAAAGAGCTTGAAGTGGATTCCACAAGTACTTTTTATCTTCCTTTATGTGTTCTCTCAGTGTTCCCATCCAGGACTAGCACAGCCTGCAAGGCTATCCATGTAAGCTGTAAGTAATACAGATACCCTTCTGCTAGGAGATGTCAGTGGATTGTCACCTCATTTTATTTAGGAACAGCATTCAAGTGGTGATTATATGGCCAACTACCAAAATGCAGATGACTTTTAAGTGCAGAGCAAGAGAAATGTCTTCTACTATTTCTCTGGAAATAAATTTTCATTTCTTCTCCATTTCCTTTTCAGTCTGTTCGATATGGGAGGAGAGTATTACTGCTATGGCTCTGACATCACCTGCACCTTCCCTGCAAATGGAAAGTTCACTCCAGACCAGAGGGCGATCTATGAAGCAGTGCTGAAGGCATCACGGGCTGTGATGAAAGCAGTCAAACCAGGTAAAAGATTGGTACATGTCAGGAGGAATTGTAGAGCTTGATGGCAGCTTTCAGGCTGTCAAGACAATTATGTTTGGATTTTATAAAGTGTTCAGAAAAGAACAAGATGGGTGCTAATTTTGTCACGTTTGAAAAGGTCTTAATGGAGGATAGAAGTAGGAAACACATTTTCCTTACAACACTTGTAAAGAAATAACACATAAACAATTATTAGTAAGATTTAAAAGGTATTTTAATCTTCCACATACTTCTTTTGTTTGTTTTTTTTAGTTCCTTTAATCTAGTGGTGACTGTAGTTACTCTAGTATATGTTTGTAGTAGTGGCCATCTGTTCAGGAAGCTTATGCCAAAGGCTGAAATCAGAGCTTCAGTGGAACGTGTGTGTTGGACTTTGGTTTGTTTCAAGCATTTTCTGTATTTTATGTGTAAGCTCAATAGAAATCTTCTACTGAAAAAGATGATGGAGTGTGTATCTTTGGGAAGGATACTCAATTAGCCTTAAAAGCTTTAGAAAGCACTGGCTATTGGGCACTTCACTGTATGTCTTTAACTTACAGGCAAGCTAATTCATCAAGTGTACATTTTCATAGTTGAAACAACTGTCTGGCTTGATGAAAATCTTATTTTTATTCCTGATGTTTTTTCAGGGCAGTAAATAAATGCTTTTAGAGCTCACTACAGCTGTGATTTTGAGTGTTTTGCTGGTGAGGGTCCTTGAGCCTTTCTCAGTGTTACTAATAGAACAGCTTTGAGAAAAATGTGCTTAATGCACAAAGCACACTTATCCTTTAAATTTACTGTATTAGGTTTCAGTCATCAGGCCTGGAGTGTGTGGGCTTTCTGCATTGCCGGTCAGAACATACTTACTTTTCTTGCTTTAAAAGCTGTTAGCAGCACTGTTCATTTGAGCAGCTTGGAAGGAAGCAATAACACTTGAAGCTTATCTGCAAAATAAGATGAGATGTTTTGCCATATTAATAACAATGTGCTTTCTCCATCATCTGCTGTTCCTCCACTGAAGAACCTTGTTCCTATCATAGTTTGCTTTGCGTTTCAGTGGTACCTTTAATTTCATGTAACATTTTGGGCAATATTTCATGCTAATAAGCTGTAGACTATCTTCAGAGCTTAAGAGCTAATATAGTGTTCTACTCAGGATGATGTAGAGAATTCCTCACTTAACACTTCATTTACAGTGTCAGAAAATAGGGGCATACTAAATTAAGTATTTTTGAAGAGTAGTTGCAAGGTTCCTTCACTAGCCTTGGGAGATTGTGATTCATAGAGAAATCGTTCCTCACATCTGGCAGAAGATGGGACTGAACTTTCTGTCTCTCTCTGCTTTAGTTGTCTTGCCTGTTTAGAAGAATCTTGCAATTGCATTTATGCTGGTTTTGAGACTAGTAATCATGAATTTTCTGGCCATAGAAAAGAGATGAAACACATTCTGTGGACTGGTTCATTGGTTTAGTTCATTGGTACCTCTGTGTAGTGAAATGCAACCTGGACCTTTTGCATTCTGAGTTACAGGTCTGGATAGAGTCCTGTATGATGTAAAAGTTTTCACTGTCTGAACAACTCTGCTTTTTAGATCCATATGGCTTGTACCCTAGTTGTTTTGCAGCTTTTAACCCGTTTGTCCACTCATGCAAAATTCTGACAATATTACTATATTTTCCTCTGATGAGCTTTCAAAAACACGTCAAAGGCCAAAGACTTTACTACTGAAATTGGCATGAAACACTTAAAATAGTTAGCAGAAAGGTATTTACAATGTCTGAAAAGAATTTATAGTGTTCTAAAAACAGTTTGAACTAAATTGATGAGTTGGATCCTCTCTTCTATACAACTTCAAAAAAATTTCAGATCAGGTACTATTCTAGTAGTTATTTGGTTATTTTGTTTTAAATCACACACAGAAGAGAAGACATTTCTGTAAAAGACTTTCATAAGTCTTTTTAAAGAAATATATCTTCTATATATCTTCCACTAAATTCCTTTAAAATGTTTTGGCTAGCTGTTTGAATTGAACACTGAGATGGACAGAAAAACTGCCATGTCATATGCTGTCGGACTGCTAGTTTAAAGTGGTGTTTGATCTCCTGGAAGGCTAATATTCCACTGTAGAAAAAGGAGTAGAAGCACTGACCTTCATGGAATGGTTACTGTCACATACTTCTCAGGCTGCTGAGAAACCCCAGAGCCTCTGGAAGGGGTGGATGCAAACGGAATGTATTGTTACCGCTGCCCAGAGAAAGCCGTTTCTGTGGGAGAGGCTGCAGCCTCCTTTGTCTCGCCTGACAAACCTAATTTGTTAGCTCATCGACTACAGCACCAGGATGTGTTCCTGAGGGAGCCTGGTACTGTCACAAAGGGGAGCAGGAAGGGATGATGTGAATTCAGGTCTCAAGTGTCTCTTCTCCCTGTCTGACAGAAAGTTAATATTTTAGGTCTCTGAAAAAGGAGGCAGAAAAGCTTGAAGCACTAAATGTACAACCCAGCCCCATCGTGTTTTAGTCGGATTTTCGGAATTATGGAGCTCTTGTTCATTTTGCTATTATTTGTGTTTGTCTTCATTTCCCAGGGATTCTAAGATCAAAGATAGAAAGTGACTTGGCTGACATGGCAGTAACCATTCGTGGGGCATAGGGAGTGTACACAGCAGAGTCAGCAACTGTTGGACATGGCATTTCTTGCCAACTGCAGAATCAGGGCCTTAATTATGCTTTGTGGCAAAGGGTCACAGGGGACATCGAGTTGTTGTCTTCAGAAGGTTAATGATTCCCTGAATCTTTCTCATTGCAAGATAGGGAGTGAGTACTTTAAGGAGAGTCCCTAACCAAATACTGGGTTACATAACTGTGTTTATGGTAGGACACACGTTTGCTAGCAACCTTAAACATTTTATATAGATATGCTTAGTTCAGAGATTTGTATTTCTTTTTTCAATTTGACTTTTATATGAACCTAATTGACTCTTGAATGAAGTTACTTTCTGAGAGATAATAAACCTCCTGATACACTGTGTAGATATTTCTATGTATAAACATTTGTCATAACTTTAAAAATACTACAAAACATTGTATTTAGTTGTAGAAAAGCAGTCATCTGACTACATCCTGTGCATGGTCCAAACATGCAAACAGCTCAGATCACATATATGGCCCTTCCTGCCTTCCAACTGAAGGAACAGAATTCCTTCTCCAAGCCAAATACTATATTCTGACAGTTAAGAAACAGTCTCTATGGGATTATGGCCCAATTTCAATGCAGTCATCACAACTTCTGATACAAACCAAATCTGTTTAAAATAAAATGGGGGGAAGACATATTCAGTCTTGCATAAGCAGCAATTTTGAAACTATTGAGCATGGCTCTTGTATGAAGACAGCAATGGTTGTCTCTGAAGCAAGAGTCAAAAAAGCGTTCTTGTGTGGCACTGGGGTAATTGTCTCTTTCCTACAAAGTCAGGCTCATGATCCAAAATGTCAGAGAGGAATGTTGCATTTCTACTTGGGATATTCTCAATGCATCATGTTCATCTGGGTTAAATTTACTCTTCTGAAAATTAATATACAGGGGTGGATATGCAGAATATTGACACAGCCATTTGGTTTCTGAAGCATCATCTGCTTCCTACTCAGAACAGTGATTTGAGAAACAATTTATCTTTACATAGATATTCCATGTTAAAAGGATTGTCAAAGAGTGACATTATAAAGCCCAAAATCCCAGACTTAAGAGTATTCCAGAAGTTAGTGTCCTAATTTTTCTGACTTCTGCATTGTTTTTTTAATCTCATTAGATTAGTTGCACTCCTGGAGCACATAGTCCCAATGTACTCTCATCTGAAATGAATTCAGTTCACACACTTCAGAGCTCCACTGTGCAAATCAAAACACAGTAAGTAGGGTCAACCAAGAGATTTCATCTTCAGGGATGATTGGAATTAAAATCTTTTTGTAGACTCTTTCATTGTTTCTCCATCTGCCATCTTCATGCAGTGCATCCAATAAAAAGAGCTGAGCTAATGAAGAGGTATTCAGTAATGTATTTTAACATTTTGTTCCATTTATGGCCCAGAACTCTTTGTTGTCTACTGTTCAAAACTTGCTCTGATTCCCTAATTATCAATGTCCTCACCAGTTTTTCGCAGAGTTCTAACCATAACTGTACACAGGTGTTTCGTAGGCAGTAAGTTGGCTTGTACTTCCTCTTAGTGATGTGGAAGCGTGCCGCAGTTCCCCTTCTGCAGGCAGTAGCAGACAGACTGGAGAAGCTAGTGTAAAAGCTATTAACTCATTTGTGATTCCAAGATTGAAATTTATCAGACTCAAAATTGGTTTTTAAGGGACTTGAACATTGCTCTTGCTCAAACCCCAGCTGTATTGTCTCTGGCAAAATGAAAGAAAATTATTAATGAAAAATGTAAAATAAATTTTAAATATATATATATTTTTTTATATTTATATTTTAAGCAAGTTTCCTGGGATCCTGCTGGGAGTCTGAGGCAGAAACAGTTGCTACTTCCCAGTGGGAACATTCAAGTGCATTTGCCATGTTTGCTTTCTCGTGAAGTCTTGTGTTTCTTTTCCTGCACACTTTCAGCATTTGCAACAGAGCAGCAGATACCTTCAGTGGTCTAGCAGGAGCTGTGCTAGTCTTGGAGTTAGTCTTCTGGAAAGAAGGTAGCCTTAAGAACTACATGAACTTGGAGCTTCCTGTGGATTTGCATCTTGTGGTTGGTAGGAAGCTTTGACTGGCTTGATGGAAACTTTTCCACTGGGGTGAGATACTTCCAAGACTCTTCTCCGTATGAATTCTCCTGTCTGTAGTAACAACACATGAATGGATGTTGCAGTTTCGCTTGCATGAGGTCTTTTGTCTTTTAGCCAGCTGCCTACATTACAAAACATAATACTGGATCTGTTCTTCTAGTGAGTGTCACTGAAAATCTCAAAAATATTTTAAAAAGTTTTATTGTAGGACTGAAAAGGCATCATCATCAGAAAGTCCTTGCTACTACTGAAATCCTGTCTAAAGGAGTAAACGGACATGTAACTAAAGGACTGGACTGTAACACGTCAGCACCAAGGGTCCACATAAAGCTCGCACAGACAGCATCAATTGGTCTTGCCTAACTCTGGAGTCCTTGATGCTGTAACCATAAAAATACTGCTTTTAGTGTAGCCCTCCCCCACCCCTGTAATTGCCTAGGCTTAAAAAAGCAAACTCTGACAGGGGGGGAAGTAATGTGTATCACAGCATCAGTAGGCAGAAGGCTGTAATGGCAGCGCGTGAGCGCTCAGCTCCTGTGTCTGTGGTGCCTCCAGTGGACAACTGTCATGGTAGCAGTTGGAAGCCCAAACTGAACGGTAGATTAGACCATTTTGTGAGCAAGTTTGACATGTCTGTTGATAGTGGAAAGATCTGAAGAACTTGAAAGGGCACATACATGTTGTTTTTCACTCCACTCTTTATCGTGGTCCCTAAGTTAGATTGAATGTCAATGTAATGCCTTTATTAACTATCACTTGTCATAAGTTCCACCTGAGAGACCAGTATCATTTGCTCTTTGCCATTTATATAAATATATTTTAAGAGACTTAGAAAATTGTAATTGGTTTGCTGAAAGTCCCTATCTGAAACTTCTAGAAAACAACTTGTTGAAGAAACATGGTTTGGAACAGATCCCCTCCTTGCATTCCTCATAACTTAAATCATTTCATCACCCAAATATGTTCTCAAATGTGTAAGTGAAGATGTAGGAAAAAGAGATCTTGGTGAGAATCGATACTTGTGGGCACAACTGTGGCTCTTAACAGGGGAAGTAATACTTTGTAAGCCAACATAGTGATGTGCTTCAATTTCTCCATATGAAGCATATTCATACTTAACCCAACTTTGAGTATCACTTTGTTCTCAGATGGATGCTGTACTGTCAGTGATATATATGACTCCAACAGTGTTTGGGATGTTACTGTGGAGTAGCTTCTTTTTTATTCTTTAGCAAATGACTCTGTGTTTGCCTCTCAAGTGATTTCTGCTATTTATTATTTGGATTATTATCTTGAACATTTAGAGAATATTAGTAGTTAAGAGTTCTATAAATTTAATTCCTAGTTGATGAGGACAGTATGGTTTCTACATGTAGAAAGTTTCTGTATACAGTATCTATTTATAGAAACATTGAAGTTGTTCAAATATATTAAATCTGCTACTGTTGATAAGAAATAAAAAGAAAATATGCTTGTCTTTGAGCTTTGCAATTAAAGCTATTTTGGATTAATGCATTAGATCATAAACAAAGTCTTTAAGATTAATGAGCTAAATATTGGAGCAATCACATACTTTCCATTTTCATCTCTTTGCAATTGCACACTGGGACTTCGGAACATTCCTCCCTGTCTTCTCTGTAGAGTAATGGAAAGTCACAGGAGAAGGATAAGGAAGTTGTGCTTCGCATTCCTGGTACCACTGCAAAACTTGTGCATGTTTAAAAAACGGCTAGAAAAAAAATTCAATCTCTTTAAGCTTTGACATGTTAATATTTAGGGTGAGAGGGAGGAAGGATTAAAACATCTCAATCCTTAAGGTCTATTGTCTTAAATTCCATTTTTTTAAAAAAAACCCCTCTCTTTGTCTAGCAGACTGCTCCCAAGGAACAGTTGAGTAAGGCTGGGTTGGCAGCCACTCAATTCCCTATCTCTACATTTATATGATTTAAAAAGCTTGTATATCCAAAGTCCCCATTGAACCAGAATTGCATTCAGACATTAGCAGTGCAGCTGGGAATATTTGCTGATTGATGTTTGTTTGTTTCAATAAAATGAAAAATAAAAAATAGTTCCAAATATGCACAGAAGTTGCTGTTCACCAAGTCAATTTATGTGCAGTGTGAAAGCTCTCTTCCTCAGGACACTGCCATTACTATACGACCTCCCTACAGGATTTGTGTATCTGTTTTTTTTCGAGCTGGAGCTCATGCTGAGGGATATATACATATCCCCAAGCCCTGTATCATGTTGCCTGTGGCTTTCAGGCTTCGGTTTCCTGATAAATGCCATTGAGGAACGTCTTGAAGGAAGTCTCCGTCCAACGACTAACATCTCTGGTAACGAAAGGTGAAGGTTTGCCTATATTAGGGCTGGAAGATACCTGGTCTGTTTATAGCTTTCCCAGAAGTCAAGTTTCACATAAAGACATGGAGTCTTTAAGCTCTTAACTCTTTCTTCCAGGATCAAAGATCAGCTACTGCAGATTTCATTGATGGCAGGACTGCTGTACAATATTTGAGCAAGAAAATACTGTCCAAGTGCATTTCAAAACCGAGTACAGTCAAAACCATTGCAGGCAAAGAAGTAAACTCATGTGTCAAGAAAATAAAACACCGTTTTATTAATCATGTAGATACCAGCTGATCCTTAAAGCCTACCTGGATTAGGACCCATTTTGATGTAGGTTTTGAATAAATGCAAAGTAATTTTCAAAAGGCTAAGGTCTTTTGAGATAAAGAGGATGAGGGGAGAGGTTTGGAGCAAACAGACACTGAGCACAGGCCAGCAGCAGTCTGTCTTGGACTACAGAAAGTTCTCTGTAGCTGATTGTGCTGCTTCTGTCCTTGCTCCAGCTGCCCTACCAGCTTGTCTTGCATTTTGCAGGAGAGAATAGGTACCTGAAGGTGTTTCTCTCAAGTTAGCAGGAACCTTCCACTCTGTCATTTCTTCACTCTATTCACTAGATGTAGGGCCAAGCTGTGTGAGCTGCAGAACAATTCAGAGAAAGGCATCAGACCTTTTGTAGGTTTAATTCTGAGGCCTTCCTGTAAAAAACAGGAGAAAACATTGGGAGTTCACAAAGATGAAGTATGACAACTCCATGGTGTGTCAGCTGCCATGCACAAGCTTAAAATCAGGCTCAGCTTGTTAGTATTTAGGTTGCTACTACAGTCATGCCTAGGGTTTGAGTATTGGCCACTCCTCTTTCTGGTTTCCCCTTGGTGGCAGAGAACCAAAAAAAACTTTTTGTATTTGTAGGTGCAGAATGGCAAACACAGTTAATCCCACCTGGTCTTGATCTTTGTTTTCTGAGCAGCTGTAACTGCACAAGTGTTGAGCAGCAGTGTGAAACCCTATGCCTGCTTTTTGTACCTTTCTCCTGATTTCTACAGTTTTTGTTCATTGGTGTAGCTTCCTAACTTTACAGTGGAGGATCCTGCCTTATCTAGATTCCCTAGGTACATCCTTCCAAAGAATGTTGTTGATGAGGACAAACCAAAGCAGGCACTTTATTTTCCAGTGTTTTGCCTTCTCCCTGTATGCCTGCTGCTAAAGGAGCTGAGTAGATAGATAGATCTAAGCTCAGGGACTCTAGAGGGTGAATAGTCTGTATTTTTACAACAGTATGTAAGCTCTGGGTGGTGCATCCTCCTGGAAGTATTTTGGTATCTAAATATCGAGACACTGTTCTTTCAGTGAGACTATCAGGAGGAGGTGAATTCAGTGAACAAGTACCCATTTCATAAGTAATGTATTTTGTACAACAGAAGATGCTGCAGTTTGAATCCAGAGCAGTGGAGCAGTTCCCTGTTCTGTGTTCTAATAACATGTCTCTCACAATAGTGGAGAATTCGACTCAGGTAGCATAGTACTAAGAGCAGGGCTTAGAATAACCCAAGTAATTAAAAACCTGTTTAATTGGAAACTAACAGCTAGGGCATTTGACATAGCAGGTCACATTATTGGCAGTTGTTTCTGTTAAGTTGAGCAAAGTTGTACTTAGGAACATACGCAAGTAGAGAATTTGCAGCTCTACAGATTACTACCACTTTTGTCCATGATACTTCTGTAACTTCTTTAGAGTTCATACTTACTTTTGTTTGCTACTATTTTGAATTCTGCTTTAGAGTATTTGTCACTGTATTTAACTAGGTATAAAATTTATTATACCTAAGGAAAACAATTGTAACCATCATTAACGTTTATTCCAAGTACCAAGTTCTCATTCACATGCAGTGGATGTTTTTGCATACAAGTCATTAGAGTTTTATTTTATGTAGTCCAGAGTTGTGCTTAGTAGAACATCATGTGGACATGGTTGTCTGTTGTGCTGTATAATAACAGTAGCTAATTTTTATGAATATTTAGAAAGAAACTGGAGTGTAAAGCAGACCTTTTGACAATAGCACAGCAGGGAAGGGTCTGGTAGCATAGTCTGTTTTAAAGTTTGTATAACTTCAGAATGCCTATATAACTTATTCCCATTCAGATTGTCATATTGTAGGCAAAGTGCCACTAATCATTATTAATCTGCTGTAATATTTGAAGCAAAAAAATTATTCTCAGAAGTAAAGCATTAATGACAGAAGTTGAAGATTTTATACCAATTCCTCTGCAGAACAAATGCTTTCAGGGCATGTTGTAACCAGTACTTGATATTCACAAATCCTGATGAATGACACCGCAGTATTATTTTTTTCTCCCCTCGCAGTTAAGAATGTGTTATTGTGTTAAAGACAGATTGGAAAGTAAATCTTGTCAATAGATGTTTTAAAAAGCTATTTGTAGTCTGCTTTCTGTCTTCTTTATTGAATGGAGTTGGCTGCATTTTTCTTGCTAGCATTAACGTTCATAAATAAGTTTTCCTTTGAATACTAACTCCCTGAGGTTGACCCAGAAAAGGTAGTATAGCTTTCTGTGGTAAGTTAATTCTGGCTTTGTCAGTATGAACTGTTGCTAATATCAGTTAAAACATCAGCTACCACTTAGGAGATAAAAGCTGAAGGAACTGAAGGATGCACAGGCAATACTGACATTCAACTTGGAATTCTCGATTTGTGAATGATACTACTAAATAAAAACGGTGTCATTGATTACTGGAGCTCTCATTGTAACCTAACTTTGCCCAGAATAACAGTAACCTACTGCAAGAGGTGAAAGAAAAAGGCAGTATTTTCTGTCGAATTCAGCAGATCCTCCGGTCCCTCTGTGCCAGCAGCAATCTGTTGAAATGCAGGATTTCAGACTGCGAGTCTGGCTGCAAACCTTCTGGGAGCTGCTCTTCCCTGCTTGTGACTAACGCACGGGAGCTGACCCATGCATACAGTGACCACTGCAACGTTAGGAAGACTAAAATAACGCTGAGTTATTTCCAAGTGTATAAAACCAGGCACTTTAAAACAGTTGGGCCTTTCTGCCCCAAAGTCCCTCTTGTGTGGAAGTCTCTAAGCAGCCCTTCTGGGGACAGTGTCTGCAGGAGCTGATGTGGTTTGGGGGCAAACCTGCAGCTTTCCAGTCTGACTGCACACCTGAATTTTTCCACCACTTTCAGTGATTCTTGAAAGGTGCTGCTTGTACAAAGCAAATACATGTAGAAGTCTAGAGTTTTAGAGCCTAAACTGTCTGCAAGGTTTTAAGCCTTTTTCCAGTGAATGGGTTTTGGTTTAAAGCTATTTTTTTTAAAGTCCTTTTTTTCTTTTCTTCTTGTAACAGGTTATAATATTGTAATATTGTACAATTCTAATTTTAACAGTGACTTTTTGGGGAATAAGCTGCTTTTATATGGTCTGATGTGCAGTGATTTTCTCCTAGTTCAGTATTCAGGAAATGCACTCATTATACATTGTAATATGAGTTGAAGTACAAAGTTCATGAGTCCTTCGATCTTGACACTGCATCAGCTGTAGCTGTCAGAGTGCAAACCTGCTAGACATAGATTATGCTGTTTGCCTTGAATCTTATCTAAACAGAGTCTTTTCTAAGCTTCAAAGATTGATAAGTTTCCACACCACAATCACTCCCTCCAAGCGGTTCCCTCCTTCCCCCAATCTTTTTCCTCCTCTTTTCAATGTACACCTATTTGGAAGGTACATGGCGTAAAATCCATAGTGTCGGTCAGTGCTGCTTAACCCCAATGCTATATCTTACCAGATATGGAGAAAACCCTGCTTTTGCTCCACTCCTACATCTAATCAAATTGCTTTTCTTAAGGTTTCAGCGTGGCAGTCTATTATCATGGTGTTGCCTCTGATGTGTTACAGATCTTCATGTACATGGTTTATAGTGATGTGGATGGGTTTACCACTTCAAACTTCCATCATACTGATGCAAAAGAAACGTCATGGTACAACCCAATAGCACAGTTCTATTCACCCATTTGAAGAAGAGGTCTGGATTTTGGCCGTGATGGGAGTCATTTCTGTTTCCTTTCAGTAGCTCCTGCTTTTGTCAAGCAGTGCATCTTACTGGGGAACTGAGGGATGGTTTTTGAAGAAGTCTATCCTGGTTCGGAGCTACAGCACCAGGACTCATGGCACAGAGCAGGCTGAAGTCTAGTAATGCCTGCAGTCAGTTCTGCAGGTTCCTGCAGATGTAACTCAGAAGCAAGTTCAATATAATTCCCATCCCCTTTTTAGCATGGGGAACTGAACAGGCTCTTATATGGCAGCCAGTTGCAGCCATGCCACTGCTGCAAAATACAGCCTAAAATGGTATTCCTGAATTAGACATCTATATAGCAGTCTAATGCTGACTCTGTCAGGCTTACAGGTAGTTATCTACACAGTTTATGAAGTTTTGAACCTGTTGCCCAAACATTGTTGGTGTTTGAGTACAGTATTTTGATTGCTCACTCTCTGATCCCTTTCCCTGTTGCAGAGTTGCCTTACCTGGTGCTGCAAGAAAACAAGCTCGAAAAGTGAGCAACTACTGAATATTTTATCTGGTGGGACAAAAAGAAAGCATCAAAATCAAAAATACCCCAAATTCTTCTCTAGCACCCAAGTGAAGAGGAAAGAAATAATTGATTGTAGTATTTAAATGCTGTTTTGGTTTGTTTTTTAAACCAGGTTTGATTGGCTTTTTTAAGGACTTACTGGTTTATGTCTGTTATGGTCACTACATGGTGGCAGATTTTAATCTGTTTCAGTGGGTTGCTGGCTGGGCAGGGATTGTGGGTTATGTCTGCATTTCAGTGGCACTGCCAAGGGACATTGGGCCTTTTGCCCCTGTCTGACACTCAGAAATTAAATGTAACTTAACCTTAGCACAATTTGGGGAGAAGTTACTATAACATTGCCATACTAAATTTTTTCTTTTTTTTTTTTTTTTTTTTTACAAGATTGTGACATCCGTGCTGGCAAAAACCCCACCCTACAACAACAACAAAACCCTGCTAAATCATTTGTGGTTTAATCATTGTCACATTACAGCCACAAAGTACCCCTAAGTGGTGGCCAAAAAAATCCTGTTATGCCTTTTCAGAGCACTTTCCTCCCAAAGTGGCTGAATACCAGCAGTAATTCTAAATTATGTTAGTATGCTGTTTCTACTTTATGTTCTCTAACAGCTTCTAATAAAATATCAGAAAATACTTACTGAAATGAAAATGCCAGTGAGTTAACAGCAACTGAAGAACAGTTTATGGTGTGATGTGTTATAACAACTCGTCTTTTTAACTTTACTGTTTAAAAAGTTATGATATGTTTATTAAAAGATATGGATGCTTTGGATTTCTGGTTTTGCTAGAAGTATTTCTCTTTTTTTTTTGGAACAAAAATCTTCTCTATCAATGGTATGATCAAAGAGGTCACAGATTATTGCAGAGCTCCTTATATGATGTTTACGAGTCTCTAAAACATGACTTTCTTTTGTCAGAAATTTGATGGGTTTGGCAAACAGATAATTAGAGAGGAAATGTTTTCATCTTATCTTTTTCTTTTCTGCCACAGTAGTATCTAAGAGTATCAGATAACATTTAGGTTGATGGGAATAAATTTTAAACAAACTCTGTTCCTAAACTCAGTGTGTTGTTTACCATCTTTAAACACAGCTCCTCACACATCTGCAAACCTCCACTCTACTCTTTGCATGTCATCTGATAACTAATAGTCTCTGTAGTTATATGTTGTTTAATTAATCCATTGTCTGTCACATTTCATTATTGGATATACCCACTGTCTGGCCGTGAGTGTGTAGTTCATTTGCTCTCTCAAGGGATCTCAAATGCTTTGGTTTCCGTACAAGGTGCTTTTTGTCCTGGCCCATTGCCCAAGCACATGCTGCATGGCAGGTAATGAATCGCAACCTAATGAGCCTTGGTAACTGAGCTTTCCCGTGGAGCCAGTCACTGGTTTAGTGACCTGTATTACCCAGTATCTCGTTTGGCAGAGAATTAAGAATGGAGCAGACACATCATCAGCAGATTTTCATGAGTTCAGACTCATTTTGGTACAAGCTGTCAAAGTCCAAGGACCCTCCAATCTAGCTTTCTAAACCTCATGTGTCAGTGGACTATAAGTGGTTTATAAATTGGCTTAAAGATAATAATGGAACTAACCTTTTTACACAAAAAGTGTGTTTGCAACTGTGATAAACCTTTTTACACAAAAAGCATGTCTGAAACTATGATAAACTTCACTGAAGCTTAGAAATACGAGTCCTGAATAATATATGAGTAAAATATCCTAGTGGGTGATTGGTGGTGGGAAGTTAGTGCAGGCTGGTGGTGTGTTGCAAAGCAGTCAGCCTGACATAGCTGATGTTAGAGCCACTTTTGATGAAGTTGTTTCATTGTGGGTTTTAGCTGTTTTTTAACTGCTTTTTCATGCTAATATGGTGTTTGAGTTCTGCTGCACGGGCTTGAAGCCAGACAATAGAGTAGAAAGTGTAATGTACTTATAAACATTAAAAAAAAAAATGTAAACACCTATGTACTTGTAAAACAACATTTGTACTGTTTAGCAGGGTGCCTCCAGCAGTAGCTGCATTTTCCTCCAGCCAGAGCTGTCCCAGTGCTGTCTCCTACTTCTGCAGCATACATGAAAGATTAAGTCTTTCCCATCTCTAGCAAAGCTGATGGCACTGGATAGATGACAAAAGAGTGGTCCAGAGTCATTTTACTAGACTCTGAGGCACTGCCCTTGTTCCAAGAGAGAGCCCAAAGCTGCAGAGTTTCTTTCCAAGCTCGTTATTTATTTTGCAGTGGAGCTTTTTGTTGTCCTCAGTCTCTAACAAAATAGATAAGATGAATAAAACCCAAAACAGATGGAGAATGCAGAGCTCTGGGTGGGAGGAAGAGAGGGGAAATACTCATGCTTTTTTTTTTTTTTTGTCAATGAGAGAAAAAGAAAAATAGTAGAGGTGAGGAAAGAAGGGACTCTAACGGATCTGCTCAATGCGCTGGAATACTCAGGATTTGCAGCCACAGCAATCTTCCCAGTTAGGACAGTAAAGTCATGTGCTCTGTTACACATGCCTTTGACGGCAAAAGTTTGATTTTGGTGATTTCACTTCTGATCAGTTTAATATTTCTTCCCTTTTTAGTTATATCTCGTCCTTAGTATAATAAAGGTTGCTGTATCTCTTTAAGTGAACTCTGTAGATTTGGATTTGGATGAATAGTACTAGCACAGCTGTAGAGGGAAGCTGTACTGCCAACAACAGGCACCTCATCTTCAGTTCTCTCAGTCACCTCATCTTAAGTTGATTCAGAGTATCCGGAATATAGTTGTGTTTTGTCTTACAGCAGCGGAGCTCTGACCTTCGTTTATATCAAGAGAGGATGAGGCTTCAAATAGTTGACCAGGGTCAGACGTTTCATGTGGCTTTGCAGTCACGGAGATGAAAATAGAAGGCACGTAGTAACACTCAGCTAAAAAATCATGGGAGGGATCTCAAAACTACATCTAATGTCCCCAGAAATAATATTAAAGACGTTTAGAGCATTAAGAGTGGAATGCAAAGAGCAGGAGCTGAACCAAGAGTTACACACGGAAATCCTGTAGTCCAGAAAACTGGTTGTAGTTGTTTTCATTCTTACTGAAAGAAGAATAAAAATTAATTTTTAAAGGAGGAAAACCAGAAAAGTAACACATTTTGGACAGGAAGACTGCACACATTTTGTAGATGAGCATCACTCGGGCACTGTTGGCTTTTGTGAAGAAACAGCAGCCAAGACTGTGTCCTTCGCATTGTGCTGCACACCTCAGTCCTGGGGCTTTGCTTGGGCAAGGAGAGTGCTTCTCAGCTGCCCGCATGCAACAGGCTAAAAAGTTTGATCTCTGAGTAATCTGCTAGGGAAAAGAAAGCTTCCTATTAACTAACTCCCATGCTGAGCTGACTCCTAGTCAGTGTTAATGGGAGCATAAAGGTGCATAAGTTTCTTTGTGCAAGACAGAGCAGCCACTTGCTTTTCAGTTTGTTTCTAACCTATATCAGAGCTACATAAGACAATGAAGTTTTATTTAAGCACTCCCACAGGATCATTTTATTTCAGCCTTTGAAGTCTCAGTACTTTCAGCAAAAAGTGCTAATGTAATTATGATATGACATTCATCTTCACAAGACCCTAGAGCTGCGTGTTTAACTGGATTAAAGCAAATGGATTTGATGGGGTTTTGGCCTTTAAATTTGCTTGATTATTATTTGTTTAATCATGCCAAAATTGAACAAGGAAAATATTCTTCTACTGTACCTTAGCCCTAGTTGTCTTGACTCTGCAACGCTCTGTTGATGATGACTCAAAGCCATGGTGAACTAATTAAGACAGTACTGTGTTACTAACAAAAGAGCTGCTTTCTTCCTCTCTCCTCCTCCCCAGCAGTTCGTCAAACAAAATTGTATCCTATACCAAAATAATAGAAATCTAATGTATCCTGGCACTCTGTCTCTAGTCAACCAACAGTATTTTGTAATGCTGTTTTAGTACGTGTATTAGAGGACTTATGTTTTACACAGCCCATTAACACAAGGGAATCATTAATTTCTGAGCAGTGTCTTTGCCAGAAAGATGTGGGCTTTAAATCTTCTATGTATGTAGAAAAGTACTGTCCATCTAAAATGGGTATAGTCATCATTGAAGATAATAGGAGAGTAATATTTTGTGTTCTAAATTTCAAGTAACTGTATTTTACAGTTGACATTCTTTTAGAGAACTCACTGGTACGTTTGCATCTGCATAGACATGCTTATTCCAGTATCTCAGCATTTTTGCATGTGGATCTAGATTACAGGATGCTGCTCTTTCTCTTGTTTGTAGTTTTCTGTGCTTCGGATGCATGTTAAAATAAATTTGTCTTGTTTAAAGTATTTTTGTGCTAATATAGTTGCTCCTTCCACCTTTGTTTTTTATATAAACAAAGGACATATGTGTTATATCTGCTTTTTGAAAGTCCTCTTTAAAAACTTTTAGCAATAGTTAACTCAGCTGCTTGTTTCTGCTCTCTAAGGGGTCGCCTGGCCTGATATGCACCGTCTGGCTGACAGAGTCCATCTGGAGGAGTTGACTAAAATTGGCATTCTGAAAGGCAACGTAGATGACATGGTGAAGGTTCATCTGGGTGCAATATTTATGCCACACGGACTTGGACATCTACTTGGAATCGATGTGCATGACGTTGGAGGTTACCCAGAGGTTAGTGTTAGTCCATTTCCAATGGCCTTTCAGATTAACCCCTCTCAATTCCAACAGCGTTTCTGGTTGTGGGTTTATGCATGGTAAACGAGTCGCATCTTCTCAGAGGTGGAGCAGACGTGCATTTAAGCCTGTCTTTTTCTGGATGTGATTATTTATGCAGTTTACTTTAAGGGAATCTCTAAGTTCAATAAAACAGAAAGTGCTTTTGGGGAAAAGTCAACTGATGCTGCCCTTTGGGCATTCTCAGTCTGTTCGGTTTCTACATGAGTCACTGCTGTAACATATATCACTCAAGCATACCCTATGTTGTGGCAGAGAGCATCCCAGTCTACCTGAGACCTGTAGTGGGCCAAATCACCTGCTCCATTCCAAATATGAGACAACAGTGAGAGCTCACTGCTCATCTGGGCTAGTAAGTCCCAATGGCTGTGTCACATGGAAATAAGCTAGATCAAAGTTCCTGTCTTGAACTTTGATCTCCAGTGGGCACCAATGTAGATGTGTTGTAGATGTGTTGTGAGAACAGAAAGAAAAAAATATATCAAGTCTTCTAGTCTTTGCAAATGTGAAAGCATAATGCCTTGTATTCTGAGTTTCTGCAGAAAACAGAAAGTGATTGTCTTTTTCCTTGGATTAACATGGAAACATGCAGTCTGAAAGCAGAATGGGTAAAATTCTGTAACTAATGAATGACAAGAGGTTTGCAATGATATTAGAAAAAAAATCACTAAGGGGAATTGAACTTAAGGTTTTTAATAAAGAAAGACAGTTTACAACAACTTCGGAAATATTTTAGAAGCATTTTCTATGTTATGTTTTGGTTATTTGAGGCTGATTGTTCAAGGGTATTCAGTTATACAGTATGAAAATAGATTGTTTGCCTTCTCTCTTATGTAAGATGTTCTTTTACAAGAACCTGAAAAAGAAACTTTTTAGGTAAGGTTTAAGTATATTTTGAAGCAGGTTCATGTTGGGTGAACAGACTGTAACACCTTCTATTGCTAGGTTTGCTTTTGCAGGCAGGGAAGAAACAGTATATAGTATTTGAGCGTGTTTGTTATGTTCACAGTATAATTATTGTTGAGAGACAACACTGTGATGACAATGAATTGGCATCAGCTACTAAACTTATATAGAATACAAATGAAACAAAAATCAAAAGCCAACCCTATTCTGATTTTAAGGTTTCTTCACTAGCTAATACAGAAATGATGGATGTTTGTCCTTCTGTCTGTCCCAAGTGCATTCTCACTATGTACAAATAGAGGCGTTCAGCAAAGCACAAGGGATGTGATTGCTTGGAGACTTCATGGACTTAAAAATCCAGCACCCTGATGTTCCCTGCCTTTTTTTAGATTGTTTTCTCTTACGCTGCGAAAAACCTTTCTGAGATCGGTGGACTTAGGTAAACTAGAGCACATGTTCAAGACTTGGTAGGGTAAAGGGATAACTAAATTTTAGGAATAAGTGAGAAGAATTGTGAGAGTAAAAAGTACCGTGCTCAGTTTTTATTTTAAAATGGTATGCTTTGAAAGTTAGAGCGAGAACTTTAATTTCAACAGAGATTTCCAGATTCATATCTGTTAAAATTTTCTGGTCTGTTATATAATTTAAGGGTTATTTTTTTCAGAAAACAGACAGACCTATCCACAATTTTGGTAGAGAAGTGTCTTATAAATCAAAATGGACATAGGGATTTTATTGTCAAATGAGTTAGGCTCTGATTTCACACTTAATTTGTGTAAAAATACCAGAGCTCTATGCAGACAGGGAATTTAATACCCACAGATATCTACATTATTTGTTTATGGAAACGTGCAACTGCTTTCTTACATTATTTGCCTGGCTAATTTAATTTCAAAATCCAAACTAACAAATGCTAAGTGACAAATTTCCTGAATGGGGGGGAAGCATGTATGTGAGCTCACAAATAGCTAAAGTCCTGTATTTGCATATAAATTGTGCATGTAAGTGGATGTGTGGCATCAGTTTAGTTTGAAAAAAGTTGAGTTTAGGGTTCAGCAGAAGAGCAGACCCTTTAAACTCTGCAGTATTAATTCCACCTCTGTTGGATCCATCACTTCTCTCTAAGCCAAAGCATGAGGCTCTTTATGTTGGGCCATTTGACTAACGTGAGGTACCTGAGCACTGGAGCACCTGACAATGGAAAACCCACATCAAAAGCCTGTTAATGGGGTGAACCTTCATTAGGCTTCTCTGGGCTTGAAGCTGTAAGGGGAGGCACAGTCCCAGCCTGCAGCAGGAGGGAGCCGTGAGCCTGTGGGGCCAGGGAGGCACTGGAAGGCTTCAGGGGATGGGATTATCCCCAGGTAAATCAAACGTGAGCAACTGGGCACCTCTCATATGAGTATGATATGTGTCTCTATTAAATGGGAGGGGGTTTATATATACCTCATTGTTTCTTAAGAAAACATATTTTGAAGACCTCTAGTACACTGTGGAGTGATTTGTGTGTGTGTGTGTACGTGTTTTACATGTTTACCAGCTAGCAAGATTTTCACAAGGAATTTCATAAAGCCATTTGTGTATTTATTGTACGCTGAGCCCATGCCTGTAGTATCATGCTCTTTTTTCCTAGCTGGTTAAGAAGCAAGTTATTTGCTTTTGGCTGAGGGAATTTCTGGGAGTATTACAAAGGATTTTTTAAAAATAAAAACTTTCCAAGTGGATATTATTCCATTATTTTTCCTCAAGTGTAAACAGTTACATTTGGAATAATACAATAAGCTTTAATTTCCTAATTTTTATCCGTCACAAAGTTTCGTGTGTTCCAAAAAAACTATTTCCAGACATTGTTAGCTTAGATTAGTTATTCATTAGTAGCCAAAGATTTCTTTTTTCAGTATTGGCAATAATAAGTTTTCATCTTTTCCAGTAAGCTGCTTTCACATGCTGCATTGAATAAGCACTTTCTTCCTCTTCCACAAACCCTATACAAACCTTGAACATTATCTGCAAAGGATACTCTGGGTTATTAGAAAAGCAGAACATTTCCCTGCCTTTTTGAGTTGGGGTTTGGGTTTGGTTTTTGGGGTTTTTTTACTGTGATAAAGGATAATTGGATTTGGCCAGCAATAAATGCAACTTAGCAACTGTGTTTAGGGTAAGGTTTTTAAAAGGCCATAACCACCAGTTTCCCACTGAAGGACATAAGTAAATGTCCTGATTTTCGGAAGTACTCAGCAGTCAAGAGCTCCCTGGGGAATAAGGTCTCCTGCAGTGTACCGTGGTATTCCTTGCAGGGAAGCTGAGCATCGAATACTTCTTTGAAAATCTGTCTTGCTTCTTTTAAGGGTCTAACTACAACTTGAGCAGCTCTGAAAATTCAGCCCCAGTGGTACTAATCACTTCAGAAAATCTGGCCCTTAGTCAGACACAGCTAGCTTCAAAGGGTGAAAACTCCACTGGGCTTAGCTTCAGCTGCAAAATTTAATCATGGAGATGGTTTTCCCACAGTCTTTCATTTGTTTCTGGGTAAATTCGATATGGGATATAAATGAGGGTTTGTGCCTGTTGCAATGAAGAAAATGTGGTAGGTGATCCCAAATTTTCAGACCCTGAGGTAGATGGAGCTGAAGTTTTCATTTCAATCTAGGTTCTGTGTCTCTAGATGCTTGAGTTGATTCAATTTCATGTTATATTAATTGACTGTAAGACTCTAAAGAGCTAAGTACATTTGATGACTTTCTATAATAATAAGCTAGTTAATTTAAGTTAGGTTAATAACTACTGTGATTTAACATCTTATGAATTAAGAATTTCGTTTTGTTTTGTCTTTTAAAATTACAAGATTTACCTCAAAGTTTTCATTCAGTTCTCATGCAAAGTTGATCTTTTTATTGCTATCCTGCATCAGCAAAGTAAGATTAGAAGTTTGTTTTGATCCTGGAGTTATCCTTGTCCTTCCATACTCAAGGAACATCTCTGCTGCTCGGAGTTGTGTGCAAGCTGCATCTGGCTTTAACAGCAATCTTGCTTCCAGATCCCAGATGACTGTCTGGAGATTTAAGTCACCAAGCCTGCTAGAGAATACAGGAATAATCTTGTTCCCTTTCCTGTTCTGGCAAAAATTATTTTCCTTATGTATCCTACTTTATGCTGAAGCAGATTTCAATTTTTTGTGGTTAGCATTGTAAGTGATGCATTAATGTTTTTTCCTTTAAGAAACAGAGGGTGAGGTGAATTTACCCAGAAGCCTAAAGCTGTTATTTAAAGCCCCAGTGATGCAAATTGCTAAACTTGGTCATAACCTTGCAAAGCCTTGCTCTAGCTGTACATACCCAGGACCTGCAAATGGGAAGTGACCTGTGTGATAGGTGCTTCTATGAGCAAAAAGGGCCTTTCACCAGTTTTAGCCCTAGGTTTCATTCTTGGAAGCGATTGTACACCTTGAGAAAAGAGAAGGTGCTTCATGGGGTCCCCATGAATCACTTCCTTTTTGGTTCTTTGAATCCCTGTACAGCAGAGCTGTGTGGTTGTGCAGACCATTGAGCAGGCAGAGTGCAGGCAAGAAACATATTGGTGAAGCCTTTCAATTCTACAGCATTCCTGTGCAGAGCAACACTGAAATCCACAGCGTTTATTGTTTTCTTTTGGGTCAAACACCGACCTGTAGCTTAAGGTTCTCCTGTGGGAATCTCCCTCCCAGAGATCTCCAGTTCTTCTTACTCTGCTGCAGCATCTTACGTGTGCTCAACAAAAAAGTGATTGGCTCCCAGCAGCTTTTGTCTGTGAGGCCAGGTATTTATGGGAGCTTAGGACTTGAGCAGAGGTGGAAGAGAAGGGAAGTGTTGTGTCAGTGCAGTGCCGTGCTGCAGACAATGCCCTGCCATATCCCAGGGTTTCCTTCCCCCTCTGAGAAAGAAAGTATCATGTACTAGGGGTTTTTTTTGTTTCTTGGTTTAGGTTTCATTAGTTACGGTTAATTTTTTAAAGGAGATACTAGTTTTCCCTGTTGAAGCTTGTTGCAAAAGACTTTGTGTGCTAGGAGAATTTTATCTGAATATTTATTGAAGTTTCTGGCAGAGACTAACAGAGCTTGTGTTTCTGAACAATTCATTCTAGGTGCAGGAGGAGAGAAAAATCAAAATAGTCCAGTTTTGCTTTGAATTATAAGTAAGGTATTAAAAGTATCATAGGTATGCTTTAGGAGTTTTGCTGTGCAATTTCCACTAATATTAGTATCAAAAGATCACAAAAGAAAAAGCTGTTTCATTGAATGCCATTGCCTGTTCATGCTTTCTGTGTGTCACAAGACCTGTCCTTTAGATTTTAAATGCTTCTTGTCATTGATCTCAATTTAAAACAGTGTTGCTGGTAGCTTTTGCAATTCTTTATCTCATGTCTTTAAAATTCTCTATCTAAACATTCTCCTCATCTTCCAGGTTTATGTTACAGTTGTCAACTTGCTGATTTTTACTATGTGCTATTTCTTTTCCTACTCGGGGTTAGGTTTTAAGAAAAAAAAGAAATATATAATCTGTGTGTTTTATTATTTCCATTACGATAGCAGTGGAGCTTGGTGACATCTGAGGGTAAAGGAGCAACAATGACATGGGAAATTATGTTCAGAACCACACTGTAGTGATGGATTAAAATTCAGCCCTATCTGACTCAGCAGGCAGCAGTGCCTCAAATACGTGGCAGGTGATTCTTCTTCATTCCCTGCAGTAACAGAGAAGTTATTAGGTACCTTAAACCTGATACAACAGTTAAAACCTAGGAAAAGACAAAAATGTTTCAAATAAAAATAGCCAGTTAAACATCATGTGCCTTCCAGTCCCCCAATATTAACTTTGAGCTGTGTCCCAAAAGCTCCAGCTAGTAATTGGATTCTCCTGTAGAAAAGGAAGCTTTGACTTGCAAATGGCACCAGTGGTATGTGATGCTTGGGGCATCTTCTCCTGTAACCTGCTGCTGATTTCAAAGTCGAAGACTGAGGAGCAGTTCCTTCAGGTGACTATAGGCAGCTCAGGCTTCTGGGGAAAAGTGGGATAGATTATATAAACTAGTCTTCATTAGTAGCACTCAGCAAGAGAAACAAGGGCTTAAAGAGAAGGGATCAGGAGACAAGTGAAATGGAATTCAAGACTTTCATTAGTTGCACAGCACTCTGTTCGTTTTACAATAAATGAGATAATTACAAGTTGGATATATGCAGTGGGAGAATACGGAAGAGTGAAAGGGCTGAGATTTCACTTCAGTGTTGATTTCATGTAATCTAAATGTAATGTTAGTATTCTGACTAATTTAAATGCTTGATTGCACTTAGCTTGGTAAAATGATTAGGACTTTGCCGTACTGGATGTGGTCCAACTGGGACAGGCTGTTTGACAGGCTTAAAAATGTTCTGTGACAATTTAGCTGGGAAAAAGTACCACAAACTAGTTTGTGTTGGTACACGAGTCTTTTACTGTGGTTCAGTATTTGCAGTTATGAATATCTTTGGTGATCTCTGCTGTGGCCATGTTTTGATGCCATTGCTGGCTTTAGTAAACTTCTGGGTGATGCCAACTAAGCATTTCAGCCCCTGGTTTCAGGGGGGAGGGTGTCCCTGCATCTCTAGCTTGTCTAATGGCCCGTGGGCAACAACCAGCCAGCACAGAGACATCACCTGTGGTTTTCTTCTCTCCTGATCCAAAGACAGACACAAAATCAGGCCCTCACAGGTGGGCCTGGAACTATTTCTGCTTCTAATTGCTGTGCCTGGTAGCCGATGTCTGTGGGATGAGATCCAGCATGACACACGTTGCAGTTCTTCCATGGAAAAAGCAATGTATACACCCATCAACTGTTGAGTTGCTTAGCAGCAGACAGCAATTCATCCTTATAGTGAGGTATACTGCAGATATTGCAATTTCTAATCTTCCACAGGCATTTTTTTGGGAGATAGATATATTTGCATACTTCCTGATTCCTCACTTATTCCAAAAATAGATATCTATTTTGTATTACTGCACCCTTAATTTGAACTTTTATTTTGCTTACATAGTAATGAAATCTAGTTTACATAATAATTCTTTTGTTCCCTTGACAGTCCTTATTGCCTAGACATGCTGTTTTTTGTTACCTTACATGAACCATTAATTGGAATCTGATGTTCTTGGCAGGAGTACAGTCACAAATGACAGTGTCGTACATCTGTGCTTACTGTGAGAGGAGTGTCTCAATTTTAAAATGTGAGCAGAACCTCCAAATAAAATCAGTCTTAGTAAACAATTTCAGATATAGTCTGTTGTTGCAATATACAGGAAAATAAACAATTCTTCAAAAAGTAATTTTCGCAGAATATCACTGAGAGTCTCTTTTTAGGTGCCTAGGTATTAATATTTCATAGATTATTCTCTACACTTCTTTGAGCAAATGACCAGCTTATGCTTTACAGTGTTACAGCACTGAGTGCGACAGGGTCCTGTTCCATGGCCAGGCCTCCAGGATATAACAGTAAATAAAAGGAGATATCCACACAGCTGCTGTGCCAGCATTCACATTTTTTACTCTTCATTTAATCTAAGTACAAAACAACATCATGGTTATTGTTGAAAACAAGGCATTAATTCTTTAGCTGCAAAATACTGGGAAGTTTCCTCCTTACAAAGAAGAAAATCCATTAAAGGCAGGAGTTTCATACCAATGAATGACAGTGCAAGACTTTGCTGCCAACAGGGTTTGACTTGGTGGAAAATGGCAATGTCCTTGTTTCAGACCTGTCACTTTTTGTTTGGAGGGTGGTGGTGTTTCAATCGCTAAAAAAATCCTCAGTTTGTTCTAGTTTTCATAAACAACTGAAGCAGACTGAGAGCTGAGAACTGTCAGCTCCTTGATGGCTGTGGTGAATACCAAGACAGTCATGAGTGTCATTTGGGATGCTAAAGCCATCATTTAATGTGCATTTTAATCAGTGCATTTCTCAAAAGATGGGATTTTGTCATCTCCCTGATTTGATCACCTTCCCCATTCAGCTCGTTCCCTGTCCCAGTTCATGTCGTCCTTCAGCCTTGGACCAACTGGGACTGGGGCTGATCTCTGCTCAGGCATGGCCACGTACATAGGATAGCCAGAACCTATCTCTCTCTTCATTGACCCACTGGTGTCCTGCTTGCTGTCTTTGAAAAGCTGAGCAGTGTTACCCTTTCTCTAAAAAGCCCCTTAGAGATGCTCTCATAGAAGAGACGTAGCTGCTGCCGTTTACACAGTGACTTCGGTGGCTGCAAAATCCAAAGATCTGGAGATGAAATCGATAGCCACAATAACCTAGAGTTGAGGTAGGATGGGGAGAATATTAAAAAGACCTCAAGGGCCCACCACGCATTGCTGACAGCCTGGGGAGGCTGTGAAGGAACTTTCCAAATGTGAATCCACAGGTCTTGCTCCTCAGATGTAATTGTGTTACTAACTTCTTGAAGGATGTACTAAAAGGAGAATCAGAGTCCAAGCAGAGGTATCTGAAGTGGGCATCACTTCATCGTCACACCTGGCTGCAAACCTCATTTGTTTTAAGAAGAGGCAAAAAAATGCAGATGCCGTGCTGGGTCTGCCTCCAGAGGATGTTTGCCATTGTTTTCCTCGCTGCACATTCATCTCTCTAGCATCTGTCTTGGATTGACTGCTTCAGAAGAAGGCATTTACAAGTAGAATTGAAGTGAAGTATACTTAAAAGCCAAATATGGGTTGTTTGTTGTAAAGCAGCCGATAGATAGTTGGCAAGACACCAAAAGGTCCAGACACTAATCTAATTGTTTACAGCTCATGGCGAGATTATTCCACAAGATCGGATGCCCTCATTTTCTTTACACATTACAATGAATGTGTGAGATGCCAAACCCCATGGGGCAGCAGCAGAGAGAAAAATGGCTCCATTTCAGTGCAGTTATTGTTTCAAGTTTGGAAATACATTGATCCTCTTTGAGTTTTGATAAGAATATAAATGTAAAGTGCCTTGCTAAATATCAGAGTATTCTTGTTTCCAGGCCTCAGTAAAACAAAATCATGGGAGTTTTTTTTATTTCAGTGTAATATTATGCTCTGCAAAATTGAGATCAAACACATGAAATAAAATGTATGGAATGAGCATATGTGAAATGTGAAAATGGACAGGATGCCCTTGTTGGCTTGGGAGGGCAAGCAACTGCTCCAGAAAATGGGCAAACCTACCCATGGGTGTCCAGGGTGGTGACCTCTGAAAATCTTGGCTGCTGTAAGTTGCCATGCATTGGAACAGAAAGGAAAGAAGCAACACCAGTGTTGCTTGGGTGGCTGGTGAGAATGGAACAAACACCACCGAGTAGCTGTTGTAAGCAGGGTTTCTGTGAAATAGGCTTTCTCTTAGCTGAAAGTGGAGCTCAGGATGCTGTGGGACTCTATACACTTTGAAGATTCGGTGATTCAGAATGCTTCAGTAAAACAAGAACACGGGTGATGTGCAGGGTGTGTTCCTGCCTTGCCCCCTGCACTGCCTGGTGGGAGTGCAGGAGCCAGGCCACGATGCCCTGGACGAGCACTTTGTCCAGGAGAAAGCAGGTTCCATCCTTCTGATACCAGTTACACTGCTAATGATCCTGAAAGGAGTTGCCTCTTCTGCTGGAAAGGAAAACCACTGTGGCTTTCACCAGAAGCAAGGTTTGGGAATGCTACCTGGAGACCAGGTACATAACACCATGGTCCTGCAGGCCTGTTACCTTTCTGACGTACAGGCTGAGTGGGAAAGTGTTCGTGATCAAAGTGTGTGTGTTTCCAAGCTGGTGGGCCTGTGAGATGTTTTACTGGTCATCATGATATTTTGTTGATGACATTTTGCTACAGTTGCAAAGAAGTCTCAAAAAGCTAATGGGATTGAGATATATTTATTCTGATGTTGCAATACCTGGCACATTTGGGGGAAGAAAATTAATATCCTGAACTAGTCTTTGCAGTGTTTCTAATTCCTTGACTAAGCACGTCCTCATATATCATTTTACTTTACCAGCTTTTGGGAAGAAGAGAATGTTTTGCTAGTCAGGACTTGTTTTGACTTAGTTTTTAATAATATCAGTCAGCACCATGTTGCCTGAAAGTCTGAATCTGACAAAAGTTTAGTTTTAAATGGGCTGCTTTTATGAGGTCATGTGTAGACTTATTGCTCCTGAATCAAGATTATGAATGTGTAGTTTTCAGAACACTCAGTGAGAATAAGCATTTGCATATCCTTGGAGAAATTGGTCTCTCCTGCATAGTTCAGCCATGATGTGGAAGGGCCATTTCAAGATTTGCATGTTGCTTAAATATCGTACTTTGCATGGGAGAGTTTAGAAAGAAATAATACAATTCTTTTTTCTCCATAATGCAGTATTTCTCCCAAGGTAGAGAGTGACAGTACCAAGCATACCCAAAGCTAAGATTTCTGTGGTGCAAAAAACAGTTTGGGTGTTGAGTTGAAAGCTGGTTGTGGCTGTACGGGAGGGACTGATGAGGGACAGGTAACTGTAGAGCACAGTTTCAGTCCTCTGCTTCCTGATTATTTTTGGTATTTTGGGTCTGTTTTTGGAGCAGACAGCATAGGAGGGTCACCCCAGATTGCTCTTCTGTCTGTTAGAACCAGTGCTCGTTCCGCAGGGAGTGGAGCGCATTGACGTGCCGGGGCTGAGGAGCCTGCGCACTGCCCGCAGCCTGGAGCAGGGCATGGTGCTGACCGTCGAACCAGGCATCTACTTCATCGACCACCTCTTGGACCAAGCCCTCCGTGACCCTGCACAGTCCTGTTTCATCAACAATGATGTCCTGCAGCGCTTCAGAGGATTTGGTGGGGTGAGTAATTCTTAACTGGATGGTTTTTTTGGATATTGATTTTCCATTTGTTTGCCTTTACTTTGTACTTGAGAAGAAATACTTTGGAAATCGTAATGTATTGCACATAGGACTGTTCTGAGGCAGCACTTGGACCATTTGACCCTGCAGACAAACTGAGGGAGTTTTGCTATTTTAAAATGCTATTTTATGCTTGTGATATCTGATTAACCATAGACCCATGTTTTTCCATTGCTTGAAATACCTTCTGTCAGCACTGTACAGTGACTTGCCAAGTAGGTGTTTTGTCTTATGTGTGAAACACGGATGTTATGAAATACGAGACCGAGATCCATATTCCAGAGTTAGCTTCTTTGACAGCAGCACAGTTCGGTGCTCCCTCCCAGGGCAGAAGAGCCTGATGCTGTTTAAATCAGAAAGGCAGTAGAGAAAAACACCAATAATTGGCTGTTACTGGAATATTGCCAGAGCAACACAAACCTTCCCTGTTTTCCAAGTGAATGACTGATGATCTCCCTGAGCCCCCGTGCTCAGCGCATCGTGCTGCCCACTCGGACAGTGGTGTGCATGGGGCAGTTTGGCTGCCTCAGGAGGTGGTCACAGCCGGGGTGATGCTTCCCATGTGAGCAGCTGCTGTGCAAGCAGAGGCACCTTGTTTCTCTACGTTCTCCGGGGCACATTTCCCATTCAAAGCCACCGCCCTCACTGAGTGTTCAGCAGTTGCAGTGGCTTCCAGTGGGTTTTCATTTGGGCAGGGCAAGCATTTGAAGGGTGCTGCATTGTTCTCCAAGCTTCCGAATTCATGCATAGAGAAGATAAAGCAGACAGCCACAGTGCCCCATCCTCCTCATGGCTTTTCTGCTAAGTCTCAGCAAAGCTAACAATCATTGGCAATGGCAGCAATTTTCTGGTATGAAAAGTCACTCATTAGGAATTGTCTGCTGCTGCCATCGACTAATTTATCACTGTATGCCAGCCATGAGAGGGTAATTACTGTAATGCTTTTGGTCTGAGCTGGCTTTGAACCACCAGCCCCAACAGGAACGTTGTGTGTGCCATCACTAGTTGTGTGAGGCAGCCGTGCTGCTGGGCAGCTGCCTGTGGAGGCTCCCCATGTCATGTCTGTGCAGCTTTATCGAGAGTCGTGGGACTTTACAGGTATTTCATTCACTGCTGAGGTTTGGGACATTATCTGTTTCTGTGTTTTTCTTTATCAAGACTTGCCAACCAGCCAACTGAGATAGTGGTGAATGAAAGGCAGCTAGCTCTGCCTTTTCTAACTGTGAGCACATTCTATATGGTATCATGCACTGAAGCGTATTTTATAGGAATGCTGTAACACACTTCATAGCTTGACACCACAACAAACCCAGGTTTAACTGTCTTCACTTTCCTTGTAAACACTCTGTGGGAGTTTTTCGGCAGTTGAATTGATTCCTGGTGAGCTTTCTCTGGAAATGCTCAGCAATGTCTGTGTTTTTCCATGACTTGTTGTGAATGCCTGCTCCAGCTCTGCAGCTTGAGGCTTGTACATGGCTCACCTGCTGCCTGTGTTTGTGTGGAATAGGAATGACAGCACAGGATCTCTACTTTGGTTGTAAATATCTGGATCAGACACTTTTGTTCCGAAGATTTCAAGCAAAGTCTAACTTTCTCCCCTGTTTTTTGCTTAGCTTCCTGTAATGATGACTTGTAAGGAGAGCTAGCCAACAAGCTTTGCTCAAAGGGGGAGCTGCCCAAAAACGATTGAGCAAAAATCTAAATCTCCAGTCCCCCTGTGAACAATACATTTTACTTAGAGGGGGAAAAAAAAATACACAAATACTCTGAGCCAGATGTTGTCACTTGATTTTGTCCAGGAGAAGAAAAGAAATAAAATGTGAGACTGAAGTACATATGAATATTTCTGAATTCTACACAGAAGCTGAATTATAACACAACCAAAATTATTTTTTCCATTTTTACAATTATAACTTGATTCTGCCTAAATTGGAGATGCAATTTGTGCATTGCTTAGTTATCTGCATGCTGGTTCATTCTTGTTTACCCAAAATGAGTGAGTATTTCTCTCAAAAGCATGTCAGAAAACTTTATCTCTACATGATTAAAAATGATCTTGTCAAGCCCAGTTTTTGCTGGCAAATATTAATAGTACAGGGACTAGTAATGGTGTCGGTTCTGTCTCTAGAGCTTACTACAGCCAGTCCAATCTTCCTTTAATTTTGAAAGAAAAATGCATTCTACAAAAGGAAATAAGTAGTCCATTTCCCTCTGCAGAGCTCAGCTCTAATTAAAATGTTCTTCATTTAGTTTAGTTTCATTCACTTCAAAAATGAACTTAGATTAACCAAAGTAACACCACTGTAATTCTGAGTACGACTGTCTGCACAGTGGATTTGTGGATTTTAATGAATTCACCTTGAATTCATGTCTTTTGGAAGCTCTGGATAATTCTCTTGATTGTGGCAACTCTCTGCATTGAGAAGAAAAGCTCTTTGGCCATGTCAAAAAGGGAAAGACTGTGGCTATTTATTGTCATTCATGCTGCCTAGTATTAGCCATAAAGAGATTGTGAAAGGAGCAAGAACAGGAAAGAATGAGAGACGAGAGGAGTTTTTCCCTCGCGCGCTGTGCGTTGCTGCAGGCGTGCGGGCCTGTGCTGCAGGCAGCAGCACACACTCAGAGCCGGCCTGTGGGCAGCCCAGCCTGCCTCCTGTCCCACAGGCATACAGCCTGCGTGGCTGTGCCTGCTGCATGGGGACCTCAGCATTTGGGCTTTTACCAGATAAGAGCTGTTCTGGGCCAAACACAGGTCCCTCTGGAGGGATGCAAGAAGTTTTGCTGGGGTGTCTGCTTTTGAGAGCACGGGCTGCCCTGTCTGGAGCCCTAAACTCTGTACTTGACAGCTGTTGAGTTCAATCCTTCACTATCTTCCTCAGCCAATTTTGGGAAGTCATTTAGTCACATGTACTTCAGTTCTCTATCTGCAAAACTAAGGTCCAATCTACTGAGGTCATAAGTTCTGTGGGGCAAGGGCTGCTGTTGGGTGCTGGCGTGGTGCCCGTCCCAGGGCACCTCTGCTCTGCCTGGACTCTGCCCACGCCGCGCTCGTAAACATAGATGTGCAAACAGAGGTACATGTATGCAGTTGTATATATTGCTCAGGAAAAGCAGATGATTCCTCAGGGAAGGGGAAATACTGACTTCAAATGCTGCCCTGTAGGGTTTGACATTGCCATTCTTCATGAGCTGATTACGGATTCATGCAGTTTAGATGAAATTTTCTCAAGGACACAGTAAACACTGTTCAGTCTTTTTCAGTCTCTGTTCAAGCTTTACCTTTCCCTAAGACTTGTAGAGCTAGCATTAGACTTAATATGTGAAAACTCTATGCAACTTAGAAAAAATGCTGAAAGACAGCAAAATGTTAAATACATTATTTTCTTTCATTTGCAGATTTTTCTCATTTAGAAGTTAAATAGATTTACAAAGCCCAGGGCCTTGAAGATCCGCTAGTGCTACAGTATTTTTCAAAACAATAGTGTTTCCCTTACTCGGGAACAAATGTTAAATCCAATAGAAAGCAGGATATTTAATTGCTTCTACCTTTGATTCACAGAGGCATGCAGTTGTTTCTGCCTTGATTTGGGTTATTCTCAGAAGTTTCTGGGTTTACAGTGAATATGTGTTGTGGAATGAAATAGTTTACTAGGCAATAAATATTACACTCTTCTGCTTTTTAACATTTCATATTATGCAGCAGTCATAATGCTACACAGCATTTTTTGGAAAAGTTTTCATTAAAAGAGCAATTGTCATAATGAAATATACAACTTTCTTTAAAGTCCTTGTAAGGAAAAGCGATAGTTGTAGGCAACCCAAGAACAGCAACTAGTTGCTTATAAACCTTCTTTAACTCTTTTCTCTCAAGTTGTATAATTAACATAATTAGGTTAAACTAAGAGCAGTTATTTCTAACCTGTATTTAGCTTCTAGTTTATTGCTTCTTTTTGAGCCTGGATGAAGGGACTGTGTGCCTGAAGCTTCTTTTTCCAGCCATATCAGTTGATCTAATAAAACACACCGTCTCACCCTACTAATCTTCATCTTCTTTTATAAAATGTTTATATATGGACCTTTAAAATAAAGTGTATCTGATCTGAGGATTTGCTTGTGAATAAGAAGAGGGAAGACTGGCAGCATGAGGAGTCATTGTGTAGCACAGAGCCTATTAGCCCCTACCGAAAACATTTTAGCAACAGAAAAGTATCACCACTGACCCTGTAATGTACCAGCCTGTCCCTGGGTTTGATGTGAGAGCAGCTCTATTTCCTAACCAGTCCCCCTGAAATACAGAAGTCAAACCCTGCTTGTGGCAAGTTTGCTCTATTAAAAGTTACTCATGAGTCGATGGTTGAGGCGAAGTGAGTCCATTGGGCTACATGCATCCACCTCTGTAAGATACTAGGTGTAAAACTAGGCACATGGATCCTCTGGCCAGACCAGAGCACGTGTGCTAGTTTACTCTGTGGGGTGGCATCTGTAGCTCATGTCCTGTCATCATTTCCCATGTGTGTCTCCCACTCTTACGATCTTGCAACACTAGCATTTCTACTTTCCACAACCATAACCAAACAAATGCTCAATAGATTAAAAAGTGATCTTTTTTAATCACATCTGGGATCTGTCATTGTGCAAATCTGGACTATTTAAGTGGCCAAAATAGTTTCTTGATTCTCAAAAGCCTTATATATATATCATCATCCAAAAGAAATGAATGAGTGCTACAACCCCCTTCCCTTGGAAGATAACACAGGAGGCTCTGGGGAGCATGACTGTATTAGTAAGTCAGGACAAAGTGCGAGGCTGTATATATAGCTGACAGCAGCCCTGGTGTTTAACCCCTATGCTGTCCTTGGCTGTGCCCGCACAGCCCTGCTTTGGGACAGAGTTGAGTCCATTCAAGCCACATGATGGTCTGCTGCTGGTGTTAGGCAGTTGTGCAATTGGGTCTATATAGGCAGATCATGCTACTATCCTTGATGAGAAAAAGGCATTTTAGGGACAGTCTTGGTATGCCTGGCCACTTCACATTGCAGGAGTGCTTTTGGAAGTATGCCATTGCACACTTGAAAAGCAAAGCCCCCCCTGGGGCATTTGCAGAGCGCTCTGAAAGCTGCTGAACCTCACACCTCAGTTTGCTGTTCCTTTAAGCCATGTCCAATTACAAACCACTCTGTATCTCTGAAACGAGCAGTGGTTTTGAACAAAGAGTCTGCAAACAGGGACAGCTCTGAGAGCAAGTTTCATAACCACTGTCCCCCACTGGGAAAGGCAGTCCCAAGCCAGTGAGCCTCGCCAGGCAGATCCAGCATCTTTTATCCATTTGGACAGCAGACAAGACCAAATACCGGGCTCTCCTGTAGGGAAGGTTTTGCAGGTCCTCTGAAGCTGCTTCTTGCTGCTGCTGAGCTTAAGCTCAGGGTGAAGCTTGGAAGGTGTGAAGGAAAAGAGCAAATGAAAAACATTCCTCCTCCTTGCCTTCCTCTGCACTTTTTTTCAAGCAAAGGAAAACTGTGCACTGAGACTGAAAAGTCTGTCTTCTCTATTATAGCAACCATCCATTTCAGGTGAGATTCATCCAGGCAGAGAAATGGTTAGAGCCTGGAGAAAGAGCTGGAGCTTTCCTAGGACTAATGAGTGAGGCCCGATGAGAGCAGTGGGTCTGTGTGCCTCCAGCTACCTCCCAAAACCCATTTGCAGTTGCTGGTGTGACAGTGCTGGCTCTCCTGCGTTTCACAGCAGTCCACACCTGTGCATTGATTATGTGATCTCCTGACAATGTTTCTCCTATATGATGAGTTGCTGTGTGTGGCATTCAGATTAATGGGTTTCCCCATCCTCCATCATTTGGGAACTCTCAGTTCCCTGGCTTCAGTGGCCCCAGCACCCCCCTGCACTCTCCTCATATCTTCCTTCTCGCCGCCCTCAGCTCTCCCTTCCTGGACTCCTTAGCCAACCCCATCTCTCTGTCAATCCTGACTCGCTCCACTGTATCTTCCCTCAGCTCATTTCATCATGCCAACTCCACTTTCCAGCTCCTTCCTCATCTGAATTTTCTCTTGTGGCCTAGATAGGGCACATCATTGACAAATGCCTTGTCCTATATGTTCTTCCCCCTCCTTCTTAGTCTGACCTTCGTCTGCTCTGCTTTCAGCTCTATCCATCCTCTCAGACTGCTGCATTATTGGTTCAGACATGAAACACTGAACTGGAAAACACCAATATTTTTTTCCTTTTTTTTTTTTTTGCTAACCTTACTGGTTAAGCAGATGAATTGTAGCTGGTACTTCTGTGTGGCAGATACACTGGGGAATTTCAGCTCAAGCAGCTGAAGGTTTGTGAAGCCGGCAGTGCTCAGGAAGAGGCTCTCTCCATAGGCAGAATCAGCTCTAGCTTTGGCTGGTTTCTCCTCTTCTCTCAGACTCACTTTTGCACTAAACAGTTTTATTTTCCACTCAACACTGTGCCCAGCTCCAATTACATTGGTGTGCTTGCCAGCATGATGCTTTGGCTTTAACCATGACACCAGATCCATCCCCTGGGTTCTGGCACTGTCGCAGTGCTTGCCTGATACCAGGAGGTCTTTGGCAAGGGCCGATATACCCAGCCAGGCTGTGGCCAGGCCCAAGACTTAGCAGGACAGATGCTGAGGGCTGCTGTTATGAGACAGAGAGCAGGATTCACCTTTAGATGGAATGCAACCATCTCGTGAATCCTTGGGATTATTTTTTGCTCAGCTAGCTACATTCAAAGCAATGAATCTAAAAACCCACCCTGGTAAAATCTGTTCAAGTGCATAAAGCTGTTCAGTGTGTTGCTGACTTCCTCTGGGCAGCAAGGCACTGGCCTTTCAGGCACACCAAGTGTCAAGAGTCTCACGGCTTTCAAATTTACAGCTGTCTAAATCAAATGTGTGAACTCAATGGAGTTTGTTTATTTAATTCCGCTTTATAATACGCTTAACTTGATACCAAGTAAAATAAATAATCTGGCAAAGACATCATTAAACAGTTTAATAAGGACTGGATGACTCATTTTGTTTGAACAAATAGATTATTTTGCAATCAGAAGTATAAATGTTAACCAGCTTTATTTTTAGTTGAAAATGTCAAGAGGTCAGAAACAATTAAAGGAACTGTAAGGTGGGAGTCCCCAGAGTTTGTGTTCTCTTGGATTTACACCTTACTAAAATTGCTTTTATTGCAGCTTAGCGACTTACTAACATTTTTCTGATAAGATAACGGGAAATGACTGTGTAGGCATATTTACTGGTAAGAGGAGACTAGAGTCAAATAGAAATGGAGCATACTTTTCATTTTAACAGAACAAGAGCTGGAAAACTGAGAGGACCTGCTTTTTCCTTGCATGGTTTGAAATGTAGTGATCGTATTTTAAAAGGAATGTCTGACCTGCTTAGGACAGCTCAAAATTCAGTGTTCTGAATATCAGCTACCAGCTAGTTCATGTTGCAGTTACTCCTCTGACGGTTTATTGTGTTTAGAGAAAAAAGAATGTGACATTTAAGAGCAAAGAGCAGCTCACTGTGGCTTAGCAACAGGAACGCTTTGAGAACAGGCACTTGGGGCATCAGGAGGCACCATTGCTGAGCCTGTCTCTAGCAAGGCTCAATGCAAATTTAGGGGAGAATGTTCCTTTGCTGTTCCTGTTGTCAAGGGTTGACATTTATTGTCCTTGTGCATTTGTGCAGCATAAGCTCACCGAGCAGCATCTCGCTCAGCCCGTCCCGAGGCACCACTCAAGTCACCTGTGAGGCCGCTCTGCCACGGCACCGTGGAGCTTGTGTGGCCCCAGGAGGGTGACAGGGGATAGTGGCCCAAGGGGAGCTGGACCCCAGACAGCCCCGTGCCACAGTGCTGATGGTGACGGGCAGTTCCAATGCTTGCAGCGTGTGTTGCTGTGCCTGGTGTTGCATGAGCACCACCGACTCAAACGCACCTCATGCTCCCACTAACGCTCACAGCCAGCTGGGATACCCTGGTAATCCCATGTTCTCTGTAACAGGTCCGGATCGAGGACGACATCGCAGTGACAGCCAGTGGAATGGAGCTGCTAACATGCGTCCCACGTACTGTTGAAGAAATAGAGGCTTTCATGGCAGAAGGCCAAAGCAGTGCCAAGTCATTTGACTGCCTCTCCACCCAAAAGCAGTAGACTTCAGGATGATACTCGCTGTCTCACACTAATCAGTCATCGTTCTGATTTAATACTGCAGCATATAAAATTAAGTGCATCCAATTCTTAATAGCAAGAGAGGTAGGCAGGCTATTATCCGGAATGATTCATTCACTAAAAATTAAGGTAGAAAGCTTTAGCATTTGATATGCAAGTAACTCAGTGCTGCTCCTTGCAATCAGCAGTTTACATTACCAAGTGCCACCTGAGTAACCCTGCTCCATTATCAGTGGGGCTTATACTTCTGTCAAATCTCAGCTCAGACATATGTTGCAATTAAAGCTGGGTTTTGATGATTGTGACTCTTTAAAATACCAAATGGATTCTCTGAATGCTGTCAGCAGTTGCAGCAATATGAGTTCTTTTTTTTAAACTTTATCACAAGTACGGCAAAAAACACGGAAGAAAAATCATCTGTTCTCAGTAAACACTACGGCACGTCTTTCTTATTTCAGTATCAATGGAGTAAGCAGAATCAGGTTGTCATTAAACATCATCCTTGGCATTACTTATGCTCACAATTTTGTGATCATTATGCTCTTCTGCTCCTGTTCCTGCTTTGTTATCTGACCTTTCTACCACTTAGTGCTCTGGAAATTTTGACCCTTCATTAGCCAGATTTTTTTGCTCTGGGTAGTGGGTGTATTGATCCTTCACACACAGCCCAATGCTTATTAGATTTGTCCATCTATTTTTTTTTCCTTAAAAACACGGATTGCTGTGGTGTTCACAAGCCTCGGAAATTGCCAGAAGGGGAGTCTCTTTGCTTTGGGGCTCAGGGTCATTCAGCAGCATATGCTCTAAAGAATGATAGTTATTTTTAACTGTAGAGTGTTAGCCAGTTTGGAAAGAAATCGTGTAGATTTTATTTGGATACTCCACAAACACATTAATAATGATCATTAAATGATTTTCCATTCATGCAGGATTTAAATTACCCAGAGAAGCCTTTCTTTCCTGTAGGTGTTCAGCAGCCTGCAGGAGAATAAATACACTTCTTGCATCATAAAATAGTGCTAGTTGCTGCAACTACATGAAAATAATCTTGCTCACTTTATGAACACATCAAAACTCCTGTTCAGTCTTCAGGCTCCATTGCACAGTTTAACTGCAAAGCCACTTCAGAACATGTCTCTGCCATGTCAGGGAGAGCTGAAGTCACAGCAGGATGTCAAGGCCTTTCTGGGGCTCACTGCTTGCCAGATGAGCATTTTCCTGCTGTGAAGGGATTGGCTGATGTACGGTCTCAGCTTCTTGGTTCCTTTGCTTACTCCCTGAAGCTGGCACGCAGGCGCTGGGACCAACACAATATGGGCTTGGCTAGTGTCAAAAACTACCATGTTACTGCCTTTGTGCCCCTTACCTGGGACTGGATTTAGGTCTGAATAATTTCCTTAAAAAGTGACAAATGTGTTGCTTTATGGAGAGCTCATTTTTCTACTTGGGTTGATCTGTGTGATAAGAACCTGATCTTTACCATTTTAACCATTCCTAAAAGCTTGGTGGCCCATTGCTAAACAGGAATCTGCATGTGGGAGACTAAGACACCTTCTGAAATGATCCAGGGACTTCATTCCGGATGTTTAATGTCACTTGATTAACAAATAAGCCTATTTACATTTTTTAACGTTTGCTCAGAACTGGTGTGTAAGAGGTAAGTGCGGGAGGTCTCGATGTGAAGGGACGAGGAGAGTGTGAGATCAGCAGCTTGTATGTGCAGCTGTACTAAGGCTTCCTTCTGTGGTGACTGCAAGTCTTATTCTTGTGCAGCAGATATAAGGCTTTGTTTTGGTAGCTTTGCAGACAGGAGAGCACAAAAACTACACTGGCACTGCTCCGGACTTGCCTTCCCCTAAAACATGGCAGGTCTTTTCAGTCTAAGACAGTGCTCGTGGCCTCAGCCTTGTTCCTTCCAGGTCCAAGTGCTTTCCTGTGGCGTGCTCTGAGCACACCCATGGGATCACTCCCTGTTTTGGGCGCTCCGAGACCGGCTGTTGCTGGCACTCAGTAGCACTCACCATTTTAAAATATCACTTTGCAGGTTTTCAAAACAGAAAAAAAAGAGGTTTGGAATCGTTTCAACTGAGCTGTAACCCCAGTCTAGTTAACAGGCCTTTCAAATACTGGGCTCTGCTGCTGCAGAACAGGTCGAGCAATCTGATGTGCTGCAGGAGGCAGAACTGGTTCTGCTTCGACATGTACCAGCGAAGTGCCGCTGCGGCGGTTCCGGGGGAGGCACTCGCTCCCGTCACTGCCTGCTCTGCTCGCTGCTTGCCCCAGACACGGATGTGTTTCAGTCAGGGATGGTGCAGTCTCCCATTTTCCTTCATAACCAGGCCCATGAGCTTGGTGATTATAAATGTAATCCTTCCTTCCAGAAGTTTATTCTGTAATTCCAGTAACTTTTTTACACTTGGGCAAAAAGGGAATTAGAACTTTTTTCTAACCGGGCAGGGCAGGGCAGGGTGCTGGCTGGGAAGGTAGCCTTTAAAAAAAGGCAAAGTGACACTGAAAACACTTAGAATATATTAGTGGGGGAAAATACAGGTTACAGCAAAGTTTCTTTTTTATTGTTAGGATATTTTAGGCTGCTAGGTATCATGTTTTCCCAAATACCTCTTCCCTTTGGTGCAGACTCAAATACAATGGGACGAAAATAACAGAAAGAGTGTGTTACATTGAACAAGCCTGTGTGTTCAGAAAGGTCTGAGCACTTCTGAATTGATGTATTTAAATTGCTTCAGCTCCTTGGGGTTGGATGCACTCTGGATTTATCTGCCATGCCAACCATGCTGCTGCAGCTCCAGGACATAGTTAAAAGTGGTAGAGCATCCTGCTGCTGGTGGAGGCTGGAGTAGACCCGTTCTTAGTAGTACAGTGAGAGAATGGGAATAAGGACTCCTGGTGAAACGTGTATTACTGTAATGCTCCTCATAGGGACAAGCACTGTGTTCTGTCACAGTCCAGAGTTGTTAAGAAAAACATGTGAAAAGAAAAACTTTCACTTTTAGAGGCCTACACTAAAAATTTCTTGTGTAGTTATATAGTTATTCCAGCCCTTCTTTAGGAAGAAGACAAGTCACCCAGGTATGGGTGTTCTCCTTCCCTGCTGAAAGAAGAGACTGCTCCTCTCTCCTGCACCAGAGTAGGTAAACAGTTAACAAGTGAGATGCTTTCAGGTCATCTTTTTCCTTGTAGATGCTCTGTGCCTTCCCCCCTTTAAATGCAGTATATTTTGAGTCTAATTTTGGGTTTTGTTTTTTGTTAAATCGGGATTCAGACAAAACTGTAATGAGTTTCTGATTCTTTTCCATTGAGTAAAAACCTGAGTAGAAGACAGGAATAGAAACTGATGCATTGAGTTCTCAAAGCTAGCTGCTTGCAGTGGGCATCTCTGCATTTGAGGGAAACAGAGAAGGGACAGGAAAAATCAGGCCAGCACTGGAAGCAAAAGGTTTTTTATTAGCTTCTGATATTTCAACCCTACCTACTTAAGCTGTAGCTAGAACCAAAAACATATCTTTGTAAAAAGACTACCATAATCCAAAACAATCCATAAAAGTTTTGTGCATGTATTAAAAGTTTAAATTCAGAAACAACTTTTCAAGGTTTTGTTTTTTAACAGCATCTTCATAGAGATAATACCAAATTCTCTTCCTAAGTACAGATACAAGGCAAACAGGCATCCTACAAAATCATCTATGGAAAAAGGTAGTGTAGGAGGGAAATTAAGACAGTGTTATAGTCCACTAGCCAGACACACAGGTTAAATGTAACACAACCATACCATCAATGAAATATTTAAAAATGAAAATAAATTAAGGTTACATCAAAGTTCCTGTTTCACTTGTATTGTTCAAATCCGCAATATAGTACATACCACTGCACTATGGATCATGGCAAAGACTTAGCACTAGCATTAAAAAAGTTGGAATAGAAAAACTTTTATGAAAATAAAACAAGACCGAAGATATTTATCATACCAACTGTATGATAGCTATTGAAGCAGTTATTCAAACTAGGGCCATTTATTTTTTAAAGTGACTGTGAATTTCTGTAAGATCTCGGCTGCACATCTGAACAGCCATGAAAATACGTTCTGGCTGAACAGATGCTGTCTTACCCCTCTCATTGCTCAGCCAAGCTGCACGTTTTGTTCACCCTGATACCTGCACCCCAGAATGCAATTCTGCAGAGCACAGGGTTTTTGTAGCAGTTTGATGCATTCTGAAAACCAGAATCTTGTTCTCATAAGGCCCCAGTCACCATATGAGCAATGTGAACACAAGCTTTGTCCGTATGCTGCTTTACCTCTTGTACATGATGCTTCAGACTCATTTGCCATTTAGAAGCCAGCTGCCTGGATATACTATCATAGTATACTGCTATTTTTCTAGAAAACATCAGTAAGCATCGCAGCTCACTATTACTACACCCTCCCCATTAACTATAACCTGACAGGAAAGACTTAAGTGGTGCTTTACATGACTTGCTCTACAGATTCAAAGTAGCCCACCAAAAATGAAAGCAAACACCCTTCACAGCCTTTGCACTTTCGTAATCCGTAATGGAGAAAACAAAGGGCTTAAATACACTAAAAGGTATTTAAAAGACATTATTTCCAATTATGACTTTCTGAAACTGCAGTGAACCATCTTACTGGACTCCTCCCATTTATGCAGACTATAAGGTAAGTGAATGTTTCTGTGAAAATGCTATTTCTCTAGTATTCCTAAGCTCCTTGTTGACTATGAATTTAGATCTGTGTTTGCTAGATAAATCTTTCAGAGGAGAAAAATACTTAAATACCCTACGCAGTTTCTGGTTTAATTGTATCAAACCTTCAGTGTTAAACCTAAAAGGAAAAAAAATCTCCACAAAATCATCTCCACAAAATGATGGTTAAAAGAACAGTTTTTGCTTGGTTACTGCACGGGTGTTGCCCACAAGCTGCATCTCCAGAGTTCATTTCATAAGGTTGCACCAGCATCTACTGTCCACTGTTTTCTGGATTTGTTGTGGTGGTTTCAGTGCCAACAGGTTGCACATTGTCTGCAAGATTGTGCGCGTGCTCAAGGAACAAGTCTTTCAGTACACTCAGCTCCTTGGTCAGGAGCTTAATTTTTGCCTCTAAACGTTCATTTTCCTCCTTGAGCTGGTTGACCCTTTGCAGCGTGTCCTGTGCTTTCTGCTTGCTTTTTAACCGGCTCTTTTTCACTGCCATGTTGTTCCGCTCTCTGCGCTGCCGATACTCATCACTGTTTCTATCCACAAAGGAATTTTTCTTTCCCTGTTTGCTTGGAGGCACAGCTTTGCCTCCACCACCAGGACTGACGGGCACCAGCTGGGGAACCTGCTGCAAACCACTGGTGTGTGCCTGGGTGTGAATCACGCTGACTCCGTTCGCATCTGTAGCGGTGTTCTGTTGGGATATCTTGCTCATTTGGACAGGCTCTTCTTGGACACAGCAGAATTTATTAGGAGACTAAAAACTGTTACGTTTCTAGAAGATGCTTCCAATAGGTCTTCACATGGATTAATGGCAAGGTGAACCTAGTAGGAAAAAAAAAAAATGCTATGAAAGGTGCTGGCTTCAGTCACAATCTTACACATCACTGGCTTCAGCGTAAGGTACGGATGGTACATCTGGCATTAACCCATCACAACTGTGCTGGAAGTTGACAAGCTGCCAACTGCATTTCAGAAGCCTCTCAAACATATTTGGATTGGAAGGGACTGTTACTGGGTCATCTAGTCAAGCTGTTTGTATTGTTCACTGGCTTTACTCAGTTATTCCAAAGTCTTCCCTGATGGATGGGTGTCTAGCCTAGCCTTCAATATCTCCAGTTTCACAACCTCTGTCTTGGCAGCAGGTTCCACTGTCTAACTTTTCCTCCAGTTATATAATTTTCTTAATTTTGAGACTGGAGTTTTCCTTCTGCAGCTTAAACCTATTAACAGCCTGACTCTTGACCAACAGGAGTACTTGATCCTTGTCCTCTTCAGGCCATCTCTCTGGGTGTATCCACAAATTCCTCCCTTGTCTCTTTTCGGTGCAGTGAAGGTGCTCAGACTGTCCACCTCTCCTTAATCATCTTACAGCACTTGCTTTTGGAGATGATGTCTATATTTATAACTGTTTTAAGGTCTCACTAGTATGGAGTGTGAAAAAAGAGAAATCTATGGAAAAAGGTGGTGTGCTGCAAAGGCTGTGACTGAATGACAGTAAAACAACCTCTTCAACCACAAGCAAGGCAAGACGAGCTAAGCCTGTAACAGTACTATAACAAGTAATACTAGTATAAGAATAACTACACACCAAAGACTTTTACCATCCATACGAAGACAGCAGCCACAGCTGACTTGTCCACAAAAGACGTTCTCCTGCTGTAGCTCCTGCCCTGGTCATTGTCCACTCTCCAGCAGACAAACAGGCCTGACAAGCAGGACACCTCTCACCTGACTCACCTTGTCCTGCTGCTGAGGTCAGCCTGCTCCTGACCCTACTGGTGGCACAACGAGGAATCCACCAGAGCTGCTGCAGGGACACGGCCCTGGCAAGGCTAACAGCTGCTCCCCTTCTCTTCCCATCTCACAGGATGACTTCCTAAATGTTTGGGAGATAAGTTTGGGAGAGAGGAGGGAAAGGGCAACAAGGTTGTTCTAAATTCCTGAAACAACTACCTATGGCTCCAATGAAAAGTACCCAGTGATCGGTCAAACAAATGCTTATTTCTGGTCACAGTAAAGAAAAGTATCCAACTGCAACCATGCAGCCCTGTGTTCTGTCACACACAGACATGCAGCATAACACAACCAGTATTCAGCATCCTCCTGGCCCATCCTGGCAAGGACCTGCTGGGAAGTCAAGCAGCTGAAGCTGGCGGTGGGCAACGCTGACCACCCGGAATCAGCACCATCCAGTTGCACCAGTAACAGCACAAGAGAGGGATGACTGTACTCTTGTGTCTGGGTAATGAATAGATGGGGTGAGATGTTTCTAAACAAGCTGCTGTGTGTCATTGGTCACTTGAAACTCACAGGTTCATCACCTGTTTACTGCTCTTGTTTGTTTTTCTCAGCAGCCCGAGCTGCTGGTTTACCTTCTGCTAGGGGTGTCATTAAAAAGGTCAAAATTCTACTGTCTGGATCAATTCAAATTTTCTTCCGTAATGAGGGAGCCAGAACAAGATGCAGCTCTAGAATATGGTTCAGTAAAATTCACAGAAAAGCTTAGTAAGTTTGACTTGAATCTTACTCAAACTTCAAGAAGTCTTCTCACTTAAAACAAGTGAAGGAGATGTGTGAGGACACCCACACCCCTCCTATCAAGAAACATTCATTTTTGTACTTCAGGGCAGAAAGAGACCATCAGCTCTTTCCGACATCTCTAAAACTAACTCTATACACATACACGCCTACCCTTTTTATATAGTGTCTTCTTGATTTCAACTCTTGAAACAACTTTTGCAAACCACGGTTAAGTCTTAGATTCTGACTGAATAAGCCCTTTGGTTCATCAGTTAAACTGAACATACAGCTGACAAGATGCCACTGTGCACAAATGCCAGACTTGCAGGGACAGTTGTAGTAGCTGTGCATGTGTGATTGCACAGACTTTTTTAGTCAAGATACAAGCATATGCTCCTCTTGGAGCACATACTGGCTTTGTCTCAGCTTTATTTTTACACACAGGATTTTTGTATCTCTCAAAGAATAGAGCTCTGGTAGGTCACCTCTGACAACTGATATTTTTCTGCTAACTTTTTGCCGAATATTCTTCTGTCCTGTTTCAACACATTACAGAGCTTGATAACTTCCTCTGGACAGCCCAGCTCAGTAACCATCTCTTTTTTGTGCTTCAGGGTATAATACAGAGGATGGGGTGCCTCACATCCAGGACTCCATCCAGTACCTAACAAGTTTCTTCACATCACTCAGTTCCATGTGCTATTTCTCTCTATGCTATCAAAACTATTTAATATTGCTTCAGATCTCTATCAAATTCCTCTGAAAGTCAAAGGAAAACTTGTTTGTTCCATTACGATTAATTTTAATGGAGTATTTGGACTGTACACAGATACACATGGAGAAGATGAACCAGTGTAACTCCTCTCAAGCAAGCATTCCAACCCTGCTGGAACTGATCTCAATTCCTCAATTTCTTCCCACTGGAACTGATCTTTTGTATCAGGTAACTACTTCTCGAGTGAGACGTGCTTTTCTAGCCTGATGATCGGAACTCCTACCCAGGAGAGAAGATACCTGGATTCCAGTCCTGCTCCAGCTACTATGCATGCAAAGCATATACTACTGTACTGCATCACAGATGACCCAGGAGTGGTGACAGCTGAGGCTTGAAACTACTTTTTCCCCACAGTTTGGAGGCTGAAGCCATATTACCAATTGTCAGTTCTTAACAGAACAATGAGAGCGAAGGATATCTTGGATAGCCACAGGTGCCATGGGACATCCTTCCAGAATACTGCAGGAAGACTTCAAAGGCACCAGGTACGAGACATACAGATGGGGTTCTCAAGAAGAATAAGGTAAAGGACACAGTGAGTGACTGGGAGAGGCCACGAGGGTGAGGGAGGCAGATGGGTCTCAGAGTCCATTTCTGAGACACTGTGCCACACAAACACAGCTGCCCCATTCCTCTGCACAAACAGGTTGGTCTCCAGTGAACGGGTGATTCCCAAGCACAGCGAGAGGCAGCTCCTCAGGGAGCCAGACAAGTTTCCAAGCATCTTGTTCCCATAAAGCTGCTCATTAGCTTGAGATCAGTGGCAGCCCTAGGCTGGTTCCACCCAGCACATGGTAGTGTTTCCAGTGGCCAGTTAGAACTGCCTTATTCTCTCTTTGGGACACCAACTGGCCACCCAGGACACCAGCTGGCCACCCACTACAGCATAATAGCTGGTAACTTGGAGGTGTCTTCTCAGGCAGAGAGATGTTTTTTACTGTCTGACAATGCTCCTTGGAGACCACTGAGACTCCCAAGCGAATCAAGGCCTTTATTATCTTTGCTTTCACCAAAAGAAAATAAAAGCTCAAAAAGTTACACTTCAAGAAGTTTGTTTTAGGAAAAAAAAAATGTATGTGTTTTGTTAATTAAATCAGTATTTTGTTTACTTAGCAGCAAAAAAATACAAAGCACTTCTCTCTGCTCCTTTTCCGAGATGTGACTGTGTTGATTCTGATTATTAGTCAGGATGACTTTATTGCAGATTCACTCAGCTGTCTTGTCTAATGCAAAACCAGTCCCAATCCGAACAGCGATAGGTGGCCTCCCTTCTCTTTGACTGCAGTACGAATACCCCTGTAGGATCTGACTCTAAATCCAGATGACCCTGTACAAAGAATGACAGCATAAAACTGCAGGCATACGTTTGCTGACACTGGGAGGGCTCCCTCCTGCGTGGTTTTCTGCACACTCTCACTAATTCCCACAGACTGAAAGCTAGATAACAACTTTATTGAGACTAAGTAGCTCAAATCTATCATCCATTTCCATAGCTGACAACATCACTCTCCTGTATTTTTCTTAGAAACTCCATTTTTTGCTACATATCTTACAAGAAAAATGCACTCTGAAGTCCTTAAAAAATACGTGCTCGGAACATCTACAGTATGTATTTAATTGCAGGCTAGCAGCAGTGGTGACAGAATCACAAACAATCCCACATGCCAGGGGGCAAGAAGGTATCAATTCGACTCTGTCTTTTGAACAATAATGAAGACAGCCATTTCTACTGATGAACTAATTCCTTAAATCCAAAAGTTTTTCAAATTATGAGCGTTTATACTTTAGGAAGCGGTGCTTCAACCAGCACGGCACTAGTACTGACACAAGTACTGAACTGTCTTAACGACTGCTCCTTCCCACCAGCGAACGTCAAGCTTTCTGCAACAGACCCGTTTGGAAAGTTGCGTGTGGAGCTATCAAAATTTGTTCTGAACCAGAGATTTGTCAAAACATTCAAAATTCCCCTCAGAAGCTAGGAGAGAAGAACAGCAGTAGTTAAAGCACGGCATTTCATCGTGGCTGGGGCAGCTCCTGGGACCGCTGCGCGCTCCCGGGTGGGGTGTGCGCGGCACCGGCGGGGCACTGAGCCCCGCTCCCAGACCTCTCCCTGGCCCGGGCACACTCCTTACGGCGTAGGAAGGCGCAAAGCAGCCGCAGGCGCCCGGGCCTGCTCGCACGGCCGCGCGGATCCCGGCCGGGGCCTCCACGGGCGCCCCTCCCCCGCGGGCCTGCGGCGTCCACGCAGCCGCCCTCCCCAGCGGGCCCGACCCAGAGGCCACTCTCCGCGGCCGCGCCGCTGCTCCTCCTCCGCCCGCGCGGGGAGCGGGGGTGCCCGGTGCTGCCAAGCCGTGACTTCACCGGGGGAGGGAAGGCGAGGGAGGAGAGCCAGAGCCGCCCGCCGATTGCATCATGCGCGGCGCCCGCCGCGGCACCCGCTGCGGCACGGCGGGGGGGGGGGGGAGGGGGGAGGCGGCAGAGGGCCCCCCCCCACGCCGCGCCGCGCCCCCGCCCGCGCCCCCCGCGCGGCCGCGCTTACCTGTGGCGGCGCGAGCGGGCGGCGGCGGCGGGAGGGGCCGGGCCGGGCCGGGCCGGGCTGAGCCGCTGGCTGCAGCGTGCGGCGCGCGGGCGAGCGGCGATTGCGACACCCGCCCGCTCCGCCCGCCCCCTCGCCAATCGCCACCCCGCCGGCCGCCGGGGTGATGCAACAGCTGCGCGGATTGGCAGCCCGCGCGGCCAATCACCCCGCCGGCAGCCGCGCAGGACGAGGCCGCGCGAAGGGCGCTTTCCCGCGGGGATGGTGCGTGGCGCGGGGGGCCGCGGAGGCTCCGCCCGGCACGCCGGGCGCCTCGGCGGGTGTCACGGCCCGCCATGGGTTCGTGCTTCTGTGCTGCCGCAGCCCGCGTGGAGGGAAACCCGCTGCACGGCCGCGCGTGTCCGCGGAGCGGCTGGCTGCGGCACAGCCCGCGGGCGCCATCTTCCTCCCTCCAGCAGGGGAGGAGGCGCCGAGAGCCTTCCGTTCCGGCCGCGGGAGCTGGCGGCAAGAGGAGCGAGGCGGCCTCGGCCTGCGGGGAACCGGGTGGCCGCCGCTGCTCTCGGCCCGAGGAGCATGGTGTAGCTCCGGACGGGCTCCGCTCCTCCCTGCTGCCCGCTGGCTGAGGCAGAGAAGCCGAACGCGGGTGTCCTCACGGGCAGCGCGGCGAGCTCATGCCCGGGCCTCTCGTGAGGAGAAGGCGATCTCGACTTAGCCTCTCCCTGAGGCGGAGGCCGCCTTCCCGCCGGCCGGGGCCAGGCCGGTCCGGGTGGTTTCTTGGAGATAGCTGGCACGAAGTTGGTCACCAAGGGAGACGGTGGCGTGTTTCTCTACGGATTGGCATCTCTTAATTGCTCCTTGGGTGTTAATTAACACCTGGCAGGGTATTTCCATGTCTAGGTTCTATGTGGTTTGCCTTGCTGGAATGGTGTGAGATACGGTGGAAGGAATACCAAATACATCAAAGAAAAAACGTAGCTGTGCTCGACAGAAATTATGGCAAATCCCGTCTTTGCTAATTTGCCTTTTCAAAAAATTAAAAGAACCCAATCTAACCACTCTCAGATTAGGAAACAGCTAAAGTTAAATGTCATGGGATGATTATGCACTGATTCACTGACATATGTTTGCTATTATATAATACTTCATGGGTTTTTTGGTAGAGGAGAACCTTTTTGGCCCTTAATATTTTCCAGATACTTTGGTTCACACCTCCCTAGTTCTGCTTAAACAAGTGCAGTATAGAAGTGTATGCGCTCACATCTCTGAAGTTGGCCATCAACAGGATGTGTTTACATAGGAAAACCACACTTCAGTACATAGATGTACGTATTTGTTGTGGGCAGTTCTGAAAATCCCTGGTTTATAATGCAGGTGAGTTTTGAATAAGTTTAGGTGTGCAGACAGTGAAAGCAGTAGTGTGGAAAAAGCAGGGGAGTTTACAGGTGAAGAGACAAATCGTGCTCTGTATGCCCCAGTTTAGTACATCGAGCTGCTTGGGGAGTGTTTATGTCTGAAAAAAAGAAATAAGAAGAATCAGATTTGGAAACACAGTTGCAGAGCTCAGTAATGGGAATGTAATTCTTTGTATCTGCCATTTTATGACTGGCTGATGTTGGGCGAGGGGGTACTGTTGTTGTTTTTCTAAAGCCCCGTGGAAAATAAACCACATTCACAGAAGAATTCTGAGGATTAGTCTGGGTAAACAAGTTTCACTCAACTCCCTGCCACAAAGATACTCTTTCTTGTCAGTCATCAACTTTAACATCTCTAATGTTTTTCTGTTTCTCAGTGGGAACTGTTAACATTTATGTGACAGTGACTCATCCATCCATAGTTAGAGCGAAATTCCAGGTAAGCATTAACCATTATCCTTTGCTCACAATAGTTAAGTAAGTTTGTGCTCTTAGAGTGCTTTCCTAGGATTTTGGAGCACTTTATGACCATTCATTCATTAATCCTCATCAAAGAAAGCTGAAGAAAATAAAATGTAGACCAACTTAATCTCACAGAGTCTGATTATTTGAAACATTAATGCTCACACAATTCCACACATGGAATGTGCTCCAGTGCTTGGTGGCATTGGATCCTACTGCAGGAACACCCTCACACAGTGTACGTTAGGGTTTGTGGGATATTTTTTCCCCCCATGGTGTTACAGTAAAAATAGAATACGATGGGAGTGATGTAAAAGTAATCACAGGTATATATGGGCAACTGTTTTTGATATGTGGCATTGAAATATATGCTGTACCTGCTTATTCACAAGTGGCATGAGCTGCTTGGTTGCGCTGGGGTCAGATGTCTTGGGCAGGTCTGTGTCTGCTGGGCAGGAGTCCTTCTCATTCTGATTCTGGATGTGTTCCTATAGAACACTTTACCTATATGACTATAGATAATGTTGTAACGATATCTTACTTTCACACATATCCTCTTGTCTCGTGATTCTTTAAAGATGGTATGCCTTGAAAAAAAATTATACAAGTGTTCAATGTCTTCAAATAATCTGCAGTGAATCACAGTTAGAGGCAGAAGGGCCACTGAGGAACCAGAAACCATGAGAATAGGAGGCAGGGGTGAAGGGGAGAGGAGCCTGTTGAGGTAAATGTCCCTGCTTATTACCTGCTTGGTAAGTTCCCTTAACACTTAAAAAAACCATTTGATAATTTCTCTGCAGCATTCCATTTACAGTGTGAAGACTATTTCCTCGCTGTTTGAATCATTTCTGTTGTCTGTTTATGTGTATAACCTCTGACTTCATGGGATGTTATTTCTTTATCCTAAAATGAAAAACATAAAAACACTGCAACCTGCATTTTGAAGAGTATGTTTTTCTGTAAGCATTCAGTTCCTTGCCTCTGTTTCTCACACAGAGGAGCCTTTACTGGATATTTTCACTTTGGACTTGCACATTTCTGTTGATGGTTTCCCTTTCACACGAGATGCTACTGGGTAGTTTTTTCCCTCTGGTCTCTCATTTGTGCCTTTGAATCCTTCTAGATGAGAAGTCAATCGTTTCCAGTGATTTAGAAGAGAGGAAAAGAAAATGTATCTGTGTATGTATCTTACAAGTGGGATTAAGTAGACCCCTTGGGTAAAAACACACTATTCCAGGCTTTGGAGTACAGTATGTTAATGTATTTGAGGTCAAGCAGGCTGAATTATAATGAAATAAAAGCTTTTCTTGTAATGGTGAACCCTATTTTCTTAACCTAGATTTGTTCAAAACTGGATAGAAAGACTCTCTGAATGTGATTGCATTCCTTATGATCACCAAGCAGATGACGTTCATTTGGGAATATCCCAGAAATACGAAGTGTGCCATAGGAGTTTTCCCTAATATTGTTGCAGCCCTTCCCCCCACCCTCTTTCTCTTAAGAGCCTTTCATTTTGGTGTGACAAGAATTACTTTTTTACATTCAGGTCCAGCCTGCACCAAGACCAAAATCTTATTGTTGGAAATGTAAATTTTGCAGAGCTGAGGTTATCAAAGCTTCAGAAAGCAGAAAGCTTGCTGAGTTTTATGTGCCAGGAATTGGGTTATATTTCAAAAATAAAGTATCAGAAAAGGCATCATAAATGCCTCTATTTGAAAAAGCTTGTACTTGTTAAGCATAGAATTGCTGAGGGGTTTCAGTCTGATTTAAATGATAGAAACTTGTCTATTAATAGGTGATTTGTCAGAGAGAGACTTTTTGAATAGGTGAAGAGAAAGGAGAGGAAACATTGCTTAGTGGTGACCACTATTTCAGGACTGTACTTCTAATTCTAGCACTGACTCACTATAGCCTTGGAAAGTTACAGAGCCTTTGTTCTAGAAAAGACTAAGTAAAGAAAGGAGCCATTCTGTTCTAATAGCAAACATCCATTTTATTGTAACTCTGCCTGGAGTTCATTTACAGCAAAAATCCAAGGCCTTTGTTCATTCTCTCTATGCAGCTAATAAGTCTTGCGACTAAGTATTTCCAGGTTTTAGTTCTGCATCTTCCAGTGCTACTTCCTTTATTTACAGTTATCAAAATAATAAAGTTATCCACATATACCTCGAGTTGCTCATACTGGTTTCCAAAAAGAGATTAACTCAATTACATGGGCAGAATAAAGGGGATGTTTCTCAAATGGTGGAGGACAAAAGGAAAGAGAAGATAGCTGTTCCTTCCCCAACATCTTCGTCAGGCTACTGGACGATAGCAAAGTAAATCAGTCTAACAAATCTCACCATGCCTAAGAACTAATAGATCAATGATGGCTTTTACCAGAAGCCCAGGCAGTCTCATTTACAGGTGTTAGATACCACACTTCTCTCCAGGTACGGCTGTTCTCATTTCCTCTACACTTACAAGTGGGGGATCAGTACTTCATGCCTGATGGACTGCTTTCATCTAGCTAGGATCTGCATTAGTTTTGCTCTGAGATTTTATTTCTTAATTGCTGTATTTGCATTTCATGCTGTTATCAGGAAGTTAAACTTTTTAATCAGAAGCTTTCAGTGAGTACTTTTAGAATTAGCCACTACTTAGGGTAATGGTGTGAGCATTTTTGCAAGTTTTCCTGCTTTTTTGTATGTTATTCTGGTTAGTAGGCTGGGTTCTTTAACTGTCACATGTCAGAGACTTCTCTTTCATAACTACAAAATATTTGTTGATGTTAAATTTCTTTTGTAGCCCAGCCTATGCTTATCTCTCATACTGTCAGGAATTTGTGCTGGAAAAACATCTATTAAAAGGAGTGCCATGTTCCTTTAAAGTTTTTTATAGGATTTGACAATTTTTATCAACCTGTGTTTACGTGTTTTCTTGCTTTGCTCTGGTGTCTAGTGATCCAGTTAAAATTGGTATAGCCATTGTGAAGTTCTGTGTGGCTTGGCTTGAGTTTTACCTGAACTCCTTAAGTAATTGTACTAAACAGTGCAAACTACAAGTCTTCTGGTATCTACAGAATGTAGCAGGGATTTGTATGCTGCCACTGATCAGTATTGGGGTTTGCTGCCATGAATATGTAAAATGTGAGATAAGGTGAGGCTGCATTGCTAAAGATGAGTAAAACCAAAGTAGATAAATGGATTGAAAGCAAAATGCTATGTATCGTGTGTGTATGTGTGCACATATAAAATCTGGTTCAAAAGAGACTTGTTAGAACGGAACAAGTCTGAGCGAGAATTAATGGCCCACACCTGGGAATAAGAGGTGAATTCTCAAGTATCCAGGTTTAGTAACTGCCACACCTGTCCTATATTCCCAAAAGCATAAATGAGGTCTGCAAGGATTTAGATAGCTTAGCTTCTGAATGCACAGTGCCATGGCTCTTTTCCAAGGCATCATCAGTCACTGCATGAAAATCCCCACCCATAATTACTAGGGCATTGTTTGTCACGGAGTATACTCTGGTGAAGATCTTTACCTTATTTGTATAATATCAAGAAGAGTATGAATTTTATCCAGACTTCAAAATGGTTCTTCAGAACAGAAGCTTAAATACCTTTCCAGAAAAGCAATGAAGTTGGAGGGGCACAACTCTGTTCTTCATTCTCATGGTGTTGGGAGAATGAGGGCACAAACTTCTTTCTTATCAGTGGCTTTATTGTTCCCCACAACTTCTATGACCTCTGAAAAGCTCAGTGAAGAGCCACTTGAAAAAAGAAACCGAGAGCTTGATACCTGTCAGAGGATCATCAACTCAACTGTTTACTCCACTTCTGTTCATAGAAGTGAATAGAAAATGGGTTGGTTCTGCCTGGATCATATAAAATACAGGGTGGGACACACACACAATTGGAGAAAGAGTATTGGCAGTTACAACATGTCTGTCATTGACCTCCTGCTGCTAACATGTAGGAGAATTTTGTGCTGGATAATCAGTGACTGAAACTTTTGTCAGACAAGTAGAGATTATCTCTTGTCCTCAACAGAAAGAAGTACTTACCTCAGCAGTGCCATCTTCCTTCCAGAAAGCTGATTCTCTGCATTTGGTGAGTTTACTGTTTGTTTCTGCCTCCTGAAATGGAAGCAAATTCCAAAGAAACAGTGGGGCACAGCTCTGCTTTCTGGCTCTGCATACCTTCCAACATACTATAGACTCCCAGAAGAACAAAGCAATTACACTTGCAGGCATCTGAATATCTCTGTCATAACCAACTTACCAGACTCAATCTAGTGTTAGGCTTCTATCAACTATAAATACTGTAATCAAGTTTGTAGAAAAAGCCACAAAGATGACAATGTCTCTGGAGAAGGGCTCATCTGATTTTCTCTTCTCTCAACAGTGACTAGATTGGTTTCCTTGTAACAGTCAGGAGAAACTTTATGCTCCCTCCATTGCTAGAATGTCCTTTGAGGTTTTGTTTCTGCCCCTCACTGGCCTTAAAAATCAACTCTGCAAATGTCTGTACAGAGGAAACTCTCCTTGTTCTGAGTTGTTTAGCCACCATGAGGTTTTCCTGCATCAGGCATGATTTACTTGGTTAGGAGTTCTTACACAATTAAGACACCAACTGAAATTATCAGGAATTTTTCCCAAGGAAAGAATTTGGGATCAACAATATTACAACAAAATTTATTTCAGTGACTTCTTGGGGAACAGTCTGTTTGGGGAAATATGAGACAAAAAAGAGTAACATGCAAAGGAAAAGTTGATGGAAATACAGAACGCTTCATGAACCTGCTCTCATAGAGTCTCAGTGCTGCATGTGTGCTGGCAGTCTGTGTAATGCCAGCAGCCACTTGGCAGAGATTGAGACTTACTCTTCTCCAGCATGGTGACTTCTCTGCAGACGGCTTCTCTGCATGCCCAGCACTTGCTGAGCACACACATTCCAAAGAAGCCTTTACCAAGGTGTACACAGTTGTAGAGACCTTCAAAGCACATGGGGAATGTGGTCAATGTCACAAGTGTTTCTGCAGGTTTTTGAGGCTCTCCTCTGGGGAGGACTGGCATCGCTTTGAAGTCACCCACAGTACTGGTGGAACTTTGGCAGTTCAAGAAAAGGATTTTGCTTACCAGAAAATGAAATTCTTTGAGGTACATTGTGTTTACCTTCATGGCCTTTTTTTCCTCTTGCCTAAAGCCTTTCGACTTTAGCGGACATGGTGGGTGGGACAAAACTGATATGTGTAATGCAGGTGCTAGCCTTTTCCGTGGCCAGGAGTGCAGCACAAGTGTATGCATGCAAGAATATGCACATAGGCAGCCAGCCTCAGAGAACTCCAACATGGCTTTCATGATGTGAAGGCATGCTACCTGTTGCTGGAGGTTTAGTGGGGGTTCACAGACAGCACTCACTCTTCATGCTGTGGCAGCATTGGTAGCTGAGCTATGGGCAAACTGAAGAGTGTGCATGGGTTAACTTTCTGAGTGCTTTTAAATAGATTTCTGGAAAGATTTTCAGTGGGCTTAGAATTTAAGATGTGTCACATGCTCTGATACTCTACCACCAGATGGATTTTTTTTTTTAGCCCTGACCAAAATACATAGATCCAAGGACTTGGAAGTATTTCAGTGCTGCAAGAGAGATTTGGCTGAATAGCTCTGAGCCCACTGAAACAAATAGACATGGGTCAGTGAGGCAAAGTCTATCTGAAGCGTGAGTTTGGAATTTGTGTGTCAGGAGATCTGAGCTCTACCTGCAGCATTTTCCACAGTTTGAACAGTTAGCCTTTTCCCCTAATAGGGACACAGATATCTAGTGTTTGATTGTCTTCCATAAAATACAGGTACCAGTTTTTCCAAATCCAGTGGAATCAGCAGCTGAGCTTGCACATATATGTACAAGAGGCCACTATAGTTAGGAGACCTCCAGTGTCTTGCACTTGAGAAAAGAGGAGGAAATGGGAGCCTCAGACTTTTATCAGTGACATCCTGAGCTGGGTAAGTTATGTTTATTTCAGTTTATTAATAAAGGAGAAAAGTAATTCCCAGAACATTCATGCTGATGTGGAAAAGCCCTGTTTTTAATGGAAAATACTGACCCACTACTGGCTGTACTGCCTGACCCAACCCAAATACTGGCTGAGTTGGCTCTGTTAAATGTCAGCAATTGTTTCTCTGGCAGGGAGCAACAGGCTTCTGTGCTGAGTTACACTCTTCTCTTTTGGCAACCGAGTGTCACACAGCAGACAACCATCACAGCGTCATCTTCCCCATACTACGGGTTCTGTGGCATGCAGGTTTTTAAATCACCTTCTTTCCTTTTAAAGAATGTATTTTAGTAAAATAAAATCCAGTACTGTAGCACTCTAAAGCATGTTGCATGACTTCTTTTGAGAATGATGCAACTGGTGTAATTAACAACATGGCATTTTTGCCTGCCTTTAAAGAATATGAGAGTTATTTTTCTAAAATTAAATTTTACTTTACTGTGTTAAATTTCACTTTGTGTTGTATTTACTACCTTTATGTCTTAAATGAGAACAGTTTGTATGGCTTATATTCCCTATTAATAGAATGTTGAGGTTTGTTAAGGAAAATAGGATTTATGATCATATCAATACATTACCTGTAATTTGCATAAAATTTTTAGGCCTGAAAAAATTATTCAAAGTGAAGATTTTCGACTCCGAAAACTTATGTCCATTTCCTATCTTTAGTTACAGCAGTAGAAGGGGAAAAAAAGATATATTTTTACAGCATAGGATCCTAGTTCATAGCTGGTTCATTTTTTACTTAGAAACACAAGTAGTTTGCAAGGGCTTTTTGTTTGGAATTAGAAACCTCTGAGCCCTGGGCTCTTGCTGAATGATTAGCTTTGATTATACTTAGCTCTGCTATTAACTATCTGGCCACGTAAGTCACATGCAATTGTTGCTACCTCCTAGCTGATGGGCAATGCCTTTTCAGCATTGCTTTGGGAGGATTTAGGTACCAAAACATCTTGCAAACAGCCTAGCACTGTCATGGGCTTTTTACTTTCTGAAAAATTATTGCAAACAAAGTATGCTTTTAATGCTTCCATAAAATGAATGAAAAAGATGATGGCTTCCATCAAAAGAAGTCTTCTGATTTTATTAATATAATCTCTGATAATATTTATTTAAAGCACCCTGTAGCTCAGCTGTCAACTGCCTTTAAAAACTAAGCAGGAGGAATTATTTGTTTCAAGCATAATTCAAGGTCCCGTTTTCCTCTAAATCTTTGAAGGGTCTTGTAACCTCTCAACTTGAGTTTCAAGATTTTTATAGGACTGTGATCCTTTCAGGAAAAACCTATTGATCATTAGACTCACCTGGTTTGTGATTAACTCTTATTGCATTTAATCTTAAGACTTGTTTTCATGAAAGCCTAAGATTCCCATTTGAACAGAAAAAGGGTAACATGATGGTCTCATGGAACTCATGCAGTGATGAGTAAGGTCTCCTTATTTTTACAAACAGGACTGGCATGCTGCATGTTACTGTGTGCAACTTCTCTCTCTATTAAGGCTTAGAAGGCAGAATAGGTGTTATATCAGCAGACAGGAGTTCCAGGTCCCCTCTCTGGATGTTTTTGAGTGACCTTTGGAATCTCCGCAGGGAGCAAAGGGCCGTATCTCACGTCACCTGCCAGTGGTTGCAGGAGAGCCAGTAGTGCGCCATCAGCCTGATGCATGGTCACTCCTGAGGTGAAATCATTCTGTGGCAGGATCAACATGCTGCAGGTGGGAACTTCAGACTGTATGCCAGCTTAGAAGTGTGAACTGCCTCTCAGGTCCCATCTTTGTACAGTGGTTATTCTTGGGAGTCAGGGAAATTCTGATGCCAGAAGTGTCACTAATATTAGCTTGAAACTGATAACAGAACTGGGATCATTCACAAGCTGCGACCGCCTCTGACTTGCTTCCTTCCTCCATGTGTCTGGTGTTCCTCAGGGCTGGTGGTTGCTTTGATCGTGGTTTGGTTTCGTTGGTGATGTCACTGAGTAACTCTAAGAACTTTGCAGAGCTTCCTTGTGACTCTCTTCCTTCTTGCTGCCTTTGACATTTTTCATTTAGTAGGCCAGCTCCTGCTTACATTACTCACACCAGTAATCCCATGGCTGGCAGTAGGATAATTAAAGAAAGCTGCGTTTATCTCAACAGCAAGGTCAAATTTTCAGATATAAGATGGCATTTGCACTGAGCAGTAAAAGTGCTTCCTATTAGTATGGAGTCAATACTTATGAAACCTGGCATTTTTAAGTGTGAGTCAAGCGTAGCCCCAAACCTTTCTGCCACTGAAGCCAAACGCTTTATGACACTAATAAAAGAAGGGTTACACCAAAGGTGTATTCTCTTCATATTTCCATAATTTCATAGCTAATTTGAGCATTGAATATTTGTAGGCTAGGAATCAAAAACTATGAGCTACTGGGAAGTGGGGCTATCCCATTGTCTGACTTGGGAATCACACAGCAGCTTCAATGTAAAAGAAGTGTTAAAAGCTCACCAGGTCCTTGAGTTCTCTGAGAGGCCTTGTGCAGCTCTCATCCTGCTGAAGTCTGCCATGGTTTCAGCACTGTGTTCATCTGTGGAATGGCAGCATGAGACTCTCATATCCATCAAAAGGTAACATCTAAGTCAGTGGCCAAGTTCACTGTTTAATGTTTTAAATTGTTTAAGTATCCTTCTCAAAATGTATTAGCCCATCTTTGTAAATGTACCTTCTGAAAAGTGGGTGATTTGGGATTGGCTACACATGATCTCCTACACATTGCCAAAGTTATGCTTACCTGAATAAACTACCTTTTGCATAAAAAGAACCATGAATAATGTTACAGGATGACTACAAGAATATTTTCAAAGGATTAATGCAAATTCAGAACACATGTATAACAGACAAACAAGGCTATTTTCTTCTTGTGGAATTCAGTGTTAGATTGCAGTGTTGGCATAGGTGTGCTCTGGAACAGTTACCAATTCATGTGTTCAGCCTTACGAATGACTATTTTTAGGAGGAGCTGACATCATAATACACTTTGGGAGCTGACATCATAATACACATCATAATTCACTTTAATAATCAGTGAATTTACTCACACAAGTGAGGAGATGCTATTGCTCTAACCAGCAGGATTTTGTTAAGAAGTGATGCTAACCCAGCTGTGCAGTCCACATGCATGACAAGACTATCAAGACCCTGCTATTTTGGTACCTAGTTTTAGGTACAGTTCAGGACTGTGCCATGTGTGAGTCTAAGTTCCCTGCATAGCTCGTGTGGGCACTTTGAGAGCATCTAAATTAAATGTCTGAAGTTGGTGTCACCTGCAAACACCCATTCAAGCTATGTTCCAGGTTTCTGGATTTACAAGGAGATGAAATCTCTGGTTTTGGATTATATCTTGGATGATGACATGAAAAGTAGACAGCCATATTCTACAAGTCATAATCTTCAGAGAGTACTTTGACAACACTGTGCCACTAAAAACAGAGTTGGGAACTGGGTTTGAGTATGCTAACTACCCTATTACTATTCTGCTGCATAATTTCTATGCCAGCTGAGGGTCTGCACCAGTTCCTACACAGATCAATGTCAGTCAAGAGTGACATTTTCTTGGCAGTTCAGAAAGAAATTCATTTGAAGATAAAAATTAATTTAAATTTTCCATTTAAAAAAAAATCAAAATAGCAGGAAGTGTCTGACAAATAGTGGTTTGTTTGTAGGGAAGCAGTAGTCAAACTTTTGCGTGCTCATTGGTCATGATATGAGTTCAGGACATAGATTAAATTCTCAGATTTGCTACTTACTTCTTGTGTGGCCTTGGCAAGTCATTCCATCTCCCAGCTCTCTAGCTGTGAAATAGAGTGACAACAGTGTTCCACCTCTCAGGGAGATGTAACCATGAATGAATTAAAGATCATGAGCTATTCATGTTGAGAGAAACCACTGGAGTTCCTAAGGTGGACAGAAGATTGGAAAGTAAATTCAGATGTGAAAGAAGGGAAGTTACTGTTTAGCCTGAGGTAAAAGACTAGAGAGAGAATGGATGATCTATAGATAGGCCAAATATTGAGCAAAGGCGTAACTGATGTATACCAGTAGATCTGTACACATTCAGGGAAGTCTTAAGGCAAAGATGATGCCCTAATCCTGCAGAAGAAAACAGTACAGTGAGAACTGAGGAGCAATACTATCACTTTTTTGTTTGTTTTGGTGATATTTCAACTCTAAGTTCTTTGGAACAAAACTTAATCCTGTCTCTGAAAAGCATTTGGAATATTCTGGGCACCATGAATTTGGTCAGTGATACTTGTCCTAACTGTAAGCAAGGAGCCATGTATGTAATCAAAAACTGTGAACAGATAAACCACTTACAACTTCAGAGACTGACTGTACATGATTACAGGTGACAAGCTGGAAACAGATTGGGTTGTGAGTGCCATTTAAATGGACACGTGCAGTAATTAGGCAAATGGAAGTGAAAAGATGCTCGCAGTCAGCTACCTTAGTAACTGCAAAGGACTATGCTCTCAGGAAAGGAGACAGGAGTCAATAGAGGACTAGGACAGCAAAGGTGAAGGACATGGTCACAGAGACCCTGAAGATGAAGGGAATGATAAAACATGAGGGGAATGATAAAACATGAGGGGAATGATACAAGAAAGGAAGAGGAAGATACCATGGATTTGAGTTGGCTCACCTTGGAGTTGTAAATAGTGTTTCTCCAAAGGAGAAAAGCAGTAATGATAAGTAATCCAATCATCTGTCGTTGGAGCAACCTGAACATCAAAAATGGTGATCTGTCACCAGTTGCCTTCCCCAGCTGAAGGGAAGGTCCTGGTTGACTTGTCATGCCATGCTGCATGCTGATCTACTGGCCTCCAAGGCTTTGGCACATAAAGCTTTTTCCTTTGAAAATTGTCATGTGTGGCAGCTTTCATGTGCAGTATCATGTTTCCCATCCCTGGGGCAGAAAACAGGAGAGGGGAGAAGTTTGTGTTTCATACACCACAAGTAAGACGGTAGATTGCCAGCTTTTTATTTGCATAGGAAACTACTGCTGCTCCATCCCTGCCTACTCCCCAGGTGCGCTCGGAGCACAGCACTACATCCAGCTAAAGATAATGTCCCCTTGTTGCCCTCAGGACAGCCATACTCTCCTTTCCACAGTGCCCATCTCTGCCCTAGCCAAATCAGCCTCCTTTGCACCTACTGCTTTTGCAGGTGGGAGAGAGAAGAGAGGTTGGGCCATGCTGGCAGTCACCCCAAGAAGTTTTGCGTGCAGACAGGCCATTCAGTAACCTTGTCAGTAGCACTGAAATGTTCTAGTTTAACAAGGTAGTAAAATAAATGTGTAATAGCACTCAGATTCTTAACAGGGCTGCCACATGCTGTGTTCTGTGCTGCTGAATCAGAGAGCAGAGCGCTGTGCTGCCCACGCAGCCTATAGAGCCAGCCTGGGTCCTGTAGCCAGGTAACCTGGTGTGCAGCCTGTGGCAGTCAAAGGCCTGTGAACCGCACCAGTGCCAAGGCCAGGTGCAATGAAGAGACTTCAGTATTCCACTCCAATTAAAAATTCCTAGCAGCCACAAAATTCATTTAAATAAAGCAGATAGATAGTCACATTCCTCCTTGATTGTGTTTTTCTGTTCAGTTTGCTTCCCTACTAGCAGAAACCGGTACAGCTGACTTTGTATAAATGACTTCTGGTGCTGTTTTGAATTGTGGAGCTCTTCTCCCGCCCTCCCAAGCTTCCAGACAGCAAGATCTGCTTTGAGGTGGAAGAATAGCACCCTCAAGAGTTGACAGTGCTGCTTCAGGGATCCACAGTATACACACATATCCTTCCTCTTTTAGTTAAATTAACTCCCCGATGCATCCAAGTGAAGCAACGAGGACAAAAGTTTTCTCTTCACATAAGATTTGAAATATTTGGTATCAGTCACTGTCGATAGGAATGTGGAAATAGGCATTTGTGTGGTGTGTGGAATAACCAGCTTCTAAACATTTTATTTGCCTTCTAAGATAGTGAAATATGAAAAAGACAAAGAATCATCTCGTGTGAGTCTGAGAACCTCAATTTATACCATATTAAACCAATTTGAACAGGAATTTTCATGTAAAAAACACATTAGTTTAAAGTTTTTAACTTAGATAAAAGGGGTCTATGTAAAAAAAAAATACTGAGCAAACCGGTCCTTAAATTGTGGGGACTTGTTGGTTAATTACAGTAATTAGGAATGGAATCTGATCCTAAACTTTCTGATTTACTTTGAATTTCTTTTAATATGTGGTTAGGCCTTAATTTCAGAAAGATTATAAAACGTGAGAGCATTTTAAGACTGCAGAGGCAGAGGTATTGTTGTTAAATGACAAAGTTATGTGCTTCTGCTGTTTCATGCAGCACTGACCTTTTCTTTTAAATGTCCACAGCCTATTCCTGTTTCTGCTGACTTCAGAGTCAGAAGGCCTTTCGAAAGCTCTGACTATAAACTGCTCACCAGCTACCATTCTGCACGATACTTCTCTCATCAGGCAACAAGTCCAGCTCAGGGCTTGTCCCTTTTCTGGGAATGGGCTCACTTGAGTAGAACACACAGAATTTGGTCAGCCAGGTAGTCACAGACATTTTGCTTTCTACTCAGCAGTATCTGAAACTCACTCCTGTCACGAACTTGGGGCTTTTCCTCTGTATCATGACTTTGTTTAGGGTTCTTACCAGTGTTTTGGTTGCTCAGCCAGCCCTCTGGCTCCCGGTGGGCCACCGAGGCACTCCTGCAAGGCACTGCAGCTGCCCTAAAGCAAACACCTGTACTTGGAGAAAACACTGTATAGAATTTGATTTTTTTGTTCCTGTATATAGTGAAAAGTGAAAAGTATATTCTGTACTCTGTAAATTAATATGTTTCCCTGCTATAATTACAGAAACCATTCTCCTGAGAGGGTACCAGAGTGAAAAAGCCAAGTGACTCTGCTGGCCTTGCTTTTGCTCCTGACACAGATGTGACTGTGCACCTTGTGATACAAGAACCTGGCGTCCTGGTATATTGTAATTCTGCTTCCTCTTTAAGATTTTGTCAATTATTTTTATTTGCAATTAATCTGCCAAACCCTTTCTGAGCAAGGAATTTACTGTTCACAAGTTTCTGTTTTACTAGAACATCCAGAACTGAGAACATTTTTTTTTCTCCAGCCATTGCAGTTGGAATCCTTCTCTGCAAATCTTCTTGTAGCCTGCACCTGCACCAATGGTCGTCCTTTCTCTATGCCACCTTCAAAGGGAGCTTCTGGATCAGTAGTGCAAAATGTCCATGGGGCTTCCCAAGGAGCACCTGGGAGGTGTGCAAAGGGGGACAGATAAACATGCACACTGTGAGGGATCGCAGCAGGAGGAAATTATGTGCATCTTCACCCCTCCCGAGCTGAAGCTGCAAGCGGGGGCTCCTCAGAAGGCGGTGACTTTGCACAGGAGCTGCTGCAGGAACATACCCTGCTGCCCAGCGAGAGCAGTCGCGGTGGCTGAGTCGTGCGGCAACATCGATCTTCTCCAAGGCGGCAGGAAGCGGAGGCCGAGCAAGCAGACCGCGTCTCCAGGGCGGCTGCGCCGCGGGGCCGGGCACACGCCCGGGTTACCTGGCTGCTGCTGCGGGAGCGGGGCCCGACTCGGCTCAACACACTGTGCGCATTTGGGGAAAGCTGTAATTAAATTTACCTGCCTGGTTCGTGCAAGGGCAGAGACCCGCGCGTTCATCCCACCCTGCCTGAGTACGGCGAAAGCCCGGCGGCTGCCGGCGCCGGGAGCGCACAGCACCGCTGGCCCGGCTCGGGCTGTCCCGTCCCAGGAGGGCAGCTCCTCCGGGCTTGACTGACCGGCAGTAGGCGCCGCGGAAGGCAGGGCGGCCCTCGGCCGGTCACCGCCGCGCAGAGCGGAGCCAGCGGAGCCCCCGCTGCCCCCCGAGGTCTCCGCCCCTGCCCCGCCGGGCGTCCTCCCCGTTCGGGTCCTAGCGCCGCTCCGGGCCGGGCCCCGCGGGTCCTGCCGGTGAAGCCGGGCCGCGGTGGGATGCTGCGCAGCCCTCCCCTCTCTCCAGCTCCGAGCCCGCCCGGCGCCGGGGCGCTGCCGGCAGGTAGCCACCGCCGGTGAAGCAGCGCCTCGGGTCCCGCAGACAAGCACGGCGGGGCGAATATTCCCGACTGGCCAAATATTTGCAAGTACGCGCGGGCGACAGTGAACTTTGAGACTCTCTCGGTAGTCGCGGGCCGGTCGGAGCGCTCGGCGCAGGGGGTGTGAGCGGGCGGTGGAAATATACCAGCCGCCTTTGGCCGCTCTGCCCCGCCGAGCGGCCCCGGCCGGGAGGGCGCAAAGTCCCCGGCGCCGTTTCCCCGGGCCTCTCTTATCAGCGCGGAGGCTCCTCTGCAGGCGTAGCCCAGCACCCTGCACCCGCCGAGCCCGAAGCTGCGGCGGCGGGAGGCTGGGGCTGCGCGGGCCGTTCTCCTCGCTCCGCTCCCTCCCCGCGGCGGGTCTCGCGGGAGGGCGGGCGGGCGGCGGCGGGGCGCTAAGACCCGGCTGCACAGTGGTCAAAGGTTGGACACTAGAGGGCGATCCCCGGTGCCGCTGCGGGCGTGTATATATACGGCACGCGGGGCCGCGGCGACCCACTAGCAACGGGGCAGGCAGGCAGCGCGGGCCGGGCGGGCTGGGCCGGACCGGGGGACGGGCTCCGGGCGCACCGCACCGTGCCGAGCCGTGCCGTGCCGCGCAGCACACTGCCGCGGTGCCGATCGCCGCGGACTGCCGGTGTGCCGCGGGCTTGGTAGAGCCGCCGCCGTCGCTGCCGCCGCCGCCTCGTCCGAAACCTGGATTGCAGGAGCCCTTCACCATGCCCGGCAGACTGTAGGTGCTTCATGGAGCAAGCCAACTTCTACGAGGTCGATTCCCGGCCCCCGATGAGCAGCGGCCAGCACCACCAGCTCCAGACTCCCCTGCCCGGCAGCGCCTACAGCTACAGAGAGGCTTCCTCGGCGGCAGCACCTGCTCCGGGCAGCGCGGAGCTCGGCGACATCTGCGAGAACGAGAATTCCATCGACATCAGCGCCTACATCGACCCCGCCGCTTTCAACGACGAGTTCCTGGCCGACCTCTTCCAGCACAGCAAGCAGCAGGAGAAAGCCAAGGCCATCCTGGCCGGGGATTTCGACTTCCACAGCATGCATGGGGCCGGCGCCGCCGCCTCGGCGCCGGGGCACCAACAGCAGCACCACCAGCAGCCGCTCTTCGGCTGCGTGGCCGGCTACATGGACGGCAAGCTCGACCCTCTCTACGAGCGCATCGCCGCGCCCGGCTTGCGGCCGCTGGTGATTAAACAGGAGCCCCGCGAGGAGGAGGAGGTCAAGTCGGCGGCCCTCTCGGCCCTCTATCCCCACCACGCTCCGCAGCAGCACCCGTCCCACCTGCAGTACCAGATCGCCCACTGCGCCCAGACCACCATGCACCTCCAGCCCGGGCACCCCACGCCGCCCCCCACGCCCGTGCCCAGCCCGCACCACCCGCACCACCCGCACCCCCCCGGCAGCCTGCCGGCCGCCGGCGCCCTCAAGATGATGCCCGCGGACCACCGGAGCAAATCGAAAAAGACAGTGGACAAGAACAGCAACGAGTACCGGGTGCGCCGGGAGCGCAACAACATCGCGGTGCGCAAGAGCCGGGACAAGGCCAAGCAGCGCAACGTGGAGACTCAGCAGAAGGTGCTGGAGCTCACCACCGACAACGAGCGGCTGCGCAAGCGGGTGGAGCAGCTCACCCGGGAGCTGGAGACTCTGCGGGGCATCTTCAGGCAGCTGCCCGAGAGCTCGCTGGTGAAGGCCATGGGCAGCTGCGCCTAACGCCGTGCCGCGCCGGGACTCGCGGGGCCGCCGCGCCCGCCGCCGGGCCGCCCTCGCTCACCTACAGATACTATACGTACCGGAGCGCAGCAATCACAGATTGTTTCGGCGGGGGGAGTGGGGTGGGGGGGGAGGGAGTTGGGCTTTTTGTTTTGGTTTTGGTTTGTTTTGTTTGTCTGTTTTTTTAACAAGTAATGACCAATACAAAAAGCCAGGCAGCTGTAGTATTAAAAGGTTTGTGCCTTAGGGATGACACACGAATAAGCTGAAAACATGGTGGGTTTTACAAGGAGAAAGGCGAGGGGAAGGAAGAAATTAAAAAGCCCACGTGTCTACACAGGGTAAATAACAATAATAATAATAGTAATAAAGCACGCATAGCAATCCAGATGTGCCTTAAAAGCTGGCTGTAGGAGCTCTAGGGCTTTCTGTTCTCCCCAGCCAGGCAAGGCGTGAGGAAAAAGCGTGAGGGACATTCAGGCTTGAGGGACGGGGCCTCTGGGAGTCCTGGCCAGGCCTCCCCAGGCTGGGCTGCGGTGCAGCAGGCAGGGGCATCTGCGGGGAGGATGGCAAGAAGGGCTGAGGCTGAGACATGCAGCACTGGATGCTTGTTTGGAGCACCGAGGTGTGGGGCAGCTGCCGGACTGCTGCCAGGACTGTCCCAGCCTGGCTGGGCTACTTCTGCTGAGCCCTGTCCCCCACCTGGGCTGGGAGCCAGGCAGAGGCTACCACCGCTGCAGGACCGATGGATGGACTGATGGAGCAGCAGCTTGCCAGGGAGTGTGGTGAGCTCCCTCCATCAAAAGGAAGAGCAGCAGTATCTTGTACTGTATGTCACGACGTGGCGAAGCACAAATGAATAAATACCTATCGATGCGGGTATTTACTATGAACTTCCAGTGTATTTTGCTTTATTCCAGGACATTTAGCTCCTCTCCAAGTCTCTGTCTGTCCAAGCTGTGCCTCATGTAATGTGAAAGCCTTTCCGTGTATACTAGCTACACTTTATTTTTATTGCATTACTTAGATCTTTGCCATCACACAACTTTCTTATCTGGTGACAGAGACTATGCCCTTGTGCTGCAATGTTATTTTATTATTTGGGTGGATGGGTGAGTGTGTGTTGCCTTCTTCACACTGTCCTGGGCTGGCCACTGCCTGCTGACCCCAAAGCAGAGGTCCCTGGAAGGGGGCACGGGCCATGGGGCTGCAGGATGCTTGTGGTGGAGTGAGGAGGTTCATCCCTGGTGCTGCAGCACCTTTGGACTCTGGAGCTTCTCCCAGGGTAAGAGAAAAATAAACAAACAAACAGGCCCCCTTCCAGGGAGCACTGGTAGCCATGCAGAGCGTTTCTTCCCGATGTCGTAGCTGCACAAAAATTTGTCCAGTTGAAATAGCCGTGATGGGAGAGGAGAACAAGGTGGAGACGTGAAGCTGTTTGAAAGCGTGACAGGCGGAGTGCAGTGCTGGGGGTGTGTGTGTGTGTGCCGTGTGTATGTGGGCGTGTGTATGGGTATGTATACATGTATGTATATGCACACACGTTGGTGGTTCTTTTTTTAATTTGGCGGGGGGAACTGCATATAAAGTTTGTCAGAAATCCCGGTTATGTTCATAAATAAACAGCATATATTCTACCATAACCATCGGCCTCTCTGTGTGCTTCCAGTTCTTTCCCCTTTGCAGGAGTGCAAAAGCTGTGCTCTTCCTCGGGACACACTGCCCGTTCAGCACTGGCACATGCTTCCCCCGACAGGACTAGTGATTGAAACACCTTCATGGAGCCCAGTTCCCTCGTTCTCATCCCTGAGAGATAAATATGCTGTCGCCTTAAGAAAGCGGCAATTTCCTAAATACTCGTGTCAGATGTGCGTCTGAGTCAGCCTTCCACTCGCGCCCCAGCTGGGCCGGGGGCTCGTCCAGCCTGCGGCAGGCCCGCCGCCCCTTCTCGCCGGGATGCAGGACAAGGTGACGGGCAGCCGGGAGGGACGAGGGAGGCGACGGGGACGGGGGCTGACAGCCCAGCCCGCCCGCGGGTCGCTGGCGGGGCGCGGGGAACAAGCGAGGCCCGGGGGCTTGCGAAAGAAGGCGGCGGGCAGGTCCAGGCCCCCGCTCGCCCGCCAGCGCTGCCGCTGCCCGTCCCTTCCCAACGAGACGCTGCCCGCGCCCCTCCCCCTGCCCCGGGGAGTTTCGTCCCGGCCGGGTCGGGCCCGGGAGAGGCCGCCCCGGGGCTCCTCGGCGTGTGGAGACGCGGGGGTCAGCGGGCAGCGACGGCGGCTCGGGCCCGGCCCGGCCCCTCCACGGGCAGCGCCTCCACGGGCAGCGCCGCCACCCGCCGCGCGCGAGGGGCCGCGCCCGCCCCGCCCCGCCCCGCCCCGCGCGGCGCCTCCCCGCGGCCGGGGCCGGCGGCGCGCGGAGGGGAGGTGGCCCGAGTCCCGGCGGCCATAGGGCCGCGCGCCGCGGGGCGGGAAGGGGCGGCAGCGGGGGCAGCGGCTCCTGAGGCGGAGCAACGCCCCTTGCGGAGCGGCTCGGGGCGCGGGCAGCGGGGATCTGCGCTCGCCGCCCGGCCTCTCCTCCGCCGGGGCTTCGGGCCGGCCCGCGGCAGGGCTGGGGGTGCGCCTCGGGCGTGCCAGGAAAGGCCGCCCCGGGCCCGTCCCGTTCAGCGGCGCCCGTGTCCACCTTTTCCCGAGGGCGATACCCCCCGGGAGAACGGAGCCTCCCACGGTGCGCCCTGCGTGGCGCGGCGGCGGCAGAGACCGAACGCCCCAAAGAGAGCTTTGGCCCCAGAGGTGCCCTGCAAAGCCGTGAGGCAGGCAGTGCCCTCGCACGGGCTCCCGAAGCGCTCGGCCCGGGGCAGAGGCAGCCGTACCGCCCGTTCCGCCCCCGGGACTGGCAGCCGCCCAGCCGCACGGGCAGCGCTCAGGGGCTTTGCCTCCTCCCGGCGAGAGTGCAAGGAGAGTAAGGCTGCTCCTCCAAAATCCACCGTGGCGGTCGCTGCGCAAGCACTCGCTGCTCGGGATGGGTAAAAGATGAGTGCAGATCAGGATTAAGGATTTTATTTCTTACCTAGGTGTGAATTGGGGGGTTCGGAGCTGGTAATTTTCCATGGGCAGAATTAGTTCTAGTGGTGTCGAGTGAAAATAGTTTTACTGGTGGTTCCTTCCTCCCCCAGCCCTGCAGAGCTGCAGTGCCATCGGGTGTGATGTGCCTCAGTAATGCTGTCCAACGTGTAAAGTGGGGAAACGCTGTTATCATTTGAGCAACGATTATTGCAGGGTATATGTGGGAGTGACTGTATTCGAGTGGTTAGAGCATGGGAATACAATCCTGGTCGTTTGAGTTATGTTCTGAACTGTGACTCACCGTGTGTGTGTGTGTGGTTTCAGCAAATCATTTATGGCCTCAGACAAAGCAGATTTTTCCATTAATTTAAGTGAACTGTAGATTAAACAGGTCTTCAGTGGCAGAAGAATCAACTATTCTATGATTCAAAATTGAGACACCTATCTACCACATAGCTATTTCAGTGGTTATATAAACATGACGTGCCCTGGAATATTATGAAGGGTAAATTATTGATAGCAGAAAAGTGTGTAGAGACACTTGCCTTAAACACTGTGCCAAAGTAAGCAGCATTCCCTAATCCTAACCCTAACTGTAGACTGAGCTTTCGACAAGGCCCCTAGCCCTGGCCTACACCAAAAAGTTCTTGCAGCACGGCACTGTTTGCAGCCTCTTTGTGCTCTCTGCAGCCCACGTTTTGCTTTGGCAGCTCCCTCCCCGCTCTCTGCAGCTGCAGCTCTGCATTTTCTCTTCCTCTCAACCTGAACCCTTACCCTGGCACACAGATGAGTCTTCAGCAAGTCCCAAAGTCATTGTCCAGATGAAAAAGGCTTCACAGCAGCATGTTCAGGGATGTTTGGCTGAATTCCAGGGTCAAGGTGAACAGTACTGCAACACACTGTGCTCACGTGTGACCCCATGCCTTGCCCATTTCAGTAGTATTTAGGCATGTATTATAAATGCTGGGTGGTGGAAAGGATTGTTATACACTGTCTACTCTGAATATCACTGGACAGTTGGAGCTGGGAGAGAGCTCTGGGGATCATCTGTTCCAGCATGTACATATGAAACCAGCTGCCAGTCTCTGCTGTTGCAGAAGAGGATGGCAGGCAGAGGCTGATGGAGGCAACAGGTCAGTGTGGCAGCACTGTGGGCAGGGGCTGGCCTCACCTGTGGCGTTCCCACTCACCTCCCCACACACACATACCCTGCACTAAGGCTGTTTACCTGGGCTTGGGCAAGGGCTGGGGCAGCCCCTGTGCTGGGCAGGGTGCCCTGGGGTTGTGCACACTCAGTGGTGTTGGTCTCTACCACCATGGGCTGGTTTTTGGGAAGTTTCCCACCAAGCCTTGTTCTTTTTTTATACACAGCACTGTCACAATGCTGCCAGCCTCTGCCTGTCTTGCCACACAGGCGTGGCTGTGCAGGCCTTCCCTCCCCACCCCTCACCTTCCCCAGTCCCAGACGCAGGGTTGGGGACACACAGTGGGTGAGACATGGTGGTGGGCAGTGACTGGCCAAGTGAGTAATCACATGTTTGGCGGGGGGGAAGAGAGTAGTTAGCAGTCTGCAAGCACTGTGTACAGAGTTGAGAGATTGCTCATGACTGTAGTGAAGTCCTGCAGCAGGTTGGGGGTGGCAGGGAAATGTCAAGATTTCTCAGGCATGTATTTATTTTTCCACTGTGATAGGGGAATTGCCTCTGAGGAACTTGGCCTCATCCACCTGCTTCAGGGGGCTGGAGGATAGGAGCAGCATTTGATGTGCTCCACACCAGTTTCCACACTGAAGCAAGACAACGAGAGATGCTTTGCTGTTAGGAGAAAGCAGGTGCTTCTCAGAGCTTCGTGCTTCCTGGTTTGAATTTACTGGTTGAATTGGGTTTGTCCCAATTCAGTGGTGAAAAAAAATATCAAATGAGTACAAGATAGAGGAACAGACCCACTGCCTTCTCTTCATATCGTGGATTAAGTAAAAAATAATGTTTTGTACATCAGTATCTCTGGTTCTGGGCATCTCTTTCTTCCCCTGAAATTAAATCTGTGTTTATACAAGTGAAATCTCATACAAACACATACCTTGCATGGAAATATATGTGTTTCAGTGTGATTTGCTGTATCGTTTCTGAGCTAACTGCACTTTAAAGCCAAGACAACATTTAGTAAAAATAAGCATATCACAAGAGACTTCATAAGAATCAGAAAGTCTGTTCAAATAATTCCTTCCAATGGGTTTTTGATTTTTTTTTTAATTAGTGTCTCAGACTATGGATCCAAAGAGGAAGTCAGCCCTTATCCTGAAGAGTTTACAGCTTTGGTGGAAAATCAGCATATGCTTCTAGTTTATTGAGCACCTGTATATCCAGAGTAACCCAGTTCTGTGTAGGTAGCCTGAAACAAAAAACAGCTGTTTGGAATACACATTGTTTTAAAATTTCATTTGCATTATCAGGTTTCTCCTCGAGTTCTCCTGGTGGGGTAAAGGCAGTGTGGTTACACTATCTTGCTTGCCAAGGACTTTGCTAGGGACTCCCACAAACTCACTCTCTATGCAGGAGCAATGGGCTGTTGTCTTAAGGACTATGTGGGTATACCTCTTTAATTGGAAGGGAATCCTCACAAAAGGGAATCCAATTCATTTGCTCTAAATATTTAAGAGCAATTTTCTTGGTTTAACACCATCCTATTTTACTGCAGTATTGCATCTTGCCTCTGAAATTAATAGTTAACCACGGAGAAAGACAGGTCTGGCAGAATGGAAATCAGGCATTATATTATCCCATGAGTCACATACATGCAGAGAACCAAACAAGTGTCAGCCAATGGCTTTGAGCCCAAAATATGTCAAAGAGGAGATGTGTATCTTCATTTATATTAAGTAGATAGAAAGCTTGTTGGCGTTCCCATTAAACAGGTTGGAGTTCTGCCACCGACTGCAGTGGGAACAGGATTGGGCCCATGCAGTGGAAACTGGCTCTGGTTCCCTGCACTGACTGTATTTTCTGTGCAGCAGGGCAACCAGTATTTTAACAGCAGTTCCTAGTCAACAGAGAGATTCAAGGCCTCCCTTAGTTTTAGGCACTACTCCTTCCCTTATCAGTCTGGTGTCTTGACTTCTCCTTGAAAGTGCTCGGGTGCTTGGCAGCAGGCAGCAATGGATGCTTTTCTGAGTGCAGCTTCACTGAGAGCCAATAGCAAGTGACTGTAGACAGCACAACACCTTTTCTGAGCAGTGTTTTGTGATTTCTAATTATTTACATTTAAAATAAAGAACCACATCTAGAAATTAGCTCTACTTTAAGCATTCATTCCACTGTCTCTATCAAAATTGGAGCCAGGGAAAGCCTTGGCTGGATAAATGTCTCAAAATGTTTCAGAACTTTCTTGAATATTGGGGAACTTTTGTACCTCATTTTTCTCTTTATATTCTTCCCACAGCTTCTAATGCATCTGGCTGTAGTCCTGCCTCAAGAACCAAACAAATCTTTGGCTGCTGCTATGCGCTGGATCCACCATGTGATTTGTACTGAAGTCTCTCGGGGAGAGATGATGAATCGAACAACTAGCAGTAAGTACCCCTGGAGCAGCAATTGTGAGATGAAGGCTGAATGCCAAACCTGCTGTTGGTCACTAAGGTCACGTGTTGTAGCTTTGATGTACATGCTTGTAGTCCTCTCTATCACATCCACTTGATGATCTTGACTTAATCTTAAAGGTCTTGTCTAATGATAATGATTCTGTGAGTCTGTGATCCACGTTTTACTTCCGTTATGTTCTCATTTACACGTTAGTGTTTAATTTGCTTTACTGGAACCAAGTTCGGTTCAGTGCACAGGGAATGTATATTCACAAACTTTTTAGAAGTTATTTTCACTTTTCTATTGCCATGCCAGTTCAGTTAAAACCCCGATGACAGAGTCAGGCTGAAATGAGTGTCTGTTGTTGATTCATAATTGTGCAAATTAGCATTTAGACTTCTCATAAAATAGTATAAAATTTTGAAGGCTGTGTGCCAGTGCTGCCTGCTTCATTCCAGTCAGCAACCCTCCTGTGTTTACTGGAACTCATGTTAAATATCAAAAGAATGGGATTGCCAGAGTTTTCATACCAAAAATTTCTTGACCTATCTTATTATTGGTTACAGAACTGGCTTATCCCAATTGTTTCTGGAGGCGAGGGGGGTGGCTGTTGACTGCAATAAAACTAGGATTTGTTTCCTTAGACTGCAGTTTTAAGAATAGCACTGTATTATTTGGCTTGCTGAAGTGAGGAATGTATATAATAACTCCATGGGAAACATTTATTTGAAAAAGTCAATATATGATTACCACATGAAAGCATCAAGTTCTGATTTTAAGTGAATGTGTAGGCAGTGTAAATAAATAAAGCTCTAGGTATGCTGCTTTATGTTTACATTGTGAGCAGTAACATTTGCAAATATCACATCAAGAATTCTGAGTTGATAAAACCAGTTTAAAGGCAGCCTTTGTTGAGGCAGATTCCAAGTGGGTATTTCTTGAGACCCATAACAATATGTAGGTCTAAGTGAAGAATGAAATGTTTTGATTTACCTCACATAATTTATTTAGTCATTTGATTACCAAGCAGTGTAGGAGATGTGGCTTTTTAGCTATAGGTAATAGAACTGTAACTTTTATCAGCTAATTTGTGTATGGATGGTTTCCCTAGAATTTCAGACAGTGACAGATGTTTCTTGACATGACTAGTGTTTCTCAGGACTTTTGTTTGGTAGCTGGATATATTCCTCAGTGCTATGTCAGTGACCTGGATTATCCCTACAAGAGCTCCCGAGGAACTGGCTGAGAGAGAGTTTTCATGTATTCATTTAAACAAGTGAAATTTGCTCTTCCCCTTCCAGTAGCCAATAGGAGAAGATTTCAAGTAATGAAAACATTTTAGGTCTCAGCTGAAGAGTATCTATTCTGGTATTTGCGTTTCCTGCTTGTAACTGAGCAATGGTTTTTAAAGGCTTACATACCTCTGTGCATGACGCCTGCTCTATACCCTGCATGGATTACAGATGGCTTTTAATTGGTTTCACTGGACATTACTGGTTGAAGTTTGGAGGGAGCTTCATGGAAGGACAGTGAGTTGTGTCTAACTTTTCTTCCTTAGGCATGGTGCTAACAGAGAGAAAGTTTACATGCAGACCCTCTTCCTGTTGCAGATCATGCAGTTGATGGTGATAGAAGCTCAGCTGCTGTGCTCACTCCACTTGTTCAGACTGCAGCAGGCCCAGTGCTCTGGACTAACTGAGGAAACAGGGCTGAGCAAATGAGCACAGCAAAACTCTAAGATGAGTTTAGCAGTGCTGACTCCAATGCTGCCGTGCGTGTAAAACAGATGTGAACGAGAGAGCAGGTTTCCCTTTGTCAGCATGGTGCTACAGCACAGGTCGTTGCAGGGCAGCCACGGGCAGCCACCAGTGAGCAGAAGCAGAGACAAGGCTGTTGGAGACAAGGAGGGATGTATTTTGAAGAAAATACTAAGAGAAAATTAGGGAAGAAAAAAAGCTACAGTTAGGATGAAGAAGTGAGGATATTTAGAGTTTGATTCCACCAGTGGCAAAACTTGCGTTTGGTTTAACTGGATTGGGAGCAAATGTTCAAGGAGAGGAATCCAGGAAAAGGAGAGAGAGAGGGTCCAAGAGGGAGCAAACTGCCCAACATCTGCTCTTGGAGGGCCTGCGTCTTGCAATGGTATCCAGCCAAAGCCTGGGCATGTGTGTGTGCCTGGTGATGGCGTGTATGTGTGTGCCTAGTGATGGCAGGCAGGTTGTAGGTGTGCTGAGGCTGCTTTAGTCTTTTAGATTTTCTTCTATATAACACAATCTGTTTATTTAGCAAAGCCTAATTTTACTCCAGTCATGGGGGTAAATGAAAAGCCAAGTGCTCTTGCTAGAGGACTGCTGGGTATTATGAAGTATGTTGTACGATCCAGAGTACATCCTCCCACTGGAGGAGGAAACACACAGATGCAGGTTAAACTGGCTAGCAGCTGTCAGCCTGTAACACTAAACTGGGAAATGAACCTTTATGGGAAGTTTTCCAGTTAGAGAGTGCTTGGCATCAGAGGGCTTCAAATGCAACGTTAGCTTTTGCTTTTGCCATTTTACAGTGGCAAACTTGCCCCATGAGCAGCTGTGCATCCCAGTGATAGCCTTTGCATGACTGTGAGTAGACAGTGCAGTTGATTACTATATATTGTTGCTGAAGTTCATATGAAAATTATTTTTAGGTGCTGAAAATCTGACACACTGTTGCACATAGAAATTAAACTGTTGTTTAAATGCATGTAGACTTTGCTGATTTGGATGCAAGTTTTCAGGAGAACATTGCATTTTGATTAAAATGCAAGTGAAAGGATTGGAAGATTTTTCAGACCACATTATGTTTTCTGGGGATCAAAATGTATAGACTATACTAGAGTTCCTTTTAAAATAGGCTTTCTAGATGTCATATGTGACTGCATGAGTAGAGTCTATAATCTGTTGGCAGTTATGGCTTCTGGACCTTTTCAATTTCAGTAATTTTATATGCTAATAAATGGCTCATAGGCAGCTCCCTCTTCCCAACTGAAACAATAATGCTGACTGAAGAATCAGGACACTTAAAAAGCTAAAAAAAAAGATGTAAAAGAGAAAAGAATGATAAGCAAAGAGATCCTTTTTCACTTGTTGTCTCACTCCTTTATGTCAGTGCACTTGAGCTCGGTTTTCAAACTTTTCTCTGTTCATGCTTTTTAATAAAAAAGCATTTATTCTCAGGAGGTCAGGGAAACATTGTTTGCCTTGAGAACTCTGATCAAATCCTAAATTGCAAATGTTTCTGGGTATCACCTTACATAGCAGAGTGCAGCTGGATAGGAACTGGCCTGTGCGCATCTACCTGCACTGCTGTGTGTACCCAAGGGCTTTGAGTCTCTCTCCGCTGACGTGTGTGGGTGACCAGATACACCTGTGTGAGGGAAGGCAGCCCAGCACTTCCGAGGCAGTTCTTGTTTGGAGCTATACTGGAGTCACTGGCAGTCTGAGGGTGGGGGGCTGTGCCAAACACCATCCAGAGGCACAGAGCAGAGTAACAAGCCCAGACTACCTTAACTGTGAAAGAGTGACTCAGCTGTTTCTACAAAGTTTTAAGTTTCAGCAGAATATTTTTTTCCGCTATGCTGACAGCTTTTCCACCCACGTATTGCATATGTGGCTTTGTGCCACAGAGGTATTTTAGGATTATAAAGCCTGGTGTAAATTGTTAAAGTTACATGTGAAAAAAAAGAGTGCTTTCTGGATCTTAAAATGCTCAGATTGTACATGAAGTGTAGTGAGTAGAGGATGTCTTTGAATAACCCAGGGCTTTGTGGGGAGCATGTTCCCATTTACCTGCTTTTATTTTTGCCACTAAACCCCAGTAGTGTTTCCAAACAGCTTGTATATATAGAAATAGAATTACTCTGAAATTTCCCCCCAGGTTTTGGCATTGTTTTTATCATGAGGCAGAGTTAGTTGTTCCTGTACCTGGTATATACTATGCTCTTCTTGATCCTGTTACTGGCATTCTCAAACAATCCTGCAGGGAAAATAGAGGGAGATGCAGGGAATTAAATCTAGTAAAATAAAAAGGTTTCTTAATCTGTCAAGCTTATTGCAATATTCAGTGAGTTACTGTGCTCAGCCAAAGATGAAATTGGATGGAGAGGGCTTGTAATATTATTCCAGAACATTGAGCCATTACATGTGAATACATCCAGTCTGCTCTGAGCAAATCATTTGTCAGTTTTTTATGCAAGACAGTAACTCTTGCTGTCACTCAGTGACTGCTGCATGAATCAGGCACGGGAGGACAGATTGAGCAGGAGGAGGACAGTTAGGTGCTGAGCTTGTGCTTGGTCATTTGTCTTTAAGCAACCCGGCTGTGGCATTTAGAGGCTTGTTCTATTGTCACGATGTTGGGGGTTTTTTTTTGCCACAAATGCTGATACAGCAGCAAAAGCCTCTATCAAGGGCCTCACCACATCATGGGACTGGAGAAGAAAAAGAGCAGAAATCCAGGGAAGTAATGTTAGTGACCAGTAACCACCACTCCATGGCAGATCACTCTTGTAAAGCAGGCGGGGCTATGGCTTCTTTTGACTCCATGTCAGCTGAAGGAGCAGTATTTAATTTGTCATGTCTGCAGTACTCCTCAGCTTGCTTTGGTGTTTGGATCTGGGGGTTTGAGGTTGTGTTTTGTTTTGGTCATTTATGAAGTTACTTCCAAAGAAAATATATAATACAAAATGACAGCATATATTAAGCATAAAAGCATCACTGTCCTCTGGGAGCTGTCGGAGAAGAAAACACAGAGCCACTGAAATGCAACCCTGGCAGCTGTCAGAAGTGCCCACCGCTAGGGCAACAAACCTCTGTGGTCATTGCTGCACAGATCTGATAGAACCAAAGGGACAAGTGACTTTTGTCCCTGGCTAGCAGGAAGACACCAGCCAGGGAAACAAGCTGTCTCTTTGTTTCACCCTCGGGCTGCAAACAGACCAGGAAATAAGTCCTCCCAACACCTTGCAGTGGATGCTGATCATACTTTTCCTGTGTCACAGTAGGGCAGCTTGGTTCCTCTGTTGTTTCATACAGTAGCACTCAGAGAAAGGGGAACAGTCCTTCTCAGTAGCTGGAGCCCAGGCTTGGCACAGTTTATCACTCTAGGCTGAGTTTGGAGATTTGTGAGGCTTAAATTCCAAGTGAAACTCAGTGGGTGTGAGTGGCATGGGAACCAGAGCAAGCAGGAGGTTTGCATGGATCCCCTTAGGCTTGGAGCTGCAGAATTTCTTCTGGTGCTAAAAAAAATAATAAAAAAAAATAGTGTCTCTGGAAAAAAAAATCTGTCTGTGTCTTGGGGCAACTGTGGGCACCTCCAGCCAGCACCTGATTCACTAGCAAACAGTTACCTACAAGGCATTTCAGCTGGCAGACACTTGTCCTAGGTGCCGTAGGCCGTAAGGGCTGTTTTCAGTTTAATCTATTTTTAATGTGGCGCCTTATTCCAAACTGCTGAGTTCTCACATTCCCGAGCTGTCATGGTAATAGGGTTGTGCAGTCTTATTGGCTAAAGTTTTCCACCCCAAGTGCCAAAAGTTAGGCTCCTAAATCCATATTCAGATTCCTTAATGTGGCTGACAAATCCCACAGGAGCCAGTAGGAGCTGGACGTGGTCTGCACCTTGGAGAACAAGCCAGGCTGTTGGGTGCTTCAACAAAGCCTGGCTGCAGGCACCCGGATTTTCAGGTGTGGGCCACCATATGAATAGATGTAGCCCAGACTACAAACATGTATCCCCGAAGGTCAGAAAGGCTCCAGTGCAGGCTGTTGTGTTCAGCCCCACTGTATCTGCTGCGAGATGAACCTTCATAATGTGATGACCGTGTGAACTATTATGCAACACGCAGGGCAGCTCTGAAAGGGAAGGCTCAAAAGCAGCCCTTCTCCTTCCTACTGTGGTTGCTTTTTTATCCAGAATGGCTGCCAGTGTTGCTGTGAAGGAAGGAGGCAAGGTTAACATGAGTGGGAACTTTGGTGGGGTGTGGGAGCTTTGGTGGGGTCTGGAGACAGAGTGCATTCTGAGTGGTGGTGAGCAGCAGAGTGCAGCAGCATGCCTGGCCCTTTCGCTGGCTTCCTGTCTGCGCTGCTTCTCTACCCGTGATCTAACGCTGCATATTTTTACTCTACTACCTTCTTCTGCTATTTCTATTTGTAGCGCCCCAATCCAAAATTCTTCTGAAACTCCCTGCGCTAGCAGCAACACGAAAGCAGAACTCTGCAGTGGCTGCAGGAGCTATGGCAGCGTTTAACTAAAGAGTGGTGTCAGTCACTTCAGCCTTTTGAGTTGCGCTGAAAACGGGGCTGCTGTCTGCCAGGAGAAATAGTCTGCAAAAACTGTGCCATGTTGCCTTTTCTCATGACAGGCCTAACAGTAGTCTATGTGGAATCACCAGCCAACACTTGAAACTGATGCACTTTTATTGCTTTGCTTTATGTGGAAGGTTTGTTTTCTTGTTATTATTACTGCAAGATAAGACACAAGGCCATGCAAGTACAATGCGCTTTCACCTAGGTGAGGCAGAGCTTCCTGAGCACACTTTAGAGTGTTTTACTGCAACATGAAAGTGTCAAGTGATTTTTTTTCTCCTGTTTTCTAGAAAGGGGATGAAGCATAGAACATGTCCATTTGCTAGCCAAAAGGCTTCAGCAAAGTACATCCTTTCATTCCAAGAGTGTGGATGAAAGACCCTTGTGCTAACAGTGTCCCCAGGCCCCTGGGCTGTAAGAGAAGTGCTGAGTGCTGGAGGTCAGGCTGTGCTAGGCTCAGTACCAGACATAGGTCCCCGAGGAGCAAGTGCCACCAGCCCTGGCCTCAGGAGCCAAAGCAGGCTCTTGTGCCCAGGCTTCTTTTCCAGTGGACAGAGGAGAGTTGGCCGGCCGGGCTGCTGGCATGGGCTGAGAAGGTTGTAGCCTGGATGAGCACATGTTCCCAGGGACCAGAGCAGAAATGCTGCATGATGGCATAGCTCACCCTTCCCCCTCGTCCTCCCTATCTACATCAGGGCTACGTCCACACTTAATTGAGACATTTGGGACAGCTCTCTCACCAACAGAGAGCATGTTTGCTGTCTAGGTAGCAGACTGAAAATACAGGTGTTTCTGAAATCCTCTTCCACTCTCACATCCCTGCCATCCCACTGGAGCACAGAAACCTCATTCAGGACTTCATGTTTGACTCCTATAAGGCCTCTGATGGCATGCTTCTCCTCAAGGACAGTGCCAGCAGTACCTTGGAAGTAAGAGAGTTGTGCTCCTTCCTTCTGGCTGGTGTCTAAGTCACTGTCCTTTATTTTAGAGGAAGTTGGGAGACCTGGGTTCAATGCGTTCGTCAATCTGAGAGTGCTTGTCTCTCACTTCCCATGAGATTGTCTGACTGCTGGCTGATCAGCTATTCTGGGTGAAGCTTTTCAGAGTGAAATCATGCCTTGTACCAACGGGGTGTTTGCTCTCCCCATCCCACCATTGGCAGGCAGCTTCTGTTTTAGAGTGAAGTCATCAGAGCTTGGTGTGAGGAGCCTCAGGTTGCATTTGGTCTTCTCAGAGCTTGTTTGCAAGTCCTCGTGCCTGAGGGCATTCAGAGGAGGGTTGCCTTGTCTCTGGGTGCCCATGGAGGATAGTGTAAAGTGCATCTCCTTGGAGGTGCTGTACTGGGCAGATGCAGAAGCAGAAAACTTGAATGTGAACCAAAGATAGATCACAGAGTGCTGGTGATAGAGAGATAGTGACCTCTGTGACGCTGGATCCCAGTGCCTGAGTTCAGTTGAAGTCTAGTTTTATGCACTTAAATCCTTTCTTAGTGGTAGCTCCTCATTTGGGTCCTTCATGCAGACAGATCCCAGCAGATCAGCCACTGTGCTTTGATAAACATTTCCAGGGTTTATTAAATGTGCTGTGTGACGTCCTTTTGTGGAGATGGTAATTTCCCAGTCATCATGTGAGAAACTAAGAGTTTGCCATCTGGCCTGGCAAGACTTTTTTTTTTTTTCCCTTCTTACTATTAATTAAACTGAGGTTATTGCAAAATTTTATTGTGATGGTTATGATTTGTTCTGTGATAAGGCTGAGGCTAATACTGAGGCATGCAAAGCACCTTCCACACTGGTGACGTTCTGGGAGGTGCAGCTGAGCAGCACCTCTCTGGACTCTGGTGTTGGCTCTAATAACAAAGTTTCAGGGCCAATTCCTGCCATCTCTATTCAGACACCTTACCCTGGAGCGGGTTCTTCTGGTTCTGAGGGGATGGTTTCACAAGTAGGAAGACGTAGCTGGCGGGGAGGAAGGGGGAAGCTGCTTGGCCACAGTGGTGTCATATAACATGCCCTGGCAGGAGATCTTACCGACCACAGCTTTGCCCTGCTTGGTGAAGCTGTGACCATTCATGGGAAAGTAGATCAGCAAGAACAGATTGTCAGAGCTCGGGGAGAAAATAAAGGAGGGAAAGGCAGCAGGGCTGAAGCTGAAATCATCTGCAAAAACCAGGTGCTGCTGATGGCTGGGGTGAGGAAGAAGGAAGTGAAGCTTTCCTGGCGATGGGATAGGAGGTGGCTGGAGCCTGTCTGGGATGGATGTGTGCTGTACTTGGCAGCTTGATTGTTTCCCACCCTTGCTCAGATCCAGCTCAGGACTCTTGAGTGTCAGAGACTCTCACTTATTCTTTGGTGGTCGTCAAGCTGTGGCTTTGCAAATATGCTGACACTGATAGGTTTGAAGTAGATGTTTGGATATGAAGTTGGTGAGAAGTCATTCCCTGGCACTAACTCTTGACGGCTTTCCCTTCTTCTGTCTGAGACTTGAACGCTCCACGGCTCAGAGTTAAAACAGCAGCTTCACAAGAGGTTCAATAACATTTATTTTTAACCAAATCCCTCGAAGTCTGAGGGACTGGAGACAGCATTAGTTTGAGATGAACAGCCAAGAAAAGTAAATCATCCTTGGTCAGGGTGAACTCTCATTTGAAGAGGCCACAGATTGCAAAGATGTTCATGAATCAGCAGTTTCACAGACTTCTGCCCATTCAGAGAGAAATGTGTGTAAACAGACATGAAAACAGCACAGAGCCACTGAGCTTTCCAGATCCTTCCTGTTCCCTTCCCACTGCTAAGAGGGACCTCCATGGAGGAGCTACAGAGAAGGTGAGGGCTGAGGTGCTGGGCACTGAGCTAGTCCAGGGGTGGTCATCCTACATCCTTTGCTGCAGCTGTGCAAAGAGCCAGAGAACAGGGTGAGGGTGAGACACTGTTCCCTGTGCCCTGCTCACCTGAGAGCACAGCCAGCTGTGCTGTGCACGGGAGCATAGCTCAGCACAGAGGAGCAGGCAGCTGCTGCTGGGCCCGCCGTGTGAGGGAAGGGTGAGGCAGGGAGGGTGAGGTGAGGACACGAGCTGTTGCACCATGGCCCCGCTGCAGGTACCTTCAGGCTGCCCAGAGTGGGGCTGCACATCAGGTACGTGTGTGAGGAGAGGAATATAGCAAGCCATGGTGAGGCCATGCTGCTCTTTGGTGCCTGCATTGGATCCATGTGCCTCTGAGTCTGGCATCTCAGCAGCCCATCAGGGCCCCGATTTCCTTCCTGTAGTCCAGTGCTGTGGTCCTGTTCCCTGCTTGTAGGATCATCTGTCCTTCATGCTGTGTGAGCGAAGTAGGACAGGCCGAGGAGGCTGCCGTGTTTGTGGGGCAGAGAGCTCACAGCTGGGTGAGACAGGGCTAGAGGAAAAGGGGGGTCAGTGCACATCTGGAGTGGCTGTGCCATGGCAAGCAAGGGTTACAGGCAGCTGTCCCCAGACCATGGACAGGAAGTTCTCCCAGGCAAAGGTGTCCTCTCGGGCTCTCAGCAGGCTCAAGCAGCCTTCCCTTCATCCTGCCCTTGATTTGATTTGATTTTTTCTATCATAGCTACAAAAGCTCTTCAGAAAGCACTGTATAATTCCAGGGCTCTGTGAAGGGCTGCGGGCCAAGGGTGTGTGCCTGCACGGAGCGTGCCTTACCCTGCAGAACCCCCCTAAACTCCTGCTGAGCTGGTGGGGGGGATTCTTCCTGCCCCTCTTTGATGTTTGTCAAATGTTATGCCCAGAGAGTGCAACACCAGAGGGCCGTGCAGAGGACCCCCACCTCGTTTTGCTTGTGTTGTGTATTCTAGGATCTGCTGGCTCGGAGGGCTCCCAAAGAGACGCAGCTTCGCTTCCATTGCTGCCCAAAGTAAGCCCAGGGGCTGCTTCTGCTGTAGGACAACATGTCAGTGGAGAGAGCTGGCCAAGCCAGAGACTGTGCCTGAATTGTTTGTGAGACTTTTATAGTCTGTCTATCTAGGATGAAACACAGAGCCTGGATCTTCAAAGCGCTGTGTGGGATGGCAGCTATGGGGCTCCCATTAAAGTTACCAGGCATCACACGATTGAAAACTTCTGTGACGCCACTGTGGTTCTGGAGAGGAGTAGCTGGTGCTGGGGCTGCTGAGACAAAGGGAAGTCGAGGAAATTGAGCTCTTCAATGCCCCCAAAAGCAACACCTCACAAAATTTCAGCTGTAAGGCTTGTGTCTTTTTTGTGAGGAACAATTATAGAGGCTTCAAATTCATTGCAGAGTTAGAGGATATCTAACCTAACTCCGTAAAGAACTTAAGGGAATTAAGTGGAGTAAATTGGATGAATATGACTGTAAAGTTAGGGTATCTGGTTGCCATCCACCTTTCCAGACAAAAGGTTTTCAGAGAATGTCTCCACGAGGCAGAGAGCACAGGGAGTGAGCACAGGCGTGGGGTGAAAATCTGCCCATCGGACAAAGACCGGTGTTTGTTTCATAGGTAGGGAAATGGAGTCAGTCTGGTCACAGGACTTTCTGAAGCTCTTAGAAGACACTGATGATGACTCAGTGTAGACAAACTCCCTTTTTCTTACTATTTTGCCATCTTTCAGATCATAAACAAACTAATTTTACAAACAATCCTAATTTTACAGATAGGGGGACATAGGTTATGTGACATGCTCTTGATAATGTGAGTAGTCTGTGTCAGAGTGAGAAACTCAGTTGTGAAGCTGTTGCTCTTGGCACTGAGTACTCCTGACTCCAGACAGCACTTCAAGCTTGACTTTGCCTGTGTCCTTTCTATGCCTACAAAAGGAAAGGTTTTTGAACAAATCAAAGAAACAAAAAACTAACTCCTCCAATTTATACATCCAGTCCTCTGACATTATGTCCCTTAGAGGAGTCTGCAATTAATACAATCACCTCTTGCTGCAAAGACTTTAAGACATCACCAGTTAAGAATCTAGATGAAGCTTTCACCTTGTTTACTGAGTGCCTGATATTGTGTCATCTGGAATGGATTTGGGTGATAGCTGCAGGGTAAATTAACTTACAGCCAAGGTGAATACTACAAACTCCTTGGTGTCATTGTCATGATTTGGCCACCATTGGAGCTTTAATATCAGTAGAGAGAAATCAGGGAATTAATTAGGTAGGAAAAGTAGTCATCAGCTATTGCAGAGAGCTTCTTTGTGCTTGCCAGAGTTTGCTTCCTCTACTCAAACAGGTTTAATGTAAAGTCTGAGAAAGGGGAGGGCATCTTTACTTTGCTGTGACATGCTAAGGTTCTAGGCACGTTCTTGGTTTTCAGCTTCATGAATATCAGCAGGAGTGGGGTTTTCCAAAATGCCCAAGGAACATAGATCATAGATCTGGAAGCATAAGACACCAAGGGCACATCCAATGGGCACATCCCACACTAAGCAGCTCCCCAGCTTACCAGGGGAGAGAATATCCTTTTGATCCCCTTCCTAAGCCTACTGCTGACTTCTGCTGCTCCAGATACGTGCTGTGAGCTGTTGCTTTTAACCTGGCAGTGTTGCCAGAGGCACTGGCCACCTGGCATTTCATGACACTGAAGGAGCAGCCATTAATGGAAACTCATCAAGCAAACAGCCACTTCTGCTTGCTATGCCTCTGTTTTCAGCTCTGAAGCAAGGCTGACAATTTTTGCTGGTTCCTCAGACCTCCTATTGAGTTTTGTTAATTAATATCTGTGAGGTACTTAGACGTTTTCAGGTTTATGGTGATCCAGAGTATTATTATTAGTGTTGTTATTATTAAGGCTAATAATACTGCTAATAACCTTGGAAAGCCTGGCAAAATTCAATTTGGCTAAAATCCTTGCCACAGATGAAAAAAATTAACTGCAGTGATGTGAGGGGGTACGTGACTCAGTTACCAGTAACTGCTGTTTACAAGGGGCAGGAAGAGTATATTTGCTGAAATGAAAAAAGGTCAAGGCAGAGGCCCATTTGCTGTCTGTTAATAAGTAATCTAAAGTACAACACAGCTTTACTGTAACAAATCAGCTTGGCTCAGCTTTTCTTCCATCACCATTATTTCCAATCCAGTCCTGGATTAAAATGCCAATTAAAAAATAATTCTTTTAGATTATTTTCAACATCCCCATGTTTATGGAGAGGACTTGTGATAGGGGTATGGCAGCAACAACAGAAGAAACCCCTTTCCATATTCTTGCCAGGGTTTGTCTCAGGACACTGTAGGCAGCCAAGGTGTATCAGGTGGGGCATTATTTGTCTCCTGGGTAACTCTCCTTTAGGCTCAGACCTGTGCATCTTCCCTATGGACTTGTGGCAGTCAGGAGCTGGGGTGTAGCTGTTCAACTTACAGTCACCTCACTGGGTTACTGATGTAACTTTCAAAGCCCCTACATCATCTCTGAGTTCTGGCTCACAGTCAACAGTTAAAATTCAAACAGAGGCGCTGGAGAACATCCTTCTCCAGCGAGGGAGCATGTGTGCACCCCATGCAGTGTGACCCCCGCCCTGGCATTGTCTTTTGCAAAAACAAAAGGGTGTTTTCCAAGCAACACTTGTCTTTAGGCACAGAGTAGTGTTCTGGAAAAGAGCTGGAGTCTGGCCTTTGGGGTCCATCTTTGGGCTGCAGATAGGATTCACTAGAAAAGGTTTTGCCATTAGTGACCTATTTAAAGTGCTTATCAAAAAAGCAGTACTTGTGCCAGGTGCCAGCTAACCACAGCTTCTCCTTTGTAACCCTTGATGTTCATGTCCTTCAGCCACACTGGCCTGAGGCACACAGCTGGTCCTCTCAGTAGGGAATGTACTATTCAAAGAGCTGGAGCAGACACAGTCCCGCTCTGTGCACCTGTGACACCCCTCCGGCTGGGTTGTGCCTTGTGCCTAGTTATTTCTTGAAGGAAGGTAGCAGGGGCATACACACACACACACACACACACAAGGTCACCATTGGAAACAGAAACCATACAGATGGCTAACTACAATTCCTACCTTCCTGAAATGCAATTTTGAAAGACAATGATCCTTCAACAAACCGACCACCTCTGCTCCCTCAGTCCCAACCTCCTGTTAACCCAGGGGCAGGGGAGGAGGTTTGTGAGGAAAGATTTTCCCTGCAGAGCAGGTAACGTTTAGCTATGAGCATAGAGCATCTTCCCAGTCCCAGAGCCTTAACAAAGAGTCTTCCTGAGCAGTTGCAGAGGCCACTAGGGCCTGCCTGCACCCAAGGCAGGGCTACACGAGCAGGGAAGGGTAGGCATGGCTTTCTACAGAGCTCCTCCTCAGCACCTAGGAGGAGACAATGAGGCTGAACAGCAGATGCTGATGTGAGGAAACAGTATACAGGGAAGAACACATGTAGGAGCTGTTGTAGTGGAATGGAAAGAGTATTCATGCAACTGAGTGCTCACATGCATTGCAAAGCAGCACAAGGGGCTACGAGCTGTCAGGAAAGAATTATTTTGGGTTCCCTAGAGCCCTCATGATTGCCTTACTCTTCTGTGCTATTGACAAGAGAGGAGGAAGAGTGGGGAAGAGGGGCGTGGAGGACACACACTGTCTTGGGGAAGCAGACATGGCTGGTGCTGCCCTGTGTGTCTATACCTGCAGGATGGGCTGCAGCTGGATGGCTGGCAAACAGAGTGCACAGAGATCCTTCATTTGGTGTGTGCAGGATGTTCATTCCAGGACAGCTGGTGTAGGCAGGAGGGCGTATGGGGGAACTGAGGCTCACTTTTAAGGGACTTGTCTGAGGTGGGAATCTGGGCAAATATCTTGTAGCTTAAACAAGATTGAGAGGATGGTGGCATGAAGTCCTAGGTCCCATGCCTTCATGCTGCTTTGAAAGAGTGAGGAGTGTTACTCAGGGCAGCCTTTGCAGAGTGGTGATGCCACGTGAAAATGCACGTGTTTGTTACTCATGAGAGACATTTACCGCCCATCTCCACCTTCCTATGGCAGTACCCACCCAGAGTGGTGGAGCTCTCTGCTCCCAGCCCTCAAGGTGTGCTCTTCCTCTGCTACGCTTGGTGCTGGGCACCGCTGTTGGTGCTGAGTTGCCTGGTGAGTTACAGGAGTCTTTAACAATGCTGACGTGCTACACTCTGCCTCTAAAGACCAGTGAGGATTTACTTTTTCCCCTTACAGCAATGAGCAAATGGGAGCACTGGGATGCCAGGTAACTCCTGGAGCAGTGGGTTAGTGAGCAGATGTTCAGGATCCCTGAGGCCAGGCCTGTGTGTTTGGCACTGCCACCATGTCAGCCCTCGGGAGCATCGTCACAGTGCACTTCTGGACTGTACAGCAAGCTCAGTGCTGCACGTACCACTGCAGAGACACACTCTATTCTAACTGGTAGCCAGGATGCCTGAGAACATATGCAGGTGGTTTCAGAGAATCACAGGTAGCCTGTTAGCACAGAGGAGAGGGGGAAGAAACCTCCAGAAGTTTTCCCCCATGACCATCTGTTAACTTTCCCCTGGAGCCATTATTGATTTGCTGGGGATGGCACACTAATGCCCAGCACACAGTGCTGTGCATCAGAGCCCTGCACTGCTGTTGATGGACCAGGCAAGCTTCACTGAGGGGATGTAGCACAGTGATGTGCTTCCTTATCTTCACCTCAATGCTTAACTCGCTAGGTGACCATCAGTCTCAGAGAAAGTTCTGTCCCCGTGAACACTGTGCTTTGTTGTACCTCAGCCTGTGGCAGAGGGGAGCCTCTCTCATTTACTCACTGGCCTTCTGTATGGTTTATATAGCCCATGACCCTTCTAATAGAGAGAGTGCTTGCCTATAAACTGCCATATCTGCATACAGCTAGAGATGCTCAGGTATCCAGCTGTGCTTCAGGAGTAGCCCAAGATCACTGTACAAAGGCTGTGCTCAAGTGACCCTCTCACTCTCTACAACTACCCGAAAGGAAGCTGTAGCGAGGCAGAGGTCGGTCTGGTCACGCTAGTAACAAGCAATAGAACAAGAGGAAACAGCCTCAAGTTGCACCAGGGGAGGTTCAGGCTGGATATTGGGAGGAATTTCTATCCTGGAAGGGTTGTCAGGCATTGGAACAGGCTGCCCGGGGAGGTGCTGGAGTCACCATGTTGAAGAGGCAGATGGATGTTGCACTTAGGGAAATGGTCTAGTGGTTTATAGGGCTGGGACAAAGGCTGGACTCGATGATCTTAAAAGTCTCTTCCAGCTGAAATTATTCTATGGTTCGGGAGCATTTTCCCAGCTTTCTCCTTCTTTTTTTCATTCTTCTGAAGTATCAGAAGGAGGTATTGTCCCCAGATCATGGCAGGGGGGCAATGAGGTCAATTTTGCCCTTTATCCTGTCATCTCAGACAGAAGGAAGCCTGGGAGCATTTACTGGAAGCACCTTGGCCTGTGACTCTGTCCTGGTGTTTGCTGTGTGTGCTGGGTGTGCTCAGTGGTTTCCTAAGAAACTTTCCAAGCACTGCAGCAAATGGGGAAATTTGCCGTGGAGCAGTTGCTGCAGTGGGTGAAACTTAGACACAACTTTTGCTTTGGAGTTGTGAGCAAAATATGGCATTTCCCAAGGCATTTTTGTTTATTTGGTCCAGGGCAGAATCATCAATTCCTACCATCTCAAATATGTGCAGTAAAAATGGAAACCAGCCAGACCAAGCTGCCCACTGTCATCATTTGGTCCTGATGGAAGCTTGTCCAAGTGGGATGTTCCTCAGAGAAATGTCATCATTTGTGCATTTTTATGGTAAAATAATTCTTCTTCTCATGAACAAATGTCTCTGATATCTGTGAGCAATGCGAACAGCTACAGGAAGCATTTTGCTGTTTAGTGATCTCATTTTGCTGTTTAGTGATCTCCATTTTTCAGATGAAACAAGACTGTTTTCTTCTGCCCTGAGTGGTCCTGGATGAGACAAATGCAGCAGTGTCTTAACAGGGAGGGGGTTGCTGTGCTGCTGGGGTGGAGGAAGCCCTTGTTTCTCTGTTACACACCCAGACCCCAGTGCCCAGGCTGAGTAACAACATTCTGTAGCCATTTGCAGACATCATTACAAATTTTTTAAGTTATATCTGAGTGTACTTCAATGTCTCAGTATTAAGGTCTGTGCTTCTTGGTTTCTAGTGTCCAGCTTCTGATTTCAGAGCCATCAATCCCTTGCAGTGTGCCCAAACTGAAACTTCTACATGGGGACCAAACCATTCAGCGTGGTGGTCAGAGACACTATTAGGGAAATTTCAGATCTTAAATGCTCCTGCTGCAGTGACCCAGCCCAGCAGCAGCTTTCTGTCATAGCAAAGATACATGGTCTGAAACGCAGATTATCAGCAGCCAGGAAGTGACAAACAGGGTCATTGTTCTCCTCAGGCTCTTTGTTCCCATCTGCCACCTCTAGCAGATTGCCCAAAGCCCAAGGCGGGGAACTGGACACTGCTGCCCATCTCTGCTGAGAAGCTACTGCTCTGCAGCAATGTGCTGCTGAATCACTGGGCTGAAAAGCAAGTGCACGTGGGGCAGCATGGCTGTCTTACCTGCTGGTTTGAGCATTCACAATGGAGTTTGAGATTCTGGACTCTGCTCCCAGGACTGTTTATGCATTTTACATGAAACAGTCACCAGGTAACATATAATCCCCGATCAAAGCCCTCAGGGGATTTAGGCAAAGCAACGCCCAGTTTCTGGATCCCGATCACACTCAGGTGTGAATTGGGCTGAGCTGCTTGGCCCTGTCAGGACTTGGGCAGTTCTGGGCATGCATGAAGGTGGAACTCGGGATAGCTGATGAACTTGAAAGTACTAAAAAAAGTTGGAGATGGAAGGGGCCTGGTAGTGGGAGGGACCTAGGGGCTGCAGTGGGAGGTGTGTAACAGCATTGCCATCTAAGGTGCAGATTGGGGGTAAAACCTCAGGTGCTTCAGTTACAAAGTCCTCTTACAGGGAAACAATTGTTCTCACAGATTCCTGAAGTGGAAACTTATTTACATAACCATTTTATGTGCTTTTTAGTAAAAGAAGCCCCATGGCAGGCACTGTGTTTGCCTGGCTTTGTTTCCACTGGGCTGCCTGTGCTGAGCTGTGCAGTGGCTGCCGTACCAACAGCTCCTTGTTCTTACCGAGCGTGACAACGGCTGTAGCAAAATCAAGAGCAACCTGCTCTAATGTAAACTGATTTCAGATTGCCTCTGGCAGTCCCAGCTACCTCAGCTAACCTCTTTTTTTTGCCAGATTCTTTTTCTTTTTTTCCCCCCCACTGACGTTCCCTGTGCTTTCTTACAAGGTGTTTGTTCACACTGCTCGTTGGGCTGGTGTCTACAACCTGCAGATGAGCTTCTCTGGTATTATCTTTGGTGCATTCCAAAGCCACCCGAACCCTTGGACTCTCCAGCAATTGCAGACTGCCTGTCCACCTCAGAGATGAGCTCTGGGGTAGCTGAGGGTGGTGCCTGAGAACATGTGGCTACAAAGTACCACAGGTTTGTGGCTCATGATGGGGCTGGTGTATCTTTGATACCCCAAGTGTATGGGATACCAGCATGTTTGGTGAGTGCTGCAGGGCTAGGTGAATGCAGACACAGAGGCTGATTCAGAGTGACACAGCTGTCACGCTGAGGACCTGCTGGGAGCGAGTGGGAAGCAGTTGTGCTGGTGAGGGAGCAGGGGGCCTTGGGAGGGTTTGGGACAGGGAGTGCTGTGGGAGAAGCAGTCTCATTTGCTGATCTTACACACCAGATTAGTGTGTGATGGGTGTGATATAAATTGCTATCTATAAATAAATACCACAACAGCATTTTAATGAGGTGTTTTCTAGTAGCACTTGTCCAGGCTGGTAGTGTTATGTTAAGGCTGGAGAAGTATCTCCAAGCAAGCTTCTTGGCTAAGCCTTCATAAATACAGTCTCACCCAAGATCTAATTCTGATTTGTTTGGATAAGAGGTTTTGCTTGTTTGTTTCTGAACACACTTTCAAATATGTTTGGGGTTTTTATTTATTTTTTTTTATTTATTTATTCCTTCTTGGCCCTGGCTTTGTGTTGGTGTCACAGAACCTGATACAGAGATAGAAGACAAATCTGGTGCCTTTTCTCAGCATTCAGTGTTGTTCTGACAACAAGAAGCTCGCAGGAGGGCTGGGTCATCTGGAGCTTTGAGGGTGGGGGCATCTGGGGCCCTGACTCACAGGACTGACCTGTGTGTCTCCAGAGACTGGCAGGTAAAAATAGCCCAGCCTGTCTCTGGGAGTGCTGTCCTGCGCTTCTCTGCTGCCGCTGCATTGCAGCCAGGGCTGTTTGGAGGCACAGTCTCATGGACCCATGCCCTACATTTGCAGTGTGCTTCTGCTGAGGCTCAGCAACTAACTTTGCTTATTATTTTTCGTCATGGCAGCTAGCTATTTTTCTGAACTTTTGTCAGGCTGGGCTGCTGGACAAATGGCTGCACAAGCAGTGCACAGCTCAACGTGTTGGCTGGGGCTCAGCCCACGGGCACTGCAGGGCTGTGCTGCACACAGACATGCTCTTCATCCATCCCAGGCTGCAATGTGCCCCCAGCCCAGGCTGCTGTCATGCCCTGAATTCTGTCCCTGCACACCCGAGTGCATGGGCTGCTTCCCTCTGCCAGGATAGATTTGGGACTAGAGATGGGTCATGGTTTTCTATCTGAACCAGACCACAGTGTGAGGCAAATACTAAGGCAAGGGTTGGGTTTGGAGGACAGGTCTTAGGTGCTGCTTTCACAGCTCAGGCCAAAACAACATGGTTTCATCAGAAAGCCTCTGGACACACGAGAATGTGTGAGACCTGCATATATCCAAAATGAAGCCAAGAAATAGTCTTTGTCACGCTAGCTCAGAATGAGGAGTTTTCTGCAAATTTGACTCCTGTGTGTTAACAGCAGGACCTCTTTTCTGCCTAATTTGAAGATCTGAGAAAGAAAGTTCAGTTCTTTGATCCTTAAACCCTCTGAAACAAATTCTCTTAGCTGTCTGGACTTGTGATGCATACTCATTCATATTACAAATAAATTGGAAGGTGATGCTATAGAGATAACAGCTTCCATTCTTTCTGAGGAATCATTAACTCCAGCCAGGTCTCCCTGATCAAGAGCTGCAACAAAAAAACACAACAAAACAACCCACAGAATAATATCTGTTGGAAGGGCCATCTGGAGGGCTGCCCTCCACCCTCCTCCTCCACGTTGGCTGAGTAGTTTGTGGTAGATCTGTGCTGGCTGTTCCTGACTACCTTGTCATATCAGGACATGGCTTCTGTGCGGACCTGCTCTGTAGTATTCCCAGGAAAAAATGTACTGATACCTTATGTAAGACTTCCTCTTTGATAATGCTTTGGCTGATACCTTTCAGAAGCAGCCTGTTGATTACATGTTGAGTTTGTGAGACCTTCAGCATGAGCCTGCAGTGCTGGCTGGTTGTTGGTAAGGACTGCCTGAGCAGCAGCCTAACCAGACACACTGATATTCTCCTGTTGGGAATCCCTTCCCAGCCTCCCCACCAAGGACCCTCTGCCTGCCACTGCTGCGTGGCCTTTGTGTTACCTCAGGGCAAGAGCCCCAAGGGGAGGAAAAGAAGAGGAACGAGGCTACCAGGCCAAGAGCAGAGTGTGGTAGCGTCAGCTCCTGGCATCTGGCAAGGATTCAACTAGTGAGAAGAAAAAGAAAAAATGAGGAAGAAAGGCCAAAGGCATCCGTGTGGAGTGCTAGGGACAGGTATGGTCGTTTCTAGAGAGCACAAGGAGTTCAGTCAACAGGAAGGGCCAGGCACTTGCCAAAATACACATTGGCACAATGGCCTATAGTGGGTTGAATTCATGGGTGGCAGTTGGGTTTCACCAGGTGTGACTTTGGTTCATTGGGGTCTGAAGTGCACTACTGAGGTCAGTACTGCTAAAGTGAGAAACAAAGCACCTGGAGAGCCACTGGGGCTGCCTGTGGAGCCAGAGCATGATGAATGTGGCTTTGCCAAGCTGGAGTGTCCTTGGGGACTGAGGCTCCCTCCTGCCATGGGAGGCCTGGCCAAGCCATGACGCCTGTTCCAGCCAGAGAGACACCTGTGACCCCAAACTGTCCCATTCTGTGGAAAACAGTACCTGGGAATGGTGGGCAGTGGGGCAGTGGCCCAGTCCCACAGGGCCTGGGGGCATTCTAGGGCTATCCTGGCCAGAAAGGCTTAGCAGCCATGTCCCAGCACCTGGAACCCAACCACGTAAGTGCAGCTGAGGAAGGAGGCAGGCACAGTGGTGGGAGGTAACAAGCGTAGGAACACTTGGGCTTGCAGCATCAGGCATGTCTTGCTAATTAGAAGAAACATGTAATCCTGTCATCTTTGTTGTACCCATCCTAATGTGATTGTGTTTCTGCGATGGTCTTACATTTGTAATCTCTTCACTAGCACATTAGAAGGTTTCAGCAGTGCTGTACAGAGAAGCAAATAGGATGTATGGGTGTGGAGCCATGTGCATCTCTAAGGAAGGAGAGCCAGTCTCAGGGCTGAGATTCCTCAGCAGGACAGGATGAGCTTCCCAGGGTCCTCAGGGAATCGCCAGCACCTGTGCTGCATTAACAAAACCCGACTCACCAGGTCACCCTCCTGCAGTGACACACCACCACTTAAAGTTGTTTGCTTATTACAGAGATACTATCAGAAGGTGTGGTGCCCTGATTGGAGTCCAGCAAGAAAGTCACACTTATTCACCCACCCACCTGCCACCCGCCTCCAGCAGATGGTCAGAGGGTCTCTAAGGCTTCAGGACGAATGTGGCTGATCCGCCTCCACCCAGCAGTAATGATGTGTGGCTGCCACTGCCAGTTCCCCTGTTGGCATCGGAGAGGTAAGCCCAGAGCTCACTGCTGAGATTAGTTGCAAAGTAAAAGCAGGATTTATTGATGTCTGATTTATATTCAGCCTAGTAAAAGTCACTTAATACAATGGATCATTTGCTTGTTGTTTTTTCTTTTAACGATCATTAAAATGCCCCTAATTGCAATTACCCTGCCACGCTCCTATTTCTCATTTGGGTGCAGCCTTCCCACCAAACTAGAAAAGAGTTCTGGTAGTAAAAACTTGATGGCAGCTTTGGGTTTTTTTTCCTGTCTTTTTGGAAGAGTCTCCTTTTAAATTCTATTATTCCAGTTCCTCTGGTGTGACACATAGCCCCTTCTGGAGGGGCTTTGCTCTCCTGAAAGCTTATTGTTTTACCCCCTCAGCATTAAGCACAAAATTATTCCCTCATCAGTGCAGTTCCCATTGAACCAGGCTGGCTTGGCAGGTCCCCACTCTCCTTTGTTTATGTTTATTTATTTTCATATCAAAAGGTAATAAATTGACAAAAGAGGTTTATTCAGACTCTGGCTGTGCAGTTTGCCACATAGACAAAAGAAAACATCCAACATACTTCATTTTATTTATAGCACCAGTGCTGAGCCATTATAGTACCAGTGCTGGGTAACTGCACCTTTTGAAGCCCCCGTCTGCCCCAGTGCCCCATGTGGAGCTTTCTGTTTGCTCAGCATCTGCTGTCTTCACAGGAGGTTGTTGGTACAAGGTGGGAAATATTGACCAGAAGTGAGGCAGCCACTGTAGGCCATCCCCTGGCAGAGAGGGCAGGAGCAGCAGGGTGAGGGGCACCATCCATAACACAGGTGGGCCCTGGGGAGCCCTTCTGGGTGGAATGGGAAGCTCCCTGGGGCGTTCAGTCCCCTCCTTGTTGAGGCTTTGTGGGGCCATCCCTTGGGGAGCAATTTCCCCCCAGGCACCTCGTTGGGAGCAGCTGCAGCCTGTCCTGGCTCAGCCCCCAGGCCCAGGAGCTGTGTGATGGGGCCATGGTGATGACTTGTTCTGTTCTGTGGAGTGATGCTGGCCTGTTCTGTAGGGCATTGATGGCCTGTTCTGTGGGACAATGATGACCGGTACTCTAACCTCACCAGTGGGTTGTTGCTCCTTGATCAGATGTAGTACCTCAGAGATCCTGTAAACTCAGCTATGGCCCAGGAGCTGCTGCCTGTTTGGCAAAGTCTGGTTCCATGTACATTTATTAGCTGGTTGGGATCCCAGTAGGTGTAGGTCCCAGGGATGCCTGGCTGGAGTTAGCAAAGAAGAACGAGGTGTGGGAGGACGGAGTAGCAAACATTTCAAATGAGAAGGTGTGTTCACACCTTCACTGTTAGGATAAGGATTCTCCTAATACAATGGTACATAGGGTCTGGACAAGGAGTAGATTGTCTTCTAATGCCTAGATCAATGGAGGGAGTAGAGCAGAGACAGCAGTGCAAGATGGGGAAGTGAACAGACTCCATGTGATTAGTTAATATAGCTGCTTCACCACCTTTGTAAGCACCATAGTATCAGTGTCACCTGATAGAGGCATGGGGATAGAGGCGTGGGGCCTGGCCGGGGGCTGTGACCCTGGTGTGGTGGGTCCAGCACACAGTCTGTCAAGGCTTCCCAAACGTGAGTAGTGCCTGACCTTTGTGCTACTTCCAGCTCAACAGAGAGAGGAAGGTCAATCTCAGCACAGGCTGCCTTTTCTTTTAAAGCTATACAAGTCCTCTTAAACTGCTGCAATAGGGGTGCAATTAATGCCTCTTGAGAGGCACTATGTGATGACTGGCTCTCAGTGCAGGAAGTACATCAGTGAGGTTCTGGAGTTAATGGCCAAACAGGTGAGTGGGAACTCTCAAACCAGGAGGCAATTAGTGTGTCTGCAGGTCTGGTTTCTCCTTTCCCTGAAGTGAAGGTGGGTGTTAGGCTGAGGTGTGCAACATCTGCATCATGCCTCATCTCAGATTTGCCAATATTCATTTGTTGCTTTCTACTCTTTAGCAATCAGACAGAAACTTTTCAGCTGGTACCTTCTGGGTGACAAGGTTTGAGAAACAACCTTTTGGTCACTATTTCAGTGTTGTGAAAATGCTCTTAGGTGATAGAACGGCTGCATCGCATGAGTAGAGCATCATATCTGAGACACCTGTGCTCTCCAGTATGGTTAGAGAGGGTGTTACAGAAAATGTGGATTAATTCTCTGAGTGACACTGTACACACTGCAAGGGAAATGCTCTGATGGAGCTGCTCAGGCCTCGATATTTGCCTGTTACAGAATCCTTTAACCTTACAATTGCTGAAACACTGTCAGTGGCAAAAGCTGCATTGGCTGCCGTGGGAGTGGGATGAGGCAGCAGTGCCACATTCCCATCAGCAGGCTGGGTTGTATTGCCAGCTTTGGGAGTGCCCAGGAGGCAGGTGCCCCTCTGGTTAGTTTGGGGAAATATATTGAAATTTCAAAATTTGTGTTGCCATATGAAACCACTCTAACAATGTAGGTACTGACATGGAACAGGCAAGGTATCTCTTCCCAGCAAAGCAGCGTTGAGTCATTTCATATTACCACCAAAGGAACAAACCAAGTTTTTATAACAATGGTTGGCAGTATTTCTATTAAATGGCATTAGCCAATAATTTCTAAAACTGACTGTTAATTACAGCATTCAACCCTTGCAGGCAGTTCTATTTTACATAAGTGCAATCCAGTTTCCAGCCATCAGCTGAAGACTGCAGCCTTCTGTTGTAGCCAAACAAGACCATGCATTACCAAGTTCCTTTTCCAGGGTAAATCTATTGTCATTGGGCTTTGGATTTTTGGTGGTGTTTTTTTGGTTTGTTTGTCTGTGTTTAATCTTGACACTGCCAGGTAACATTCAGAAGAGACAGTCTGTGTGCTACAGCCTCTGGACAGGCTGGCTGGCTGGCAGCAAAGGGCTGCAGCTCGGGGCTGGAGCAGCTGCTCAGCTCAAACATGGCTCTGCAGCTGTAGCTGTGGTGTTGTGGCAGCTGCCTGTCTCCTTAGCCCAGGACCCACTGCTGCCCGCACCAGGGTGCCAGCCCCAAGGAGCAGCTCAGCCTGTGCCATGTCTGGAGTGGCTCTGGGGCGCCGAGGAGGGCTGCAGAGCTATTTGGAGTGCCCAGAGCTCCAACAGGCCAGGCAGCTGAGCTGTATCCTGTGTCCCTTGGATACTGACCCCCACCTGGGACAGCTGGCAGAGGGTGGACAGCTTGTGCTGCTGCTTCCTCTGTCACCAGTGCTCAGCTGCTGTTGAAGGTGTTTGCAGGACGCTGTGCCACGCTGTGAGGCTTTATCTTCTGGCTGCACAAATACATCCCAGAACACAGAGCAGGAGCAGGTAAGGATGAATCTCTTGCAGGTAACTGTAACAGTGGCAGGAAAAAAAGTGACATTTGTTTTGTACTTATCACTTTGACCAGCTGTGATTGTTACTGCTATTGTTAGGGCTACGACTGCAATATTACCTGAGGCTGCTCAGCCAGCATTGAGCTCCATTGTATTCAGCACAAATGCACCCAAGCCCCTCAAAAAACTTACAGTTCAGAATGCAAGTGACTTACAATGGTGAAGAGGAGGAATAAAACCAAATGGATACAATTAGCTGGGGCACAACTTAGTCATCTTCTTGGTATAATTATAAAATGGACAAAGGTAGCGCCAGCTAACCCCAAATGCCCTTCTGGCCATAATTAACTGTGTTGCATAATAATGGTGTCAGTTTAAACATTTTTTAAAAACCGATGCTTTGCTTGAAATTGCTGTACAGCCACACTTGTGTCTTGCACAACAGACCAGCACACAGCACTGTCTTGACTTCCATTTTCTATTTCTATTGTGTCATCTGGGCATAGGAAGAGCTCTTGACCAAAGCGGAGTCAGTGGCGTGGTGGTGAATGAAAGCCAGTAGATTCATCTGTCTGTGGTATACGAGGAGCAGGTAAATACGAGAAGTGCCCCGAGTAGAAGTGGGTACAGAGGGAGTGCCCTTTGCCTGCATTTACCTTTGACTACACCACTTAGAAGAGTTGCATAATTGATACAATTGAACCACATCAGTCCTTTATTTATAGAACAATAATGAAATGGTTTTCAACATCCCAGATCAGGCTGCATGGGTGATTGCCATGTGTGAGCCCAAGGAGCAGAAAAATGTTTCCCTAAGGTATTGTGTCTCTTCACCTTCTGCACCTGCACTGGGACTTGGAGCAACTCTATCAGGAGTGCAGAGCATGGCCGCACGCTGCTGTATGTGCTGCATACACTGCACTGCCCACGCTGCCTACACTGCCCAGGCTGAGGCTGTGGGATGCTGCTGTGCACCGTGGAGGCTCCCGAGGGCCGGGTGGTGCATAAAGCCATGTGATGGGCCAGTGGGGCTTAGGGCATGCACACACCTGAACATGCCATAGGACACTGAGCAGAGGTCACTGCCGTATACTTCAGTCAGTCTTGCTCCATAGCATAGCCTTGTTCAAGCTCCATAGCCTGTGTTTGACAGAAATCTGTCTTAAAAAGCATCTGGGCTCAAGTGCAGAAACACCCCAGCCTGTAGCACTTGATAGCTGCCTTCAGGGCTGGACATAGCAGCGAGTCGTGAAGTGGTCCCCTGATGGATGTGACACAGATAACCGGAGCCACAGGCTCCCACAGCAGCTTCTGCTTGTGACAGTCTCCCATTCCTGAGTCTGACACTGTGACTGTGAGCATCACCCAGGGACGGCTCTGGTCTGCAACAGAAGCATGAGCATCAGGTGGCACTGAGACAGAGTTAGTGTCAAAGTTACAGAAAATAAAACAAAGCACTGCTATTATTTTTTCTTTTCTGTGGCAATCATTGTTTGTGGAAATTATCTGGGGAAAAAGATGGAGAATTTATTATTTAATTCAAGTATTTCTCTTGCTGGATCATTTGTTCATCTTTATGTGATGTTGTGCTGTTGTTATTGCATCATTTGAATTTGGCCTTTACTTATGATGCTACATTGTTTTGTGTATACACTTTATAATTAGAACTACTAATTGCAAGCTTGCTTACTGCCTTCAGTTGGCTTTTCCAGAGCACTGCTTTAAAAAAAGAAGAGACACAATACTCAGTTCTTTTCAATTGCTCAGTGAATATTTTCATAAATTGAAAAGAAACCAGGTCTAGGTTTTTAACTTACCGTATTTTTAAGCTTTACTTGCTGCCCAGCTGGTACATAGAAATGAAATGCATCTTTTCAGAGGCTGTTTCAACTCTTTTCTCAAATATCCTCCTCTTCTGAGCACACATACACAAAAACTTTTGCCTCTACACATTGTCATGTTCTTGATACATTTTGCACTTAAAAAGATCCACATAGGTTAATGGTTCTGCAAGAAGGAGCTAGTCATTTCCATATGCTCTCTGCAAGCTGAAGACACAATGCTCCCATTTTATCAGTTGTTGTTTCAACTTTGCTGATGATTCAGTGGTGTTATTCCACAGAAAAACTGGAGTAAGGCAGCAGTGAATCAGGCTCATTGGCTCTGCCTCTTGCTATCTAAAATGAGGATCCACCTACAGGTAAAACACTATCATTCTGCAAGGATCTCTCTGCCTGCAATCTGTTCCAGCTTGCCAGATCTCTGTCAGAAGAGGAGTGCATGGATTCAGAATTAAAGCTCACGCTGACTGCACTGCAGTCAATGGGAATACTCACGCAAACAAGATGAGCTGGTTTGGGCTTTTCTAATAACAAATCACTGAAATCAAAACTAGCAGAGCATAGGGTTGCTCTCTTTCTGTTGTGTCTGCCAGGAATGGAAAGGGCTGTGAGGCTCGGGGCCCACCGCATGGTCTCAGTGCCTGTGGAGGGATCGCTGGGTACACGGCTCCACACTCCAAGGCTCTGACAGCTCCAAGGAGACACCTCCAAGTGTGTGTTCTTGCAGCAATGGGAGTTACATCAGATGCTACAGCTATTTTATTGGCAGCCATGAGCTCAGCTTCACCGTGTTACGCTTTGGTAAACACTCAATGGCAAATAATGCTAGAAAGTGATGGAATTAGCTTATTGGGTTTTCTTCCTTCAGTGTGATCAACTCATGATTTATTGGTCTCTGTTCAAACCACCACATAACTTCTCCTTTCCCTTACCTGTCATGCTTGTCTTGTCCCCTTCCCAAAGTCAGCCTCCAAGGGCATCTCGGAGAGATCTACTGCACAAACACGGTGCAATGACCTCTCACCCTCTGCTTAAACTAATAAAGAAATGGATCCCAAGTATATGACGGTGCAGACAGTCTCAGCAGGAAACAGCCCAATGTCAACCGGAAAAACTCTTTCATTTGCACCACTTGGTAAGAACATCACCTTGAGCAGTGTCTTTGCTGCTGTGAGCACCAAGTGAGGCCTTGACATGGAGCTCCTGGAGCCACAGTTGCAGTGCTCAGGCACTGCTTGCCCAGGGCACTGAGGGCTGAGTGCAGCAGGCGTTCACTGCTGGGTTTCATTGTGTTGGCACAAGCTCTTCCACCCTATTATAGCCTTTGTCTCTGGATCTGTGGCCTGAAATCAACACAGGTGAAAGCTGGCACTGTCTGCTGGTGTTCAGCTGAAAGAAGCTGATGGTATCAGCTGTGGTGACAACTAGATGACACCATGAAGTAGTGCTGGTGACCCCAGCAGAGGAGAAGGGGGCCGTGACCTGCCACTGCCCTGCCAAAGGCATGACCTGCATGGCAAGGTTGGGCTGCAGCTAATGGGAGATAAGTACCATCTGTAATTGCACTGGGAGGCTTTCAGGAGCAGAGTGGTGGCTTCATTCTGCAGTGACACCAGCCTCAACCAGCACTGAGCAATTGTCACCATTAAAGAGACACTAGATGAACCCAGGAAAAGTGAAATGTCATGAGACAAAACAAGAAATGAGCCAAAAGGGCAGAATCTTACAGTAACACCAATGTAAACGCTGGTCTGTTAAGAAATGTCAGCCTATTTTTTATCTTGTAGCAGGGAGATTGTTTTTGAGAACCTATGCAGGGTCAAATGAATTCATAAACCTCTGTACCAGGTGCATCATTAGTCAGTAAATGAATTACACATAATTATCTGCTTTGTATTTAATTCACTTGGCTTCCAGTTTCTTATTCTGCATACAGTGAAACTCTCTATCTCTCTCACACAAACACACTCTCCATGGGCAAGGAGGTTTTGGAGGACTGCCATTGTCCTGACTCATGAATCAGGCTCCATGATTTGAATGATATTTATCTAAGCCTGCAAACAAAGAAGATGGCTATGTGTCCAATGAGAGAATAATTATTGTTATTATGTTTGCAGAGCAACAAAGTCGGGAGTTAGGACCCCGGGGGAAAGGCGGCAGGAAGGGCGAGCTGGGCTGAGGCAGGAGGCTGCAGGAGGCTGCAGGCAGCGTTTCAGTGCAGGCATGTGCCAGGGCCCTCGCAGGGTTCCCTGCCTGAGTCACCTCTGCCTGGAATCGCCCAGTGGCCAAGGCCAGCGGCCAGGTGACACCCGCTGGGAGCCGCGAGACCACCTCCCTGAGGGCTCTCACCACCACACCAGGATGACACTGGGCCTGGGAGGGCTTTGGCAGCGGCTGAAGGGAGTCTGGGTTGGCACAAAGCAGACCAGACGGCCCCGCTGCTGGAGGCTGAGGCTGAGGCCGAGCTGCTCTGCGGGCGAGCCAGCCAGGCTGCACTGGGCAGCAGCACTGCTGGGGCAGCCTCCTGCCTGCAGCACACAGGGTGTTTCGTTCTCACACAGAAGCCAGAGCTGCTTACATCCACAATTACTTTATCTGAACTACAAAGGAAGGGGAGAAAACAAAAAAGTCCCTAGCAGACAAAGCTTGCTTTGCAAGTAACAGCCACTGCTGTCCCTCACTCACAAATACAACTGTCCCTTGAAGTGACATTTGGTCTCTCTCAGCCTCACAGCTTCAGTGCAAGCTCTGGGAGCTTTGGACCCTGTGACAGTGGCAGTGCCGTGCATGACCCAGGCTTGCTCTGCCAGGGGAGTGCTCTCTGTACTCAGAGAGGACAGTGACAGAGGAGGCTCTGCATATAGGGCTGTCCATAGTAGGCAGTAAGTTTGGAGTAACCAATAACCTGAATTCACAGGTCACTCCATGCCCTGCTCTGAAGGGGCTGCAGCCCTCTGCCACATGGCTGCTGCTGAGGCACACACCTCCACAGAACTCGCTCATGTTTCTCACTGGGCTCACGGCCACAGTCCCCCATGCTCACAGTCAACTCCCCGTGCGCCTGTGCAGCAGGATAGCGTTGGGCAGCTTTTCACCATCTTAGTACCACCAAGCAGTAGCCTCAGCTATCACAGTCCTGCTCTAGAAACCTTAGAGAAGGAGAGCATACTCTGGAAATGTTCTGGTTTGCAGTTTAAGGACACAGTCAGCCATGGTAACGGCAAGCAGCACTCCTCTTGAGAAAGATGGGAAAGTGTCACTAACTTCCACTATGTCAGCTTCAGGATGATAAAGATTGAGCCACCTTGCAGTGACTGCTAATGACCTTTAGGTTAATAACATACAGCCAGACAGACAGCAGGACAAACAGCAAGATGAAGAGGTTACCTGGACGTAACAAAGAGTTTAGAATGAATCCTATACAGGGAACAAGAAATTCTGTTCCTGTTCTCTCAAGACCAATGTGAAACACTTCCAAATGTTGTCCTTGTTATTGGAGGGGAGGCAAACCCAACAACCTGCAAAAATTATCAGTGCTCAAAAAAATACCACTAAAAATGAAAGACAACTTGATGTCCCTTTCACTCAGCCATTAGATGTTTTTACTGATTATTAAATCCTAGGAAAAAACATGGAAAGGCTTTGACTAAGGACAAATTGTCAATGCAATGATAGATAAAGACACTTTGGATCACAGAGCATTCATGTGGGAATGTGCACTGAAGTGCTGTCTTTTAACAACTGCAGTCAGAACAACTTAAACTTTCTGGAGAAGGCTGATAGAAAACACCTCTGTGCCAACATTAACATCTCAGAGAGGAAAGGGGCTTCATATGAGAGCAATCAAAAACATTGCTGAGACAACACTGGCCACAAGAGGAGAAAATGTGGTTTTACGGACTCAGTAAAGACTAGGAGTCCTGTATCAAGACTTTCTCAATCTCCCAGCACTGGCACATAGCCTTGAGAAAGCCAGCCCATCTCTCAGTGCTGCAGTCTGCCTTGCTGCAGCACCACTGAGACACTGGCTGCCTCCTTGGTAGCCTGAGAGAACCAAAGAACTGGTTATCTGAACTCTCAGCACTCCTTAGGCTGTATTCACCATTGAAACCTGCTGCTTCTGTTGAAGATTGCTTTGGAATGGAAACAGACCGTTGTGCCACAAAACATTTTTGGTTATTTATCTATCCGTTTGTTTAGTTGTCAGTTGTTCTAATGAAAATATTACTGCTCCCTTCCAATCTGGTCTACAAAGCATTTTGAGATCCTCAACTGGAGGAAGCAACAAACCCATACAGTACATTACCAGGCAGGGAGAGAAACAGCAAAGCACAAGACTTCATAAACATTCTTGCATACAGCAGTTTCTGCATCTCCCCCTCTGATCCACAGAGGTTTGTTGTTATTACTACAGGAAAAAAACCAGCTACCTAGATAGTAGCTGAACATACATGAAAAGCTCTCCCCTGTTTACAGTCCCTGAGAAATAATGCCACAATGATAATGCCAGAAATGCTTCTCTCTGAGCTCACTGACAGAAAACAACCAAAACAACAGGGTTACAAATTGCTGCTTCCTTATAAATCACTGTGCTTGGCACATCTGTTCCAGTGCACCTTGGGGCTGTTGCTGGACATATATTGTGCCTTTAATTTTAAGGGGTTTTTAATATAGCAACGCAGAGGGCAGCTGGCTCTGCACACGAGAGCACGGTCATGCTGTCACGTGTGCCTCGAGCATAGAGCAGTCACACTCTTCACTGTCAGACCCAAGGAGGGCTCTGAAAAAGTGCCGTTCCCCAGTTGCCTGGTGCTGGTGAGACAGAAGTTAGTCCAATTGCCTGGTGTTGGTGAGACAGAAGTTAGCTCAGTTGCCTGGTGTTAGCGAGGGTACGTGCCACGACTCAGGTGCTGCACAGGGCGGCTGAGGAGCCGGCTGAGCCGCAGCAAAGCAGCTTCAGGGCTGCCTGCACTTGTCTGCAGATATGGATTTTTTTTTCAGCACAACACAGGAACTTGGAATCAGGTCCTTTTCCAGGGGGAACACCACTGGAAAAGGTGCAAGATCACCATGGGAAAATATCATTCAAATTTGGAGAGAGGGATTTTTTTCCCCAGTTTACAAACTGCTCAGAGTTTACGATGTTTTAAATTGGAGTCACTAACACAGATTCAGCAGCAGAGCTTTGAACAAGTCTTATGGTTGCTGGACTTTTTGAGTTATACCAGTGAAGTCAGCCTAGTATTTTGCAGAATTAGTAATAGCCTGTTCTTGTGGGGATTTTACTCATTTCTTTGGTGAAGTTACTTAAGTAATGTGGAATAGAAATATTGTTTACCTGCCTGGGAAGATAACATCGCTGGGCCACGTTCACAGATGCTTTGGAAGGCTTAGATGGGGCCAGAGAGAATGAATGGAAAGGACTGCATCCTCCTCTGGATCACAAATCATGCCTGTTTGTACCTGAAAGACCATAAATTTATCTGTTTGCAAAGTACTGGCATGTCGCCAGGGAACTTCCATTAAAAGACGTAGTTCTACTGCACCGCACCTCTCAGTGTCAGAGGTGGCACCTTTAGCAAGCAAAGGAAGGCTTTAAGGTCATGTCTGTGGTAAAAAGAAAAACCCTCCTTACTGTGACAGGAGATTCAGCGTCACCTTCCTGTGGGGCTGCTGGGGTATTTTCTCCTGTGATGCTGCAACCGCTGTGCTCCCAGCTTTCATGTTATTCCATTTTGTCCTGTTGCACAAGCCTTGCTCTAGGATGAATGTATGAATTCATATTTTGGTGATGTGAAGCAATCTAGCCCTGACCTTGCCACTGTTCCTTACGCACACCTAAAGCGTCCTCTGAAGCCAGGGAGAGTTTGGCTCTAAAAGCCGACGGCAGGACAGGTCCTGTCCTTTGTGGCCTGGGCAGGCACCATGTGCTGCGTGCCCACAGCTCCCAGCCCTTCCTGCACCTCCCATCTCATAGGGAGGAGACCCCTAAGCTGGGCTCCCATGTACAGCTTTGGGGTCAGACTGGGCTCTGGAAATTCACAAAAATGAGTTTCCTCAGCACAACTAATGGGCACAGCTGTGAAATACAACCTTTTCTGAAGAACTCAGTCCTGGCCCTGCCTCCTGCTGCCCCATGCCAAAGTAATGAACTCACGCCATTTACAATTGTCTTGCTTGACATATGGGTCCCAGATAGGGAGAAATAGCCAAAAGAAGGCAAATTTAACTCAATGTGGGGAAGTCCTTGCTTCAGTGGGTATGGGTATATATATGGGTGAGCTTGGCTCTGTGACAGGGAAAAGACAAAAAGGCAAAGAGAGGAGAAAAGCTGAGCTGGAAGGGAGGGGCAGAGGAAGATTTTGCGTGCACTTGGGAAGAAAACAATGGGACAAGGGGAAGGAATGAAGAGAACCACATCCTTCTGTGCATCATAGCCCTGCAGTTTAAGTTACTCCCTCACACTGGACCAACCCATAGTGCCCTACTTCTAACATTGCTCCCCTGTGACCTGCTGTGGTGAAGCTCCATTAGATGTGTCTCGACCAGGGACCATTAGGGCAGTAACACTCTTAGTGTGTTACATTGAGCCTCCCTCCTTCTTTCTGATGACATTTTGATGTGCCCCGACCCTTGCTGGCCTATCCCAAGCCCCTACAATTAAGCTCTGGTCCCCCAGCCGCTGCTGAACATGAGACAAAAGATGTTCCTCCCTTCCCTCCACCTCTGACCCCACAGCCAAGAAAACCCAGCCGCAGGGTAATCCAGCTCTTTCCAGAGCTCCCTGAAAATCTTCAGTGCGGAGATCCTTCCCACCCACTCCACTCCCCTGCAGTGACTCTTAGGGAAGAGCTACACAAGGAAAGGACAGAGGCAAGATGGTATTTCCTTGTACTCTCTTGTACCTGTGTCCTCTCATCTCTGCTTCTACTAAGTTTCTTAAGCTCATGGACTTGTGTCTGAACTGTTGCATGTTTTACTGATGACAGTATTGGTACTTTATCACTGTATTCCATAACATTTGTAGGATTCATTATACTCACCCTTGTACACTCATCGTACGTTCAGAACGTCAGCAACCATTTACTGCTTATTTCTCCCAGAAGCTGGGCAAGGGAAGTGAGGATGTCAGCACTAGCAGCCATGCTTAGCATATGGACCTGTTAGTACAGAGAGGGAAAGAGTTGTCAGCAGCAGCCTCAGCACCTGAGTGTCAAGCATGAGTACTTTTGATCCGAACATCCCTGAAATAGGTCTCCTTAACTTACTGTGCCCTTCAGATAAAGTCTGCAAGTGTCCATGCAGTGGATCACCTTAAGAGCTCTCAGCCATGAGCTCTCAGTCATTTTTGCTCTCAGCAAAAATGGTTTAAAAACTGCATATGTGTTTATAAACACACACACATACATGTACATACATCTGCATGGATATGGCATACATATAGGTATTCACACATATATTGCAGAATATAATACAGAACATACATCTAAGGTAGAACTGTAAATATAGAACACTATAACATACACTGTATTGCAGATATTTGATACAGATATCCTGTATGCTAAATATTATAATATAGATACAGCTCTATGAAATATAATCAGATTTCATTTTGCTTCAAACAGCCTTTGACTACGGTCAAGGCACCCATCTCAACATTTGAGGTTCCCTCTTTGGAGAGTGAGGTACAAATGTCCAACTTCCCTGTCTCCAGAAAGCAAAGGAGCTTCATCCCCTCCTTATAGTACCCTTGAGAGTGCTGGGGTGACATTCAGCAGGGGAGGCCTAAAGCAACCTGACTACCACCATCCTCTCAGCTCTCAGCCATACGGTTCTGAGGTCACAGCACAATGAAGAACACTACTACCTGGAGAGCTTCAGGTGCTGAGAACAAGGAGAGTATGAGGGGACAGGTTACACACTTGGAAGTGTACAGAGTCCTTTGGGATTTATTTGTTCACTCCAGAGAGAAAGTGAGTCATGAGAAACCTTAAGGTGGAGCACTCAAAACAAGGAGTGTATAAATGATTAGCAAGGGAAGGTCAGCACTAGTCCTTCAAGTCTGAGCATGTCCCATTGTCGATGGTACATAAATAATACTAGTTGGATGCCTGTGGTTGCAGGAAAGCAGCTATCACACTTCTAGTCTCTGACACGTCTCTGACATCAAGGAGGTTGATCTCTGTTTTCTTAAAAAAGGTAGTGAAGGTTACAGGAGTAAAGTGGTATAAAATGGAATTTGATCAACAGACCCAGTTTCAAGTCAAAGTTGCACACCTGCTGAGAGCCCATTTGCTTTAAAACAAAACAAATCCAAACCCCTTTACTATATGGAGAGTCAAAAGCAGAGATGGGAGATGGACCTGAATTCTACTTGCACTCATGCAGCAATGCCATTAATCACCCTGGCAGATAAAATCCAATTGCGGAATCTTTATTAGCACACAGATGCAAATGAAAGTAAATACACTGCCTGTTTTCTTCAGATCACAGGTTGGGTTTAGAGCATTTGCAGATAGGAAAAAATCAGTTGACTTCTTCAGTGAGTAGGAATGACTAGTGCTTCAACTAGATATCTAACAAGAACATAAGATTTACTTTTTCTTCTAAAATAAACTCTTCTTTACTAGTGATTTAAAATAAAATATTCTGTGGGTAACACACCTAAGTACACTAAATGTGTTATCCTTAAATTCACTGACTCTTGTGCCATTGCATGGTGTAGCATCTAACTACTGAGCAGCTGTTGACAGGCTGTAGGTTCTGGTTTTTTTAGCACTCTCAACTGTACCCACTATGGGGGAATACAGGCTGTTGCTGTAGTTTATTATCCAGCAATGACTGCTCCCAGGCATCCCTGACACCACAGCTCATATAGAGCTACAGAGTACCTTTTGCACTGGTACTAAGCTTTTCTCCAGGTAATGTTCAGTAAATTTCTTACCATGGGTTGAAGTTGGACAGGTGAGATGCATCACAGAGATGGGGCAAATCCTGAATGGTGCAGAGCAACAGAAGCTTCTGTGGAGTGAGAAAGCATACAGTCATATACCTTTATTTGGTCTTATGCTAAAGCATACGTAAGCCATTTCACAGACACCTGCATCACAAAGGACAGTATGTACCGCACTGGGTGCAAAAGCAATTTTTTAAGCCTATTCCTATTCAGAAACTCAAGAGCACAATCCTACCACAACCTAGCAGTTAGAAGGAATGCCAGGGAAAGATTATTTTTATATATATATATATATGTACATATACAGCAGGTAATATAGTCCTCAGTCTGCCTTTTCTCAGAGAGCTTCTGTTGTGATTTTGTCTTTCACTGACAGTCAGTCTAAGACACTTTAATCCCCAGATCGAAGAAGACATCTGCCTGAAAGAAAAGGAGTCAAGTGACCATAGAAATGTGAAGCCAAGGCCAAGTGTTCCCAGTGAGCTGAAGTGGATGGGGCACCCTGGGCTGCTGGATGGAGGAGACCAGCTAAAATAGGGGTGTAGTGAGTATGAAAGTGCTTGTGGTTCAGTGGCTCCTGTCCCAGCTGGCACAGGGCAGGTGACAACTGTGTGACTACAAAAGCTAAATGTTGAATGGTGCCATGCCTGGCCCTCCTTGCTCTCAGGCAGTGGGTAGCAGCAACGGTGATGCTCCTGCCCTCTAACTCTTGAGGCAGGAGGCAAGAAAGATGTAGTCGCCATGTGCTTGGGTAAGGATTCTATTTGAGCCCATTTTCATATGTGCCATCTGACTTACCAGCAGCTACCACTTTCTGTCTGGTTCTCAGCTGCTCTGGTGACACTGTAAGTGCTGGCAGAGTGTGTGCCTTGCTAGTGACTTACTGAACTAGAGAGTTAAAATGTAAGTTTTAATGAGGTTTAGTACTGTACAGAACTGCACAAAGTCCAATGAAATAATTTTGCTTCTTTTTTTCCAGTCTACACATCTGTAGCCAAATCTCTTGGCTTAATGTAGTATATTTATGGATGTGGTCCATACATCCCATTGATTTGAGAATCTGAAAACATTTCACAAACAAACATTATCTGTGGAGTAGAGAAACCTCACTCCACAGCATCCTTACCCCTCAGGATAGCTGAGATGCAGGGCAGACACTTCTTCTGCACAGCAGTTATATTTTTCAGGACCCCAAAAGATCTGACACTGAACTGGCCAAGAAAAGAGATGACTGTCTCACTTTGGCAACTGAATATCAACTTCCCACATGCCAAACAACTTTAGTTAACACTTGACCTTGTCTGCTTTGCAAATTTATTTATCTTTTTGCTTTCTGATCAATAAAAATAATAGAAAAGGTCTTTGAAAAATAATAGATAAAGCTATCTGCAAAATGTCAATCATTGTACAAACAACAATGGCTGAAATGGGGAGATAAACTTCGCTTTGTTTGCACACGTGGGGAGTGGCAGGAGGAAGCAGCACCACTGAATGGCTGCGATATCATCTGCCAGTTATAAGATCTTTTTCCAAGACACTTCAACCAATGTTATACTGAAGGCTGGGTTTGCCTCATCCTTCTCTACCTTCTGCAATAGTGTGGGTACTCACTTGTGCAGCAATAGTAGGGGAAGGAGCCAAAACATAATTGCCTTGTTTAGATAGATGAACTTCTGAAAAGCATCAAACCTAACATGATTTGTAAGTGCTGCCTGTGGAGTAGGCCCACAGTATTTTTCTTGTGTATTTCTACAGGGAGCCCTGAGATCATGGGTGTGCAGTTTACTCATGCAGAAATAAAGCAATGAAATGGAGTCTCTTGCCAGTTTTCTTCCTTGAGAGGTGCTACAGAACACTGTTGTTCTCAAAGCAATTGTCAGTGCAATTGTGTCTGCATCCTCTTGTGTGGAACAAAAGAATGAGACAAGACACAATAAGATTTACAAACTAATCAGAGGTTTGGCAGTAGCTTTAGATCACACAAAATATATCTTGATCCACATACATTTAAATGCATAAAAACCCAGCTTAACTGCTTAGGCAGTGCTATCATTCTTTGTCAGCATGATCCTTGTGCTTATGCAAAGTGTCTGAACGCTTTTATGCGTACTAGAGAAAAAATTGGTGACTCACAGTTCCTTGCAATGCTGTTCCTTTCAATACTGAAAAAGGATCTCTAAACCTATAAGCTCAGAATTGCTCTGCTTTGATCACACAGCACACTGCTATGACACAGCTGACTGGGAGCACAACCAACCAGAGAAATTCATAACTAACCCCATATATTTATTCTTTTTAAAAGACAGAAGGAATAAGCCCCAAAGCTGACCAAGCTATTTCTTTTTGGCGTCTTTGTTATTTTCTAGTATCTCTGGGCCTGAGTCAAAACCACAGCTGTCCAGTCAAGCCTTCCCACTGAATTCTGTGGGGCTTGGATGAGGCTCGCTTGTTATCATGCTTTGATGCTGACCTTAGTCTGCCATCTCATGTCCCAGGCTCCCAGGAAGAGAGAATGGTAGACCTCAAACAACATAAGGAAAGAATTCAGGTTAAAGCTGCCCAGGACAGGTTTCAATACGTGTTTTGAGATAACTAGTAGTGAGGCATGGCTTCAAAATCCAAATAAAGCAGCAATGTTTCAGCATGATATACCAGCACATGTCTGAAGAGCATCAAATACCATAAAACTGGAGGCTTTGGGCACTGCCAGCAATTTAATAATAAATAAAGCTGTGACTGACTTTGAAATTTGACCATATTTCTTGTTCTCTCCTCTTTGCTGATGAACATTACTGCTCCATTATTCTTCTGGAAAATTAGGAAATAAGAACCATAATTGGCAGCGAGCTCTCCCTGCCCTTGTCTCAATCTGTTCTCCTCCCGTGTTGCTGGGGCCTTCACCATCACACAGGAGTGGAGAGTAGGTGGTGGGGAGTGAGTGGCTGTGTGGTAGTAGCCAACTGGGCATAAACCACAACAGCATCACAGTCATTCCCACGTTTGCTAGCAGAGCCTCAGCAAACTAGTGCCACACATTTGGGTCCTGGCCCAGGATATATCCTCTAAACTTTTCTCTTTGCAGACTAGCAGCCTTCCATTCTCCCATCATCTGTGTTTCCTCCTATTCTGAGCAAAAACTGTGAACAGCAAGGAAGAAAAAGTCAAGGAGTGTTCCATTCATCCAGTAAGATCTTGCATTCAAAATGGAATAGCAGATGGCACCCAGGACAACATCAAAACACAGGTCTGCCTAAATATCGTGGGTTCTGACTAAAGAAGTAAAACCAGGAACTTGCAAAAATTAGAGGAATAAGATACAGTTTAATAACCACAATAAACAGCTACTAACCATGTGGTAGTGCAGAGGTTTCTACAAGCCCATGAACTTTGCGAGGCTGCTAAGAACATCCAGTGCTATCTTCTCAGGTGAGAGAGGCGGAGGAAAGAAGGGGTACTCCTCAATTCCTGCCTTTATTCACACCTAGGAAGGAAATGTCTTCTGCTGACAATAAACCACAGCAAACAGGAGCCACCCTTCTATCACAACACGCTAACCTGCACTCATGAAGTAGGGTGCACCCAGCATAGAGCACCCCCAAACTTCTGCATTTTAGGAGGATCAACCCCCTGCTTTGTGGACATGGTCTGCATTTGGGATTTCCTTGCTGCTCCTGAAGGGCTGGGGCTGCTTCAGGGAAAGCAGGGAATTTCTAAAAAAACCCACCCTGTTAAGCTAGTGCAGTATTGAGGGTGACACTTTGCATCGTTCTTTTTAAAGCGCTGCTCCAGCGGCCCTTTGAGGATTTGAGTGGATTTTATTTTTGCTGTTTGGACAAGATAGATTACAGCCAGGGACTTGAAACATAAAGTTCATTAATAGCCCACTGGCTTTAAAAGATAAGGTTTGGCATACACATGTTCCCCTTGGGATTTTGATTTCTCAGATCTGAATCCCATGCAGCAGGTGAGCCATCATTTGGCAGTAATGCAAAATGTGGCACAGAAGCGTCTTTGTTCACACAAGTCCTTGCACACACAGAATATTGTTGAAATGAAGGTAGAGGTTTAATCAAACTGTAGCTGGATGAACTACAACTCTGAGAAATAAAGTCAGTTAAAAGCATGGCTCCATGAGTGAAAAACTGGTATCAGCATCCTGTTGCCACAAGTGGACCCGAGTATCACTGCAGGCCAGGAGTGTGAACCCTGAGGACTCAGCTCCTTCTAGCAGCAGCATGAATGTGCTGGATGATATTTTACTTTGAAGAGCAATAAACCTTTTGCCAATCAACCTCTAAATGTACCCACTGATTCCTCATATTGAGGAATATTGATTGACTAACCTGCTGTGTTTCTTATTCTCATCACATTCCTGTTTTGGCTGTTTTCTGTTTTGTTTAGTAAATTCAGATGTGCTAAACAATACTATAGGACTTTTCCTCTGAGATCTCAGTATCATTTTGTACTACAATACTTCAGTGCCACTTAATACAGTGATGAGAACTAATGCATCAACTGCAATGTATATTGCTTGTGTTCTTCTTCACTGCAACAATGAGTCATTATTCAGAGTATGTTTATGTAATATCATAAATACCAATCTCTGGTATTTATACAGCATAGTATTTACTTGGGCAAGTTGCCACATGCAGTAAAGAAGTAAACAAAGAGCCATTCTTTGGAGGGTTAAAAAAGTCTTAAAATGAATCCAATTTTCCTTCATAAGGCACTCCTTGTTATTTTACCTAAAGTGGCTCTTTAAGATATACAGTATGATAAAACACACAATTCCTGGGAGACGTAATTATGGTTCCTAAGAGACTGATGAATAAACAATCAGGAATAGAGTGTTTGTTTTCCCTAGGTTTTTCTTAACTATTAATGGAAGGCATTAAAAAAAATGGGGAGGAATGCACTGGGTTGATAAATGGTAAGAAACATTGAGGAGCGTACTCCACTGAACACATAGGGGTTCTGCCTAAAAGCAGGACTCATTTATTGGATGGCAAATAATCCTGTTTTGCAAATGCATTTGTGGTGAGTGTAAATACCACAGTGGACCCTTTGTTTGTTACTGTACTGTGTACATCACTGGCACAACACATGTTCTAAAGTAAAGAGCTTGCCTCGTCTCACGTTACCTTTAAGCATTAACACAAACAACTTCCTTCAAATCAAGGTGACAAAATCTTCTTCATGGTACGAAATGTTCTGCCTGATACAAATTCCTAAGGAATGGTGAGAGGCCCTGTCCCAAACAGCACTGAGCCATTGCAAATGCCTTTCTAGCAAATCAGAGACACTCCACTCAACCCTACACACTGGTGGACACTGAAAACCTAGAAGGCAGCTAAAGCTAAAATGAATCAACAGCTGGAGAAAACCTTTTTGCAACTTGTGCATATCAGAATGCAACTGAATCATGGAATCTTAAGGGTTGGAAGAGACCTCAAAAGTGTTTAGTAATACTGGTCTCCATAAAGTTATTCTAGTGATTCATCACCAAAAACTAGAGGCTCCCAAAGCCACTGGTCACCTCTTTACATCAGTCACCTCTTCTGTAAATCAGGCTGATGAAACCAAGCTATTAATTCTATTTGATGGTGTGAATCTTCAGCTTGCCATCATCAGTAATAGTTATCAAATAACAGACCTGGCAGGACCCTTGCAGAAGAACAGCTTCACACCACAGGCCCCGGACATGCACCAGCACCTGCAACTGTAGGTTTTTAACTTCATGAATATAAAGAACATGTCTTAGTAGTTTAACAGAAACAAACACAGATCTCACAGTCCTCCCGTGGCAAGTAGGAGTCAGAGCAATGGATGGCACTCCTGTAGTTAATATGCATTCATGATCTACTCATTTCCTTTAAAAAAAACCCAAGACAGAAAAAGTCATGATAAAGACTATTTTGCACCAAATCTGAAGTAATTGCTGATGCCATTACAGGCAGAAAAGCACACAACTCATGAGCTATTGCCTAAGTGATGGGAGATATTTTGTCTCTTTCTATCCTGCACATACAGATTTGCAAACATAGCTACAAGAAAAATATATGCACAGGATGAATCTAGTCAAGCTCGTACTTGTTGCTGTCTTAAAGATTTATTAGAGAAGTGGATAAACATGCTTGTTGTGGTAATTAACCCCATGTAAATCACAAATCCTGCATTTATAGATTTTTGCTTGTGCTGTTGTCATTAAAGGCCATTCAGTGTTTCCAAACTGGAGGCAGGCCTGAGGTTAAACCTCAGCAAATGAAGGGAAAAGATACACAAAATGGGGGGCAAGGGGCCCTAGCAGGGGAACCCCATCAGCAAGCCAGTTCCCTTGTCACTGGTTAGCTCCTTGAGGGGTCAGAGAAAGAAGAGGCAGCAGCAATAAAACCCATGGCATCCTACAATCGTTGGGCAGTCTCAGCTTGGTAACTACATTTCCATAATTGGGAAATTATTGGGAAATTCTTTGCTTTGTAGGGCCCACCCTGACCTGTTTTTTTTCCTATCACTTAGCACCATTAGTAATAGAAGTCTACATCTAATAGGAAATGCCTTTTCTTCTCTAACAAAGCCCTTGAATTAGCAGCAGTGTGATGACTTCAAAGAAAATGTGAACTGACGCTCTATCCATACTGACAGAGTGGATACTTGGGTCAGGTGCTGGACCTCGTGCTGACATCTGCCACACACAGCATGTAAATGATTATGGTTAAGTACTAGCAACAAGGAGCAAGACAGTTTCTACAAGCACACTTCTCATGGCTTTGGTAAGAAGTGATGCATCAAAGATGCCTTTCAGTTCAGGACACTTCTTACTAGAGGAAGTTTAATCAGTGAATAATCTGCAGCCACCCAGTTAGGAGCATGCTGGAGAAAAAAAAATACAAGCTCTTCATAGGTCAGTACTGCTTGTGAGACCAAATACACTTTTCCTCTCCTGCTATGAACCCATCTTGTCTTCTGGCTACACTGGAGAGAAAATGATCACCCAACAAAGACAGCACAACACAGCAAAATTGAAAACACATTTAGCAATTTGCATACCTTGCATGCCATAGAACACCCCCAAATCCTGGTGGAAATGTGCATAATGTGCCAGACATCTTGAACCCAGGAACTCCCCTCCCCATAATCCCTTGGGACTGAAAAGTTTCTGATTGTACTCCAGCTTCCCTATAAAAGCTTCATTGTTACTGCAGCCCAGCCTTTACCAGGAGTCATGGCATTGGGCCACAGCCTCCAGGGACACTCTCAAGCTGCACAAAACAAGTTTTTCCAAACAGTTTAAGTATTTCCCAGCCCAGACTCTCACATTCTAGTTGTTTGTGCAGGGACAGTAACCCACCAAGCCCTGTCTAAAATACTGGTTGTTTAAACTCCACAGAGACATTTTTTACTAACATTCCTTACTGCTGTAACCTCTTGACCATTTCAAACTACTATTAACGGGCAGACTCCTTAGGCCTAATGTCAAGGAGTCATCCCTGCTGCAAAAAAAGCAGCAATCAGACAATAGATACATAATTGTTGCTTCCTCTGGACCACTACTTCCAGCTAGCTATTTCTTAGCTCAACTGAACTTTGCAGCAGTCCATGAGATACGTGCTGCATCAACTGAACAGCTCTTAGTTCTGATATTTTGTGATGAAAACAGGAAAATTTGCACAAGGGGAGTTGATTTGGTTCAGTGGCTCTGGAGGAGCTCTGTCTCTTGGAGGGGCCTGGACCACACTACAGGCATCAGTACCTGGGTGCTAGCTTCATGCTCAGCTCCCTTGCTTGATGCCTGGAACACCTCAGACACAGGGCCAAGTTTCCATGCCCAAATTTTGGAGGGGATGTGTCCAAGCTCCTGTGCAGAGATTTGGCCCTCTTTTCTAATCATGCAGCATCACAGTGGGGAAAGGTAATTGCAAATTCACTTACCACCCCGGGAGTTAGGCAGCATCCTGGTGTTTGCATCAAGAGCACAGATGGGCTGGGTTGAGGGATTCGATAGCAGCAGGTAGAAGCTGGGGATGAAGAATGCCACAGCGACACTCTGCAGCAGCCACGACAGTCTCTGAAGGTGTCTGTCCTGCACGCTGACAGAGTGCTTGCTTGCAAGGGGACACCAGGTCTATGATAACAAAAGGTCTATGATAATAGCTCAGGCTCCTCTATCCCCACCACAAAAGCAAGACTCTCCTCAGCAGGCTTCTACCAGTCTCTTCAATATGCTCTGTAAGAACACCAATTCACCATGACCTCCCTGCTCACAGCAAAGGGCTGCCAGGCTGCAGCACGCTGCCTTGGGGCCGTGATGAGAGTGGCTTCCCCCTGCAGAGACAGCAGCAGACCACCCAGCTATCCTAGCCAGCCCTGTGGCAGTCACCAAGCTGCATCTTCCTTCCCTGCAGCTCTCCAGACCCACTTACACTAGAGTCCACCCCTCAATATCCCACACCTTCCTCTCCATTCCAGTACTAATCAAGATAATCGTGGCACTCATTTTCTAAATTAGTACTAACTAATGAAACACTAATTAAAAAAAAGGGCTGACAAATTCCTGGCTTCTGTTCATAATGGACTTCTCTCTTGGCATTTCGCTGGCACTGGCATCTTTACCCTGTGCTGGGAAGATTGAAGCCATTCAAAGTCACAAGCACAAGTCACAGGGACACTCCAACCACGCTGCCTCAGCTTCCCCAAGTGTCTCATGAGGGAAAAATAACACCAGTTTGAGTCACCACTTAGTGCCATGGAGTGTTTGGTGTTTTTTAACGTGGAGCCCTTCAGAAGGCGGCTTTTGGATGGCTTGCTCTGCAAAGATAATAAAACAAACAGAATTGGAACTAGAGAGGAATTTCTGGAGTGCTCAGCACCCGCCTTGGCCTCTGCCAGGAGTCCAGGCAGGTCCTTAATAAGCCTCTGCAGGCTGGTGAGTGCCAAGTGGGCATAGCCCTTTTACAGGTGTCTAAATACACGCTGTTATTTGAGGAAATAAAAGGCTTTAAAATGTGCTCATTAATTAACTCACGAGTACTTCTGTTTAAATCTTTCCCACCTTTATCTCCCTGGACCTTGAAGGGCTTGAGGCAGGGATGTAGATGCTGTGACCAGCCAGCTGCCCTCCCCACATGCTGCCAAGCTTCTCCCTTTGTGGCAGTCCTCCCTGACCAGGCAGTTGCAGAAAGCAAGCATGCAATGCAGCATCCTCTAATACCATGGTAAGGGCCTTTGGCTCAGTTTGGTCTAATTTGCTAACACACGCACCATAATTACAGGGCTTGTGTTTAGGCATATCTCAGGAGAGCCACCAGGGACAGCCCTAAACTGTCCAGGGCCAGGCACAGAGCCCTTCATACAGATGAGAAGGGCCCCAAAAGCTTTTGGAAATGTCGTGGAGGTCAAACCTGACCTCTGTCAAGATTCTGCATTTGCACCTTGCACTTGTCTCTTTGCAGCCTCACTGGTGACTGCTGATGAGGCAGGAGCAGAGATGCAGGCAAGCTCCCTCCTGAGGGTGCCCAGTGCCGCTCCAGCTTTCAAGGCATCCCCTCTTCCTTGCCATGCCCCAGCTGGGGACACCCTGGCAGGCTTGAAGGTGCCACCTAGAAACGACAGGCTCAGTCGGGCTCCTGTGCATTCATCTCCAGTCTGCTAGTGGGGTGCACAACACAAAGGAGACTTGTCTGTTTACACAAGGCTTCTTGGCAGCATAGCTACGTTGCTTAGAGGTTTGCTACCTTTCCCTTTCCTGACCATTGTAGCTATGGCTGCAAAAATGTAAATGGAGACCAAGCCCAAATGTGGGAGTTGATCCTTTGCCTTTGCGTGCCTAATGGCAACATCTTGTGTTGTCTAGTAAGCTCTATCTTGCATCTCTCATTGCGCTGGTCAAGCCTTGTAAAAGCTTATTAGATCTTGTATAAGCCCTAGGCCAGGTAATGTGCAGCCCTGCAGAGATTGCAGCTTCTCTCAGCTGTGCCCTCAGCAGGATCAAGGCTTTGTTCTTCCTTTGTGACCTTTGCTGAAGTTCTGCACTGAAACGTTGAAACCATCCTTGCTCCAGACTTGGAGACACACACTGCTTTTGGACACTTAGCAGAGCTGTTTTACACGCTGTAAGTGGCAGCAAACCAATAAAGAACAGCTGATACAATTAGCTGATAGAAAAATAAGTTCATGGTATCTTTTTTTGCCAAGAGACCTGTCACGTGAGCACAAACATTCTACAAGGTTCCACTGAGATCTTCAAAGGGATCCACACCTGACAGTGTGTGTGCAGTTACATGTCTGCAGGCTCCCAAGGTAAATGAGGTCCTGTCCAAGGCCCAAAGGGCTCTACACCCTGAGGGTTTGGTTTTGGAATAAAATGGATTCTCTGCGATTCAGTGAATTCCTGGCCTTCAGGTGGGGTGGTGGTGTGGGGGTATGTGATGACAATAGCTCTGGAGTGGCAACAGTCTTTGAGGAAATGAGAGGGTAGCAGGGTTACCAGGAAGGCTGGTGCCTCTTTTCTGATGCTTTTATGGAGTTTCTGTCAATTGTTTAAGATATTTAACCTATAAATTCCTCAGGAGAGATTTTTACTTCCTAGTAGACTGAAATGTTTTGAGATTTTTACACTGAATAATTTGCTCCATCTCAAGCTGAAGACATGCAGGTGCCTGGACCATGATGTTTCCATGAGAGGATAGATGTGGCTGTCAAGAGTGGGCCCTGCAAAGGCATCTCCATACAACCAACCAGAACTCACAGCCACAGCTCGTAGCTGGCAGAAGCCCTTCCACTGAAGTGATACAATTATAGTTGCTCTCTTGGCCTTTTATCTGACCTTATTTTATCTTTTCCACAACATCTTCAGTGCATTCAGTTCCTTATATTAAAGCAAGCAATCCCACATGCAACCAATTAGGATTAGCCATAGTTTGGTGACCATAATATTGTACAGAGATTCTACTAAGTTTTCAACAAGAGAGGGTTGCTCCTACGTGTCACTTTCTGGTGGGGAACACGCTGACTGCAGTTCAGAAACATCCCAAGGAGAAAAACATATTCCAGAATTACACTACAAGCCCAAACATCTCACTTACAGACAATATGCTGGCTTTGTGTACATAAAATAGAGACCCAAATGCTGCTCCTCCTAGTTGGGCACAGCACAGCAGGACAAGAATCTCACTAGACCTGTGAGACCAGGTTTGTCATCCAATAACCTCATCACCTGCCACTGTCGTTGCCCAGGACACACACCAAATACATTTGGCTTATCAGAAGCAAAGAGGCAGCAGCATCCATAGTCTTTTAGCTCCATCCATTTTGTCCAGGCCCCTAAGCAGGTGGGTATTTGTCTTCACTGCCTTTGCACTGCATACAGTGCAATCTTCATTGCTTCTCTCTCCCTTGCTGCTGTACTGATGCAATGCACTATGGTCAAGGTTTACTGTATTATCTAAAGTTCCTCTTTGGGTAGTCTTCAGTTAGAGAGACATTCTCCATCTGTTCATGGTGTCAAATAATTCATACTTCAACATGTATAAAATAATGAAGCTCCCTTCTGTCCAGGCAACCATGGAACTGCACAAGTCTTCCAAAGTTCAGCAGAGGCATTGAGATTGTGCCACCACTGTCTTTTTTTGAGCTCTGGGATACACACTCTTGACACTTCTATTTGTTACAGTGTCCTAGAATCTATTCACCACTGACTTTGCCCTGTTAGTGACAGAGAAGCAGCACATTTCCTCCTGTGGGTCATTTCCTTTCAATGGTAAGAGTCAGTGTTGGTGTCGAATGCTGGTTTGCTTGCTTGCTCCCCTGCCAGGGAGAGGCTTTGTTGTGCTGGGGGGATTGGTGGCAGCAAAATCAGTTTCAAACCAATTCTCTCACCTTGAGAGCTCTCTTCAGAAAGAGTGCTCTTTTCTTCCTGCTTACACTTTGCCAAGGAGAAAGAAACATCGCTGTGGAACTTCTAGGTCTTGCCATAGCACAAACAAGCAATAAGAAGCCCACAAGAAGCTGCATTATGGACTACAGTTCTGGTGCCAGGCTGTTTGTAGAGCTTTTGCATTACAGCAAAAGGTCTGGATAACATGGCAATAGGAACTCTAATGAACTTCAGATGGAAAGTTATTTCATGGAGTAGTTTTCCTTCAGAAATGTCATTCTGTCACAATCAAAATGCTTTGTGAAACTATTAATTTTCCCAGCTTTTTGGGGGGAGGGGAATACCAACAGTTGTTTGAATCAAACAATCAGATTTTTTTATTTCATATAATATATGCATTTTTTTGAAGTTATAATGATCTAAATAAGCCCAAACTATTTATTTTTGTGGAATTTTCCTTTGTGGAGAATTTCAACATTTTGAGGTTTTGTTCTGAATTGGAATGAAAACAAATTTCAAAATCTCAAAATCATCTGTGAAACACAATTTCCATTTTCTGGCTAGCTCAAGTTTCAGGGTAGAGCACGCATAATAGCTCCCCTGCAGGAAATCCCTGTAGGAAAAATGTCCGTGAATGAATTTACCAGTGCAAACGTATAGTTTTAAAGATTTGTCTATTTGTCCAAGCAGAAATCTCAACATTGAAAGCTCCTCCATGTCACAAGAAACTTCCACAAGTTTCTGAAAGACATACCTGAAAGGCACTGCTAACGTTGTACAGTCGATGGTGGCAATTTCCTGCTATTGATATCAGTCATTCAGTTACAGCTGCCACTTATTTGCCATAGACCACAGAACTGACACCTATTTTGATAATTGATAACTATTTCCCTAAGTCCAGTTTTAGTTGGTGTGCTGGTTTTGGCTCGGGTAGAGTTAATTCCTTTCACAGTAGTTGATATGGAGCTACGTTTGGGATTTGCGCTGGAAACTGTGTTGAGTGATGTTTTGCTTATTGCTGAGCAGCACTTGCACAGAGCAAAGGCCTTTTCTGCTTCTCACCCCACCAGCACAAGGCCAGGGGCGCACAGGGAGCTGGGAGGGGACACGAGAGACTCCAAGTGACCCAAGGGATACCCCAGAGCATATGGCATCATGCTCAGCATGTGAAGCTGGGGGAAGGAGGAGGAAGTAGAGGGATATGACAGCATTTGCCTTCCCAAGTAGAGGTTACATATGATGGAGCCCTGCTGTCCTGGGGATGGCTGAACACCTGGCCTGCCCAAGGAAAGTGGGGAATGAATTCCTTGGTTTGCTTTGCTTGTGTATGTAGCTTTTGCTTTACCTGTTAAACTGTCTTTACCTTAACTGATGAGTATTCTCATTATTAACCTTCCTATTCTCTTCTAAGACCCACTGCAAGGAGTGAGTGAGCAGCTGTGTGGGACTTCATTGGTTGGAGTTAAATCATGACAGTTGAATTGGTTTTAATAGTTTAAACTAGAGATTATAAGCTTTATATTACATTTTCAAGGTAGGTGCTGTCTGTTCAGATTAAAATATTCAACAGAACAGAATTTCTATTTTAGAACATTTAGATGGACTGAAATATTTACAGCCTTAGCAAATAATTCTGCCTCCAAAAAAAAAAAAATCACACATTCCAAACAAGATGACTTGCACTTTCATGTATAAGGAACAAGAACCTACCACAGGACAAATTTAATTATTAGGGACGCTGATGGAGATCTACCGTAAGTGCTGTTTTCAAGGGAGTTACTTTGGATTTACAATGACATAAATGAGATCATAGGCCAATCTGTTCACAGCAGCTTTATATATCACAAAGGTATGGAGCAGTCTAATACTGAAATGAATTAACATAGAAAGATGGTAAGTTAGTCACACACTGTTCAGAAAAACCCCAACTCTGCATGCCATGGTTTTTTTCCTGCCTTTTTCTAGCCGTGTTTTAATGGAGGGGAGTTGATGTGCACTGTGCTGATGTACTGTGGAGAGTGTCCCTGCTCCTCTAGAAAGCAAAGGCTTTGTGTCAAGGTGAAAGCTAAACACATTCTGCAGTTAAAGTTTGTTTATAACTTCTGGCTCTGCTGGTTCAGTTATGCGGCAGTTTCACTAAACAAACATGTAAAAAGCAGGTCAATGTCCAAACACTGCAGCTCAGCTTATTTAAACTGCCTCAATAGTTGTCAGAGGAGTAAAGCTGTAAGTGAAACAAACTGCGTCTGTGGTACATAGAAGTGTGTGAAATGCAGTGGATCAAACTCATGCCCAGGTATGACTCTGAGCTGTCCTTGTCTTTCACTAAGATGCCTTTGACCGTCTCAGCATAACACAGGAAGCACATTTGGCACTTGATGCATTTGTTGCAGAATCAGCAACATAAATCTTTCAATATGCTCCCTTGAGTTGCTCTATTGTGAGGTGCGTGTTAAATCATCACAACAAGAATCACTCTCTGAAGGACTGGAGAGGGGAAAACCCAAAATTACGTGGTAAATCTATCAAGGAATGACACAGAGGAGCGAAGCCAGTTGAATCAGTACCATACGTGTCCCTTTCCCATGCCCCAGTTCAGCAAGATATTGTCTGGAATCATTACCCTATTGAGTGAGCTGTTTACCTTGTACATACAAACCACCTCCTTTACTAGTTTGCCCATGCATCCCATACCCCTTAATATAGTTCTCTTTAGAAACTCTGTGTGATATGGAAGTGTCATTATCCTCCATTTTATACAGGCAACTGAGGCCTAAAGTTAGGAAGCAGGCAGCTAAGCACCAGCCCTGCCTCCAGCTGAGCCTTCCCCTTTGTATTTCCTTCTTGAAAGACTGAATGCTTGTCTGGGCCTGGAGAAGAACATTTCCATCCACTGGTCTTTCAATCTGCACCCCTTACAGAACATTCAAATATAAAAATGAGTGATCATTCATCTCATCTATATCAACATTTATCTAGCAGTTCATAAACTTGTTAACACTCCACATGATGTAACCACAGCCATTTGACTTAATATCCCATCTTTCCTTCTCCACTAGAATGCATGTTGAAAAAAATGCCCATCTGATTAGATACTTAATTTTAATGTTAAACAATTCCTATATAAATTCATTCCCTTCTTGCCTTGTAGTGTCCAAGAAAGACATTAGCTTGCTTCCTGCTCGGAGGTTGGCTTTGCAAAGGCACTGCTGTGGCACTCATCACATTACCACAGCTCAGCACAACAGCAACTCTTCCATCTTGGAAGGGGACCTCTTGTTGCTGTAGGAAGTGGAGAGAAAATGGTCTAACAGGGAGTCAGCTCCCTGCTGGAAATAACCCTTTAGCAGTTCTTATGTGCTTCACAGTAATCCACTTATTTGTTATTAGCAATTTCATCAACTGGAGTCTTGGTCAGTGTCCTTAGTGTAGCATTTCAGTACGGCCATTTTAGAATAATTCATTAAATTTTACTCACATATTAAGGTTCTTCCTTTTCCAGCATGCCTCTGCTCCTGCCTTTAGAAAAGTTCCCTTTAGATGCTGTGGTTGCTCTCTTACACGGTTGCTCTGTTAGTATTTCTGAAGGGAACTGCCAGAAGCACTTTGTGTTGATCTTGCTCTGCTCTGCCCGTAGCATGGACTGCCTTTGACAAGAGCAAACGTAAACCAGGGTTGTCTGCCTTTGAACTCTCCAACCTGAAACAAAAATAAAGATTTGCAAAATTAGAGCAACCTCACTCAGGCAGATTTATTCTAAGGGAAGTGGGCAGAGAACTGGTCCCAGGAAGATTGCAGTACAGGAATCCCTAGATTCTTAGACAAAACCTGTCTAAATGAGTTTGTGGTCAACGCTTGAAAGAAGCAATTGGCCCTCCCATCAGCTCGTACACCAGCCAGATTATGGCAGAGCTCCACGTGGCTGGCAGGGAGAGCTCCTCCGTGGCTTCTGCTGGCAGCCTGACATGGGAAGGTGCGGTAATATATTAACTGTGCACCACAAGATGGAAACCACTGCGTCTTTTGATTCTGCCTGGAATACTTTTTTTTTCCCTACTCAGTGTGTAAACATGTGAGCAAACAGAGAATGGTTTAAGAAGCAGCAAACATGATTAAAATGATTAAAAGAAAAGAAGACTGTTTGGCTGAGCAGAAGTGAGAGGGAGGCAACTATCCAACCGAGAGGGACAAGGGTTTTGTTCAGGGAGCCACAAAAATACTTGTCTGAAAGCCATGGGAGAAAATGAAGAAAAGTATGCTTTATAATGAATATCAAGGCAATCTTGTATCACTATGATCTAGCAGGCTGGGAAATATTTGCTTCAGGGAAGCTGTGGACTTTAACAGAGATTTTCTAAAAGCTAAAGGATTAATACATTCACTGAGTAATTAAAATAGTATTAGATTCCCACCCGGAACGTATAAATTAAATAGCAACAGCACTCTTAGAGCAGCAAGTCTTATACAGGACTAAAAACCTTCTGAGACAGATCTAAACTGCTGGCCCACAGTCATTCAGCTGTGTTCTCTAAACTGTGACGCAGTCAGCAGAAAATAATGGGAGAAATTAAATGGGTCAGTATCGAACCAAAATGGAAGTAGAAGAAACACAAAATCCGTGACACAAAACCAATATGTTTGATCACTTTTTGTCATGCGGCTGCTTTTTACAGTATGGAAATACCTGCTTTGCAGAGCCACAGTGCAAGGAAAGCCTACTGCACACTTTCTTGCACCTTTCTAAGCAGATGATCACAACTATAAATTCTACTTAACAATGACCAATTCTATTTCATTAGCAGCAGCAGTAGCATCCGCAGCAGTGAGGGGGTTTGTGTTACAGTAGCCTTGAGAGTCACGAACCATGTGCCCTCATCTGCTGCACATTGCACTCTACAAGCACACAGTAACAGATGGAAGAGTTTAAAACCTTGATCTTATTTGTCTGCAAAAATTTGATTTGATTTAAATTTTTCTCCATTGCAGCAAAGATTTATTTGTGTGCTTTTCTTTACCACTGTGAGGAACGTGACGATTCACAATGTGGAAAGCAATGCATATGCAGGACAAGAATCGAGAAACAAGCAAGTGAGGGGAGACAGAGAATATTGTCATCCCTGAAGACTTTATCTGCCTTGGCCTCTTTGTAATGCGAAGCTTTACTTAGTGCTAAGCCCCTTCATGCTCAGAAAACCTGGGTAAAGACCTAGAGCATGCTTAGATTGCCCTAAAACTGAGAGATTTAAAAATGGCAACATGGTTTGGCTTCTTGTTGTTTGGCATCTGGTCTCTGAGCCTCGCAGTGCATTTGGATCACATTTTCAGGCTCTTCCCTGCAACTGGAAGAATTAGAAATTTATTGTTTAAAAAAATTAAAAGTAAGAGAGCCATGTGACCGTGTGCTTCCAGGAGCTGAGACTTTAAGAAAAAGCCCACCCTAGACTCTCAATAAAATCGTGAGAATTGAAAACACCAGACTTAAGAAGCTCATCCAAGCTCTCTGCTGTGCATATGGAAAACCAGGGTGTTGTCAGGACTAGTTAGCTAATGTCATAAAGCACTCAGAGCAACAATGTTACTTATTATTTAGGAGGAAACCAAAGTGTAAAGTGTTTTACATATAAATCTGCCCTTTAGAAGACCAACATTAAAAATGCAAGATTGATCTCTGGATTACCGAAGGGTAATAAAGAGGTTTTAAACACAGCCATAACTCATTCTGCATGAAATGACTCAGCAGTGCCTTGACCAAGCTGGAAACAAGGACCTCTGGAAGCGATTAAGAGTGGACTGTCTCCCATCATGCCTTCCCCCACTAATCTGCTTGGGACAGTAGACATGCAGAGCAGTCCAGAGCAGGGAGCTAACCCCAGAGCTCAGCACAGAGATGGTGGCTCTGTGCCTCTACAATCAGCCTGCCTTTGACTCAGACACAGAGCAAAGGGTGGTGGCAGCAGCTTTGCTAGCACTGGCAGGTAATGCCTTACAAAGCAGCAGACTGTGCTGTGAAATACATGATGTGGCCACCCTTGTATCTGTAATGACGGCGATTTCAGGGGTTTCAGACTACCTGTGTCCTGGCTATGTGGACGGAACATCCTCACTAGCAGTTGGAGATGATTTGGTGCATTCCTGGAGCGCCTCTGCCAGTTTGCTGTCAGGTAGAGCACTGAGACCTTGTTACAGTGCCAACAACATCAGGTGAGTGGGGAAAATGGGGGGATTTCCTTAAAAAATGACTCCTAGGCTGAACCAACCAACTGCCAAAGGCTCACATGCAGCTCTGTGTGGTAGACATTAGCAACATTGGCTCTGGGGGCAGAATTAAGCCTTCTGCAAAGAATATTTCGGACCAAGAGTTTTTCAACTTTGTCCACTTATGGGTTTGCAAAAAATATTGCTGAGGGGGCTGAGAACTTGATGATAGCCGACTCAGGCCTGCTGATGAAAGGCTTGCTTTTCCTTTGCACCTTCTGCAGACTTCAGAAGTCCCTTCCTTACCCAGGCATCCCTAGCTACGCATCACTGGTTTCAGTCTTTTGGACCAGATCTGTGAGCAGCAGAGCTCTGTTCAGTTTGGTGGCAGCAGAATAATTCACACATGTTGAAACGTTCATTTCCTGGCTTCAGTTGCTTTAGAGTTGGACCTGTCTTACCCACTACGTAACTGCTTGGAACCTGCTGGTCCGTTCCTCCTTCAGATGCAAAGCGAAGGGAGTTCTGTTACTCTGCTAGGGCAGAATTTCAACGAGCTGCCACTAACTGTAGTTTGTGTATATGGTTATGATTTTAAATTGCAAACAGGAGGCTACTTGGCTTTGCCTGGTAAGCATTGTCTGGCAGCGGATGGGCTTCTCTGATCTCCCTGAGCCTTGGATTGCTGCTGTGAGATTGTGTCACAACTAGTCATTAATTATTTCATCAAAAGCTTATTTTTCTCATTTCCTCATCATTATTTCCACCTAGTTTCTTATAAATTGAATCCAGTTATTGGCAAGGCTTGTTTCTCCCCTAAGTGGGGTCTGGGCTTTGCAGAGAAAAATGTTGACCTTATTTAAAAAGTACTGTTGATATATGTAGTTCACGTGCATATGTATGCATACACTGCATGAGAAATTGCATGTGTATAAACACTGCTCTGACCTTCTCTGTCCTCCCATTTACTCAGAAAGGAGATTCTCCTCCTTCCTACCTGTTAATAGATAGAAATACTGTCATTCTCACCATGGGAATGAATAAATAAGGACAAGAAAAAAGAAAGAAAAGAAAGAAAAGAAGAAAAGAAGAAAAGAGGAAAAGAAGAAAAGAAGAAAAGAAGAAAAGAAGAAAAGAAGAAAAGAAGAAAAGAAGAAAAGAAGAAAAGAAGAAAAGAAGAAAAGAAGAAAAGAAGAAAAGAAGAAAAGAAGAAAAGAAGAAAAGAAGAAAAGAAGAAAAGAAGAAAAGAAGAAAAGAAGGTGAGTGTGGCTACCAAGAAATTCTAGCGGTACCTTCTCCTCCTTGGGAGATACTTATTTTTAAAAGCTGCCACAGTTTTCTTGGAAAAATGAAGGTCCCTCCTTCCAAAACAGGATAGCACAATTCATGGGAGATAACTGCAACCTCAAGAGAGTCCAGAGTACCAAGTCAAAGAAGTGGGGGAAGAGTGAGACAGCCAAAAGGTCCAGAGAGGAGACTCAGAAAACTCTTCTGTCACCAGGCACTGAGATGCTAGCCAAGAGAGACGAACAATGGGATCCACCAACCCCTCCATCTCCTCCAGAAACAACAGCAGTCTCACAAGCACATTGTGGGCAACAGCCTGAAGTATGGAGGCTACGAAGTTGCAGTGAGCCAGAGGTGAGGGGAATGCCCCAGGAGACACTCCCCAGGCAGACAACCCAACAGCCTGGCCTCAAAACAGCAACAAAAGCTGTGAGACAGAAAGCTGCTGCTGCCACCCTTCCGTAGCCTGGAGCTGGAGCAGCCAGGCTGCAGGAGACAGGAACATTAGCAACAATTTGCTGTACCTATGTAAAAGCCATCTTGGTGAAGAGACCAGTTGTTTTGGGGAAACACATCTTCTCACAATATGCTCAGTCTGTTGTGCGCAAAGCAATGAGGAATGTCAGCAAGAACCCTTCTGTGCCTGACTCAGCAATGGCGCTGCGATAAGTGCGGTTTGTCCTGCAGCTTCTGCTAAAGAAGGCAAGACTTACCACAAGGACTCCAACTCTTTCACAACACGAGAGCACAAGAACATAAGAGCAGTCACACTGGGCCAGGCCAAAGGTCCATCTAGCTCCTGTCTCCAATAGTGGGCAAAAGCAAAATGCCTGGGGAAAAGTATGAGCACAGGGTAAGCACATACAATATTTCCCCTGAGTACTCTCCCAGCCGCCAACCATCTCCAGATTTCTGGAGCCAAGTCTTTTTTTATGTACTTTGAGCCCTTTAAGCTGCCCTGCGTTGCATCCTTCAACAGTCCTTGTGCTTCCTGTAACCCTTGTGCTCTCTCGAAACTTGTTCTTTCCAATCTCTTATTTATTTGCCTTTCAGATATTCTTCAGTCTCTTTATGCTGGATGTATGCCCCTCCATATCATTCATCTGAATTCCTCACCCTTAATCTTACAAGCTCCTTCTTTCTCCCTCATCTTTCAAACTTCACCACAATTGATGAAGAAGATGCCTAAAGCTCAGTTACCTACTGAGACTGCCCATTCTTTGAAAGAAGAGCCTTCAATGCTACAAACTCAAAATCTTCTGGTCCCAGGATACACATATTGTCTCATGTCTCCTCACTCTCACTGGTTCTATCTGATCCTTCAATTTTGCAGTTCTCTGACCAGGGCTGGTGCCCCTCTCTGAGGTTTATCTGTTCTCCCTCCAAAATCTGTCCGTATTATCAGAATTTACCCAAATTATTTTGGTTTAATTGTAGCAGAACTATTGATGGGAAGTGACAGATCAATTTTCCCATGCTGTCACCTTGCATAATCAAGGTTAGGCCACAGAGAGTGAGACACTCCTGAACTAGATGAACTAAATGTACATCAGATTTCTGCAAAGTGTGAAAAAGACAAAAGTCTTAGATCTTTCCAGAAATCCCCACACGATCTTTTTTTTTTTGGCTCTTGAGACAGATCCATTAAACTGCCTGCAAGCCCTTACTGGCAAAGACCCCATTGTGAGGGGACACTACATGTAGTGGCCCAGTCTTGATAATTCAGAACTGACAGTGAGGAGACAAGTCCCTGAGATCTGCACCACGTGGCTCTTTCCCAGAAGCAGCAAGTCATCTTCAGTGCTACAACAGTCAGGGGAGGAGTCTGTGTAAAAGATCACAGCTGTCCTTTTTGAAGGCAGTGTCCATACTTCATCCTGGACTTCCCCAGTGATGAATCACCTCTCCAAGAAAGCTGTTCCCATGAATGCAGAAGGTTCAAAAAACAGGTCTTGCACCCATGGCAATGAATCAACCTTCTGTTGGATTGTCATTAACATTGATACACACAGCTCACTGCTGCTCTGCCTAGGGAAAAAAATCTATGAGAACTTCCTCACCAGGATGCTTCGAAATGGCACTTCCTTCTTCTGGGAAAGATGAACTAATCTGGTGAATCAAAGGAAGGCTGTTACTCCTCTCACCCCTCAATTCCTGGTGGAAGGGGAGAAAGTCAGGGAAGATCATATGATTTTTTGCACTTTCTCAACACCAGTAATCAGTGTGAAGGATTGAGTCTCACAGACTCCGAGAAACTTTTTCACCATCCACATGTTCCATAGATACTCATTATAAAGAGTTCATTTCTTGTGTGGTCTCTAATTCCAAAGGTTAAAGTCGATTGCTCATAGAAATGGTACATTCTGAGCAGGGTAAGCACCTCCACCTTCCCTGTGCTCATACTAAGGTGTACAGACCACGTCTATGTAATTTAGAAAAGCCAATACTGAGGTGATCTTCGTCTTGCTGCACATGCAAAGAAAAGAGAGGATGTAGAGAACTGTGTAGTCTAACCCTTGATCTTGGCACAGGAGCCATCACAGCACTTCAGGAGTGTCAAACCTTTACCAAGCCAGCTATTGCTCATCTCTGCAAACAGCACTGAGACAATCTGTACATATTTTAACCCAGTGGCAAATCATGATTCCAGAAGTCATCCTGAGCAGATGAGCAGCTGCAAACTAGTCCAAAGCTGGTATTAGCTCCCCCACCAGAAGGAGCACACAAAGCACAGAATAAAGGTATTATACACATAAACAGAGTCTTATTTTGGCTTTTCCAGTTGTTGCTCATTTGTGTTTGGTGTGAAGTCATTGTCCTGCAACTAACGGTAGGCACATACATACACAACACTATCAAGGCAGAAGGAGATGTTGTCATGCTCCCCTGGAATTAGAAATCTTGCCAGAAAGAAAGAATATTTTTAAAGATGGTTTTGCTACATCCCCATATCTATACAGAGCAGGAAAATGTTTTAAGACTTCTTACCTGACATCTTTATCAGTGTATAAGCAAAATAAGATTATTTAATAGAAAAGGTTTACCAAGTAAAAAGTAGGAATAAAAAAGGATACTTAAAATCCTGATAATGCAAATATGTAAATCAGCCACTAGTTGGAAAAGTTTTATTCGGTTCAGAAGAAAAAATATTACAGCATCACCCTCCACCCACACTTTTCTTTTACTGATTCCTTTAAATCCTGAATGGGTTTAAAACAATATTCAATATTTTTAATAGTTGCTATATACAGACCATAGTTCTTAGGGGCAAGGACCACTTTTTTTTCTCAACATCTAACATAACAAGGTTGCACCCTGGCTAATAGTCAAGGCATCTGTTCCCAGAGAAATATTAAGGCTGCACCTCAGCATGCACCCTCTGATAGTTGTCAGGGCTGTAATTCACAACACACATCTCACAGAGAGATTTTCCTGCACAGCACTCCAAAGCCTTAACAAGCTTTGCACAAACAACAAAACAGTCTGGCAAGCTGGCAGTGACAGTAAAAATGGACATTTTTGTAGCAAATCCAGAGATTTATGCAATGTCTTCTAGAACAGCAATATGTTACAGAAACACTACACATCTGCATAATTGCACTCTACATGATGCCATTTACTCTGTACAGCCCACTGTGCTGGAATATGTGCACTGGTCACCTAAGGTATGCTGGGCTCCATTGAAAACACATTAGTACTAATCAGAGCATCTTTTCACACTTCCTATGGCAGAATAAACACCAGGAAGAATGCATTGCTCTGCCCTCCTCCCCATGTACATGTGGAGACTATACAGCGGCATCGTGTCCCACTCACAGCAGACCTGAAACTCAGCACGATATAGGCAATCTCCTTATGGAGGTAACATCACTATACACAGTGCATAGATTTCATTTTCAACAATCTGGCTGGTTTAATAGTAATTAGTCCCTTTAAGAGCTTTATACTGAACCATTCACACCCCTAAACCAGCCTAGCTCAGATGAGTTGTCATTACAGTGTCAATGCCAAGCAGCCTGTCTCAGAAATCCCTTTGGTCACAGATCCATTTCTCTGCCTGCTCACCCTCCTGCTGTTTCCATACATGTCTGAGCTCCAGCTCAGAGCTCTCAGCTGCCACCAAAACACAAACATGACAGCAGTGGCAGAGCCTCTGCCACATTTCAATCCCAAGCCTCAACTACATGAGCCGCAGGAGCCCATGGGTACCCTGCACCCACAGCACACACCAACCCATGAGGCTGAGCCGTAGGCATCTCTGCAGCTTCTCTCACTGTTGGCACCACTTACTACTCTGAGGTTTCCACATCAAAGAGCAACTGGGTTTCTCCTTCTCTCTTACACGTGTGTCTTGTGGACTAACAGCAGCTGCACATGTGATAGTAGGGAGTGTAAGGGAGATATAAATGAGTAAAAAGTTAGAGCTCCACTAAGAAAGTCACACAGAAACCAGAAAGCTGAAGGGACCTCACAGTGCCAGTGCCATTTCTGAGATTACTCATTTGAAAGCTAAAGGGGAATAATATATTTACACTGAGGCAGAATTACACAATTAGGAGGGGCTGGGATACTACCCAGTTGACAGAGTCAGCGATAGAAGAGAGCCTTAGCCATGCATCAAGAGAGGAACTGGACACATTTTTGGAAACGGAGCAAAGTGAGGCATACAGTCACTGGCCAAGGTTAAATGAGCTGGAAAAGAAAGTGATTTATATGTCCTGGGCTGATAAAGGCAGGTCTTGTTGGGCTTTCAGGGCAGACTTTCCCCATTTGTTAGTGTTCTTGTATTGCTTGTGTATTCAGTTCATATTGATGAGATTAAGTGTAATGGCTTTGGAAGTGTGAAGTTACGACTGTCTTGAAACTCCCTATCAATAACAATCTGGATGAATCCAGATTGTCTTCCTTAAAGCCAGTAGAGAAAGGCTGGATTTAAACCAGTTTGGCAAAAATCAGTATTCAGTCCTTGATAACATAACATGACATAACATAACATGACATGAAATAACATAACATTTGTTTAGCTTAGGCAAAGGTAGCAAATTTGAGCTCTTGAGAATAGAGCGGAGAAGGGGTATTCTTTGTCTCCCTACCATTAAATATTTTTCTGATGCAATACTCAGTGGCAACCAAAGTGCACATGGGCTGAAATGCAAGCTGTGGTTTTACAGCTCCCACTAGTTCAGCATCTCTGAAAAGCCAGTGCTGTGCATATGCACAATCTCAACAGGGAAATAAGAATGAAGCATCCTGGAGAGGAGACCAGTCTTCCCTGGCTCACATCTAAACATGTCCACCACCACCACTACACATAAATTGAAACTCTTGAACCAAGGGGAGGGAGGAGGCACATGGGGGTGTCTTCCCTCTAGACTTAGTAACAAGAATGAAAAGTTACATCAGCCTTTCTCAGAAGCTAATCTCTGGCTTTAAGGCCAACATGGGTTGTTGCCAATGAAAATTTGATTTCTGCATCAGCAGGTCACAGAGATCAGGTAGGGACAGAGGGAGTACATGTCTCAGCCCAATGAGACAAGACTGAGCTTTCTCTGTCCCCTTTGGGTGCATCTCCCTGTCTTGAATTTGGGGTTGTGGGGTGGAAGTAAACCTTTGCAAAACAAACCCCATATATACTCAAAGGCAGCTGCTGGCCACTCCTGGCTGGCAGCTGTGGCGCTTCCTGGACAGCCAGGGGATTCTGTAAAAGCCAGGAGACACAACGACTGTGTAACATGCAGGGTGTTTACTAAAGGCTAGACAGATGAGATAGTGGCTGTGATAGCCATGTTAACAATACTGCATGGATCTCCTCATTGCTACTGCAGGGCACAGCAACTTGGGCACTGGCCTCTCACCATCCTTGCCTTGATGAGGAAACTCTACAAAGGTCTAAGGATGGAGGCCACAGCAGTAAAAGCCTCTCAGCAGCCCGCTGGGGAGTTGGGTGCCATTGTGATGCACAGCCCTAGAGTACCCAACCTTGCTTCAGGTGAGTGGTGTGGGCTCACCATACACAGCAGCCTGGCTCAGAGTCCTCCCTGCTGCGTGGGCTGCTCTGCAAAACCAGCTGCAATGGATACAGGAGCTATTTTGTCAGAAGGCAGCATCAGACAAGAGGCACCTATTGAGGCAAAATGTGGTGTACGATGTAAAATCTGCATCTTGGCTCAAAACAGAGGAGATAGCTAAGAGTGGCACAGGATGAATTTTGCATCCTCAAGCCTGGGAGCCTGGTTATGCTACAAGCACACTGGGGCAGACAGTCCAGCTACAGCTGCCTGGGGCAGTCTGAGGACATTTTGGTCATCAGACTTGCACGGCGTAATCTTTTCCAGCCTCTCCCCAAAGCCTGAGAGAGTTTGGCCTGATTTGTCTTGACTGGATTTTGAATCAAGGCCAGGAGGCATGAGGGTTTCAACAGAAGATGGTTGGGACCAAAGCTGCTTGAACAACCCTAAAGCCAAGCTGATAAAAGAACTTTTACAACACGCTCCCCATTTTATAAATGAAGCAAGAGATAAGAGGAGATAACAGATTGGAGAAGATAAACCAGCTACTGTCCTCCACCAGTCAATGATACTGATCGTACCAACCTCCAACTGGCTATAGCCCAAGGCACTTGGACCCTGCAGGATTGAGGCCTAAGGTATAAAGCATCTAGGTAAACATCATGAACAGAATACAGATCAGCTGGCTGTAGCCACGATTCCCAAATAATAAAAACAACTTCCCTCCCAATGAAACCTGAGTAAATAGAACGATGACAATAAAACAAGTAAAACAGCTTGCAGTTTGAAATTGTGACTAGAATGAGGAAAGCGAGAATTTGTCTTGGAGAAACACCGATAGGCAATGGTTGAAGAAATCTCAGAAGCAAACTTTGCTACCCACCACCCCAGGTTCAGACTCTGATGACAATGATGTAGAATTACAGAATCACAGGACTGTAACATAAAAATCAGTTCAAAAAACAGCTTGTAATAAAGAGTGCATACCAACAGCAAACTGATCGATTCCTCTTATCTTCATGATCTTGACACGTGTGGAAGCTCCAGCTACACAAGTTGTGCATTAGCTGTACTGCTGGAGAGGTCTGGAACACCTGACTGACGAAACTCTGCACTTCCTGACTTGTTCTTTCTTTTTATACATCTTGGAAGAAACACCTATATATAATAAGGTATATTTTCCTCCCTATCTCAAACCAAAACCAGCTAGAAACAAAGTGGCTTCTGGTCAGGACTTTCTTCAAAACATCTGCTCTGCACTTCAGTCAGGCTCTGTGCCCTGTGAAACCAGATTTTAATGAAGAAGGAAGAGGAAGCAAAATCACCTGTGGCTTTGCTTCTGAAGAACTGCATGGTTACATTAGGCTTGGTTTAGCCTGGCTTTGAGCACAGGTGTTAACTAAAGAAAAAGTATTGCTTTTCTGGCCTGCAGCCTATAGATTTAGGGCAAGGAATGCATGGTCTGATAGGAAAGAGTCTATTGTAAGCAATTCAAGTAAGTTCATGCAGTATAAAATTATCTTTAAGTTGTTACATCTTGAATTTATACACTATGCAGCATAAATGGGTTACTGGCTATCACTGTTCCTACAGGTACAGCTGAGTCAAACTGTAACCAATTTGAACTTGAAAATGCCAAGAATTAGCACATTTAAGATATTAACTGCCAAACATTTCAGAATTTAATCTGAGTTTCACTAAGTCTTAGCACTAAATCCTCTTACATAACCTACAGAACAGATCTCTTTTTGTTTTTAAAACTCACTCAGTGTTGTCTGCTTGGCTGCCAGCTGCTGCTATCTGCCTGCTGTGGTTGGTAACTGTAAATGTGGGGGCCATTTTGAAACCAAAAAAGATTAAAGACAAGAAGAGGAAGTCCAACAACTTGAAGATGCTATCATCAATCCACAGCTGGCCGGGAACAGGAAGCAAGTGGGGATGGCATACATAACATACAGCCTCTATGGCAGAAAGACAAACAAAACTTAAAGGCTGTAGAAATGGTAGAGATTATTTCTCTATTGGCATCGTTATTGCTTCAGGCTGAGGAGCATGCACTTGGAGCTCTCTCCTGGTGCAGATGAGGCACAGTTTGTTTTACAGCACAAATGCTTTTGGAAGAGGGAAGAGCAAAGAGGAAAATGAAGAATAAAGACCTGCAAGGGAACTTGAGGATCAGACTTGTTCCCATGAATGTCAGAGCTTTGTATTGACCACAATGGAAAGGTATTCAGGTTCTGAATGGTTTAATCGTCAGTTTAATCGTTGCTGATGAAATGCAAAACAACACAGAGTTTCTCATATGCAGCTTGCAGGGAAACATAACATTATCATCACCTCAAGAGCTTGTGTGCAATGGAAAAGCCGCCATTAGGAGAAAGGCCATTTCAGGCCAAACATGAAAGAGCCAGATGTGGGAAGGCGGGTGTGCTGGATACACTGAACCACAAGAGCAGCAGTTTCAGCTAAACTGCTTCAGTCTCTCGCAGCACTCAGTCTGAGGTGAGGCCTCTGCTCAGGACTCAGAGGAGCACATTTGCTGGTGTATTGTGTCCACTCAGAGTGGCAGATGTGTGTGCTTTGCCTGTGGCCTCCCCTGCATTCAGACCATGGCACGGTGGCAGTCAGCAGTATGCCATGCCATCCCTGCTGGAGCTGTGTGCAGACGGGACCCACAAGGGCCTACGATATTTTTCAACACCTTGTGACTCTTGAAGGCCAGTGTCAATGAGAAGAGCTCTCAAGCCTGTGAGGAGCAGAGCATTCAGACTAGTGCCAGACACAGGACAGGGAAAGGAGAGCATTACACCCTGGCTTGCAGCCAGTGGAGTTCAGCCAGCTCCAAGGATCTGACCCACAGCTCATTAAACACTTCACAGTGCAGTCTAAATCTCTTTTTATATTTTGTTAATGCCATGAAGTAAATTGTATCTGTAATACATTTGCATATATAGCTTGCATAGGTTGGATTATGGTACACAAAGCCTCTTAAGCACAAAAGTGCCCATTGTAAGAGTGCTGTCATTTAATGACACTGCTCTCCTTTAGACCAGAGTTCAGCCACAGCCTACCTAGCGTCACTGTAGAGAAATCAAAGTGGGCACTTTCAGCCTAAGAGCTAACACTCAATATCAGCACCAGTGAGGTAATTACGATAATCTCTTAATTACTGGCACTGGGAGAGTTTGCAGAAAACCTGCCTGGCAAACAAACTCACCCTATACAGCTCACAGGCCTGAGAAAAGCTGAAAATGTTCAAGTGAATAGTTGTATCAGCACAAGTAAAAGATAGTCAAAGGTGAGAAGTAAAACTAGAATCTACATTTTACAGATTATTTTCTTGTATTTACTGCTTGCTTCTCATAGCCCTTTCTGGCAGAAATATAGGATACATTTCATAGGCTTCACTGAGGACCCTCAGTGCCCCAGGTCTTCTTTGTCCCTGGCACTGCACTGCCTAGGAGAGCAAGAACATGGAAAAGCACAGGGGAGATGCACCAAAACACATGCTATCTGAATCACAGCCCCTTGCTGTAACCACTTGCTCCTACTGGTTTCTGCACAGCAAACTCAAAGCAGGCAGCAGGCACTGTGCTGTCCTGACTGGTGTTAGGTTGCCAGGAAGCCAAGAAAGACTAGATAAAAACTGAAAGGAAATGAATAGCACCAGATGCAATTAATTTCTGCAAAGCCCAGCCTGTGCCTGAGCAGCCTGCCCCAAGTGAGGGGCTGTGCATGGCTCTGCTGCCTGGAAAGCAAAGTGGGGAGCGTAGGGGCTGTGAGTCACCACTCGTTTCCTGTTCTCTTCCCCCTCTGTGATGGAGCAGCTCTAGCTAGCTGTGCCAGCCAACCTTGCCGGGGCACTCAGGGTCTCAGCCTGGCACCCTGCTCCGGGCTGCGAAGGGGCAGGGGGCAGCGTGGTGCTGGAGTACCACCGTGGCACAGCACAGGGGAGCTGCTCCGTAAGACTCCCGTCACCCTGCTTGGCTTGGCGAAGTCAGGGGTGCCCTGGGTGTCACGTACAGCAAGCAGTGACGCTGGCCGGTAAGCAAATGAGTCACAGCCCAGGCAAACTCCCAGGAACTGGCTTGGTCAGAGGTGAGGAAGGGTCTCAGATCCACCTCCAAGATATGATTGTGCTTGGAAAGATTTAAGAAATGAGAATTCTGCAACAATTTGGTGTCTCAGGACACTGGGGTGCTTCGCTTGCATTAAAATATCTCCCTCTTGGACTCATAAACAGATGGCTGCAGACTTTAACTCCAAGAGGACTTGGGTCTGTGCTCTCTTCATCAGAGCTACAGAAGTGATAGTGGGGAACATATCACACCAAACTGCATGGCACATGAATGCCTGGCTCAGGCTCCACAAATAGTGCATTCAGTACTGTTCACTAGTAACAAATCCCAAATATAATATAGCACACACTGTACTCAAACTATGAACCACCACAAAACTGCTAATTGAGATCTGTTAATATAGAACAAAACAAGTCAAGCAAAGAACTGAACAAACTCTACCATATCAACCTCCCTCAACAGGACAGTGTTCATTCTTCATTTTCACAGTCTTTGGCTCTTTTTAGTTACATCCTGGTTAGTATCAACTCATCCAAAAATTCACAGGCAGTTTCACCTTTGTTTTAATTGCTAGAGGCACAGGCAAGACTGCATTGGGGTCCAGGCACATGTTGAATTGATTAGCTGAGAATTACACTACACTAATTGGGAGACCTGTGCAATAATACCAGGGGGTATGATAAAGCTTTATGGGAATATACTGGTATATAACAGCACTACCATGGTACATATCATCAGTACAGATTTCACACTTCAAATGACCAGACTAGTTACAGTGTCCAGGGAGTCTGTTATTCAGAGATGAGGTACGGGGCAAGACAGAAACAAAGCACAAATCTGGTAGAAACTTCTAATGCTAATTAAACCAAAAGCTGAGTCTGGCATCCTCTGTGACTTATGCTCTGCAAGCAGAGTTGCATGCAATTTTTTGCTGCAACTTGTCTTGTGTGATGGTAAAAATGAAAATAAACACTTAGAGAATTGTTCTCATATTCACTCTTTCAACAGCAAGTATCAGGCCAAGTTTATCAGCTCTACTGACTTCAGTAAAGATACCTCTAGACTAAATTTGGCTTGCTGACCTTTTTAAATTTGGAGTAAATGTTATTAGTTGTGAAGATGACAGACTGAGCCAGACAGAGCAGGCACGTGCTGTGCAAGCTTCCCCACAAAAGTTCTGCTGATACAACACAATCCTGACCTGTAAAACCTCTGCTAGTCTTACAGTCTGCCATTCTTAAAGAGAAATTGTTACTAATGTGACACTAGATCCAATTGTTCTGTGACAATGAGCACATCTCTCCTAGGAATTAGACCAAACATACTTCATGGGTGATCCAAAGCAGCCTTGAATTCTGCTGTGGGTCTAAAAGAAAATAAAACCTAATTAAATCTGCAGGGTAAAAAGCCTCTCCCCCCCCCATCATTCCCACCAGAAGCCTGATTTTCAGGCTTCACCAAAGAGCTCTTCAAATCCAGGCAAACTTGATAAAAACTGAGCAAGCCATACCCAACTAACAATCTTCTAGAATTGGTCTAGCAAGCTGGTAAATATTGTAAGATAAAAGTGAAACCTTTTCATGAATGCTCATAAGAGTGTGTTTATCATGAAGGACGCATGTGTCTTGCAGAAAGACACCAACAAAATTATTGGACTAGATTTTGCCACTTTTTGTGTATTCTAGATCTCTGAACTTGCCCGCAAGCTTAACAATGAAGTGACTCTATATAATGGGTGGACTAGAGAATTGCATATATGCTTAATTGCCCATTGCATGCTGTGGTCCATCATGCAATAACAATGAAACCATTATAATTAAATCTGGGAATTATTAATTGATTCCATTTACACATACTGTCATCTTCCATAAGAGCTGCAGGAATCTGTTGTCTTTAACGAAATTGCACTAGAAATCTTGGGGATTGTTTGCTTCTATGATTCTTTGAAGTCATGTAAGACAGAGATTTACCTGTGGTAGGTATTACTAGTGAAGATTAGGTAATTATTGTGTATAAACAAAGGCTCAAATGCACATTGTAACCATTAGGTTTTCTTGGCTTTTTAATGTAAAAAATTAAAGACTTGTTTACTGCCTAACTATAGATTGGTTTGTGTGGAGATGTTTATAATGAAATTCAGCAGCAAGGGAGCAATATAAAAACCTAGGAACTGGAACCAATCTGAGGAATAGAAGTTCAGTATTGTCCTAATAATTATGCTGGCAGCTGTATTTGCATGAAACCATGCTTTTTCTGCAGTACTCAATTAAGGTTATTCAGCTGCCTTGATGTGTTTAGAAACAAAACCACTGGCATCCAAATAAGGCTAATAACAAAAATGCAATATGATGTTTCCCATTTCCAGCAAAGGGTAAGAGAACAGATGTTCCTTATGTTGCCATGTTTCACCAGCACAGGGGGGAGCTGAGAAAGTTTGCAATTCATAGTGACAGTGCCATTAAACTAATGTAGTGCAGAATGTGCACGATGGAAGCATGCAGCTCTGAACAATCTGTTTGGGCAAAGAGGATAGGATGGGGAGAACTACAATTGACCTTTCAGGTTAAAAAAGAAAAATAAACCAACCAAAAATCTTCTGGCATCTCTTCCCGTATTGCACAAAGCAATGGCAATTAGATGGCACTGCTGATGGTATTCCAGGCTCCTTTGTTGTCTGGACGTCCAGCCATTCCAAAGGGAAACAGTTGCTTCACCCCATCATCCTTGGCTCATGCGTGGGAGTGTGGTGCACAGTGCTGCACAGGCAGGCTCTGCTGCTGCACCTGTGAGAGCAATGCTTCTAAAGAGGATGGCCAGCAGTGTCAAGCAGCTACCTTGGGCAACGAGACATCTCTTGATCTCTGGTAGACGGCACATCTGGCAGTCCCTGCCAGGATGTGGCATTACCACAGTGCAAGATAGACTGACACAAGGTGGCAGCGTGCTCAGAAAATTGCCTCAGCTTCTACTCTGGGATCTTCCAGAGCCAGCGAGGCTGCTGCTGCTTGCCACCTTGGCATGGCACAGCAACATCGTGGCCACAGTATGGCCGAGCCCCTATGCCCACACATCCCCCTTGGTTCATGGGGGTGCCACAAGTCCAGCTGACAAGGCTGATGGCAAGGAAATGACAAATCTTCACTGGGATGAGACTGTTCCCTGGGTCTACAGCTTCAGAGACACCTGTGGGGCCCTGACCAGTGGTGGATGGATACTTGCAATGTGTCTGTCACATGCAAACAGAAACAAAAGCTGCAGAGCGAAGCAGCCCTGACTTGGCCATTGCACCCATGGTCCCTGCCCCAGCATGCTGGAGCACAGCCTGCACAGGGAGGCTCTCTGTGAGCTCCACTGGTGGGACAGACGTTCAGGTCCCTGTGGTGCTGAAGTCTCAGACACAGACAAAAGGGGATGGAGCACAGTGGGAAAACTAATCCCGAGCCTTAGGACTGCCTGTGCTCACCAGTGAACACCTGAATCCTTTCAGAGCCATCCTCTAGCCCTCACTGGTTAGCCCCCCAGTAACAGCTGAGCAAGGGGAAACTCTCCTAATGGAAATACCCAGAATGAGCAGAACAAACTGTGGAGGAAACACACTCCATCAGGGAGATCTCCCCTCCTGAACTCAAGTCATCCTAATATCCCGGGAACGTAAACCCAAGAGCAGAACTGTATGCTACACATGAGCACATTTGGAGCCAGGGGGAAACAAGGAACCACAGCCTGCGTTTCCTTTGAAGTCTCAGCCAGTGCTCAGCTGCCATTGAGGCGTCACCAGTGAGGCAGGCTGGGCTCTGGGGTGGGAAGGTTGCTGTAAGACACAGAGTATCAAGGAAAGGGTAGATATCCAGAGAAGCCAATGAGATCAGGGCCACCAGCAGAGAAGGAGACACACAGAAACCAGTGGCCACCAAAGTAAAGCATCAAATGAATCCAACATGGCTTTTAGTTTCGGTGCAAACTCCTCGGGAGGGCTGTGTGTGCCCACACTGCCTGAGCAAGCAGGTTGCACTCCAGCCTGCTTCTGCCCAAGAACCACTGCCTCTGAGGGGTGTCGAGCACCTCCCCAACAACAGCAGGTCCTGAGCACTTTGCAGGATCAGACCCTTTGACAGATCTGGAGGCTTTTCACTGACTTTCCTCCAAATGTGTCTTGCCTTAACTTACAATGCCAAAGTAAATAAATAAATAGACTAACAAGCAGAAATGCCTTTACCGGACATTATTCTGGGCTGATTGGTTGTGAAACTTTACTCAAAACCCCAAAACCACAAAAACTGCCAGTTTTCCAAGCCCTGTGTTTTTCATAGCTCTCATAACATTCTGAATAGTTTGCATTATTTCAAACATAGAATAAATATACATTTAAACTGGTTGGATTATTGACACAGGGGAAAAAAAAAGCACTTAGCTGCTTGTTCTGTTTCTTTTTCCCATGCAGTGAAATAGAAATTAACATCACTGAATTATGTCCTGGACTTTCACATTTAGAGAAGTAAATGCTGACAACAGCCACTGTGGCTGCAAATGCATTTGTACAAAATTCATTGAACAGGTATCCTTTACATTAAAATCAAATCAAAATTCACCAGTTAAAGTCTGTGTCATTTACTCAGAGAAAGCCTATTGTAATGATCCCAGGCACCTGCACAATTGTTTTCATTGCACTATACACCTCGTTCTCTAATGCTAGCACATCCCTGTACTTCAGCTGAGCTCAGTAAAACACTGGGCTGCAGTTATCCCCATTTCACAGAATCACAGAATCCAAAAGGTTGGAAGGAACCTCGAAAGATCATCTAATCCAACTCCTCTGCCAGGGCAGGACGACCTAGAGTAGATCATACAGGAACTCATACAGGTAGGTTTGAATGTCTCCAGAGAAGGACACTCCACAACCCATCTGGGCAGCCTGTTCCAGTGCTCCCTCACTCTCACAGTGAAGTTTTTCCTTATGTTTCTTTGGAACCTCTTATGTTCCAGCTTGCACCCATTACCCCTTGTCCTATCATTGTACATCATTGAGAACAGCCTGGCTCCATTCTCCTGACGTCTTCCCTTTACATATTTGTAAACATTAATGAGGTCACTCCTCAGTCTTCTCCAAACTAAAGAGCCCCAGCTCCGTCAGCCTTTCATCATAAGGGAGATGCTCCATTCCATCATCTTTGTAGCCCTGTGCTGAACTCTCTCCAGCAGCTCCCTGTCCTTAAATGAAGCTGTATAAAGACACGTAACTTGGCCAGAACCATGCCTAAGTCAGTGGCAATGGTAAGGACTCTTGTCCATCAACTCTCTGCTCTTGTAATTACTCATGAATAGTATTTGATGGCCATGGACTTGACTTCTAAGGCTGGAGGTCTGCAGTAACATCCAGACACAGCATAGTTTTGTGTGAAGCAGGAAGTGCTGGAGTCCATGCCATGCTCTGGCACAACCACTTGTCAAAGCCCATCCAGCCTGCACACTCAACTGCTGCCCAGAGTCACTCACAGCCACCACACCTTAGGCATGTTTCAGCTGTGGGTCCCTGATTGGAAAATCAGCTACAGAAGGCAATTTCTCCATTATTCCTTCAAAAATGCTGTTGTATTTCATACGATCATAGTTCCATAAATGCAACACAATGCTGAACAATCACAAAAGGCTACTTGAGGACAGGAGGACAGACGTCTGGGAAGGAAAACCAGTCTGTTATATTTGGAGATCCTGCTCTAATGAGTAACCTTATACAGTTATTCAAATACAAATGTCTGGGTAGCTAAAATGTCATGTGATTAAATCCCTACAACAAATTATGTTAATATTGTTACTTCAAGAACACAAATTAATTAAAAAGTTACAAAATGTAGGCATGGAAATCACGTTGTCTAGAACCTGTATAGACAGTTTCCCTTTTCATACAATAGCTGGATTAATTACTGAAGTTGCAAGAAAATGAGAGCCTTTGTCAAGTAAGGTATTAGACATGAACAGTATCATGGCTATACTTCTTATACTAAATCAGTTTAACTTGCAGTACTTGCTCTCTTCCTTAGTTAGTAGTTGTGCACTTCTCTGGTTACAGGTAATGTAAATTCATTGTTTTTTTTCAGCTTCATATTAGTTTCTGACTTGTTTCATCCACTTTACTAAACAATTCTCTTAAGAGATGGAAAGTCAATGACATTTAGGCAGTTGCTTAAAATCAGGAATTTACTTTAGTGCTATCTGGATAAGGAAGTACTTTCCTGAAATAGGGTCCTGGTCCAAGTTTCACTTCTAGTGAAAAAATGCTTTTGGTAAAGCAGTAAGAATTGAACTGTGGAAATAAAGTAAATGCAAACAACCTCAGTTAAGCTTCAGTTGCTACTTTTTCAACAGCAACAAAAGAAAATCCCTTTCAGAGCAGAACTGTCCAATTCATTACAAAAACACCCGTCCTTTCTCTGGGACAAGAAGAGCTGCTGAAAGGGATTAGAAACATCCCTGGCACATGGGTACTTCTGTGGGGAACAGGTCCCAAAGATCTCACACAGACTCACTGAAGCTAACAGCATTCTGCACAGGTGCCTCTTTCTAATTGTGCAGGTCAAGAGCCTTAAATAGTCTTCTAAATCAGGTGAAACTGCAACATACTGAGGAGCCAGAGCTGCTTTTCACTGAAAAGCCAGAGCTGCTTTCCACTGAAGAGCCAAATGCCTTCAGGACTGCCTGAGTTTAATACAGAGCACGCAACTAAAAGCCTTTTATTTATTTCTTTGTTCTTCTGAGCTGAGGGAGGGATGCCATTTTTCTTTTCATGCTGCTGCAACATAGTCACCTATTAAAGTTATGGTTGTGCACATTCCTGGAATTTGTAATGGATGGTAATTGTGCCTATAATAGTAAAATTGCTCTCAGCTAGGCTTTAACTTTGCTGTGATGCATTCCCTACTGTCACCCAAATCCTAGGATAATAATGAGGCTGAGCTGCTTTTATCATAGACAATAAAAACTGAATACATAGTATTACTGAGAAACAAGTACGGCATTTCCCATCAAGACTATCAAAATGTAATACATATGGTTAATGAAAAAATGCAGTACTTGGTGACTCATTTGAGCATTAATTGAACCTGTATTAATATACATCTATATAGTGCTGGAAATTAATGTTAGGTCCCTACATTTGTCCGATTTCATTGAGAAATTACAGCAGCTCAACAGCTCTGGAAAACATTGTATGCCTTAAAAAGAGATCTGCATTGCATCATTGTCATGATGCTTTAAGTAAAATCAATTGCTCCAGAACCATCCCTGATTAACAGTCTGGTAGCTCAGTGTTCACCAAATATGTAGAAGGCATACAGAGGCATTGTTTCTAAGTATGTTTCAGTCCTTAATTCTCGAGATGAGAGCATTCATTCCTGTGTTTTTATAGCAACTGTACTGACACTAACCTCCATTTTAGCTGCAAAGTTTTTAGACTCAGAATTTGGGATGACCACAAAATAGAAGTCTATCTAAGTCTGGGTAGAAATTTTGAGCTCTCACATCTTTCCTGATAGGAGCTAATAGTATTTAATTAGGCTTTTGGACCAAGTGGAATAAAAGTGTGAGCGAGCTAGAAGTTAACTGTATTTTTTAAAACATTTTGCCAACTTCATCAAAGACTAGGTGTAACCATCAACACATGGTAATACAGGCCACAAACAGTAGGAAGTAATAATTTCCAAGTGCTAATACATGCAAGCAGAACGGTCTACTCAAAAGGTGAGATGCCACTACCTCAGTGGGTTACTAACTTTAGCAATCATTTTCCCTATACAAGTAACTAAAAGTTAAGATTTGATACTTCTGCCTGTTTTGGGCTTAGCAAATGCAAAAGGAGTCCATACTGCCCTCCACCTCACCTGGAGTTCATAGCACTCCTTATACTCTCACTGTAATATGTCGATGCTCTTCTTTCCCTGGGTCATTTTAAGAATGAACATGCCATAAATAATTCTTATCTAAGCTTATTACAATGGGCCATAATTGAAACAATGGTGAAATGGCTTCAAAATAATGATGAACTGGGCATGTGGCACACAAATGTGTGCATCATCAGCAAGTCCTTTGTGGACACTCTGTGTGTCTCTGAGGTAAATCTTACTCGTAGTCCATTATAATCCTTTTCAGCAGGAAGACCTTTAGCTAAGTCAGGGTGCCTCTCAGCCCAGGCCCCTATTCTTCTGTATTGTATGGCAATTCTGTTGATGGCAGCTCTGTTCCCAGTCCTTTCTACCCCACATTCAGAAATAGGAAGGACCCTGATGCAGGTCTGCTGCTGTTACTTGGTGGCTATGTCAGAGCTTCCTATCATGGCGTGTCTCAACAGCAGAAAATACACATTGCAACAGCACAGAGCTGTGGCTTACGGCCAATCAACTGTTACGATTACGCTACCGTGCTGAGCTGCTTTTGCATTTCTCTGTGAGGAAACCTTTCAGAGGCCCTAAACTATGTTTCATAACCTTTTCTGGTTTTACATGTCAGACTCAGCTTACTCACTTGCATCTTCCCCTTGGAAGTCTCTAGGAGATGCTAATGTGGGCAGCAGAAAAATGAGCCTTTCATTAATATAGACTTTTCATCAATTGCCTGTTAAGGGGACAGTGCTCAGGACACCAATGGGACCTGAGTGCCCAATTTCTTTTCAATGGGGAATCCATTCAAAGCCCTATGAGAATGCCTGCTCAACCTTCTAGAGGGATTCTACACCCAGAACATAAAAACAACTTGGGTTGTGTCAATAGCAAGTTCCTTTTGATAGCTAGTGGCTGAGTGCTAAGGTCCTGCCTTTGTCTTCTCGGGAACCTTGAAATAAGATAATCTATGGACAGTACTAAATAATTTGTAAAGTATGTATGAAACTGGTCATTAGCAACTGAATCCTAATGGAATTACCTTCAAACACATTGATACTCTTACCAGCAAAAATCCTGTAGTAGCAGACTTCTAAAGTAGAAAAAGCTAAGGAACGGAATCAGCCTTGTTAAAGTAGGAAGAAATTGAACAGTTACCTTGCAAACAAGCCATATCTATTTACCATCTGGATATATTATCCCTCATCTTCATTCACTCTTGCTATTACCAATGAGAAATTTGTTAATACAATCTAAAACACAATGTCACATAATGGATAGCACATTACTATGGTACATACTGATGTCATGTGAACATGTCTATGTCTTGTAGCTGAAAAAACTGGGAGACCAGTGTGGCCCTCACTACTACCCAAGCTTAGCACAGTGTTCACCCTCATCAGTGCCAGATCAACCAGACCTTGAGCAGGTATTCAGAAATCCTCCTTTGCTGTAGCCTCTAATGACAGGAATCGTGTAAGGCAGTGCTCCATTGCTGCCAAAGATCGATTAAAAAACTGGAAATACTACTTCTTTTTCCTCTCCCCAAATCAAGCCCAAGGCAAAATGTGTTTCTTTGCCAGATACTTTCAGCTCCCTGTGGATTAGCTTCCCAGACGGGGGGGTAACCAAATTCTTCATACTTGTTTCTAAACTGGCATTAAAGGTGTGGTCCTTGGTTTTAAGCGTTTCAAACTGTCAAATATCTTGCAAATTTTGGAGGCTACACACTGTTGACCACTGCTGTGCAGCAAGGGAAAAGCCTCTCAAGTACACCTTAGGTCTTGTTTTCATTTGGGTCACTTGTAGCTCTGGCTAGCACAGTTTGACAGGCTAACACAGCACCAGGGCAAGAACTAGATTGTGTTTGGCTGCTCCCTGCTGTGGTACTGGTGAAAATAGCTTTTGAGCTGAAGTGATCTTCAGTCCCGAAAGAAAGACAAATCCAATACCTCAGTGCAAAGACTGTTGTCACAGTCATCGTCAAACACAGTGCCACACTGTACTCTGAAATGCATTTCACTACAAAACAGCAGGGAAATTCACTGTCCTGAAATGAAACATAGGTTGAGCTGTAAGTGCTTCCTCTCTGCATCACATCACTACAACAAAATGTCAGGAATATTTAGAAGCCACTGAGGCATATATATTGTTGCCCTTAGCAACACGGGGAGTTCCACGCAAGCCAGAGACAAGGTAAAAGAAGAAATAGGTTGGAATCTTATGAAAGAAAGCTCAGGGAGATAAGATCTCCTGAAATGTGGGCTTAAGCTATGGGTAGGAAGTGGGGTCACACGATGTGGTAGGGCAGCTGGCTTTGAGCAATGGCCTGATCCTGCTTTGAGCCACTGCTGCTGAGCATGAACCACACAGCGGTATGATGTGCTTCAGTGTGTCCCGTAACAGAGTCCTGCAGACACCTCTGGCCTTTTGGACAAGTAGCTGGGGCTCTCCTGGCCCACTAGGACTTTACCACTCAATCCATCATGACCTGAAGGAGTTCATTCTACAGCTTTAGACTCCAATTGCCTATTTGTTATTTATTATTGTTTTTATTATGTTAGCCTCAAACGGCCCAAACACACAAGGGTACCACAGGGTTCAGCCTTGATGAAAAGCAGATGAGAGCCAGACCCGGCCTCCAGTAATAAAATGCAGAAAGCTGATGTAGCAATGCAGCAAGGCTTTTGTGTGGTTTCCTTCTCACTACCCCTGTCTCTTGCTTCCTAGGGGATGTAGGAGACAGCACTGGTACTACTTTACAATATTACTATTAAGGGGACTTATTTTCAAGGCAGCACAAGACAAAGGCAGCTTTGCCTCCTTTGGCCATAGCCAGATCCTAAGAGCCCTGTCACATTTAGCAGTGCCCAGCATTACCAACAGGTCCTGTGATGTCCACGGGGTTGATGCTCACATACATATAAAATGAGAGGTATGAATATTTGACTCCAGTCATCATTTAACCACAATTGTCTTGTTTGTGCCAAGTTTTAAGCTTCACACTTCAGCCATTTTGGGGGGGAGGGAGATTTTGGCCAAAGCTCTGTTCACAACAAGGTGGTTCAATTTATGCTGGGGAATGTGTAAAAAGTTCCTCTCCCACACACAGAAGTGGCTGAAGAGATCTTGCTCAACCAGGGCAGAGAGTGCTGCACCCCACTGCACAACAGAAGCCGAACTCAAGAAGTTTCAGCTAACAGAAGTAAACAGTTCAGGAAATTAAGAGCCTGCTAAAAGCAAGGATTGTGATGGAAAATATTTTGCAACCCTAATTCTTGCTGTTTCTAGAGAGATAAGCAGAGGATAGCCAAATTGAAATCTGACTAAAACATCTGGACTAATTTTTCAGCAAAATGTCCCATAGAGTTTTTATTAAGAACACAGTCAGTGCCCTCAACAGCCCAAAACAATATAAAAGCAATGCAGGGCTGTTGACTCAAGGTACCTACAGAACTAGTAATACCACTTCCCCCAGCGTTTACATTACACCAAGAGGTTTCCTATTCAAATTCAGATCACAGCCAGCCCTATTTAGCTGGTTAATTTTGGTGAGATTATATCAGAAGAGATCTGACTTAATGCTGATTTTAAAAACATATCACCCCCGCTCCCTTGTTATTTTTTTTGACAGAGACTGTCCTAAGTAACACATTTATTTTTTTTCAAACAACCAGTGTTAATAACATAAATAGAGAAGTGACAAATACATTTGTAATTGCACAGCTAGTTTGTGGTATTGGCATGGCAGAAAATGTTTTAAGCCTATAATACTGTCAGTAAGAATTACTTTAGGTAACAACTTGAGATCAGTTGCTTCCTCTAAAATTGGAAATTGCTGAAATTACTCCAATTACCAGAGCTCTCTGGGAACAGTATACACACATACCACTTGTCCTCCATGCTGTTTGGGACTATTTTAACTAATAGTAAATTATGGACTATCCATAACTAGCTATCATTATTTCAGAGAGAGCTTTTCATCTAAATCTGATTAAAAGACCATTTTTGTTTCCCACACTTAGAGAATACAGCAGATGTGGATCTAATGCTGTTATGTATGCCAATGGATGCAGGACACATGGTAGTGTGGTATTAATAAAGGTTTGGACCAAGATTTTCAAAAATAGGAGACTAATTTTAAGATTCCACCATCCATATTTAGTGTTGGAAATGAACGACCTTTTTTCACAGAGCTCCAGCAGCTCCTATTGAAATCAGTGGGTGTCAGAGCTTTTGGAAGTTGAACTAATTCAAGAATCCCAAGGGAGAGTCAAGAGCCAAATTTTCATCTCCTTGTGTTTGAAAATCTGAGGATAAGATTCTCTGTGTAGCAAATTTCCCACTTGCTTCAATGGAGCCAGGGTATCTCTCTAATCTGGAACTGGTTTTCAGAAAACCAGGTTACCCTGAGACACAACCAGAAGCCAGTGATGCAGGTCATTCCAGCACAACAAAAGCATGAGGTCATCCCAGAAATGCCAGGAATTTTATAGAATAACTTCTGCTACTTTAGATTGTTTCGGGTTGTTTTTTCAGAGTTCTAACAGGTTTGTTAGTATATGTATTGCTTTTGATTTTCCTGTAGTCTGAGCATTCTTATACACATGGAAGTAAAATAAAGTTTCTGCCTATGGGAGGATATGCTTAGAATCAATGCAGTATACTGCAGAGACTTCCTACAGGTTGTCTGCTTCAAATACTTGTCACATCATGGGCACTTTCAGGGATTGGGAATGCAGCTCATGTGGTCTCAGAGCGTAATCCATTTTTCTCTAGTTACTATTATTGAATGTCTCCCAAAAATACCTTTCTGAAAGCATTTCTGCAGCTAACACAAGCATGAAGAGGAGCTTTTCAACAGCAGAAGAGCAAGGGGAGGGAGATGCAAGATCTAGAGTTGGTCTCTCTCTGCCCTTTGCTCAGTCTCTCCTTGTTGCACCCACAGAACACCTCCAAGATTCAGCTCCATTTCCAGAGCTGCTGCCGGCAGCTGAGACAGAGCTGCAATCAGGATATATTTTATACACGTCCTTATGGATGTGAAACTCTGGAAGACTAGGGTAGATTCACTCCCTGCCTATGTCATCAAAAACAGAGTTACACCCAGTCAGGCCAGCAGCAAGCCCTTTGGCTTTAGTTGGGGTGAATCATGCCAGAGTGGAACCTGATTCTTCAGGGGAGATAACATTGTAGCTTGAACTTTTAATAAACAAGGCTGGGCTTGAGCTTCCTCTGGGTAAAACCACATAGGGCCCCTTTCAGTTTCAGGAGGTGAGAACCAAAATGATACTCTGCCTCCAAACAAAAGCTTGCTTTTATCAATTTCCAGGATTTTCCTAATGCCAATGTTGTGGTTCTCATTTTTCCACAAAAACATTGCTAATAATGGAGCCATCTCTTGAAAAGTTCCAGGATTTATGGCAACTGGCAGCATGTTCAATACGTAATTGTTTTTTGGAACAATCATAATCTTATTAGTTGTCAGTCTCCCCCACCAAGACAAGTTTAAAGGAAATCAATCTGCTGACACTTCCCCAATACTTCTGGCGATTCCAACCTTTAAATTTAGCAGTCGCACTGAGTGTATACCTTGAGGGTGTGAAACCCTAAGGCTTCCAGTTAAGAATTAAATAGTTAATTACCAGCAATGAACAAAGACCATTTGCTAGCATAAGCCCTGACTGTCCAATTAGTATTACAGGAAGATATTGAAGCAACTTTGTCAACAAGTTCAAGCAAAGATTTCATGAAATTATCTGGATGGGTAACAAACATCAGAACGTCATCAGCAGAGAGAGCCATTTTATACTGCTTCTAACAAGAAATATGTTGTCTCCCTTGAACTTCTTCCCTGGGTCCTGTGGTGATAGCACGAGGTTTCAAATCATAAATTATCTGCACTTTGGGACTGGTCAAGGTTTTGAGTTATCTGGCTAAGTGTTAGCTGGATTTATTTCTTTTCGTGAAAATTCAACCACTTTGGCTGGATATCAAATGCTGAATAACTATTTCTATTCTTGAAATCCTAATCTTTGGGAGAATAAAAATCCTGTAATCAAAAATCCTGTTTACCCAATAATGTTAGATTACTAATGATACTGTCAGCAATTGCTAATGGTGACAAACTATTATTTTGGCAGAGCAGCCATATACATCCAAATGCAGATCTGATATAAGCGCTGCAACCGTTTGTCTGTTTACAACATTTGGCCCTCTGAATACACACACAAACAAAAAGGTTAGGTGTGACCAGAACACTTGGAGGAGTTTATTCTGCAGAACTAATCATGCCCCAAGCTCGTACCTTTCTGTGCCATACAATGCCATGCAAAGTGTGCTCAGTGCCCCACAGATGCTCACGGGCCGCACGGGTGCTGTGCCAGCTGCAGTCAGTTGGGTAAAGACGTGTGGGGCTCATGCAGCTAGCCTGGAGAGTCAAGTCATGTCTTGTAGAGGCATACTCTACAGATCACTCAAGAGATTTACAGGTGAGTCAAAATGAGGGTTAATCTCTCACAAAAGTCTAAATCCACAACATGGAATGGCAACGTCCAACCTGGTCTGCAGAGATTTCCCAGAGCGCTTTCCCGCGGTTACTGCTTAGTGCTTTCTGGCCACTTTGCAACCTCTTTTCAGCTGTGCAATTATACAATGAATACACAACATCTGGTTTCTGTTATGTTTGAAACACGCCTCATCAGTGTTTGAATGAGAGGATATGCTGGTGAACAGCTCTGGAAGGATAGCTGATGCAGCAGTGGAGAGCATTGCCTTTCCACTGATAGCTCTGGCAGCATGTGAAGCATTCTAGTCCGAGCAATTGCGGTCATAATGGTATGCAGTTGGCATTTTCTGCTTGGAATTTATTGATATAACTCACTAAATAGGAGACTATGTGAGAGTGCCCCCTCCTTACACTGGAATGTTTCACAAGCAGGAAATATCACCTCCTCAGCCAATCTGGATCCCCCCACTACTGCCAGAGAGCAGGAGATGGTGCAGGTAGCAGAGCCAATGGCATTTTGTAAAATGACTGAGGACTGGTGGTGAAGGGGAGAAAGTGGCCTGATTTTGAATTACGTTTTCTTTTCTGAGCAGAGCTTGGCTCTTTTTTTCTTTTTTCTTTTTTTTTCCTAGCTGAATTAAAGCCACTGCTCCCTGTAGGTATCTCTGGGGGAGATACTACAAGAGCTGTTGAAACTAAAAGACAACTAAAGAAATCCATTAATATATTTGGGCTAGAAACTGAAGGAAAGCTTCTGGCCAGGAGGATGACAGCCAGAACAGGATTCTAGTAAGAAAAGAAGGAAGAAAAAGTTTGTCTCAGAACAAGAAAAAGCTTGTCTCTGCTGCAGAAGCTGGAAACTAGACTTAAAGTTTTCCTACCAATATATCCTACAGAGATGGAAAACAGAGGCATTGCCCAGATGTGGCTCAGAAGTCAGGTTCTAGTGCTCTGGCTGCCTGATAACAACTGCATCTGTGAAATAAGGTAACAATCTGAGGTCCAAACTGAGCATCTATATGTATTATTCACAGTTTAGGGATCAGAAGCCTTTACTAAGGTACCTGTTTCTGGAAATATGGGCTCCTACATCGGTATAATACAAATCTATGTATCGTCCACTACTCACGGTGGTGCTACTAAACTGTCCCTTTCCCAGAGCTGCTCAGTCTTCAACCTATATCTATAAGCATATCCTTTATCCCAAGTTCATATAATCAGTTGTAATACTGAAAAATATTTTTATCATCATTTAGACATAATAATTACTTTCAATGTATAGATTTTTTCTCTTTTTTTCCCAATTAAAAAAATACATTTCCTACAAAGATAAATTTTTCCCACAACAGTTGAACTGAACAACAGTTTTCCACTCAAAAAACATAGGCAGTGTCTGAAGAACTGTTCTTAAATGACAGACAGAAGAAATCCAATGTGGATTTCTCACCTTGCTAAAAGAATCACAAACCCATCTTCTGTCATCTTTTATTTAAACAATCCACAACTTGGATTTTGAACACTTAAAAACTTAATTGAGTTTCCTCAGCAAAGATGAAATCACTGAAACACTCTGTTCATTGTTTAAATAACGCTGGAGCAAATCAATCCTGAGCTAAGCAGCAGTAACTATTGTTAAGACTTAGGTAGATCTTTTATGAAGTTTCACACTTCAGGAATTAGTAGTTAAAAACACTGTTTATGTTTCAAGACAAAATATAGAGCAGGAATTAATCTCTATCCATATTCTTATCCATTTAAGTGAGTGATGACAGGTACTGTATAAACATCAACATGTGTGATAAACTGAGTTGGTTTTAATTCAGTGATCTGACTGAAGCAGTAATTGTGCTGAAAGGTATTTTGAGAATCAGGCAAATGCAGTCAGTTCCCTGACTGGATTAAATCTCATTTACCATTTAGGGACTACAGTTTGCTTCTGAACAACCATGAGTGCTATTTAGCAAAGAGCATGAGCTGCAGTTTCAGCTATGACACTCAGTGAAGGTTCAGGTGTCTGCTGCCGTAAGATATTGTAAACTATGACTTTTTACTGAAAGGAGCTTTGTTTCAGCAGATTGCACCGGCACAGCAGCTAAATCCCACTTGTGAATTAAAATATTCACTGAGTTCCTCTTGTGGCAGGTATTTTTTCCTCCATTACATATCCCATGCTAATTATAGAATTATCTGAAGGGCTTTCTAAGTGATAATGACTGTAAAACACAGTTCAGTGTTGCAATGACATTTCCTCTTTCCATCCTTTGAGGCTAAGGATTAACTGATTTCATCCCAAAATGCCACTTTTTTGATAACTTTGTAGAGTTTCCTAATCACTAACTTCCAACTGATGAGTTAACTACTGGAAAATAGGTAACACAAAATCATCTTGATGACCTTTCAGCAAAAGTGATAAAGATAGGGAAACAGTATACAGAAACAACTCAGTTTCATTGTGACCCATATGTATACTGGATTAAGTTCTGGACTAGTTTTTGATTACAGGAATACTTTACATAATTTTTCATGACTCCTAATGTATTTCAATGTTTAACATTTTGAAACATCCATGATAACATTTTTGGAATTAAATGTTTCATTTTTCATTGAAAACACTTAACCAAAAAGTTAAAGTTACATAAGAAATATTTTAAAATATAAAGGGTTGGTATCTAAATGAAACCTAAATGCTTTTTTCTTTGATAATTTTCAAAACAGATCCACATTTAGGTTGTCTAAGGTTTAGGAACTTGCTTGCAGCATTTTGATATTGTCAGAACAAGACTATTGATTTCTGGGCAGGAAGTTAGCACCTGGCTTTTAGGAGCTAATGATACACAGAAGCCAACTGGGATACTCTGCCCTTCATGACTGTCTTTCAGACTCTTCCCAGTTCAGCAGCATCCAATAAGGCACATTTTCTTCTATTTTTCCTCCTTAGAACGGTTGAAGCCCTGCTAACTTTCCCTGGCTGCTATGGGACCACTGATGGAGGAGCTCTGAGCTGGCACCCAGTGCTGGGCTGCTCTGCAGGTCTGCTGCTCTCCCAAAGAATCAAACCGGCTGCATGTTGTAGACGCTCTTCCAGGCGAATTAAACAGCTCCACTATGCCTGCATTGATTACCCCATTGTTCTGCACAGCAGCAATCAGTCTGATGCCTCAGGGAAACTTAGAAATGTCCTGTAAACTGTTCAGAGAATGAAAACTGTATCTGACCTGTCCTAAAACAATTGGACTTAGCTTAAAGTAGCTGGTGCATATGCATAATATTTCTGTCCTTAGATTATTTGGGTCCGTTCTTTGCTGTGTGAGCTGTGGAGCAGGGATGTAGACCCAATGCAAAGAGATGGGAACTCTGGAGGATGCAGCTGAAACAGTATGTGGGTTCAGTGAATTAATTCAGGCAATTGGGGATGGTGGTGGTCAATTAAGTGGAAAAGGAGGGTAGAAAACACTATTGCAAGCCTGTAGTGAGAAGGAGCAGATGTTGTCAGCTGACTAATAGTATTGCTATGCTCTGCAGCATCCTCATTAATTCTGTTAGCCTGTCCCTGGTGGGACCCAACAACCAAGAGTCACTTGTGCCTGTGTTTTGCAGAATTGACTAAACTAGCTTTGACAAACAGTCCTTAATCTCATAACTGCCTTTCGTGACAGATCAGAGCATGCCCTGATTTGACTTACATTTGCTGTTAAAGATCACACACTGTGTCAGACGCAAATGGAATCTAGGAATCTTGCCTCTGTCTCCCATGTTACCCACCGAGGACTCTAGCTGGCAACTGATTTCATCAATCATTTCAGTATTTAGGGGGTGCTAGCCACCAGACTGTAGGATCCAGGAGGCATAACTACCTCAGAGAACGAGAAGAACTGCATTCCCTGCACATAGCTGTGGGTAACTGAGCATACATATAGACTTTTTAGAGACACTCCTCCTCACTAGCCTACAACTTCTGTCCTAAACAAACGAGAAAGCCAGCTCTCTACTACACTGGGCATGGCTTGTTTCCTTGGGAAAATCTGTAGAGGCATTTCAGTAAGTCCATTTAGAGAGCACTCTGCATTTTCCAGACTTGCTAAATACTGCTTAGCCCAGGTAGGGGTCATCATAGATAAAATGCACAGGGTGCAGTCAAAGACTGTAATTTTACTCAGATACACTGAGGACTTGAATTCATGAAAGTAATCTTAATGACAGTATCTTCTCTCTGCTCTGTTTGACCTTGTAACCTAAATAATTTCCTCTTAATATAATTTTGTGTGTGTGGTAGCACTACACACACTCCTCAGAAGCTGCATAGCCTTCTTCATCTGCCACAGACTTTCTGTAAGTAGCTGGCAAATATTTGTAAATAACTAAATTAAGTCCTCCAGTAGTCTGGATGAGGAATGTGCATACTCTCAGGCTTGTAACTGTTCTCTGTGTCAGCCAATGCACTAACCTTTGGCCTCCAATGACACAACTTCTTCCAGTGCCTTGCTGGCATCCATGTCTATCTGCATTTGACAGAAAGCCTGAAGTCTGTCTATTTGTCTTTCTGTCAGTTCTCTGTTTTTATAAAGCTATGTGAGTCTCTATGCACCTTCCATGATAACTGAAACACACAGAAATTCAGATAATATAGTACTTAAACATGAAAAATTCCAAGTTCAACAGTGATTATACCTGCACCAAGCCTGCAAGATTCGGGCACACATGTTGATTGTTAACAGGGTCTTCATTTCCAGATTGCTCTAGAAAGTCGTGTTCATTTTCTAAAACCCAAGATTTAGCTTTTTTGCACAATCAAACACTTGATAACCTCCTGCAAGCAGAGATTTTTATCAGCTGTCTACCCTCTGTATTTGCAAAGTCTTAAGGAAAAAATTCCATCTTGCAGAATCTGTAAAACTGCCTTTTGTCACCTTAAAATAGACAGTGGTTCTGCCAGACAGATGTGAAGACCAGATTATCGGTTGGATATTGTGAGGTTATTACCAGTGCATCATTGTTTTTAATTGATTAATCAGATAAGGAAAGTTAAAGGTAGTTTTACAACAAATGGTAATTTTCTTCCTCTCTCGTATGGGTATGCTATAGGAAGCAATTGACCACAGAAAATGGCTACCCCTTTGATTTTACTGCAGATCTGGCCACAGGAAATGTTGCACATTTGGATCAAGCAGGATAAACAGCAAGGGCTTCCTCTTTTGTGAAATCATCTTTAAGCAGCACCCCTCCCCAGAAAAATAGGTTTTCCACTTTACATAATGTTGCAGCAGCAGTGGTTTGTTCCTAAGTTTTTTTCTGGGTAGGTTATGAACTTTACGGCTCTGACCACAGATCAGTTATTTATCATAACAGGAAAGATGAGACCAAAGATATTTCCTAACCTTCTTCTTTGCAGATCAGAGAGAAGCAAGCCAACAAACATTAACGCCTCATATTCAACTGACAAAGGTTATAAAGAATATTTGCTCCTCTCTTCTAATCATATTTGACTGAATTCATCTGTAATTTTAAATAGCAAGGAGCAAAACAATATACACAGTTTCACTCAGAGCTCTTCTCCAGTGCAGTATTATCAGTCTCTCAAAAATAGACATGCAGATACAAAAGGAATGATTTTGTTTAGAGACAACCTAAAGAAGGCAGTAGAGAAAAATCTTATTTCTAGCAATCACACATTACAGGTGTTCCTATGTATCCTGACAGCATGATAAATACGTGGAAAAAAAATACTTTGAAAAGTCTTTTGTCTGGAGACAAAAAGCTTTTCCTTACCTAAAGCATTTGCCCCTGGAGAATTGCCCCTCAGTGTCAGGGAGCCTGAAAACACTGAACTCTAGTGGCAGATTCAACATACTATTTACGTTGCAGGAGAAAAATTAATAACTGTAGGAAAGCATGTTCCTACTTTATAGTGGCATATGACAAGGCGCACATAGCTGGGATTGCTCAAGTTACTGTACCACAAACCTAAAGAGCAGAGTATTTCATGCAGGACCAGATTGCAGCACTTAACCACAGGCCTGCAGCGTGCTGGTGCAGACCTGCACTGTTGGAGGGAGAGGTGGGACAGATACTAACCTCTCCCAAACTAATCTACCAGGAGAGAACTCAGAGCAATGACCAACAAGCATGCTTACAAGTAAAAGCTTTAAGAAATTAATTAGTCACAAGTACCTAAAACTTTACTTCTGCTATCTTGGAGCGGTGTTAAGCCCCTCTTCAAACACTCCTCCATATTGTCATGCACACCAATTGGCCTTAGTTGAGGATGAATAGCTCAAGCCAGCACCTTCACAGGTGAAAGTGCCAATTCCTGTTGTGCTTGCCCTGTGCCTAGGCAGCATTTTGCTACCAGTCTTGCAGACTTTGGGGTCTTGCTCTCAACTTGCTTTTCCAGCTTGCACTGTGTTTAGGTGCCTTCAGCCTGTGTTTTAACAGGTTGTTTCTGAAGCGTTCCTCCAGGATGCTGTTCACCTCAAAATTAATAGAAATGAGAAACTCTACTGCAGCCCTTCACAACTCAGGAGATTAGGAAAAATCTTTCCTACTTATCTTACGTGAAGGAAATGCACTCAGACAGGCACACAGAGGAGGTGAACATCGTTGGTTACATTACAGAAGACGTATCTGACCAAAAGGTAGTTTGAAGTCATGAGGCTCTGGCACTGGCTTCAGTAAACTTTGGATCAGATTTCAAATGAATTATTTTTGTTTCCTTTTAATATCAGTTGGACACTTCCTAGATCATATGAGCCTGAACACGCAAACAGGATTCAGCAGGTTGGAACTGCAAACCATCCAAAGAAATACTGCAAGCCTGAATTTGCTGAGGCTTGCCTCAAACAGAAATGTGGGTGATCTACAGCTTATGGGGCGTAAACCACAGACTGCGGGCTGGAAAGCATATACTGCCATTTCTCCATCCTCATGCATTAGCCAACACATGTAAGAACAGATATTGAAACACTATCTTGACTTTAACTCAATTCAACACAATATCCAACACAACAATACATTCCCAACTGTTTCCTTCCTAGAAATAACATCAAGAGAGTATATGCAATTAGCACTTTAAACAAACTTTGAGTAGCTCCCAGCAGACTCATCAGTGTATCTCAAAGTAAGATTAACATTTCCAGATTGAGAAGTGTGGTCTTTATGAGCCTGTCACTAAACTTTGTGCCTTATTCCTGCAGCCAAAGCCAGTCATAAAGGATGTAACCATCCCACTGTGTTTAGAACATCCTTTGATCTAAAATAGATAGACAGACATATACATACATACATATTTAGATACATACATGGATGAGTAGCAATTAGATTTGAACACATTTGTTCCCCAAATTACTGAATTTCCTCTGAATGCAAGTCTGTCTGTTACGCAAATATCTGAAGTAAACCCGTTTACTTCTTTAAAAGGAATCCTACTCTGTTTGGTAAGAAAAAAAAACTTGACTGCTGCCCTTTTTTCAATAAAGACCCTTCTGTTTAAGCAGAAATGTCATTTATAATAAATACAGTATTGGTGGAAGAAAGACAAATTTATTGTCTGAGAAGAACAAGCTATTTAAACTCCAAAATGATGGAGAAATTGAAGTGAAAGAGGTGGCTGAGGGGCTTTGTGAGTCACACAATGCCTTAAGCACTGCAACTCCTCTAGAAAATAATAATGATGTACTTAAGGGTTGTGTCTGTTTCAAACAATGATGACAACTCTTCTAGTCTTATTTTAGTACTGTTGCTGTTATGGAAACTTTCCCTGTCCTCCTCATCTTGATTATGTGTCTTTATGACACTAATGAATCACAGCCGACACTTCCGGGGCTCAGTCTCTTTTGAAGGCATTTGCTTCCTTCATAAGCTCTTTGGTCAAGTTTAAAGTCTTATTTTCAGAGGATGAATGAATAGTAAGAAGCAAGTTTTGAGGATTAATTGAGAAACATGTGAAAATAGCAATGACTCTTACAGTACTGGTACACCTACCACCACCATCTTTCTAAACAATGCCCTTAAATTTTTCAGAGGTACTCTGCAGTAGACAAAAATAAAATAAACACAAATAAAATAAATTCAGATTCCCCTCTCTGATATCATGAGCAGATGTTGTCTGCTTTGCTGGGACTAAGCTCTATAGCACAGGGGATACTCTTACCTCTCCTGATGAAAATTTGCTACACACACTCATAAGGGCTTAGGGCGAAAAGTATTTCTTCTGGTAGTTTAGAGTACTTTTAGGCACTTGATCATTTAAATCACTTAGCAAACAAAACTCATGCTCTCAAGGATTAGATCCACAAAAGACCATTGTAATGCTGACTTTTAAAAGCTCAACCATCCAGCAGAACCTGAAACCCTTAGTATAGCTCCCTGTACAATGCCTCTAGAGACACAGACACTGAAGAAGGACAAGTGTGCAGTTAGCCTATAGTAAACAGAAGAAAGATATATCTCTGACCTTAATCATGTGGTATGCTTTCCTCTGGACTGCAAAGACAGAGTCCACTACCCACATCCTTGCCTGTAGGTTGGCACTAGAATGACACCAGCCCTTTCTCCCAAAGCTGGCAGGGGCAACGTCTGTTTTCCCCTTCACTAGCTCAGTGTTTAGAGCATTTGTCCAAGATGTGGGAGGCTGGAGTCACTTCCTTCCTCTGCCTGAAGGGAGTTGTCCTCGTGGGTGCACCCATCACCCACGTTTAAGGTAGCTAAGGGAGCCAGGAGAGCCTGTTGGAGCTCAGGAGTAAAGCTGGTAGCCTTGAGTGTGCCAAAGCCAGCACAGCCAGCTCGCTCTCCCCCTTTCCTCTGGGGTGTCCTTTCGGCTGAGAGCTTCATAAGAAATGGCAGTGTGCCTGTACCAGGTAACAGTGATACTGGGACACTCATTACAACTCTCACATCTGCTAGATACAATAAGGATACTTACATCTCCCAGGACACCCTCCTGGCTAAAATAGCAATGAGGTGATGGTGCCAAGGGTGGATCGTGCACTAGAGAAGGATTGATGGCAAAGCAAGGCAAGCAGCATGCACAGCAGAGAGGCAGCTCTGTGCAGTTCAAGCATGTGTAGCCCACTTTTGACTGTAGGCCACCAATATACAACTCATTTCTGACCCTTAATGAGGGTGAAAATTCTCTTTCAGCATTTTTATAATTATTAGGCCTCCAGGAGTTTTTACTGGAAATCACTGACAAGCTCCTGTCACAAATATAGATAAGTGAGTGTTCAATGGCAGAGTTTGGCTGACAGTTTTATTACGCTCCTGAGCCAAACAATCAACTGCATTTAAGGCCAGACGACTCTCCTGTTGTACATCCATATATGCTGTAAAGTACAGCTGTAAACAATAGTGAAAGCTTCTCCAGGAAATTAGATTTGCAGATTTCAGCTTTTAGAGGCTGGGCAAATTAATTTGATTATTTAGTGCTGACCTGTCACTGATGCATTTTGCATTATACATTTCCAGGGACATATCTAAAGCAAGATACACAACATGAGATTCAAAATCTCATTGTCATCTCAATTTTAAATTTACTCACTTTGAAACCTACTTCTAAAAAATCACCAAATATTTAGTTATGGTTTTCATGAGTTCCAATGCCAAGAAAATAGACCCATTCACTAACCAAATCATATAATGTAATGATAGAAGGGGTACAAACAACATAAAATCCCTCCCAGTAGAACTATATGCTACTTTTATTCATAGCACTCACCCACTAGATGAAGCTGTCCCCACAGCTCTGCCTAAATATCTCCATCCTTCTCAGTATTTTGGAATGTATTTCCCATTTCAATTAATTTCTTATTTGAACTAAAATGAGCTATGAGGTGCCACCCAAGACATATGGGTTGTCCAGCTTTGCTACTTCACACAAAGACCTTTTTTTTTTTCTTAAGGTTATTAGCTTAGGTGGGTATTTAAAGGGACAAAGTAACATACATATGAGGACTGAAAGTAAAAAACAAACATGCTTTTTAAAATTTATTCACATGCAATTCAAACTACTAGTGGTGGCATGCATGTAGTAGTAGTAGATACTCTGTCTTGCTCTTTTACTTTGTATTTCTCTGTACACAAACTTGTACCAGGCCAGTTAAAGAAGTGACAGCTTCAATTAACAAGCAGAATTTGTGCCTTAGCTAAGGTTCATTCTCATTAGGTCAACTAGTTGATTCAGGCTAGCCTCAGAAGACTCTGCTTCAAAAGACGCTGTAGGCAACCTTCCATACAAAATAAACAATACAGTTATGTTTCATTTCCAAATCAGTTTCAACTGTGAATTCTTTATTTTCTACCTATTTTCACAAAATTCCAGTATTTCCTAGATAAAGGAAGTGGCACATAACGGGATTCTGTCTCCTTGTCCCCCTAAAAGCCTAATTGTCCATTGGGTGTATGGTCATTGCTCCCCTAGAAGAATGACAGCCAAAATTTGAAGATTGTCTCAGGGCCAAAAAAGTCTTCTGCTAGACTTTTCTTTATGCTGTCCTACACTGACCACCTGCATACCCAGAATATTACACAAGAAAAGCAAAAGAGCAAGACCTGATGGGTTTTTTGTTTGGCAAATGGCAATTGAACACCACTAGGCAGCAGGGACAGACCAATGAGTCTTGATCTCAAAGTAGTTCAATTGCATATTCCTCAATATAGATTTTAATAAACTACAATGTGTACAGAATGAATGAGGTACTGCTTCACAACAAAGAAAGAAGTCAAACAAGTAAGACACCGAATTTAGTTCCATACTCTTAAGACCGCGATTCAGATTAATTCCCAAGTGAGAGCCAGCTCACAGATCAGATAAAGAAACAGTAAAGTGAACAAAAGTCATCCAGCAAACTCACAGCACATACGAAATCATGTCATGTAGTGCTTGTGCACTTACAATTTTCTAGCTTTAGTAGTGAATTACAGCAGTTTAAATAGCAAACTCATACCACAGGAAAAGCCAAAATAGTGCAAAACACTACTGGTGAAAAGTTTCCTTAACCAAAGTGACTAAAAGTTACCTACTTTCTTTCCTACCCACTGCCTTAAGTCTTTGAGAGGTAGCTTCAGGATAATAAATATTGCCTGAAAATGGTTGTCCATGGATCCTGAAAGACCTGTGGCATTTTGGACCAAAAAAAATTTGTGGCATTTTAGATGCAACCTTCAGAGGTCAATGTTGAATTCCCTTCCATCTAGGGAAAAAAGAAAACAAGGGCTCTGGGAAAGACAGGTAAAGAAGGAAGAAAAGAAAATTTGGTAAACTTTGAGTACTCTGCAAGTACTCCTGTCTAGAAAGGCTATTCTGCAGGATAGATTTTAACTGCATGTTTGTTTAGACACAAAGCAAAGTTTTTTAAATAAAAGAGCTAGAAGTTTGCATCACTTCTCAGGTAGCAATGTAACTGTGCTACTCTGGTGCCCCCCATACTGCAGATTCAGCTGATCCTATAGGCTGGTCTCCCATCAACTGTTGCTGGAATGATCACAGCGTTATTTTTAGTGCAGCAGGAGGAAGGAAGACAGGCACGTAGCCAGCAGAAGAGGTCTGATGGAAGGATTTAAGATTGAAAACAAAGCAGCACATGCTGTTTTAAAAGTTGGAAAGGAGAACAGGGAAGATTTAAGAATGGTGGGAAAAGGAGAGAAAGAAAATTACTGCCTTTCTGTTGATGTTCTTGGGAATACTTCACTCGTTCTACGTACTAATATGCAAACCAAGGTGTGGATTGAAGGAAAAGTTATTCTCACTCCATCAGTGAGATTGCATCATCGCCTTGAAAACAGAACAGAATTCCTTCTCAGGAAACATGCACTGGGATTTATTAATTCTCTCCCAAACTCAGAATATGATGAAGTTTATATGGGTTAAACTGGCAAGAACATCATTTCTCATCTTTGAGAGCACTGGAGAGCTGTAAAGTGGGGATTTATATGGAAAATTCAGCTGTGGTGGAACATGTGAAATTGTGTGTATCCACTGTCCCTATGAGGACTAAAAATAGCCAAAGATTAGCAGGCAGGGAAGACAAATTAGAGCCAATTCACACCTTGTCTCATCCTGAGAACTGGAATTCATCACACACAGCAACATTGGGCAATGGCTGTATAGGAAGTTTGGCTTCAAAAAAGTAATGCCCATGCAAAAGAAGTGACACATCCTCAGAGCTGTGTAAGGCTGCAGGTGCAGTCCCAGAGTCATCCTGCCTCTTCTCCTGGGCCAGAGGCAATCCCAGTGCCTGTTCTCCTGGCCTCAGGCCTATCCATGCACATGTTTTGCTGCAGCCCTTCACAGGCTGTGTGGGCTGCAAAGCTCTGCATAACCAGGGAGGCACTTGGCACTGATGGAAAGAAAAAATCCTCCATGTTTTTGCAATGTTGGAGATGCACAGATCATTTCAGACCCAAGCCAAGACACTTGTCTATAGTGCCATGTACAGGGTTTTTATTTTCTTATCTTTAGCTCACTTGGCCAGGGTCATCCAAAGTACAGCCCACAGCTGCTCCCTTCACTGATTATTGATGAGGATTAGGATTTATTTTTTATATACAGCTCTGTAGGTGTGTAAGACATTTCACACAAATATACAAGGACAGGGCTCTGAAGAGTTTATACAGCCCAAACAAGTCGCAGCAGAGCTAGTGAAGACACACACACACGATTAAAGGCTTACTGATGTAAGCTCCATGTGTATCTTACCAGGTGGACAAAATGTGGGTTGCTTTGTGTGGCCATTTTCTGAAGGCAAAGGGTCATTTTGATGCATGACACTTTAACCATTTGTTATAGCGATTTGCTGTTTCAAAGCCTAGCTCACAGGACTCTCATATCCAAGCATGGTCAGGTGATTTGCTTCAAAAAATAGCTTATGAAAAGGTTTAATTCAGATTAGCGCTTGGGAAATAAACATTATTGGCAAAGGGTAGAAGATGGCCCTTTGCTCTTGCTACAGAGCAAAGCCTGTGTTTCTCCAGCTTTGCCTATGGGACTTAGTAACTGGCTACAAGGATGTAGGTCTACTTTCCCAAGCTTTCTAAGCACTTTATTCTCCCAGGAGTAGTCTCAGGGCTTGGGCAAAGGGAATAATAGGATTTCCCCCAAAACACAGAGAAAAAGTGTCTTTGTACTTAACAAAAAAGGGGAAAAAAACCCCTTCTGTTACCTGTCTGCTGCTGGCACCTCATTTAGGGTTACAGCTATATCCCAGTGCCTTTCTGTGGCTAACAGTGGGTATCCACAGTCACCCCATTTCTCACTGTGTTTCTTCTCTTCCACTCCCAGTGATTACGGACCGAGAGGCAGCCTCAGACTGTGCATCTTCACACCATCTTCCATGCACCTGAACATGAGGAGATCTTCCATAAGTTTTTAAATAAGTTTTTGCTGAGCTGGTTTCCTATATCCACTTGCCTATTTTACTGCCTATGTCTCACTGTGACACAGCACCTGAATGAAAATGCGAATAAAGGGTTCTTTCTCTTTATGCTTTAACAATGTGAACTAGTTTCAAATGGCCATGTTTTGTCTAGTTCTTATGTAAGTCAATTGCAATATTCTTTGAGTAGGTGTGTGTTGAAATGGGATAAGATCAGTATGTTATATAGCTATTCAAACACATACTCCAAGAGATGTCCTGAAGAGAGAGGTCAGAGGCACCACAGCTCTGATTTCAGCTGCTTCACGTAGGTGCTGCATGGCAGATAACTGAGGCTCATATTTATGATTCTCCCCTAGTCTCCCCTGGGGCTCAGGCTAAGAAGATACAATGCCCTGTTTTCAGAGTTAGTAGGCAATGGTAGCTGGGAACAAAGCTCTAGAAAACAAGAATAACATGTCCTATATGTCCTCACAGACATTAAGAAGTTGTCACTTTTCAAAGCTCTACCCTGAACTTCCCCCAGTATGTATCAATACATACCCCAGTATGTAAAAGAAGAGCAATAAGTTTAAGCCTCTAATATCTATTTTCAAAGGGGACTTTAAGGGATTTGGGGATGAGCAAGCTGTCAAAGCAGAATTTATGCTGAAGATGAAAAAAAACATGTAAGATTTAATAATGACCACTTCTGCTGATCACTGAAGCATGATTGCAGTTGACTGCAAGACAACTTGAATGATGGAGACTAATATAAACCCTCATCGAGATAATCCTCGGGACTCCAAGGGAGATGTGCCAAGGTCAGAGGCTAACAATAAGCAGTAGAATCAACACAGGAATATTGAGAACTAACTTGGCATACTTGAGACCCATCGGACAAGCAATGCTTACCACCAAACTTTACTGAAGAAACGTACTTGGAACCAGTTATCTAAGGGGTCGTAGATTTGACAATATAGCATAGCAATATTTTAAGCCAACATGAAGCAATAGGTATCCAAGAGGACAGCTGTATCTAAAGAACACAACTGGCAAAACTGCACTTACAGCCTTCCACAGAGTTATCACTGCAAGATACGTAGTGCTGTCCGTGATGTTTCCACAAAACACTTCCTGACTCCTGGAGCCTTCGAGTCAGCAATATTTACTGGAAAGGATGCAAAACGAGATGCCTTGAGTAGAAGCAAATCTACAAACCAGTCTTTCAGCTAGTGAAAAAGGGCACTGATTAGTGAGCTGGCATACACAGGCAAACTTTTTATTCCATCAGCTTTACAGGTTGGCTAAAAGCCCCTAAAATTTTGCAAATCATGATTGCTCCTAGGGGACTATCTCTGTCTGGTTAGTTTATTTGTTTGTATGTACATTCGGTAACCAAGGTCAAAAGTTTTATAGCAGCAACTATCTCTGAACTGTTACTTGGCTTTGATTTTTCAGCTATGGCACTGAGACTTTTATGCAATATTGTTAATAATAGAAATGCACTTTGTTTTAGTTTTAACTAATTAGAGATTTGCCTGATGCAGTAGTTCATGTGCATGGGTAAAAGGTAATTGTTGTAGCCTTGTAAATCTAAAGATTAAGTTCTGCCTTTAATTACATAGATTTCTCTGGTGCTGCAGAGGATTCAAAGATGTCGGAATTCATGTACAATAATGGTTTAGCCATGAGATTATACATTACTTGATGTCAAATTATAATGCTGCAAACACACTCTACAACCTTTAGAAATGACTGCCTGGATCTGAGCTGAGTAAGTATCACAGTATCACAGCTGAGTTTGTACAAAGACAACTGATTCCAGCCTGCAAAATTCACATCAGTAAATTTGATGAGTGCAACTACTGTGTATTCATTCCTGTATTTACAAATTCAAAGCCATTCTTATTCTACCCAATTTCAAGCCCCCTACATGACTTTTGAGATAACTTGCACAAAAGAGTTCTGTTCATATAACTTTTAAAGAAACATCCAATCATGACATCTCAGTCTCTTTTAATTTGCTAAAGCAAAGGTTCTAAGCCAATAAAATTATTTGGTATCACTCACTGTAGACTTAGAATACATACACATGGCAGATAATACAAAATTCAGGAGCAGAGATGTTGCCATCTATATATGTAGGTGACTTCCCACTTTACAAATACTTAATAGAAGCAAGCAATAGTCTGACAACTGTCCATGTGGTCTTTTGTGGCAAATGTTAACATCTGCAGAAAGCAGGAGTTTCATGAACAGAAAGTTAACCTCCCTGTGCAAGTAATTTGCAGTTAACAAAATTGCAGACTTACTGATGTCCAGCTTTATTTAAAATTTCTATCAGTAAGCTGAGAGGGAGGAAAAGAGTTTTTAACGCTGAAGAAAACAGACGTTTTCACCTTTAATATAAACTGCAAAAAGAGACACCACCACAAGCATCTACAACAAAGGGCCCCTTTGGGCACAATGCCATCATCACCACTGCTTTCCATTATCACAGTACATTTGCAAGAATTATGATGTTCAGGTTCCATTTTGAACTCCCGTTCATCAGAGTGTATAAACTTGTCCTTTTTCATTTTCTTCAAACTGAAATTTGGCAGAGGAGTGATGGTGGGTGGGGAGTTTTTGGAAAGATTATTACTTTTTAAATTTGGTCTTTTCAAACTGTTCTAAATACAGCAGTGGGGAATATGCCCTGAGGAGCAATGCTGTTGCATGTCTCTCAAGGGAGGAGTATTGACAATTAGATATTGTCAGTCTCTTATTCAGTGCAAGAGGAAAACAAGCATTTGCATTTTAGGCTAACTCATGGAAAGACTCTGGCTCAGCAGAAATTATGAGTTCAAGGTGATGCTGTGGGTCCAGGAGGCCGGGAAGCTGTCCATCAAGGCTTCCCAAGGGTGGTCTGTAGTCCTCTTGCAACACACAGAACTTTTGTATGTGGCCTGAACAGGATGTGAGGGTTGTGGCTGTCATCCACAGAACCAGTTGATTATCAAGGCTGAAGCAACCACATGGTCTCCTCCAGCAGCTCTGGGATGGGGTGAATGTCTGGGCACTTGGGATCTCTCAGCATTGAAAGCCTGGACTAGTCTGTCCCTCTGGAGCAGTCAGGTATTTTGGCAAATCTGTCTGCTCTGTATTTCAGACCCCTGGCGGTTTCTCCAACCTTTCCCACTGCTCCACATGACAGCGAGAGCTGGCACAGGAGAACTATATTTCCAGAATCAAGAAGAATGTCTGCTTTTAAAAGTATCAGAAGCAGTGCATGGTCCAACTCACAGTGTTAGAGTGGAGCACAGATGAGGATAGGAGATTCTCACTCCAACCAGGAGTCAAAGTGATGGACAGACTATCTCTAGGAGATGTGTTCCAGAGGGAATACTGGAAGTTAAATCTGAGAGAGGAAGAGGAGGATAAGGAGTAATAACCACCAATAGAGTTGAGGTGGCCTAACTACTAATTTGCAACACCAATCTCCTGTTAGTTTCTGAGAGTAGTATAATGCCCACAGCTACTTGTCCTCACATACTGGCACATCATCCTCCTTATTCACCTCAGAATCACCAAACACAGTCCACTTAGAAGTAGCTCAGGAATGTGGCCTAGAAACAATGATCTTCCACTTATTTGCATGGATCCTAACTTATTTGCAAATCATGTTCCTTCTCTTTTTCTCTTTTTATGTCTGCCTGCACCATAGTCCCCAAGAAGGATGCTTTAGATCATAATAAAAGCAGAGAAAGTGTTTACCAGAGGGCTAACACAGGCCAAAATGTGCTATTGGGAAGAGTCTCAGCATTTCTTGGGCATTGCAGGGTGGTAACAATGGCCTTAAATATTTTGGCCTAATGGAAATGTTCCAGGTCAACTGGAAAAAATGGCCATTGGATCAATGCCTTATCTCTTGGTTTCCACACTTGTCTGCTTGCAAAACCCTGAAGTATTCATTCAGCTCCAGCCTTGAAAGATGCCAGAGACTTAGAACTAACCACGAAAGAGAAGGACTTGAAATTCAGGACAGAAATTGTTGAAAACTTCTTCATTTCCAATTATTTTAAAGAACTATGTATAAATTGATCTTTCTGTACATTTATACTGATTTGGGCTGGATTATGGTAGAATTCCTAGTGCACAATAATTGCTATCACCTTAAGGCACCTTTCATCCATCCTGTTCTCAAAAAGGTTTCAAATCATGCACAAATTGAAATGTTTGCAGTTGATTCTTTCAGTCCTCTGCACACCTGCTAGTATCTCACTGGATAGAGCAGGTTTGCTCAATCACATTGGCAGGACTGATTTATTTCTGTACCATTTCATAGTCCATTTCATTTATCAGCTGCATGGCAAATTTGATACAATTACCTAACAAGAATACATTAAAAAGTAGGATATGACATGCAACTGTATCTATACTTCCTCTCATGCTTCTAAGAAATTAATGCAATTACAAAGTCATTTTGACAAAGACACTTTTGCTGACTCCTTCACATAAGAGAAGTTACCGGCAGGCTTTTATCTCCTCCATCAGAAGAGTGTTCCTGGAAACAGGACAGTCCGTGGCTAGAGATAACACATCGTGGAATCTTCTGCACCTGCTGGGCTGCAGCATCTGCCCTCTTGGTCACGTGTAAGTTATGGTGATAAGAGATAGTAATTTCTGTCCCTGCACAGATCGACACACTGTCCCACAGAGCAGAAGTGGTGGCAGTGGCAGTTTCCATCTGCTCAAATAGAGTGAAACTATTTAAGAGCCTGCTTTGGGGCTAAATGCTTTTCAGTCACTTGCCTTGGGAATCTGTTCGCATGCAAACCCTGTGAGGAGGAGGTAACCTACCCATTTCTGGAAGTGTACTTCCAATAGTCTACTACCTCCAACGTATGACTGTTATCCTGAGCACACAGGTTCTATGCTGCAGCTATGAGCTAATTAGTGACAATCATTCCTATTTCAAATTACTGACAATTACTCACTGTATTACATTCTTATTGAGAACCAGCACTAGGTAAGATTTATTTCTCAATACCTAAAGAGGAGCTGTTTTAATCCTGGGGAAAAAAAATATGTATCTTTTATGTCCCTTCCTGCTGCCCATCTCTCCTTCCCTATTTCCAGCACACAGATGGCAGAAGTCTTTTTCAGCAGCTGCTTGGATCACAAACTTCAGCTGAAGAAATCAGTGCTTTTAGTATACAATTGTTGAGGATGGTAACTGCCACATAAAGCAAAGATACAGCTCATCATCAGTTGCCCTTAACCACCATACTTCACTTGAAAGACAATGAACTCAGTACATGTGCCTTGAAGAACTTGCAGATCGAGCCTGATGATACAGTGCCCACTGTAAGCTCAGCTTTCAGACTGGCCAAAAGTTAGGTAATAAACAGGAGACATGAGCCAAGCAGATACAGTTTTGCATAGCAGCTTCGTAGCCACATGTCAGCACCCAACGTGAAACTCCAGAACAGGGATCATTTAAAAATTAATTTTTAAAAGGTAGGGAAAATGTGTGATGATTTCTTTAAATCTGGGCAAAAAGAAACCACTCCCTGAATTATCCTTGTGTTCTGCTCTGAGGGCTGCCACCCTGCTGGCTTAGCTATGTGGAAAGTCAGAGTGCTCCTTCTGTTCTAACATTTATTTTCTGCATCCTTGTTTTATTTTTAACAGCTCACAACAGAAAGAAACGCGCTATCGCATGACTGTCTAAGGCAAATAGTACATTGTGGTTTTAGGCTTGGACACTTCAATGTGTAACTTCCCAGCAACAAGTACTGTTCTCTCTGTAGGGCACTTCTGGTAACTCATCTCTCCTAGTGAGAAGTAAGGAAAACTGTCACCTAGAGAGTGAAATAGCTATTTCCTACATTCTTCCCAGCTGAGAAAAAGCAGAAAAATGACAACAGACTGCAATTATTATACAAGACAAAATGCTCCACTGAAAGCAGCAGGCCTTAGTGATTAACACCAGCACTGGGCCTCGGACAACTGGGATATGGTCCTGACCTGCTAGAGGCTACTGTGCTTCCCCAGCCAAGTCATTTCACTTTTCTGCACTTCGATTTCCCAGTCTGTGAAAACGAGTGTGCTGTGGTTTATTTTTAAGCATTTCAGCAACTGACATACTGTACCTCAAACTCCTTAAATGGTTACATCATTTTCACTGCTATGAAAAGTTCACTAAAACAGCATTTCAAAATCCCTCTCGATGTATTGTACTTTCTGTTCTCAAGTCTGACTGTGGTTTGACTTCTGGCATCTGAAGTTCGGGCTACTGTGGTTGTTCGACTTCAGACGGCAATTGCTAATGAATGCAGATCTTCTGTAGATTTGAATGGGTTGCATAATCAATGGAAACAAAACAGGTGCCGCTGTAAAGTCTACACTTCATTTGTGTAGGTCTTGCTTATCAGTGGCTACTCCTTTGAGATTATTAAGACCTTGTAAAAGCTAACAAATTACTTTTTCAGATGCACCATTTATTTGGACCTCTTAAGAAAGAATTCTGTACCCAGACTGAAGAAAACATGTAAAATGCTAAAACCAAAATTAAAACATTTTTAAAGAAAAACTGTACTTTCTATCCTTGTGAAAGACACCATATAGCCACATTCAGCCCTTGTGTTATTTGCTGATTGTTGCCAGTTTACTCATAAGCTGACAGATTCCTTTTTGTTACAAAGAATGAGCAGAATCTGGCAAATTAACCTGATGACACGAGTATCTTCTGCATGGATTGTCCTAACAATAGGGTTTCCTCAAGTATATTTGATCATAAATATATTAAACTTAGAAACTCAAATAAACCTGTTTTCTCCCTTCTCAAAATTTTCTCTGCTGCTGCACTCTGCCTGTCTGTGAACCTGTGGCAAATGGGCTCTAGAGCATCCGAGGCCAGCAGTCTCTGACTGTGAGGAGACATGACAGACAAAGGGAGGAGGATGAGATTATTGTAAAACATACAGAGAGAAATATGGCGGGGAGTTGATTTAGCTCAAGTCTAGTGAAGTTAGCCCAGAATTACCAGAAGCCAAGAAACATCATAACTACCATGCACACACTTTAACAAGCAAAAAGTCACTTGGATGTTCAATAGGCACAAGTACTGAGCCAGCCCCCCTAGGCTGCTATGCTCACCATTCATGGGATAAATGATTCATATAATTCTGGGAGCTGATAAAGGCATTATAAAACCACTTTGCTATGCTAATAAGGAATCTTCATATTGCCAGAGCAAAAGAATCTAATCCTTCCACATCTGTTCACACGATTAACGTCATTGATTATTCATGCAGTCTCCCAAGGGAAAACCAGATGGTTTATTCACTGGATTTTAATCCCAGATCTTTAGCTTTAAAAGTCTGAAAGAATCACACTATTAGTAATGCTACTAGGAGACAAGCAGTAGATTTCAGCTTGTGCAACTGGATGCCACTGGAAAGGTCAACACATTGCAAAGATGGCACATATTTTCCCTCAAAGGAAGCGTTGTGTTAATGCAGCTGAATTCATCAGTCAAGCATTGGTCATTTTTCATGACCTCACTTCTCCTTCTCCTGCCTGGGACTTGTGACTTTAAGTGTAGGGCTGTTGGACTGTATCCCAAAGGCAGATTGCTCTTCATAATCAGCAGCATAGGATAAACACCTGCTATGCAAGTCTCACCAAAACAGGGCACAATCTATCCTGTGCAAAAGCATTCCACGTATGGGGGTCTTCTACTTTAGCACTGAAATCACACAGGCAGCGAGGGGGATTCAAATCACTGAACATATCTCTCCTAACTATTATTTTCATCTGTTATGCAACTGAGCAGTTGTTTTGCTATATCAACTGTGGTGCAGCTTATCTTTCAACACTGTTTCCTACTCTACCCTTCATCACTGCATATAGAGTCATGATTTTCTCTACTTTTTGTAATCCTACCACTGTCTAACATGCTGATTTCAAATGTAATCAGAGCTATAGCAACAAAATTGCAGTGAAATGTGAAAATTAAGGAACTGGAAGGAATTACTTGAAAGCACTGTATGAAAGGAATAGCAAAAAATGGATCCTGCTGTTAACCAAATTTAAAAGCAAACATTTCAAATCTATATTATTTCTATTATTTGCATACTTCTGTTACTGAAATCAGAACAGTGTCTTCCAGTAAAATCTGGTCAACTAAATGACTCATATGACTTCTAAAGTGACCATGGATTGCTTCTGAGCTCCATGCTCACAGGAGTTCTCATGTCCAAGGGTGGATCAGAGAAAAAGGAGAACTGAAAATGGCTGACTGTAAAGATGGCTGTGCACTGCACTTCCTTATTCATACCAAAATAAAAAACCTTATTAACCATTTTAAACTTTCAATGACACGACCCCTGGGACTAGGAGCATACAGTAGATGTGCATACAAGTGCATGCACTTCATTCATGCCTGTCCTGCACGCTAACCAGACATTGCACGCACTCGCAAAAGGACTTCTGCATTCAAAGCTTCAACCTGCACACAGGCCTCCAGCAGCGGGTACAGACAAGCTGGGTGCCCTTTACACAGTCTGAGACTTCCCACCAGTCTGTTTGCATTCAATTACTCTCTCTGCCATATTTCCAGTTCCAAGCCTAAGAAAAATGGAAAATAAAAGAAAAACATACCTATACATTTAAAAATTCAGGCCAACATTTTCAGGTGATTCGATACAGCACCAGTGCTTGTGCTCATCCTTTAACATCTGACCTAAGCTTGCTTTTGGGGCAGGGGTGAGCTCTGTCATTGCAAGATCTGGCAGGCAGAGTAATCAGAAGAATAGTCATCCCAATTGCTCTTCATTTCTCAGGATCTTGCAGCTCAGTGGTTCTTTGCAATGGTGACTACTCAGAGACATCTTACAGGTCTAAAATTCCAGCTCCAAAAATAGAAGAATATAAGAATAGCATTGATTGAGCAACGTGTAAGTGAAACTACTTTTAAAGGCAGACTATGAGTGACTGAAAGAAATGGTGAGCTTAAAAACTATGAAGTTTTCACAGAGGAAAACCTACAGAAATTGCAGCAGAGAAGGAAAGTTTAGAACCACTGGTACTGTCCCCTCCAAGAGGAGAACAATTTTTTTAGGAGAGTGTTTGAAGGGTGGTGTGTACTGCTCCTGGCTTTGACAAGGAGAGAGATCACAAACACTGGAAAGCACTGAATTCTGTGCAAATCCTGAATGACTCTGCATTTTTCATGTAGGGCAAAATCTATTGACTTCATTGGGAACTGCTAAGTTATGAATGAGAGTAGTTCTAAACCCGCAGAAGAGAAATGCTGTGTTCAGAATTTTTGTCTCTCCATTTTCAGCACAGGTTTATGTCCTCACTGTTTTGAATGCCAATGAATATAAGATAGAGGAGCTTTAAAGAGCATGAATTGGCTTGCTCATTGTACACAGTCAAACTTAGCTTCCTGCAGAGTCTAAGCAATTAATATGATCAGCCCAGTCCTCTGTGGAAGGTGAAGGTCAACATGAAACATCTAATTTCCTGAAAAATCAAAGTTTTCCCTTTATAAATTTCTGCAAGAAAAAATAATAATTAAAAAAAAAAAAGGCATGAATCCTGGATAGAAAAAATGGCCCAAAGACTAGAGCATCTTTCCCCCATGAGATATCCTGCAGTCTCGAGGTCTTCTTTCCCATGCACCCAAGGGAACTGAGCTGTCAGAGGACATGAACACAGATAGCATGAACAGAGATAGCAATGCAGATGTTACTTTTACTGCATCTCTCAGTCCTATCCTACAGCTGAAGATTTTTCCATGCCATTGTATGCTTACAAGAGAGAGCAACCATCAGCTAAAGATAATGCACACACTGAGGCACAGAACAGAAGAAAATATAAAACTATAATAATGGAAATAATGGCAAATTTTCAGCCATAGAAAAAGCAGCAGTGAATTCTTTGTTTCTTCCAGAGATGGAAAAAGGTACCTAAAATTCACCTGTGTGTTACGCACACTTAGGGCAACATGAGCTTTCTTTTCCTGACCTTATTTAACCTCAAAGTTTTCATCATCTTGCTCAACTCCACAATCGTCTATTGTAATAAGGGGCAAAACAAACTCCTCTTTAGAGCTAAAGTCATGCAGAGGAAAATTATAGCTTCATTCCTTTGTAAAAACCCTAGTAGATTGTTATCTTGACACTGATTATGAACAACACTGTGAGCATGAGAACTGTTTCCTCTACAACCTTACCATAATCCATGCTGCACTACACAGAGTGCTACCTAAAGGAGTCTTTAAAAAGGGACAAACAAGCACAGATAGGGCAAGGTCAGGGCTGAAGCACAGAATCATAGCACAGCTGAGACCAAAATTCATCAACTTATCACAAAGACAGTCTGGTCTAACTAAAATGAGTTCCAAGCTGATTCAGTGAATGTTTTTAATGATACTTAAAATTCACTTAACATAATTTATTGTGGCACCCAACTATATAAAGATTCACTGATATGAGCTGCTTTAAATTGAGTGAAGGGTATCTAGGCTGGGAAAGAGAAAAGAGAATGATGTTACATCCATTTAACAAATTGGACTTTTGAGTTTAACTAGGAACAAGCTATACTGAATAAGTGGCTTATACACTCAAAGAGCTTTTGTTTTCCTCCTCAGCCAGCTCCCTTTGCCTCATCTACTACAACATCTCTGTGCACAACTCAGGGTGGCCAAAATGGGACTGGGATTTAAGAGCACAATGTCTCCTCCCATTCAGTGAGATGCAGATACCAATATACTCCTTTGGAGGAAGTAAGGAAAGGAAATCATATATTTTTGAGTCAGCCTCAGATTATAAACTTCCATTCAACTTTCTTAAAGTGTCTGGAAAAAGCATCTGGGGCTGCACTGCATTTGGATGCTGTCAAAAGTGGCAGATGGGGAGTGACACAGTACATGGAGATGATGTAGACTGCTGGCAGAGCCTCTGGAAATGCTTACACACATGTTGCAAGACGTAGGAGGAGGTGTCATACCTGTGCATGCCTGTTAAGGGAGATGGGCTCTGCATGGGGAGTGTTGTGTGTCCTGGGTGCTCAAAGGGGACCAGGATGTTTGGAGGGTTGTAAGAGCATGAGCCACTCAGCTGCTGAGTGATCTGGACAGAACCATCTAGACAAAGGCCAGAGAGCAAGAAAACATTGCAGCTGAGAGATATGAATCCTTGGACCTGTGTCCAAGAGGGTAGCACACTCTTGGGCATTGGAAGGAAAACAGTCCGAGTTTAACTTGCCACCAGCTTCTGGGCTTTGTGGTAGAATCTGGTGTTCAAAGAGAGAGCAGTAGCAGCCTGACACAGTCAGACATCTCAGGCTCAAGATGAACAGTTTTGTACAATGCACAGCAGCCGTGTGCTTAAGGCAGCTATGTGTGGGAGGAAGACAGTGAGATCCCATTTTGTCTGTTTATCCTTTCTGTCCCCTCTGCTCCCAGAAATTGTGCCAGTTTTGGTATGCCTGATGTAGCAAGATAGCAGCTGGCAGTGCTTTCCCTGGACTTGTCCACTGCCACAGGGAATCTGCTTCTGAAGCCAGTCAGGGCTGGAACCCTTTGGGAATGCTTAGAGCACGAAGAGCCTCTGCAGCATCATCAGACCATGTGCTATGGAGTAGTGGAATCAAGCTCCTATCCTGCATCTCTAACACCATCATCAGACCATTAGCAAAGCAGCAACATCGTGCAAACTAAACTTGCTTGTCAAAATAGATTAAGCCTATCATTCCCCACAATACAGAATGAAGGCAGTGGTAAGCCCCGCTTTGTCAAGAAATCAGTTGAAGTCAATGTAAACAGCATATAAGCATCTGCAGCTGGCTTGTACTGTCCTTCTCTAGGAGCTCTGGCCTCTTTTAAAAGACATCTGTAGAAGGCTACTAGCAGAGTTGAGTGATTCACTAATCACCTCTCTCCTAGCTCTCACTGCAAGGGCATCCTCCCTACAAATCTCATCCTAAGGACAACCTCTTTCCCAACCATTGGAAAATCCAGCTCTAGATGCCTGAGCTACATGCACAGAGTCAGTTGATAGGGAGTGGAGGGGGATATCACATTTATTTCTCAATTGATTGAAAGACCAAATGAAGCTGAGTCAGATAAATCCCTTAGTTTCTTCACATTCCACTCCTTTTGCTTTGGGGAGCTTCAACATGCTGGGAGGGGAGATAACATTTGGCAACAGCAAAGAGGTTCATACAGGAGAAGAAATAGGGAAGTCCATCTCCCGAAAATTACTGTAAAATCTGACTCTCAAAGATAGGCTTGTGAGACTGGAAGGAAGTGGAAAATCATCATGCCAGGAAGGCTCCATTTGCTAGTCACAGAACAGAAAAGCTGGTCACTACCAGCAGATGTCTCCTGTTTTGTTATCTCTTCCTGCTGAGCTGCTCAGCAGCTGGAAGGATCGAGCTTCAGTCACACCATGGCCTCCCCCCTTCCATATGCTGCTTTCTTTGATAGAACTCCCTCATTTTCAGCCCAGATATTTTACAGTGCCAGAGACTTGGTGAAACCAGTTCCTGCAGCCCCCTGCAAGGCCACAGCAAGGGCACAGAAGGTGTAGTCCTAATACAAGCCATGCTCTGGCAGTCCTCAATGACCACCAGCAGCTGGTCCTGATTAGAGAAGCCTCCAAGATGCTGTAATCTCTTCTCTAATATTGCTCTAATCAGTGCTAGGGCCAGCTTGTAACCTGTTCTCAAATCAAGGAGCTATAATTAATTGGCTACAGTTCCCTGTAGGATCTGGGCACAGCTCAGGTCCCTGCCTTTACAGTTTAACTTGAGGCTAACACTTATCTGAGTCTAATGTTGCTGTAATTAGTTTTTCCCCAGTGCAAACCAGGACTCTTAGTACTGCATGTTAAATAGAAAAGACATGAGGACAAAAGTATGTGAATTACTATAAGTTTTGACTACTGTTCAGGCAAGTTTCATCTGCCTGTTTACTTTGCTATAGTATGAAGGCCCTGCCTCAGTGAGAAACCTATAGAACTGAGGCCATACATAAATCAAACCTGAGCAATACAGGAAAGGTACAGTATGCATTTCTTCCATAATGGTAACAGTAAATAATCTACTAAGTTAATGGTTCACTGATGCAACTCAGTTTAAGAGGTGGAAAAAAACCTAGAGATGTTTTATCTATGACCCTTGGCTTAGGTCTGAGATACAGCTTTAACTGAAGAGCAAAGGTTAACTGTAATAGAAAATATCTGCATTATTAGAGCTTAGAAGCCACATTTTGAATTTTTTTTTGTCAAAGCGAAGACAATTTCTTTAATTATGGCAACACAATCATAAAACTATTTGTCAATGCTTCTTCAGAGTATAACGGGAGAAGACAACAGCTGTAGTTGGAAAGAGAAGACTTGGCAGGGTGGGGGAAGACTTCATATTCACTTGAAAAGTATGGGGAGAAGCAATAGTCAGGAGAGCTCACAACCAGAGTAAAATACATGGCATTAAAGTCATACCCAGGCACAACTTTTGCTATTGGCTCAGTATTATCCTACCAGGTAGAGCATAAGTAAAGAAGCAAGATGCAGAAAACACCCATTAGGCAAATAGTGGGAACCCTTCAGACAAATGTTGCCTTCAGGCAGCACGCAAATGTATAGGAGAAAGGATCACAGTGACTCAGCCTGGGGGCCAGCCTTCCCAAGTGAGGAAAAACACATTTCCCAGCTGAAAATCTACCAAACATAGCATGAGACTGGAGGGTACTACCATCACTTTTTGTTTGACTGACAGCTGCTAATACCTGGGGACATGGTGAGGGAAAGAGAAATTCACTCCCAGCAACTAGAAATAGCAAGCCCCTGCTCTTGACTAGGTACAATGTACCAATACTGGACTGGTCACCTTGCACAGAAGTAGCGTGAAATAAATTGACAGTGAGGGCAGTGTGAGACACTGACAAGCCAAAAAACAACCAAAAAAATTAAAGCAATCAGTCTCCACTAAGAGGAATTTTCCTGTGGCTTTTCTAGCATTGCCTTTTGGAAAACACTGGGGTTTTGCTACCCTTTCAACTTCTGGAGTTCTCACAAAACCTCTAAACCAGGTCTTTATTTATAATAGGAATTTTGAAAGTATTTTTTGCATTCTTTTAGGCTTGTTCAATTCTTGACCTCAATTACATTGAATAATGTGGTTACAACTAACATAAATATAGTTCCGTTATAAATCAGGACATGTTTGCCTCGAGACAGCCCCTTTTCTTCCCCATGCTCATGTTCTGCAGCTGTCCAAATACATCCCCACACTCCCTGGAACCTGCAGCACAGTCTCTCTGCCACAGCTGGTGGGGGCAGAGGTGATGGGCTGCAGGCTCCCCTCCCTTTGTGTCCAGCCAGCAAGCCAATGCATGCTCCAGTTTACACTGTGATACTGAAAGAATATCATGTTCCTGTGAGGGATATTCAATCTTCATACCAGGGATGAGGGCCATCCATGTCAGTTTGATAAAGATTCAGTAGCTGGCTGGTTGGTTCCCTGGGGCACAGTTCAGTCTTGGCTTAACTGGAGCAAACATCTTACTGCATCTCTATGCAGAGAACAAACGATTCCAGGAATGCAACTATAACTGTGTATACAAGGCTTTCCACTGTGAGGATTATTAAAAAGACAGCAATTGTCATCAGATATTAGTGATATCACATTTGATTAGAACAGGAAGTAAAATCTTTACTGGTATTATCTGCTGGTGAATGCTGCTCTTAACTGTCATGCTGCTCTGGTACATCAGGTGTCACATTAACTCCAGGACAGCTAGGGGAATTAGGAGCCCAGCAAAGCAGTTCCATGATCCCCACCAAACAGAAGACTTTTGGGGAATTTTTTTGTATTGGATGATATAATAACAGAGGCAGCAAACTGATGGAGAAAAAAGGTCTCACCCACCTTTACAGAACTAATTTCTCACCTTGTAATTTTTTTCCATCTTCACCTCCTATTGCCAGCTTACCAAAATAAACCCCTGAGTTGTCCCCTGACAAGAGGATCAGTTTTGCTTCTAACATTTGCAGACTCCACTGGAATTCAAATGGCCAGAAGTACTTCCAGGACAAAAACCCTATTCTTGGGAGGTTCCCACCACCAGTTCAGTGGAAGTCACACTGGATAAGCACTGATAAGCTTAATAAAACAGTGGGGTTCAACATCTACCTGCAAATATGTGACAGTTCAGGACCTAATCCCTTAAAAGTATATTCATGTATCACTTGCTCAAGTCAGTTTCATGGTAGAACATCCCTAGACAAGTGCCTTTGACATCTAAGAGTTTTAAAAATGCAAATTCATTTTCACATCACTGAAACACCAAGCCTCTCAACTGTCATTAGCAATCATCAATCAGGTCAAAGAGAAGGCAGTTTAGCCTTCTGCCTCCAAGGGGATCTAGAACTCAAATTCCACCATTTGTACCAATTTCTCAGATGCCAACACAATTTTGCCACCATTTGAGATATGCATTTGAACAGTAACTTGGTGGCAAATCTATTCAACAAGGAGTTGAACCAGGACTGAATTTAATGATCTGGATAAGGGGACTGAGTGCACCCTCACTAAGTTTGGAGATTATATGAAGCTGAGTGGGAGTGCTGATCTGCTTGAGGGTAGGAAGAGAGACCTGGACAGGTTGGAGTGATGGGCAAAGGTCAATTGTATGAGGTTTAACATGGCCAAGTGCCAGGTCCTGCTCTTGGGCCACAACAACTCCATGCAACACTACAAGCTTCAGGGTCTGTGGCTAGAAAACTGTACAGAGGAAAAAGACCTGGTAGTGTTGATTAACAGCCACGGGAACATGAGCCAGAAGTGTGCCCAGATGGCCAAGAAGGCCACTGTCCTGGCTTGTATCAGAAACACTGTGACCAGCAGGACCAAGGAAGTGAATTGTCCCCCTGTACTTGGTGCTGGTGAGGCTGCACCTTGAGTGCTGTGTTCAGTTTTGGGGTCCTCACCACAAGAAGGACATTGAAGTGCTGGAGCATGTCCAGAGACTTTAGCTAAAGCTCAATAATTATGAAGTTCACCACCACAAAATCTCCACTTGCCTTGACCTATCACTGTGTAGTATTTATGACTCTTTTCTGTATATTCTCTGTTCCCAGATATTGAACTTAGAGATTATTTCCTCAGGGGCAGATTCTGATTCATTAACACAGAAGATGAGCTATTCCATGAATAGTACCACTGAGACTGACTGGACTTTCAGCTTTACTGCCCAACTCTATACCCTCTCCCATCAAAAGGTTAACTGGGAGTAAAATACTAGAGGACTATTTCTGTCCACTGGGGTTTTATTTCAAAATACCTCCATGCTTTCAGAACATTGAGTTTAGAAAGTTCATCCATTAGAGCACAGTACATTGGCATGAAGTGAAAGTTTGCAGCTACACGTGATCCCGGAAACTCTGCAATAGATACTGAAGTGCAGTATCATAGTTTTGCAATTAGATTCACGTTCTAAAAAAGAACTGAGATAAACTGAGAAATAGTTCTCCTACAATATGGCAAAGAACTACAAGAATTTATAAGAAGTTTGCATAAATCTGCTTCCCAATTTCTTGGTCGTTACCCTGGGCTTAGCTATGGGGAAAAGTTAAGGTAAAATGAGAAATCTTTGGACACTTTGTAGGAAGTTACACTGATGAAGTTCTTATCATTAGAGTGGAAACCACCTCTTGGTACCTTGGGAAGTCTGCACACTTTCACAGTGCTAAACCCTAGTTCAGTGCGTTATATCAAAATGCCACACACTGACATTGACGCAACATCATGGTCGCTTCATGCTGCACTAAGGGAGGGCTACTGCTGCTGCAAGAGGTAGGTCTGACCTTGTGCAAGCACGAATCCTTGTGTGACTGCACAGGGAGACAGATCTGGGAACAGACCCACATGAAAATCAACCCAATTCCATAAGCACTGAACACAGCTAGGGCAATACAGCCAGTGAGACACCTTTCTCAAGAGGAATCCACACCTAGATTAGCACAAGGCAGTCATGATGCTGCAGGCTAAGAGGCTCTGCTGTCACACTAATCTCATGAAGTCACTGGGAATGAGATGACAGGACAGGTGCTGAGTGGATATCCACACCACATATATCTGATGTGCAAGGGTTCAAATGGAAAAATAGGTTGCTCTTATATGCCATTGTGAAATTCTCCTGAGTGTTTCATAAACAAACATTTGCATCTTGGACACCTTTTAACATTTCTTCAGACACCCATGTTGAGCAAACTGGATACATATGTTTTCTTTGTAAAGTTTCCAAACATAGTTGCCGCAACTCTTACTTCTATGTCAGTGGGAATATAAGCTAGGTAAAAGCTCAAGACAGGGCCCTTTGGGTAAAAGAATATTGCAAATTATTTGTCCAAAGGATCTAGTATAATGTGATTTAACATTTTGCAATGGCAGGCATTTAACATGTATCAATACTTCAACATTGATCATATAAGTCTGTCATAGCACACATAAAGGGTGAGCGGAACCTATGCAACTTGCTGCCAGGCTGCTGTACTCTGGCATTGTAACCTGTGCACACCACACTGTGAGTGCAGGGACATAGTAGCACCTGCTGCCCCCTCAGCACCCCAGAGCCTCACTCATGCGCAGGAGTGGGCAGAGAGCCTCACTTCTCACTGATACCTGTCACACGAGCACCACAGGAACCACCAAAATTTTCGGTGAGCGGAAGAGACTTTGGCTCAGTGCAGGACTGTGCTCAAGACAGAGGGTTTATGTGATGTCCTTTATTAGAAGTGGGTGAGCCCTTGTACAGTTCATACTGTGAGGGCCACAGAATTGTCTCATTCCTAACTCTCACATTTAGTTCCTCATCTTTTGACCCAAGGGGCCTTTGAAGGCAGGCCAGAGCAGTAGTTCCATGGTCCTAGGTCACTGCTATGCATATATGTGCTACAATTCAGCTTATCCAGAGTAATAATACTATTAGCTCAAGTGATGGCAAACTGGTGCATAAATCCATGCTGAAAAATAATGGGGAGGTTGCACACTGCTTGGCAGTTGGAACACAAGCCTTGGATCAGCTACAGAGGTGTAACTCCTGCTTCAGTGAGCTTAAAGAGAGTCACATAGGAAGATTTATTCCCAGGATTGTCTCTTGCAGGACATGCCTTGCAAGAGCAGATTAAATCTGCAAGTAGAAACTGTATGTTGCTTTTTTTTTCCCACCTCCTTGGAATAATTTTACTGATACCATGCCAAACCCTCCTTTCTGTATCCAGCAGTGTGATTCTGTAACTACTCATTTAAAGTCAGCAGTTAGCTATGGCCTTACACCTACCTACAAAGCAGGATTTGCTCTGTTGTCTTTTTGTTGAAATGTGACTACCCTTCCTTCATACCCTTCCTTCTCTCGTGCAGATGCTGACCACAAGGAAAACCACAATGATAAAGCTGTTTTCTCTTATTAGTCCATTTTTATAAACAGCTCTGAACACATGAGCATAGCTCTCTGCTGTGTGTTAAGAAATGAAAATCCCTAATCTGAGTTGAAATCCTAATAGACAAATTTGTGCTTCTTTAGCTTGAAAGCAGAACGTTACCCAGGTAAAGCTGTATTTGGAAATACCTTTGCAAAATATAGGGGAATTTAGGTGCAAAAATAATGCAGAATCAGCTCCTAATTGTTCCCATACTTATACTAGTCTGATTTTTTTTTTCTTGCTCCACTGGAGCTTTTTTTTTATCCCTATTTTCTTTATTGAATTATTGACAGTTGGATAAAATATTGCAATGTAGTCAATGTATCTAAGAAATAGGCCTGACTCATTAGGCTGAGTCAATTGAGTACATATTCCAAATTATACTAATACAGTCTAATTTTAAACCACTTTAATGTAATTTTAAAACATTTCAGATTTTGGCAGAAAAAAAAAAAGTCAGCAATGACAGAGTAAAGATCCAGCTGGCAAAGAAATAGAAAGGAGAAAACAATTTTGAGAAATACATTGTAAATGGCAAAGAACTAAATATTTACTATAATGAAAGCAAATGGATTTTAAATAACCCAGCTAAATTGTTTATGCATTTTTAAAATAAAAATAATTAACCATTTTACAAAAACAAAACCTTCTTAAACACAATGTACTTACAGAGGCTCTTGAGTTGAAAAGCTTTCTACTGCTCTGGCTTATAGAAGCAGCACACACAAAAGAAATTCTTCCCTCTGAAACCACATACTAACAAATGTTGTGTTTTGTTCTCACATTGCTCTGTAAAAATTGCTAGCTAGTAGCTTGCTTAGATACAAATAACTAATTATTATCTGTCTTAAATAGAGAAGGAAAAAAAGAAGAAACCCAAGAATATAGCTGTCATTCACCTGCCATCGTCACAGGCAGTATTTTCAAAGGATTATCAGATGAGCTGGCCTTACTGAAAGGAAAAGAATGGATTCTTCCACAGATACTCTTAACAGAAAAGGTAATAACTAATTCTCAGGAAAGGTTTGTTGTTTTTTTTTTTTCTCTGAAAGGGTAAAGTATGATCTCTCTACTAGGTCTTTCCATAGAAAGGTACAGTAACTGAGATAAAAAGAAGAAAGGTTGAAAAGCAAGATATGTTCAACTGAAAATGAAAAACTTGATCCAGAAAGTAAACAACACACGTCTCAAATGTAGGCAAATGTCCCGGACAGTCTATGTCTCCTATCATGTCTCCTATCTCTGTCTGGCCATTTGGTCTGCTGGCCATTTGAGGTGAAGCCTCATGCTCACCATCAGTCTTTCTTCTTTATTAGCTTCTTAGCATATTATCAGACACATCCACTCATAGCCACCCTGCTACCGATGAAGAGGGTGAAAAGCCACAGATTTGCTCAGAGACCTCATGATCATATGTTGCTAATGAGATGGTTCAGAACTAATCTGGGAGGTGCCTCTCACCAGAGACTCCTTTGGTTAGTTGCTACTGACAAATGTCTGTCTCTCCTTGTCTTTCCTCAAGGCTATTTGCTTGAGCCATCACTATCCAGTCCGACACATGTTCTGCCACAAACTTTTTGCTTAATTTCTGCCCAGCTCCCAGCACAGTGGGGTTTCAGGTGCTGCTTCCAATAGTGCAAATGATAAATGGATTCTGGCACAAGGAGGAACTCAGCTTCAGCTGCACAAAAACAAAATGGTATGGGCAGAAGTGGCTAGTTATTAAAATTTGCTCTAATTTCAATATGTCATTCATAAAATAACTATGGTGTGCACAATAAAAAAATAGGGGGAAAAAGAAACAAATCAAAGGGTTAGAAATACAACATTATAATGGACAAGATATTTATGTTGCTTGCTTGGGTTTTTTGTCTTCATGATTCTGTCAAAACCAACCTATAACCACAGCATTCAATTTTTCAAGTGTTATTTGCCCAAGGCAAGGCAAATTTTTGCACCTACACACGTGGGTTTTTTCCAGGCATGTATGTGGCTGTTGTGAGTGCTATTATCCTTCATTAAAAGTGATAGATCTTCAAGATAAATAGACATGGATTACCATTCCCCAGCTGAGTCTGGATCTATTACGTAAGTAGTTGCTCAGTTTCTCTAGTTCAGCTTTATAAACATAAAGTTATATGTGCTTTCTCAATGTCTCTCATCACATTATAATTTCTTTTCTCTTCACCTGGCATCTCTTACAATTTTTCAGAAACAAAAACAGTTTCTCTTACTAAATAATAACCAAGCACTGAAAATACATACATTAAACTGTGAAGTGTTAGCTTAGCAAAATCAAATCTAGTTCCAAATCATAAAGTTTTTCCTTAGAAAATACTCCATATGTAATTACAGGCTCATGCAAGTTTGTTTTTTTCAGTAAAGATAATGTAGAATTTCTCTCCATTGTGCAAAAAATCAGAAGTCACATATTGCGAAAGTTTTTCTGAAGTGATGACAGATTGTCTAGATATAACAAAATGCCTGGATACACTAGGATTAAACAGTTGGTTAGGTTCTTTTTAGAATGAACTACATTGTTGGACATTCAATAAACTTACTCAAAGATCACATTTTCACATGGTAGTATTTCTATTTGGCCAACAAGCTTGCTTTTAGCTTCCATACACAGCTAACCTCTTAACCAGGTCCTTAACATCATTTGTTGGCTAGCCTGAAAGCTTCAAACAAAGCTACTTAAATGGCCATTTAAGTATGCTTGTGTCTCAGAGCACTCCAGGTATTCCATCTCTATGAATGAAATCAATGCAGAGAAAGAGGACAGGAAGAAAGGAATAAGGAATATTATCTTATTTGCAGTGTAGAAAAAGTGCTCTAGTTCTATTTATCCACACACTAAATGCTCTGGGGGCTACTGCTCCATAAATGTTTGGCGTTTGGTTGGAACGATGTCCATGTGCAGTAAGCAAGTGGCTGACTGCTTTTGCTTGTACACTCATCCACACCTTCCAAAGTACATAATTCTCATGTACAATGGCCCCATCTGCCTTCAAGATATTCACTTCCAAAGCCACGGCAAAAGTCTGCATCTCAGCCCACTGGAGAAGTTTGCCATGTAGGGAATTAGGGCTGTCTGGAAAAATGTTATATCATTTCATGCAAAATAACTTCACTGTTTCAAATTTGGCCTCAGCATAATACAAAATAAAATCAACCCCCCTTAAATATCCTATGAGACCAAGTCAATAGTCAGCTGCAAGAGCATTCATTGATCTGTGGCAGATTCGGGTTCAAGTACCCACTCTGAACCAGGAAAACATTGACTTGAATCTGGATCTCCCACATTTCAGATGAGTGTCCTAACCACTAAGCTTGGGTGGAGCTCTTCCTCTTGCTTTACCCCACCCTGGAGCTGATGACATTTTTACTGGAACGGATATATTTGTGAATAAAAAAAATAGTGGGGGGGAGGGAACCTCAAAACTCAGGAATAACTCTGATAAGAAAAATCACTTCTGGAAATTTAGAACCTGCCAGAATCTAGATTTATTCATCCATTTTGAAAATGGCTAAAAACATTATGCTTACCCTTTCTGAAAGACTCCATTAGCAAATACAAGACAGGCCTGTTCTGCAGTAGGGCAACTGGATCTGTCAAGTGAAACAGGGGAAAATACACCCATTGCTCATTCCAGAGTGCTCTGCAGGATTTACCGAGCAGCAGTCAGAGCAGGAGGACAAAGGAAGAGATGGTGCCAAAGGTTTCAACAGAATATAGACTGTCCCAACACTCTTCCATTCACAGAAAAGAGATTGTAGGAGCAAGGAGAGTATGTATGGAGGTTCCCTTGAGCATCCCTGAAGCATGAAGAGCAGGGTAAAGGGTACATTGCATCTCCTCCCTTTTCTGCCAGTTCCTTGAAGAGCAGTACCAACTGAGCACAGTAAGGTAGGTTGGGGGCTTTTCAGATAAGGATGCCAAGCACTTTCACTGATGAATTAACCCAGATTACTCGTACCCAGACATTATTATTTTCAGAGCAGACCTTGAGCCTGCTGAGTATGGTCCCACTCTTGTTTTTGTACCACAAAAACTCCCTGAGAAAGCTGCTGGGAAAACCAGCACCAATTCCAACAAAGCTGTCTGCTTTTCTGTTCAGCAAGTGTGAAACATAACTGAGTTATACCAGTTTTGTGGGGGAAGGAATTACAAAACTGCCTGACAAATTGCCATGGATTTCACTAGGGGCCAGTCCAGCCTTCCCTTGGTGAAGTCCTCTTTGAACTGCCTTGCTTAGGGCTCAGCCACACAGCATACTCTATTGCATTATTCTGTCCATTATTTCCTTTTCCTGATGGGTCTCCTAAGTCTTTCATAGATTTTACACATACGGTATTAAAAGCTCATTGGTTTATGTGCTCACAGGTCAAAGAAAAAGATGCACTAATTTTCCCAGAAGTTATCTCTACTTTTTCATTTGTTTCATTTTGGTTTTGTAATATAAAAGCCTTTTGCTATGAAATATGGGATTCTCTTCAATTATTAACTGTTATCTGGTAACTTATTATACAAGATAAAATTAAATGACTGTTTAACCTTGGGCCATACAGCAGCAGTAGTCATGTTGTGTGACACTGTTTCAAACTGAACACCCTTGTACCTTGGGAAATCTTTGGGGGTTTAATTTTTTATAATTATATTGTATTTATGTTTAGGAAAAAGACAGCTAAACGCAAAATATATTTCTCTGGCTCTACCAATGCTTGAATTTGATCCTAATAGTGCTGAAGTTCTCAAGTGCTTTACCAGTTCTCTGAATGTCAAGAAAGACAGCAGTTGTGCATTAATATTTGTTTAGGTGGAAACAGTTTTTATCCACTCAAAGCAACAGATGCAATGAGAGACAGAAGAATCAAGATCTCCATCTTTCCAGACACTCAATTTCTTTTAACTTCATGGAAATTAACAGTCTCAACGGGGAAGGCAAACAACATAGACAAAGTTATATGGAAAGAAAAAAGTTATCTTCTAACACAAAATTCATACAACTGATTATCTCACAAATACTGAAGAACACAGACAAACCTACCAGTCAGGGCTCCCAGGCAGCACATCAGCTTATGCTGACCAAGTCACTTTCCTATTTGGCTGCAACCTTTTGGTTTTTTTCCTCTTTTCTATTGATACAGCCCCCTCAGCGCTCCTGTTTGTACAGTATCATTGCTGGTTCAGGATCAACAAATTACAGGCAGATCTGTAACTGGTCATTTCATTAGAGACCTATGAAAAACATTACTGGATCAAACCAGGGTCTTGTACCTGGCTTCAGCAGTGCTGAGTTACACACAGTGTTATTTACCCAGTACAGCTTCTCAGCCTACAGTAACTACTCCAGTTTCCTAACCATAAGCAGTGTCCTACCCTTCTGCTTAAAAGCCTTTGACGGATTTTCCCTCCATAAATATCTCTCATCTTTTTTTTAAACCTGTCAGCTTTTAGTAATCCACCACAATTCATATAAATGGGTTTCATACTGTACAAACCTCTCTGTGTTTACTTTGATTGTCCCTCCTCATAATTACTTCAATGTCACATTCTGCAACACTGAGCAGTGTACCCTAATCACCTCCACAGGCCACTCAGGACCTCGATTGCCTCTTACTCAACCAGGCTGCCAATTCCTAGTCACTTTGGTTCTCCTGTGCATAGAAACCATTCTCTGCTTTCATTCGCCTGCAGCTGTTCTGTCCTTCCTGACATGAAACACTGCACAGTGTTCAAAATATGGATGTACCAAGGATTTACTCAGTGACACAGTAGTATATTCTGAGATATACACATATTCCTCTCCCCTAAATCTGAATACTTCACTTACTTTAGCTGCTCCTAGAGCCAGCATTGTTACAGAAATATTTAGTAAAACCTCCAAATCCCTATCCGAGTGCTAGTTACTAGTTCAGAACCAATGAAGTTGATGTGTTTTTCCTATGCATTGCTACACACTGAGGTCAAAAAGGCTCTGCTAGTATACTGTAGCACAGTATGCATCACATGAAGATCTGGCATCAGATATCGTAACTATTTCAAAGTCTCTGTGTGATCCAGTTTGGTTTGTTAATCTGAAATGTCAATTCAAGTCTTCTCTCAGCTTCTAAGGTTCCTCCCAGAGGGCTGTTCAAGCCTTACACTACATTGTCCTCTGTACTTCATAAAAGGCTGGGGAATCTAGATTAATATTCAAGCTGTTGGAACAGGCAAGAGGTCTTTTCTTAGCTCTTTAAGTGAAGCATCCATCCATGTCCCAAAAGATGTTTAACTGCTAACACATCTGCGTTTCACAGTGGTCTTGAGAGAACCCACCAGATAACAAACGCTATACTAGTTTGTATATCTAATATTGAGGTAAGATCATTTCCAAATAGCTGATTTTCTTACTGTAATACTAACCCTTCTCCATACTTTCCCACTCAGTCACTTCCCAGATTATAGGTATGCTTCATTTTTCAAAATTTCTTGCAGATGATAACACTAGAAAAAAAATACTTAACTGCAACAAACATGACAGAGATCCTATTGTGTTTAACCCTTACTTTTATCTACCTCTGACCAAAACACTTCATTGTAAGGGTATCATTAGATTCACCGTGTCAAAACTTTCTGTCTTGGCTATATTCCCAATACAGAGCATTGTCCTTTACCCTACATTTAACACAGGTGATGGAAAAGGATTCAAGTCAGTTCTATTTCCTAAACCACAGAAGCTGTCCTTCCACAATAATCTCTTTATCAAAGCACCAGATTGGTTTCTTGCTTAATATGACAGTCATAATAAAACACTAGGGGCTTTGAGTTTCTTTCCAAAGTTCACAAGGTATGTTGGCTTGTATATACATGCCTTAATGACAAGAGCTAAAACACACCAAGAAAATATGCAGCAGCATTGAAAGTGATCCAGGATGAGCAATATGATATTCAGCTTTACTAATTAGTGTAGAACATAGTTACTAAATTACCAATATCATTAACACACTGCAGGCAACTTTGCATAATAGACTGTAAACTAACCACATTGTAATGCCTGAGAACAGATAAGGACATTTCGTAGATGAGGCTCCTGAAGAAAATTTCCTTAGTCATAACAGGATCCAACTCTTCTGTTTTCCCTCCCCTATCATATAATTTTTTTAAGCAGATGAACTATTGGACATGGCTCTTTAATGGCTTTTTTTTCCCAAACAATTAGAGAATCTGATATGAATCTGTGCAAAGCTGAGTGTATTTTCTGGATAAAGCATTAAAATCTAGGTCACACTCAGTCACTAATCATCTTTGTATATGCAAAACTCCACATCACATAGATAAGTGAAGATAAAAGCCTGACAGACTCCTAGTCACTTACCTTTTGTATCACTACTTATTTCAACCAAATTTGAAAAGAAAGAGTATATAACCAAAAGAAAGAGAATGCTGTTAAATTCAGGAATATCAAGAGTTCTCTGGCTGACAGCAAAACAAAGGCTCTGCCTGCTGCAGTCTCGGCTCTGGTGCCTGCACCATCAAAGTTGTCCCAGTAACATTCAACTTGTAAGCGGACAAAAATCATTGCAGGACTAACAGCCCTTGAATGATTTAGTCTCACTAGAGCGTGCCCAAGTTCCAGTCGACATACAAGCAAATCTAGGCTAAGACAAGTACACACTTCAGCAAGATTTCTACTTTAACCACCTTGATAGTTAAATCAAGCAACTCTTATAGGGATACCAAAGGGACCAAGCCACAAATCCAGCTAAGATCAGGGTTGGCAATGCAGTATTAATGTACTCTGACTAAAACACACCTTGTGGAAAGTGTCCCCTCCTCCTGGAGTTTGGCAAACATGGTGCATCTAGAACACCTTTCACATCAGCATATACAACCTGAGGCAAAAACTGGGAGTCACCCACTTTGTCAGTTCTAATCAGATGCCAGAAAGCATTGGCTGAAAGCATTTTTTGTCTCTTCCTACCTCCTTCATTTCTCTCTCTGTCCCACACACTTTGCTTAGGATGGTACTTTGTGATTTGCCTGCAGCAAGACCTATTCCTGACCAGTCTAAGACATAGAGTCTTTTTAGTGTGGTGCCCTTTTCCAAATCCTCTTGCACATAATTAGTTGATATTTAAATACAGTCAGTTGGAGTTGAGTATGTTGTCTGTAAACAATGTGAAGGGAGTGAGAGACAGTCAAGCCAAACAACTTGACATGCTGCCAGCCCAGCAGGCATCTGAAAGGAGTTTTCAATTTCACATCAACATTTTTGTTCCAAGAAAAAAAGAGAACTTGCACTCTATTTAAAAGCTGTTACATTTCTATACATTGCCTGAAAAGGAGCATACTTCTCCTAAATTCCTCACATTTAACAAAAGAGGCAATCTATGGACAAAAATTAGGAGCTAGGATGCTCTTACATCTCTATTCATCAACTATGTCAAAAGGCTTTATATATTTAAGCACACTGGAAGATATTCAAACCCACCCTTTAACCTGGTGTAAAATACACTGCTAAGTTACTGTATAAGTTTCAGCATTTAATATCATGTCACTCTTCCCACTTTTTATGCTGGATCTCTCATCCCTGTAAATGATAGTTGTAAAAAATAGATTTGTTTACCAAATTTAAAAACTCTCCAAGGGTGATTTATGCCTACACTAATAAACTGAAAACATACATGTTGCTAAAATGTAATACTAACTCCATTTCATTTCTCCCACTGAAAGTTTTCAAGTCTGTGTCAAGCTAGGTAAAACTACTGGGTTCCTAGTGATATTTATGCAAGACAATTATACAGATCTTTTCAAAATTGAGAAATTCACAAACATCTGGAGAATCCCTTGGTTCTATGTCTTCCCCCTCTGCACGTTTTCCCTTTTCATCAGTTCTTGGAGTTGATCAAATATCCTAAAATATATTCTCAAGTTTTAGACAAAATAATTAGAGTTTAAACAAAAAAAAAAAGCCTTCTAAATATTGTCTCAATAACACTATTCCAGTTTCTTAATGTGTTTTGTCATCAGGAGATGTCTTCATAGATTAACAGCCATAAGAATTTTGTGCTGGTTCTCCTTGCTGGCCAGACATTATCTGAACATTCAAAGCTACATAGTCTTCAGCACAATCTTGAACCTGAGTTGATAAGCCTAAGGTATATTAGTCTGGGCTTATTGCTGTGCTAATGTGTTTGTACTCACATCAAGTCAGCTCAGAGTAAAAGCAGAAGATCGTGTGAGCCTTTCTTTGTTAGATATATCCATTGCATTCTACAAACAGTACCTGTAACCTGCAGGCAACTGTGCAATGAGATAGATGCAATACCTGTCAAAACACAGACTGAACATTCAGCATCCACAAATACTCCTACTGAAATAAAAAGAGCTATGAGCATGTAAGATTGGTGCATCTTCAAGGGTACAGTTAATCCAGGTACATACATCATGTGCAACACTGTTCCACAGTCCCTATAGTGCTCACTTAAAAAATATACTTAGATGGCTTTTGCAGAGTTTGAAAGTGCTCCAGGTACTCCACTTAGCAGCTTAGAAGTGTTATCATCTCAGTGTGGCATATACTATATAGAAAGCAGCTGGGTTTTGAAAGAGATTCTCCTAATCTTTCGCACTCTCCCTTTCCAATCCATCTTTCCCGGGAACTCACAAATATTTCTTCACAACTGAGTCTCCTCCATCTGAGGCAGCCACATCTCCCACCTTTAAAAGAAATACACTTCTACATGTTCTATAGATTACAGTCCTTGCATAGTCTGTCCCAAGTTGTCTTCTAAATTGAAAATGCATTTTCTCAGGAGCCATTAAGTACGATAAATTGCTTGGTGTTCATATGTGTATCATGCTCAGTTAAGATGCCAGAGAATCTACAACCTGTGTGCTTAATCCTGTAAGGTTTTGGCTACAGTGTAAGTCACCTACAGCAGGCCTACAGTAACACAGAGATGATCTACAAGTATTTGATGAGCTCAAGAAAAAGTCTACAAATGCCATCCTAACATAGGTCAGACATTTTCCTTAAAATAACTGTTCATACGAGGAAAGCTGAGCTTCAGCATTGTAATGCTGCCATTGGTGACATGAACATTGCTGATATGAAGCCCGCCATCCTTCTAGACACCAGGTACAGCAAGTAGGTGAAATCTGGCTGCTGGTTTGAGCATTACTGAGTATGGTATTGAGCATTAGCTCTCATCAGAGGATGAGGTATGCTTGAATGTTTTTCATAAAAGGTAACAGGTTGCCCAAAGAGGTGGCGGAATCTCTGTCCTCGGAGATATTAAAAATACATCTGGGAAACCAACTCTAGGTCATCCTGTTTGAGCTGAGTGTTTGTATAAGGTGACTTCCACAGATCATTTCCTACTGCAACCATTCTGTGATTCTGGAATGACATGGCTCCTTTCCAGAGATATGAAGATAATAGACCCTGCTCCACGCTGACACTACTTCAGAGCATAAAGTGACAAATAACACACAGTGCAGATTTTGCCACACTTGAGAAGTGGCACTTAAGAAATCAACATGCTACTCCCTCATCAGTTCCCCTTAGCCATCAGTCAGTGTTGATCCTTGATGACTCAAGTTGCCTATCTGGCACTTTCCCATGGTGCCATTAACATAGGTGACCCTCTGCCAAAAATGGCTCAGTGCAGCACAAAGTCCCTTACAGCACACCAGCTCATCTTCCTCCTCCCCTGGCAGGATAGCAGAAGGAGCAAACAGATGCATAGGTTGATCTGTCCAATTAAAGATCTACCTTGCACCAAGGGACTCTAGGCTGGTAGCTCCAGGTTAATCTAAACTGCAATATTTGAATCTCACAAGGGAACCATAGCCAAACTAAGACTCTAATCTCTCATTTTTGGGGAAGTTTTAAAAATTGGTTTTAAAATACAGGCAAAATTGACAGGTGTGAGGAAAGGATTTGGGCAGAAACAGAATGGAGCCAGATCTTCCTAGATGTACAAACAAGGCGCAACCAAAACTCACTTCCACTCTGATGTTCTGTTTGCCAAAGAGCTAAAGGCCTGAAGAACATCCTCTGCATCATTCCCCAAATCATGGGCTACAACAGCATCAGTGCATCCTCAGCCCTGGTTTATCCACCTCATTTTACAGGATGAAGGCCTTTCCTTTTATTGGCTGCATTTATTTACTAAACAGAAGGAATCATTAGTCTGAGATTACAGAGAGTTCTTTCTATCGATATATTCTACAGCATTTGCTGTCTCTCTGACTAAGGCCCTTTCCCTGTTACATGATACAATTACATTGTTGTAGTTAAACCTCTGTAGTTACATTAGAAGTACTTCTTCCTCCCTGTGGTCACCTTTATTCCAGAATAAGGTTTTATGTTTCAACTACTTCCAACTACTACATGGGATAAATAAACAAACAAAGAAAAAAACATTCTTGTATCAGAGTAACAGTGCCCAGAAACAAGGCAAGTTCCACATCACTCCCTTAGTTTCTTTGCACACTACATTTCACCTGAACATGGTTCCCTTGAAGATGAGCCCCTTGCTGCTGTTGCATCACACTGTTTTCCCCAGCTGCTGAAGAAAAATCCCCACAGGAATTATGGCCATCCTGTGCACACTCAGTGGGGCCCTGTGCTTACTTTGGAGGGAATTTTTATCCCCTCAGCAACCCTCCTCATATCACAAAATGTCTTTCTTCAGAACCTGCCCTGTCTTAGTTACAGTAAAGAGCAAATACAAGTCAGTTCTCAAGATGGAGCCACTGTGGAATGGTTGAAGCTGATCTGCATCTGCCAAAGCTACTGAGATTTCAGTATGCCCTAAAGAAAGACACTCCAAGCAGCCTGCTCACTGTCTGCAGACAGGGAGCTAATGAGAAGCTCTGTCTGGACTGAAGTGACAGCAGCAGCAATGTACAACCCTTCAGAGGTGTTCATCTTGAGGACATTGAGTTAGGGTTCCTTGTTCTTTTATGGTAACAGGACAGCAATATAGAGCCAATTACATGGATACAACAGCTTACGGACCAAATCAACTGTATTTCCACACCATTGTGACTGTTCACACGAAGGAAGGATGTAGATGACTATCGGTGACATGCTACATGGACAGCTGAGAGTCAGCTTCGTCCAGCTGACTCCTAACTCATTTTATAAATTGCTTTCCAAAGGCACTGTCATCCTCCTCCTGCCACCACCACAGAAAGCACTGGGGTCACAGTCATTATAGGAAAGCAGAGGCAGCTGCAACCAAACCTGAGCTGAAATGATTGAGCCACAGCTTCCCCTCATAGTACCATGGGGAAGATGAAGGTCCAAAAGGTAGCTCAGATGCCTTGCCATAACCTGGGAGGGGCTGGGATAGTTGCAGAGGTGATGCGCTCAGCTCCCTGGAGGGAAGGTGTGCCTGGAATCACTCATCAAGAAGTTCCAAACCAATTAAGAAGAGACGCTCACAGGCTACGTGGTACTTTCCTTTTTTTTTTCCTCTCCTCAGAGGAAATTGCTGGGCCTTGGTATCAATGAACTCACAGCTCTTTTCCAGAATCACATGCAGGAGTTGATATTGGGAAAAAATACCCCCCCAGATTTCCCCTTAACCTTTATCACTGGTAAAAGCCCATCCCACAGTACTTGTCCACAGATGACTCCAAAATTATCTGATCTGAGTAAAACTTCTCAAGCAAAACTATTTTCCCAGTACAAAACATCCTTTCACTGAAAACAATCCTTTTCTCTAGCGTCATATTGTATTTGTTAACATTTAGCAAAGGGAACTCTCAAAGCAATTTTTTTCTGCAGGAATTTTTAAATTTCATTCCAAACAAAATTTCTTGTACAGCAGATGCCCTGCTTTTTCTTTTTCTTTTTTTTAGACAGGAAAGACATCCAAAAATCTCAACTTTCTAATAGTTATCAAAAGTATCAGTTACTAGTTTGAGCTTGTTATAGGAAAAACACAACACTGTGACTATGTTTGGTTTATGTTACAAGTTAATATGCTATTAAAATGTTTAGGTCTTATTATGCACTTTAAAAATGTTAGTGCTTAATGTGCTCTGATGAGGGCTTAACAAGCCCTTTAAAAAGTTACAATGTTAAACCACCAAATCATATTGTCTCTAAAGAATAAGAGGCTTAAAAAAATCTTCTGTTCTTCACAACCTAACCCTTACATTAATAAAAACAAAATCCAGTCATAATGAGTTTATATCATATATCAGAATGTTTTGACATCCTTAATGACTGGGAGTTAAAAAGTTGGCTTAACTCTGTGTGCTAGTGTGTGCTTGTTTGAGTGTAGGAGTTAAGGTTAGTGGTTTTCTGAAAGCCTTAAATAACAGAGATAATGGAGATGAACATTGTGCGTTTTTGCCATAACTGGTGTCTGGAATCCTATTGCCTAATTTAAAGGGCCAGTTATGTGACTGTGAATAATTGAGAAAATATCCATTTAGCCTCATAGCTGTTATGCAGTGGGCAGAACACTGAGGTAGTGACACTGCCAGTGAAATCTGATAAATTCTGGTCAGTACCTGCTGTCAAGCACTAAGGTGCAGATTTTCAAAACAGGTAGGAAAGCGTATCCACAATGTCATGTGGGGAATGACAGCACAGAGTAATGAACCTCAGCCAGACTCTGCTACCTCACTCAAACCAAGGAGTATTACATGCCAGTGGCAGTCTTGCAATGGCACTAGTGTCCATGAATTTCCAGTATTAAATCTCTTAGAGTCACACTCTTGTAATAATTGGGTTTTGTTACTATTCCTCACTTGGAAAAAAGCTCCACTGCAAAGACATCTATCACAAACTCCAACATAACATGACAAACAGTTAACAGAGTAACAATGTTGGCTTCATGAAACAGATGCACGGGATAAAGTAATTACAAAGAACATTCTAATTGGGGGAGGAATTGTTCTGATTGGTACAACAGAGGCTACCTGCTATAGGGGTCAGTGTATGTCCCCTATCCACAGCTCTGCACAAAACTTCATGATAGTAAACACAATAGGTTTGTTTCTTTGTTCTGCTCTTCTAATTTAGATGTTTGTTACTCTCTGGAATTTAAATGATGACTCAGGAAAAATGTATTTACTTCAATTTATGTCTGTCGTTCTTGAAAACTAGAAATTTGGGAGACATTTAGTCGCAGCAAAACAAAGCTACATGATTTATCAAACTAAATGCAGAGTGTGAACAGGGAATTCTAAAGTAATAGTCATGGAAAGTAGTTCTCAAAGTTGAGATACACTTGCACAACCTATTCATAAATAATTCCAAATAAATAATTGAGAAAAATGCTCAATCTTCGTGGATAATTAACAGGAAAAGTGGCCTCATTAGCTCATTAAACTTCTTGCTGCAATTAATGCCACTAAGTTTTAAAGGGATATTTTTCACTGATACATTTTTCAAGAAGACTATTAAAGTATTACTATTTTCCAGTGACATGGGAAGCATTTTTGAGCAGACTAATGTCATAGCTCAGACCATTTCAAGATGTCAAGAGCACTGATGGCTCCCCATATCATTTTCCTGCCACAGATAGCTTAAGGTTATGTTAGCAACTTAACTTACACACACTTCAGTGTTAATATACCACCCCGCTATATTCAAACCCACAGTGTTTACTTAATCTTCATGAAACTGGATCAAAATTTCTTGCTGGATAATATGACATGGAGTATTTCTCTTGTCTTTGGTTTTACTTGTTTACTAACATTAGTCTATTGTGAAACAAATGTGAAAAATGTTCAAAGGCTCAAAAAGTTCTTTTTCTCTTGAACTTTCATGTTCTGTTCATTTTAAGTACATAGTAAATTGATTTTTTTTATTTCTCATATTAATTTTCTCATTTTTCTTTGTATTAAAGTAACTAACACAGAAAAATGATTCCATCTGTTCTGCACTCAGTTGTTCATGCCTTCAGAGATGCTGGACTCTTTGCAGAGAGCAAACAGTGCTTCAGATCTACTCTTCCCAGTCCAAATTTTCTCCAATCTCAAGCATCCGAAATTACAAGGTTAGATTAAAACTAATTATTATTAATCAAATTCCTCAAGTAAACCAGACACAAAAAAGCCCAGTGCTTTAACTTTCTTTCAATTTTATTTCTAGGGTCTAAACTTTTCTATTATACACATGGCAGGTTTTCAAAGTCTTCTGTTTAACAATAAGAGCTTAAAACTTTTGTGTGTGAGAGAGAAGACACAGAGAGGGGAAAAAAAGAGGGAGAGACCAATAGGGGAAAGAGAGAGAGGAAGAGTTTCCAACAGCCAGTTATGGGTTGCTGACTCAGCAGGTATTCCTTGCCTGGGTGGGGACTGGGGTACCAAGATCAGAGATGGGTGCCTGGGCCAGCACCTGGCAGAGTGTCCCAACATACGCAGGCAGCATAGTCTGCCTCATGCTTTCCCACTTTTGGGGGACATGTGGCTGTGGGATGCCTGGAAAAAACAACTCCCCAGGGCAGCCCCTAGGCAGATGTTCTGCACAACTGCCTGCACATTTTCCTTCTATGGGCCCATAAAACACGCCAGCCCATCCATCTCTCTTCTTTCTTTTGTGCTCCTCTGTAACTCATTTCAACAAATAGGAATTTGCTTTGTCCGGTGTCAGCCCAGAATGGGTGCTGCAGTGACAGCTGAGCAAGGCAGCAGCTTTACAGGAAGGACTTTGTGAAGGGTAGGACTGTTTTAGAGGGACTCTGCAAGCTGCTTTCCCATTTCTTTCACTTGAAGTGGGCTAGTGTAAGCAAAATGTTTCATGCATATTTCACCGTGTTCCTGGGACAGTAACCAAGGCTGGCAGCAAGCAACAAGCACTGGAGCTTGCAAACACAGGCATTGCCATGCTGCAGAGCGTTACTGCCATGCATTCCCGCACTACAACAGGGAGCAGCATTTACTACAATGAAGAAACTATCAAATTCAGATCCTGTTAATATTCCTTAATAGGCGAAAGGCAGAAGAATGGGGAAAGAGAGCAAACAATACGCAACAGAGTTTAAATTATAGTAAAGTACATTAACAATAAATACTCCCCTGTCAAAAATATGTCATGTAATTATATTTACTGCACTGAACAGAGGTAACCAATGTTTTGAGAGGGTGGTTTTGCACTCCCAAGACGATTCTCCTTCGGGGATAGCATATGTGAATAATCAGGCAGACACGGGATATCAGCTGTGAAAAAAACCTCCTCCAGCACAATTGTGATGGCTAGAAAGTTAGCTCCCTCTCCTGGATTACACCAGCAAGTTAATGTACATTGCACTGATCTAAACCAGGGCTCGCACATTCTTCAGCGTTTTTCTTCTTTTTCTCCATAGTCCTAGAACCCCAATCAAGGGAAATCTATGGTTCCTGAAGAACTAGGGTGTGAAGAGATACAGCATATCACCTAAGCAATGACAACAATCTCACTGACAAATTTACCACAACTGTTAAATTGCCATACAACCACAGGATGCAGAATACATATTTGCAGAGCTCAAGCAGTGTGACCTGCTGTCACAAAGTGTCAGGATCTATAAAAATGTCATTGCAAACCAGACTTCTCTCATGGCTTTGACACTGTCCCTCAGCCTTTCTGCAAGCAAAAGGACCATTGCTGTGAGTAGTAATTTAGCCTGGACAGAGTGCATATAAGGACAGCAGGAATTACAGAATTTGAGAACTAAGGCTAAAATGGACAGAAAGAAGAGATCATAGGAAGAAATTTTACTAGGGTTTCAAGTGTTTTTACTAAGTTGAAAAATTGCACAGTTGTCACAGTTTCCAGATCACATGGGAACACAAAGCACTTCTATTTAGAGAATTCGAGCTTTAGTTTGCAGACCACAGAAGCTCAAAAAGCTGAGATGCAGCTAGGAAAATAATGAAAATGTAGATGTTCATAGCTCACCATTTGGGATTTGACAAAAATCAATGGCAACGTACCTAAGAAGTTCCCTTTGCTTTAAATGTAGGGATTACAGTAGCTACATGAAATGGCATATATGAAAGTTTAAAGTTGTTTTCTTGTCTAACTGTAGACTTTATTAATCTCTAAACGCAGTCCTTTAAGATTATATAGGATCTTTCATCTGAGAAACTGAAATTTCTTCACACTTTGAACAGCACCCTTCAGAGATAAACAAGCACTCCTTATAAATGAGAGAATAAGGCAAAAACAAAAAGCAAAATGAAATGCACAAAGGACAAGTGATTTGTACAAACAGGAAACCATTAGGATTAAAGCCCAGACTTTTCAACTCCTGTATCTCTGCTTTCACTACAAATGAGAGCCATTCTACAATAGAGACATTTTTAAAAAAATTAAAAACAGTGACAAGAAAGAGATGTATTTATGGACAATTCAACCTCTAAGTTGCAATCACCTCCGCAAGAAATTCACTCATTCCACTGAGAACTCAAGTGCCTTCCAGCTCAGACACTCCAATTAGGTAGTAAGAGCTTTCTAAGAGCAGTATTGCCAAAGACTTTTAGAGCAAGCACGGGAATCCATGCCATAATAGGAGAGATTATCCACTACTGTATCTCACTAGCTGTGTAAGAAAAACAATCTCGTTATCCAAATTCAAAAGCTTTGGACTTTAAATTACTATTATAAGTAGATATTCATAGATACACACAGAGTTGTCTCCAGGGGTGTTGGTGCTGTATAAACGTTGAGCGAGCTAAGGTTACTCTAGTTCAATTGCTCAGGTCCTTAAAAAATTGTGAACATCTCTGCTGAGCTTGGATACTCCCAATCATCTCTCTCAGAAAGCCACTATTCAGTCACAGACTTTGGGGTCAGTTTGAATGAATTCCATTCTAAATGGGTATGAGAGTCCCTCATTGACAGGTAGCCTTTCACAACATGGGTGAGGTGCAAAGAGAATGAGTACTGTCATGGACGATGTCTGCATTGCTCTGCTCTCTAGATCTATCAGTCTGCAAGACCTTCATATGAGTCAAGACATATCCAAACAGTTTTAATAAAAGGAAATTAAAATCCTATTGTAAACTGGAGTATCTGCCCATAGACTTACACTGACAAAATTGTTTCCCCCTATCTAGCTGTAAAAAATCCAAAGACAAACTGACAAAACTTTTTCTATAATAAGCACACAACATAGCATTCCACTGACTATAAAATAAATGACATATTTCAGATACTATTTTCATGATAATGTGTTGAAAGACTCTCATAAAACAAAATATTCTACCATAATGCTACACAAATTAGTACTTAGATTAGGGCTCTTTGGCTAACACTAGCATTAGATGAAACAGATTATACAAATATACTCTTTTTAAAATAGCAAAACATCACACATAGAACAATCATCTCACCCAGGAAAAAATGCAGATTTTTCTACCTCCTGAGAAGATCAACAACTGTTGACTTTTCACTCCTGGATTCTGGATGAAGCTTGGCTGCAGTGAGAGACGAACTGAGTCACTAAAACACTTCCCACCTTTCAACTCAAATTGCACAGGACTTATTAGCTTTGATAAACACTGGAGAGGAAAAGGGACAGTAAGGGCTAGCAGCAGCCCTCACCATTGTGTAGGAATTCAGTTAAGGAAGAATAATGCCTGGATAATGAAGCAACAGATGCAGAAAAGACATACATATACTGGAAACCTTCAAAGGGTCCTGCAAATAGCCTTTTGCATTAAAAAATATTATCATCAGTGACATGTATCTATAGCCCCAGAGAGACACATATTTTGAGGCAAAAAGGAGGACTTTCCTCCTTTTAGGAGGAAGAAGAGGTTTTTCTAAGCTGTGTTTTTCTGGCTTTCTGCACAAGCAGTATCTGTAAAGGAATCTCAGGAATAGTAGGGCATGGAGCACAGAACCTCCCCCAGGACTCAAGCTAATGACATCATTTCTATGTCAGGATGAATCCAAGTTGCCAGAAATTATATTGGCTCCATCAACTTCTACAGAACTCCCGGAGAATTACATATTCCCAAATCTTCATCTTGTGACAGCTGTACCTTAAATTAGGCCCTTTTTACATCACAATACTGTAGAATCTGGCATCATTTAAACATAGATAGTTTGTTCTGAGCATACAGTAGTAACTAATAATACAATTAGCCTTTTATTTTGAGTATTGGGTATAAGTATTTACTAGCCTGTATAGTGTTCCAGGGTTGTAACATTACACATCTTGGAGATTTACTGTAATTCCTATTGATACAATAAAAAAAAAAAATCTGAATGAAATGCTGCAAGTTAGTGAAGACTTGTATTCTCTACTGCATCATCTGATTCATGTTTATCCTCAACATTAATATTAGCTGTGACAGCTATATTAAGAAAAGCCTACAGAAAGTAGCAGCCTTACAAACTTTCAAGTTCCTGCAGTGTCTGTTGAACTCTTTTTAGTCAAAGTGTAACTTAAAATAAATGCAAGCTGTTTATTTTCTTTTTCACTCATGAAATGTGTATTTTTATGCTTGGATTTTGCAATTATTTGGAAAAAAAAAAAAAAGGAAAGGAAGTCATGTCCATTATATCAAGTGTTTCTCATAAACTCCCCCGATAGGTTTGTTGCCAATATTTTTGTTGCTAGTCCCCATGGAAACCAATACAATGGCTTTCAAAAGTCTTTCTTAGAAAGGACTATTCCAGTCCCATCTTTCAGTCTCTGTAGATTTTTCAGTAATTCTTGAGATGTTCTGGTGTTCAATTATGCTATCCAAAAAGGTGGCAAAGTTGATAACAGTGCTATGTTAAAATAATTCTTTTAAAATACAATATGCACACTAGAAAGGACTTCTCCAAAAATGACCAAAAATTATTAGTTAATTTAAATAACTTAAATAGAATATTTTACTTAGAGTAACAATAAAATTACTTACAATTTAAATATTTAAAACCAATCAATCACTTTGGTATTCTTAACTTTTCTGTTGTTTAATATCTGAGCCCTCCTACTCCCTTTTTATTCTACATCTCTGCAGTCATGGTATAATGGTAAAAGAAAACAGAAAGGAAGAGATGAAAAAGTTCGTGTTTTAAAAGTGATTTTCACATGAAGAAGTATTAATTTTTAATCCTTTCCAACTAATTCACAACTATCTTGTTTTAAAAAACAGCAGAGACATACATATGCAAAAAAAGATCTTAATGGATAGGTCACTATTTCTTCTAATTAACATCCATGCAGATAACTAGCACATGCATGTGGAGCTATCTAAAAGCTAACAGCTACAGAAACAGAGTAGTAAGGTATAAAACCTGATTTTTTCAGAATAATGAGAAGCAGATGAACAAATGCTTAAGACCTTTTTCTAATTTACTTGATAACTTGAATACACACAGAAAAACTCTCAAAAATTATGTCTTTTAAGAACTTTCGTTTCTAGCAAGAATTTAAAAGTTGAAGTAACTGTTTTTTAACAAATTACTACTGCCATGATCCATTTGTGAAAACAGTGAATCATTCAATGAATAATGAATCACTTTTTAGTGAAAAATGGTGAATCATTAAGCTAAAGCTAGAATATTAGTGACAGCCAGTAATCACTTTGAAGCTTTATGCATTTGGTTTGTTTGGATGGAAGCCTGGTTCTTAGGTTCCACTAATGTTGCCCTGAGCACTGTGGTGGGAGCCCATCCTGCTACTTTTCCCATGTTCTCACTGTGCTGAGAGAAAGTTACATACAGCTCTCCTAATGCAAAAGCAGATAAGAGACAAAAAGGACTCATCTAGAGACAGTATCAAGGTCTGTAGCCATTCTCACATCACAAAATGGTTATGGAAAAGTCAAAAAACTACCCAGTAAATCAGGTAACTGAACTCTGCCATCAGTCCTAGACTCTGATTAGGAGACCCATGCAAAATAGGCATTATTATGAGGTTATGTTCTGTCAACTATTGAAAAGTGGTTTAACTCCTACTTAAATGAGTGTGCAAAACGTGGGACATGATCAAGAGAGTGTCTATATGAGAAGAGAGTCTCTTAATTGGAAGAAATCCAAGAGGTACTTTGTCCTCCTTGGAGACAAACACTATTGCTGAAGTAACTCAGTTGCTCCTCAGGACTACATGTCAGACTTTTGCCATTCCTGCTAAACAGGATATACAGTATGTGTTTCTGTTGTGTTGTTTCTCAGTACCGCACCAGCTGTAACAGGAGCTGAGCAAGAGCTTCATTCAAACTAAGAGCCCTGTACAATGAACAGGATTTTTACTGTAGATTGCAATGAAGGCAAATCACAATGTATGTGATTGTGTTTCCTTCCAAGCCATATATATTTCATCTTAAGTGGTCAATTAATGTCACTGAAAAGCTTATGTATCATCTTGGTTCCTTTATATGGGTCAGATGTATTTGAAATTTTTTTCTCATTTTTTTCAGTATTATGAAACCGGACAGCGAAAATGTCTGAAGTTCCTCCTTTATGGAGCGTGTATCAGAAAGTGCCGCTTTCGTTACATCTTGAACTTTCTTTTTGTGACTTGTCTCCTCAGGTTAAAAGGGCAATGGTTGGCCGGGATTTGCTTTTATGAAGGACTCAAGAGCTAACTTTTAAAGGCCACAACATCCCTCTGTTTGTTCACAGTGGCAGTGTTCAGTTTACCTAGCTAATAGGTTATTTCAGTTAAACATTCACATCCTTCACAGGGTGAATTTCTCAACTATGAATGGTATCCTTGCTATTGTTGATACACCCTTTCAGAATCTGTGGTGCATCAGTAAATGTGGTTTTTCTGCCCAAGCATCCTTGAATAACACCAGGGTATTTGTGTAAAGAATATGGCAGGAAGGGAAGCTAAAAACTGAAACCTAAGATGAAATTTGAAGAGATAATTATAGTTAAAGAATTTTTGTTTGATTACTGGGCTTTACATCTGGGAGTGTCCTATTGCACTCTCATATTAATATAATCTTGGCAATCTGAGAACGACTGGGCAAAAGAAAAAACCCTATCATTCTGCACAGATGTGAATCAGCAGAATTGTGTTTTCTCAACTGGGAAGTGGTTTAAACTTCCTCTTTCATCTTCTATTGTTTTTAGAAAATTGTCTTGTGATTGTTCTTCAGCTACACAAACTAAGCCACTCCCTGGATAGGCCTGCAATATGCTTTGCTTTCATTAACAATTTGAAACACAAACCAAGGGACCTAGCAGTAGGATTAGATATGTACCAGGAGATATGACACCATCTCCCTGGCACAAAGAGGGGTTTTCCATTTCAAGCAATGCTGAACTTTGATTAAACACAGATAGCCAGGACATAATCTCTTGGCTTAAAAAGAGAGACGCTTGTCCTCCATTCTTTCCTTGGCAGCACATACTCAGTACAAGATGGGACCAAGACATCCTCTGCTTCTTCCCTTGCAAATCCCATGACAGTGAACAGATCATATCTGCAAGTTAGAAGTCTCTATACAGATTCGGGGCCTCAGTGTGCCTCATAGCTGCAGGACTTCAAAATCTGGGTGTAACAAAGACAGTCTTACAAAGAGCTCCCCTTACCATGACGCATCTTTTGTTTGATTGCAACTCCTGCTCTGAAATATTACACACATCAGTTGACTGTCTTCCTATTGTAGCAAGGCCTACAATGTATCTATCAAAAAGCCCACCACCCCCACCTTCTTTCACTGACAAGCAGAACTAACATAGAGAAGGGAGAAAAAAAAAGATAGAGGATGATGACTCTTCTATGGTCCGTGGTGAGCGCTGGCTTACAGAAACACTCTGTCTGAAATCTATTTGCCTTCAGCACAATCAAATACATTCACTTTCACTTGCCTGTAATCAATTCCTCCATTTTCACTTTCCTTCAGCAGCAGAATTAAAATGGTGAAAAAAAAAAAATCAAATAAGAGAGAGATGAGCATCTAGCTAGGATCTTTCATACAAGGAAAGGCTGCGGGAACTGGGGCTGTTTACTCTAGAGAAGAAGAGATTGAGGGATGATCTTATTAACATTTACAAATATCTAAAGGGTGGGTGTCAGGAAGTTGGGAACATCCGTTTTTTCTGTTGTAGCTAGCAACAGGACAAGGGGTAATGGGATGAAGCTGGAACACAAAAAGTTCCACTTAAATATAAGAAAAAAATGTTTCACTGTGAGGTGAGGGAGCCCTGGCACAGGCTGCACAGAGGGGTTGTGGAGGCTCCTTCCTTGGAGGTCTTCAAGACCCACCTGGACATGTTCCTGTGAGACCTGATCTAGGTGAACCTGCTTCTGCAGGGGGGTTGGACTAGATGATCTCTAAAGGTCCCTTCCAACACCTACCATTCTATGATACTATGATTCTATCTGTATCTTCATATGCTTTGTTAAGTCTGTCCATGCAGCAAACTCTTAACGGCCATCAGATTGTATCAGGATACCAGAAACATCCCAGGAGTAATTCCATGAGTGCTAACCAGAATAAGCTCATTAACGCTACACTTGTTTCATTTGGGGTCACTAATTTGTGAAAAAGAACCTGTGTTTGCCTGCATTCTCTCTTTTCTCAGCATCTGCTTCTGGCCATTGACAGAGGCAGGGCACAGGGATGAGAGAGAGAGCTTAAAGGATAGCAGCAGCCACTAAAAATCACACAAGTTATTACTGTGGTTGTTGTTCCTGTTGAATTAAAAAATATTAACATAATAAATTTGATCAGAGATATTTGTGATTTTAAGCAAGAAAAGAAGCTGAAATTTTAAACAAGAATAGGTTCCCTTAGTAAATTACCAACTAAAAGTGATTTCAAGGCTATTAACAGAGTAGCCAGCTGCATAGCATTCACATTTCATTGTAGAAACAAGTAGATAAACAATCTCCTTCCCTTGTTTGTAGTAATCATAGACTGATAGATAATTTCATGTCATTATTTTAGTTGTGCAAAACTAAAACTAGCTCATTCTGTGTGTTCTGTTCTTGTATTTACAATCTGTCCTGGTTTTTACCTGTTTAAGACACATCTATGATTTACGCATGGTGTATGTGAAAAGAGAACACACTTATTTTTGCCAGAACAAAAGTGCATCCCAAATCTGCTTCCCCAAAAACTGTGCTCATTTATATATGTTTTAAGATTCCAGTCCACTCAATGCCATATAGAAGTGAAGCTGTGTAAAATGTTTTAAATCTAATAGTATTCTGCTAGACAATAAAACTTAAGCTTTCAGATCTCTAAGACTCAGAAAGCCTAGATGCAATGTCAAGGGAATAAAAAGAAATCTGTTATTCAGTAAAATTCTCGCCTCGAGTTCATTATCTCCTTCAAAATGAATTGGTGGTTAGGGTACCTAGAAAGCTAAAAAAGTCAAATTCCTAATGCTATTAATTCATGTTCGTATTCTGATAGCACTTACTATGAAACTCTATCGATTTGGGCTCTGTTCAAATACAAAAGAAAAAACAATCCTAGCCTCCAGGAGTTAATGAAATGGATAAAATAACTGTAGCAGATCTGAGCTCTGCTTGTTCACCTTTAACTAGATGTTAAAGGTGCTTTAGATAGGAAGGTATCACTGCAAGATCAGCTTATACATCAATAGCAAGATATTTATTCTTTTTCCTTGGTACAGCTTGGTATTGATCCCTTACTGCTGGCACAGATTAAAGAACATTTTCAAAAAGATCATTTACTTTTTTTTTCCAAAATCACATAGTAACTGTAAGCTTAAAATAGATATGTTTTACTCTTGATCTCCAAAGCCCAAATCTAGAACTGATTGTAAAACAACATTTTAAAGATAATTCAGAAAATAATTGGAAAGCCTCAGTCTTTGCATTGCCATCTGGTGCTATCTCATTGCTCATGACTGCAGCACCTGAACACACTGCAGAGCTGCATGTTCCTCAATGTGTGTAGGGAATGAACAGAGAGAAAACATATTTTTTTAATGTATCTTTTAAGTCTACTTTATATGCATCCTTCATTCACTGTGCTGTCACAAGATGTTCTGCATACACCAGCATGACCTTAGATGACCCAGAGGCTGCAACAGCTCAGCACCAGAGCAAGCTCAGACTACACTGTTAGCCGTTTCCTTGCTGAAGTGAACCTAAGAATTAGTTACGTCGGGGGATTGCACTAATATTTGTTACTTTGCCAGCTTGAGGATAACTTTTCACCATAAAACACCTGAAGCAGAGATAGGTCTGGGCAACCTGAACACCCAGTGTTGAAAGGGAAGGTGATCTTATGGTACCATTGTTTGTTCTTATTAATATACTGAAATTGTTTTGAGAGTATTGCCCTTAACTACTCTGGAGAAGACAATGGAAGGAATTAAATGTTAAGCTGCATCTTCCCTGCACAATCAATGTCTAAGTTCAACACCACAGATCCACTGTGGATGCTAGTATTACACTGTCATCACAGAGCCAGGCAGATATCATGTCAGCTAAATGCGAAACAGTGCCATCATGAAAGAAAATGTTCTTCCCAGGTGAATTTAACTGCTATGTAGATGCCACAGAAGGTTTCATGTCACTAAAGGCATTCATTCAGAGATATCTCAGGTATTAGGGCTCAACCCTGAAGAGCTGTGTGTCCTAGTTGAAATCAGAAAAGATCAGTCACACTGGAAAGGAGTAGACCAGGCAAGTCAATAGAGCACACAAGTGGGGAAGAAAGTAGCCAGGAAAAGGGATTATAAAGAGGAAGAAGAAAAAACGGAGAGATTTGCTAAAGAAACAAGAATGCCACAAAGGAGCAAGGTCAGCAGCAGAGTGGAGGAAGGTGAATTTACTGGGAAATGCTGCTTTAGTCATCCCGAAACTGTTAAGTTGTTAACTGGTTTCATCTGGAGAGAATTAGCAGGGGGAGAGGGGTAGCAGATTCACAAAAGTGACTGAGGAAGTGGTAGTGTCAACCCCCTATCAACAAAAGCTTGGCTGTCAGCACACTTATGCTGTGTGGGATCAGTTGCATTTTCTGGCTGAACCAACATTTCTGGAAGTGCCTTGCCCTAGGGCATCCAGAGGTGCGTACAGAGCAAGGAGGGAGGAAGGGAGCAGTCTCTCATATGTTAATGCTATCTCACTCTGTATGAAATACTTTTATTCAGCATGTGTGAAGGATGAGGGAGCAAGGACAAAATTACTCCATTATCTGGTTGTTGATAAGATGGATGAAAAGGTTGAAGTTGCCATGGAGTGAGTATTTAAGAACTTCTGCAGAGTGGAACAGCAATCAAAGGACAGACTGAGAACAATCAAGAAATCCCATACTACATCCCACCATGGGCAGCTGCATGCTCTCTTAGAAGATATTGCTTCCAATAATCTCAGGCAGAATGCAAATGAAACATCTGCAATTCAGAGCAACTTCTTTAAATGCTGGGCAATTGCATAAAAAATGCTTACAAATAAACTCTTTTTTTAAATGTTTGAAACAAAAGGAGAATCGCACCTGACAAATTGCATCAATTCATGTGGCTTTTGATTTGATAAAGAAAATATGTGATTTAAAGGTTTGCAGATTATTTTTTTTTAAATATTATTATTGTTGTTGTTTAGCCTGGTGACCAAGCCAAAACTATATTTCTTGCACAGATCCAAAAAGTAGATAACAGAAACAGTGGTCTTTTGGCTCTGAGACACTGAAAGTTTCAGGAGAATTTGGGCATCAGCAGGGAGGAAGCTGCAAAGAGCAGTCAAAATCAAAGACAAGAAAGCTGAAAAAGGAAAAATAAAATATAAAGAGGAAGAGCTAACCCCACCTTATTCTTTCTGGCACACAAACCTCCAGAGTACATGACACATGATTTCATCCAATGTCTTACAGGAGTAGGAGGACTTCAACTGATTTCTACCACACCTTCTTATCTACCATCTTCCACCTACGTTTAAGTTTCAGAATTGCCAGAATTTTCTCTCTTGGCAACATTCTCTTGTCCTCCCTCATTTCACTTTGTATGTTCTGGGTTTACCAGAGTTTGCTTTGATCCTGAACCAGATCTGAACGTATCTGCATAAGCCCTGTTCAAGTTGTGAGCACACCCTTCAGTTAAGCAGGTTCTTCAGCACCACTCAGTTATTCCCTCACAACTGTGTATTTAAAATATGCAGTTCTCTTTTACAAAATAAGCCAAAACTAGCTACACAGATACAAGCATGATTTCATTTACTCATCTCATTCCTCACCCGTATGTAAGTTCAAACTCATCCAGTCTAAGTAATTGTAATAGTAGAACTATTCAGAGACTCGACAGTGAAATATCACTTGGAAAACACTTTAGTTGGTTAATTTCAGAATCTTCTTTACATTTTTCAGCCCACTTTTTGAGTTCCTAAGGATGATAAGAGCAGCACACCTAATATGTCTAACACTTCAACCCTGAGACACACTGACTTACAGGAGTTCTTTTGATTTTTTTTTTTTTAATATATGTTAGTTTCCCTACAAAGTACACAAAGGTTACATTGAGTGACTCGTGACCCTCAGTAGGAAATTACAGTTCTCTATCTAATATTCAAGAACACTTCAATTAAGGGACAGAGGAACATGTGAGGACACAACCCTGTTCAGTCTTATTCACATGAGCAGCCTGGGTAGATCAAGATTGGCTGCATGAGAGTGTGGGGTTTTAAGTCTTTAACACAAAAGAGCTTTTTTGTGCAAAATAAACTTTATAATGCCTTCAGGATTTCAAGTCATTTGTGTTACAGAATACAGCAAATACAAAGTCTATATCTCATGCATTGCATCAAACCATCTCTTCCTGCTTTACACCACCAGTAGAAAATTGGGATTTTTCTACTTATTTATCCTAAATATGTTTTAATGTCCCACCTTGAAATATATCACAGAGTTGTCTAACAGCACATTATTAGCAGGATAATACAACCACATAGCTGAGGAATGGTTTGAGTCCTTTGGAATATATTATATTCATGTTACTTCTGTGGTGACTCACGGGAAGTACAAACTTATTAAACACCAGATTTGCATTGAGTCTTCATAGTAGCTTAAATAAGTTAAAAGTCATTGTGATTCATTAAATCATTTTTAATGCATGTCAATAGGATTGCCTATCCTGTGATAACTGCAGTTATGGTTATGCATCTCATAATTAACCCATATCTTTAAAGAAAGATAGACCTGTCAGACATCCCATAAGAGGGATTCCTGTGGTACACAGCATTATGCACAATTACTACACATTAACACAATCTTAATTATTAATCTTTTGTATTTGCATAATACTTTTCATCCAGAGCAGTTTGAAAGCTTTATACAAAGAATACTAAAGAAATCCTGAAAACTCTAGAGTCCTGGGTCAAGAACTCACTTTCCCAGGAGTCAGTAGGTGGGGACAAAAGCTCTTGGCCGTTTGCAGCAAGGCAAACCTGCCATTCAGGGAAAGTACAACAGGACTTTTGATATTCCCAGAAACCAGAGAGGACCTCTACTTTAACATTGAGCTAGCTGAAACTTTTGCATTTGTCTCACTTGGAAGAATGTGATCTTGAGATATCTTACAAGTACTTTAACACAGAATGCCAGACTTCTCATTTCATGCTTCACTTCTGTTTAAGAACACAAACTTCTGAATCAACTAAATGAGTTGTACAACTTTTGTAGTCTTTGCCTTGTCACTTCCATCTTCTGCCATGTTCTGCCATATTCTGCTCATTCAAATCCTTCCTCACAAAGACTTTAGCAACGCAAGTCAAATAGGAAGATAATTTTTAAAACAATAGCTGAAATACATATGGCTCATTATCTAAGTGCACTGTTATGGGCCAAGTAGTGTGTCATCTTCTAATATATGTATTGTTAGGCTTACACCACAGATAAAATAGATTTATCTTTTGGAATTCTGAAAACACCAGTCATTACTCAATTGAATCAAAGTAAACTTAAAGTGTTCAACTTAATAGGAACTCTCCCAGTCACTTACAAAACTCAGCGTTCAGCCTCTCCATTGTCATAACTTCTTCAAAATACCACAGTAAGTACCACAAGAATAGAACAGTCTATTTTTAACATAGATATGTATCGTAATCAGAAGACAGGTCCTGCTGAAGGAGATGCTGCGGTGTGTTACATCGTATCTGTACACCGATGTACCACTGATTCAGAGATGTTACACACTGATGACACTCACCTCCTTTCAACAGAAATGCTCCTGCCCAGAACAACTCCCACTTTCACACCATAGCCATGACATTATTGTATAACCAGACAATAGCATAAATAAATAAATATTGCCAGTGCTGTCTCCTTGCTCCTGTTTACATTTTAATGAACTCTTCTAGCAATAACTTCCAGTTTCCTCCATTTCCAGAAAGCCAGCACTCCATAAATATCGAGTTGTACTATTATCTGCTGATGTACCAGTTTTCTATAAACAGAGAAAATCCAAACTTATCACTGGGCCTAGCTGTTGAAAAAGGTTAGTATAACCAAATAACAAAACAGGAATGTTGTTTACTTGTTAATGTTCTACTAATGAGAAAAAGCTGTTACAGCTTTGATTAATCTAGACCATACTGGACAATTCTGGCATAACTTTCCTTGAAGAGTGACTATTGATTTCCTTTTCATTCTACACTTTGATACAACATATCTGGAACCTAGCCCAGATTTCATAACTGCTACTATCTCCACATTAACAGTCTGTGCAAGATTAGAAATAGCTTTTGAAGATATATGCAAGGGTGAGGCAATCCAAGAATTTTCTCTATTTCCACAGGTTGAGCTTTTACATCTGTCTGTGTAACAGCTTTTAAGGAATTAAAGGTGTTTGTAGGCATGATCAAATTCATCAGTTGCAACTAATTAATAATGCCATTGTTTAATCTTTAGTACCGCATTGTTTTTTCTCTTCTCTGTCTGTATTTATAACACCTGGTGTAGACACAGTAATTACCAGATACTATGGGATAGTGACTGCTTTATCAGCATTAGCTTGGGAGAGCCACACAGTCTTATAAATGGTGAAGAGTGAGTAATATCAATGGTCTCAAGCAGATGCCAGTAAAAATCTTTGTACTACTTCCCTCCATCTTTACCTGTAAAGAAAATATTTTAAAACATTCAGTAGAGTTTACTGTATTAATTGCCTGGCACACATGAGACAACATCGTTATAATGTATTCTGGTCATTTCTAGGAACATGAAGCATAGTAAATGACAGAGTACTCATGCCTCAGATATGTCTTCTTTGAGACTTGGTATATTCTATTTTTTACTTCCTCAAGTCACAAAATAGCTACTCCAAAAACCTTGTGTCTGGAAATCATAAAAGGCCCAGACACACTGCACTAGGTCAATAAAGAAAGAACTGCAATCAGGTAGGAGTTTGCCATTTTGCAGCAGAATAGAACCCAGCCCAGGGAATGACTATGATGAAATGACACAATGCCAAAATTAAAACTGTACTTCCAGAATTGATCAGAAAAGGTCCTTCCAGCTCTTAGGAAAACATCAGTGCCGTGTAAAAAAGTCAGTGCCCCTCTTGTTCAATAGGTCATTTGAAACTGGGATATGTGCGTAGAGGTCACATGGATGAAAAAGGCAAAGAGAAAGCCTCATAGAAAGGAAATCAAAATAGCTGACTTAGTTGGCTTAGCAATCAAGCTTGAAAGATAGAAACAAGTTTTTGTGACAGTGCTATAAAAGTCTTTACCAAAAGATAAGATTGTTTAATACTACTGGCACTAATAGATTTTTGCTTTTGTTATGTTTTCATTTTGATTTCTTTAAAATAAGTGTATTTCAAATAATACAAATTAATAATACTTCATTAAGCTTTCCTCTTTTCAGCTATAACTACACTAGTTTGTATTACAGTTATTTAGCACAAATTCTTTTCAAGGTAAATTCATAATGTAACTTCAAAATGCAACCCATACTGAATATATAATTTAACCACTATTAATTTTATTGTATATCTATAATGGAATATGTTTGGAATTCAGGGACAATCATCTGTTTCCTGGAGACATATATTTACTAGAAACTCCCAAGGAAACTGGTAATACTAATTTATTAATGGAAGAAAAATAAAACCACATCTTTTCTGTTAATTGTCAGCAACTGACATAGTCAAAGGCAATGAGATGGCCATTCTTTCAGAAAATCTAGTTTATTGACCCCCTTTTTATAAAAATATCACTGTTAAAATTGTTCTTTTTAATTTTGAATAAATCTAGATGTCAAATGATCCAACACAACAACAATAAAATGCTTAAGTCAAAAAGATGTGTAAATTGAAGCCACGTATTTGCTGACACAGTCTGCCAAGTACTCACTACCACAAGAAATTTTTTTTCTATCTAGGTTTGTGTTTCATTAGCAAATGAAACTATTATTCAACAGAGAGCTTTATTGTTACATAGCACCTTCAATTAATATTTTGCAACTATCATGAACTCCAGAAGATCGAGACAGGTGACACGTGACAATGACCGTTGGACATAGATGAGAAAGCTTGGTGAATAGTAGGCTGAAGAGGAGCCTGACCAGTTCTCTGCTGTTGCAAAAGACAGCAATCATCAGGCTGCAAAGTGAGAAGGAGCATTATGTGTAAAAGAAAGAGTTACCATTTACAGAAGTCTCTGTCTGAAAGTTGTAAGCAGATCTGATTTTATCTTGAAGAAAGAACAGCAGCGAAAAACTCTTTCCAGTCCCTTTTTTATTTATTAATGATCTTTGACAGTGAGTAGAGCTTTTCTATTTTTGTTGTCCAAATCACAGAAACAAGTAAGGGAGAAAAGGAAGCATGGGCCCACTATCAGCTTCCAGTGACCCAGGACAAAACAAGTAGCAATATTTGCTTCATAGCCCTGAAAACACCAAGCCACGCTCTGGACTTGGTTTCTGCCCAAGCTTATTTCAGACAAGCTACTGGCCTAATGGGAGCATAGACTGGGCTCTCCTACCCATAATGTAGTTTCTTGAAAAGCAAAAAAAAAAAAAAAAAGTGCTGAACTGAGCTATTGAGAAGTTTTCCAGTGTGGAGATCAAGGGTCACGGGAATAGGCCATATTTCAATGGATACGCTCCCTGTTCTTAGCGATGAGATCCTATCTCATATGAACAAAGTAGATTATTACCTCCTTGGTGACCAGTTGCATTCACATGGGGACCCACTTGAAAAATTGGAAAATTTGCTTTTGTCTTTTAACTGGATATTACAATAGAACTACAAAGGTATAACAGCATATAGAAGAAGCAGAAGTTTTAGACAGACAAAATATATGAATGCATTTTTAATAGGGCTGGTGATTAACTAAGCTTTTAGGGAACTGGTACTGAAGTCTTTACATCAAGGTCAGATGTCTTGGTACCTACCATGAAGATACTGGTTTCCTGCAGGTATTGCGTGATGAAAGTCTATGGCCTTTCCCACACAGGTCAAAGCAGTCCCTCCCAGACCAAAGATAGTGATTAATAAGGGCAGTAACACAGTAGGTAAAGTATAGAACAAAGAAGGCTACAGGCAAAAGCAACAATTAATAAATAATAGTCTACAGAACTCTAATATAGCACTTCACATGTCCAATGTGATAACTAATTAATCATAGCAACAACTTTGTACTCTATGCTGCCTTTCATCCAGCACCTCAAAGCACTTTACAAATGTTAATTAATATGTAGGCTGTACTTTGAGGAAAGATATTATGGCATTGGCCTCAGTCAACGTTAATTTGTTCTTCAACAGCATGGCTTGTGAAATCTGGTCGACTTTCCCAATGAAACGTAAAATGTGCAAATCTTCCTGGCAACAAATCTGAAAATGTGTTTCTCCATTCAAATATAAGCTATTCCGTTGTATTACTGACAATATGGCACGTTCCATCCCTTCACATTGTACACCAGTATAACCTCACATAACACAGCATGGTTTAAATGTAAGAGGAGATTAACTTTTCACAAGAAAATTGGATAACTGGTATTTTAGGTTGAACATCTGGCACATTTTTAGCTAAACTGTTTATTTAAAAAGCTAATTTTTTTGTTGTGCATTCACATGCTACAAGTGTTTCACTAACTTGAGCTCAACAGACGAGATAGAAAGTTAATTTCTTTGCTGCAATGAGCAGACTGGAGCTACTGCAATGACCAGACTGGAGCTACCCAACATGGATGGATGTCTGCATATTTTACAATTATTAAAATTCCTCTATTTAGCACTGTAAATTTACATGACATTTTGTATACATTCAACCAATTTCTGCTCATACAATCAATCTCCTGGCTTCAAAGGAGTGTGTGCATGAATAAGACACCTTGGATTTATCCAACATTAAAAAAATCATAATAAATTGCTCTTTAAATTCTTTGAATGTGCTCACATTGTGCACACATTCCCCACTACAGAGTTGCTGAACCAAAACTTTTGGGGCCCCGTGATCAGAGCTTGAAAGTCAGCTAGTTCCCCTCTGTTACACAGGTTAAGTAGAAAATGGTTAATAGTTGGAAAGCTATTACCAACTGTCACAACTTCTCTTTTCATATCTTCTTAAAAATGTCATAACAACACATCCAGACAACCTTAAACTTACACTATTGGAAAGCTCCATTTATCCTTCAGAATAACAAGCTAAGGGTATCTTCTTATTCAGTTTTTATATCAAAAACATTTTTGCAAACAAATATTTTAAATATATATGCACATACACACATTCACTTTGTTGTAATGAAATGCTAAGGATTCCCAGACTACTCTAGTCACTAGTGCTTTAGCATCATAGAGAGGGCTGCTTAATACTCTGCAATAAACATTTACCATTTCTTTTGGGAACCACTTCCCATCTTCATGCCCTAGAAAAATATCAACAGTGCAGGATGAAAACAGAACTAGCAATTCCTAACCTTTGGAATTAAGAGTTCACAGCAAAGCCAAGTTTCACCTTAAGGGCTGGAGAAGAAAGGAAAGGAAGTAAGGAAAAAAAAGAAAGAAAAAAAAAAAGAGGAGAAAGACCAGTACAAGAACTATCACTGAACAGGTGTCTGCATAATAACAACATGAGTAGAACTAATAAGCTTAATTTCAGCGAGCTTTGAAGTCAGGTGCAGACTATTAAGAGTAACAGTGGGTTGGCATTCCTGGGAGCAGGTTTACTAATAGTATTACACAAATAAGTAATTTCTTTATGACTTGAATGGTCATAACTAGCTAGGGTTTACAGCTTTCTTTTATCAATACAGTGATTAAGACAACTCAAATCACACTGTTAACTGACACTGTAGCTTTTTGTATGTGTGTTTACATGTGTAGCAATTGCTTGTAAGCTATGCAAAGCATGTACCAGTGCTACATTTACCTTAATTGGTTTAGAACTTAAAAATGCAGATGATGTAAACTGTGAAAAGATTAAAAACCTCTGCATAGTGACCGGTATCATGTGTCAATAAATCCAAAGTATTCAAAAGGTACACTTAGTAGGAAGGAACGAGAAAGAATTGAAGAGACAAACTGCCGCTTGGATTTTGAAGGAAACAGCCTTCTGCTGCTTTTTAATCAAGATATAGTTCAACTTCTCATCGTTTCTTTCATCTAAGGACCTGACAGGCAACTCCCCAGCTACCACTTGTCTTAAAAGAGAAAGACAGCACATCTCAGTGGTGCAGAGAACCTTTTGATGCTATTCTCTTTGGGGGATTTATGTGTGCTTTTTAATGAAATGAAGAACAATCCTTTTCTCTTTGAGATAAGGAACTTAAGAATGAATGCAGCTTCCATTTAAACACAGTTTAAGTCTGTTGAGAAAATATTTCTTTGAATTCTTAGGGATACACAAACAGCAGCCTTCTGACTTCAGCAAAATGCTACCTTCACTTAACTGAATCCAGTATCTTCTTCATGATTATGTAATTTAAATCCTTTTAGACTAAACATAAAAGACTGTACTCTCCAAAACTTAGCATATATGGCATAGCTGGAGATAGTAGATGTCTCTACTAAAACAACCTATTCTTCCACATATATTTTATTTCACTGGAAATGCTGAAACTTGAAGAAGAACCTAGGTGCATCAATTTGTGACCCACTATTTCTGATTAGAGTTTGTTCTTTTAAGCCCTTGCTAGATACCCATTGTCAAGGTCAGGGATATTAAAAGTGATTTGTTAGATGTAAAATACTGTTTATTACAGTCTAAAGAGCAAGCCAGCTTGAAATAATAAATTAGTGCCAGAAGAAAACCTGCCAGAATTCTCTATTATACATGACTTTCCCTGGAAAGCATCCCAGATTTTTTTTCTTGATACACTCTTTTACTAAAGACTCCCTGACTTATGGAGTGTGAGCAAAAGTTATAGCTTATAAAAGGGTCAGTGAGGAGCATTAAGGGGCTCCGAAAACAACAACAACAAACAAAACTCACATACAAACTGAGATGTGGCCACAGTCTAAATGTCACAAACTGATGAACTGCAACAAATACTAAGAAAAACTTATGGAGTTCACTCACATAATTGCACTGGGTCAGATACTTGTAGCATCATCAGAAATCTAAAAACTGCATGAAGGAAGAAACCTGAATTATCCTCTTTCCACTGCTCTGCATTTTGTATGGACAACATGCATCTGAAAGAAAAGAGCAACTTGTCTAAATTATGCATTTCATTCTCAACATGAACTTAAGTAATTCGGGGAAAATATATCTTGATACCACGAAAGAGCACTACTGCTACTGATAGCAGCAGGAAGGCTGGACTGCAATGAAAAACCCTTGTCCCAAGATCACCGGTGCTCAAGATACTGCAAAATGTTATCTGATGCTATTCTTCAATGGAAAGTAACATATTTAGAATTTATATCCTTTTCTTGCAACTGTGAGACTAGGCAGAAATTGAAAAGTCAGCCTCTTTCTCTCTCTCTCATGCATGATTATTGATTTCACCACTATATGCTGAGAAAGCAGGGTGGGACCATTGGTCACTGCAAGTCAGCGTTAACAGCAGGGGCATAAGGAAGTGCTTAAACCCAAGCAGCTGGCTGTGGCTGGGAACCTGGAGAGAGAAAAGGATGACTAGAAGTTTGCACTGTACATGTTGCAAATATTGTATAGTTCCAGGTCTATTGGCTCACTACAACCTCTCAAATAAGCCAAAAAGTGCCATCAAAAGCAGTCTGCCAACAATAAAGCAACAAAGAGGCCCCCAACAGAATGGTCAATGCTGAAAATAAAAGTCATGTTATAAATGTTTACATGATGTAAGTTTGGAGTGTAGAGTCCAATAATTCTCACTGGCTCTTCTCTCTCACTTCCGTTCTTGGCAGCTAGATAACAAGTTCAGCCAAGCAACTTACTTAAAATGTACTGACATGAATCCCCATAGTGTAAATAACATATCTTACCTATGAAGGGTGATTATGTTCCCTTTATTCTCAAAAATAACATCTTCCTAGCCTTTTCATGAAAATCAACTGTTTGCATTCTTTGTATAGTTTATACTATACTCTCTAAACACAACACTGTGTATTGTTGTTAATAACTAAAAGTTTGACATAGGCCCAAATCATGGAGCTGACACCCCAGAGCACAGAGGAAGTTTGAATCTGAACATTGCATCTCTCGTCTGTCTCTGCGGGAAATGAATTCACAAAGCAATAATAATATCATAAACAGCATTTAACATGTTAGGGCTGATCCTGCCAACCCGTACTCCTCCAGCACAAAAACTTTTGGCAGGTCTTATGCACTGCTGAAGTCTCACTGAAACGTTCTAAATGGACCTTATGTGGGATTTAAGAACCATACTGTTGCCAAAGAGTGACATTAACCCTTCCTGCCTGTACCACTGAAATCAGTCATCATGCTGGCGTAAGCAATACATGATACATACAAATAAATCAGGCTTTACCTCACCCATGGAAGAACACCAGTCATCTGATTTTTGTCATCCTCCCTTTTGGGATTTTATTAGTAGTGATTTTTAAATGGGGGAGATAAATCTCATGAGCACAGAATTCACAAAACACATTGGGGTCACCTTCTGCAACATCACAACTGCTGTTGTTTGCTCTGCAGAATCAGATCCTTTCATTGACACACTCTGCAGCTGACAGTCCAGTTCAGTCTGGCTGTACATCTGTCAGAGACTGGCCTGGAGGGTATCATACAAACTGAGAAGGAAGCCAGCAAAGGCAAGTGCTGTGTTACTGGAGGAGGTGCAGACACGCTGAACGTGTTGGAACAGTGCAGCTCTGCTAGCTGAGATCTGTCCCCTGTCCTCACGCTACTGGCACTGGCTGCAGCTTCATTCTCCAACTGGCTAAATGTGGATCTTCCAGAGCAGACCAGCACTATCCTCCTTAATACACAAGATTCTTGCCTTTAGACTTTTACAGTTGAGATCTTATTTTCTTCTAACACATTCACAAAAATTCAAGTTTTGTCTGTATCTTAATGCATTATCTGAATAGAAATTCCTGGAGCTATTCTTTACCTTTCAACTCTTCTACAATCTTCAATAAAGCACTAAACGTGAGGGTATAATTTGGGCAAAATTTCCAGACAGTGAAGAATGCTTTCTGTTCAAAGAACGAATTGGCATATGCATTTGGATAAGATTACTTGCAGGGACAGGTACCGTAAACATACTTGCATAGACAGGTACACAAAGATATATACAGTACCCAATTCATACACTGTCACACAATGTTTACATAAGAAATTCAGAGGTATATCTGCTTTAATTAATTTATTGCACATACCATTAAACTACTGAATTTTTAATGTATTTCTTCACTCCAACATCAAACTGAACTTTGAGGCATTTACTGTGAAAGAGAAAAATGAGTTTTTTAAAACAATGGAATTTGCCTTAGCAACACTTAGTTACTATCACCTTTCAATCTAGGCAAGTCTTAAAAGCTTTAAAAAAAATAAAATCTAAACACTGAGACATACTTTTTTCAAGTTCAAGGTGAAGGATGCCAAGCAGCTGCCCTAGGAAACATAGTTCAACACAAACCAAACTGACTTGAAGTGGATTCTTTAACTGAGGCAAAGGAAAATAAGCAGTACAGGTTGAGATCAATGGGGATCTAGTAGCATGTTTCTCAGAGATGTCTCATATTGGCCCCTAACTGGAACTTAAACAGGTGCATGTCCTGTCAGAAGTGATGAAAAAACTTCACAGAGAGGGAAAAATAAAGCAATACTCAGTATAGGAAACAGTAGCACCAGAGCTCAAGAACCCCCTCCCTGACACCAGCAATCACAGGACTGATGTGACACAGCAGTTCCAAGCTGCTGAGAAGGAATTGCCTACTCCTCTTGTCATACTTATCCCTTTATCTGCTCCAGGATACCAACCAGAAAATCTTTAGCTGGAACACAACAAAGTTGACAAGAAAGAGACATGACTTTATATGTTTGAATGCCCACATACAAATGCTCATGGCTGATCTCTTTCCTCTCAACACATTCCCATCTGGGATTTGCAGAACGCATCGCAGAATTCATAGCCTTTGGGATCTATTCACTTGCTGTCTTAAGGCTTTCCTTAAGGAAACTTGAGCATAAAAGATTTAAAGCTAAACAAACTAAACAATGAAAAAACCCAAACATCTCAAATTGGATAACCTATGTCAACAAAGACAGATGACAGTGGACTGTCAAGCAAAGTAATCCTTATCTTTGTGGTTAAATAAACAGAAGATGAGCTTACTAAAGTATATCTTTATGCTCTCTATAAATATAATTTGGGCAGAGTTGGAATCCTTTCCTAGCAAAACTACAACAGATATCAATTAAAACTGCTGCTGGAACATAGCAATACAGCAGGTCAGCTTGGAACTCATCCTCTTGCAATTTGGGTGTTACACGTGGCTGTTGCTTCCACTATCAGACAAAGCTCTCAGAAAAGCACCTCATGAGTTGCTGAGCCATTACACCTTCCCTTACCACCTCTCAGCAAAAAAAAAAAAAAAAGACACAACCTGGGATAAATACATAAGTAGTAGTTGTACAATCATATTGCCCATTACTTTTAATAATATTACCTCCATTAATTGTAATAATGTTTTCATTTGTTTCTGCTGTCTGGCAACCCCTGGCAATTTTCAAAATTAAGTCCTCGTTTCATACAGTAGTTTAGGAACTGAAACACTACAGCACTGTAATATTCTTCTAGCTTCGCTGCATCTGAAATCTTGCTACTTGTTCCCAAATAATTTACCTGAACAGTGGAGATATTTTTTTTTAATGGACTTTCAGAGCTTGTATCTGAAGTGAGGTGGTCCCATGACCAGTAATTTTTTTAGGAGTTTCGTAGATCTTTTTATCCATGAATGTCAAATACCCCAAAGCTAAAATGCTTTTAGCTTTATTTCATGGACAAGCAAAAAAACCAGGCAGCAAACAGATACCAACTCTGCAAAAGAACTGGTACTGGAACCCAGGTCTTCTCACATTTCCTGTTCCATGACTTATTCACCGGGACCACATTCCTTCCATTCTCTGGGCATCTTTCCACCTTTTAATTAACCTTCAGTAGCAACCATTAACTTGCCTGGAATTACTAAAGAAAGGGGAACTGAAGGTCATCTGTGTTTTGGAGGAGATGGGATAGAAGCCCACCAGCAATCTAAAATCAAGCTCACTCCTGGCAGGGAGCATTGCCACATGGTTCTTTCAAACCTTCTCTGGCAGAAGAAAGATACTGCAATGTAAAATACAGCCAGGAGTCATGAAGTCTAATGAAGAGTCAGAATGAATTCCTAGACTTTTTCCACCTCAGTTCCACTGATACAATGAAGTGATTCCCAACAAACAGCACAATCGCTCTGAGTGCCAGAGCATGAATCAGCACATTGGTCCTCTTCGACCAAGGATTCTACAGCGGTTATCACACTATTCTGTAAGGCCTTTGCTCTGCTCTGATCTCCCCTTGCCAGCAAAATGAAACCTTTCGTGGTTTATTTGTAGGATTTGTCATAGCACCTCATTCAGGGTAAAGAAGTCTCATACTAACTTATTCTGCATATTTCAGTTCTGTGGAGTCTCAAATCAGTTCAGACACTACGAGAAATTATATAAAATTTATCCTTAAGCACCAGCAGAACAATGTTAACATGCTGTCACGTACAGTAATTGAACATATGCTTCTCTCAGGGTTCTGACAGCCAGTATTCAGTGACTGCACTTTCATCATATATTTTTTCACACTTCCTTTTTAACATGGGACAACTCTACCAATAGCCTGTCACTCAAGGCTTTGCAATAACTAAGTTGAAAGTGTAAGATATTTTATGTCATGTGCATATTCTAATGCAATTGTAGTAAATCAAAGCTGTAAATACAAGCATTCTGAAAAACAGGCTACTTGAATTTTCAAAAATGTGTGGGGATCCAGGGATTCACTCTCGTGAAAGGTGCAGACATTTTACAGTACTGTTTAGGAGGAAGGTAGGTACCTTAGTACAAAACTGTGATACAAAAAGCTGGTACATCATCTGGCTATGTCCTAATTTCAAAGGTATTCTTAATTTTTATCATATCATCTTGTTCCCTGAGTCCTGCTCAGCACCTGTACAACTGTTAACGTGGATCAGGACGCAACAATTCTGTGCCCGCCCATCAAAGCCTCTTGACTTGCCAGATGGCCTCAGCCATGCCTGACAGCAATCAGAAGACCCCACTCTTTCAAACTACAGTCAGAGAGCAATGCACACTCTGTTGAAGTGCTTATATGTAGAAAGAAACTCAGAATTCACCGGAGCAGAAAGGAAAGAGAGAGAAGTCAACATGAACTTGCTTCCCCAGCCAGGTCCTCAGAGAGGTCATCTGGGAAATGTTTGGGATTGGGACTGGGCCCTGATTTCTGATGAATTCTTTAGTCACTAATGGACAGATTCATTCCCTCCCTTGCACTCAGTCTCTTCGCATACACTCTTGTATTCCTTCTCATAGACACCTGACACAACTCTCCTAAAAGAAGGAAGATGGAGGCTGGAGACTCTCCTACCTGAGGAGGCTCTGAACTTTGGCTTCCTCTGCTGGATTATTATATACAAGAGGGTAAAAGCATCTTTTAAAACAAATTATTTGCACTTAATTCTTTGAAAAAATGGGAGACAGCACCTATCCTCAGGAAAGTGCTTTGAGCTGTGAATCCTCAGCTCCTGCTCTATATGGGCCCACTGAACCACCTGCCTACATATCCCTGCTAGAGATCCAGCATCCTCCACATGGAGATGATGTATGGCTCTGCTCTGTCTATGGGCCACATATTGGAGGACTGCACTCCAGGACACAAACAAGCTCTCAGTGATTAAGTATCAGACATGTTACAAATGTGTTAACTTCATGCTCTGTCTAGGCTGATTTATCTTCTTCAGAAGAATGTCAGGCTGCCTCACAATGCACTAACATAATTATATTGTTTCCTAAATCCAAGCTAGTTAGTTCAGCAGCTGCCTTGGTACCACTGCACAACCCTGAACTGCTCCACACAGGGCATTAACTCATCACTGCCCTAAGAACTATATTCCCACCCGAATACTCTCCAAATCTGAAAGCTCTTATCAAAGGACTCAAATCAATAGTTTCCTCCACCTCATTAAGTACCCACGTGGACACTAAGTCTTGCATTTCCCTCACAAATGAATCCAGCTATGATTCCTTGCAAATTGATCAATTCCTTTATCCCGTCTGCTGTACTGAAAAGCTGTCACAGCAGAAGTTCAGTCAAAGGATGAGAAAACTGAAAGGGCAAGGAGGCACCCGAAGCATAGAACATAAAAGTGTCTACCTGAACAATATCTAGAATTGCAGTGCAGTATCTTGTAGAAGTAAACTGAGCCTTTCAGGGATGCAACATCAACTGGGCTAAACCAAAAAGCGAGAACAACTTTCTCTGTGTATGAAGTGTAGTAGTCAGTGCCAAACATTAGGAAACTAGTATACTTTTACAATCACAAATGTCTCAAGTCCGTACAAAACTTAGAGTAAAGCTGAGTCCAACTGTGACTTACTAATATGAAAATCCTGAAAATACCAGTCTTCCATTTTTCACACTTTGTGCTTCTGTAATGAAAAGATTAAGTGTATCTCTTCAAATAAGTATAAAAATTACACTAATATTTTGTGAATAGGGAGAATAAACTTTGACAGACAAAACTAGGATTCGGCATGAATATCTGACAAACATTTTACTGCTTTACAGTGGTTATAGCCAGAACTTGCAACAAAGGGGAGTTTCAATTACTCTAGGGCACCAGGCACAGATTGAAACTCGTATTTCCTTATCTATTTAAAGTTGCTCAAATAAGCATATAGTGGTGTAATCAGAGAAGCTATTTCCATTAATCTTTATTTGGATTTTTTTTTTAATCAGGCCATAAAGATAGTTTATAGGGATGATCTTCCTTTGCATGCAATCTCACAATACACACAATACCTGTGGGTTTACCCAGGCAGAATTCCCACTGAATCTATGGGGATTTTTTTTCCTGATTATAAAGCACAGAATCATTTCCAGTATTTTACATTAATTATCTCTGAGATGAGTATTGCCAGTACTGGAGCAACTTTAAACAGAGAAGCAGGACTAACTCCATAGTAGCTTTTGCCTGAATTCTGCTAGCTATCACATTTTCTAAGTCCAGGACCAGCTGTTACTAAGGTCTTTGGGTGTATGCTAGGGCAGCCCAACATGTGACATTTTGCATTTAATTAGAACTTTTACTGAAATATATTGAGACAAAAGACAGTATAAAAAGGTGCTCCATCCCTTCATTCAAAAGAAATTATATCCTAATATAAAAGTGAGAAAATCATAGTGTTCCAAACTTTAATTATGGGAAAAAATATAAAAACATTGAATTACCTCACATGTATTCCTGTAAAATATTCACATAGAGTATAGGAATGCCTTATCTTCATTACAAATAATACAGACATACATTTATACCTAATATGTTAGCAATTGCAGTAGATGATGTAACATATATAAAGCAGAATGCTGAATAGGACAGACTCATTTAGTAGATTTACCTGGAAACAGGGAAAAATGCACAAACATGAGATACTCTTATTAACTTCAGCAGGCTTTGGATCAGGCTCTACTTGCCTGCCTAATTAGGGCTCTTCTGCCTTCCTGGCAATGAATTTCCAAAAGACCAACCTGCCAAGACCTCTCCTACTTGCTGCTGACTCTACTACTCCCCTTCCCCAAGGAGATGGGGGTTCTACAACACAGAAACCAAATACATCCTTTCCAAAACTGCCAAGACATGTATGAATCCAAATGTGCAATCCAAAATTTGGTTCAGCTTTAACAATATTTCCTTTGTCATATGGAAATTATTGCATGCTCTGCTCCAAGGAAAATACAGATATCCCAAAGTCATACTCAAAAACCCAACTTTTAACACTTTGAAGTTACAAGAGTTGAAGGCTTTGGTGAGCTTTACCAGCCGGATTTATCTGATGTGTTTTAATTGCCACCTAGCGGAAATAACGTGCAACTCGATGCAAACCGTCTCTCGATGTTTCTCACAGCCCTTCTTCATAAGGGAGATCTCCTCTGTATTGCAGGCAAACTTGCAAATTTGCAGGATATAACTGCCCAGAAGGTGTTTGGTCTGGCTCGACTCAGCTGGACATGGTGACCTATTTTGACTGGACCAATGGATGTCTATCAAAACCATATGGTGGTGGTATCTTTTCGTCCTCAAAACAAAGCGATACCTAATCAGAATAAGCTTTGCACTTGTGAGAAACAAATTATTTCTGTATGTTGTTCCCTATGTGAGGTTTTCAATACTCAGGAAAGACTAAAATGCCAACAGCCTAGACTACATTTACAGCAACTCTTAGACATTGGTAATAAGATATTGCAATGTTTAGGAATCATCATCCAAATCCCAAATATCTGTATGGAAAGAAAGAAACCCTAATTCTTCACTTACAGGTTATTAAATCTTTATGGCTAACACAACAAGTAACTCTAATTTCCAAACGTATAATCAAAAACCTTTTCTTATTTTAAAGTGTAAAGCACTGAGCCTACCAGCAAACTCATTAAGCAAAAGCAATTTTCATTTATAAGAGCTTAGATTCAGCTTTCCAAATACCTCGTTTCTATCCCTCCAATTAGCACGCCACATATGGAAGATATTATACCAGATGCCCTTCACCTTTTGTCCTCAAAGCTATGAGAGAGACCAAGTGTTCCTTATTTCCTGATGAATCCTTAATTACCTGCAATGTGACATATTCCTCCTTCTTTCTTTTTGATCCTAAAATCTAAAAGGGAAAGCAGCAAGGCACACTGTCTTTCTCTGACCCTTTCATTCTATATATTTCCCACTCACAGACGTTAAATAATAAACACTTAGAAATGTGTAGTACCCATCCACACTCCCTTTCAGCCAGACCTGGTAGTCTCTTTGTTACTGGCTCAGCTGGATTCATATCCATTATCAGTTATTTCTCAAAGGGCTATAGAGATGTGCCGGGCAGTAAACTGCTGTCTGCCCAGTGTGGTGCCAGAACCATCTGACCCCAGGCACTGGAACGGTCATCACCCATTACTGCACAATCAAGATTTAGCTTGCAACATGACTTCAGATCTCAAATCCTGTCTGTTAGCATTGCCATCACAGACTGACACAAATAGGAAGGGAGAAACAAGGAACTGCTGGGATCATCAAATGTGCCTATTCCCTGCTCTGAGTACATTCTAATACCATACTGCTCCTTCTGACAATAGCAAAGCACATCAAAGAGCATTTTTTTAGCTAATGAGCCTTACAAAATGTGTGCACCCTTCTATTTGGCATCCTGTTCTACAAATACACAAGTTGTCAGGTGAGCCAAAGACAAGATGCCTACTTGCAAAAGAACAGCCAACTAGCACATGGCACTTCGCTATCAGCCTGGAGTTCCATTAACAGACCTTAATCAGAGCTGTATTAGAGTTTAAGACACACTTTTCATGTGAGTTTGGAATCTGGAAGTTAATATCTGGTTCATGCTAGCAAAGAAGTCAATTGCATAAAGTCGACAAAGATCACATTGGCCAACCCTATCCTACAGCTGTCAGGATTGTCAAATTGTAATTGGGACAGAGACAGCAGAGACAACTATACCAGTAAGGCTACCACTCTGCAGGACTTTCCTAAAGAGATGTTTTACTAGAGCAGGACAGAAACACAGCTTTGATGGAGGAGCTGGGTCTGTGTTTTGCTTGGGTAGTGTTGCGGTACACCTACCATCATGTGCATGCATAAAGTGTAAGAATAGCATAAACCCATTCATTTTCTCTTTTTATTTTTTACTCTAAGCTACTTTAGGATAGAGGGACACTAAGACAGCACAAGCAGTTTTCCAGACAGTATGTCTAACAGCAAAGTAAGTCGGCCTCCTTACATCTGTGAGATTGAGTGGAGGAGACTGTCTCCGGCCACATTTATCTCATTGCAATATGTGCCAGAGTCCTGTGTGCTACAGTAACTGTATGGTCACACTTTTTAGTACATGGCAAGTGAGGACACAAGAGTGTGACCTACCTATAAAACAATAACCTTATTGAAAGAAGTTCATTATCCCAAAGTGATCTGGTCTTATTTGTTAATACTGCCTTTCTATTTAAGGCTCCTGAACACTCAGCTGCAAGAAAAGCCCAATCACATGCTCAAATCCACGTTAAAGTACAAGCACAGTTTATAACTCAACACATTCTGAATTATTATGTCCTTGGGACACAGAGTTTCTGCTACAATCAGTCATTTTTATTTCTCGTGGAGCAGTGATTCCATCTGGAAACAACACAATTATCTCCTATCCAACAAGACAGCGTGTTTCCATGTGCTACGTGTCATCCCCTGGTATCTCATCTTGCCCTGGACTTCAGCAGTTCGGTTAAAAAAAAAAAAGGAGAAACAGGCAGTGGCCTGTTGCACAAGGTATGCTCATCTCCTGACAAGACTGGCAAACAGTTAAGGAGGCACCAGACACCAATTGCTAATGACAATTTTCTAAATGATTGCTCCATAACACTGTCTGGGTCAAGCCTGACCGACTACAAGGAAGCTATCAACAGGGACTTTGCAGGCTGCTGTTGCTTGGCTACTTCACTACACTTAAAAGCAATATGACCCATCCTTACACTTAAGAGCTTGGTTCAAGGTGCTCAAAGTATCAAAACAGCCAGACATTTTGTGACAATCTACTAATAACCATTAACATTCTCAAATGAAAAAACCCACATCTCAATGCCAATATTAGTTTAATTACTTACTGCGCTCATAGGGACTAACTTTAAACCATACAAACAAAACTGAAAACCAGTAAGTACCGTGGGGTTTTTTTCAAAACATGGTTAATAAAAGAATAGTAATAATGTATCAGAAAAACACAGACGCAACATAATAATTATCCTTCACACTTGCACAGCACGTTTCATCTGAGAAACACAAAGTACTTGAAAGACTAAAATTAATTCTAATTAAACCTCTCAGCATCCTATGTAGTTATATGACACTTACAGAGTGGTAAGCGAGACTGGGAGGTTTGGTAAGCTGCACAGGATGATGTAGCTTGTCATTGGTGGAGTTAAAAAAAAAAACCCTCTGATCCTGGTTTCTAGTTCTGTTTCAACTGCTAGGCTACCTTGTGTATTTTGTTCAGCACCAGGTTTTCTGCTATAATAAAACGACAGATGAGGCAAAGGGAAGAGCAACTTATTTATATTCAAAAATTGTGAGATTTAATGGCAAGCTAAATTGTTTTAATAACTGACTATTTTCTCCAGGCTCTACATATGCTTTTCCATTCTCCAGTTTTACGTCTCATAGGTAGTCTAAGCATGTTACATCAAGCACTGTCAGGACAGAAATTACCTCTGGAAGGGAATGGTTTTGTCTGTCCATACAAGATGGATTTTCAAATCTAGGATTTCAAACTACATTTAATAGCAGTGGCCATCACGAGTAGAGTTTTCCATTAGAAATAATTGTTAAAACATACATATTTAACTAACTGCATTTTAATGAGACTTTTTCTTTTTAATTATTATTCAGTTCTCAAGAAAGGAGGAAAATTGAAGAAGCCAGACAGAAGAAAAGATAGTGGGGGATGAAAAAGGAAGAAGGTGCCAATCAGATAATTGCTTAGACCAAAGATAAACACTTCCTAAAGCATTAGAATAACATTTCACATTACAAGAGACATAACATCTGCAAAAGAGCAGATTTCTTTCCAGTCTTTTTTCTTAGTTTTCAAAATAATTGTGATCTAGGAAAGAGCCTTTTTTAACTAGTGAAACTTGTTAAATATGCCTCAGATTGATGATTTGAAAATTACCAGGAAACATCATAATCACACCAATTATTTGCAAGTCATTAAGAAAAAGACATCATCTACAAGAATCAACCATTCTGAATGCAAATACCTCGGTTTCAACAACAGTATTCCAAATATAACTGATTTTCATTAAAAAACAGCTATATGGATGTGGACCAACTACACGTAAGGGAAGTAGGAGAGAAAATGGAGAGGAAATAGTGAGAAAACTATTCCTAAATCACAAAGAAAATTCAAACTTCATAGCCCTACATCATATATAATTCCCATTGGCCAAATGACTGAAAGTGACAGTGATTAAATACAGTTTAACACTGTTGGTCCTTCGAATGAAAGCAGGACTGAAAATTATAAATCTGATTGCAACCATCCATAAAAGAATAAGATCAAGGGAATGACCATAGATAGGACAAATCATTACACTTAAAATTATTGAAATACATAACATATACACGGTTGAGTCTATTGAAAGTACACATGCTGAATTAATCCGTTTTTTCATAGAGAAACTACTCATCCTAGTGACACAAGTCCTAGTTTTGTGCCACAGTATGGAAAAATCTGGCCTATAGGGATTTATGGAATTCAGATATACAGAATTACACAGGGACCCTTGGAAACCCCTAGTCCAACTCCTACGTTCAGCATAGGGCCAACTACAGCAGGTTAGTGAAGATTCAGGTCTTGATCATCCCCAGGAGCAGAGACTCAACAATCTGTTTGGGAAACTTGGTCCAGCATTGGACCACTCTCCTAGTGAAAAAAAAATTCTTATATTTAGTTGAAATATCTCTTTTTACAATGTGTGACCATTGACCTTGTCCTTTTGTTGCATGTCTCTGAGAAGAAAGAATAGAAAAGTATTAAATAATTCCTTGCTGAGCCTCCTTTTCCACAAATAAATGTCTTTTAGCATTTTCTATCTGAACTCCTGGATCTTGCCCATAAAACCCACAAGCACTGGGATGTTTGGTTTTTGCTTTCTTTCTAAGTTTTTTGGGGTTGGAGACCAGCTATTTCATGTGGCTTTTGAGCAAACTGCAATTAATTAAAGCGAGTAGTTGCAATCACCAACAGAAAAACCTTAGCGTGTATTCTGGAATGAACATGTAAACTAAGGTACAAAAAAAATAGATGACAAACTACTGTAACAATAAGCTGTTAAGTATTATGATAAACATATAAGTCTTGATTTGGGGAAACATGCTTTAATAACTCTAAGTCACATCATGAAATGAAGAAGCAGCACAATGGGAAATTACATTATTTTATGATTGCTGTTTACCTCAAAAATGTTCCAGAAAAACTTTTTGAATTAACATTGAAATATTCACAATGAATTATCTGCACAGAACACATCTTGATTGAAAAATGTGATACAGTTTCCTGTAGATTGTTCCCTGAAATGGGAAAGAGGGGACCAAAAGAAATAGATTGCTGAAAAAAAGCTGATAATCCTTAGCTGTTATTAATGCCAAATACATTGCTGCTGCAGAATACTCACTTACTACCCAGACCATCATGTAAAACCTCATTCTTTGCCATTACTGTTTGGGTATCAGATATGTGATGTACACAGATAAAACATGATACTGGAAGAACTGTGTGTTAGAGAGACAGCACACCAAGAGCTGCTATATTGCAATAGCAAGATCACCTTGCCTCACATTTACCAATCTTTTCCTGAGGAAAACGTCTTTCATATGAACTTCCACTTCCTAATTTAGCAATAAAACCTTCCCCTTTTTTTACTCTAGCAGCAGCTTTTCCTGTTTAAAATGTTTTGCAATTTTGTTCGGTCTCTACATGAAGGACAGGGGTATGGGCGTGGTGGCAGAGGGTAAGTGGTTTTTTTTTTCCTTTTAAGTGTAGGGCTTTTAACTAAAAATACTAATGTTATGCTGGTACAGGACATCATAAAGAATAGGACAAGATACCATTCTCTAAATGTGAGAAAATTGCTTGTTTTCTGCTTCTGCTTGCTACACCAGAACACTTGCATGACAGAACTAATCCTGTTTAATAAGCAGACAGTCATTTTATGAGAGTCCTGCTTTTACAATCCTGGTTTTCTCAGAGTCTGTAATCCAATTTTTATTCATTTCCATTTACAAAATAATTCAAACACAATCACACACTGATTTTTTTGGTGTTGTTAAATGAAGAGACAAGGAAACAAAAAGAACCAAGGAAAAACAGATTCACTTCACTGGCAAAATCATCAGTTCACTGACCAATGTCACAGAGAAATCAAGATACAAAAATCTTTGTTTTTCCTCTTTTCCACAACAGTTGTCAAAACAGACGGGCTCAGAAAAGAAATAGTGTGATAGGTTTTCTACTTTGCCACAAGGGCCTGCTATATTACTTTCCATGTAGCCATTAACCTCTAAAGTAATGGATTGACATGTCAACCATTTCATTAGAGCGACAGAAAAAGAAGAATGACTTTGTAGTTAACATAGAACACTGAAAAGCAACAAGAAAAGGTCCTGTTTCTGCCTGATACATCAACAGTCTGTAAGAATCAGGACTAAATTTGATCAATGTGAGACTAAAAATCACAGAACTGTTAGTTCACAGTATCCTGCCTCTCACTCTTTCAAAGATGATGAGCACCAATAGTTCCTACGAAGAACAACTGCATTTGTGATTGTCCACCATGAGCATCAGCATCCAAAGCTTCAGATTTTGAAGATTTACTTTACAAATGTAAAGGCCTCCATCTCTAGGACTCAAAAAGTTGTGTTTGAACTGTTTATGTGCCTCTTTAAATGATTTTGTCTTTCTGTGATGGTAGAATGAGAAATTTGTGATGGGACCAGAGGTCATTGGCTAAGTAATCCACTAATACAGGTAAACATGCTTCCTTAAAGAGCTGCTCAGCTCTCAGAGGAATACTACTGAAAAAAAACCCAAACATGTTAGGGTTATGAAATAAAAATAACCAAAGGCTCAATACAATAGGCACTTACAGTTTCTATTTATGAAATATTACAGTGTGAGGTCCAAGAAATGCATGTTAGAGAGCCAGGTGTATATTTTTTTTAATATATACATATATCTCACACACGCATGCAGCCTACAGCATTGTGCAATAAAAAGGTGTATGTGTTTTTGACCTTCTATTTTTCCTCATAGCATTTTGTGTCCAGCTTAGCTACTATATTTGGTCTCATGCAAACAACTATACTACCACAGATTATCTGTTACTATTTACTTCTGTACCAGTTTTCATTTTTCTATTGGGTAAAGCACCAATTATTTAATGTATTTTTTAGAGACTCCAATCTTATTTCAATAAGATCTCAAATACTCTTGTAATATCAAGCACTGAGTTGTTGCCCATCCCTCCACACAGCTACGCATCACGCTGCATGGTCCAGCCTGCTCCATTTCTGCTGGAGGGCACAGTGGAGAAGGTGAGCAGAGTGGGATAGTTTACTGCAAGAGCCCAATAAGACTTTTTTCCAAGTTGACAAGGTGTTTAAAAATAACAGTCCTCCTTTGAGAACGAAGAGCCTGGGGAGATACAGAAGCAGGCAAAGGTAACAAAATACTCAGGATTTTTAAAGATATTCACCCTGTACAGGCTGCTTGGATAGGAGCTCTCCCTCTCCTTATAGGCCTAGACTCTTATGCTTTAATTCAGTGACAATACAAAGGGACGTTTTGTTAGGGTTTGACTTGAGGTGGTGGTGATGGATTTATCTGGGATACCATATGTGGCTCATAATGATATATAACAGCGGACAAATCACTCTCTTTTTTAGGGTTTTGTCCTCAAAATCAGATTTTACAACATAATAGGATATCTCAGAATAATAAAAGAAGCCCTTAGTGCTAGGCTAGAGCACCCCGAGACTACAGTAACAAATCAGCTTGCTGTTGAAAAGCCTCCACTAGACTCCGAGAATTGGCCCTCTAATAATCATTTTATTTCAAAACAGTTGATCTCTCAGATCTGCACTCCACGCTTTCCGAGATAGCAACAGGGTTTTTTTGTTTTTTGCTGAAAATGAAAGTTTCTGACAATTTATTTCTTCTTTTACCATAAGTTTATCCATTTCTCCAATCTCTTCAGAATTTCAGCTGCTATGGAAACTGCCCCAGCCTGTTACCATACTAGAACTCTTTCAGCTCTCAAGTTCAGAACACACAAGATTCATGGTCCACATAGGACTTTGTTCACATCCTCTCCACTACAACTGAAAAATGTGATAGGTCATTTCCATACAAGATCTTAGGTGTTTGCCTAACATATTAGGTGACTGGCCCAACATTTATTAGCACTTACTTTGTTCCTCACCACTGCTACCAAGTTGTGAATATTATCAGGTGGTGAAAAAAATCTCATTTACAAGAGCACTAAGCATTAGGCTTAGTCTCATATCCAAGATACACTGGCATCACAAAAGCAGCATCCTCTTGTTGATCTCATTCAGAAAGCTCACTCTCACACCCTATAGCACACTTACCAGATTGGACCTTGATGAAGGCACATCTGAAGACACACAAGTATGGTACTGTTGGTAACCTTTCTATCCCAACAGTCCAGTGTGCTGAGAATTTATCTGCAGTGTAAGACATCTTTCATGTATCTCATACACTGTGTGAGGGCCTGAACTATGCCTGCCTTTCTAGGCATAAGCTCCACTATGTTCCACTGGGCATTCACAATATGATGCTCATAGTGCACAGAATGAACCCTTAGCCACTAGGGCAACCTGTCCTTGACAGGCGAGCTGGGGAAGCACTGCTGAGCATATTGCCCTCGCCTAGTCATCCACCCTGTTCACTAGGTGAAGGCCCTGGTGTCCTATGCAGGGTTATGGGATTTGCAGTACAGAAGTGTAGAATGAAGCTGCATTAGTCTGTGCTTATGCCCTTTATGGACCTTTCACCCTCTGTGTGTACAGGTTGCACTGCTACACAACACATGCTGCATGCTGGGCTTCCTGCAGCAAGCATTATAGCAGCCCTTCACAAAGACAGTGAACCAGAACTGCCATGCAGAACATGTGGAGAATAAACATAGTGTATTATGTGCAATAGTCCCAAATTACAGGTAAAAGGACAGTAATTTTTTGTTGACTTCATTCTGAAATTCTGAATATAGTTAATTAGGTTCAATCCAAATGGGAAACTGATTCCTGGATCTGAACTTCTATCCAGAAGGACTCAAACTCTGCCTAGGTAACACAATTCACTGGTCATTCCATGCCACTCAAAAACACCTGGTGGATAAATATCTAGGATATAAATCACCAGACTAGGCCCTGTCCTCCTCAAAATATTGCCATTTGTCCTCTTTGTCTCCCTTCTGCTAGCTGCTCTTTGCCTGAGAATAGAAGTGAAAAGGAATTGAAAAAACAAACAAACCAAGAATTTTCAAGGAGAAACCTGTCCTCTGTGCAGTATACATGTGTTTATGTGTGACCTTCATTATCCTTGGAGGCACAGGAGAAACTAAGTCCTTATTCTCTTCAAGTGCCTGCCTCCCTGATTCACGTTACCTTTTCACCCCAGTTCACATTCTTGCAAGGAGCATGCAAAAAGCAAGGAAAACTGTGTTCGACTAGGGGCAGTGCCTTGTTTTACAACACAAAGCAGAGGGCTGTAGGCATTCTTCAGAAATTGAAAAGCTAGCAAAAAAAGGGTGTGTTGGGGTATATGAATTTTACCTTCATAATTACCCTGTTATTTAAAGCTAATGAATAATTACTACAGCAACTTTGCTGTCATACAATATACACCTACTCATCCACAGCTCAAGACGAAACCAGAGAATCACATTTGGGACTCAGTCCTTCAAATACATCTTACTGAGTTTGATGCATAGTTTGCCAGCATCACATGGCATTAAGCACCACTTACTGAATCAGATCCTTCACTGGCATTCATTGGTCTCAAAACAGTCAAGTTAATCGTACCTAGGGCTTTTTTATACTTCAAAAATCTTGGCAATAGCTCTTCTATTCATGTTTACATTCACCTACCAATTCTTTATTGGAATTTCTTTTAGCATTTAAAACTTTTCACATGCTGAACTTTCCTTCAGAGATGCTGTTGACCAGGTGAAAACAAAACCCTAATAGAAAGCTGCTAGACTTTACTCAGCTGCATTATCAGCAATGGAAACATTGTTTCATACATTTCTTAAAAACCTAAAAAACCAAATCAATAGAAATAAGTCTGCTTTAGGCAAATGTGGGGTTTTTTGGGGGTGGCTTTAGGTTTTTGTTTGAGGGGTTTCTTTTGTTTTAAAGACATCTTTGAAAGAGTCCAAGGAAAAAAAGGCAAGCTGTCTCACAGAGCAAAGCATTGGCCTTAGCTCACTACTGACGAGAAGGAAAAGAATGTGTAGAATGTCTTTTACCTCTCCTACTAATTTTCTACCCAGCCTGTGGTACAGGCAGCCAGAAGAGAGAAACAGGACAGCCCTTCTTTCACCATCTGAGGAGGAGATGCACAAAAACATCGTGAGGACATAGACTCAAATTCACTCCATCTACAAAGAGACTTTTATGGCTCCTGTCATGACAGTTCCAGAGTTCTGGAAAAATATGCCTAGTTCTGGAAAAATATGCCTATTTGTGCATTGTCACTCCAGATAATCAGGGGGATCTATTTGCTATTATCAGTAAAACTGACACATAGCTACTAATTAGAACTACCTATACTGTAAAAGAATTTAAGACTAATTTCTAATGCCCATATTTTAAAACCTCTGTTCAGAACATATCTCTCTTCTCCATATAACACTGTTTTGACAACACTTCTCAGCCACAGTTGCAGTCTACTGGTACTGTGTAAAAGCAAAATTACCAGCTATATATATATATATATATATCTATATACATACATACACACTGTACTAATATCAAGCAGGCATTGCTAAAAGGTATGAGATTATATAGTCTTCTATGTCAATATCAGAAGTATTTTGTTTGATATTTTCTACTGTAACAAGCTCTTATAGTGAAGATGCACGAACAGTCACTACTGACATCACATCTGGAAACTTTCTTTATAGTTGTCCTTCCTGGACTTACATTCCTTTATAAAGAGCATGAGCTCTATCTAGTCATCAGTTCTCAGTTATACAGACTAAAATGAACCAAATCCCTTTTATGCACTGATGTGAATCAAACAACTGAAAATTCAGGGAAGGACTGAGGTCCCACCCTGGAAATCCTTCTGCTTCAAGTGACATCATTCATGATATGCTGAGGATGGCAGATAGGCAAGAATTCAGCCTAAGCTCAGTTACTTCACGTGAAATTAGCACAAACCAAAGGCAGCTGCCAGGTGGTTACTGGACACTGGTCTAGTTAGGCTTTCAGGGTCACAGAACAGAACTTTATTCTCCTAACCAGAGTAAAACACACACATCACCAAATAAAACCACAGAGGCAGAAGTCAAGATGCTTTCTCAGGAGAACATTATGAGGCAAGTCTATCACTCAAAGCTATTCCATCCGCCAGACAACAAACACAATAGAAAAGTCATTATTAGGGTGCATGCTGCTCTGCTCTTAGGCTTGTTGGGCTGCTTTCCTCTCTAGTCTAGGCATCTAGCAGATGGGCAACAGGTCAAAGGAAAAGCCTGTCACACCAGGCCTCTCTGCTGGGTTCTGAGCTACCTCTTAGCTGTGAATTGTTGGAGAAAAAAAAAAAAAGCTTGTTGCCACACAAGAGTATAATGGAGTACATATATATCTTGTATATATATATACATACACAAGAAAGGCCCTGACAGTAGTCTTACTGGGGCCATTAGAAAATGGAGGAAAAGCTGTGCATCTCTTCATGCTGAACCTGAGCTTATCATGGTTTCAGTCCCCTTGGAGTTTTTCCACCTACTCCTTCTCTCCTCATCAGGAAGAAGATGGAAAGCATGAATAATGAATGTTTATCACAAAGTCTACAAGAGAGTCCCTCCCATTGAAAGGGATGAAAGAGGAGGAAGGAAAAGACAAGCTGGGAATGGAAGGAGTAGTCCAAGTGCTTATTTGCAGGGGAACAAAAGTGAACTGAATGAGAATAGTCAGAGCACGGACATCACTGACCATCAAATGGTCCTGGGGTGTATGTCTCCTTACAACACACACCTGGCCTCCTTGCTAGTATTTGCTTTGGAGATTGTCACACTTTTGCATGTGTGCTTCTCAGCATTAGTTGACTTTTACTAGCTCTCCTGAGAGACCCTGTGGAGACATAGGGAAAGAGAGGCAAAGAAAGGCCAGGCAACTGAGGCTAGTGATTGTGTATCTCAAGCTCTAGTTTTCAATTCACTCACAAGAAAGAAAATGGGGGAAAAAAAAAACCAGTTGGATAAGACAAACATTGCCAAATCTTTGCTATTAAGTGAAACCGACTCCCATTATTTCTGCACTTGCCTTGTAATTGTGACAAGCAGGGTAAATGCAAATGCATGCTAGTTAATGTTAGTTTTCTGAAACCACATAAAAATGAAGCAAAATTTGGATTTGGAATATTATCCGTGTTGAAACAGAGCTTTGTAGCACCTTCCGAGACAGCCGTAAAACTGTTGCAGCATATTTAAACAATGCAAAGACAGCCCACTGCATGTTAGTGTGGCAGTACCTGACACCTCTTAGCTATTTTTATAGATTTATAAGAATTGAATTTCCCAGTTGTTCTACCTACCCACAGGCATCACTGCCATGGATATAAGTCATTCACCCACTCACTGTATGCAAAATGTTAGACAGCAAGTACCCAGGCCCTGACCGATTACTCATAAAACCAAAGGGACTATGAACAGCTATCCTGTGGGGAAACACCCAGGTTCAAAGCTATCATTTTCTTCCCTTAAAAATGCACTTTTCAGAAATGCAGAAGCTCTGACAAACCAGAGAAATAGAAAGTGTGAAGCAGCCAGTATTTCAGTTTGATAATATATCCTGGTACAATAGCTCAACACCAAAAAGGGCAGACATTAGAGCTTGGATGAAGAGTTTCAGAATGCCACAGTTAGTGAAAGGTGCCTGTAATGAACTTTGTATTTGTACAGTGAGCAAATCCATTATTCAATATCCTCAATAGTATATTCTAGATTTCATGGATTAGGAGCTTTTGTGAAGCCTTTGTAACATGCTTCTCCCCAGCTTTATTTCTACTTGTCATTAGTTCTCGTTTCCATGGGAGCTCTCCAGGCATTAGCCTTACAAGAGTCACCTGAATTATTGGGGAACAGGGAATAAAATACCTGCAGGGATTTCACAGTTGTGCACAGAGGTTTCAACTATTGTACACATTATTTTTAGGCAATGCCCAATTTCCAGGAATTTGGTCCACATAGGGACCTGTTGATCTACTGTAATCTTTCAAGAGCTAGTTTCTTGGTCTGATGGGTTTTTGATTACCTGACAGGAACTTCTCTTTATTTCCTAGCAGTGAAGCAGAAAATGTCTCATGATTTAATGAGGCTACAGGTAAAAATAATTTTAAAATATATTATATCCTCAGAGATCAAGCAGACTTGCCAAAATTTTGGATCCTGTACGGTTTGTTAAGCAGAGAATAATACCTGTCACAAAAGACATTAAATAAACCAGAAGAATGCTATTTAAATGATTTGTGTATGGTCAGTCAAGGAACATTTAACACACTTCTGATGATGGATAAGTATTTAATACATGTCCAGAAACAGGCAGAAGAGCATATATAAGAAGACTACTAGGAAGACATTCATCACCACAAGTCCTCAAAGTCTGTTATCAGGTGCCCTATGAACTATAACTTTGGTAGCAGCAGAATTTTAGGTGGTCAGAAGCCCACATCATCTTTTTTGAGTAGCACCTCTGTGAGGAGCTTCATTAAAAAGCTACAGCAATTCTGTAATGAAGACTTTAGCATCTTCTCCCCAAATAGTAACTAGGAAGCCAATTTCTGACTCACCTGCTCCATCAGAGCTTCAGGCTGCAGTCTCAGAAGCACCCGCTCTTCTAAAAGCCCAAAGAAATTCAGATGACCTAGATAAGTGTGACAGGGATGGCAGAAAGTAGCATCCTCTGCAACAGAGGAAGATCTTGAATATCAGACTACTCCTAGAGCACAGGCTAAGGCTTGTGTTACTATCCAAGAAAGCAGAAACACATAAAAAGAAAAAAAAAAGGCGGGTTGAAACTGTAGCTAGAGATGCACAGAGGAACTATTTTATTTTGGTGTGGTGCCAAGCTCCAGTGGAGCATTGGTCCAGGACTCAGTTTCTGTATGTTCAGCTACTTTTTAGGGTGAGAGAAAATGGTGGGGATGATGTGTAGATTTTGAGCAAGGAATCCTGGTTCTGGTGTGGTCAACAAGTATCATCTAAAACTGAAGATGAAAAGGAATTTTCCAAGCTTCAGTCAAGATACAAACACTTTAATTTTCAAAGCTCTAGACAGAAAAGGGCTCCACCTGCTCCCCAATCTACAGAGCTCAAATACTTAACAAAAGCGTGGTCTTGCAGAGTATTCCTATTTAAACAGGAGCAGTCTACTTTTCTAATTAGCATATATAAATAAGCCTTCTGCCAGTGACTTTCTCTCCCTCTTCTCCCCACCCTCAATCCCATTCAATCTCATCTTCTGCCTTTTCAGACTGAGAAGGACTTCTTACTCTGCTGAGGATAAAGCAGACATGACATTGGCAAAGCTGAAACTATTTCACATTTTCTTGACAAATGGTAGGAGCTCATATCAAGGGTACCTAGAAAAATACAGGCCATAAACTAGAGTGCTAGGTATGAGACTTCAGCAAAACTCAATCTGATGGCCTCTTCTGCCTTCTGCAAACTTGCCCGGTCAACCTCCCCTGTAACACCACCTGCCCCAGAGGGCTCTTGTAGAACAACTGTGGTAAAGACTGTGAGGCATGCTGAGGACAAGGGAATAGATGCCAGCAAGGAACTTCTCTTCTCCCTGTACACTGTGTTTCTTTCCCTTCAAGTTAACTGGGATTAGAGCAAAGCCTTTTGTAATGAACATAACAAAAGATGATGAGTTGGCCTCAAAGCAGTAATAAAAAAAAATTTAAGAACTCTTATAATAAAAAACACATTCATATAACTGGGTTTTATTATTTCCCACAGTTTTATTTTAATATATGACTCAGGGTGTGGAGACGAAGGTGTGATTCAGAGCAATAATAGGACTTTAAAAGCTTGTGCCACGGGGGTGGGCTAGGCTCTCTGGTTGCCTTGTGCCATGGGGGTGGGCTAGGCCCTCTGGTTGCCATTTTCAGGAAGCACCTAGTCAAACAAAACTACCACCCAGGTTCACGTATGCTTTGTCCACATAAGGTAAAATGTGTGTGAGGCATGGTGGGTACACTGGGAGGAAGAGACAGCAGATCATACAGATGAGCAGAACTGAAAGCACTAGCCTTTAGATGCTGTTAAGTAAGGTATCAGAACACCTACATACATGTTGATTCTTAGTCCTTGCAGAGTATTTAACCATGCCCTGCAGACTTTAGGATGAGGACCCTGAAATCCATGCATAACATAGTGCCACCAGCAATCACCACAGAGTAAGCAAAGAGAAATAGGTAAAGGAGATGTATTCAGCCATAGCAGCATGTTGGATGGCAGCATGCAGGTGTTCATCCAGCACGTTTGGCTTTGGCCTTTTGCACACACCTGCAATTGCTTCAGTGAGAATCATCAGCATTTCAGAAAATTATGGTTGCTCCATTTCCTTCAAGAAGTCATCTTAGCAATTGCTAGTTGCTCCCTTTCCTTCAAGAAATCATCTTAGGAATTGCTAGTGAGGAGAAGCAGATGTTGTTTATGACGAAGTAGTACACCAAGCCTCACAAGGAAGTGCAGCATTTGGCCATAGTTAAGTTAAACAAGATTCTTTGATTGGTCACTGGCTTCCCCAAAAGCCCCAAAGATCTGCTTTGAGCTCAGCCTGAATAGCCAACAACTCAGGTAGAAAAACACCAATTTGTCTGAGCTGTCAGCAGCTCCCTGAGCTGTTCCTGAAACACTACACAACTTGACTCAACAATTTGAGACTATCCAGATGAAAATATTCCATGTGCCACAGGCTGACTGTGGTTCCAGTTCAACAAAACACTTAAGCACGATTCATTTAAGAGCATTTGCCAAATAGTCTGCTGTCTATAGTTCCACAGGTGATACAACACCCAGATTAGCCCTGTTTTCAATACTACAGGCCATGCAGTGCTCGGCTTCTGCACCTTTAGAATTGTCTGAAGTTGGACTCCATTCTTTTGAAGAAGATTTCCCAAGACAATGACAGTTTGCAGTCATGCTATAGGTATGTCTGTCTGTCTGTTCACATCTTCCAAGTTTGAAAGGAGGATAAAGATGGTCAGGAGGCATGTAAGCATATTTGCAGTAAATCAAGAAAGGACACTGGGCCGAGTACTGAGGGAGGCAGAAAGAAGCCACTGAATCTCAAGTGAGCTGTGGGACATGAAGTCATCCCTAAGTAACATTTAGTTTGTGATCATACAGAACACCACTGGAAAAGAGAGAGACCAGCAAAAAAATGAGCTCTAGATTCTGGTCCCCTGTTAACAGACACAGCCTTTCACTAGCTTATGAATTCCCCTTGCATTTCCTTATTGTGATGTGCAGAGAGCAAGTGAATACCAACACCTGGCTTAAACTGCATCTTTCCAAGAGGTTGACGTGCTCACATGAAGGATTATTGGCCAAATGAACACACACAGAGAACAGCCCAGCTGCTTTCCAACATTATCTCCTTCTCTATTGGCAAGTTGGTCTAGAAAGAAGAAAACTGCTGCCTTGGAGAATCTTCTGCTTGCCTTTGTGCAGGCTGCTCCCTGTCTGGATTGAGAGTCCTCTGCACTCTTGGTAACCCTACAGAATGGTGCAGCCAAAAAATCTCACCACATCCACTCACCTCCTGAATTTTGTCAGGCAACACCCAAAGAGCCTAATCCCTTTCTAGGGAAAAGGGCAAGTAGGAGAACAATTTGATGCTATCATCAAAAATACTTGGGATGGTGTACTGTTCAGCAAATCCCCTATCCATGTGATGATACAGGCAAAGCCTAACACAAAGAAAAGGTATCCTGTCCCTCCTCCTTGAAAAAGACCAGTGATAATACCAAAGGATAAAGAACATAATGAGCCATAATACTCAAGTTTCCAGGCAGATTGCAATGGGAAGGAAACGTCTGGTTTAGATATAGGCAGCTAAGTCCAGAGAGGTAGCAAGTTTGTCCAAGGTCACATGAAGCACCAGTGTCTGAGCATCATTCACTGTTTCCTGGGTGGGGCACACAGCAGATGATGGTGAATGGGCTCACTGACAATCCTACCTACCCATAGCATCCCTGCTCCCATAGAGCACAAATTGTTTTGACTGGGAACCATCAAAGGCTGGCAGATTGTAAACGGTCACTCACTACTGAGAAAAACCCAGATAGCACTGCAGTATGCCCACAGCCTACACTCACCAAGCAATGTGAGGAAAGAAAGGTTTAGTGATGCTGGTCCACTGCATTTGAGTGGGATAAGTGTATAGCATCATCCACATCTTCCCCTTGCTTTGCCTTCTGTATGAGCAAAGCTGAAAAGCAACCCAGTCCTTTCTGTCTGAGTGCACCTGTACCCTGCAGCAACCAGAAAGGACAGGTGGGTGGATGACCTGATGTACTTGCGAGAGCCTGTCATCACTGTCTCAGCAAATTTTGGGGCCTGAGTTTGTCATTAGTGGAGAAGCCAAGCCCAGATTTTAACCTCCTTGCAGCTCTGTTTTCCCTGTTTACCAGAGAACATTATTTAATAAAAATTATTCCAGCGGGTTTACGGTGTAGTTTCTGTGAACTCTTTTAATAGGTAAGTACTGGAGGGGATGTGTATGAACTCTAAGCACAATACACTTACATTTCTGTCTGTAAGACACATCTTCATCTTGCGTATGGATGAGCTCCTGTGTATCAGAATAATCTATTTTATTTGTGATTCTCTGTGCAAAATATTCACTAATACATTAAGTGAAGAGTATGATGCATGTTCCAACTTTGTTACCCTTCTCAAAAATGATAACAGTGTATGGGTAAGAAGTGTTACCATTTCCTTACTATTCCCTGATACAACAGATATGCCAGCTTACTAACAGAAAAAGGAAAAAAAGTTACTTTGTATTTCAAAGACTGATAGACAACCTGGTGTGCCAAGCTGGCTTCTCCATTCTCTGAAGCAATAAAGTTCTATGACAAAATAAGGTTCTACAACAGAGCCTCCACTCTGAGCTATTCACAGCACCCCTGCAAAGCAAATTGTGTGGCTCCATTGGACACCTTGAGGCACAGCAACCCCATCTGTGCTGCACAGGCAGGGAACTCACTTTTGCTGGAAAATACAATAGCTAACAGCTGAGACATGACAGCCTCTTATAGCACCTCTCTACTAGAACAGGCCATAGGAGCACACCTGGTCTCTCCCAGGGAAAGCAAGCAGGCTAATGTAGAGCCTCTCACCCAGGGCATACAGTTCACAGACCATTTAGAAAGTTGTTCTTTTCTATTTCTCATCTGTTAGTTAACACCTTCCAGTAACTGGCTGTGTAAGCATTTCTAGTCAGTTCTAGGGCAAAGTCAAACAAGTCAGTTCAAACCACTGCCAGGTGGCTCAGCTAACTTGTTTTATGTTGGCCTGGAAGACTCAGGAGTGCTCACAGGTCAGGAAGAGTTGAGAGGGAGCTCCAAAATCCTGGATGAATGGAGCTAACTGGCATCCTAATCATTAGTCCCTTTGAAGGCAAAGCCAAGACTGGTTAGGTTAAACACCACTGACTTTGCCTAGACACAATCAATTATCAGGAATATATTATTCAAAAAGCCAGGAGGCAGTAGTCTATTATATCTCAGTAGTAAATCTTTGGACTAGCAGTGTGGAGATTTCCTCTGGTAGCTGACTTACCCCCTACAAGCAGAGAGATGCTCTGCCCTAGCATCTTAAGTGCAGGCCCCCAGCACACTGACACAGTCACACAGCCATGCCTTGGGCCCTCAGAGAAAGCAGGGTCCAGACTCCATTCCTCAAACTATTGCAGGAGCCAGAGCATTCAGCAAGAGCACGGCCAGTAGATTCCAACTGTGGCCACCTGATGGTATGGTTTCATGCAACTTAAAGACAATCAGAAACAGAATTCCAGAGCTAATGCCATCAGCAGAACTAATGTTATTTGAAGTCTTTAGACCAGACTATAGGTTTTCTGTGACTTTGGAATCATAGTGATAATGGTTAGCCTGATCCAAGAACAACCATCCCTTCACCTAAATTACAATTGTGCCATAAATCCCAAGTCTCGGTTCTTCCTATTCTGCTTCTTCCTGCATCAGGCACAGACACACAAGTGTATGGCACAGCCAAGGCTGAAACGTGCTCCAGCTGCCCTCACAGAGACAGCTCACTCCCTCCATGGCACACCATAGAAAACTGTGCTTTGCAAACTTATACTGAATAAGTACTAGATTCTTCTTTTTTATGAAAACTTGAACCTAAACCCACTTCAACAAGACTTTTACTACTACGGTCATTTTCGTCTTAAGCTTAGATGCCAAACTTTGAGAAACAAGTACTTAAAAGAATCAGCGCAGGAGGCAATTGTGATCACGTCTACTTTGAAACACTGGGTTACAGATCCAGAGTGCCATCTACTGGGCTTCGCGGAGGATGACAAGAGTTCACGGGAGAGATGACTGGAGTCGCGGTTTTCGTGTCTCCCAGGGAACTTGTCCCAGTAGATAAAGAGGAAGTGGCAGATATGAACTAATTTCCTTTGAACTTGAGCTTTTAACTGCTCAAGGAATTCAAGGAATCAAAATTCAGGATAATTTCAGCTGATTGGTGAAACAGTGTAAAGTCAGGACACTGACATTCAGCTGAACAAATGGTGTAAGAAAGAAGGAATTTAGCACACAGACACAGAATGGGGAAGGATAGGGCAGGAAATAATGCAGGGGGAGGTAGATCTGATGATACTTTTCCTTATGAAAAGGACGTAAAACAAGTCATGGTCAACCTTAAGCTAAAAGCCTAAGTCAATGGCACAACAGTGTCATACACACATACCCCCTTAAAAAAAGTCATGTAACTTGTAAGAAATGTCACTTGTAAAAAATGGATGTGACTATTCCAACACAGTTAGCAGTTGTGATACATTAGCTTCAATACTATGTCCAATTCAAGACATTATCTTCAGAAACTGAAGCCAGTCTTGATGACAGCAATAAGAACAGGGTTTAGAAAGCATCAGTCATTCTTAACTACCAGGCTCTTCCAATGCAATACATTACAGAATCCAGAGGATACACTTAATTGTCAGAAATAACTCAGATTAGAGAGCTTCACAGAAGGCTTGATTCTCAGCCTGCTTTTCCAATTATCCCATCCAGGTTGCCATTCAGCAAGCCTGGAACATACAAAGATCAGTCCACTCAGAAGCCACTGTTGTAAGCCTGAAGATCGCATATTCGCTAATGATGGCTCGTGGTTACATTTCTACTCCTTACTGACATGAAAGGGAGTCTTCCCAAAAACTTGACACAAGGGGAAGAGACAGTAAGATGTTTTATTATAAACATTTCCCTTAATTATAAGGACTTTCCACTGCCTTATTGGATGCCACAGGACATTTTTGGTTAAAAGTGGTTGCCCTGTGTTCCCAGAATCCACACTAACCCTTATGGATCAATGAAGGAGATCTCCACTTACCCCTTGGCACACCATGTCACTGCTTCTGGAGAGCTGTGCTTTACTAGGGCAAGGCAGTGGAGGGCATAAAGGATCTTCATACCTGTTGCTAGATTCTGGTTCTCAGCTCTCATGTTATCATTTGGCAAGGTACAAACATAAAGTGACATTGCTTATAAATAGTATTTGTTGTGAACAAAATTTGCAATAATCAAGTAGGATTATAGAAACATAAGCAACAATTTATTAGGATTATATTTCATCAAAGACATTACTTTTACCAAATTTAGATGCTTAGCTAGTTTGTGTGAGCTAATTAGCTTTTTTTACCTATTCCAGAACTGTTCCACCCTTGGAAGAACCTCTTTTCTGTTATCATTATTGCAGAGAAGAGTAGCTACCTCAAATAAAGCTACTCTGGACAATTTCCTCCTTTGTTGGACTAGAGGAGAAAATTCTGCTTTCCCTTTTCAAATGTATATCCTCCTATTTCTTGTTTGAAATGACTGGGGAGTCATACAGGAGCTAAATATTAATGTGGCTTCTTCTGCTACAGCTTTCTTAAAACACAGAGGTGTGATACCATGTTTCTACAAATACAAATAACACCATTTTTTCTACCTTTACCATACAGAAACTGAACAAGATTAGAGCAAGGTGATGGAGAAGGAGATGCTTTCAATAACTAACTGATTCACCTGCCCCTGGCTACATTTAGGGTTGCCTGTTGGAATTCATTCACACTAAAGCAGAAAGGCTTCACGTGGTTCCCCCACCCTGCTGTCACCTCCCAGTAAGTGATCCTTCTTCCTGCTTGTATTCTTGCTCTTAATCCTAATGTCTTACAAGTTTCTGACCTACTACAAGAAGGTGACGTAGCATAGAATAATAGCAATCCTATTACAGGGGGACCCCTCAGTTCTAAGTTATAGAATCATGGAATAATTTCAGCTGAAAGAGATCTTTAAGATCATTGAGTCCAGCCTTTGTCCCAGCCCTATCAACCACTAGACCATTTCCCTAAGTGCAACATCCAACCATCTCTTAAATACCTCCAGGGATGGGGTCTCCACTACCTCCCTGGGCAGCCCATTCCAATGCCTGACAACCCTTTCAGTAAAGAAATTCCTCTTCATATCCAGCCTGAAAGTCAGTGGAGCTGGTCAAATTCCTCGAATACAGACTTGGCACAAGGCACATCCATAAGGACAGTCCAGACCAGAGCTTGACAGGCTTTCGACAGACACTCTTCAACATGACAAACCATACTCTCAAGTTTATTAGCAGTTGAGAACCACTTTACAATCCCATTACTCCCCAAATTTCTTTTTGCTAAACCAGTCAGCTCACTGCTTTATTTAAAGATACACCATAAGACAGTTTATCCTTCCAAGTGGCTATTTCCTCACTGTTGTTTATAGCGACCCCATTAAAACTCAAAGTTTAATTTTGTTTTAACAACCAGTATGTTCCAGTTTTGTCACGTTGGTTATCTTTTAAGACAACAGAAATTTGCTTAGATGGATACAAAAATGGAGTGAGACTGGAAAGAATATCTTGATAGTAGATGGATAGTCTTTCCATTTCTTTAACTTTGCTCTCTTCTAATACACTTCATATATATTAAAGACCATATTCATTTTAAAATCCAGTCACAACATCCTTTTGTAAATGGCATATTAAATTCCCTTTATTATTTCTTTCAAAAAAAAACCCCAAAATATAGTCTGCATTGTTTGCTTCTCTTCTTTTTAGAGCATAAGAAGCAATGAATGAAACTGGTTCCAACAACTGTAACAATTTCTGTACATTTCAGAACATGGAGAAAATGAGGACAAAAATAGCAACAAAAGAGAATACACACAAGCTTCATTGCATCCTCTCTGTGCAGTTGCTATGCAGCAATTGCCTTCCTACAAAGAACTTTGGCTTTTTTGCTTACTAACATTTCGTCATTCAAGAAGATACAGTATGTTCAGATCCAAAGCAATTTAAAAGAAGTCTTTTCTCCAAGAGCTGTCTCAGATAACTACTAATTAGAATGTACATGCCCTCTGATTTGCTCATTTTGGAACTATATTAACACCACAACAGAATATACAACCTAAAAAAGCAGCCAATGCTACCACAAAGAGAGGAAAGTCCTCTCTTCACCCTCATGCAAAATAACACATTGAAGCAGGCAGGCTCACAAAAAACAAAAAGAAAGAGCATTTTTTTTTGGCAGTTAATGTGGGCAACCTTTGTCACTGCTGTGTTTTCCAACAGGTTTCTGGCCCTCTGCTGTTTTACGCTCCTGTGTTTTGCTATGGATGTGGGCATATCGAAAGCTCATGTTGTAAATAGCCACCTGCTTACTCTTTCAGTCACAGCAAAACACTTAAAACTTTGAGAAGGGAAGTCCTTTATTATGCACACACTGGGAAGAGAATCAGTAAATCAATGTTCTTTATATGGATTTAGGCAAAGAATTTACCCTCTTTGCAGGGACAAATGAGAAAAATTAAGTACTCTACAGGGATCTGGGACTACAATCCTAAATTAAGTTGTGAGCACAGCTTTCCTGGCTGTATCCCCTCATCCACAACCATTACACCATACATCATGTACTCAGTCCCATGTGGCAGGGAGAGACTTCATTGCTGCTGCTGCACTGCCAGCACCCTCCTCCATCAGCGGCACAGCTGCATCCAAGCCTATCTGCCCACCCTGTTCACTACCCACTGGTAGTTACTGGTAACTAAGCTAAACTGCTTGTGAGCTTATTGCCTGCACTAGGAAGTACGTTCTGACACACCACAACTAAGCACCTGCCCAACTAATGCTACACATCTTGAGAAAAAAGGTGATTGTATACCTTTATCTTCATTTCCCAGGTCAAGGTTAAACGGACATTTGTAAAACCCCTACTTGGGTGGGCAGCCACAGGGTTGGGTCTCCCCTGCTAGAGGCCTCTACCATGGCCACAAAGGCTGCCCAGCCACAAAGGCTGCCTACTCCTTCTGCGAACAGCCCCACACAACGGCAAGTGCATAGAGATGCTTCCCTCAAGGATGAAACTCCCAAAATGGAATCTGGTGCTGAAACCATAAAGTGTAATAGACAATATCCCAGGGTTACTGAGCCACAATCAGATATGGCAGTTCGCTATTGTTTCTGCTGCAAAAGTTTTCTGGGGATGAAGCTGAGATTTCACTGCATGGCTCTTCTGTGCCAGCTCTATTCACTTAGCCTTGTTTAAAATGCACCTGATGTGAAACTGGATAGGAAGTCAGAATGCTCCTAGGGTTCATCTACTTTTCTCAGTTTTGAGAGAGTTTTGGCTACCTCTGTCATATACCTAACAGGAGTTTCCTGGTGCTATTCTGTAAGGTTTTTTTCCTTTCCCATTACCAGTAAAAACTTACTTTAAAATATATCAGTAGAGTCACTCAGTTATGCCTCATGGCTTTCAACAAGGAGGAACAATTATAGAACAATGCATTTCTATAGCAGGCAGAGTACATACATGTATAAATACTTTCCATTCTCCCTGGCAAAACCCTCTAAACTGGACAGAATGTTTAGTAAAAAACAAACCATAAAACTTGTGCACCTGCTGCACCATTGACTTGAAAAACGTTATTAAAGTTGATGCAATTCTAGTATTCACTTTCATCAACCCACAGCCAGCATGCACTGTACCTTGCTGGAATTTTTCTTCCACACAATACTACTAAGATTATACACATATTTCAGAGCAAACCAACATTTCTATCACAGCAAAAGAAAGCAAGTACAGTGTTATCCTTCTCAGTGGTCATTCATTTAACAGATCCTGTGATTGTTCTGTAAAGGGTAATAGATCTAAACTTCATCAGGCTCTTAGAACTCAGCAATACATTTAGTAAGAGCAACACTATTCGTCCCATATTTCTTGATATTTGTACTTTTTTGATGAAGTTCAATCTCTTTTTTTAGCTTTTACAAAAGAAATAAACTACTGTCATGGCTTTGCCCAGCCAGCAATGAAGCACCATGACAGTCTCTTGCTCAACAACTTTCGCAAAGCAAATCATTATGACCATGAGACTAGCACATAGAGACTTTCAGAGGTACTAGAAATAACTTGAGTTGCCACCAGTGGAAAAAACCAGCACTGAAGCAATCATTTAAACCATCTAGAAGAAAATACCTAAAACATCAGGTTACTTTTGATTACCTGAAACTTCTAGTCTTCACATTTCCCTGTCTTTAAGAGAACCATAGTACTGTTTACACAGTTCAAAAAGTACATCTTCTTGTAAAATCCTTCCTTATAAAAAGAACATAGTAATTCAATAAAAGGACATTTTGAAGGAGCTAGTGAGGCAGTTCGTTTAGAAACAACAATTCCACAGAGCGATAGATCAATTTAGGAAACAAGTCTCAGCCTCTGAAAATCAATAATGCTTTCTATAACAGCAACAGTATAAAGCAGCTTTATAAAGTAAAATCACTTACGATTATTAGCTTCTTAAGAAGAATCCACTGATTTCCTCAAAGATCTCACCAGTTTTTGGGTCATACTTTTCATTCTAAAATCAAACAAAATCAGCCTGATGTCACAACAGAAGCTTCCCACCTTCCTTCACTGAGGTGAAGAACCAGAAGTTCCTTCTTGTATTGATATCACCCCACCACGTCCAATTTCCAATAGAGTATTGGCTGCCTCACTGACTCACACCCTTTCCCATACCTCCCAGATACCACATAATCTTCTCATGAAAAGATTTCTAACCTATGCACCTTTAGAATCGGTCACCCATGTGGGGATCCTCTCTGAATGCAGAGCTGCTCTTGGGAAGGTGTTCATCTTGACTTACAAACAAGGAATGAACCACGGATTTCCATCAATAAACCCTTAGCTGTTACAGCTTGAGGGAAGAGCTCACATTTCCAAACTATAATTTAACTTTCTAATTCCATCTGAGAGCAGAGGGGACATCATCCACAGACACCCTAATAAAAGCAGCTTCTTCACAGAGTAAAATATTTGTGAATTACTATATGTCATTATTTCTTTATCTTTGCTTTGATATTCCTACATTCTTGCTGCAATGAAGTATCCCAACATTTATGCTCTATCCGCTGTGTGAGGAAAGGAAGTATTCTTCCCTTAAGCTTGCCAAGAGATGCCTCCAGCTGCAGCTTGTGGACAGCCTACTGCCTGCCCAGCCAGGCACCTGGGGCAGCTGAGGGGACTAGCAGAGCCATGCCCTCAGCAGCAGGCACAAAAGGAGCTGAGGCAGCTTAACGCCCTTCAGAGAGGTTTGAAACAAAGTGGGAGGGAAGTGAAATTAACAAGAAAAGTAAAGGCGAGAACCGGGCACTCAGCACTGGAGCGTGTCCTTGTTGAATTCAACAACGTGTGCTTGGCCACACCGCCAGTACTGATTCCACACAATAGTGTGCTTTTTTGGCTTTAAGTTATTGCGTTACTACACCTAATAAAGCACGACAGTCGGTGAGCCACCACAGAGGCGATTCATGTGGAGGCAGCAGCGTGAAACTGAGCGGAGTTGGCCATAAAAGTCATCCACGGTAAGCAGGCTGCTTGGTCCTTGGCACTGACCCTGCTGCCTGACAAACCAGACCACGGAACGAGTAATTTGACGCTCGGCGCTTACCAAACCGTGACAACTTTGGCGTTACTGCCGTCGTTTCCCCCCGTTCTTCCAGAGACACGTTTGCAGGTGTCTCAGACGCGGCCGCCGCGCCCGGCACACGCACCTCGTCCCGAGCGCTGTCACCCTGCCAGGGACCGTGAGAGGGGCCAGGGGGCCCGCAGGTGCCTCACCTCAGGGAGGTGGCATCAGCCGTCAGCGCCTTTCTGCCTCACGCCCCCGCCGGACACCCCCTCCCACACACGCGCCCGCGCGCCCCCACCCCGGGCCGGGGGCGGCGCATGCGCGCGGCGGCAGCGTCGGGGCAGAGCGGCGCGGGCAGCGATGGCCGGCGGCGAGCAGCGCGGCGCGCCCGGCGGCCCCGAGCGGGTGGCGCTGAAGAAGGAGATCGGGCTGGTCAGCGCTTGTGCCATCATCATCGGTAAGGCCCCCGCGGGGCAGCGCGTCCCGCCGCCGAGCGCCCGCGGGCAGCCCGTCGCGCTCGGCTGAGCCCCGCGACGGCACGGGGGCTTGGAGCCGGCGCGCTACCTGCGGGCAGGTGCACCGGGGGCGCCGGCCCCCTGCCCGTCACCGGGCGAGATTGCCCGGGACAGTGAGCTCCGGCCAGCGCTCGGCTGGGTGGAGGGAGAGGGCGGCAGCCGGGACGGCACTTCGTTATCTCCGATAATGTACGGTCCTTCGTCAGGTAGCGGCAAAATAGGAGTGAAAACTCTCTCCATCCCAGTCCTTCAGCTGACAAGATCCTCGGGTTTTCTGAAGTATTTTCCCAATGGCATTTTGCACCCTTACGGCATGTGCGACTCTTACTTCTTAAAGCTAAACCAAAAATTGCTTATTTTATTTGAGATTGGAGTTCCTCGGAAATGAAGGTGACAGCTCCAACTTTCAGAAAGCCACCAAATATCCCGGGACCCACGATAGCTAAGTGGGAGCTGGCAGCACAGCCAGCGGTAGTGATGCCCTGTCACATTTCCCACACCAGCTGGTCGCTGGCAAAGCCGCTGCCCGTCGATGCCTTTTCCGACAAACCTTCTGGTTTGAGTTTCAGAGCTGCCAGGCAGCAGAGTTGATCCTACTTCTCCCATAGTGGTGTCAAAATTGAGAAACCAGGGCAGGCTTTGCTCAGCACTGTCCCTCACCATGTTCTATCACTGTGGTGTTTGGGCTAGAGTAGCGAGGGCAAGCCTAGGGACGGGAGCAGTTTCGCAGTCACATAAAAGCAGCCCATACAGACCCAATGAGCTTCAAAACCCCATGGGAAAACCCAGCCATTACCTTCTTCATGTTGAAAAGAGTCACAATGACAGCTGGGGCAAAGTCCATGGCAGCACGGGGAGATGGCAGTGGACACAACAGGAGCTGCTTCATCCACGGGAATATGCTGTGCAGTAGCAGAACTGACTGGGACACCCATCGTGTCTGCATGCATGATATCCCCAAGCTTGGAGGACAGCATATTTCCCACAGGTTATCATACTACCCTACTGCAATTTTATGCTGTTAGCCTTGTATCCCCTTATGGCCCGTTTAGATGGATAGAGTCTTGCAAAAAAAGGAGAGAGAAATTTTAATGCCATTGAACAGGATCTCTTGCACCATGAGTGAGCCTGTTATATGAAAGGAAAGTTTTTCATCTGTTCCCACAGTGAAATAATAAAATCTAATGGGCAGCTATAATTGCAGTTTGTGTGAAGAGGTATTCTTGGTATGCAGATATACCTTTACAATTCATCCTCTGGCATACTTAAGGGGGAAAATCCGGTTTTGAGATCTTGGTGGAGCACAGATGACCTTGTGTAAGAGTAATGCACATGTGGGTATTCAACAAGGCACAGTGCTGTAAATAAGGCACTATCAGGGTTAGATATCACCTGGATTGCTGCTGGTCAAAGGGAAAATTTATGGCATCTATGTCATTTCTTAGTCCTGGCATTGGATAATTGTACCTCAAGACTGCTACCCTGCTCTGTCACATCTCTTCCCAGACAGCTTTTCATCAGCCTGAGTCATTTGGAACATGTTGCAAGCAGAATACATCTATATAACTCTTGTACAAAATAAATCTTGTGAAACAGCCTCTCATCTAATCAAGACATTTAAGTGGCGAAAAATATTGACATTCATGATAAAGTATAGTACTGTCAAGCAGTTTAAGTATTAGAGAAGGTTATCTGCATTGTCAAATAAAGCATAACATTTCTGCTGCAACTTTCCCCACATTTTGATAAAAGAAGTTTGAAAAACAGCTCTAGGATCCCTTTTTTGGATTTGATTTGTTTGTGTGCAGAGGTGTAAAATTACATCATGTATCACAAAGTCTTCAGTAACAAAGGGATATATATGTTGGACTAGATGATCTTTTGAGGTCCCTTCCAACCCTTAAGATTCTGTGTAGTGTCACCAAAGAAAACATGACAGCTTATAATCAGAGGACACTGTAAAAAGTACACGCCATTACTGGAGTTAAATAAGAGACATCTTATTTAAAGCTCTTAGCAAAAAACTACTTGATCCAAATTGGTATTAGGCAACCAATTAGCTCACAAATTTTCTGTATGATAAAATTTAGCATAGGGGAAAGACTTCTTTCCAAATGATTGAATATGGGGAAAAAATGGGTGTGGTTGGTGTCATGGCCAACTGATGACAGACCAGGATGCTTATGTTGGCCAGCAAAATGGATTTCCTGTTTCCAAGTAGGTGAGGCAAATCCTTTTCTCTTCAAGGGTTTAGACATGAAACTCTAATGTGTCTCAGGGCAAACTCAAATTGCTTGAGAACACCAAGGAAAAAAAAGGAATCACCTTTGAAAAAAACTCATCTTGCTCTGCATAGAGCTAAAAGAAGGTTATACTCTCTGTTTTTCTTGAATTGTCTTGTAGGATATCTTTACTGAAATAGCATACAAAAGTACTGCAGATAGAGAAAATGGAAAAGGATATTTTTGCATTATCAAGTAGAAGTTCAATGCTGTGACTTGCCAGCATTACACCAAATGTTCTGTTTTAGCTGACTGCTGTACAATTCTAATCAGCTGCAGGATGTATGTAAAGAATTGTAATATTCTAGTAATTAGTAATTGGAAGAGGAAATATGACAGAGTATTTGGAAAATACTGTAAATATGAGCATATAAATATGTGATGAATACACTCGTGGATGCCTTCTAGATATTCATTCTGCTTGTTGAAAGTAAAGTATTGTGTGATTTTCAATTGGAGAGGGAGAAAAAAATTAGATTGTTTTCTGAGTACTCCCTAGCACAATGAAATAAAGTAAAAGAGAAGGCTTGGAGGTGGGAGAACAATTACATAGATTTGAGAGTATTCCAATAATATCAGGGTCTTTAAATATTTTGTAGTCCATTAGGACCCCATGAAATGTCACAATTGCATCTGAGGCAATCAAAGCTACCTCTAGATGCAGGTACATCACTTCATCCAGCTTAAACATTATTGGCTTCTAGCTGTTGAGGAGGTGCTCAGTCCCTGGGAGCAGGGACCCTTGTTATGGGAGGGCAGAGGCAGCCTTCATCCTGCCATGCTGCCAGCTGCTCTGCAGCTCCCATAGTCTGTGCTAATTCCCTACAAAACAGGTGTTCTTTTCAAATATTTTTTCAGTGTTTTGAATTACAGGACAATTTTTTTACTACTTTTATAACTGAGATGTTTGTCAGCAAAATAAGTTGCTACACCATCTTAATACATTCACAAAACTTATCCTTTAAAACTTTTATCCTGCCTTTATAGAGGTTTAAAAGGCTTTGCCATAAGAAATACCAGTTAATCTAACAGAAAATATTGAGAAAAAGATAGCAGAATGAAGTACATCAAATTAGGGATATAATATGCCTGTTCTATATCCACCCCATAGCATGCTCTCATCATTTCTCCAAGCCTAGTTTCCTCACAACACAAAAGACTATTCTTGATTGCTTCATTATTTATACTTTTTTAAAAAATTTACATACAATCAAGCCTAATTAGAGAAGAAAGCTGTTTCTGAAAGTTGTTTCATGTTGAGACAGAAGACACTTCTTTGAAGTATCCTCATGTAAATGCAGTTACTAGGTACAAAAACTTTCTGGTTTAGTGCTAAAGAGAGACTGATACTTAATGACTGTGAAACTGAACACAGTGTTTAGTAGTAGTAACAGATCTTTCTGGCAATTCATCACTGCCACAGAATTTTGGAAAGTGCCTGAGAATTGCTGTGGGAGCACCTAAACCACTCTGTCTCAAACGTGGTTACATACAGTGAAAGCAAATCCCTTATGGTCTCCAGCTATTAATAATCATCTAATGTACACAATTACACTGCATATTAAGCTTGCCAATACTCAGATGAAGTGATACAGCTTAAAAAGTAGTAACATATGTGCTATATGATGTTAGATAATAACTTACAGATACTATATAATTGCTTGAAACTCAAATTAGCATGTCTTTAGCAATCACAGAAATCTATGCCATATTTAATTCAACTTTTATCCACTTTCTACATAGCTGGCTTTGTATCTCATTTGTAGAGCTATATGTGTAATTAAGATTATTGTACATGTATCTTTTCTGTGAGCACAGGCATATGAACTGTACAGTGAAACTCTTATTCAGTGCCTTTGTAGATGAAAAGCTAAGTAAGAAGCTCCATGACTTGGCTCTGTGTAGTTTCTACCACATTCCACTGTTCTTTAGAAAAGCAGAAGAATTAGAAACAGCAGCCTGATTAACGTCTGATACCAGCCTGGTTCTTTTGGTCTGAATAACAAAATTCACCGTTCTTACATTAGAAATATATGTTTAACTGTATGCACAAATTGCATGTGTAAAACATTTAACAAGAGATGGTTAACTGTTTAATACAGATCAAGTTGCTTTATTGAAAATAAACAGCTAAACATCTCTTTAAATGTTTGTGTGGCTTGTAAAACCACATGAAAGTAACTATAGGGTCATATTCACGTTATGGTGAAGTCTGTTGTATACATGTGAATGATTTTATGTCAGGCTATATAAGATCCGTTAGAAGACCTACAAATTGATCCACAATAAAATATATCAGCTAAAACTAAATACATCTCTTTCTCTTGCTGAGCACAGACAGACAAGTTATCTGCATCAGCTGACTTGGCATTGCTTAAAAAAACACGCTCAGTGTTTTTTCTATTCATGCACAAGCTTAGTATATAAGATCTCATATAAACTGGTTCCTAATTCAAGTCCAATGATAATATCAAAACTGTTGGGCAGTGATAAATATGTTCAGTCTTGCTACTTCTGGAAGTAGCTTTCTGGAATGTAGATGTCTACATCACCCAGAAAACTGCACACACTCGCTTTCTTCCATAGCTGATGACAGTCAGACACCTTATAGATGGTCTCAGCAGAATGCATACAAGCAAAAAAGTTCCCTTACATAAGAGATGTTTCCTTGTGTCCTAGTACATTGTGCATATTACTGTCCACATTGTGATACTCCATCAAGGGAATGACCTTGTTTCCTTGGTTATCATTGTATCTGTCTGGCATTGCACTTATTTACTAATAATTGCATATGCATCTACAGGGAAATTTTCAATTGCATAAATATCACTTCCAAGGGAAGCACTTTGAGATAACACCAAATTCAAAGGTATAATTGCACTGGATGTGATTTTTCCTTCTTCCCATTAGCAGAAAACTATTTACCAGACTTCCTGCATGTCATTTTCTTTTTGCCTCTATGACTCTTGCCATTCTAACATGCCCTAAATCCCACAGACAGTCTTTATAGACAGAAACCTAGTACAGCAAGCTGCTGGGGAAGGAGAACACATGGTAATGTGAATAGCCTTCATACTCATCTTTTTCGTAACATACAAGAACTTAAATGGAAATTGATAGGTATTAACACCAGCTGCTTGATGAATCCTCTCCAATCATGTTTCCTATGCCACTGTTACTTAAGGAGACTGGTTATTGGTCAACTGGCACCCATCAGATTCATCTCTTTATCAAATCACTAGGAGATCATTCCTAGTCAGGTCCAATGGACTTCACTGGAGTAGTACCCAAGTTACAGGACTGCAGCAGAAAGAAAGACGTATGAGAAAGACAGAAAAACACCCACATGTCTAGGTGACTTCTTCCAATTTCTGGGATCCTACCCTGGGCCACTGAAAACAGTGGTGATGTAGCATGAATCTTCTCCCTCTGGATCTGGGTGAGAGCATTTCATTTTTATAGACAGATAGCTGAAATTTCAGGATGCAGTTTTGTTTGCTTACTGGTGAGAGTAATATAGGTTACTTCAGTGGTTCTCTCAAAAAAAAGTTTCAAAAAAGAGTCTTCCTTATCTCTGTTACACACCTTGCTAACTAATATTTTGAGCATTCAGTTCGACCTGGCACTTGCTGACATAGCACACAAAGTATTTAGACGTAAATGACTGATTTTTTTCTCAGGGCAACAGTTCAGGATCTAGCTCTGGACTGTAGAGAAGTTTTATTCAACATCGTGTCCTCTTATAAATAGAAGTTATGATTAAATAAAGGCAGCAGTCAATTTTTGTTCAAGATAAATGGTACATCTTCTTTACTGATGAGAAGCCACAGACACATTTTTTAGGCACTTGTGAAGACTTTTTTTCCTGTACAGCCGAAAGGCTTAGACTCAGTACTAAAAACTACATGTCCAGGTTTCATTTGTACTATAAAGCTGATAGATGTCTGTAATTCAGTATGATACTCAGCATGAAAAAGCAGCACATACTACTGAGAAAGATTAGACCTTACTTTTTTAAAGAAATAAACCTGGGGATGTCCATCTAAAATTGTGTGATACATTTTAGGGGTGATACTGTGTTCTTCGAGGCTGTTCCAGGATTCGGCTATCCATCAGAATTGTTTGCGGTAGCCTTTCACCTGAGTTTAGGGAGCTGAAAACAAGCTGCAGTTTCACTTGCAAGTAAAAAACATGGCAAAGTTCAAATTAAGCTTGGTAAAAATCCAGGGAGATCCTGCAGCGTCTCTGGGCCAGCAGCTTACCTCTGAGACAGAATTTACAGAGGGAGGCAAAAGGGAGCTCTAATTAGAAATGCCTGGCAGAAAAAAAAAGAAAAGAAAAAAAAAGGAGAGAGAAAAAGAAGAAATAAAAGAAAAAGGCTTTGCTTTATATTTTTCTTAATTGAGTCTTTCTGGATGTAGAAAATGGTTTTGTTTATCCACAGATGTGCCTTTTTGCTGCAGTGTGTATCAGGGAGAATTCAGTGTGTGAAGTCCCTCATGTACAGTGCGAGGAGCAAGAGCAAAAACAGCAGCAAAAAAACAAAGTTAAAAATACTAATGTGAACAAATCCTTCCCATATGATCTTCAGGAACAGCAGTAGGGCATAAAAAAAGATCTTTTGGGGAAAAAAAACCCAAAAAGACCTCAATTCATAAAGTCACTGAAACTTGAGCAAACATTTGTAACAGTTCTGTTTCGAGGTTATTAACTGTCCCATATTCATTGACTGGAGGGTTTTTATTTAGGTGATTTTAGATTGGGTGGCTTTTGATAGTTTTGGGGTTATTTTTCCCTTCTTATTTTCTGAAAGAGTATAAAATGCTGATTGGAACACAATGACTCAGAAGACTGAAGCAATGGGCTTTCTGCAATGGCTGTCAGTAGTTTAGATACCCCACATCAAAAACTCTCCTTCCTTGATGGGTGAAAAAACAAAGGTAGCATCCTTTGGTAGTGTCTTACTCCTGATCTGGAAGTACAGTGCCTGCTTTCAGCAGTGCCATAAATCTCCACTCGTGTTCCCTTTTCCTGTGCCTTGCAGCTCATTTCCTTGCAGCATAATGTAGCCTTTTCTGTTGAGAAAGTCTGTTCTGCTTTGGCAGGCTCACAACAAGGAGAAATGGTTTGGTAGAGGTTTAGCTTTTTTGTGTTTGGAGCTTTTTGTGTGCCAAACTTTTCCTTTCAAGACCCCGTTTTCTGTTGGGCTGCTGTGGGGGGAGTTTCTACTAGCTGCCACACTTTTTTGTCATCTTGATTGCAGCATGATAAAATAAGAAGGCATTTGTCAGTACCAAAGTGCCCCAAATATAAAACATTCTAACAGTGTTGTTTTTTTCTGTTGGTCCTGAAAAACCCAGAAGTCTCCCAAAGAGTTCTTTAGCAGATGTTCCACAGCAAAGAGCAGGGAGCCAACAATCCAGCATGAACTGAGCATCTCTGCATCCTAATTCCTTTTTCAATGCCTGTATCCCTGTCTGTATAGCAAGAAAGCATAAACAATATGCAAGCCCTGTTCCCCTAGAGAGGGAAGCCATATATAATGGTAAATGCATTTCTTCACATCAGCCTCCATGAAATCTCCTTATGCAGTACTAGTTTATTCTCCTGATTTGATCTTCTGGCACTGACCTCTGCAAGTCAGGACTGAAAAGCAAGATTAGAGGAGTGGTTGCCTACAAACTGTTACCATCTTCAGGAACTTGTAGATTTTGTTTTTCTGATTTCAGGGTAAAGAATGGCCCAATCTAGTGTTTGGATGAGCCAATCAAATTCTTTCTGGACGTGGTTCATCATCTCTTTCAGACAACAGAGACCAATTCTACTGGATTTCTGAAAAAGAAAGGTGGAGAGGAATATACTGGTGATATAAAAGCCTGAGGAATTTCTTTATCATTGAGCAATGGAATAACCCTCATGGCTGAATTGCTCAGATTCATTTAATACTTTCTTTAGAAGAGTAAAAAAACTTAAAGATAATCTTTCTGAAAATTAAGTTGAATTTTTTTATCTAATCCTTAAATACTGTTGTAATCCCACTTCATACATGGTGCTTCAAGATAATAGTGTAAAATATAGCATTAAAAATCAGTAAGACTTCAGAAAGGTTACTTCTGACTCCAAGAAATAGGTCAGTGATCTGGATGAGTGGCAGTTTTTCTGCTGTGAAAAACAATAGCTCTTTCATCAGTTACATGAAGCTGCATAATCTAGATCAGGCCAAACATCTTAGTATAATATACCACAAAAAATATGTTTGAACGGTATAAGGACTCATTTAGAATCACAAAAGCCAAGAAAAAAATCAAAGTAAGGATCTTATTCTATTGAATATACTAAAATCCACAATATTATATGATCTATGACAATGAATGTCACAAGGCTGCCCATCACAAAACCTCTAGTTCACCTGTGTCACTGGACAACTCACTGATGTGTTAATTATGCTACATTAACTCTGAGTCAGATAATCACACAGGTATAAGCAGTCAGGCTGGAAAAGGGTTTTGTCTTTAAGTACAGAGATGCATTCAGACAGTGGAGGACAGAAGAACTCTGAATACAGAAAGACCTTCTCTATCACTTAAGCAGTTTTGCAAAAAAAAGTCATTGCACTTGAATACATGGGCATAATGTGGTAAGCTACAGGTCTGACATGAAAAAGTGTCATTACTTGGCTAGTCTTTTGTAGTTCCTAAGTGTCTTCCAGCTTTTTGCTCTTACATTGCACAACCACCATGAGACAAGGAGAAAAAGCTATTAGCATGTGTCATATACAATGGGGTTTTAATAGTCCCATATTGTGCTGTGAGATCACTCCTGCTTGGGCCCCGTGAGGAAGGGTGATCAATCCAGAAAAGTGTTCCTTGCCTCAGAAAGGATCAATATATGCTTCTCCATAAGCCTGAAGCTAATGACTGCCAAAGAATATGAGGACTTACAGCTTGAAGCTGTCTGCTTTTATGTCATAAAAATTCATCCTTTTGTACAAAACACCCAAGGGATCAGTTTTTCTTAGGGAGTTGCAAGGAATGGGACCAAGAAGAATAAAAATGAGGGGTTCAGTTCCTCCTCTTGATTATTTCAAAATTCTTTAACAGCTCTCCTGAGAGCTTAAGAGAACAGGATTTGCTTGCTTGTTTTTCAGGAGGTCATCTCAAACTATATTTCATTTCCACTTCCTCATGACTTTGTTTTTTTGTCTGTGCCCAGATTTTGTCCTGTTTTGATAGCAGACACTTCTTTGGTAGTTGGTATTTCAAGCCTTGTTTTATCACTGATTTAAAACAATTCAGACAATTCTGATGTCCATGAAAGGGAGATGAAACCATTTCAGAAATGGCATTCAAGGGCTCTATCAACACAAAAGTTTCATCATTTCTGATACTCTCAGGTGCAGCCTGAAAACTAGAAAAGCCATATCCTTTGGAAACTTAAATAATAAGCCTTTTTTATAAGTGTCTTGAAAATAGTAATAGCATTAGTTAGTACAAGAGAGCAGAAAGTATCCAAGCTTGTTAAGCTTCCAAACATTGTACTTAGACTCAAGTAAATTAAAAAATAGCTGAATCAATGTTTTAAAGAATAAGAAACACAAGTATTTGATTCTGGGTGGTGTCCTCACATGCCTAGCCTTCAGCTTGGAAAGGACTTTTATTTGTATGATAGAATTAAAGTATTTGTAATTAAAAAAAAAAAGCTGACAAACTACTTTTTGGTACTTTGCTAGTAGATCTTGTTGCAATAAAGCCTTACAGTAAACTCTGCCAGAGACCAGTAGATCACAATGTTGACATGTTGGTTGGTTGTGGACATGGCCAGTTCCCTAGCAACGCATTAACATTTAAGCAGACTGTTACAAAAGGTACCCAAATCCTGTACATTATACACATATGGAGTGCATACAGAAATAATAGCTCCCCTTTGCATCCTTGGGCTTCTGAGAGAAGATTAAAGGCCCTTTACTCAACAGGTCAATAGTCCCTCGAGTCCTACTTAAGTCAACAAGAGCAGAGGACTTCACTGCCTCCTGGGAACAGGCCTTACATTAAAGCAGCTAGGTACAAAGCACATTAGTCCATTATTACCTACACAACAGAGTGAGGTTCGCATCCATACTGCAGGAAACTTGGGTGTGAATGAACCATACCGTGTTCACGCTGCACAGCACAGCAGAGAGTGATGGGGACAAGTGTAATCTGTTCTCATTAATTAAAGTTATAGGGGGCCAGTCTTATATGCTCCTTTTGGCACAAATCTAATAATGAACACATTTGTCATTGACCAAACACAGTCAAGGCACACAAGTTTCTCAGGCAGGCTGGCTGCCCTTGCCTATCTGAGGTTTCAGACAGAGGTAAAGCAGCATGCAAAGGCCAAGAGGAGCAAATTCACTTCCAGCCACCGACTTGCAGGACCTCCCTGAAGACAAGTCTCTGAAACCACCTATTGAAATCCCTATATTTTCCTTTGTGGCCTTCTAAGGGGCACAAAAACACCAGAACTGGAAAAAAAACCCAAACCAGTGACAAAAACTCTGTAAACTGACATTTATAAAGAGCCTACCTCAAGCAGAAGTCTATTGTTTTAGGTAACTGAGAAAGAAGAAAAAACAAGACAAATCAAACATCTCCACTCTGTGGCAGAAGTGGATTAGAAAGCATATCATAACTAAGTCTCTATACATTGCAATGGTAGGGATGCTCAGGTCCTTGTTAATCTGTGTTTTACAGGACTAGCTAGTTTAACTCCACATTTCTGTGTACTCAAGACATTCTCTAAACAAGTTTTTCCATCCTGGGGGAAGCAGTGACATTTTTTGGATGGTCAATTGCTTAGACAAATAGACATCAATGAGTAATACGAAGTCTACTAATTCTGCAGATGCTTAATTCAAGAGATAGTTGTGATATTTGCTAACATGGCATTGATGAGTGCAAAAGAAAATAATATAATAATACTGCTACCTCTTGAGATCATATTATAGCAGGTCTGGTATTTTCCATGAATTCCCAGATCATAGGTGTTTAAGAGTTTCAAGGAGAGCTGATATTTCTTTTGGAAATTAAAAAGTTTCTAGGTTTCATTACATTACATTATCTAAATGTATTCTTTAAAAATAAAGGCTTTACAATAAATATGTCAAGATATCAGTCAGCACTGATTTCTAAATCCATGAGGACAGCAACACAACATTATAAGTGATGCCCACAGAAGTGTATACAAAGCTGGTAAGAATTGGTAACTCTCATTTAAACTCAGATTGAGATAGCTATGAAAGTGCACTTAAAATTAGGTGCGAGTTTTAAGTCAAATATCATTGTGCAGTTGTTGTGCACACTTCAGGAAGGATAAACAACCTTTTTTTTACTTTTAAATTCTGCCTCAGTTTTTTGACCATACCAAAGCATAAGGATATCTTTGTATTCTTTTTGCTGGAACAGAGAGCGAGCCATGTAGAGATGTAATGATACCATGCTGAGAGGTAAAACTACCTACACCAGAATTTGCTAACACAGATTTACATCCAGAAGAATGCAAACTTGAGAGCCTGAATGATTTCTGATCAAGGGGCTGTGAAACCTGCAAGAGCAACAAACTTTACTCGAGAGCTCCTCTTGTTTGCATCTGCATCCAAAATAAGGTTTGTGTAAGGTTCCAGGCAGTGGCAGTCAAGCTTATAGGAGATTCTCAATCTTTCTTCCTACTAATGTAACCTGAGCTATAGCACAACAGTTAATGGATTTGGATGGCTTGTTACTGCTGTTTTCATACTGTTTTGTTTAAAATGTGTTTTGCCTGGAATTTCAGTTCAGGAAGGTGCTGTCAGCATACTGTTCAGGACAATATTGAAGACTAAACTTTACCTTCAAGTTTAACATGCTTCAATTTCCATGATATCCCTTCAGAGATTAAGGATGAAATGATGTCTAGTTTAGAGATGCTCTTCTTAATTGATTCCAGGTTACAACATCAACAGAGGTTCGCAGAAGCTGCAGAAGGAATTGGTCAAAAAACTGATCAATTGGCCTGAGTTTGAGCACACTTTTGAAGGGCTGATCTTTGTTGCATCAGAGCAGGGAGACATAAAACCCAATATTCAAGAGAAAACTAGGGGTAAGAGGAGGAATTCAGTTTTGCCTTGTTTACAGTTAAGCAAATCAATTCAAGTTATGTCTTTTCTCCAGACCTGCTCATCCCTGTAACGGTGCCCTGTGAGTCCTCTTGTGTCCCTTTGGTGCTATGAAGCCCTAGGGCAAACATGGTTCATGTGTGGGTTGTGGTAGCCACAGCTGAGAGTGAAAGGTCCTCAATGCATGCGAGCCAAGATTTTAATTCTCAAGGAGGAAGGGGTTTTTTTCCAGCAAAAAGCTGCAGAGTGATGCTGTATGAGGTAAGCAAGGAAGTACTGCAAAGACTGGGGAGCAGGTTGGGCATCAGGGAAATGGTACCAGGTTTCAAGCTGGTTTCTTCTGATAGAGCCTAGAGTCATCTAACCAAAAGGTCCTTCTCTGCACTTCTGTGAGTTTTGAAATACATGCTGCCATTTGATTACATCTTTCTAATGAGGCAAGTTATGATACTTCCATGAGGACTGACAACTTTTAGGAAGGGAAAGGAAGAGGCTCTCCCACTGACCTGTGGTTGCTGATAAATTTTCCAGACCATTTGAGTCATCTCTTTAGCATGCTCAGTCATAATGAGCAAGAAGAATAGAGCTAGGGGAGAAAAAACAAACAAACCCCCAAAGAAGAACACCATTTTCTGTGAAACAAATTGTGCTTCAAAGATGGTATGAGGATCCTTGCCATTAGAACGAAGAGGGCTGGAGAGTCTGGGCAAAAAAGCTGCATATGTCTCCCTGTCTTTGTCTGGCCCACAGGATTCCCTGACACAGTTGAACTCTTTGGCTCTTATTAAAGCTAGATTGGGAAGCTTTAGAGCAACCTTTTGTAATTGCTTTTCTCCTTGATAAATACTGAAAATGATTGCAGGTGCAAAGGGCACTGTGAGCAGTCCCAGAGGAGCAGCTATTACTTGCAGGATTTCTTAGCCAAGGGACAACCATTTAATCAGCTGCATGGGCTGGCATCTACTTCTTAAGCTGCTGTGGAAAGGACCTTGCTCCACTCTCAGTTGCTTCCCCTAAAATCAGGATTTATCTGGTAGTAAAAAGTCACATAATGTCCTAGAGAAGATCCCCAGCTGCCCTCATGTGCATGAAGGGCATTAGGAACTGTTCATTTCTACATTGGTGCTAATAGTAATCCCCCCCAGACACAGAGCCTTACACTACATACGCTGTTTTCAGTGTGGCAGCATGCTGGAGCTCTCTCAGTGTTACTCCTTTGAGAAAATCCCAAGGAAGATGCCTCTTGGTCCCTAGGAGAAGGGTATTTCTGCCTTATCTGTGGTATTCATTGCAGCATATAGAGAAGGACACGGGAGGCTGAGGTTTGCTCTCCGTGGTAATGAAATGCAGCCCACATAGCCCAACACTGGCAAGAGAAGAGGAGAACAAGTCAGAAGTTAAGGAAGTAGAGAAATCAGACCAAGTACAAGAGTCAGAACAGAGGAGCAGGAAATAAAGCAGTGGACTGTGTGCCTGAAAAGAGCAGACAGAGCCTGCAGCCGGTGAAAGGATTAGCAGAATAAAAGGAGTTTTCAAGTTACAGCAACAACAAAAATGGTATCATACAGTCTTTAACTTTGCCTTTGATATAAACACATTGCGGCAGTGTTACCCAAATAAAACCATGCACTAGCAGACTTCTTTATTATTTCACATGCTCTAAAGAGCCCTGATCTCCTCATCTCTTCACTATTTATCTATGTTAGTGCATGTCTGTTCTCTCCCTATATCATCTGAATGTTTGGTCTCCAACACAGGGAGATGTTACACAAGTGGGGAATAGTACTGACTGTTGGGGACCACCGTGCTTCCTTCCAGGTGCTCAACTAGACCCTGCCATTTTGAACATACAGATTTATAAATGGATGTATTTATGTGTATACACATGAGTGCTCAGGAGAGCTCTGGAATGATGCCTGCAAGCCAGAGAACTGGATCCAAGTCTTCAAAGTTGTCTTTGGCTAAGAGAGCATTTGCATTTTACTCTTAAGTACTGTATTGGTAATATCCCGTATCATATCTTTTGCATATCTAATTGATCCAGCAGCGGGGATGCGGCGGGGCCATGCCTGTGCCAGGAGAGGGACTGCCTGCCCCCCGCACCATCACACTGGCTTCTGGAGAAGAGGGAAGGGGTGGAGAAAGAGACCATCTCTCTTTGGGGTTTTACATTCATGAAAGGATTTTTGTTGGGGTTTTTTTGTGGAACAGTTTTATGGGAAACTGAGCCTGGCTCATTATGTATTCTAGTAGGCAACATGATAAATTGCAAGCATCCTTTTGAAGATGTTTTGGCTCATTTAACTTTTAATATATATTAACCTTTAAAATATAAATATTAAATGATTGACAAATCTCCATAGTACCTTATATAATAGCAAAATCTAACACCTTACTATTAAAACAGAACATTGCACTCTCTGTAAGGCCTCATCAGTTATTATTAGAGAAATTAGGTCTGAAATATTTACTTTGCATTACTCAGTTTTCTGTTCTACCAATGCCTTCATCGTTAGAAAAACTTGGTTCTTGAAGTCCTCATGGACTACACCTGTATTTTAGAGCTCAAAAGGCAAATACCTTCTTTATAAATCTATAACAAGTTAAAGAACACAGTTTTTGTCAGTATTTTAAGTAGACTCATTTTTAAAATCTTTAAAGGTGGCTGTAGCATAATCAGATTATGAATTCTTAACCCAGTAAAATCCACTTGGAATGCTGGAATTGCAGTTTATAATGATTGGTCATGTTCTTACTTGCTAGGAATTTTAACATAAATATTTGAACTCGAGTCAGATTTTAAGATAATTTCATTTTGTTAAATACCAATCCCTGTAGACATTAAATTATCGCTGCTGTTATTTTTATAGCCATTTTGCAGTTTTTCTTTTGCAAGTGTATTAGCAGAGGAACCATAATTCATTTTCCACTGGTACAGTAGTTACATTTTTTTCTTGCATATGAAGTTAAATGCCTGTTATTGTAAAGCCAAGGTCTATAGATTCTTTTATTCTTCATTAAGAGTTTTCTGAGTGCCACGTAAAAGCAAAGAAATTCAAAGCCATTACATGAACTATCTGAAACGGTACCATATAGCCTGAATTAGTGCTTGACTAGAGGTTAAGAAAACACATTTGGGGTGTTTGCTGGTTTTAATTCAGCAGTCCCTATAGCCTAGTAATTATTTAGGCCTGGCTGTTTTGTTGATTCAGAACTTCATTTACCCTTTGTATTTTAATTGGGAGGGAGGCACTTATAATCCCTTGTATTAAATGCTACGCTTCTGTTAATAGGCTGGAAAGGAGAGGGGCAAAGGTTAGGCAGCCCATTGTGCCTGTCCATCTTGTGAAGTGCCAGAGCATGGCCATCACGCTCCTGACACTGTTGGCACATGGATCAGAGCAGAGCTCGAGGTCAGCCAGGGCAGAGTGTGGCAAGTTTATTTACTGTAAGTAAATAGAGTCATTGGGACTGCTTCTGCTGCCACATGTTTCCTGGTTAGCACCGAAATTATGAGCTATGCATGTTACTTCTTGGCTGGTTTTGTAGGTGTGTCATGCCCTGAGTTCACAAACAGACAGTGAAAATCAAAACTGGTCACTAATGGCCTCAATTAGGAGTGCTTAGCTCCTGAAAGCCAATTAATAACTAACAATTAGATGGGCTGGAGGCTGCTTAGTTTAGCAATTTTCTGCTAAATAAATACATAAATGTCCATGATGAGTTACGTCATTGCCATCATTGACGTAATCCACCTCATGTTTCATTTGGATTTAAACAATTTGTAAAGCACAGTTCCTTTTGAGTAAGTTTTTGTTGTTGTTAAACAGTAATCTCAAATCCTTACAATATTTCATACTTAAAATTATGTATTAACTCCTAGGCAGGATGCAAAGCTTCAGCACTTGTTTGTAAGAGAACTATTTTAAGCAATCACACAAGGCTGCCATCCTGTTGACCTGAACAATGTCCCTTTGGATGTGGGAGTCCTGAGGGGATGGGTAGACTTTTGATTATTCTTCTATTTACAGCTATCAGTGAAAACTTTATCTACTGTTGAGGATATGATAAACCAATATATCAAGATGTAGCTATAACTGAAACCAAGTTGGTTTCAAACATTTCATTAAAAAAAAAATCTTGTTTTCTATCACTTCATAAAAAAATGACAAGTAACATTCTTCACATTGGCACCAAGAAAGGACACTGGGCTTGCCCTTCACAGCTGAGATAGACAAACACATACTCAAACCATCTGTAGCAATGAAACACACAATGTACAGTTGGGGATATAGTTCTTGATGATGCTGACTACAGTGTTTGACTGCTGCCTTGCTAATTCCTACTCTGATTCAGTAAACACAGGATGGACCTCTGCAGTGCTGCTTAAGGAGGCAGGACACACAGGTAGTGGTGGCTTTCCCTCTACCAGAGGCTACCTTTGAACATCACATCTCCCCACATCACTATCTGCAACGTGCTACCAAGTGCCGTGTGACCTGCTTTGATCTTTGGAGTACAGTCTCCTGAGGACAAGAAACAGCACTCAATGGAAACAGGAGTCTGTCAGGATTTGTGCTTGTGAACCATACACAGGTTTTTCAGGAATGTTGCCTGCTGTATTCTTTCACTGAACAACTAGTCACAAAGTGACTAGTCACAAAGTGACTAGTGACCTGATCACAGTCACAAAGTGACTAGTGACCTGATCACAGCCATAAAAAAGGTGCAGAATTTCTTTGTTGTTAGTATTTCACTTTGTAGAGGAAAATGCTGCTTAGACAAATATCTAATCCATTATACAAACTCATTCAGAATTTCAGATGTACAATAGACCTTTATAGAAATGCACTAGCAGCAAAAAGGCATGAGTAATATTTTTCTTTACTAACCACACAGGAAATTGCTTAGTTTTATCAGAAATATGGTCTCTAAATACAACCAGTAAGGCCATTCCTAAAGAAATGCTAAACACTTCCAGCAGGCTGCAAGATCCATTATTTTTATAGTCTGTGTGGATTGTGCTGCAGATAAATAAAAGATGCCCTAAGCACTTTGCATGCTAAGTGAATATGCAAAGTATTAGCAGCTCCCTTTATTTTCTCACAAGCACAGTGATATTTAGGGTTTTCTTTCAAAATACAGTTCTTGAAATGTTTTAATGAGAACTCATCTTTTGTTTAAAAGATGAATTTCAGCTCCCACAGCTACATTGAAAGACCTAATGCCAAAGGCACTCTTCTAGTCCTAAATCCAGGGGCAAAGAAGCCCTCTGGATTTTTTTAGTAAAGCCCCATGCCCTGATTTTCAAGTTAGTGCTATGGTTCCCAAATGGTTTAACTGTACACAAGGCTCAGCCGTACAAGCAAAACCACATGCCATGTGTGAGCAACTGGTCTGGGAAACCCATCCCAGCACCAGTCTGTCTTCATGTCAGAATTGCAAACACAAAAGATTCCAAACATAATTTGATGAAGGACTGGAAAATTGAAAGGATGGGGTTTTTGCATTCTGTTCAGGAAAAACCTGCTGTGGGACCCACTTCCACCAAGCCAGTGGAGATGGAGTATGGCTGATAGGAGAACTTGAACTCACGTCACACCCAGGTGTGAAGACAAACTCAAGCTCATCATCCCAGTCTCCTCTCCTTAATACATTTTACCTGCCCAATTTGACATGGCTCTGTTTCTCTCCATCCTCTGCTTCTGTTGCTGGTGTAACGCACTGAGCATCTGCAGTGAGCTTGGGGTCCACAGCACCACAACATGAAGACACATGTACCTCAGCCAAGCAATTGTGTTGTGTGAATGCATCAGTACCTCCTTAGGCTTTATCTGGAGCTGGTGAGAACATTGGCCACGTTGGAAGCTTGTAACAGCATTTTTAGATGAGGAGCTCTTTGCTGTGGTTACTCAGTACCGATTTGTTTGGATCGATCACACAACTTTCAGTAACTAGCTCATATGTCCCAGACAGATTTAAGGCTGTATTAGATATAGAATAGAGAAAATGCGTAATAGACATATAGTTCTAGACAGCCTATTCTGTATTATAGTTTTAAGATATAATGGCATGAAAATACTAAATTTAAGCATTAATTTCCTTTTGGCTCAAAGAGGTGGTTTTATAGCAAGATACTCTAGAAGAGGCCATGAAGGAGAGAAAGTGGCTGTTTTACAAGAAGCAAAATGTTTTTTCCATCTCTTCATATCTTAGAATAAAAAAAAAAAATCAACCTTTTTTTTTATGTGTATAAAAATACTGTGAGTATCAGGAGTACCAGCACTAGTAAAGGTGAGACAAATTATTCCCAACATGGTGAGCACAGTAGTGACAGTCTCCATGAACTGCACAGCCAATTTCTGTCTTGCCCCAGAGTTGCTCACCAAATTCCCTCCAGTTCCTACTGACAGAGGCTTGCTTTGAAATACCTATTTGTAGGTAATGCATCTGCCTTACTGCTAAGTCTTCTGGCCTAAGAACTTTTGCTAAGAAATACGAGACCTCCTGAAAACTCTGCTTCTCATCAGGCAGCTTCTGACATCTCATTTTCCTGGAGCATTTCAGCATGTCCATATCTATTTTTAAACGTATTCTGTGCTGAGTGAAGCAAAGGTACTTCCCAGGCACATTTAGCACATTCATGGCAGGTTTGCATAGCACATTTTGTTGTCACAAGGGGTGTAGCACTTCCATCCCTGCTGATATGGCTCTTGCACATGTTGCAAGCACGAAATAGGAAATCCATAATGAGTTTGGAAGAGAATTTTGCCTTATCATATAGTCATTCATGAAGGACAATATTTTTTCAAAAAATCTAATAACAATTTAACAACAAAAAAAATCCTGTGACTGTTGATGTGAAGGGGCCATGCAGAAGGCTGCCTGTTCCCTCATGTCCTGCTCCTGCGGGGAGCTGCACGCACAGAGCGCTACCCTTAAACAAAAAGAAGTGCTGACTATTTCTGCCTCGGCACAGACTTGCACACGAGGACTGCTGTGGCAGTCTTGCCACAACAGAAGGGTGTCAGTCTTAGCTACGCTGTGCCGCAGACAGCTCCTCCCTGCAGCAATTTGGGTTTAAGTAACAGCCTGGCTGACAATGCCCCTCTCTGTCAATCACCTGGGCTGCCAGGGATGAGCATTGCCTTTTCCTAGAGGCAGAAGCCTGAAGCACAGAGAGATTCAGGGCTTTGACAGTGCCAAGTGCAAGCAGTTAAGAAACACACTGTAGTCTGTCTATGCATTTAGACTGTGCTTTATGTTTAGCTATGCCAGACAACTGCTGCCACCTTATCTCTGCACTTACAACTCACCGGGACCCGTCTCCCTGTTCTGCAGGTGCATCCCAGCATGGCCTGACCACAGTGCTTCCCACAGCACTGCAGTCCCTTAGCTCCCCATTTCCCTACCCTTCCCAGCCTGTGGCAGGTCTGCCAGGAGCAGCTGAGCAGGTCCCCAAGGCCAGGCAGGCAGTCAGCTCTCATGCCCCTCACCAGCATGAAAGCCACCAGAGCACCCAAGGGTCAGCCCAGCACATTGCAGGTCTGCAACATTGCACAGCAGCTTGCGAGAGTTTCTGGTTTCTCATCCATTATCAGTTTGAGGGGTGCCATGCTGTGCCTGAATTTTATCCTTTCTGCCCATATTGGCACAACAAAAAGGTGACAAAGCGTGGGAGTGGGAGCTCTTGCAGAGAGCTTGCTAAAGGATGGGTATTTGCATCTGCTGTTTGCTGCCAAAAATAGCAGCAAACCTGAGCTAAGGTGAAAGCACTGAGCAGGAGGAGATAACATGAGAGGAGCCAGGGGACTCATTTATGGATTATTCTGTCTTTGAGCAATTCCTGTTTGTTAGCACTGGACATTGCCAGAAAGATGTGTTGTCCCACCCCAAAGAGGCAATTAAAACCTATACATCTATTGTGTTGAAAAGCAGTACATTTGAAGTTTAGCACACTCCCCAAAGCACTACCTCCCCCTCAAGAAATTACAGTATTTTCAGGTACACTGAGCTTTAAAAAATAGACACACTCAGGTGTCTATGCTGGCAGGTAGAGGCTCATTTTTAAGAGTCTGTTACAACTTGAGGCTTTCCTCCTTATACGTAACTTTTACAGCCACAGCACACAGCAGTGCCAAAGATTTTGTCAAGACAGTTTTTGAACTCCTAAGGCAGGTATTTCTTTTTCAGCTTAAATTCAAGATTTGTTACAGTTCTTGAACAGGGCACAAGCAGTCTTCCAGAAAAGCTTGTTTGTTTTAAATATGTTGCAACACTTCAGCCAGCAGGAGAAAAATATGACCAAGAAGACTCATAAATGTTATCAAGTATTATATATGCTTTAGCAATACATTAACTCCTCATCTATCTTCTTGAAAGATTTCACTACTCCAGCCATGAGCCTCCCAGTAGGGAAGACCCAGAACAAATCTATTAGGGCTATGAATAATATTGTGCAACTTACCCGCATCAAAACCCATGCCTTCAGCACAAGTGCAGTGATTAATGCTGTACAGTGCTTCAGGCTCCCTCTGCTAGTTCAGCTAAGGGATAGCTATATTTAATTGTACTGTTATTCTAGTATGATCTAGTTTTGATAACATCTATATCCTTCATCTGATTTGGGGGGGTTTTTTGAGTTCTTCTGGTCCTGGTGGCTGCCCATCTCAGCTGCACCAGGAGACTGGAGGTGAGAGATGCCTCAGTCTCTCCTGGGAACTCCCTCCAAGGGTAAAGATGCCAACACTGCCAAAATTTTCCTAGGCTCTATCCTTTATCTCCTCCATCACCATTTAAGCCAGTTATTTCTGGCTTAACCTTATCTGTGCATCATGGACATTTAAAATGCAGCCCACACACACAAAAAATGGATTCTTTGCAAATAGTGTCTGTATATTTGCAGACCTATTTTCCCTCATTCAGCTCCTTTCCAGAGTAAACCCTTACCCCTCACATTGTATTTTATAGCCTTTGGACTGGCAGCTACTGAGCCCTACCTGGCCATCAGCTCTGGAGGGAACAGAGGGAAGAGGGCATGTCTGGATGCTCCCTTTCCTTTGCAAATCTCCCTGCTCCCATCTTACAGTCTGCCCATGCTGGTGGAAGGACCCTTACACAGGGAAATGTGCCCATCACAAAGCTTATCAATTTAAATTAAACATTGAAAGAAAGATTTTGTTTCAATGTCATGCCTTTTAAAACTGATTTTGCAACTTCTGGAGTGTCTGCATCTGTTTCTTTAATCTCTACTTACTGCTGTACCTGGATAACCCTTACTTAAAGCCACTGCAGCATAGATTGAGGTGCCTGGGGACACTCGGTCATTTGGTTCAGTCATACTGTTGGCAGATTTTCCACCTGACAGCCCCTGTTTGCAGCAGTGCCCTTTCACAAGTTGTCATGTCATCAAATAGGAAAGGCACTGCACATGTCCCACCACCCCTTGTGAGAACGTATCTTTACTGCATTATGCATTGTATTTAGTCAGATTCTCTGCCATTGCAGTGCTACACTAACACTTTAATACTCGGGAAATGGCTTCACTTGTGGCAAGACCCTCATGCCACAGGCAGCCCATTGCTTCAAGAAGCCTGAAACCACCTGGACCCTCCTAGTCTTACTGGGAAGCATCCACCTGCTTATCAGTTGCCAGAGTTGTCTAGTTTCTAGCTTAATTTCACTTCAAGCCACAGATTATCTGTTTGAACACATGTGCTGCAAACAGCTAACTACATAAGAGCACAATGACAGGCTGGCTGGATGAGCCACAATTACAGAAGCAGCTTTAAGAAACACAAGGACAGAATTGAAGCTAAACGTGGCAAAAGTTGGCATAACTGGGAGTGTTTAGGGAGCTTGCTATATACTGTGAGCTGAAAAGCATCTGTAAAGCAGAGGGGAGGAAGAAAGCTTAGATTTGATGGCACGTAGGTTCAGGGGCTGCAGGGAGGCTGGTTTAGATGACAATACCTCATTAACAGCCACTATCCAATATTTTATTTTCATGTCTACCCTGGTAAGAAATGCCATTCAACAGCACAGGCTGAAACTCAGCTCTGCCAGTGGGGATTTTAATACTAATTTATAAAAGAAGAAAGCCCTCAGTGGAGCCCTACAACAACAGGGTCCTCATCTCCTTTTGAGAAGAGAGTGCTATTTAGGTATTGCTCAAAAAGTCCCAAGCCTGACAAAACCTTCTCCTTCCAGATCCTGAGTAGCTACAAGGCACCTCTTGCAGAGCCTGGCCTGGGAGAACAACCATGCCCTGACCCCATGCAAACAAAGAGCATCTGTGGTATCCAATACTCCCTTTCTACACCCAGCTCGGCTCACACACTAACCAAATAAAAGTAGTAGGGCAAAGTCCACATTGTCTGGTATTTCAATCACCCCACAATATCCCTTTAAAAATCTATAGGTGATGACTAAGCAGCACAGGTGTTACAAATATAAAACATTAACTAATTTCTCATATTTGAGACTTTAAGATGACTTTTCAGGCACAGTCTTAAACCTGCCCTAGTGGCAAGAGCACCCCTTGCCCTTACATTGTAGGTAATGCTACAGGCTGGTTTTGTTTGCCCTCCCACCTCCCCTGAAGATGGGCCTTATCTTGTTTGGATGTCTCTCGTGAGGAGACAAAAATCTGAATTCTGAAGATGCTTCCAACTCCTTTCCATAAAATACTTGGGCATGGCAGCTGACAGCAGACAGTTGTGCAAGCTGAGGTCATGCCCTGAAACCACCAGTTGCAAACGTAGGTGCTCACCTGAGTCCTACCAGGCTTCAGCAGAGCTGAGCACACACTTACTGCCCTTGATTTCTGATAAACAGCAACATTTTCACCAGGACATCATGAGATAAAATACAATTGTGTAAAATCTGGAAGACAGGGTTTGGTGGGGGGTGCTTGTTAGGTTGGATGAGGGTTATGGCTTTATTTGACTTCTTTTTTTAGTTTAAAAAGAAAACAAAAGGTTATTTCTTGCCTTCCTTTACCTCACTGCAAATTTTTTTTCCTTTCCAGGTAATATCATTGGTTCTGGGATCTTTATTTCACCAAAAGGAGTTTTGGAGCACTCTGGCTCAGTGGGACTTGCTCTCATTATTTGGGTGCTTGGCGGCGGGGTGGCTGCCCTCGGCTCGCTGTGTTACGCTGAACTGGGCGTCACGATCCCCAAATCAGGAGGAGACTATTCCTATGTCACAGAGATTTTTGGTGGGTTAGCTGGGTAAGTACCCTATCTTTATAAAGGAATTTATACTAATTATTTTGTGTGGCAAAGACATCTGACTTGGAAGAGATGGGCAACATTTGTCAATAAAACGCTTTTGCAAAATCATTCTTTCTGTTCTCGTCAGAAATACCAAATAGCCCCTACACAGAGCTCCTGGTGCTGCCTTCCAAGGAAAGGTGACAGATGCTTTCACTTCCCTCTCTGACTCAATACAGTCTGTGACAGGAAACAACAATGCTGTAAACAAAGCTCTATCCAAGGGACATTCCAGTGTGCCAGCCATGAATGATCGGTACCACGTATTGAGGAGCTTCACACATCAGGGAAATCAGGCTGGAGCTGCTTACCACAAACCAAAGCTGCACGCAGCACTGCTTCACTTACTGCAAGTGTATCAAGTAATGAGTGGTGTAAACACAAAGAGAGGGGAAATGCTAACTCAGGGAATGATTTCCCTTTGAAAATACAACTAATGGAGTAGTGAGGCAAAAGGACAAGAGAGAAGAGGTCATCAGCTGTGTTTAACTGTGTATTCAGTGTATCCAACAAGAAAAATTGAACCATCATCCAGTACTCACAGCTCACTAGAGAAGCAGCAAAACTTTCTGGCCAGCTTGCTCATTTGCAAGTAAAGAGGCCATGCCACATGTTGGTGTTTTATTTGCAAAAAATAAGCACCATAACTGCCAACTACATAAACAAACGGGGAAAAAAAATAAAAGAAAGGAATATGCATTCTAATTTGAGATGGAAAACAAGCCTGTAAGCCAGTTGAGCTGGCTACTGAGCTACAGTCAACCAGCACAGGCATATCATGAACAGGCTGCCACCTCCTCCCATGGTCTGTCCCATTGATCAGTGCCGTGAGACACTGGGCACAGACAGCATCTGAAAAGATGCAAGGGGACAAGGTAGTTTTCTGAGGCTTGTCATTCAAGCCATTGCCTTCTACTAGTTCTCATGAAAGTCCCTGTTTCTTCAATTGGAAGGATCACTCCTCTGAACACTATCACTCCTTGCAGAGAAAATTATCCTGGTGTCACTGCACAGGTTGAGGCAACAACAACATTGGCGTGGGTAGCCAGAATCTCAGCTTGCTTTCACTGAGGTTTGTTCTGTCACAACAGGCAGGAGCTGCATGCAAAGCCCTCACTGTCAGGCAGCCAGCAGCTTCCTCTATTGCCTGCTCCCAGGAGAGGGGTCTGGGAGCAAGGACCATCAAAAGGAAAGAGCAGAAAACTTCACAAGCAGTCACAAGTGCTCTCCTGGGAATATCGCTGTGAGGGAGGCAGAAACCAGCAGTTCCACAAACCCAGAAGAATTATGCTTTCTAGGGGGAAAAAAGAAAGTCATTATAAATCAGATATGCCTAAACTTGGCTTTAGTTGTTCCTTATCTCAATCTCTGCATGTTCAGAGAATTTGCATGGTTCCAGAAAGCACCAGCTATTCCAGGCTGTGCAATCTCTCTAAATAACTGCTGGCTGGTCACTGCCCAGCATTTCTCTGGGGTCCCAGCAAGGCTCCCACCACCCAGGACGGGGCAGGGAGCTCTGCTGTGACAACAGCTCACTCAGTATCCTGGCTTGCAGTGCACAAGCAAAATCAAAAAAGTACAACCTTGTCACCCAAAGGGAGGCATTGCTCCCACTCTTGCTTTGCAGAGACACTTTACCTTTTCTCCCAAGAAAATAAACTATGTTGCAAGAATGACAAAGGGTTGTCATAGGCAAAAAGCCTCCAGGTAGGTTCTGGTTCAAAAATGGGGTGTCAGTCATATTTTGCAGAAAAGCCAAGCTGGGATTGTGCCCTGCTGCACTTTCCTGAGCCACAACCTAAAGCCTGCAGTTTTGGGGAACTCTTAGAAGCACCTTCAGTGCTTCATTCCCCTGCTGGCATTCAGACATGGGGCTGTAAGCTGAAAGGGCTCCCTGGGGATGCTGCACAGTGCCTCCCCCCAGGGAGGAGAACACTGCTTCTCCAAGAGTTCAATTTTCTCTTCTGATTTAATCCTTTTACAACAAAGAACATCAAATTCAACACACAAAGCTTCAGTGCCTCTGCCAAATGATTTTCCCAATGGTAAATCTGGATGGTTAGCTCTATTCACACAAAGGTATATATTATAGGAACATGTGCTGTACCCACCCACAATGATATTCCCTCTTCACTTCTGTCATCTTGTTCCTGCCCCCACAATTCCTCCTCATTTATCATGTTTTCCCATATAGGTATAAGGAACAAGTAGTACTATTTATTGTCACAGCCATTGAAGTACTACATGCCCCTGCTTCTGTGCCTGGCAGTCTTTCATAGTTGGTTGCATAAACTCAAAAGAAAAAAAGCCCTGTTACACTGCTATATGTGATGTAAGAAGGTGAATGGAATAAAAGAGAGAGGCAGCACAGGGGCATCCCCTGAACCGGCAGAAGCTCTGGCTGCAGAGCAGCAGCGCTGCTCTGGGTCCCAGCCCAGCTAAAGCAGACGGTGTGAGATGCTGCTGAAAGCAGAGGTGCTGACACAGCTCAGTGGGAGGCTCCTCTGCCCAGGGGGCGAGGGAGAGCTCCTGTTGCACTAGGCTCTATTGTAGTACGAGAGAGCAGACTTCCCATTTCCATCTTCATTTAGAAATCATCTTGGGTGTCAATCACGTATGTGTGTGAGCACACTGACTGCAGGGAACGTGCCACATCCCAGGCTGCTGAGCCGTCTGAGCACAGCTCATCCAACATGCATACAGGCTTGCCTGTCTGTACAGGCCATTAAAAGAACATTACCCAAACTAATAAATAATAGGCTTAATATCTATTCTTGCAGAAGGCAATGTATAAATTCATCTTCATGAAAATCCCAGTAGAGCATTTCTCAAGTACAACTTCTTCTAAATGCTCAGCAGTAATGTTGCAACCAACGTAGCTGCTTCACCAGCAGTGACTGATGACTGGACACACATCCTTAGTAAAAATCAATAGTATTGGAATCAGCAGAGAGCTCTAAGCAAAAGCTTTGATAAGTCTCACTCCAAACTGTAAATAAAATATGCTTCAATTATATTTGTATGTTTCCTTTTTGTTGTTGTTGCAAAAATCTAAAGTTTCCAAAGGCAAGAATTCTTTCAGCAATATAGGGTGATATTAATAATATTCAAATTAACTCCATTTTTTTAAACCAGTTCATCTTTTCCTGTGATAAGGTGATCTGTACTACAGCATCTATTTCAAACTATTTTCTTTTGTTAATGATGCACAAGGAGGGTACCCTCTAATTTTCTGTTTTCACAGGTTGCTTTGACTCCATAATATTTCATGTCTAATGTGAGAACCTCTTGGGAGTACAGGCACATCCCAAATACATGTTTGAGAACCAATTTCACCACGTCCACTAGGCTATTAGAGACCCAGATCAAACCATGCTGTTTATTTCTTTCCACAGATGAGGAAATTTAGTATGAAGATAAATCTGCAAAAAATCCTGGTTTGGTCCAAGGGTGACTGGCATTTCCACATGGATGCTACACCTTCCCAAAACCAGCATGTCCCATCACAGATTGTCACTTATTCCAGAATGTTTCTAAAATGAAGGAGAATCAAATTAGAGACATTATCTAACACACATGCATGTTGGTGGGAGGGTGGACATTGACTTCAATGGACTTTGGATCAGACTCAACAAAAAACACAGCAGAGGCCATCCAGCTAGCAGCTATGGACACTCATGAGGCACAAATGTGCTTTTCTCAGAACATAGGCAAGGAGGTTATTTTACCAGCCCTTTTGCCGTCAGCACACGCAGGAGATCAGATTTCTCACATAAACTTTGATGCTCAGGGGGATAAAAAGAAAAAGGGGGGGAGTGAGATCTCAAGAGTAGCTACATCTTCCTTTTTCTTTACAGTCAGCTGCCTTGAGCCTGTTTCTAAAGGTCTGATCACTTCTTAGTCAGCAAGGAGAGAAGATTTAACTTCTCAGGTTCTTCTTGTAGTGCTGTAAGTTACTGAGCAACAGTGAAAGCCAATGGTTAGGGTTCAGCTCCTGACGTCCCCAGCCTCCGGGGCAGTAATTCCCCTAGTTGCCATTTGAAGAGTTGGCACAGTACCTCCAGGTACACCTCCCTGCTCCAAGCAGGATTTTGGGCTTCCAGTGCTGGAAATCCCTCTGCATTACCGCCCTGGGCAGAGAGTACACCTCCAGCCCTTCAGCTTGCACTTTCACTGGGCAAATTGTGTGCACCATGACAGCAAGGACATAGAAATTCGGTTATATCTGCAGGAAATTTCACCCCTCAGTCACTTAAATTAATTACAGCCGATCTGGAACAGATTCTTTGCTAAGGAAGTTGTACTCTTACCTCTTCCTTCACAACAGATGATAAAAGGTGGTGCTTTAAAAGCAAACACTTCCTAGAAGACTCTGAGTGTTGGGTAATCATAATAGGATTAATTCCTGCCTGCCAGCCACAGCAATCACTACCTCCCCACAACTTAATTCAAGAAGAGTCATCCCCAGCTGTTCAGGCCACTGGTTCCCAGCCCTGCCCCTGGCAGTTGTGAGAGCAAGGTGAGTGGCTCAGCAGAGCAGCCCCAGCCCCACAGCAGAACCTTCAGTGACGTGAATGTCAGCCCAACATGGATATCTTATTCTCACAATCAGGCTATGGTTAAAACTTACCTGAAAAAAAAACTAAGATAAAAGTGAGCTTACATCTTAGGCAAGCTTCCTTCTTATTTTAATACCATCTCTCATTTGAGTTTCCTATTTGATAGTGCAACTTTGCCACCCTCTGCTAAAATTGTGCATTAGCTTTCATTGGTGTTATCAGTCCTGCACGTATTTCAATTCAGCATGAAACAAATTGACTGCCAGAACTCTACTGAATTACTCCCGTTCCCATCAAGCCATACTCTGCCCAAAACCAGCTGTAACACTCTCCATATTACAACACAGAAACAAGGGACAATTTTTGCCTAAAATACTGTTTTCAGAAACATTCTTCTCACCAAATATTTTTAGCTGAACACAATTCTTGCTCTACATAAATTATATGGGCTCAGTGTGGCAGGGAAGAGGTAGTGGCCCCTGCCCACCAAACCCCATGGCCCCACAGATGGGGACCTTCCCACCCACTGCCAGCAGCACCACCAGACACACACACACAGCTGAGGCTCCTGCACGGGCCACAGGGGCTCAGTTTGGACTCACTCAACACCAGCAGCATCCTAACCCTATCACCAAATTGCTGTTGCAGACTTTAAGTCACATTTAGTCTTTAGTGGGGAGCAGCTGGGTTCACTCACCCAGAAAGCAGGGTCTGCAGAGCTACACCAAACTGAGTATGCCACCCACAGCACTCAATAGCACAAAGCAGTTACTGGGGGAAACTGGTCTGAACCATGATGAAAAACATTAGAAATCAGAAAAAAATAAATAATCATACAACAAAATTAAGAGAAAGGAAAAAAAACCCCAAGTTTTAAAAACAGTAGTGCCATTTGAGAAGATAACCAGCTCTTGCATCATGCCACTTTACCAACTTAACTCTCTGGTAGTTAATAAGAAAGAGGAAGCACCAGGTTGCACCACATTTCTCAGAAACAATAAGACAACATAAAGGATGGGGATGAGCCACTCACCAGCTTGGCCCAAGAAGCACCCAGCAAACAGCACTCCCTCCCTCCTTCTAACTTAACCAAGCTGTGCCTGATTTAAAGGGCTTGCAGCAAGCAGCATGCTGGGAAGGAGCAGCCTTTAAAAGAGCAACCCATGTAATCTAGAAATGATAGTGTCTTATTTGGAAATACCATTTACAATCCTCATTTCTGCTGGGCATCTCTGCATATTACATTTGTGCATGTCCATGAATGAATTGAAGTGTATGGATCTCTGTGTATGTGTACAGGAAAGATTTTACTTTCTTGCAGTGATCACTTCTCACTACAGAAATAATACTTCAAATATTTTAAAACATTCACTAGATCCACTGCTGGTTTTATAGGATTAGGAGGTTTTCTCCTTTTCCCAGAGCGTGAAACCAAAATTTTACACACTTTGCAAGGATACCTCAATTGGTGCAATCACCTTCAGCCAGTGCTGGAGGCAGACACCCAGCCCAGCTGGACCCCAACTGAGCCATCACAGAATACAACAGCACTGAGCTGCGCCGGCCCAAGGCTGCAGAGCTGTGACAGGAAACCCTGCGGTGATCAGTGGGGAGCTGGTAGCAGCCCCATGAGTGCAGCTCTTTCAGCCCTGCTGAAACCCCTCAGAGGTGCTTGCAGGGTAGGGATGGCTGTCTGCTGCAGTAACACATCAGCCCAGGAGCAGGAGAGATGCTTTCACTTGGACATAGAGCGAAATCAAAGCGTGCCCACTGGGCATAATCCTCACTCATCCATACGTCCCTAAATTGTGCCTTGCTTAAAGGTGTTTTGTTTAAAATCCAGCTCTGCTGGCAACCTGGGCAGAGGCACAAGTAGCTGACTGTTAGGTGAGACCAGGATGAAAGTGCTCAGTCCTGATGCCTCCAGAGCCATCGATCACACGTGCACGATCTCCAGCACATCCCCAGCACTGCTTTCTTGTGCTTTTTCTCGTCTTTTCAGGTTCCTGCTGCTGTGGAGTGCAGTGCTTATCATGTATCCCACCAGTCTGGCTGTCATTGCATTGACCTTCTCAAACTATGTCCTGCAGCCTGTCTTCCCTAACTGTATCCCCCCCTATAATGCCTCCAGGATCCTCTCCATGGTGTGTTTACGTGAGTATTTGCTTCTGGCACACACACAAAGCTTGCCTCAGTGTTTTCCTGGGACTGCTCAAGGGGCTGCTCCAGTCAGGCTGGGGTCCTGGCCACCACCCAAAGGCAAGCAGACTGGTCCCGGACAGGCATCATGACCAGTGCAGGATATTCCATCCCTTCCCACTTGCCTGTAGCAAGCACAGTGAGCTGGAGCAGGGCACAACAGTGCCCGAATCCCTGTGGATCCTGGGGAAGGTGGAGGCAGGTGAGCTTATGGGATGGGGCAGTGCTGTGCTCCCTGCAGAGCCATGGGTACCCACCACAGGTGACCCACCGGCACGGATGAGCCACTGACACCACTTGAGCCCTCCCTGGTGTTCCTTCATATTCACAAACACAAGTGTGTAGGAAGCACAAAGCACCACTGGCTCTGCATTAACTACTTACAGCAATGGCAAAAGCTGAGCTGAGGGGGCTGAAGACGTTCACCATTCCCATGAGGAGGTGGTGATCCCTGCACTGCTCAGGCATGAGCACTAGAGCTGGGGCCAGCCCCGACCAAGGCTGCTGCTGCCAGAGGTGCCACACAACTGAGAGTCTCCCAGGGAAAGGCTACACTCCTCCTCCCTCCTTACTCCTGGCCACCCTAGAGCTCCCTGCAGGAACATGTGCATCAGGCTGTGTTTTTCAATGCTTTGACTGTGTGTTCTTCAATAAGCATAATTTCATTTCACTGAATTCAGTCTTTTGCTCTCCAGTCCTCCTGACCTGGGTGAACAGCTCCAGTGTTCGATGGGCAACGCGCATTCAGGATATATTTACAGCAGGAAAACTCTTAGCCCTGGCCCTTATCATTATTGTGGGCTTCATACAGATCTTTAAAGGTACTCTGTGATACAGCTCTAATACGGGTATGGTACTGTTGATAGACTAGATTTTTCTCGCTTACTGCACTATTTTTTCCTCACAAACCAAGCTGAAGGAGCAGTGGCTTTAGCTGAGTTGCAGGGCTGTATTCTCACATAGCTGTGGAAAGGATGGCACAACTGAGAAATCAGCTGTATCCCCTTAAACAAATCCCATTCCGCCCCACTTTGTCAGTTTTTACAGAATAAAGTAGGCAGCAGAGGATGTTTTGGAACAGTTACTGGTTTTTTTTTGTACCTGTTGTGTGTCCCTTAATTTTTAAGTGCTCTGGGTGTAAAATGTATATGCGATGCCTTGCCCAGGGCAGGAAGACACCTGCTTCATTTGGGGCACTAGTGCAATTTCCCACAACAAGTCACTTCCAAGATTAAAAAGATGCAAAAAAAAAAAATAAAAAGTCTCACTTGTTCACCAACACAATGGAAAGCAGAAAACACAAAAAGCTCCCAATGTTTTTATGGTGGATATGATGAGCTATATAAAGGAAGACAAAATATGATATTTACAGAGAGCAGAAAACTTGTTTTCTCAGTGGTAATAGTGCCACAATCTTGACAAAACTTCCAGCCACATAGACATTTTGGTTTTCATTATTTCTACTTGTAAAAGAAAACCACATTAAGAACAGGTAGGAATTTACCCCACCAAGGAGCCATTCTCAGTGTGGGTTGGCAGAGGGTCCCCAGGTGCAGCAGCACGGACGGCAGTGGGGGATGCCCGTGCCTGCAGGACGCCATCCCACAGAAAGCACTGTGAGGACAGTGCCAGATGTGGTGACACGAAGAGTGTGAAGTCCCAAATCCAATAAGGAATAAAGAACAAAAACAACAAATAAAAAGTTCAGCTGTTTTCTGGAGTCTCTGGTAGGTAGGGGTGGCTTAACCTTTTGCTTGCGCTCTCTGTGCAGGAAACTATGAAGAGCTGACACCAAGCAACGCATTCAATTTTTGGATGACTCCATCTGTGGGGCATTTAGCATTAGCTTTTCTTCAAGGGTCATTTGCTTTCAGTGGCTGGAACTTCTTGAACTATGTAACAGAAGAACTGGTTGATCCCCGCAGGCAAGTATCCATTTCCATACCATCCCCATTACCTTGAAGTGCTGAGACATTGGAGTCATCTGGTAATATTATTCATTTAATAAGCTGCAGTGATGCCCTTCTATATCTGTGGGACCTGTCTTTCTAAAGGAGAGGGAGGGGTTTTTTGTTGTTTAGAACAGATAGCGTGCAAGTTAAAGAAGCTCTGAAGTGAAAAACATATTGCAGGAGGCATTAATGAATCAAGCCGGCCAAGAGACAAAGCAGTGCCCTTACGGCACTGTGCAATCATACGGTGGAAATTGACCACGGATAAGATGCCACACAAGTATCTGCAGGGAGAATCACTTCTACTGAAAATGTTGAATTATGCTGGAAGTTGCCTTGCTTTATTACCCAGAGGGGATCTTCCAGAAACACCCGAAAGAGAAGATTAGAAAGTGTGGAGTGAAGGCAGCGGCCCCTGCCCCAGCACAGCTGCAGGCAGCCTCTCACCACAGCAACAACGTTGGGTGGCTGCTGGTCTTGGCTATGGGAAAGGGCTGGGAAATGATTTATCATGAGCAGGCTGGGAAAGCTGGAGGGAAAGTGAATTTTACTTTAGTAAAGCAAAGCTCAAATGTTTCAACATATCTGAGCTGATGAAGTGGAATGACAAATGCCAAGAGCAGCTCTCGGAGCATTAGTTATTTCTGGGCATCCAATGCACACAGCAATTAAATGAGGAGACATTTAAGCTATTACACAGCCTGGATGGGAATGTATTAAAACTGCAGCCCTACAAGTGTATCCGCACACATCTTCACACCAGAGAGTGGCAAAAGGCACGTCCCGAGATCTTGGCAGGAATAAAGAAAGTGTGGTAATGTGTTCCCTCAAGAAAACACCAACATTTTAATGCACTGACACAATTTCAAAGCTGAATCATGAAAATTTTTGTCTTAAGGCAAATAATGGCCTTGGTTGAGCAATAACAAGATAAAGGTGTGAATGGCCTTTTTTAAAACTATTTTTGCAGCCTCTGAAAGGAAACTGAAATATTTTTCAATTGGATAACCATAAACTCTTTGCATTTTTACTAAATCTATTCCAAATGATGCTGGTTAAGCAGATTTCTAAAAAACTTTTTTTCCAAATCTGACATACTGGGAAAAATGCATTATTGCATTAGATGCTCAACAGTTCAGGTGGCCACCTCCAAGGAAGTCTCTGGATCAGAGGTCTATACATCTATGCTATTCTAAGTTGCCACGGTGTTATATGACTAGACCTGATTTACAGCATGGGACGGGCCAAGGCAGCCACCTGAACAGGGTCATGTTCCTTTTCAAAGCAGGTGAAGGTAATATAAAACAAGATATTTGGTTCCACACCAGTGCCTGTACATAGGGCTTTTGAGAAATAGACATTTCGTTTTTTAACAACACGCTGCCTGGGTCCCAATCAACAGCCCAAAGGGAGCTTGTGGTATTTTTGTCCTGGGGAGCTTCCCTGCAGAGACTTTCTGCCTGCTCTGCCCTGCAGTGGATCAAAGAGCTGATGGAAACACTGCTCTGCACTCGGGAAAGAGCCGGTGAACCCACCCAGCTGGGTGACTTCTCCCAGGCTGTACAGGTTGTTGTGGTCTTGCTGTACATTAATTTCTTATCTACCCTCCTAATTCTTTTATTAGGAACCTACCTCGTGCCATATTCATATCCATCCCATTGGTGACATTTGTGTATACGTTCACCAACATTGCATATTTCACTGCCATGTCACCCCAAGAGCTCTTGTCCTCCAACGCTGTGGCGGTAGTAAGTAAACCATTCCCTGGATGTCTAAAATACACTTTGATTTCAGTTCTGTGCTTTGCAGTGTATTTCAGTTTCTCTGCCTTCTGTTGCTTTAGACATTTGGTGAAAAGTTACTGGGCTATTTTTCCTGGGTTATGCCAGTCTCAGTGGCCCTATCTACATTTGGAGGAATAAATGGATACCTTTTTACCTCATCAAGGTTAGATGGAGTACAATTTTATGACCGTTATCTGATTTGGGGAGGGGCTGTTTTAATTTCATTTGCTAAAGAAATGCTAGCTAGACTTTTGGGACGTTGTAGAGCATGAGGTCATTGTTGGGTGTGTTGGATACATTGTTATGAATCGCCCTGTTTTAAATCAGCAAACCTATCATTGAATGGCAGAATCTCTTGCAATATAATCTCAAGAACCACTGAAAGTGTCTGCAGATGTGGAATAACCCACAGTAAGAGCCAAACACAGCTTTAGCATGGAACCAAAGCCATATTACATCAATAAAGTTCCAGTAGCTGCAAGCTAATCTGCACTTTGCTCAAAGAGGAGTTTAAGGGCCTGATGCTGTTCCCAATTACAGACATTTTCATTCCTGTGCTGGAAAAATCCCTTCCAGGCAAGATGCTTTGCATGCACACTGCTGATAACGGGGCCAGAATCTGTGAAGTCTGTTATATGGTAACTCTATAAAGTTGTATTAATTGACCTCTCTGAACTTAATTTAAAATGTTATAAAAAAAAAATGCAGAAACAACCTCAAGTCTTAAAGTACCTTGGGGAAGTTATTTATCTCAGCACTGTCATATAATATATTGGTGTAATGAGATGCAAAAATCTGAGTGCATATGTAACAGGTTATGTACTTGAAAGTGAGATCTTAAGGCATCTTAAACCTTATCCAAAGCCCTTTTGGCACTGGAAATATTATCTATGAGGAGTTTTATGCCTTGGCTATGTACAGCTGATTACTCCTCAACCTTCACAGTATTCATCCGACCCTGGGTAAGGAGTGTCTGCAACACCAGCCAGCAGATAGGGACTGGGCAGATTTGGTCCTGCCCCTCAGATGTAATTGGGCATCTCAGAGCAGATCATTTCACAGATAACATTAGCCATTAAAAGCCTCACATCTTGAAGGGTGTCACGTAAATAACTTACCCCAGGTTACACAGGCAGTCTGTAGTTGGCTCCCCAGTCACAGCCCAGCATCACAGGCCGCAGCTCCCTCCCAAGGCAGGACTGATGTGAGCAGTTGAGATTAGAGGTGTTATATGGAGAGATACTGAAGAGGCTGTTGTACACCCAAAGGATTCAGCATTACTGTTCTTATTTCCAGGCTATGTTTCTCTGGTGCCCGAGAAGGCCATTTGCCAAGTTTGCTTGCCATGATCCACGTCAAGCACTGCACACCCATCCCTGCTCTGCTCGTCTGCGTAAGTTTTACCATCCCTTCTCTGTCACCCTGTCACCCACTCTTAGAAAAATTGAGTCATGGAGAGGAGAACTGGAAAAACCCTTGAGAAGCTATTTTACCGCAGAGGAGAAGTGAATTAGCTTAGAGTGCTGCTGGTTGGTGTTGGCTGGGCAACTCTGCCAGCCGCAGAGAGGAGCAGCCTTCAGCCTCAGAAACAATCCCTCCTACCCCAACCACTCAGCACACCTGGAGAGTTTTCCTCATACCTATCTCGAGCTGCAATTTAAGACCATAACCACTTGTTCTCCCCAAAAGTGAGACAGAGTCTTTTGAAACAGAGATACTTCATTAAGAGCTCTTTTGACCAGCTTTGACTGCTTTCTACAAATGTTTGGAAATTCCCATGGTCACTGCTAATCCTACTCAGGCAGATCTGGCTTAGATTCCACCACCAAGGCCAGAGACACGAGAGAGGACAAAGTGCTCCAGAAGTTACTCTCAGTGAGCAAAACATCTTGTGAGAGATGATCTGGCAATGCTCTGAAGAACAGCGATATTTATCTATGGGCCAAAATATTAAGTAGGGACAATGATTAGAGCAGCCCTGGATAATGCATCTGCTGGGTGGCACATCAGGCAGACGAGAGGTCACCTGCAAAGATCAAAAGCCAACAGGCCAAGTATTGGGCTGGTCAGGTTGCTCGTGTTCTCCCATGGGAGAAAGATTTCTCTCTTTTTATTACAGCATAAATTTCCACAATACTAATGACCTACAGAAGTTACTCTTTGAAACAAAGAGCTTCATACACTTTTACAAATAGTGAAGCTGCAATACGTGATGAGTTTTACTGTAGCACAAAAGACATTAAAGAGAAAAATGACTCCCAGTGCTGCCATTCCTGGCTGCGTGGCCCGAGCAAGGGATGTCCCAAAGAGCATTTTCTTGAAATCTTGGCTGCATCAACTGCTGCCAACTGCAGATTTGCCACTGATATCAAAACAGTGAGGGTTTGACCCCAAATGCACTAGGAAGGTACACATTTATGTGCTTCCTGGCTCTAACAGCAGTTCTAAAGCAATACAACCAGACCAAATTTCACCAAATGAGCCTCTCGCACATTCTGCCTGTATGACAAAATGCACATCTAACTGAGGCTTTACAGCATTCTCAGGGCCCCATCACAAACATCTTGAGTGTTGCCTATGCAGGATTAGGGGGTAAACTGCCCACAGCCTGCTCTGCCCCAAGGCAGCCAGAAATCACTGGTGACACCACAGGCTCCTGCCAGGCAAGCAGAACTCCTTTAAAAGTACACAGGCTGAAATAACACACTGAGTTCCAGAGGCCATTTTGCTGTGAACAGCCCAGAGAGGAGTGGGCTGCCTGAGCCCAGCTGGCTGAGCCGCCAGGCGTACACTGGCCCCGTGTGCTGCCCAAACCGTTCCCCATGAACTACAGTGCAAACCACTGGAGGTGTTTTAATGCAGTTCAGGGTATATCAAATGCTGCTAGGAAATGGTAATTCCTCAGCAAATAGGAATATAAAAATAATACAGTGTAGGCAGCCAACTGGGTCAGACTTTAGGCAAATCTAATTAATATATCAGGTTCCTTTTTCTCTTCCAATGAATCACACCTAGCTCTTTGCATGAAGAAAGGTTTCTTTGTATCTGGAGAAAGGCTTTTTTAACATTACCAGTGAGACCTGTATTTTCACTAATCCTTAAATGAAGGGGCCAAGCTAAATGTACAATAAACAGAGTGGCAGTTTCTGGAAGGCCATGGGGAGCAGCCACCTGCCATGGCCAGGCAATAGGAGGGAGCAGCATGCCCTTATGCAGCCTGGTACCACGTGGGGATCAGCAGATCCGACACATCACTCTCATCTACACACCAAATCTCACCTGCCCTGAGCAGCATCACTGCAGAGTCTGTCAGTGGCAGGAGAGGGTTGTGTGTGTGTGTGTGTACAACACCTTGTTCCCGTCAGAGGAAAGCAGGGAATGTGTTATATGACACCAATATAAAACACTGTCCTGTTTTAAATCCACTTTGTGGTGAGACTGCTCAAGGTGTTGAAATCCCCCTGCCAAGCCTGTGAGGCTTTCAACAGGGAAACAGAGGCACCAAAGGGTCAATTCATTGCGGCGGTGCTTAATTCCTGGTGCCGGTGGTGCAGAAGCCCTCCCTTCCCGAGAGGGCTGTGCTATTGAACAGCTAATTAAGAAAAAGAGACATAAGCAAAAAGGAGAGCCTGAAGTAACACAGACCAAAATCCTGACTTGGATATTTAGTTCCTTTGGGCTCTGGCCACCAGCAGACAATAGTACAGGATCAGTGCTCAGCACAGGCAGAGGCTCAGCTCCTGGAGTACTGGCAGACAGTGGTGTAAGACCCAAGGAGCAATCCCCCTGGCCCTTGAGACAGCTCTCCTGGCTTTACAAATATGGTACAAACAAGCAAGCATAGGCTTAGAAATTTCCACTGTCCACCTGCCAGTTTCCAAACACGAGTAATGCTCAAAAGATTAATGACGCCAGTCATCTGCAGTGTGAGCTGTGGGCTGGTGCAGGGAAAGGGTAAAGCTGTTACTCTTTATAATATACAGGGCACCTGCAACAACACAGTGCACTGACCACAAAGTGTAAATCTGCCAGAAATCCTTCTTTCATCAGAAATCCACAGGGTTCAATAGATCTTAAAGCACAAAAATGGAGTGGGGTGATGGTGAGATCTACCAGTCCTCCCAGCCCTGACCAGAGTCACAGTCACAGAATGGTCGGGATTGGAAGGGACTTCTAGAGATTATCCAAGACCAACCCCCTGCTAAAGCAGGTTCCCCTCCATTAGGCGGCACAGAAACGTGTTCAGGAAAGTTTGGAAACCTTCTGAGGAGGAGACTCCACAACCTCCCTGAGCAGCCTGTGCCACGGCTCCCTCACCCTCATAGCAAAGAAGTTTCTCCTCACTTCAAGGAGAATTTCCTGTGTTCCAGCTTGTGCCTGTTACTCCTTGTCCTGTCACTAGGAACCACAGAAAAAAGACTGGCCCCATCCTCTTGACACTCACCCATTAGGTATTTGTAAGCATTGATAAGGTCCCTCCTCATCTCCTGGAGATACCTTCTCCACGCTAAACAGCTACAGGTCTCACAGCCTTTCCTCATCAGAGAGATGTTCCAGTCTCCTGATCATCTTGGTAGCCCTCCACTGGACTCTCTCCAGCAGTTCCCTGTCTTGAACTTGAGAGCCCAGAACTGGACACAGCACTCCAGATGTGGCATTTCTTAGGCCAAAGTAAAGCGAGAGGACAACGCCCTCTAATGGGGTTTTTTGTAATGTGGTTTTTGCTTGTTATTTCTGGTTTTGAGCTACCTTTGCTAGTAATGAATGAAGCAAGGCTATGTCTGTTTCTTTGCAGTGTTTGGCCACTCTTGTCATCATGCTTGTTGGAGACACATACACACTAATCAACTATGTGTCATTTATTAACTACCTCTGCTACGGAGTGACAATTATAGGACTGATTGTGTTACGCTGGAAGAAACCCAAAATCTTCAGACCTATCAAGGTGACAATGTTTAAGCTTAATCTCTTGGTTGTGACAGTGATGCAAAGGGTGGGACTGGCACACTGATCCTCCATCCTCCCATTTTGAACTGTGTATTTTTTTACTTAGTGGTAATATTTTAAGGTTCTGAAGAGTAAAAACAGGATACCCAGGCAGCAGAGCCCTTTGTGAATTTGCTGGGATGGGCAGAGAGGACAGCAGTGAGGGAGGGAATGGGGGCAGGAACCTTGGAGGGTCCTGAAGCTGCAGGGCTACCTACAGCCCCCCACAACCCCTGCCACCCACCAGCCACTGCCGTTGCCTGCACAGTCATGCTCCGCTCTGCTCTCTCCTGGTAGGTGAATCTCCTTATCCCCATCACTTACCTGGCATTTTGGGCATTTCTGCTGATCTTCAGCTTATACTCAGAGCCAGTCGTCTGTGGAGTTGGACTCATAATCATTTTAACTGGAGTGCCAGTGTTTTTCCTCGGAGTCTACTGGAGAAACAAACCAAAGTGTGTAAATAGGCTAATAGGTAAGGCTGGGCTGCAGCACCACCTGTGCTTGGGCGTGTGGGGATCTGCTTCACCCCCGGCACATCGGCACTGACCCAGTGCAGGGGCCACCCGCAGGAGCCCGACCGCTGCTCCGGCTCACAGGCAGCCGGGCAGAGCTTGACAGGGGGCAGCTGCTTTGCTTGCTCCTGGGCACGTTTGCTTCCTTTTATGCTCCCATGACCCATCCAATTCGTTTTCTCAAAGCAGCGTTACACTGCAGATAAGCAGCAGTGTAACTTTAAGCAGATAGCAGCTACATGAGCTGTGACAAAAGGACTAACAAATGGCCTTGCCCTGCTTCCATCCTGCTGTGCCACCAGCACATCCTGCTGCACGAGCCCTGCACTGATAAGTTATTTCATACTCAAAAGATAAGAAAGCTTTATGTTACTACTTACCTAAAATCAAAACTGCACATAAGCCTTCTATGTTTTTGGCTGTGTTTGGTTTTTCATTGTTTTTCTCTGAAGTGAGGACTCCCAAACAAGCACCCTGCAGCCCTTTGCTCTGACCAGAGGGTTGCTCTGCTGCTGGCAAGTCCCTGAGAGCAGAAGCCCCCACAGCTGCCACAGGGCTGATGTGGCACCAGGAAGGCTGGCAGCCATCCCATCCCATCCCATCCCATCCCATCCCATCCCATCCCATCCGCTCTGGAATTGCAGCCCTGAAGCTGCCTCATCCTAACTTGCTCCAGCTTCCCAAACACTGCTCAGGGAGCTGGAGGTGAAAAGGGCTGGCAGGGGTGGCTGCTGTGCAGGAAGGCCAAGCAGCCTGGCCGGGAAGATGCACATCTGTTCACACAGCACATCACCCTGGCACCACGCTTTGGGTTCCAAGAGCTCGAGTATCCCCGTTAACCACCTGTACGTTTCTCTTTGCAGAGTCCATGACCTGCTGGGGACAGAAGCTGTGTTTTGTGGTCTACCCTCAGGGGGGAGTTGCCGAAGAGGAGGAGGCTCTCTCAGCCCGTTGTGGGCAGCCTGCAAGCGAGGCAGCCGGGAAGAAATAGCGACCCGGGCTCTGAGGCTGAAGTGGCTTCTTGTTTACATGCTGATTTGTGCAAAAAGTTTTTCTGGAAAAAAAAAAAGGTTTTTAGAGCTCCAATAGCGAAGGCCATGAAATGAGCTGCACCCTTATGGCATCTGTAGCTTTTAGGTTTTCCCAAAAAAAAAAAAAAAACCAAGAAAAAAGAGAGAAAAAAAAAGAAAATAAATAAAATATAAAATAAGGCACTGGTTGTTTTTTTCTGGCAGCATACTGGCTCTGTAGGGGAAAGCAGCACAGACACAGCTCCGGAATACTGATTTTAGCAGCCATGAGGGTCCATCAGAGACATACAAATTTAGACGTTTCAGAAGTAGAGCAGCTCCCCATGCAAAATCAAAGTGGAGAAAGCGAGAGACAGTAAGGAGACCTCGGGACACTCATGCCAGCAGGAAAATTCCTGTGGCTGTGCCTGAGTGGTGTGAATCCCCATGTAACACAGAGGGTGTCAAAGGTACAGTCCAAAGGATCATCCCTCCATGTACCTGCACGAGCACAGCGCGTCTGTGGAGTGGCCGGTCCCAGAAGGACCAGGGGCATTGTGCAGAACACTAACCAGCCCGACAGACCTTACAGCAAAGGGCACAAACTCGGCATTCTGCAGGGCTGCTCTGACATCATTTGGATAAACAAATACACAGAAATACTGATAAAAACCTGAAGTATGTCCATTTGGAAGCATTTTTGCCATAGCAGAGGTAGGTTCCTGCATCCTGAATGGGGCCAGAGCTTGTTTCTTCACCTGGGAACTGCTGGTGAAGTTCAGCACAGTTTGGGTGCTGATGGGAGGGTGGGGATGTGGAGGGGTTTGCAGTGGGCTCAGCAGGGAGAACTCAAGAGAAACACAGGAACGAAGCCCCATCTTTTACCTTCTTACCATTGCTTCAGACACAGATTCCCCATTTCAACTACACTCAGCCAAGTAACAAGCCTAAATCATTCTCACATCAGATGCTCTTTAGAAGGTGTTTTGCATATTTTATTTGTGGCAAACACTAGGGGAAAAAAATCTAGTTCATGTATTTAATGAGTATAGAGAGGTTTGCTGCTGTAGCAATATGGCCACTTTCACACCAAAGGGGCTTTTGAACATGCAAAATCCAAGAACCGCTCAGAGTGATATTTGGAATCACTACTATTCTTTTGCAACTTTTGAAAACAAACCTGTCACATGCAGTAGCCTTGGCAACCGCCATATGAATTTCATTTTTCAAGTATCTTTCTACGTGTTACTGGCATAAAAATTAAAGATTCATTATCTCTTAGTGTGTCAAGTAGCACATGCTCTACAAAGATTTAAGAATAGACTCAAGGAGCGAGCTCAAGGAACATCTTTCCAACAGAAACATTCTTATCTTTAAATATCTGTCCACCTCTCTCATCTTCAGATGGCAGACACGTAACTTACACTATTCTCTTTTTATAAAGGTGTCAATCCTAAATGATTAAAACATATACTTAGCTACAGAAAATGATGTGGGTTTGTGTGTACATATGCATACATGTAAATAACATCTTCAATAATGTTATTAATATATAAAGTTTGTTAATGAAAATCATGTATACTCAGCTTGGTTGAGGTTTTTTTTCATTATCATTAATTCACAGCACACTTTTCTAGTAACACTAGCTGAGCAGCACCCAAACACTTAACCTATATCCCAGGCTCTTGTGGCTGAGTCTTGTTTTCCATAGTTCAAAATCCATTTTCTGTGTTATAATTTCCAACAGATTAATTTTTTCAATAACTTTATTATCCAGTGGGCAAATTAAATACATTATAGCACCAGCAATAATGATGGCTTTCAGAACTTCACTGTGGTTGGTTTAAATAATTAAGGTATGGAAAACAGCCAGCACAGAAACTTCGCAGCTCTTGAGAAAACTAGTCTGTATGGTCATGAGAAAGGTAGTAGTAGCAATAACAATAGTAATAGTAGTAGTAATAATAATAATAATAATAATGCTGTAACTGCTACCAAGGCTCTCCTTAGCTATTGTTTAAGGAAATCAAGAGCAAAACTAAAAGACCAATTGCCTCAGAGTTGTTAAGTGGGTTTGGCTCAAGTTTTCCCTAATTATACTGCTATACTTTAAACCAATCAACCCTTTGGCCTTAAATCAGAAGGCTGAATTTAGAACAGGATGGTATAGTAAAGCTCATCCTCAAATTACATACTAACCCCCAGGAGGTGTTTAACGATGTCTTATTTCATGTTTAGGAATAACTTCATCTCCTCTCAACATCACATATATTATTTCTAAAAGGCTTTGCAAAAGTTATATTCTAACATGGACAATTTCTACCCAAAGAAATCAATGCACAGAGCTAGAAAGACAAATTCACATGCTAAATGAAATTTAGCAGCATGCTCAATCCCGTCTAAGCATGATTCTTCCAAAAGATGAAGCACCAGGCCCAAAGGAGACATAATCACTACTGTTTTAAAAGAACAAAAAGCAAAAGACAATCCCCAAGAGAGTTGACACTACAAGCATGTCAAGAATATTGTGATACTTGATATGGAAAAGCAAGTTGTTTCCAAAAGAAAGAAGTTTAAGCAAAGCTTTAAAAGCAATGCTACAAAAGACTATATATCATATGCTATTATATTTATGTAGCATAAAATATCAGAGGCTGTAATGCAGAAAAATACTCTGCTGTTTATTCCTTTAGCACTGGCAATAAAGCATTCAGAGAATTTTAGAGGGAAAATGAGATAATGTAAGTATTAACAAGAATATCACCTGTAAGATAGCTTCACGGCCAATAAAAAGTGTATTGGGTTGTTCTTATCTGCATTATCACAGTATTTAGAAAGGCAGCAACAGATCATGATGTCATTGTGCAAAAGGCAGAGAGAGAAGAGAGTCCTTCCCCCAGGGAAGACAACATTCAGTAGGAAACGGGAGCTAGTGAGTACAGAAGAGAAGCAAAGAGAAGATTAGGCAGAGTTGTCAGCCAGCCTCAAGCATTTTCATCAACTTGATAAAGGAATTGTCTGTTTTCAGTTCACGATAAGCCAGGAGAGTGTGATGTCAGCAGGGCCAGGGCAAGAGACTTGTATCAGGTCAGAGCTTTCACCCAGCTCAGGAAGGACTGACAAATCACTGTGTATTTAATATTGCATTCGAGCTGGAAGAATCTTTACCAAAAAAAGGTAACTAAAAATATGCATACAGACTATGTTCAATCACTCTCAAAGTACAACCCTAACTCAACCTTTGACCATGAGGCTAGAGCTGGTGGCTCCAGAAGCCCTCCCTCCAGGGCCTGGAGAGCAGCTGCAGTGGGTGGGTAGGGCCAGGACAAAGCCCACTGCCTTTGCTGTCTGTGAACAGGCTAATGCTCTGAAAACAAAGTGCCTCTCCATGACAAAGAGCTGGAGCTAAATAAAATTACTCCTCTTTGAGGGGAAAACAGACAATTTTTTTAAAAAAAACAACCCCAGTAAATATGCTGTGCCATGCTTAATTTTCAGAGGCTCTTGTCAAGGGAATTCTCAGTTTTCACTCTTGTATACTCTTGAAACCTCAAAAACAAACCCTGTTTGCTTTCCAGCCCCTTCACACCAAGTGCCAAATGACAGGAAGTCAGCAATTACTCAGTTGCTGGGGAGTTTTAAGAGACAGGGAAGTATATGTCACATGAAAATGTAAAAAACAAAAATCAAGGTTAAATCTTGATGGAATTTGTCATTTTCTAGAGCTTTACAGTTGAGAAGGGTCTGCTGTGTCTCAGGAGGCTGCACCCACCTGGGTCATCACCTCTGTCCCCAGTTGTGAATACAAACCTTTTTCAAACATCTTCTCCTTGCTCTAATTTCAGCAAAGAACTTCTGCACTTCTACACAGAAAAGGAAAATCCAAGGACAATGAATAGAAAGTGGCTAAGAGATGCAGAGAAGTCAAAAATAAATTTGTCTTAAAGTCCTAAGGTGAGAGATAGAAGGCTTAGATGGCATCATAAGGCAAGAAACATAAAGAAGGAAGAGGAATAAAATGTAAACCCCTACTACTCACATCAGCCTTGGTCACCATTTAATCCCTATAGCCAAGAACACAAGAGCTGGAACCTACAAAGGGGAGGATGGTTTAGTGAAGGGAGTGTGCTGGAACAGACTGACCAGAGCCAGGAGGTAAGGTTTGTCTCACATGAGTTCAGGTCACAGGCAGAAAGCCATTTGTACTGGATTTTAAATCCTAACACCTGCCTGGGAGATTAAAACTCAGTTTACTGCAAAGACCAAAAATCCTAAATAGCTAAAAGCAGTTCTCTCAGAGAAAAGACTGACTAAAAAAAGTAGTAATTCCCTCAAGGCTCTTCAAGTTGGTTTGTCATAAGACACAGTATTTATTGCACTGGAGAGGCTACCTACAAACTCAACTGCAAGTGCAGAGTTATCATTTATTACTCTATCTCCATTTTATGGGTTATTTTCATTTCAGCCTCACATCAGGATAGTTTGTAGTACTGCTGCTTGTGCCACTACCACTGCAGCTGAATCGGCACTTCATGAGGAGCAAAGCAAACACTCTACTAGGTTAGGAGGCATTATCCCTCTGCATCAAGCTGTGTCCTCCCATCCTTCATGGCTGTGGATAAATCTAGATGACCATAAAGTCTGTCCAATTCTCTTCAATACAGATAAAGATTTCTGAGTCTGTAGAGTAAATGTCTGTCAACACAAAATCACTCAGCCTCCTCTTTATTGAAAACAGCAGGCTGGAGCCAGCAGTGCCCTCCAAAGCACAGAAAGGGGAGGGGAAGCATGAGCAAGTCAAGCATTGCCCTCAGCCATGGGAATGAGAGGCTGGGCTTCAGAAATTATTACATTTTTCCTAACCACCTAAAGAGCCACACACTTGAGGTTTCTTTTCGTCATTTGAGGTATATCCATGCATGTATTCTAAAGGCAGCTGTATACAACAGTGACTTGTTAGTGGCAAGATTTTACATGTACTACCTAAAGTCACGTACTCCCACAGCTGCCTCTCCCAGAAAGCAGGTTAAAAAAAACCCCAAAAGCACTCAAACAAAAAAAATCAACCCAGTCCCTTTGTTCATATTCGTGTCAACACACTGAGCCATAGGTTGGCATATGCAGAGTCAGAGCCAAACAAAGGCTGTGGGAGTTCCATTTGGGCACCCTGGATCTTGGAGTGACAGTCAGAAACCCACAGTCTCTGGGCACATGAAATTTTATTAAAAATTCAGAGGTCCAAAGCAAGAGCAAAGTACAATGATGCCCAGCATCTTACCTGCTTAATATCATTGTCCAGGAACCAGCAGACACTGGCAACCATGATGCCATACCTGAACCATATACCTGAACACTTGTTATGGTAAAATGTTAGCTCCAAATGAATATACACATGTAAATTAAAAAAATCAATCCAAGGCAAGAGCAGAAAAAGAAAACAAGTACATTTAAGGGATGTTGCAGAGTCATACACAAATGGGAAGGTGACAGAATTTCAAACAGAAACATTACCCATGCTTCAATAAGAGAAAAAAATACTGGGGCCCAGCTTCTCACTTAATCCAGCCTATGAGCTTCCATTTTTCTTATGCCAGTGTAGGTGTTCTCTACTCAAGAGAAATTTCTTTTAGGGAGGGTTCTGTTGGCTGCTTCCACAGGGAAGTTTTGTGTCTTAAATAAATCAAAACATCAAAAAGCAGCTATCTTACTTTGTTCCCTGTCTACAAAAACTTTTGAAGAGTTCATAAAAGTGTTGTTAAAATGGTAACAAAATTAACAAGCTTATTAGCTGACTAACTTGTGTAGGCATTGAAGTGTGATATTTTCCACTGAGCAAAGAAATGGAACAATGAGATCTTCCTGTTCACGCGTCTGGCACAGCAGCAGGGTTTTACCTTTTTTGTTGTTGTTTTTCATTTTCAGAAGTTCTGCATAAAAGGAGGCAGCTCACACGAAGCAGAAGAGTGTCTTTGGGGGCGGCTGATTCACTGCTTACCGCTGACAAGAGCTGGAGGAAGGGCAAACACGCACCAAGGCAGACTGTGTGGTTTCTTCAGGCATTGACATTCCAAGACACTGCAACGCACTTGTTTGTGCTGACAGCACAGACAGAGATTTCTTCTGCAAAATTAACAGCAAATTTGTCGCTCTTTCCCACAAGGAATGAGCTATGGGAGCTATGAGAATACTGCCTTGCAGAATACAAGTCAGGTGCTTACAAAGAGTACCAGGTTTGGGGGTCTCATTGATGCAAGGCTAGAAATTCCAGTAGTGAGGGCTGTGAACATGCCTGGACAATTCAAGCATCACATTTTCATTAACCTGGATTTTAAGTTTGTAAAAATAAAATCTTCTCAATGAAATTCCCCGAGTTACCCAGTACAAAAAATATGTGTATGTAAGAAATGATGTGGCATTACATGACAATACACAGGGTTAGCTGTTCAGGGTTGTTCCCAAATATTGCAATATTCTGAAGCGCAGATTTCAACTGGAAGAGCCTTACAGTGGTGATAGCTTAAGGCATAGTATGGTCAACATTATTTTATTATAGAAATACATTTAATGTACACTTATTTCTAAGGTCCTGCATAGCTGCATAATATGAACCTTGAAATACAATCTTCCTCCCAATTGTAATTAACTACTTTACATACAAGTGTATGTATTTTAAATTACCTTTAGACAAAAAAACCCAAAACATCCAAAAAACAACAACCAAAAAAAGACACTAAAACTTGTATCCTTAGATGCAAACAGCCCTGGCAGTGTAATGACTACAGTACATGGCTTTGCAAAGATGGAATGTACTTAAAATGTTTGCAAGTGCTTTGAAAGCAAAATCTCTTTCAAAATTACCTTTCCCTTGATGAAAGGAGTTCTGATCACACAAGCACTTGGAAAAACTGAGTGAGCAGTATTTATTTTATGTAACTGACTCTTACTTGTTCTGCATTTTGCCACAAGCCCTTTCTGCTATTAATGCCCTTAAGGAATTTGAATCCTCAGCCTCCGGAATGCACAGTATGAAACCAACTTGCAACCGAAGAGGAAAAAAACAACTTTGATTTAATTTTTCCATGTTACATTTTGGTAAAGTCAAAGCCTTGTTCTTTTTAAGGCACTCCCAAAGGGAGTCCTGGTAAAAGACACAGGGCAAAATGTAGCCCATTTAAAGGAAAAACATCTTTGACCCTTTGATGTGAACTTTACTGTTCAATGGGAAAGCCTGTTATAGCCTTTACAGGCAGAAGGGTCCTGTGACAGCAGAGGTCAGGTCCACAGACACCGAAGTCCACCTCAATTTTACAAGTTCAGCTAATATTCAGTTAACAACTTGGGGCAACTTGAATTCCTATGAGCAATAAACAGGCTTCAGAGAACTCAAGTATTTGAAGAGCAGCAGCATCAACTTCCTTGTTAATTCCTACATAAAGTGGTTTGGTTTGTCACGTTGTTGGGGGGATTCTTGAAGCAGAGCTCTTGTAGGACACAGGGGAGCCCCAATAATGCCCCAATCACCACAACAGGGCCAAGCTTTCACACAGTAACATTCTGTCATCCTGCACCAAGTCACTCCTGGTTAAGCAATATCACCCTTCTTCCAGGTAAGTAACTTGCTTGCTTTTACTTACACTCTAAAAACCAAAAAGGCACCAGTTTACATTTAAGTGTTATACAATCCACATCACGACAGCTTTAAAAATGGCACCAATCTCTTTCAGTTCATGGAAGACAAAAAGCAAACAAAATAGCATCCTCTAACAGTAGAAATTAAAAAGACCTGATTTATGCATCTGCACCTAGGCAGTAGATTTACAAGCAAATTTATGAGGCAGATTTTATTTCAAAATAAAATAAAATCCTGACAGTTCCCAAGCGCTTCCTACTGCAGCCAATGGTAGTTGTGAAGCCTCAGTATCCTTCAGGGCACACTCAAAGTGGTATAATCACAAAAGTCCCTGAAAACAGAAGGGAAGAGGGCAAAAAGAGGGCAGGGAGAAAGCAAAGAATTCTTCAACCTTCACAACATCACTGTGAAGAGAATGTAACATATGGCAACACAAAAAAAGAAATATTGCTGCAACTAGAGTTCAATGCACTCTGCTTCCAGGGAGTGCTGCCAACCTCTTCTCACAAAGCTGAGGCAGGCAAGACACCTGGTGTCATTCTGCGTATCCATACAGAAACTTTGGTTTGAGTGAAGGCTTCAAGGGACGTACGGCCATCAAAACACTTCAGAAGTCACCAAAGGAAGTGAACAATTTCTATAAACAGGAAGCTACAGAGGATTTTATGTGCTTCTAAGTATTTGTAATTAAAATTACGACATTCTATTTAAATTATGTCTAAAAAGACAACAATGCTATTTCTAGCTTAGTACTCCAAGTTACAATGACTGGCGCCTGCCCCAGGTTCCAACAGAGTTCTCTCCAGTTTCAGTAAGACCACTTGAAAAGCAAAGAAACACTAATTCCCTGAATGCAGAGTGAGCAAATGCACAGAAGAAATACCAGAGGATGGAGATGCCTCCAAACTGCAGTGGCACATTCTTGCACTCCTAGCCCCTGATATCACATACTGGCCTACTTCTGCCCCACTGGAGTTCCAGGAATAGCAACCAAGACAAAAACTTGTCCTATTTAGTCTTGTACTGTATTCCCTGGGGGATTAAAGCACACTGGTTTTAAGAGACAAAGTTGAGAGCACTGACATACCACCTATCATCAAAGTGCACTGTCATATAAACAATGAAGTAACAAAATTTACAGGGCCAAATCAAAAGTTTTTATTAGCAAACAAGTAAAGATTCGTCATCACTGGTATTGATTTCAGAGAGCGGAGTAGAGGACTCTAACATTGGCACTTCCACGGGATGGCAACAGGCCGCAGGGATGCCCAGAGGCTCCTGCCCGTAGGAGCTGTGGCGGCAGCTGTGTCCGGCCGCCTGGCCGGGGCCCCGCGCAGGCCCGTCTGCGTAAGCACACTCCCACTTCTTCAGGGGTAACCGACACGGCTCTTCACTCAGAGGGTGACTTCGACTCAAACCACTGTCCTCTGGGACAGTCCTCCTGGACGCTGACCCTCCGTGGATCGCTTCTGTAACGCTTTCAGATAAAGGATCTCTGAAAGCCTTTCCTGAATCCACTTTACTGACCTGCTTAAGATCACTGCCAGAGGTCTCAGCACTGAGAGGTTTAGCAGCATGTCCAGCCTCAGGCTCTGCGTGTGCTGCTGTGCAAGTATTCGGTAAGACATTCGAAGGTGATGGCTCTGTGACCTCAGTCTCTGGCTGCAAGCTGCTGCATCCAGCTTCTTGCAGGCACCTGCCTTGGCCACGGGCAGCTACCTCTGAACTAGGTCCTTCGGGGGAAGGTGGAGGACTCCCAACAGTCCCAACACCACGGTTGATGATTCCATCACCCAGCGTAGTCTGTGAAGTGCGGGCCGGGGTCAGGAGTGGGATCTGCCCTCTCACCCGAGGCCTGTGGAAGAGTCTGTTCCAGAGCCGGCCCAGGCGCCGCCGAGACGAGCTGCGTCGCGACGAGTGTCGTCTCATCTGCCTCCTCATGGCTGTTCGAATGTTCTGCAGCACAGAAGCCTGTAACACAGACAGAACAGACCAGGATTTCACACACAAGACTTCTCCCAAACCCTGTTCTTTCCATTACTATCTCCACTTTACCAGAATTATCACACTTGATCCCTACACTTCCTTGTTAAATCCATATTTTCTAATGAACTGTTTAAGAAAAGTCATCTCTGCCTGAACCAAAAGGCTCTCCCTTAGAGTGTTTCCTTTGTGAGTTTCGGCTCTGCTTGTCTGCCCAGGAAGATGCTCCACTCACACCATCACACCACCCCTAAAGAACCAGGCTACTGACCACTGAGCACTCCCTCTATCATGAGCCATAGCAGAAGATCCTCACAAGCTGATGACAACAGCAGAGAAAAAGAGCCACGGCAAATTCCTCCTCTACTCAACTAACAAACTACAAGTGCTTTATCACACTAAGAACTGTATCACAGTCAGATACTTTCAACAAGACACAGGAGATTTCTGGGGACTCGGCAATGAAACAGAAGAATGATTTAATTGCTTCCTGGTGTAATGTATTTGTAAATGGAAAATAATCCCAGAATTACAAAAAAATACTGCTAGAGACCTCACTTTCTTATTGCCTCAGGTACATTTACACTTTCGGTCTGAAAAGTCTTTTTTCTCTTTATTTTCTGACCTTTCTCTCTGTCTCTGGTTCATTCTATCTTGATGTACAGCAACACTGCATGTGCTTATCTCACTGCTGTTTCCTAGCAAACACAGTTAATGTGTTCAAAACTGCCCACAGGGCCAAGATGCGTTACTGTGGTTCTTCAGCTCCATTTAAAACAGAAACATTCTTATAGGACTTCCACACAATTAGCACAGCTACTGAAAGAATACAGTCCCAAATTGATTCTGCCTAATTTATAGTGGTCTGGCTGCCGATAGGTTTACTGGCACTCATGTCTCCATACTTGTGATGCGTTGTACACGGGGAAGTCTTCAACTGGGGGGATAAGTCCTTGTGCAATCAGCTGCCCGTAGGAAGGTGGAGCTTCCCGCCGCACAAACTCTGCCTCCAGCCGCGTCATCTGGGTCTCAAATGCTCTAGAAACAGAACCAGAGGGAAAATATGGCAGAGAAGTAGCAGTCAGGTTTGTCCTGCCTCCCTCATGCTATGTCCAAAAGCGCTGCAGAGGGTTTCACACTACCGTCCAAAACACCAACCTTCAGCTAGGCCCAGGGTGTTAAAATAAAGGAATAAGAGTGAATCAAACCAGCAAACTCTTCAGTGCAGCCTCAGATTGGATGCTGTGGCAACTGAAGTTTTTCAGGAGGCCAGCTTATGTCAGTAACAGTGGTGACTTGTTCAGCAAGAGCCCAAAGGTTATTTTCAGAAAATACAACATTAAAACTGGAAACAATCACACAATAGGGTCAGCTTGCAGCTGCAGAAAGCTTTGGCTGTCCTGCCAGGATCGAGGCACCGAGGTTCCCAACATAGCAAAGCAGACAGTTTCCAGCTCCTTAATCATGCAGATTTGATTAGGAGAGAATGTAAAGCACACTGTGCTGAAAACAGGAACAGCGTCAGCTGCACAGCACAGAGCTGGTGCATGTGACAAGAGGTGGGCTTCGTAAGTCTTTTATGACTCCCTCCCAAAGGGCAGACCCACACTTGCACAAACACAGACATGGAAACACACACGCACTATCCAGAGATCAAGGCATACATGGTGGGTAAAGGGGCAGAGCTCACACCCATGGGAGACTGGAGGTAAAAACCTCCTGCTCAGAACAGGCCCCACCACTGCAGGACATGGCTTTTAGTAGAACTAAGAACTACAGTATTTGAGGAGGAGAGTTACTCAGTTCAGATTCAGCAAAGACTTCACTGGAACAGTTCAGCATTCAGCTTTTGGCAGTGCAAGGGATTTCTCACAGGAGGAGGAGGTGGGAGACGAAACTGCTCAAAACAGTTTTGAGTTAAGTCAGATACAGGTTCTGTCAGGCTGCACAAGAAATGTGTATTTCTCATAGATCACAGAAGAGATGACATTCCCCTCACTACTTCTGAAAATATTCAATACTCTTATTTAAGCCTAATGCAGTGACTGCTATTTAATTGTCATCAATCCCTTGGATTGGTTTCACAGTATTCTGCAAATTCTCTGGTGAACAATTGACTTTTTTCCCCCCTTAAACAAAAAGCGTAAAACTCCCCAACCAAACAGCACAACTATTAAAGTATCATAAAAGCAAGATGCTTACCTGTATTCCCTGGTCCTCAGAGAGTACAATTTAAATGCACAGCCCAGTGCTATCACCAGCAGCAGGCCACAGACAAGACTGCCGATCAGAGCAGCTGTGATGACCTTCCTGGGAACGATCACCAGGCAGTTATGTTCATCACTCCCATCCTGGCAGTCTTCTTGGCCGTCGCAGCGCCAAGTCTCAAAGATGCACAGATTTGTACCACAATGGAAGTTCCCTGGCTGGCAAGTAAAGCAGTTTTTTTCATCCGAGCCATCTGGGCAGTTCTTTTGGTTATTGCAGCGGTCAAGTATGGAGTAACAAAGCCCACTGTTTCCCTCACAGGGGTATTCATTCTTCTGGCAAGCGGGACAGTTCTCCTCGTCCTTACCATTAGGGCAGTGCCACCAGCCATCACAGTGCTGCTTATCTGTGAAACACTCCTCGTCGCTCCCACAAGGATGTTCCCAAGGGAGGCAATAGCCTTTCACCTGATAGGTTGCATTGAACCCGTGGCCAGTGCTCTTGGAGCGGGCATGGTAGGAGACAGTGAGCTGGCCCTTTGACGACTCCACACTCACCGAATGCCTGTTGTTGTGGTACGAAAAGGTTTGCATTAGTTTATCCCCCCTCTCTCCAATGCCATCGTACACCTTTACATAGTCATTGTAGCCCAGCTGCAGATCCAGCTGCAACAGAACATGGCGGTTATCTTGTGTGTCCACGTACCAGGTGCAGCGGAGGTCTGACCTGCTGTGATCAGCACGGAATAAGTCTGGGGAAGCAAAAGATCCATAAAAATTACCCAGCCTTTTGCCACAGGAAAGATCGGGACAATTCTCTTCATCCGAACCATCACTGCATTCCTTAACTGAATTACATCTCAGCTCATTCATCAAGCACTTGGTGGAGTGGGCTGCACTGCACTGGAACATTCCTGAAGGACAGATACTGGACGGAGGCTCTGTTGGAGGCACAGTGCAGTTTCTCTCATCCGAGTTATCACCACACTCATCCATGGAATTACATTTCCAAGTACTGGGAATACACTTTCCATTTGCACAACGGAATTCATCTGACTGGCATTCAGCCTGACCTATCTTCCCTGTGAAACATGGCAAGGAGAAAAAAAGTCAGCATCTAAAATTTTGGAACCATCTGATGTCAGTTTTTAATGTCTACTACCCTGTATGTCAGAAGTCAACCAGTCAGGCCAACATATGTCAGGAATACTGTTAAAAAGCCAAGTGGAAACAGTATTGGCGTTACTAAGCTAACACCTTACAGTCACCATGAACTGCCCAAGACTCTGGTCAACACTAAAAAAAACAACATAGAATCGTAGAATGGTTTAGGCTGGAAAAGACCTTGGAGATCATAAAGTCCAACTGTTAACCCAGCACTGACACCTCCACTACTAAACCATGGCCCTGAGCACCACATCAACACAGCTTTTAAATACCTCCAGGTGATTCCATCACCTCCCTGGGTAGCCTGTTCCAACATTTCACAACCCTTTTGGTGAAGAGGTTTTTCCCAATCTCCAGTCTAAGCCTCCCCTGGTGCAACCTGAGGCCATTTCCTCTTGTCCTATCACTTGTTAATTGGGAGGAGAGACCAACTCCCACCTCACTACAACCTCCCTTCAGGCAGAGAGCGATTCCATCTCCTTTCAGCCTCTTTTTCTCCAGGCTAAACAACTCCAGTTCCCTCAGCTGCTCTATAATATCGTCTTCAAGTTTTGCCAGGGAGAGTATAAGTGAAACCAACAAAACTGTAAGGTTTTACCTCTAATATAAGAAAGGCGAAATCCCTGAGCCTGTCCTGAGCTTGATGCATCTGAGTGAAAAAATATCCAAACGTGATCCCTTGCAGAGATGAAAGATGGAGGTATGGAAGATCCACACACTTTGTACTCCTCCCTTTTGGAAGAGGGGCCAATCATCAACCAGTCTACTGCACACTTGTGAGAGTCTTCCAAATCAAAGTTCTTGAAGCTGTTAGTAACAAAAGAAAACACAAGTTACAAAGAGGACATATATCTGGAACAAAGCCAAACAGTGAGAAGAGGCTGTAACAGTTGACATTCTGCACCATGCAGTGCTGACATAAAGAGATCACATTCAAAGATAATGAAACACCTACAGTATGTTGAGTACGTATAAACAGAGCACTCAAATTGCCCCAGTTCAGAAAAGCACCCATCTCACAGGCACAAACATCACGCCAAGTAGCTACAAAAGCTGCAAGGATGATTCCTCTTTTCAGTCAGAGCCCTTAAAAAAAAAACTCCTTCCTCAAACTTACAGATATGAGTAAAAGCAAGATCCAGAATAGATTATACAGAAGGTAGATTAACTTCAGTAGTCTGTTCCAATCTTAGGAGCTATGAAACTATGAGATTAGAGGGGGAAACACTGTCTTGGGAAAAGAGGAAAAAGGTGCACTAAAAAGAATCCTAAAAGGAGAAATACAAGACAAAAATCAGCTCTTCAAGGTATGGACAGGCAAGGAGAGGGCAAGAAGAGGATGCAAGGGCTGGAAACAGAACCTAAAATCTAACGCTATTATTTTTTAATTTGAAGACTAAAATAGTCGTTTTCTGAGAATGCAAACACAGAGCAAACAAGCCTGTAACCTTTCACAGTCAAACTGCCAAACTGTGCTGACCCAAGCCCAGTGATTATTCAATAGTAGCTTACCTAGTGCAAAGAGGTGCCCCAAATGTTTGCAGAACACTGAAACACAACCAGATAATTCTCCCCAACCTGTAGCTCGGGTACCATACAGAATATTTGTTCAGTCTGATGAAACAGATTACATTTGCATTCAGTAATCTGCAATGACAATAGCACTGCACAGAGCTGTACACTCATTAGGAAAAGGTACATTGATCGGGACACTTAGAAATGAATTTTGTCCTTCCTTCATATAACTCAGCTACACAAAATTAACTTGGTAGAAGTTTGTCCATGCAAATACTTGGACAGAAGTCTCATAAAGGCTGAAAATCTGCTATGAAATACAGACCTCTTTCCATAAATGACTTTTGACAAACATAAAAGACAAATCATTTGATAAGTTAAATGGAAAGATTAGATATCACTGTGTATTTACAAAAGGCTGTCAATGCCTGCCACACCTTGTTGTTTGAAAGAGCAGCAACAACAGGAACTAGCCAATTCATTTAAGCAGGAGACCCATCCCACACACACCTGTAGGTTCTGACAAATGTATCAGCTTCATAACTCTCCCGAAAAAAATTACCAGCAGGAGAATGAGCAGAGAGCACTGAAAGTGTTAAGTTAAAAATGAAATTAAGAGATGTCCAGCAGCATATGTCCTTATGCAGGCAAGGACAATCCACCTAGAAATATGTCCTTCTTCTTTTCTAACTCTTCCTCCCACTATGTTTCTTCCCAGTGAGAAGAAACATTGCCACAGCACCAAACGGCTTCCCAAACGTGATCTTGTCAAGCCTCTGAAACTAGCATACTTTGCAAGAAAGTTTTTAGACGATTGTACAGCCACAACAAAAAGATTCAAGTATTCATATTCAGTCATCTCTCTCCCAGGTGTTCTGCAAAAAACTTTTTAATGACAGGCATAGCATGAAAAGGAACTATACAAAACGTCAGTGAAACTATGGGCACCCACATCAAGCAAGAGACATGAGACCACATTATGGAACTACCACATTGATTTTGCTCTCTGTAACTCATTTTGGCACCAGCTATCAACAAGGGTTTCTACAATCTACTTGGAGGATTGTATGTAAGATTTTCATGTCATCAAGATTTTTTGGATATTAGAAATATCCTCTGTCTAACAACCAAAATTTTTAAGCAAAGCTGTCACTGAATCAAGGAATGAGAGCTCAGAACTGGGAAGGAGAATGACTTCAAAAACTTCTGCCTATGCAAGACAAACAAGATAATTTAGAAAACCTTTTTATCTCTTAATTCTATAGTTATTTTAGATGTATCAAGACCAACTTCAGAGCTAAACAATTTGTTCTCCTATCCTACCCAGTTCTCAGCACTCCAGCCAAGTCTCAAAGCTGCTCATTTTCCTCGCTGCTGAAAGTGAGCTACTTTTGTCTACTAGGTAAATAACTCACTCACCAGTGTCATTATGCAACACAGACTGCATGCAAACAAAGAGGGAATTTGCCTATATAATAAGCTGTCTGCATCTTACATTAAAATGCATTTCTTTTGGGGGGAGGGGGAAGGTAAATTATATTTCACACCTTTAAGATTGCCACAAGAGAAGAGCACAGAAAGGGCAGCTACACGCACACGCCTTGTGTACAGCTCCTCTGCTGATGACAGCGATACCTCTGGAGGGCCTGCATTAGCTTATAATTAATGCCATCTTCTACTTGCACCTTGAGAATACAGTATTGTACACTGCTAATAAAAGGGGGTTGAGGGAGTCATTATAAAGGGTGTGGAAGAGGAAGAAACTGTAGTGCCACCTTCCAAAGCGGAAGCACAGGCATCTAGAGGATCACCTGTTTTCCTGTGTGCCAGTTGTGGACCTAAAACAGATTCAGAGCAGAATCCCACACTTCTCTGGTAAGAAATCCAAGTTTTAGCCACAAAATAAATGGAGTACAGGGGAGATGGGGCAGAACAGACTGGTGAGGCAGTATCTCATCTTTAACAGCCTTCCTGAAAGCACGGTGTCCCTCAGGGATGCACAAGCTTCTCACACAAATGCCTTGGCTTTCAAAAGAGGGCAATTCAGAATATCCGTATGAATGAACGCTTTTTCAAAAACAACAGCATCTATCACAGGTGCCTAGCAGTTTCAAGCACCACTGACTAAACACCGTTTCTCTGAAATACAAATGTTCTAGTTCTAATGTAAAGTTTTATATATAATACATACCACAGCAGTTACAAAATTTCTTCTTCTATAAGCAAAGTCAAAGCAATTATGTTCTATGTTATGCAAACTAACCAGCAGACATATTTTGAACAACTTTTGCTTGGGTTAAGGCATTGTCACTCCACTCCAGCATCCTTTTAAGTTATATTGTCTTCAATGGAAGCAAATTTTGCCCCATTTAACTTGATGGTTACTCTTACTCATGACCAAAAGCACAATATATTTTAATGAGCCATCAACCAACCTCACCACAAAAAACACTCCTTTGTAAAGAAATACAAAACAATATGCACACATACACATGCCCATGGAAATACATAAAACTGAGTTTCATTTTATAATGCATTTAGAACAACAAGGTTTTGTGTAAGAAGTTTCTGCCAGCCTAATCTGACATTAAATAGCTCACTGATTTATTTTCCATGAGAGTCCTGAATAGTGCGTTCAACCTCTGCTACTTCGCTTCTTTCATCATTTGTAATTAGATCTAGCACTGCTGTTGTTACAGTCTTCTGAAGAATAATTTAATCCTGCTATCCACAAAATGGAGCATGGGGACATTTACTTGTTTCATTCAACGTTTTGAAACTGGAATGCAAATTTTTTCTGTCAAAAGGACTAGCCCAATGGCTGAGTGATTGAGGGTATATAGTGGAAATAAGGGACAACATCTTGTGCTCCTATTGCTTGTATGACTGTACAAACATCTTACAGGCTTTGCAGAAATACTGAGTGAAGCCTGTAGTTACAGTTCCTGAGGGAGGTCTCAGGTTCTTTGTACCCAAAGACCATGTCACTTTCTGTGATTCAAAGAAGAAACAGAATCAAGTCATACTGAAGCAGAGAGCACGTATCTCACACAGCACCAGTCAGTGGTATTTTTACTGCGGTATTTTTAAATATCTTGGGCAAGGAGGCACAGGGTTTGTGAGGAAACGCAACAGAAAGGTCAGTTCAGTCACTAAACTCCTACAGCAAAGCAGGTATCTGAAGGAGTGGGATATGCATCCCGAGGTCCATCCCACCATGCAAACTGCAGTGCACAGTGGTACAAAGTCCAGCCCTCGTACCCCTCAATCTCAGCCTTCCCCGCCACACTAAAGATGCTCTTTGGGATGCAAACATCCCCCTTTACCCAAAAGCCTCACATAAAAGCAACACCCATCTGCTCTGGTAGCTCAGCCCTCAATAATAAAGGGAAAAAGAACCCAGCTTTCCTCCAGGCTTTTTCTCCTCTCCAAGACAAGAGAACACAGCCCTAGTTCAGAGGGCAGGGAGAGGAGCACTCAGGCACAGTACTGCAAGAGTCAAACATTGGTATTTTGAGCACTTAGAACTGCAATACTAACAAAGTACAGAACCCGTCACTACATCAGACAGAACATCCTTTAAAATGCTCTATCCCTTAGGCAGTCTCACTGTTACCTGTGATCTCCACCACAACACAGGAATAGAGAAGGAGATCAAAAAAAGATCAAAATTATTGGAACAAATTTTGCAAGTTTTGTCTCTTCTGAAAGATGCTGTTCAACAGCACTGACTCCAGTTACCTTGCTTTTGGAATGCCTCTTCTTCAGTTAATTCCTTTTCAAATCCCCTCATTTCATATAAAAGTACAAGAACAGTCTACTGAACACTGTAATCATTCAAACTCTGATGATCAGAACAACTCAATTTGAACTGCCAAATGCATCACCATATCTGTTTTTGCAAGATTCTGCAGAATTAGGCAAAATCATCTCATTTTGCTTTCAGTGGTTATGATACTGAAACACGGGAACCAGCAACACTGAGCAGGACTCCAGTAGCTTACAGGAAATCACAGGATTGGCCAGATATCACATCTTGCCTGTAAAATTATTCAAGTGAAGCAACAGTAGCCTACAATGATATCTTCCTGTTAACTGACAAGTATTTTTATGTTGCTGGAAAGAACTTCATTAAACCAGTGTTATCATAAATACTCATTTACACTGTGAAAATACGAAAAAAAAAAAAGTGCTACCTGCAAAACCAATGTTTAGCAGAGTTAAGATTTGGCTGTCTGCACTGGAAGAAGCAGAAGCAGCTAGGAACAAAAAAAAAAAAGTACTTCTATAAATAATGTAGGGGATTCCCTACAACCCGCTCAGTAATTTAACCACAAGCGACTGCAGATTAAAGCAAAAGAAAAAAAAAAGGCACTCTTAATAGCTGAAAAGGAATAGCTGAAAAGGATGATCAGGAAAAGGAACAAAAAAAAGGTAACTGCTGGAGGCCCAGCAGATGTAAAATCTGAATTGAAGTAATTAGTAAATAAATAAATAAATAGATGTCCAATTTGGCCTTTGAGACTCATTAAAAAATTGCAGAATAAATATTATGGGTAGATCAGGAGAGCACAGTCCCAAATAAGACAGACCAGCCAATTAAGCAAGAAAAGTTACTTCTATTTGCCAACCTCTCACAGCAAGTACAGACTGTGAACAACTGATGACTTAATTGGCTCATTAAAAACTTCTGCTTAACCACTGAAGCACAAGGACCTGGAAGTCAGGAAAGCTCTATTCTGCTCCCAGCTCCCAAGGATCAGCTGTGTAACCTTAGGCAAGAGACACGGGGGCAGCGTTTTTAAAAGCTGAGCACATGCAACTGAATGAAATAAATGGCTATTATGAGCTCTTTGCAATTAATGTCAAGTTCTGAAACACCGAGAGTTTGGTACACAGACTGTGAAGCAGGCCCCTTGATTTTTCACACAATTACAGACCGGTAAGCCTTTACATGAGCAGGACTCGGCTTTGCTCAGAAACTGAAACTCAGATGGTATCTGAAAACGTCCTTTTCCAAAGCCAACCATGTGAATCACTGAAGTGAAAGCCAATGAAGGGGATCCCTTGGCCCTGTTAATAAGAGGGGGTTTGAATGGATCCCTAAGTAGATCACTTCTCAATACTCTTATCTTGAATTCTGAACACAAAGAACATTTTACTTTCACTCTCATTAATTGCTATAATTTCTCCTCATTTACACGCTGCCCACATCAGGTTTATTACAAGCATCAGGTAACAGCAACTGCTAAACAAAAGCGATTTTGATTTTTTTCTCAGATATGAGGAAACATGTAAAGCCTGTAAAGGACAGTACAAAGGCAGTTAATGCATATGACATCTTTATCTGATCTTACAGGATTTTTATGTAGTCTGCTTTGAAAACAGGCATAAAAACACAGAAAATGGGAGGAAAAATTAAGCAACTTGCAAAACAGTAACTATCAGACTGATTAGTTGAATCCAAAGTGACATAATATGATCTTGGAAAGCAGTAACTACACCCTTGTTCCCAGATCTCAAAGCACCACTCCATCAGACACAAACTTGGAAGAAAGTATCAAAACATGCATAATCAACACAGAGGTACAAGCACAAGGAACATCTATTTCCCATTCTTGTGAAGTGTCCTCCAAGGATTTCTAAAAAGAAAGCTATAAAGCAAAACAATAAGCCTGGTAATGTGAGGATACAAAGAAAATACACACACAAAAGGCAGGTATTAACACAGAGTTTCTAAAGGACATGCTCACAGAAGCCACCATCACACATGGATCTGGGCACTGTTCTACTGAAAGCTGCTGAATAACAGGTTTATAAAAAATGACCACCAACTGCAATTGTTTTAGAAATCAAAACTACTCCCAACTGCAATTTCATCCCTTAATGACTCCTGCTGCACCTCAAATATGGCATTTATATAACATTGCTGTCTTACTGTCAATGGGAACTCAAGATCAAAGGAAATACTTTCAGTGTAACGTAGCACATAGGAGGTGGGGGAAGCTTTAAACCTTTCAAAATCCAGATGTTATCACAAGAACTGTGTTTGATTTTCCTAGGAAAATTTAAAAAGGTACTCCTTTATGCCCTTATCTGCACACTGTTAGAAAAGAAACGTACCCAATCGTTAAGGGGGAAAAAAATGTTTGTATCTGAAGCCTCTTTCTCCACTTGCCTCTATCATGCCAGCCTAGAAAAGTCAGCTACTGCTTTTACGTCCTTGGCATTATGAGGGCTACAACCTCCTGAAGAACTCCTCCGATGCTGTAACATTTTGCATTTCATACACTGCAGTGAGTCATTCCAAGTACATTTATAGTCAGAAATGTAGCACCACAATACTAGTACCTAGGATGTAAACACATAGCTCCCACTGTTTGCATCTGCATAGGAAGGCAAGATACGGCACCAACAGAACACAAACCCATTGAGAAGAAATCTTTCAAATCATATTGCTATGCACACATCTAAACTGTACACATGCATTATCACCAGTTTCCACATCTTACTTTATTTCTTTAGCCTCTGCCACGCTCATACTTGCAGAAGAGAATCCTAATTCTAACTGGGAGCTCTGAGACGCTTTCATGGCACAAATTGCAGTACTATTCTCCAGAGCCACGTCCCGTGTCTCATTTGTATGCTTCCTCAGAGTTTACAACAATCTCTGCTTTGAAACAAATTCCCCAAGTCCAATACAATTTAATGGGGTTTAAAAGCATGTTTCTATTTATGGATCTCAAATGCTGGCAGGTATCTACTTCCTTACTTTTGATGAGTAGTTCCTATTTTGAACTATGGATGGTGAAGCCTTCCTATTATTCCATCTGTGGCAGATTTGTTTTTAATTGCTGAGCATCTGCAGTTGAAGAGGTTTGCAGTCCTTTTAAGCAGCTGAGCAAAGAATGAGCAGATGGTGTCGAATACAACAGTACTAAAAACCAAACAAAATCCCCTTTCCTGGGTTTGCTTTTTTTCTCTTTTTCTTTTTAAATAAATCCTTGGTTTGAGAAGGATACTACAATTATCCCAGAAAAATGAGGCACGTTCACAGTATACTGGTATTACAGCCTAAACATTCTCAACAAACCACCCTCTAGTCTTTTCTGAATAAAATTTTTAGAGAATGATCAGAAATTGTGAACTGCTTGTTCAAACATTGTTCAAATTGTTCACTATTGTAAATATGAATTATCATTTAACTCTGTTGGAGATAAATATAAGCAGAAAAGCATGTGTCTTTTGGTTAGCAAGTAACAACAAGCAATGATTATTTTCAACTCTCAATTAAACATAGCACCATTTCAAGATATTACAGAAAGAGCCATTTTTGCTTTAAGAATTTTACGTATCCCACTGAGGCTGTTTCAGGTTTTATAGCCTTCACCTGTTCCTGTTTATTAGCAATGAAGAGAAGGGGGACTATTTAATGTGGGCAAATATGTCACTGTTTCCCAGCTCCTCATCTCTCAGGGGTAGGTGAAACCTCACACCAGGTATTGTGAAGACAAATACATTAAAAGATTACAAGTGACTTGCATATATAATAATGGATGTCAGAAGGAGCCCACAGATACAAGACACAGGGGAACATTTCTAAAATGAGAGAGGTGACAAATCTGCAATCACGCTCGAGTGTCATCAACTGCAGCTTCCTCCAGTAGCTCTAACAAACAGCCTCATACTGGTGTATCAGGCAAGAACTCACATTTTGTTTCACTTCAGTAAGGCGATACTTGATCTATACAGAATATCAAACCATACCTAATGGTTATCATGTCTCCACGGTCTCCTTGAATGTACCAGCTGCAGTTTACAGCTGGAGGATAGTTCAGTGGCCAAGAAGGACTATAGATGACTCCACGTCTCTCTGTGTGCTGTTCCAGTTCTCCACTGCAAGGAGCTGTTAATAAGGGGGAAGAAAACCCAATATTATTATTAGTGTTTTGTCTAATCAACAATTCACATTAACTACAAAAGCTTGTTTGGTTTCTGGGAATTGCAGACAAATGAGAGTCAACTGTTTTACCCTCTTACTGCTTTCTTCCCTGCCTCAGTTTTTAATTAAGACACTTGCTCTAAGTGTAGGTAAGCGTAACCTGCATTTCAATGCAGGATCAATCAATAACCTTGTATGAATCTACCAAAGGCTGCAATCAATATTACTGCATGGATCTGCCAAGAGGAAGCAATACACAAGCCCCTCTAACCAGTTTCTCAAAGCCTGGGCATGTCACCCAGTGACTGAAGATCTACATTCAGTGTAAAGAATCTAGAAGCACCTTTTGTTGTAATGTGTTCCTTGACATCTTGTTTACTCTCCCACCCATACCACAGACTTGAAGAGTTTGTAACGGTTAAAAATATCCCAAACAAAAACATAAAAATTAAACTGGACTCCAACATTAGATGTTTTCATTGAATGTGATTGAGTACTCTAAATTCCTCTGAACTCCCACAGATAAAAGAAATTTTCCAGACAGGGAAAGGAGCAAACAGGACTAAATAAAGCCCAATATTTTCAAAGCATTTTCAAATCTTCCTATGGAAAACAGTAGGCCAATTAAGGCTACATCAAATACTCATAATTTGTAATTAAGCAATTCAAAAATGAAAGTGAAATGTTCCAAGGACAAGTGGGAAAGCTGTTCTGATGGGAAAATGTACTCTCAGCAGACTACAGGAGGAGAAATTCTGCGTAATGCAATAGCTATTCTGAACATTCTCCAAAAATATGTTTAAAACTATTTTTAAAACAAATGACTATCTAGAGCATGACTTGTGGATTGCAGCTGAATATTATTCCAGAATATTAACAGAAGCTTACTTCCTCATAGCTTAAAAAGGTGGCAAGGAAAAGAAAGAGTTCCCTGTACTTCAAGTTTCCCCATAGGCACACACATCCAAATGCACTGCGTTCCAAACCACGGCTTCACAGCATTGCTTGAGCCTCAGCCACACAAACACATCATTTTCCACTCGCAGTCGGGATCAGATTCAGCTGCACTGGAGGGATGGGGTGCAGAAGTGCAGGCAGACCTGCCTGGCTGCAATCAAGTCAGGTGGCAGGGCTGCCTGCAGAGCTCCTGACTGGGGCCAGGCTGCAGCATCCCCCCACCAGTAAATCTCTGCCTGGCACTATTCATTTGTTCACAGTAAGCACTTCTGAAGAGAGAGCCACAGGAATATAAAAAGCACAAGGTGAGTAACTTACCTGAGGCAAAACATTATAAAAAGCCATTATTTTTAGTCTCCAAGCAAGGCACTCCACTGAAACATATGCATATAATTCCTACTAGTTTCAAAGGCCACAAAAGCACACAGAATACGTAAATACACAAAAATATCTATTTTCCAAACAAATATTTTGCAGTAAAGCAGCTACCAGAACCAAGAACATTTTTGTTATCACACTTCTAAAACCAGAAAGGTTCCACATTATATGCTGGCAAAATACTGAGATGCAGATGCAGTTTCAGAATTACAAAAGCAAATTTAAGAGCCACAGGATTTTCATTTCTAGTTCTCAGTTTGCTTAGGTACTGCTCCACACACTTATCACTGCAACAACTGCAACAATAGCCTAAGAGGACCTAGAGCCAGCAACCACATAAAAGGAGCTGGAGAGACTGCATTTCCTAACTGCCAGATTACTAAAACTTCTCAATGGGAAAGAAACAATGCACAAAGCAGAAAGTGTAAATACACTAGACAGCACTATCCAGAGGCTTTCAGTAACACCTCTGCAAATATTTCTCTTCCCTTTGTCCCAAATTGTTTTGGATTAATATCCCTTGTTCATAGTACACACATTAGAACAGAGAATGGAATCACAGTAACACAAAGCTTATTTTAGTTTCCATTCTGAAGAAGTCCCATTGACACGGTGGTGACTTCACATGAGCATTTCTACTTGTGCAATTCATCAGTGCTGTTAAGCAGAGCTTTTTTATTCTCCCAAATACTTGTTTCTCAATTTTAGGAAGTATTTACAAACAAACAACAGTTATTTAAACTGTGCCAGCTAGCTTTTTTTTTTTGCAATAACGTATGGTTTCCTAATTTATAAACAGTGATGTCACATGACAGTTCAGGTAGCGAGAAATGCCTTTTCTTATTAATGCTGGACATCTGCCACAAACGAGGGACATGGAAAGAATAACAGATAAAAGAAAAAGATTTTCCATTTGAACAGAAGAATTGAAGCTGTGAAAACCTAAGGACAAGAGGAAGGGAAGGGCTACACTAATACTGTATGCCAGTTTTGGTAGTTCATCTGGCAATGGTCGTTGCTCGGTCCTTTCCCATGGCTTTACCTCTCTGACACACAACAAGCATTTCAGATTCACCCTTCTCAAATTCAAAAGGACAACTGCTTTGCTCCTACAAAGGCTCTTGACTTGAATGGACCACTACTCTGAATTCATATTGCTAAAACATAATTACACTATTTTAAGGATACATCCATGGTCCCCTAAATCTATTAGAGCAACAAACCCATCCACTTCCCAAAACCACTATCATGTTTACCCCCAGCTTCACTTAACTGCCTTATGATTCTGATGCCTTTCAGCTCCTATCAATGCTCACTGCTGTGGTATTTGCAATGTATTAATAGACCTCCTTAATCAGTCGCCTGCCTTGACTCCTTCCATGCTGACTACTGAGTGACAGACAAGGTGAAGTACCCAAGCTCCGCTTTCAGCAGCTGTTCTTTCACCTGCATAAATCCTGACAGAAAAATCTGTACGCAACAAAGCCTTTTGTGCTGGCAACAAAACAGAAAAGCCACACACGGGCACAATTCCATAGTGTTGGGGTTTCAGTGTCAATAAAGGGGCCCCACTTCCCTCCACAGCTCCTGGCCATGAAGTTCACAGGCTCACACACATGCATAAGGATTATGTAATTAAGTTGGGCTTTGTCATGACAGTGTGATTCCTTAAGGGAAATAAACAAAAGCCTTTTCAAATTGCCAAAACAGCTAAAGGAAAGGGAAGTCTCTAAATAGAAAGGTACAGCCCTGGATTCTAAAGGCATTATCATCAGCAACAACACGAGAAGAACAGTGATAACATTTTTTAAACAACTGTTCTGTAACTTGCTTTCTGCAGCCTTTCTGAACAGCTTACATTCTCCACATTTCAGATCACTGAAGAAACATAAGAGAATACCTATATCTGGACTGGCAAACCAACCCACCAAAAACCTTACTGAGATGGTACTAGTAACAAAATATATTTCTTCTGAAGACAGATAATAATCAATCTTTCCTAGATTAAAAAGAGTTTAAACAAATGCCAGAAGAGATTTGAGTTCAGTTTCTGTCAAGCAGACATAAATCTTAATGAGGTTCTTTTTGTAATAATCAAATTGATTTCTTCTACTGTAAATAGCAGTAGATTCCCTCTGCCAATTAAATACATCACAAATACTTTCAAGAAAGTTTCCAAAACCTTGCATGAATAATGTTACTCCAATTTTTGCAAAAGCGATGATAACAGAACAGACAGGGCGTGTCAGAGGATGGCACCCAGGGCATTAAGCTGCGCAGGAATAAATTTTCAGACTATCCCAGAAGCAAATACATCCTGCAGTTTCACACTCTACTGTGATACCCCAGGGTCTGCCCCAGTCCCAAGGAACATATCCCAACCATCTGCTCCGGGATAAAGGATGGTTTGCACCCACCACAAGGAACCTTCTCCCAAAACTGAATGCTTTGCAGTACACGCTTCCTCAGGAGTGATCTCAAGGTCAGCTAGAAACTCTCTCCAAGTTCCCCAAATACTTCCTCAAGGAAGGCTTGCACACATTGGTTTATGCAGATGCCTTATGCCTGTGAGAAGGACTTAAGGCTCCCCTTCACTGCATCCATTCTCCAGCAGGCTGCTTTTGCTCCCACCATCAGAACCAGCAAAAGCAAAGCCCGAGGGTTCAATTTTCTGATCTGACAAAATCCAAGGTCATGCTAGTTGGATCAACAGGCTGAACAGGCTCCATACGAGTTGAAGGAAAGGGGGCTCGGGGGAAGACCATTCCCTGTCAGCAGGAGAAACAGCTTTTCTGGCTTAAAGTCATCATACAAACATAGTCGAGAGAGTTGCTCACCTTGCATTCTCCAGAAGTCATTACTTCCGCTATCACTAGTTTTCTGAAAAGAAACCACACTGTACCTTATCACAGAGATCAACACTGTAATAAGATGCTTTGTCAGGAGAAGTCTGGCACAGTAAGCACCCCTTCCAACTTTTATAAAGGCTCCTAAGGAACATCTCCTGTGAGAGAATTCCTGGACAGATCATCAGCCTTAACAACTGCACCATCCTAACCTGTCATCTCCCAACCCACAGGCAAGACAAGCTGCACGTGGATCACAATATTTCAACAACCTTTTATGATCATTTTTCTCCCTTGGTTTACTGTCAGGAGACAAAGTCACTCAAACTATATCAAGACAGGAAAACATGAAAGCTACAGTACTCTGAGGTTTTCGGCATACTTGAAAAAATAAAAGTCAAACGTTACAACTCTCTCTTTTTGTTTCTAGCAAAAGAACAGCACTAGAAAGCAGCAGAGTCAACTGAATAAAGCATTATATATTTCAGGCAAAGGCAGTATCACCGGTCTTGGCCAGTCACTGTATAATTACTCAACTTACACTTACGCTTTGTAATCTCATATACCATACAGAAAACTCCATCAAAAGCCAAAGAACCACACAGGCAGAACAGGCTAGGAGATAAATGACATTCTGGATTTTTTGCCAAGGAAAGAATGGAAGTACCATGTTGCAAATAACACATCCTATACGGTTCATCCACACATCCCCTAAGCTACACTTAAGGAAGTTACCTAATCATAACATTACTATCCTTTCCTGATTTAAACCTTCTCTCAAACCCCCACTTGAACACTCAAGTTTTCAAACTGATAAATCAGCCTTAGAACTAATCTTGTGCTTTCCCTGTTTCTCTTATTCTTGTTTCCCTTATTCGTCTTTTCTGGTTTAATTTAAGCTGCAACCTCTTTAGGCATCAAGTATGCCTACCAATGCAATTGTGGATTGATAGGCACAAGAGGGCCCTTATCACTAAAAGGACACCAACTGCAATGTTCCCATAATGTCAGTAAGTCATAGTACTGCTACAGAGAAGGAAATTGCAATAAGCACTGAGATTGTGGTTGAATTTCCACTTTGACATTCATGAGGCGTTTTTAACATTCTTGTTTTAGCTCCTCCGGGAATTGGGCCGATGTCCCTGGCTTGATATTCCCAGGCACATTTCCTAAACATACAGTTTTCCTCTGAACATATCGGCACGTACTATGACCTTAGCCTCAAGCTTAGGCTTTTTCCCTAGCACAGTGACACTGCTGGAATCTATAACCCCAGGAAGACTTCCTAAATTTCCAAAAACATTATGGTTATTCTGTCTCAAACAAAGGTCATACTCTGTTATTAAAAGACCTCTTTGCATGAGGAAGAAACAATAACAACTCAAAAGAACAGCAAATACAAATAAGAAAAGCACATCTTACCTAATGAGGTAACAGCACTTTCTATTTTCCCAGTCAGGAAGAGATTCACTGTGTAAAGATAGAAAAAAAACATGTTGATACTGGTTCCAGTGGAATAGGGTGGCCCTCAGTAGCTAACCATTTCTAGCTTTTTGCTGGAGTGTTAATATAAATACATTACAGTCTTCCAACAAGAACTCTGTTTATCTACGCAGGCAAGCCATGTAATCAACTATTATTTTTCATTGTAGCTATAAAAAAAGTCAACACACAGTGTTAGTATAGCATCTGTCAAATATGCTACCAAGAGAAACAACTGCCAATCTATTCTAAGTTGACTTCTGCAGGAATATTCTTTATCTGGAGAAGACAGAAGAACAAGCACACTGAAACATTCATCATCACAGCTAGTCACTTTACCTGCTTAAATGCTGGAAAATAACTAATGAGATTATTATCTTTAAATATGTCTCCTCTGAATAAAGCAAAGTTTGTTCCTCTCGGGTAAACATCACCTTGAAAATAAACTGCTAACACTAATGTGATTATCTTGACTAATCAAAGGTAATGAAATGTTCAAAAAGGTCCACTGATAAAATCAAAACAGGGTTAGGTGGTGCTCATAATACACATCTGATTCACAAATTAGTCTCCAAATACTCTTCACATTCTCAGAAGCTTCCTCTCACAGTATATACCAATAGAGTCATCTGGTAAGAGTAGTTATTGCCAAAAAAACCCTTTTCCTGTGTCACTATTGCTCCAGAGGTCAGCAGTAACATGTAGCTCCACATTAGTTTCCTCATACATTCTTAAAGGCACTTATCTAACAATTAGAGTTAACTTCACTACGTGTTCTCATTTTAGCAGTATTCTATAACCGCCAAAACTGGCCTATTAATAAAATGACAAATGATTAAAAGAATTAGAAAGGTTTAAAAGGTTACCAAAACTTGATTTACAACATCCCAGCCCAAGCACTCACTTTAGCTTAATTTTCCATGTGTTGAGTCCCTTTTTTTTTTTATAGTCGATCTGTTGGCAAGCATTTAGTAGAAAATATCATTAAAAAATGAACAATAGGCTATGAGAGGAAGAGAAGCTGTCCCTGTTCCCAACAGTCATTTGGGAAGCTGCTGACAAGTAACACTATTTATGTCTCAGAGTAGCATGTACGGGCTCAGGCACCCATTGTCTTCGACACTGTCCAAACACATCACAAAGCAATGACCCTTGCCCTGACCACCTCCTGGTACAGCTTAAACCAGCACAAGAGGAAAAGAGTACCTTGCACTAAAGGGGAAAAAGCTGAAAAAGATCCCTCAGCTTGCCAGTTTGAGCTCAGTTCATTTTCAGTCAGTAGCGGATCTGAACCATCACTGAATTGCAGCAGCGCCGGTGCCTACAGCAGTCCTTCCCTGACTTGTGTCTGGATATGCACAACTTGGCTTTTCTCCTTCCTGAAGCCAGAGCTGCAAGAGCTAAATGCAGGCTCCTAAACACTTCGGGCTGAGGCCAGGCCCTGCAAACCAAAGAGAACGACTGCTCCTGGAGTCACTCACTTCAGAGACTTCGGGATACTACGAACAAGGACAAGGGCAGCAACTTCAAGCTCCCTCTAAGTGGTTACAGAATTGAGGTTTTAGTAACACACAAGGGAAGGAGGGCAACTGAATGGCAGCCACGGCTTGAGAAGAAACAGGCCTGAGCTGCAGATTTGTGTTAATAAGCATTAACACAATATTCGAAGGACCTTAACAGCATTGATTTTATCACGTAATTAATTTACAGTAACATTTGCTACATGATAATAACAACATGCTGCATAATTATTTCCTTTGTTTGAGGGTGGGAGCTTGGTCCCATAGGTCAGTAAGAGCACCTCAGAGCACCACCACCACCCTGGACTAGGAAACAGCTCAGCTCTGGTAACTCCTGCTCTGTGACAGAGCAGCGCATCCATTTGTGACAAACCCGGACCACAGCAATAACGGCGACACAACATTCTCTCACACAGTATGAAGGCATCACTATGCCTGTAACCATAGTAATACAGTCATAAAGACTGAGAAGAAATTAAACAGTGATTAAGTCACAAATGTAATTTCATTAAAATTAACATGTTTTGTTTTGCTCCAAAAGAAAGCACACAAATATACTCTGCATAACTTATTATCACCACAACTGAAAGGAGCATTTGAAGATGCGGTGTATGGAAATGTCCTGGTCTGTACTAACATTGTACAATCTTTCATCACATTTCCTTACTCCAATCTTCCCAATGGCCGTAACAGAAGAGAGGCTCCCAAGCAGAGGTTCCTACGCACGGCTGATCAGGGGCCCTATGCTGGATGTGAGTAGTCTGAACACAAGGGGTGAGTTAGAGTGGAATTAGCCAACTCAGAGACATGTCACTTTCTTCTGAGGGCTGTTAAGCAGACAGCCCTAGTTTGCTACCAGAGGGACAGTTATAGGCAGCTTTGCACACCAGACCTGGCAAATACCAAAGACAGACAACCCCCAAATGCACTCTTTACCTCTGCAAATGCGACAATACCCATTTGCTGCTGTTGCAAGCTCTTTGCTTGCAGTTTCACACTCTTTCACACTATGAAGTCAGCAGTCGGGAACAGCTCTTTAAAGTTTAAGTTTCACATCGGGTACTTTCCCCAGTGACTGAACAAGCTTACAGTTTCCAGTAGCTGTTTTTCCTCACTCTCAGTCTCACACAAGACCATCAAAACCACAAGAGTGCTGTAAAACTGCCTTTTCTGAAGCACATAGCTCTCAAAAGTGTCAGAGGCCCAAAAGAAAAAACAGCCATCCCTTGCTAGTTTTCTTGTCTCTTATCAGAACAAAATCTTGTCAAAACAAACACAGGTGAGAGACTACAGGTCTATTAGAAAGTTTTCTAGATGCTCTTTTTCTTCACTGTTGGACAGAGTTGCAAGAAAGCCAGAAAGAAAAAAAGAATCACAGAATGGTTAGAAGAAGAAGTTAGAAGGGACCTTTAGATATCATCTAGTCCAGCCCCCCTGCAGAAGCAGGTCCACCAAGTGGCTCAATTGGCTTGAACTCCGTGGAGGAAACTTACTGCATTGTTCATTCGCATTACTAAATAATTCTCAGGGTGAGCTTTTAATCTGGGAAAGCAGTTATTTGGATCAAAATGGAAATTTACATCTTGGCACATTCAAACCAAATCACAGCTACCAGGTTTTTCCCATAGCCAGAAGGACAGACATCAGCTTCGCTGTTTTGGTCACTTGCTATTTGATAACTTGCTCTGTCCACCAGAATTTCTCCAGAATGAGAAGCAAAATGGCCTCATGAATGAATGAACAGTTTCAACAAACCCAGTTCCAGTCTTTGGAGTAGGAGTTTACAGATGATGTCACCTACAGCGATGGTCAGTGGCAATGCATTGATACAGACACCAAACACAGCCTACAGGAAAACAAAAAATAGTAAAAGAAAAGAATGGCAAGAAGCAAAAACTAAAAATAAGGACCAAAGGACAGACAAGCAGGAAGTAAAACACAAAAACAGTTAAAAGCAGCAGCATTATATCCTGATGAAGCAGAATGCCTTACAAGCTTCCCACCTCTCGCGCTCCTCAACTTCCACTACTGTCACTTGTGCAAGGAACAGGAATAATATATTCCAGATGAAAAGAAGAGCCAGACGGTGAAATTCTGTAAGTCACAGAAAGCAGAAATCTACTAAACTTTAACCTGACTTCACCCACAGCTAAATACAAGAAATGTTCTCACTTGAACTGTAGAATTTACATAATCTTTTATTAGTCATTTAAATAACAATTGTGCTATTTCTGTTAAATAACAGAAGCTTTAACAAAGGTCTGACCAGGCCACCGAAACACCAAAAAGCAATCAAGAAATTCAGAGATATGGTGGAAAGCTGTATCTTTCTCTAACTTTAAGCAAACAACCAGCAGACGTTATCATGCTGTGCACATCTCTGACATCCCTTTAAGTCTCTGTAAAAAAAAAGTTGTACTAGCTAGAGCGGATGTTCAAACTGTTTTGTAGTTCAGATAGCTTTCTACATTCGGCTTCCGCTAATTAAAATAGATACATCTGAAGTAACCAGAGCAGCTTTTAAACTTCCAACTTCCTACATTTTTCTAGGCAAGAACTGATGTTTAAAAAAAAAAGATACTTTTATGGAAACAGAAGGAGCAGTCTGGCCACAGATACCCGCTCCTGATCGTTTATGAAACGAATAGTAACTGTCATTTGGGATTATTAAAAATGAACTCTGACCCACTTTATCAGCACACAGCTGTGGGGTCTGCACACGCTAGTTTGAGGAGCTGTTAACAGCTTACCAAATAAGCGTCAGGAGAGTTCAGAGTAGCTCCAGCAGCACGGAGCTGCACGCAGTGCTTCTGACAACACTGCTCCAGCAGACTGCTCTGGCAGCACGCAGGAAGGGAGCAGTCAGCTTTAATAACTCCCAATTTCTACGTGCCCCTGTTAAATACGCGGGGCCTTTTGCTCGCTCATTCTAGTCACAGGCGTCAACGCTTCTGTCTAACAAAAAACATCTTCCCTGACAGAAAGGGCTGACAGACTGGGAAGCAGCAATACGCTTCATCACGTTGCCATAACTTCACACCTGCTGCGAAGCAGAGCGGAGAGCAATTGCTTCAAGCAGAAGGATGGGAGGAGAGCTGGATATGGCAGAGAAACAGAGAAGGGGGGAGAAAAAAAACGTTTTCTACGCTGCCACTGAGAGGTGACAGGCAGGCGAGAAACGCGCCCTGGGCCGGGCAGGCGCGGCGGCACCGTGGGCAGTTTCGTAACCGCCCGGGAGCCGCTGCCCGCATCGCGCCTCCCAAGAGTTAAAACTCTGGAGAAGGCACTGATGATGTCTATAAAACTTTTTTTTTTTTCCGCCTCCCCCCGGGCGCTATGCGGGGTGACTGTAGCGGTTTTCAAAGCCAAGGGCAAAACAGCGGTTTCTGCAGGGACTGGGCAGAACTCCGCTCGGCCTCCCCGCGCCGGGGAGCGGCCAGGCAGGGCCGGGCCGGGCCGGGGACCCGGGTGGGAGCCCGGAGGGAGCCGCGGCCGCGCCGCCCCCCGCCCTGTCAGAGCACGGGGGAACCCGCCGAGCCGGCCCGTTGTACCGCCGTCCCGTCTCGCTTCCCCACACTCCCCTGCCCGGTAACTTCCCGCGGCAGAGACGGGGGCCCGGCAGCCCCGCCGCAGGTGCCTGCGCCCCGCACGCCGTGCCCGGAGCTGCCCCGCCGCCCCGCGAGCAGCCGCGCCGGCACTCACCCAGGCAGATGGCGGTGAGCGGCGCCAGCGCGCCCTGCCGGAGCTCCGCGGCCGCTGTCTTCTCCATGGCGGGTCGCCGCCGCCTGCCCTTCAGCGCGGGGGGAACCGCGGCAGCTCCGCGCCCGCCTCGCCTCTACGCTGAGCCGCGGCAGCCGGCGGCGCGGCCGGCCCGCGCTGCCCCCGCAGGCCGGGGCGCCGGGAGTGGCGCGGGCGCCTGCTGCCGCCGCAGCCCCATTGCCGGCCCGCGCTCCCCGCCCCGGGGCAGGTGGAGGAGGACGGACCGCAGCGCCGCCGCTCCGCCGCCCCACGTGACAGCCCGCCGTGCAGCCGCGGCCGCCGGGCCGGAGGGCGCCGGGAGCGCCGCCCCGCTCCGCTCCGCGCGCACCTGGGGGGCCGTCGAGAGCCGGCGGGCGGAGCGCGGCGCGGGGCGGAAGGCAGAGGAACAGAAGGGAAGGGAAGGCGAGGGCCGCGCCCGCCCCCGCCGGGCCGGGCCGAGGGGCTTCCTGTCGGGCGGCGGGCCCCCGGCTCCCCGCCCGGCCCCCTCCGCCATGGCGCGCCCCGGGGCCCGCGCTACGCAGGGGGCTCCGCGAAGCGGGGTGCCTCGGGCGCTGCTCCGCCGGGCGCGCCGTGCGGAGCCCGCGGGTCCATGGCGGGAGGCCGCGCCCGGCGCCGCCGCGGCGCGCCGGCCCCCCCTGCCGGGGAAGCGGCCCGGGGCGGGAGGCGCAGCCCCGCGGCCCAGCCGAGCCCCTGCGTCACCTCCTGAGGGGGTTCCCTCTGGAGCTGGGCGGCGGCGCCCGTGGGCGGCGGCGGGGGCTCCCTCCTCCTCTGCTCACCCAAGTGAACGCTTAGGAAGGTTTTAGATGGATGTCATCGGAAATGTGCACGGGGAGAACCTCCAGAAACTGCAGGCTTCGGAGCTCTCCGCTCCCGTCAGAGCACGCTGCAGGTCACTCGTCCGAAGCGATGGGACCCGAACACTGCCGGGCCCTGCTGAGTGTGAAGCTGAAGTAATCTGGTCATGCCAACTGGGTTACGAATCCACAGCAAGTCAACACAATTTGTGTCAGTGTAAGCAACATTAAACCACCCTGCTCCACTGAAAATAAAGTCTCGGGTGTTTACAACAAGCAACAAGACAACAAAGTTAACTGGGAACCTCATGAGCACAACAGCCAAACAGCGAAAGATGACAGACACCCCTGTCCAGGTGATGAACTGGTAAAATGAGCCAGCTCTCATGTTATTTCCTGAACTTTACCCTGTTTTCCCATTTGCAGGTGCTCACCTCTTCCCCCCAGAAAACTAGTACCAGCTCTTCTGCTGGTGGCACAGCTTCTGCCCTAAGATGAGCTGCAGCCTGCTGAGCAGCTGTTTAATTCAGTTACAGATACCAACACACAAGAAAACTCCACGACAGCACCTTTTCTTAAACTACACAAATGAAGGCAGTGCCACAGGGCACGGTTTAGTCCTCCAGGGCAAAGATGAGGTCTTGCTGCATTTCACTATCGACCTTGAAAAGTTTCCCTGCATTCTTGAAAAAGTTGCATTCTGTGGCTGTGTCATGAGAGAGGTGCCAGATGTGCCATCGGTGCACACTTACAGCAGAAACTTCCCACTCACTACGGGAAATACTGGTTGGTAAAATCAGCATGACCAAAAAAAAAAAGGGTAACACAAGTACCCAGTTGTCCACAAAAGGGATGCGACTCTCAAGTAAAATTTGTGCTGTTTCCATCCAACAGTAAGATTTAGGGAGATGCACGCAGGAGCTCAGCTGGCGTGCCCTCTGGGGCGAGTTGTGGTGATGCAATTCACTTAGAAATCTAGCAGGAACTCAGTTATTCTGTCATCAATGGGCCCAGCTTCAGCTCTTCCCTCTGACCAGACCTGGTGGAGTGATGGCATCGAAAGGGTGCTTTTCTTATTCCTGGGGGAGAATAAGAAAAGCAGGAGAGAGCAGCGAGAGGAAGTGGAATGCTGTGGTAAAGCTGAGCCGCTTGCTAACAGTGAACATGACCTTTAACAGCACACACACCATGAGCAAGATTCTTACTAGAGAGATGCGATGGCATCAATTGCAGTTGCTGTGCTAAATTGAAAGCTTTGGGCTGCTTCAGACTTCCGATTGTCATCTAAGAGTCCAGTTTAGATGAGATGCTGCCCAAAACCAGGTTAAAAATAAGCAGGTGCAAGAATACTAATAAGCTTGTGTAGTAAGAGAAGCGAGGGGGTAGGGAGGGAGCTGGGTTTCCGAAGCCCAGGACAGGTGATTCATCCAGCTGTGTACATCATCGGTCTCTCATTGCAAAGGGCCATTTGATGCACACCCAGGTCTACATTTGGACAGATATATGATAATTTTGCATGCCCCATCGAGGAAAACAGCAGCAAAATTCTAAACATCTGCTTGTACGGTTAGAATGGGAGAGAAACACTTGGCCTGGGGTGCCACATAGTTTAAAACTATTAGAACTATGACCCTCGTTTGCCCATAAGCTCCTGAGTGTAATTTTAAACACATGGCTCAGTTAAACAAATACTTTCAAACCTGTCTACAATAAAACCATTCCACAAAGCTGTGCTCATGGCACCACAGCTTGTTTAAAGTTAATCCACTCAGCAGAAAGTTTCAGAGTCAGATCTGGCTGGGTAAATAGAGAAAAAGACCAAATTATAACATGGGGAAGGAAATGCCAGATGAGAAAGAAAAGGCAGAAATGGATGAGAAAATACTAGGCCAGGCTGAAACCATTTTAGGGCACTGGTGATGACAGATGCTTTCCGGAGCGTCTACAGGAAGCAGCTCGTGTTGGACATGGAGAGCACATTAAAGTCAAAGTGCAGACTCGAGTTCCCTTTTGCTGGTTCTTATTTGATAATGAAAAACTCTGGCATAGTGGCAAAACAGAGGGCTAAGGGCTTTAATGCCTGGAAACACCACGATTCACCAAAGGACACCTCTCAGCACACTGAGATATTACTTTAGGCCTTTTTATTTCAACAGGGTAAAACGTGGCTGCAGTAATATCTCAGGGGTTCAGGTGATCCTTATCCTCTCTCAGCTACAGACGTGTGCCTTGTCTTAGCAGCCCTTTGACGGAATTAGAACCATTGTAATTCACATTTGTCTATCACTCTGGGTCTTAATGGATGCCTAATGGATGGCTGGCCTGAGGATCAATAGTATCACGTCTTGTCTACTTGGGATGAGAGAACGGGATGTTAAAATGAAGACTTGGACTATGCTAAAGATGCAGAAACAATAAGCGGATCAATGGAAACAGAGTTTGCGTGTGGGTGCAAAGGCCCCACGTGCAGCACGGAGCGGGCCTGGCCGTGCCGCAGGTGCAGCCTGCTTTGCAAGTACACGTGTCTCTACCATTTTTAAGCAGCATCATAAATCACACAACATTTTTCCACAACTAAATTCTTCCTAATCTAACCAGACAATTCTTAAACCTTTAATGGGCTCCTGATTGTAAAATCATTGTGTCTGGCTTTTTGAGCAGTAATCTTCAAATTACGGGTCTGTAACGGCAATAATGGAACGTGTCATAAAAGAGTTTTTCCTCAGTGAGTCTATTATTGTAATAAAATAATGTATCTAGTCACCTCTACATTCTGCATTAACCCTTTTTATTATAATTATGAGTAAAGAGCATCTCTCGTTTCCATTAAATAATACCCTTGCATCTCACTGAAACACTAGACTATGCAGGACTGAAAGCAGACACATGCATGTTCTTTTCTAGCAGATTCTGTCCATGCCACTAACTTCTTGTTAAGATAAAACCCACTCAGTTTAGAATTATACTTCAGTGCTCATGTAAGATCAACTTAGAATTCCAAGTCCTGATTTCCATTCACATAAACATATGTCCAAATTAGAAAATCATATCTGAAATTACATATACTTGTGCTCCAGCATCTACTGGCAAAGGGAATTCCCGTCGACAAAGACACCTTGAAAAGCTAACCAGCAGAACTCAGTCTGGGTGCTGTACTTCAGGATGATTTGCAGATCATTTAAAAAACACTTTAAAAGAGTTGCACCACATGTCTTTCCACATGTCTCCCAGCACACTCAGGGATAGGGATCAGGTGGTAACCATCTCATTCATGACTTCTGCCTCTTCCACCTCCTCTTCTTGCAATGGATCTGCCCAATCAGAACTTATACACTCTGTGGAAGGAGATAAAGTCCCTGTAGTGCAGATGAAGAATATGTTAGGAAAGACATATCACAGGTTAGCCAGGAAAATAAGTGTTTCCAACTTCTCTGGTGTTATTCTCCCCCAATTGCAAGGGTGAAGCCCGTGCTATACAGTTACACAACTGCAGTGCCTGAGGGAACCAGGAGGGTATCTCCTCCATCTCTCTGAAGGGCGGAGGGAACAACTTCACCAAATCAGTCCCAGAAGCTGATTGAAGCTGTTCCTAACCTCCGTGTCAAAGAGCAGCAAACCAAGGGCTCAGTCACTCTAGCAAACCATCAAATCCTTGCAGCTTCTAGGCTTTCCTAGCCTGAAATCTCAAATCTAAACATGAATTCCAGTTTAAATCTTCCCTACCAAAACTCAGCCCCGTGATGTTTTCTTGCATCTACAGCAGACAGAAGTCATTCTTCTCCTCCAGCACACAGAACTGTATGTATTTGTAGAGTCAGCACCTCCCTACAGAAATCTCATACTGTGAACCTTGCTCTCCAGCGTGCTGCTGCTTCCCTCGCCAAAGGGCTCAGACACATCTGTGAATGTAACACTCTGTCACCTTCCAGGTTATCAGTACAAAGGTGAGGAAGCTGCAGAGTCAGGACTGCCCTCCCTGGACTTGCCTTTTCAGGGTGATAGGGATTTTGCAAAAGTAATATTTCACCTGAAGTTGTGCAAAAACCTCCAGACATTGCCCCCCACTTGGAGCTTCCTAGGAAGACATCCCGTGGGACAAACAATGAGTCTTACCAGAGTCCAAGTGCAACGTGTCCAGTTGCTACCATTCAGCCCAGAAAACAACTCAGGACAGCTAGCAGGAAAGATGCCAGCAGCCCAGGCTGAATGATGCTGAGCAAAGCCAATGCTGAGAGCCCAGGACCAACACCGAGGCTGCTGCCCAGGGGACCAGTAGGATTGCAGTGAGTCACAGATGCAGAGAATGGAGAGGATCAAAGGCATCTATATCTTGGGGAAGCCATGGCTACAAGGTTTGGCTCTGAGCCCTTGCTGCTTGTTCGGGCAGCCGTGTGCCAGGGCTGTGCTCTTCCACCACGTGCCCTCCTCCTGAATAACGGCAAACTCATGACAGTTCTCACACCAAGTGGACTTCATGAGTCTATGCTCGATAGCAGAGGAAAAAGCTCACACCTCCCAGGACAAGACTATGACAAGGAGAAAGACGGGCTGATCTGAAATGATTCAGTGTCAGGTAGTCACACTATTTGATGCTCCTATCCATCACGATACCAGAAGTAGCAAAGCCCTCAATCCTCTCAGGTACCTCATATGTCCTAGAGCTACAATTCATGTGTGACACATCTCTGAGAGCTAAGGGCAGATGGACCCTGTGGTGTAGGACCCATGGAGAGAGCAACAGCTCTATCACCCTGTTGACATGGGGCTGGACTGTGCATGCTGAAGCGCTGAGATGACAAGATACAGCTTTTGTACCCTCTCACTGCCCTACAGAGACAGCTACACACACAAAAGCCCGGAAGGATCTGCTCCACTGCCTCCCCACATAGCACATGCCAGCCTTTTCTGTACCTGCACATGATTCTCCAGCTGGATCTTCATGTTGTTATACTCCTCCTCATCCCACACCAGCAGCTGATCCAGCTGTTTCCTCAAACTCTTCTACCTTCCTTATATGGGCATGAACGTATTCCAGCTATGGGCAAAAGGAGAAAGTCATCCATCCATGATAGCAGCTTCCTTCAGTGATCACAGCTCCTTTGTCCAACTCAAAGCAAAGTTATACCTGGATAATTCCCCTGCAGAGCAGGCTGGAAAACTGACACAATGCCTCACACACTCCTGTGGAATCATCTGCCTTCATGCATATGGCTCTCAAGGCAGCCCAGTGTTGGAGAGCAGATCAGGGGACATTGCTCTAGAGATGGGCACTGGAGCTGAGGAAGGGTCTGGAGCACAAGTCTGATAGGAAGCAGTTGAGGGCCCTGGGGGCGTTCAATCTGGAGAAAAGGAGGCTGAGGGGAGATCTCTCAGCAACAAGTGACAGGAAAAGAGGAAATGGCCTCAAGTTGTGCCAGGGGAGGTTTATATTGGAGATGAGGTTTAGATTAGAGATGAGGAACAATTTCTTCCCCAGAAGGGTTTTCCAGCCCTGGAACAGGCTGCCTAGGGAGTGATGGAGCCTCCATCCCTTGAGGGATTCCAAAGCCATGTAGCTGTGGGGCTGAGGGACATGGTTTAGTGGTGGCTGTGGCAGTGCTGGGGGAACACTTGGACTCAAGGATCTTAAAGGTCTTTTCCAGCCTCAATCATTCTGTGATTCTATGATTCTAACTCTCACATGGACCTTACCTTCTCCGTAGGACAGCTTCCTCCCAGGTCTTCCTTTTATTGTCCAGCAGCTCTCACTACTTGAGCTCTAAAGTTTTCTGTGAAGGAGACAGAGTCCTTCACCATTATGTTGGCACCACTCATTGCCAACCTTACATTAGTCCAGGCCAGCAGCTCCTAGCAGAGGATCAGCTGCAGACTGGTGCTGCTCTCTGATGAACAGACACTGACCTGACGTCTCTTCTCCATCCCATGGCCTCACTGGCAAGAGATCTCACTCTGCAAATCCATGGGGACTGCTGCTATCAGCCACCCAGAGCTGGGAGGGATGCTCTGGGGGGTGGGTAGCTCTGAATTCATTCAAAATCCTTGCTTGATGTTTAGCAATGGGGCCTGGTCAGACAGCCACCGGATTTCACCTAACCAGACATGAAATGTCCTCACTCAGCAGCAAATGCAGGTTTGATCTGTGAGGTGGGACTTTGTGCTCTGCAGAATGTAAAGATAAAGAACAAAAATGGTCCTTTCTGACTTTTAGAGAGATGAGTAATCAGCCATCAGGCAGGAACAGTTTTCACATGTCATCAAGTTGCTCTATGCTGAACCACAGCCATTCACAGCACAACCTAAACCAGCTGCTCAGCAGAGAAACATCATGTAACACCATCAAAATAATGTTCTGATAGAGTTTTACTGAATGTAATCAAATGATATTACAGGTTATTTTTTAAAATGTGGTAAAAAGATGAAGACATCATAAAATGAAACAGCAGTGTTGACAAAGAGGTTATGGATTTCATCAATATTAGTACTAAAAATGTTAAAATAACTTGGAACCTTACCCTGTCCACGTGAGTAATCTCTGTCTTAGTCTGACTACATATAATTTTATTACATTTTCCACATCAGTTCCTTCTGTATCTCATTTTTGTAACTCATAAAAGCTTATGCTTCTTTTATAAGCATCTCATTCTTTCTATTAATTTGGTTGGGATTTTTTTTAAACCAAGACTATACCTGTCCACAAGTTCTTTCTATCCATTTATCTCTTTTTCACCATAAACTGATTTCCATGCAAAGGGAGCACATATAGAGTTGTGTGGATAAGCAAGCCTGCAATCCCATAGATTTTAATCATTGCTGTTCTCTTTTGAATCCTGGCAGTAAAGTTGGTTAGAAAACATTCAGTGTGGTCACATGCATTATTTGTCTCAACTTCATACAGTTTACCTACAGTTTTATTTTGCTTTCACATTGCACCACCACAGAGCACTATCTGGCTGGATTTAATAAGGTTTACATTTAGTGACAACTACACTCTCCAAAAGGGAAGAAAATTCTCAAGGGTGAATTGTTGCACTGACTTTAACACTATTTCTGTCTTGATCTATCATAGACCATTACTAAACTTCACAGTGAACTATTTTCCTTACACTTCTTGAGGAATTTGCTATTCATGTATTCTATGAAGAGCTGAAAACACCCCATTGTAATTCACATTCCTTTTATGAAGTGTGATGAGAATAAATACAAGCAACTTGGTATTACAAGAAAGAGAATCTGAATTGTTTGATGGAGAAACACTATAATAAGATCACCAATGTACAGGCATTTTTCCAAAGAGAGAGCAAAGCTATGATATTCCTCAGTGACTGAATGGTCAATGAAATCCTGAATTTGTTATCAAGCAAAACAAATTACATTAGGATAATTGCTTGAAAAAGAAAATAAAATCATTCTCTCTTGAAAGGGTTCAGTTGCCTTTTTAACTACTATCAAGACAGCATTAATTGCATCTTATTTTTTTCTTCTGCTTGTAACCTAGCTCTCTTAACAAAACTGAAGGTCTATGTAACCTTCATTAAGTAAATTAGGTCTCATTCTTATTTAAGTGTTACTGAGATCAGTTTTGAAACACATAGCAGAATTACAGGAGATTAGAATTGTCTTGGTTTCCAATCCTTACAGAAGTCATCTGAAGGAGATTTTTAAGAGGGTTCCTTATCAAAATGATTTAGCTGCACTTTATCAATAAGCTTCACTGGACAGCAATTCATTCTGGACACCTGAAAAAGCTAGGCCAGGATCAGCCATTTTATTTGTGCCTTCTTTTTTCCTTTAAGTAGTTTTGGCACGATTCCATTTTAAAAGTACAAGCCCATGGTGCTGTTTTATGGCAACTGTCTCATGAGGCCCAGTGCAGGTGACCTGCTCTTCTTCCTGGGATCCTCTGTGCACCTTCCCAGTCCCACTACGTGGCACAGAGGTTCTGCAGCTTACACAAGCACAGTGAGCTCCTGCAGATTTATTTCTCTTGAGTCTCCACATTAAAAGGCTGTTTCAACACCACACCTCCTACCTCCTTGGAGACTTTATCATTTAATAACTGTATTTTGATTAAACTGTGATGATGCTAGTTTGCATTATCTGCACACTGGAAAAGCACTGCATGGCAATAGTGAGTCCCCTGATCTACTAAGACTGTACATTGATTTCTCTCTTCTGCACAATCTTTTATATCTATTGATGAGCTGAGTTTGGATAATTTAATTTAAGTTATGATAAATCCTTTGGTGCTTTACTTGTGTTAGGGGCTTACTCTCTCTGGTAGGGAGAGTCATTAAAAGATTTACTATTCTCCTTGATATACAAAGTCTTTGGGAAGGGCTAAAGTAATTCAGAAGTGAGTCTCTTCTGCTTGTAAATGATAGAAGAGCAATGCCAAAATAGGGCTGAATCGTGTTTCCGATGTATGAATATGTTTTCAGATTTTCCTTCACACACAGAAATTCAGGGAAATAATGGGCTCAGTAGGGCCTGAAGTTGTCTTTATTACTTTACTGCTTTCCTACAGAAGAAAATGAAACAAACCATCAATGCATTTTTAGCCAAACATACACTAGCTGCATGAATTACTACAGACTTATTTTAGAATTTAAGTAGGAGATCGAACAGATTGGAATTAGAAACACGAAAGCTGCTCTGAGTCACAGGATGAACACAGTGAATGTGCATTAAAACTATCTCCTAGGGAGAGAACAAATATTTTCTTTGCTCAGTATGCATATTGTTATCAGAGCTGATGAAAATAGCCACATGAGGTTGCTGAGCAATGTGCTTCAAGCCTCCAATTCTGTTTTAAAAAAAATAAAAAGAAATAATAAAAGAAAAATAATAGAAAATAAAGAAGGTGCCACATGCAATCAGGTATGTCTAAAATTAAGCATGCATGGAAAAGCAAAACTTGTAACTAGGACAGAACATACACCTTCAAATCAGTGCAGTGACTGCCTTTGTACTGTGTGGAGAAGGGCTGGAAACAACTGCAACGCAGATGGAGAGGCTGCAGACACAGGGAGCCCTGTCACGCTGCCCCGGAGTGCTCCTGCTGCCAGCCCAGAAAATGCTCTCCACTGTAACATCCCCCTGTGGTGGGAACACTAACAGTATTTAGAGCTGTCTTCCTTCCCTTTTTATGACTGGGAAACTTGTGCAAAGACTTCAGACTGAGAAAAAGTAGCCAGAGCATGACATTCAGCAAGCCGGCATTTGAGGAATGGTGCAGCGAGCAACTTGGAGCTGGTGCTGTGCCAGTGCCACCTGCACCGGGGTAAAAATCCCTGCAATACCCACAGTACAATTCTGAATTGGACTCTGAGCACTGCAGCAATTCCACTGTAAACCAGAGTTATAGTCTGTAGTACCCAATATACTTATTAAAGACTGACATTTTATTTGCATGCAATTAGCAGTTCAGCAGGAAAAGCACAACAGAGGGTAAGGATAACCAGGCTTCTCCTGGTCACTGACAGTAAAACATTTTTTCTTTCTTTTTGTTTTTTCTACTACTCATTTTTTATGAATACCTAACATGTTGCTGCTATGGCTACTCTTTTATTAAAATCTGGCCCACACACTTCCTCATAGGCTTTATCTGGTCCTAGAGAATGTAACTTGTATTCCACCTGTCCCAAGGGTTGTCGCTAACATTGGTTTATGGCTCTATTTCCTTATTTGACTACTATCGTTATAAAGTTCCAGTGGCATGTTTTTGAGTATGAATTTCTGTTAAATCCATTCTGCACAAAGCATTGCACTCCTCATTCACTGCACAAAGTGAATAAGGAGTTCACCCCACATAGTTTTAAAGATACTAATGATTTTACGGTGTGAGGATTTCCTTGGAATCAGCTAAAATCATTATTGCTAACAATGCTTCCACCTTTCTTCTCTCTAAGTTATCAATACATATTCACAGAACAGCGAGTTTTGTGTTCATAAAAGAGCAAATTACAGCTTATTTCCCAAATGATTGCAAAGCTCTTCTTAACATGCACAGCTAGAAAACACAGCAAAGATTTGGAACTATGCATAAATGAGGCTGTTCCACAAAAAGAATGAGAAAGGATATAAAGGACCGCATGAGCTCACCTTCTAAATGCTATTTTTCACAGGGATAATACAACCAGACTCATTGTATTAACAAGGACATACAGATGACAGTGTACTGGCTCGTCAGAACAATAATCAGTTCAGCTAATTTCACTAAAAGTCAAAGCAAGTTTAAGCACCAGGAAACAGAAATACCAACATGTGCTCACATGGGAGTGTCAGATCATCATCCAGACTGTGCAGACTGCCAATATTTAGCAGGAAAGGGATACAGGACACGTCCAGTCCATTGCTATTAAGCGGTGAGGTACGTTTCCATGACACAAAAAGCTCTGCTCTCTTTGCTGTGTCACACTGAATAAACAAATATCGTCTCTCTGGCATCTCAGTGATTCTACCAACAGTTAGCATAACAACAGAATAGGTATTTATTGTATAAACACTCAGCATCCCAGACAAAAACTGGAAACGTGTCATCAGGGATGGTGGGCTAGTACTACAGATAGGAAATTCTAGCTGCCCTGGAGGTGTAATGATTTCCTCTCTACTCCTTTCTGCTTAGGCTATTTTTCAGTATTGAACAGCATACAAAATCTTGGAGAAGTAAAAGCTGGCTGAAACATGCAAGTGACTCTATCTGATGAATATAAAACCATTTCGACAATCATGCTTATTTGGACCATATTACTGAAAAATATGCAGAAAAATAAGAGGATATGCATAAGCCATGGAACAAAACTGTTAGACATTTGCAGAAGAATCAAACCTACTTCAGCCTTCAATGGAACTCAAACCCATGAAAAGTCTTTTGCATAAAGAAAACTCTATAATCCAATATGCCCTTTAACGCTGACTCAGTCTGTGCAGCAAAGCTATGAATGCCAGTTTTACGTTCTGACTAAAGCGTGTAAATAAGAGTCTGTGGTAAATGAGCTGAAGACTGTGAAGGGAAAATCATTGCAACAATTGTATAAGAACCACATCACAAGAAAGCAGCTGAATGAAGAAGACAGCAGCCTTGTGGATTCATACACACACAGTCTGTAAGTGTGCCTGGAAGGAAAAATAAAATAGAAATAAAGAGTATGAGGATGTTTAGTAATGTAAAGGATTAAAAGCTGTTTTAAGAGAGCATAGGAACTTCTTTTCACAAAGCTTTCAGGAGACTTTTGAGAAATCCTTGACACGATTTAAGACCTGGAATATGTAGCTGCACACATTGTTACAATACAACAGCACATGTAAATACAACATCAAACACAGGCAGTAACATAATTGTCAAAAACTGAGAGACAAAGTCAAGGAAAATGTGAGAAAGTTCCTGCCCTTTACCTTCAGAAACAAGGAAGTGCGAGTCATCTGAGATCCAATTTCATATGCATCAACCTCTCACACGGGATCAATGGTACTCCCCTGAGCTGACATTTGTTTATTTATCCTTGAGGGCAACAGTAGCATGTTGCATGCATAAGTGCCCCCAGATGTCAGCCCTTCCCAGACTATTTACTCGCCTGTCAAAACATTCCAGTTATTCCCTTAATTGTGGGAAATGAAGGTGCCAGATAGAGAAGCCAACTAAATTAATGACAAAATAGTATTTTAACAGAAGTAAGGAAATGTGGGTTTCTTAAGTGCAGTAGAACAACTTAACACCCAGCAGCATCTGCAGTAGCAGGCAGACAAACAGGAATGTTACAAAATGGTACCTATTTAAAATCAGAGGTATGTAAAGGTAATTTTGCCTTTGCTAAATATGTTATTTCTGTACAGAGTTCTCAGTATGGGAAGTCTCAAAAATGAACAGATGTTTCAAAGTGTCAGGGTGGAGCCAGGGGAAGAATATTGCAACTGGCAACAACAATAAGAAAAGCAGTTTATGCACAGATTTCTCTGTATTTATAATACACCTTCATGAATTCTCTGACACAGAAAACAGTCAAGCTGGTAGGCAGAACCAGCAGGATCACATATTCTAAATTGAAAGTAGCTAACAGAAAAGTACTTTTATCTTGTACAGATTAGAGAGGGGTTCAGGGTAACGCAATACACATATCACAGAAATTCCAGTGATATCCAGATTGACATATGCATTTACACCTTTCTGTGTTCAAATATCCTTGATAATAGCATTTTTCCCATGGCAGTATATTCTTTGGTTTGTCCATATCTGGGGAGGTGCTGTGAAGATTAAATCAGGTTAAAAACCTATTTGAATAAAATAATAAGGTTTTATTTATACTTAAATTTGTATTCACTTTGTCAGAATCATTTATAGACAGGTTGTGTTGATTTTTCACTTACTAACTCAACCTATCAGTTGCTTTGGAAATTCACTGTAACTAGCTTTTATGAATCTATCATTATTCACAGACGATCTTGGAACAAATGAACAAGAGCATTTTTATGCATTGATGTTATTCAGTAATGAATAATATAGCAGCTCAAGTATAATTTTCATGCAACTTAGGAAAACCTATGCATTTTGAAATAATATTCTGGCCACGGTAATTTGTCAGCTTTCATAAGTGACAGTAATTATAAGCACTGTTATTTTTCTATCTTACTTATGCAATGCTCTTCTGCTCTAACTACAAGAAAACAGTGGTAGTTATGTCCCTGAAAATGGCTTAAAAAAAAACCACAGTGATCCAAAGAGATAATATTTAATACCATTGTTTCATTAGCCAACATGGCATTGATTCATTTGCACAGCCACGGGTGTAGCAATCACAAATTCAATTCCTCTTGTCTCCTCTATTGAAAAGAACTTTTGTGCTCTGATTAGTTCATTTGTTCTCAATCCTACATCCACGGAACTTAATGGCAAAGCAGCACCCGTTGATTGCAATGATACAGAGGTATGAATCACAAAGGTTTCCTGCTTCCCAAAAGCGAGGCACACTGGCAAATATTTAACTGCCAAGCAATTTTAAATATTTCATCCCATGCCTATAGATTTACTGAAAGTACAGTAATCCCAGTTGGAAACAATTACAATTACTTGCTGCAGTGCCCACATTTAGCCCAGCACAAGCCTAGCTCTATTTGTGGGCAATTTACTTGATGCATTCCGGCACAGAAGGGCTCGTTAGAATTTCTGCAAAGCTCTGTAACGTCCAGAGTTCAGGGGACAAAAAGTTAATGCAAAAAACATTAGTGATACATACATCCTGATGTGCAGGCATTCACACAGTTCTAATATTACCACAATATAACTTTGTTTCAGAAAGACTTGTATTTCCTGGCTAAGGATGCTTTCTTCCTTACGAGTCATTTTCACTCCAGCGGTCATTATGGAATATTCTTTCTGAAGTTCTTCACAGGGAAGAACAGACACAGAGCAAAGATCTGGATCAATTTCAGATTGTATGGTACCAACCAAGAGCTCTGCAGCCAAATTAGCTATCAGTGTCAGGCAGGCCTGAAGCCAGTGGTGCCAAGACAGTTCCAAATCTATTTTTGTGCTCTCCTGAGGGCCCCACGTTCAGAGTTGCTGAAATACGGAAACCAGCAGCAGCTGCATAATCAATTTATGTGAAATCATTTGGAAACTATTAAGTCAGAGATTCAACAAGATGGTAGCAAAACAAGTGACTACGTATTTCTCGAATTTCTAGTCATGTAACACTGAATTTGGACCACTGCATCTAAACTATTGGTCTTGCTAGAATCTTTTTAAGAGATGAGCTATCTCATAGCAGCCTTGGCCTCAAATCATTCCAAATTTGTGTTTGCAACTACTAATTCATTAATTCTCCCCTAATCTTCCAGGTTCTGTTTCCACAGACCACAGCCAGAAAGACCGCCAGAAGAAATGGCAATTGACCTCATGGGAAACAATATGAAAAGAGCACATGAAGTTCACCTCTCTTCTTAGAAGAGAGACAGATTTTGGCCATGGCAACCAAGGCAGTATACTCTTTTTGACCAAATAATCCTAGTTAACTAGTCACAGAATGGATAGTTTTTCTGGGTGGTCAAAGAACTGTAGGATACAGAGACTCATATATCTTTTCAACTGGTTAGTCTGCATAATCCCAACCTTCACCACAGTGTGCAGTTTTAGCGACTAGGGATACACAGCTCTTACACTTGAAAGAATGTTCTATTAGAAAACAAAAGAACAAACTTCAGAACTCAGCTAAAATAGATGATACTGTACAAGGATTGGGTGTGGGTTGCTTTGAAGGAGAGGAAAACACTGGATATTGGTTCCCTGCTCAATTAAGATAATACCTCAACGTCTATTTCTTATATAAGGATAACCCGAATGACCATGAGAAGCACTGAATAAAACAGCATAACCCACAGCAGAGAAAATAAGAGAGTGATTCTGTTTTGCCTGAAAATTACATGCAGATTAAAATATTCATTGGAAAAAAAAAAAAAGAGTAAGTCTAGTACTGAAAATAATAGCCAATTAGGGCTGGCCAAACAGAACTGACTTAATGTGTTATTTTACACTTTCTGTCACTGACAGTGACTATTTATTCTAACAGAAAAGCATTATATATTAAGCAATTCAAAAATAAGCACATAAAGTTAATTGAATGGTTTATATCAGATATTTTTCCAAATATTAACTCAAATCCATAATAATTAGGGACATGGACTATGATGTTGTTGTATGTTCATTCAGCAAGATATGTCAAGTGAAATGATAGGTATAAATGGTCAAATTATTTGCTTTTATGAAAGTTTTGATCATTACAGTTTGCTATTATGAGAGAAACAGATTTTTAATGTATATAGTATACATATTAAAAAGCAAATTTGTTTTTAAAAAATCATCCAGAAACAATAACTAATGGATCTTTATACCATTAAAAAAAAGCTGTAATAAAGATGTCAAATTCAATTTCTTCTTGTGGTAAAATATTATCAAGAGATTTTCAGCAAAACTCAGAGCTCAACAGTTTCCATTGACAACAATGAGAGCCCAGCACACTTCGGCAGCAATACTGTGTGTAGTCATACATAAGGAAAGAATAATAGTAACTACTACAGTAGATAAGGACAGACCTTGTTGTTTTGATGGCACTGCACAGTTAATAACACAGGAAAAAATTCTACCCACGCAGGTTGGGTTGATTCATCTTTTCCTCCCTTCATTATGAATCAGATTCCTTATTATCTTTTTATTGAATGAAAACCTGACTACAGCTCAGTCAGTGGGAGTTTTGCCATTGACGTCAGGGAGGTCATTTCTTAACTATCTCACTAACTAATATTAAAAATATGCTTATATATTTAAACCTCCCTGTTTCATATACCTCAGGCTTTGTCTTTCAAATAACTTAAAGAACAGAGAAGTTGCTGTTTTTCCTGTTGTTGCTGAACGCACCACAACTTGCATGCTGGTCCTTCTGATGTGTGAAACACAAGTTCCCACAACCACGTTAATAGCAGGCATATGCCCATGCAATCTGTGCAATCTTATGTCTCCAGGACTAGAAAGGCTATGTCCTGGACAAGGCTCACACAAATGAACTCAGAGCAAAGCAGTCACCTGCAGGGACCACACGACACTTCCATGGGTCCATCTGCAATGTCAGCACCTCACTACCATCATCACCATGAAAGAGATGTACAGAGACTGAGCAGAGATCACAAGCATTAAGAAACACTTTCAAAATATACTAAATTTCAACTCATTTGAAAGGCTCTCTGGCCAAAAAAAGAATGCTACATGTAGGAGCCCTTAACATTGCAGATTTTACTTCATAGGTGTTAACAACAGTTGCCCTTTGCCCAAGGACGTTGTTTTTAAAATAGTTCTCAAAATGAATAAGGCCACATACATTCAATGGAGCTTTAGGCAACATTCCTACAAGCAAATATTTCTTACCATGAAGCCCATCTTCACTCCACCTGGATCACACTTAAGATATGAGGCTCCTGTGCCATCAGGCTGCATAGCTTTCAAATCTATACTACTCCAAAACTACTACACAAAAACAAGATAGGAAAACGACTTTTTATGTACACACATTTGTTAACCAATGTATACCCTGTTGCAACAAAAATAAAAGGTTAATCTGAAAATGATGTGAACTGTAATGGCTTCACCATCTAATTAAACAAATCCAAATTACCAAGATAAGCAGTGTACATTTAAAACATGAGAAGTGGAAGCATCTTCAAGAAAGTAAACTTCTAAACGTAAGGCAACCATAGTTAATGAAATAACACTTTCCTTATTTCAGAGTGGTCAAAGAACATCTCCAAAACTGCTTCACTTCTGCCACTGGCCCCACAGAACCCCAGGTTTGGGGCTATGGATTTCAGCCTTTTGGGTGAAATATTGTTCTTTTTGCTGCAGGAAAGTGAATAACTTGCAATTTTCTACCTAACCTGTCTCCATGCTTGAAGAATCTTTGTTTTCATTCTGAGTAGAAATACAATCAAGCTTTTGAAAACTTCTTTTCCTTTTGTTTTTTCTTCAGATGTACTTATGAGCTGGGTTGACTGGAGAGTGGAGGAACACACATCCTAAACGGGAAGAACCTAAATTCCTCATTGCCTGTCTCTTGCTCTCTTTGCTGCTGCCCTTTGTTGTGTTTTCTGTCTTTTAAGAGACATTCTATGGGATATCTGTCTCCAAGTTCACAGGCCAACTTTACATCCATAAAGGCAGATAAATATCAAGAGCAGAATACACAAGGGACTGGTCTGCTGGGTGATGACGGCAAGCCACTTTCTTCTCAGTAAGATACTTCAATGTCATTGCTTATTTTGTATGAAAGGACAATGAAGATCTTCTGTTACCTTAACAAGGCTAACAAGCAACAGTTATCATTTCTGCCAATTACTTACAAACCAAACCATTCATATCAATATTTTCTACAAGTAGCAAAGCAACAACTGGAAAATATTTTTGTTTTGCAATATGCAGACTACAGTATCCCAAATAGTTCCCCCATGTCTCAAAGTTCAGAGCTGACATACTACACTCTGGTAAATCCTTCCATGACACACAGATCACATCTCATTACACAGGCATGACACTGTGCAACTGGACACATCTGTCGCAGCACAACACATCAGAGCAGCGTGTCAGGGAATACGGATGGGCAGTCGCACAAACTGGGGTTAACAGGCAATGTGGCTTCACTTGATGTTTTCATCAAATGATTTCACCCAGATCTTTGTGAATAACATGCCAGGCAGCAATGCCAGCTCACAGGCAAACTGGAAAATATCTTCCCCTAAGCCTATAGTCACTGCTGCAATAAACAGCTACTAAACATTTGACTGCCTCTAATGTTTTCCTTCTTAAGGCAACTGTCCCCATGATAAAGATGTTTCCAATATGCACATCTGCCTGCAGCAGTCACTTCACTCTTTTCCTGTTCACAGACACAGAGAAATGAAAAATTCAATCTGATCAGATCTGTATGTGAGAGTTCAAAAGCCCGAGCTGGAAATCTCCGGAGGCCGGTAGGGTATTCTGGCAAAATATCACTGCATATTTACCTTGTGCTTATGTTCTGCCCTAGACATGTGCTATTGGCCATGCTTATAGAGAGGACTCTGGGCAAGATACACCTTTGGTCTGATTCAATTTGAGTGTAGTTATTTTCTTCTGTTAAGTGATACTTGACACATTCAACTTCATAGAATCAGTAGCACAGAGGACTGTGATAAGTTCTGGCTACAATTTCACAGAACAAGCTGGTTATGAAACTCCTAAGAAAATTATTAGTCACAAGAGCATAGGAGTTAAAGACCTTCTGGAGCAATTCCTGCCAATTTGAGAACTCTTTAAAATGTCAGACATTGGCTTTTTATTTCACCATTTCACATTATTTTTATATAAATGCTAAGCTGTTAAAATATTACTTCATGTGTTACTCTTCTACAGCATCTTGACAGAATCTCAGCAGTTGATTCTCAAGAACAGGTTAGTTTTGCACTCCTAATTCAGCTATAAATCAATAACAGGTACAAATGATTGAGGTTTTGGCAACTATTTAAGGTAAAAGCTTATATTAAAATATACTTATCAGGATAACTTAAATTTATTACCCTACAGCTCCTTATAGGTACTGTATATACTGTGGTTAAGTCAAATAAAGTATGCCATATATCATCTTTTTCCACCGCTGCTGTACACCTTGCACATGCAAGTCATATTAAGTGTTCAAATTATGTCAGTTAGACACCAAAACAGAAAACCTGCGGCAGCAGCAGCAGCTGGGAACAGAGCTAGAATCTAAGCTGACATCTCTTAAGTTCATGGGCTTTAAAAGTTACTTGGCCCAATCCAGAGCTCTATAAAGCAGTGTTTTCCCACTGATGTAGCTGCTGTTAGAAAACAAAAGGAAACATACTTTGTGAACATACAGGCAGTCAGATAACTTGTTTCTGTCTTTCTCACCTCAGTAAATTTGCCACCACTGGAATAAGGCATGAAAAGCTGCCAGAACACAAAATTCTCTTCCAATTACATCCATAAAAAGATCTTTTCTTTTTTCATACAAAGATAATTTTTAAGGCTTTCATAAAAGCCTGGAACAATGGTCTTTTCTATTCCAGATGGAAAGTAGTTTATTAGACTAATTCAAGGCAAGGCTTTACTTTCTACACATAAAACACACGAGAATGTCACCTGAAAACCACTAAAAAGGTTCAGGTCAGAGCACTGGTACAACTGGTTCATGCTGGAGTCACCCATTCAAGTTCTTTCAGCCTGTATTTTGACTGTTTTGCATTTAAACCATACAAGAGTAACTCAAAGGCAGATGTCATATAAACAGCCACTGAATATCCAAAGGCAACACATTTAATTATAAAAACTCTGCTTTCTAAACAAAAAATTCTTATTGTCATGACTGAGACTGTACTGTACTACTTACAGAGGGCTTTGGTTACACACTATGTGTGAACAACGCAGAGCCTCTTGCCTGGGTTGTGAATGCACTTCTCACGTATTTTGTTCTTGCCCACACAAGGTAGAAAATTAAGAGAAATGTGAGTAATGATTAAGGAAACACAATCCATTTTAGGAACCATTAGAGAAAAATCTAGTTAAATTACCTATGTGTAATGTCAGAAAGGACTCAAACAATTACTGCTCAAAAACTTACTTACTTCATCTCAAATTTTCAAAGGCAGGTGGATTTGCTCTCCCAGCTTGAATAATTAAACAGTATACTTGGTATTGACAATTAAAATATTCTTTGGTTCCACCTTAATATGATTTCAGAGATTCATTACAGCTTTAAAAACACTGAACACTGTATGCTCTGTGGATAAAAGGACCAGAGTCCAGTTAACAATTCTAGAGATTTGTGTCTATTGCATGAATTGGGGAGAGTTGTAGGTGAGCTCCTATTAACACACTTTTATAGAAGGTTATACTTTATCACACTTAATCTTTAAGGATTCTCTGTCTTTACCAGGTGGTAATTTGATCCATTTGAAGGAGGCAAGCATTATGGAGACGTGTCATAAGAACTATGGTATGCATCCTTCTCTCTTACACACTGTGGCCATTTGGTTCAGGCTTTGCAAAAAAAAGGAAAGAAAGAAATAATTTTTTACAATTATATTTTGAAGTATTTTCTAAATACTCCTAAGCTACCTACTAGACTTACCTCTTCTCAAGCAATAACAATCACATATTGACATAATAATCACACACATTCATGTAAAATGTTGCAATATTTTGAGATATTAAAATAGGAAAAGTATCTTGACACAAAAATACCAGCCTATAAAAACATGTGTTCGTGTATTTCTGTAGATGAACATAAAATAATCTGACTAGCTAATAAGCACCTTCAACAAGACAAAGACAGCCCTATATATTAAATTTTCAAGGAACACTTTTCTTGAAATCCTTTAAAAGTTTTACTAGCAAGTTAATTTTCTGCCCCATCAACGAGATGAAGTCAGTCAGGCCCCTTTTCCCAGAAACAATCCAAATGCATCTGTGAATGCTGCCAGCACTATCAAAGAGGCTTAGTATCAGCATGACCTAACTGCAGAAAGACTGAGCTTACTGAGAAGAGCAACAAAAACAGAGCTTTAATAATATTGATTTCATCCAAAAGCTCCAAGTGCTTCATACAACATTAATTAACTCTCCCAGCAACTCTGTGAGATCAGTATTATTGTAATTTTGCAGATGGCAAAAGAGATCAAAAGTTAAGAGCAGCCTGTCCAGATCCAAAAGCCAGCTGAGGAGCAAAGCCAGTCGGAGTGGGCATGTGTTGGGAAATAGATCACACTTGATTATATGTGGTTTTTCAAATAAAAAAATCAGAAATATCAGTAGCATAGCAGCCAGGGAGGGTGAGCACCATTTGCTGTATTTTAGAGCAGTTGATCACGTGATTGCATGAAGAGTACAACTGCTTTACTTCACTGGTTATGGATGCCATGGTGTAACACTTGAGTGAAGAGTGGGACAAGGAAGCTTATTCAGCTCACATTAAAAATAAAAATGCAAATATTTATGCAAAGACAGCTGTTACTACCTGCCACAAACCACATAGAAGCTTTAATGTAGTTTTAACACTATTGTCAAATCCTACTTTAGATTCAAGTGGCCTTCATCTGGCCTATTTCCACATGTAAATGTAAAAGAAAAACCAAAACCAAAACACATACTCAGCATGCACATTTGGCTTAAGCATTAGCCACTAGGTTTACTAGTTCCAAACTACCTTATAAATCTATCTTTGTAGAATCTCACATGATAAATAATACAGCATCTTTTTGGCATGAGTACTGTTCTAACACTTTAACAGAGGTTTGTTTTTTTATCACATGCATTAAACACTTTACACAACTGATGAGTATGTTTCTCAGGTTTCTTGCTCTAGCTCTCAACTAAATGTTACCTGTAACTGAAGGAGAACAGCTAAAAGCCTTAATCCTGCAAAAGCCTTTGTTTGGGAATAGCTTCACTGAAGTTAGCTGGGCTGACTGAATAGTCCAACTCTCTGCTCCCCCAAGGAAGATGCATGAGGTGGTGTAGAGCTCAGCCAAAGTTGAGATCAGTTTCAACAGGCACAGGCACCCTTTCCATTTGTGACTGGATTCCACTCATATTTCTTGGTTTGGGAAAACTCAACCTTTTTGAAGACAATTGAATTTTGCCTGCTCTGTAGACAGCACTTACCCTTCCTCTTTGCAGCTGTACCCAAAGGACAGAGGTTTTGCAAAACATTGGGAGAAATGAATGACGTAAATGGATTTACACCTTTTCAGGCTGACATTACAGTCTGAAAGTATCCAAAGCCCCACTGCAAGGAAAAGGGTTCGTGGCAAATCCTGGAAATAACTGAACACGGAGATATTGTTACTGTCAGCAGAACAGGCACATCTAAGGGAATTTCACATTGATGAACTTCTTTTTAATGTTGTTACTTATATAAGAAATACAGCAAACTGTGGAGCACAGCAGGCACATCATCCACACCCTCTGGGCACTCAGTGAAAGCTCAGTGCTCAGACGAAGGGATTTCCTGAACATATATTTAAAACAGGCAAGTATAAGCCAAAACAAGCAACCTATATGATGTATTTATGTATCATTAAATCTATGCCAAAAAAAAGCTCCACAGTTTGTTCAATTTCCTTAAATATTGGCTTAAAATATTACTTCTTGTGTAAGTATGCAGATCCTCCTAGAAATCTGTTACAGAAGCCAGGGCTCTGTGTTTGTGACTAATATGTAACAAAACTTACAGATTCCCACCAAATTGGCTCTGTGCTTATGAACCAATTCGGATTCTGATTTTGTCCTTTTTTCTCAAACACGTTGGGGCTTTTTGCAGGGTGCCCATGCTGGAGCACGACAGTGACCAGTCCATACCCTGGCTGGCTCATCGTGCTGATGCATCAAAAAAGAGCAGTAACAATTTTGAAATACCTAGATACTCATTAACATCAGTGCCTCTCATCCACAAGCTAAAGAGCAGAAACTAGATGGAAACTAACAGACTAAAACACATACAAGCATCCAGTATAAAAAAACCCCAAACCCCTAAGTCATCTCTCTCTGCTGTGCAAGAGCTGAGAATCAGGCTGTTTAGTTACACGCAGCATGTGCAAAACTACCACAGTGTCTCATAGAATCACAGAATAAGGTTGGAAGGGACCTCAAGAGATCACCCACTCCAACCGCCTGCTAAAGCAGGTTCCCCTCAATCAGGTCACACAGGAACATGTCCAGGCAGGTTTTGAAAATCTCCAGAGAAGGAGACTCCACACCCTCCCTGGGCAGCCTGTGCCAGGGCTCCTTCACCTTCACAGTAAAGAAGTTTTTCCTTGTGTTTAAGTGGAACTTTTTGTGTTCCAGTTTACATCCACTACCCCTAGTCCTGTGGTTGGACACTACAGAAAAAGTGCCACTTACAAGTGTTGATGAGATCCCCTCTCAGTCTTATCTAGGCTAAATAGCCCCAGGTCTTGTAGAATAACCATTTTCCCTTTTTTCTCCATTTCATAGAACCCTAATGCACAGAACAGTTGCAAATGGATAGAGTCTTTAGGTCTGAGGATGGAGTCTGCCTTTGTTGACATTAACAGAAATTGGGAATAATTTCACTTTACCTAGTTCACAAGCCTAATGGGGCTGGATTTGGCCTCTGATTTTTAAAGATGTCAAGGAAAAGTTCCTGTCCCTTTGCTGTCGTTAATTACATGGAGAACTGCACAGAGCACTTGTTTCAACTTTGACATGGAAAAGCCAGACACAATCAAGTAAGAAGTGAGAGGTAGGCCATGGTACTGATGGGTGACAAATCCTCTGCATCACACACACACCTAGTCAACACGTACTTAAACTGTAGGCGGAGGGGGAAAAAATGGAAAGAACAGTTTCTTTAAGCAAACTGAAGGCTATTGAAGATCTGGCAACAAATGAAAAACAATGAGAGGCATTTTCTGGCCCTCCAGCACCGAAGTCCCAGTGCAGGCAACGTGACTGCACCGTGAGCTGTTGGTGCTGCCGCGAGCAGCGTGCTGTGACCAAATTGCAAAGTCCCGGTGGTTAAACATAGACATCGCATCCCGCGCCTCAGCCCACACCCCGGAGATAAAAAAAGGCGCCCACGGGAAAAAGGGCAGGCCCACCCCGCGCAGGCACCGCTGGGATTCGAACCCAGGATCTCCTGTTTACTAGACAGGCGCTTTAACCAACTAAGCCACGGCGCCAGGCGATAGACTTCGCCTCCGCGCTGCCCCAATCCAGCGGAGAGGCGGCAGCCCGGGACTCCCGGAGCCCTTCCTGACCACCGGCCCGCCCGGCCCCGCCGCTGGCCCGCTCCCGGCAAGCGCCGGCCACGCGGGATGCGAAGCAGCGGGAGAGGACGGGCTGAGGCCTCTGCTCTGTGACACTTGCTTCCCTGCGCATGGCTGTAGGTTGCAGACACACATCAGCGTTTGTTCCAGCACAACACATGAAAAGAGTGAAGGAAAATACATAAATGTCAGCATTTAAAACCAAAATATTCAGGTAGAATTGCTTAAAGTTAGGCTCCAGTCCTGCCTCACTCCACAGTGCCTCGACTGGCCAAGGTTTACAGTAGAAGACACCACAGGAAGATCAAGCCTCAATTACATGCTGCAACCATCTATAAGGCTGCAAAAATTAAGCTGTAGTCTGCATACAGACAAGCTGCTTACGTGTGTTACGACCTTACATATGTCATACTGGAGGGCCTGGCAACACCACACCTTTGGACATGCTAAATTACTAGAAAAAAAGTGATTTGGGTAGTTATCTACGGAGTGAATTAGAATTCTTCACACAGCACTATGGAGGGCAGCAAAGGAGAACACAGCACATGGCCACCAGGCAGGAACGAGTCATGGGCCAACACAGAGCCAGACCGCAGCCTAGGGCCGGTGGGAAAGGATCACCTTCATAACAGCCCTGTCCAAGTGCCTGCAGCATAATCAGGATCCAGCAAGCAGAGGGATTGCTTTAGCAATTTAACAGGCATCTAATGCATATTCTCAGCCAAATTACAGATGTTATTCTTCAAATAACTCCTATGGTCTGGCAGTTTTCTCATCAGGTAAGAGCTGAGTGAATTAGCCACAATATGGGCTACACAAGCTAGAAAAAAATGCCAATAAATCTCCAGCTGAGGAATTGTCCGTAATTGTCACATTCTCCTCAAGTCCTATACTGCACACAAATACGAGCCTACTGCTGCAAGTGAGATGGATTCAGGGCTGAAGACAAGGAGACTCTGGTGACACCCAAGCACATGATGGTAATGGACAGAAATAACACAACTTATTGATTTTATTAAAACCAGAATGTAAGAATTATATTTTCCCTGCTTTCATCAGTTTAGGAACTAGAGGATTCATTCTAAAGAAAATTTCCAATCTGTTCACATGACAAATGTAAAATGAACCAAGCTTCTCAAGAGCAACTGCTTTTGTTCCTCTTTCAGCAGGAAAAAATTGGAGCTTTGATTTTTTTCTAGATGAAAAGGGTAAAGAAAGAAACAAAGAACACTTTGAATTCTAGTATAAAATGAAATATTCTAGGACTAATTTTTTCTAACATACAGAAAGTAGTTCAGTATTACTAACTACATTAAAGCCAAATTAATTAATCTATAAAACACGCATATTTTATGCCATCTGTTTAAAAAAAAGAACCCACAAGGATCATAGACACAGCATTTACATTTAACTTCTGTAACAAAGTGATAATATTTAATTAAGGAGTCAGGAGGGGAGAAGAATGATGAAAAAAAATATCATTTATCACCTAATACTTATTCAAAGCCATAGATCTGCATAAAACATACTATTCCCAAGAAATATTTTTCATTTAATCTGAGACTCAAGTGTAATTGTTGTTACATAGTTCACATAATTTAAACCAGGGGGGAAATCTTCCGACTTGGCTTTCTTCGTATTCCACAGCTTAACAGCACTGCAGGCTGTCACATGCCTAGCTCCAACTATTTTCCCTACTTCAAGTTCCTTTTAGAATGGAATGCTATTAAGATTGAAAGCACTATTTTTAGGAGTAAGGCTTCCAAACATTTTTAAACAATCTTATATTAATTGACATTCTCACATATACTGAGTAGATGTAATCCTCTCAGGGTTGCTCCTAAGGGTAGAAAAAAACTTCACCTCACTCCTTTTTAGAGGAAGCCTTTGTTACATAGAACGAATTTGAGCTGCATCATGTCAGATATGAACCACAACTTACCTTCAGTGCCTGAAAACTCCTTTACAAAAGTTTTGTAAGGAGTATGGTAATAAGTCAGAAAAAAGTTCATCCTGAATGTTATCACTGAACACATGAAGGATAAGATGGTTATCAGGGGGAGTCAACATGGCTTCACCACGGGGAAATCCTGTTTGATCAATCCGATAGCCTTCTATGACTGCATAACCAGCTGGCGAGATGAGGGGAGAGCAACAGATGTCATCTACCTTGACTTCAGCAAGGCTTTTGACACTGTCTCCTGTAACATCCTCATCAGAAAGCTCAGGCAGTGTGGCTTGGATGAGTGGACAGTGAGGTGGATCGAGAGCTGGCTGAATGACAGAGCCCAGAGGGTGGTGATCAATGGCACAGAATTGAGTTGGAGGCCTGCGGCCAGTGAAGTTCCACAGGGATCGGTTCTGGGGCCAGTCTTATTCAATATTTTCACCAATGACCTGGACGAGGGGACAGAGTGTACCCTCAGCAAGTTCCCTGATGACACCAAACTGGGAGGACTGGCTGATTCCCCAGAAGCCTGTGCTGCCATTCGGCGGAATCTTGACCAGCTTGAGAGTTGGGCAGAGAGGAATCTCCTGAGGTTCAACAAGGACAAGTGCAGAGTCCTGCATCTGGGAAGGAACAACCCCATGCACCAGTACAGGCTGGGGGTCGAACTGCTGAGGAGCAGATCTGCAGAGAGAGACCTGGGAATCCTGATTGATAATAAGGTAAATATGAGCCAGCAATGTGCCCTCGTGGCCAAGAAGGCCAATGGCAGCCTGGGATGCATCAAGAAGAGTGTGGCCAGCAGGTCAAGAGGGGTTCTTCTCCCTCTCTACTCTGCCCTGGTGAGGCCTCATCTGGAGCACTGTGTCCAGTTCTGGGCTCCTCAGCTCAAGAGGGACAGGGAAGTGCTCGAGAGAGTCCAGCACAGGGACACCAAGATGATCAGGGGAATGGAACATCTTTCATATGAGGAAAGGCTGCGGGAACTGGGGCTGTTTAGTCTGGAGAAGAGGAGACTGAGGGGAGATCTTATTAACACAAATATCTAAAGGGTGGGTGTCAGGAGTTTGGGACATCCCTTTTTTCTATAGTAGCTAGCAACAGGACAAGGGGTAATGGGATGAAGCTGGAACACAAAAAGTTCCACTTAAACATAATAAAAAACTATCTGGCACAGGCTGCCCAGAGGGGTTGTGGAGGCTCCTTCCTTCGAGGTCTTCAAGACCAGCCTGGACGTGTTCCTATGCGACCTGATCTAGGTGACCCTGCTTCTGCAAGGGTGGGTGGACTAGATGATCTCTAAAGGTCCCTTCCAACCCCTACCATTCTATGATTCACCATCTTATACATGGTTTTATTCACAAAACTCTTTCTGATGTCCACTGACAGCAAAGATTTGTTGTTTGCCATAGTAAAGAAGAATGGTTTATCTAAATAATGGAAGGAAGCTTGACAATAATTTACATAGCCATGTATTTTCTTTAGTAAACTGAACTTGGAACTAGTGTCTTCATTTACAATTGTTCAAAATTTCCCAGAAGGCAAGGAATTCATTTTCTTTTCCAGTATAATGCAGCATAAGTAAGATTGATGCTCCAGGAGATTTTATTCTTTATCTGCTACATCACAGCTATTTAATGGTTTAGTACAATATCTTTTATTATTCTTCATATAGAATACTACGCTGGAGCACAGTTAAAGGAAAACATCAGCTACATTTATACTTAAATATGGTGGCATCCCAAGACTGATTAATTTAAAGATCAAGGGAAACAGAAGGTGGCAACGGCAACTTTTTTCTCACTGGAGAAGACAGACGACAGAATACACACTTGGATGTCATTGCAGAGTCACTACGTTGCAGACATAAGAAAGGTTTTTCACATACTTCACACTGGTGTAAATATAACAGAAAAAAAAAGGCATTTCAGTTAATTACTTGTGACAGATGTACATTACTGCATTCATGAAGGTTCAGCTCTATACACACATAAACAGCTAAGCTCGATTTTTGACACGCACCAAGCATGTGTGGCTGCCATAACACAGACAGGGCTGCTCAAAATTCATTCCTGTGATGAAGGGTTTTTCCCCCCTCAATAAAACTATATTTTACATGAATTCTGATTTGGGAGGTTTTTTTAAGCTAATAAAATAACACACTTCACCCATGAAGCCACACAAAAACTAGGCAGTTTTTTAGCTGTTCTGTCTTGGAGATTATCATCAAATGGTTTGGGGCTATTTTTGGTTTTGTCTTTTTTTTTTTACCTGACTAAAGGAGAACATATAGAAAGAAAAATTTAAAACACAAAGGAAAATTGATACATAACAATAATTTTAAATTAAATACTAAAAGGTTTTTCTGCTGACTATACACATAAAGTTTAACCCACATCTTTCAGAGCATCATAACACTGCTTCCCAATTCACTACTTGTGAAACTATTTACAAAAAAATGCAAGATATTCTTCTAATCATTTGGCATGCTTTAAGTATGGATAAAATGCACCCAAAAATCCTTTCCCATACCACTTTTCCTATTAATTGGTACTTTTAAGAATGTATGCATTTTTCACTGGCACATTTATAAAACTGATTTAGAAGCTTAAAAAGCTGCTCACTGCTTTTGAATACCAGCTATTCAATGAGAAACTCTGATTTAAAAATACTATAGAAATAAAAAACTAGTTATTTCTTTTTCATGCAGTTTCACTTATGGTTATTGACAAGGAGGAAAATCTACACAAGACCTTGCAAATCCACTACCAAATCCAATTGAGGGACTTCAATAAAAGCATGTTTCAATAGCATTAAGCTTGCTAATATTCTTCTTTCCTAATGTGTCTTTATAATTCATGTTTTACAAGTCAGAATACATACAGTCTCAGCTTGAAAAAGACACTCCTCAGAATTCATATGAGCTAATTAGTACCCAGGAGCATATATAGCCTGCCTTGGTTTAGTAATACTTCTGTATAAGTGGTCAATTATTCTGCAGAAGCATCAGGTGTAGAAAACCAAAATATGGGGTTTTTTAAATGAACATATGTGATTGTTTTCTAAAAACAAAAATAAACCTGTGTATGAAAACTAGGGCCCTTACAAAACCAATTTTTAAAGAGTACTGTTACTACTACATCCCACTCTCAAAAAAGGATCAGTGTTTGCAAAGAAAGAACAAGCCAAATGAATTTCTGTTTTCAGCCTTAATATCTGACAGCTTTCCTTTAACATTCAAATTTTCCTTCTAAGTAAGTATGAACTGTGATTAAAAAACAAAGTCATAGAACCTGAGTAATTTTTGACCCTTCTGCATTTCTGATTTCTGTCATCAAGGGAATATGATCCATCTTCTCAATGTTCCACAATCTCAAAGTGGAATCCTGAGAAAAACATGCAATTATTTTTATGCATTTGCATACTACCAGAAGAGTGATTTACATCATTTCCATAAGCATGAGATCTCATCTCATCAGATGAGCCCTCTCAACATGAGAGCTATACTCACTCACATTTAAATATCATGTCTCTGGAAACAATCTTTAGCAATCTTAAACTACTTACACATTTTCAAATAACCAAAAATAAACACACTTATAAAATTCTTTCAAAGATCTTTCTATAATTACTTGAGGTAAATACTGATTACAACTTGGCACTTTTATGAGCAACTTGACCATGGTTAAATTTCATCCAAAAAAAAAGATGAAAATAAGGGATGAAATCTCAACATGCACTTAGAAGTTTGTTCCTGCAACCACATCCAAAATCAGTGATTACCTTTGAGGCTGAAAGAATCCATTTCTTATTTTTACTAATTGCAACATCTGTTACCCAGTCCCAATGCCCCTACAGTAAAGCAAAATGTAACTATTATGCAAGGAAAAAAAACCTTATTAGAATAAAAACAAGTATTTGTACCATAAATCTATTTATAAATTAAGTGACAAAAGTCTTACCTAGACTGCCTTGTGTCCAGTCAAGAAAAAAATGCTGCTATTAAGGTCATACTTTCCTACACATACCTGAAAACAGTGGCTGTTACCATCTCTAGGAAGCACTGAGAAGTCATCAGGGGTGGAAATTCCATTTAAGCATAGCTTTTTTTCTGATTAATGAATCATAAAGAGAGAGTTGACTTCTAACACTCATTACCTAAAAAATCTGGAGGCTGTTTATGATGTGATAATGGAGGAAAGAGAGAGCAGCTTCCCCCTCATTTTACAGGAAGGAAACCAGTTCTGAGAGCAGGCCAAGGCAAACAGCTGTATCAGATATCCTTGTTCTGACAACAGCAGCACAGCTGATTTGAGGTTAACAACACTGAGTTGGCATGAGAATAGGAACAGCTTAAAATCTAAAATGAATTATTTACTCCAGCCACGGAGATTATTCAAACATGAATAGTATTAGCAGATACAATTCCCAGAGTTTAGAAAGGCATGGTGTCATTTTGATAGACAAACACCACACCTGAGAAACACATATATTTTTCCAGCAGTGGAGTACACAGGGAAGTAGTCAAACGTGGGGTTTATAGTGGAATGCTTAAAACATGTTTTTGCATTTAGTTATGAGCCCAGAATATAATTATACCAAGGCACAGATACTAAACTAGAATTCTCCATAGTTACAGAGATATTAGCATTTAAACAGATGCCTTGGTTTTTACGGGAAACTGAGTTACGGTGATTGCTGTGAACTGGGAAATGTGCAGTAGCTGCATTATGTAAAGCACCAGTGTTGGTGGAGAATGTGTACTGTTCCTGCTCAAAAGGCCTAATCAGTACAGTTCCAACTGTGAAGGGGAGGGAAGCTTACACTTAAAGTAATGTGTGTGAGGCACAGGCTTATGAGCTCTCGTATCTGAAGATGCTATCTTGAACAAGACAGCAGTTGAAAGCTATTTTTAAGCCCAAGGTTTTGAAGTGGTCTTTTCTGCAATCTTCCAGGTGAGTTTTTTCATGAGTGTATTAACTAAGCCTTGAATAAGCATATCCAGTAAGTAAGAAGTCCAGTAAAATCATCTTTCCATAAGTTAGGAAAAGCCAAGGTTGCAAATCTGAACCCTGACATTACTTGGCTTCTGTGAATTGAATATTTGCAAAATGCATGCACATAACTTGATGAACACTGCTAACTCTTTTCTTTGACCCACATGTCTGATCATTATTTCAAGTCTTGTTGATTGTTTCCACTAAAATAAGAAACAAATGAAAGGTATCACAATATGGTACATTTGTAAAAAATAAAGTCATGATGCACAAAAAAACCCTGATGAGATGGACTTTTTAAAAATTTTATTCAGGTATTATTTACCACATCAGATATTGGGTAGCATTGCCATGGATATGGAAGAAAAGAGGAGGCCTAGCTCTAAGCAGGAATAGCCAAATACTGAATAGCCACCTCATTTACAGAATGGTTCCTCCTAAAAAGCATTGTGACATTTTGGACCATACACTCATCACAACAAGCAGTAATGTAAACTATGTAACCCAGTGACTGAGCTAAGCTTGACAACCTCAATGCCAATATACTCTTTTTTTAATGCTTAATGACATAAGCAAGTACATAAACACACAGATATACGTCTGGCATTTCAAAATGAATATATGCATGATCCAGACTCTTGTAACTTGCTGGAGGATATTCTCTCCTAAAACACGGGTACAACTCCATTCAATGTAATCCTTAAATGAGCTTGTTCATAAAAAGAGAATTGTTATAGCTTATTAAAAACTGACTTGACAAAATAATATCTTTGTAGCTAATTGTATAAAAATATACTGTCCTAGGAAATTAAATCACATAAATCCAGGATATATTCCTGCCTGCATCTAAAAAGGATAGGCAAGGATATTTGTCACATAATTAAATACACAATGCTTTTAAACCAGCAATGCATTTTACACCTTCTCGTCAAACTAGAGACCAAATAAGAGCTCAGTACCTGCAAGCTTAGCTTTTTACAGCCTGCATCTGTATCCCATACAGCTACAGTTTTGTCATATCCGCCAGACACAACCAGTGATGCTGAAATGTAAAATCAGAATACTGTATTTTATCTTTGCTTTGTCACACAGACTAATAAAAGAGGCTCCTCCTAGCAGTGAGTCAGACTTTATGAAAAAATTAGCTAATAAGTTATTACTCATGCCATTTGGCTATTTGTTGTTAATGTTCTTAAACCGGTAAATATTAATACATAGATTTAGCAAACATGCAACCGAGTGGGAAAAAAAGATATGGAAATTTTGTTAACTTAGAAAACTGAGATACCTTGTTTAAAAATGAAAAATAGAGAATACTTTCAGAATTGTCAGGTCAACTGTCAGTAAAACCAAAAAAGCAGAGTTTAGTGTGGAAAGCATGCTTTCAGATTCCAATATTTACAGGTCTATCTGTATTTGCATGTCTCCCAGCCACGGGTACCTTTTTCCCCCTCAGAGCTGCTGTCTATGTATTTGAGTTGCCTAACTCAGAAGGCATTGTTTGGGTATGATGGCAGAATAAACCCCTGTTCAAGATTCACCTTTCCTGCAGTATTCAGATGTGAAGTTGCAAAAGAAAACAATTAGATCACTATCAGCCCATCCCAGTGAAGAGAAGCTGTCTCAGCACAGTAGCAGTTTGCAGTAACACTGATTTCATGTTGTGGAAGGATTAGGAGTTGTCTATGATCTACTGCAAGTAATGGAACTAGAGCAGTTAAGAAATAGCTCCCCACTGCCTTTACTCAGATACAGGTAAACTGGGCACTCTGCTTCCTCATCCAAACATCTACGTGCCATAGCATCAAGGAGACATCAAGTTCCAGGAGCCAAATTGTCTTGCCATAACTCACAAATATCATGTACTTGAAACATGGTAGTTTAAATGTTTCATCAAGGTAGCTGGGAACTCCCATGAAGTTTTTCAGCAGCATGTTACCAGCACATGTTGTTTGGGCTGTGAAGTAACATTACTTTTGAGGGCACTAACAAAGACATACAATTTCCTAATTATTACATATCAGTAGAGTATTTCTGAACGTGCTTTTTCAACTAACTAATGTCAGGAGAATAACCACAAGTACTAAGTTAATCTTCTAACATTGTATTGTGCTTTAACTCCATAATGACCTTTTTATTATACCTCTTGATGGGTCTATCAATTAAGCAAATTGTTTCAGTTGCCTGCTTAACACAGAACACAGACCATCAACTTCAATTTACTTACTTACATGGACATGATGTTCTCATAATTAAACATGGTGGAAATTATGAATTAATTATCTACATGATTAGAGTGATCACTCATGGTTTATCTGAGATGTGCTATATGTAGGTGTTGAGAGACATCGTTCACTAGTGTTAAGATAACTCACCATCTTGGCTAAAAAGGCAGGAACTAACAGAACCTTCATGTCCTTGGTTCAAGGAAACAGGCTGATGACACTGGAATTGTCCTGACTTTATATCCCATATTTTTAAGCTCTTGTCCCAGGATGCTGTGCACAAGTAATGACCATCAGAGGTAAAGCAGCAATCTGAGATAGCATTGCTGTGTCCCCTAAAACACAGTTGAAAACCACAGAAAGATTGAGCTTTTGTAACCAATACAAATCTCTCAAAGAGCCTCCTGCAACAGTGAGCACCCCATATCCATTCAGTGAAGCATCATAAGCATATTCTGAATTTTAACCATATGATTAGTTCTGTGAAGTCTCTAGAGCTGGTTACAGCCTTGTAGCCAGCACAGGCTTACCTCTCTTATTTGATTAGGTCACTTTGTGGGACTGAACCCACTGTTAAATGACAAGTGACTGACTTTGTTGTTGTTGAATGCAGCATAACAATGAATTGTTCTGCAGCTACAACACAACTACATTTTACTAAAAGTAAATTACCCATAAAAGCCACTCAGTTTTCATTAAATAAATACCACACACCTATCTCTACCTGAAAATTTCAATTACAACAGTCAGAGGAAAAAGATTACACCATTCTAGATTAAAAGCAAATTTTGGAGGCAGTGATAACCATCGTAAAACAAATCTGTATGTTCCAGAATTGGATGAGGACTCTAGTGTTTCCTGAAATCTACACTGGAGAAAGGATTATGAGCATCTCTTACAGGAAATAATGCTGCAGTCACTGAAATTTAAAAGAAACATTAAAATGTTCCAGATTGAATTTCCCATCCAAAGTAATTCCTAATCCCTCAAAGACAATTTTATTACAGTGCTTAAAGGCAGACTCACTCCCTAATTACCGCTTTAAGAATTCAAAGATAAATTGGCTGAGTTTATTTAAAGCCATTGATTTTTTAACAGTTTATTTAACATGTCTATTTTTGCATACTTCCTTCTTAAAATTATAACAATACCCTAAACCGATGCAATATTTTTACTGTATTACTGGCTTCAGTGAGAGACACAAGAATTTAGCATGTGAAGGCTCAGGAGATCATGCTGAGCAAGGCTTCTGACACTGGGCATGACCATCTCCAAAAGCATACAAGGAAAAATGGTCTGGAAAAATATCTCTGGACTCTGGCCTCTAGAGCATTTCTAGAGAAATGCTTATAATCATCAAAATACAATTTCTTAATGATTTACTGCAGGAGGCTGAGGGGACCATTTGATTCACCTATTCTATATGCTGATGTGTTACTTTATTTAGCTCAACAATTATTGTTCATTTCCTCTAGTACAAATCTTAGCATAAATCTCACTGATAATCATGAAAGTTGCAAATAATACCATGGATAATTAACTATAGTATTGTTTCTTACTCATGAATTGTAACTGAGGTGGATCGTGTTACCATATCCCACAGCTTTATGGTCTTATCGTATGATACGGAGGTCACTCTTTGGTTATCAGGGTCAAAACAACACCTCGTGATTGTACTTTTGTGATGACCTATACAAAAACCATCAAGTTAGACTATTAGTTATTTTGTATAATCACATCTGGATGCCCGAACATGGGTCTGAAAGGCAGAACCCCCCATAGCATCTAGGCACAAGTCTGTTTCCAAAACATTGTCATTTCAAAATGGCTGTTTCACTAAGACACCTCCTCACTTACCTCTCAATGACAGAGATGCCTCATAGTTACTGCAAACAGCATGAAGTATGAACCTGTACCCAGGCACTCAACATAGACAGTTCAGGTAGATTCACTTGCTGCCCAGGAGCAACTTATTTCTCTGCTCCAGTCCTGGAAGTAAGTCCAGAAGTGCGGCCAAGTAACACCAGTGACAGCCAGCTACTCAGACTCTTAGGGTGCACTTAAGCAGGTAATTGTAAGAATGCAAATAGCTCCAATAAAATAATGTAAACACAACACATCCTGATTGTGTCCCCTAACAGGGACAGATCTAATAAAGATATTACAATTCATTTATTGTGCTTTTTATTTTTAAATCCCAATGATTTTACCATCAGGCTCTGACTCACAGGAGCCCTTTAACCACATGCTAATTTCACATTTGTAAGACTGGTCATATATCTTGAACTGATTCTGCAGGAATGGCAAATTTCTTGAGTGGAAACCTCATGGGACTGAGGTCTCACTAGTGAAATCACACTCAAAGAGAAATTACTGTTCAAAATAGAGTCACTGTTGGTCTAATTTTTTCCCATTATATCCTTTTTATAAGCCTATTCTGGAAAATACTGGGTTTAATGCCTTACAGGATAATTGAGCTGAAAAAATTACTTTTTCTGAATGTATTGTAAAAAAAAATATTTCAAGATCTGCATAAATAAGATTTAAAAGTTGTAAGTCTTACCCTGGATATGTGCCACTATTGTTGCACTTACTGCATCCAAAACATATAAGGTATTTTCTTTATCTGAACCAGATACCACACATCTACCGTCGCAAGAAATATTACATGAAGTTACGATGCCTTCATGTTCTACTGTCCACTAAAAAGAAAACATGCTTGAGAGTTAGAGTTTTACACCAGACCTTCTGTAATCTGGAAGCAGAATCAGAAAGGAGGTTTCTGATATTACTTTGTTTTGGTAAAAGCTGATAGACATCTTTATATTCAATTTTTCTATTTTTGCATCTTCAAATTAGGCACGGCCATCCTGTTCAAATCCTAAAAGGTTAATTTAATCAATCTTAAGTGTATCTTCTGAGACAAGTTATTATTACTATACCCCGTCTGTATCTGAAATAACTGAGACATGTTAATCAAGAGACTTACTCAAAATTAAGCAATTATCAGTATCAAAACTAGGACTAAAAAAATCAAGCCCACCCCCAACTATAATGTATTGCGCTAACAAAAAGTTGATCAGTGACAAAACAATAAATCTGAACTTTACAGTTGTACCTTCTCCAAGATGCATTCAAATGGATACATACAAGCATTTTTCCTGTTTCCATATCCCAAGCCTTGACAGTGTTATCATATGATGATGTTACCACTCTAAAAATGTTAATGAAAATAGCAATCAATGTTCTGACTTAAAGGAAGGTGTTTGAAAAACAAATGACAACTTTTCATTCTGACCATGATTTGACATCCTCACACCCACTCATTTAAACCAGATTTTTAAAGGCTGCAGCAAAAATTATCACATAGATTAGTTAGAAAAATGATTCTATTTCAGATATAAATTATTAATAAAAACGTCATGTATGTAATTTTCAATGCAAGCAATCAACTTAATTTCACCCATTACAAGATATTTAATTAATTCTAATGTTAGAATATTTTTAAAGCCATTATGATGTCTTTTCTTTAACAAGTGCAAAGTGTTCCTGTTGGTAAGGTTGTTTGGATTTGCAGTGCTTATGTTGCTGGGTAATCCTCTACCACAAACATAAAGCCACATTAGACAATAAGGCTTCTCAATAAAGTTTCCATTAAATGGGAGGTCAACACTTTATTTAAATGTTGCCAAATATCTAAAGGAATATTTATAGTGACAGTCACTGGATCACAGAATCTTAAGAGCTGGAAGGGAACTTGAAAGATCATCTAATCCAACCCCCCTGCCGGAGCAGGACCACCTAGAGCAGGTCACACAGGAACTCGTCCAGGTGGGTTTGAATGTGTTCAGAGAAGGAGACTCCCCAGCCCATCTGGGCAGCCTGTTCCCATGCTCCCTCACCCGAACAGTGAAGAAATTTTTCCTTGTGTTTCTTTGGAACCTGATCTGTTGTGACAAGTGTTTTAGTACCATTGTAGTTTTTTATTGTTGATAAAATTCATAATTACACATTTTGCCCAAGAAACATAGTATGTTAACATTCCAACTAAAAATACTATTACAGTATGAAACTTTTTATTTTCTCCATACGTATATCCTTCCCGTGACCAACAGACTTTCTGCTCCTGAATGGGAACATGTAACACAAAAGACCTTTATGAACTAGTTGGCAGTATTCTTGATTGGAAAGTGGTTTCCAGGGCTGTATATGATGGTATTTTCCTTGCTCCTCAGCAGTTTTCAAAAACATACACAATCGCAATAGGCAGCATAGCACGTGTACTATTCAGTGATCAAAAAACTAATCTGTCAACTCTATAATATGATAAAAGTTGATTTAAACTATGACTTAATGATAAATTATGTTAGAAATAGTACTCCTGGAGGCACTGCATGACCTGCTTAACCAAATATTAATATATGCTGCAGTTGTTGCAATTATTACGTCCATAGATTAAGATACACGTCTTCTTTAATTGACAAGACAGGCTTAATGGAAAGGCTATAGAATATTAATAGACAATAGAGACAGGAGAAACTTTTATGAAGGAATAAATCTCACTGACAGATGAACCCCTGAAACTTGGCTAATTGAATGTTGTTCTTTTATACAAGTGATACATATGCTTATATGCTCCTCTCACAATACATGCCAAATAGACTTCCAGTCCCATATATAACTCAGAAACTGGAGAAGTCCTTTGCCCTGAAAGAGGCAATAATCTATCAGATGATTCCAACACACATTTAAGACAATAAAAAGACTCCTGCTTAACTCAGCAGACATCATATGCAAACCAGAAAATAATTAAGAGTTCCTGTACAAATTGTGAGAACAAGGTGAGATTTATGGGAGTTCATGTGAATGGAGGAGACTGGCCGTAAGCAGTCTGCTACCAGAGTATGGACAGCATAAAGGAAAGTGCAAGGATGGAGAAAGTAGGAAGAATATATGGAGGAAAGGAGATGTAAGGCAAAATTACAACAGACTGATTTAGTATGGAGCACAAAAGTAAACAAAAGAAGTTTGACTTACAAGTTTGGCAACCATAGGAAGAATTGAAAAAGTAACATTTCTTCTAGGCTTTGTAGTGTTTCCACATGCACCGAAATTGAACCTCAAAACCACAAAAAAAGTAACTTAAAAAAAAAAAAGATAAAATTATCACCTTCTGTCATCAGGAGTCAAGTTGCACTCAGAAACTGGTGCAGTGTGGTGTTCTTCAAAAACTTGAATAGGAAAATCTTTCTCAACATCCTTCAATAAATTCAAATGAGTTTGATTAGGAAATGCTTTGCTAATTGTAACAAAATACAAAGCATCACAAAATAAGGGAAAACAACACTTATGAGATCAGCCAAGTTAGTCTAACTTCAGTAACTCTTATAATCTCAGACTCTGTTCCTTCTTTTTAAGACTGATTGAAACAGAGGAGCTCATCTGTTACACCCAGACGTCTCCTGCACAAACAGCTAAATACAAACTCAAGTCAGGAAAAGGAACTTTAAAGAGAAAAAACAAAAAAGAGTAAGCTTTGTGTATCAACTTACACTTCTAAAATATTAATAAACTAGAGATCTGATTCAGTGTGTGCTACATCTGCCTACAAGAGTAACCCTTTAATCTCAAAGATCACGTTCCAAGTCTGGAATAGGAGTTTTACTATTTATCTGTGACTGCAAAAACATTTACAGTTGCTATTTTTAAACATCAGTAAAGTAGCTTCAGATGGTTCCTTGGTAATTCAGCCAGTTTTCAAGGCTGTATAACATTCCTGTTTGATTTCAGCTTTAAGATTTTTTATGTGTTGTTATTGCATTCATAACATACCCAAAGCTTCACTGTTCTATCAAAAGAGCATGAAAGTATTTTTGTGTCTTCAAAGCAAAAGTGGCAGGAGCTCACAGTATCACTGTGTCCTCTCAGAATTTTAAATTGGATCTGTGAAGGAACAGAGTACAGCCTAAGAATATTTTTCTTTTAAATCATTTGTTACAGTTTAGTCCACGAGGGGGCGTAGGAAAGCAAGAACCGGAGCAGAACAGCTTTCACTTGTCTGAGCACTCACGTCCTTTCCTTGGTACTAGCCTGGAGTGCATTTATCAAAGAAATGTTGATGGAAGTGGATTTCATTTATTTTTCTGGAGAGAAAGAGGTTTGGTTTGGTTTCCCAATTCCTTGTGCTCCCATTAAAAAATGGTATTTCTCTTTAAATCTCATTAAGTCTTCCTCAAGTCTTTCAAATACTTCTTTCCTTGATTCTGGCCCATCAAACGGCAGCACTTAGGCCCAAATCGTTACAGACTTTGTCAATGACATGTTGCAAAGGCTTTTTTTTAGTCATATAAGAGTTCTCTCATGCCTGTCCAGACACGTAGTGAGGGAGTGCAATCCCACCCTCAGCTTCCAGCAGCCTCCGACCACCCCGGGGAAGGGGCGGGGCCTGCCCGCATCCACCCTCCCCGGGCTACCTGCGCCGGCAGCTCGCCGTCACCCCAGCGCCCCGCAGCGGGGGAGGGCTCCGGCGGTGGCTCCGGGGCTACGGGGTCCGCGCTGCTGCTCTCCGCCGCCATCGCTCTCGGGGTGACCGAGGCGGGGCGGCTGCTCGCCGCCGCCATGGCCCTCGCGCCGCAGGCTCCCTCAGGGGCGGCCCGGCCGCGGCCCATGCGGCCTCCTAACCGCCGCGGCTGCCTGGCTGCTCCCGCTGCAACGCGGGGGGGGCTTCCACAGGGCACAGACCACGAGCAGTGCAGGCCTGGGGTTTATTTTTGCCCTATAAACGAGGCAGCCTTAAGGCCCAATGTCTTAGTTCTCTTTCCATGACTCAGGTTTTGATGTTGTCTTCATATTTGAAACCCACACAATCTGGGTCAAGGCGAGACTTCAATCACTCTGCTCTCAGCACGAGCTGGCACAAAGCTGTAGGTACTGTAAAATGCATGAAACTAGGCCCCAGAGAACTGCCATATACCACAGTGAACGTAAGGTGAGGCTTTTTTCCCAGTTGTAAGCAGGAATATGCTTTTGGGTTCTGTGTGCACCTGGAAACAGAAGCGCTGGGGGTCTATTTTAACAGGCTGGTCATTCAAAAGCAGCTCCATATCATTTCATGGTTTATATTAAAATAATTCTACACATTAACGATTTTAAATGTACTGTACAAAAAATGAGCAGTGGTATAAATGGTTTTCATTGTAACTACATAAACTAAGGCAATAATTATAGTACTAATCTTTTAGTACATTAGCCTTAATTTGTCAGTGCTAAAATGCTATATACAAATAGGAGATGTAAAAATAGTTCCAAGTACTGCCACATACTGCAAAACTGCAACGTGAAATTCTGCATTAGACTCAGTATTATCACCCAATACCAATTTCACATTGCTTTAGTTCTTCATTTCCTAAGTCAGACCAAAACTTACTCGCCAGCATTTTAAAGGTCCAGAGCAGTGACTTCGTATATAAAAATTAAGTTTCTGAAAATATTTCAGGTTAATTAAAAAAAGACCCTGTATTATTTCAGATTATACTGCCCAGAAAAGGGTTTCAACAGACCATAATCCATACATTTTGAACATATGAAGCAACACAAAATAAACATGAGCACATTTATTTTCCAATAAATTCAATATGAATACAGTATCTACAGTGCTTCGAAGTATGCAGAACTGATCTACCATCACAGAGGAGATCAAATATTTGATATCAAGTTACACGACACTGAAGAAAGCAAGCTAGTTCTTCAATACTGAAGTTGTTTTAATCTAAAAGGGAGAAAGAAAAAGAAAGAGGTCAGACTGAACAGTAATATGCAACATTAAAAACATTCAATTACTTCAGCAGTTTCTTCAATTTTAGTTTGAGAGATTTGAGTTATGTGAGGAAAAAACTAATTTTCTCAGTGATGAGGAAAAAAAGAGATATAAACAATTGTGAAGATTTTGGAAATAACTGCTTGTATAGAGGTTTAGACAAAAGTTGTAACTATTTTGTACAAAAAGCATAAACACATTTTTAAACTATTTAGACACCAAAGGAGCAGTAGTTTGGGTTTTAATAAGAACAGCGTCCTACCGAAAGCAGCCCTTTCTGCTAGTCCATGTCCATTCCATCCAATGCCCAGACCCTAATCCTTTTGCCACTAGGGCAGCTGGATGTGGCATTTCAACAAAAACCTTAAGGCAGATCTCCTTCTGCTAAGGGATAGTAAATGGAAGCCAACACAGTAACTTCCATATGGGATGCACTTAAAGTTGACTATGACCTGAACTAGACACAGTTACTTTTGTTTGTACTTCAGGTGTATGAGCAAAAGTAAACTAACTGTTCCTTTCTGATTTTCACACTTCTGTTGGCACTATGCTCAAGTCTCTAGTTTACAAAAATGTACCAGTCCAGGCTAAATTTGGCAGACATGTACATGACTCAAGCATTGTTCTCGTGCTTCACTGCTCCTTGCTCAAGCACAGAATTATCTTAAGAATCAGTGCCACACAATGCATCTATTTGAACATTCTGATTGTATCCAACAGAAGCAGACAAAGCAACAGAAATGAATCACCATCTTGCACTTGTTCAATTTTTAATTGCCATTCAAAATAGCTTCCAAAAATATAAGTCATCTTTAACTATTTAGTGTCCTTTATCTGAAGAGGCTTCTATCCTAAAATAAATTACCCTCTATAATAAGATACTGAACATTTGTAATCTTTCCTTACTTTACTAAAAATAGACAAATAGCAGTGTTTTACATTCATAAAGGGATTAGCTGATCCATATCTGCTGCAAATAGGTTCACCAGAGTGACAACTCATAAACTGAGGGTTTGGGTATCCACTACAAAAATTGCAAGTGGGCAACTTTACCTTCTCAGAAGTTCTTTTGGTGACAAGCCTGTGGTATCTGGATCACTAAAGCTGTCACTGCTATCTGTAGTGTCTGAGCTGCTGTCTTTCTCTGATTTTTTATTCTTGCGTTTTCCTTTGTTTTTCTGTTTCTTATGTTTCCTTTTCTGTAAAAAGAAGAGCAACAATTCCTTATTATCAAATATTTCTGTTTTCTGAAAGGCAACAACAGCAAAAAAAATGATTTCAGTGTAGACTCCAAGCTTAAATGAAACAGAACACTTACTGACTTTTTTTTATTACTCAGACTGAGTCAAAAATGGAAAACAAAAATAATCCATTGAATTCCAAGCACTCAATGACCCCCAAATAGAAATTTCATTATTATTATTTGTATACAATCCGTGCCATTAAATATATGCAGTTCCCAGAATATACCTGGCATCTTCAGCTTACATTAAACTACCCACAATATTGTACCTGTAGTCACATTGTATATATAGAAAAAAGCAGCACCCTAGTCAGATACTTTTCAGTTCTGAAGTTGGGGTTTCAAAACACTCAAAAAACCTCAATGCTTAAGTTGTAGCTCCAGTACATCCATCTCCTACAATCTGGCATAAATACAGAATTTTAACTAGAGGATCAAAAAAAAAATCAATAAACTGTTTATTTAAATTAAATACCTTTTCCTTTTTGTGTTTGTGTTCTTTCTTATTCTTGTGTTTCTCCCTGTTCTTCCTATGTTTTTCCCTCCTGCTAGGCCCAGGAAAACTTGCTGGTACCACTGGTTCATGTTGCCAAGTAGAGCCTGAAGTACAAAGCAAATGCAGAAACAAAAAAAGACAAAATCAAGGTAATTTTATTATTACATTCTGTATTACTTCTAATCTAATAGGATAGTTTAAAAACAAAAAGCCAACAAACTAAGTTTTCAAATGGAAACTCCTAGCTGCAACCTTCCTACTGTAATAAATGCCTTTGCAATCTGTTATTAAAGGAAATTGCAAAGCTAGTCCTATGTTTTCCAGTACAGTTACTTATCATTGCTCCTATAGAGCTACACCAAAACTAGTAAACAGTCAAAGAGGTTCCTGCTAGTGGATCATAGCATGGTAACAAAGCCTTTGCTGATGCCAGTTTGACGTAACTGAGGCATTTAAGAGGTAAAGTGCCTATTCACAAATGTTTTTTATAGAGAAATATCATATACCTTGCATAGAAATTCCATGTGCAGAATTCACGTACTAGAAGTCTACAGAACCTACCAGAAGAAAAAGCTGGAGGCAACTTTGGTCCAAATTCCTCTGATGTATCCACTTCCTGCTTTGAAGTAGGCAATGAAGAAATACCAGGATCAATTGTAGCAGCCACATTCTCTATGAAAAAAAAACCAAAACAAAAGTTTGATTATTTGAAAGTAAAATAAGGTAACACTTTATCCAGGAAGTGATGAAGGAAGTTAAAGGAGGCTTTCCATGAAACTCTAAGAAAGCAAACAGAGCAGCACTGTGTATCTCGGGGGACTGCTTTGGTGAACTAGATAGCTGATATTCTGCAACATATCAACACACTGGGGTTTTTTTCTTTTTCATCAAAATTGACCTTTTGCACTATACAATTACTAATTAAGTTAAATTAGTGCATGTGTGTGCTTGCTTTCATTTAGTAACACAGCACTACTTTTCCATTACTTTGGATAAAAGACTCTGAGATGTATAAAGTTAATAAACGCTAGAGGTTAGATGTTAACAGAACCAACTGTGACAGTACCTGGACAAAGGATGTCCTATGTAAGCAAAGTTTATTGTACATTTCATTAATGAAATCCCCAAAATCTGGGAACTTCCTACAGCTTGTTTATTACATTGTAATAAGATGCAGAGTAAAAGACTGGTCTTCTCCCTTTCTTATGGAAGTCTTCTGGTAACTTTTATAACTAAAATACAAATAAAAGGCAACTTTTTGATGTTTTAGTAAAATTATTACAGGATTATATTTTACTGGAATGTCAGTATTTAGAGAGTTAACTTAATTATCAAAGAAATTCAAGTTACTTATTTCTGAATTTGTCATATATTCACCACAAGACAGTCATAATTTTTCAATCTGTTTTACAATTTATCATGGGTATAAAAGTTTCCCTGCATTTCTCAGTGAAGTAAACCTTAACATTGGATGTTTTGTTCCCCCGCCTCTACTGTTCACCAAGCTAATGCCATAGAGTACTTTGCTTGTAAAATCTATGCAAGACACATGCAAACACAAAAACATGCAAGGCCTCACTCAGTGCCATATTATTCACATCTTCTACATGCCCAGCTCTACCAATGCCAGATCATCTGCACAGGAGCACTGCACTGCCCCAGCAGTCCTGGAGTATTTGATACTTAAATGAAGCTTTTAAAAGGTATTTATAGAAATGAACATCCACTGAGTACAACCTTGTGCAATAGATGAAGAACTGTCTGGTAGATCAACTTGCTTGGTGCTTTCTGAATCTACTGCTGAAGTACTCGGTTGCTCTTCTTCATCACTCTCTTCTTCAGAGGAAGATGATTTTTCATCTGAGGAACTCGCAAAGATGGCCTTAAATAAGTCCATGGATGGTCTACTTTCTTCCTCCTGATCCTTATCTTCACTAGCTACCTGCCAAACAGCATCACAACAAACTCTATTTAAAACTAAAGAAACTAACAATCTCTCTCTGGTAAGTAATAGCTTCAAACATGCTGACACATTTACAAAACACTCAAATATCGCAATAGCTGTGAAATATAAAATCTTAGGAACTGCTAGTCCAAAACAGTAGAACTGAAACAATGCTAAACTAAGTTAATGTCCTGTAAAGGGTACTACAATTTGCACTACACAGACAGTTGAAAATAGATTCCAAGACACTATAAATTTGAACTCATTAATTCAACTTCATACATAATGATACATCATAACATACTACTAAATTTAAGCAAAATGAAAACATCAACTTTCTCCCCAAAATATGCACCCTCTTCCATTCAAAGCAGTAAAAATGTATATTCTGTGCCTGTGAGGAAGAGGTGTAAGGAACTGAATTTAACAGACTGCTGAGCTACGCTTTTTTTTCTTAAGTTGCAACTGTCCCTGTGGGTTGTAAATGTTTTACCTCTCAGAGTTATAACCTCAACATTCTTCAAAGTACAATCTCAAATCTTTGTTTGTCCTGAGTTGGCTCTTCTGCAAACTAATCTGTATTAAATCAATTCCTACGTTACTCAACTTTATTTGAGGGTTGTGAAGGTTTACAGCTATTCCCCTTTAAGTTCAAACACCGTTATAAACTCACCTCAGTGGGAAGAGTTTCATTTGTCCCAGTTCCACGTTCTTCTGTTGCTGGCACTGGTGGCTGCTGCTGAACATCAGCTTTTGATCTAGCAAGACTAATGAATTCACTGATGGAATCCTGTTTCTCCTTCTCTTTATCTGACACATCCCATCTTGAAGGTTTCTTTGGTTCTGAAAACATCCCAAGCAATCAAGTCAGTTGCGTGCCAAATTATCGTGCATTTCACGGCCTGCTTGATTTGAAATTACCCTGCTTCTTCAGTATAGCTTGGCATTTTTTAAGTCTTTCTAATGAACAGAAGACACTTAAAGGTCAGATAAGTAGAAAAAAACAGCCTAATATTGTTGACTTCAGTTTTTACGCCACAAATTATTTTCAAGTTCTTTGTTAGGGGCCTTCTAAATTAAAAAAAAACAGGTGGCTACGTTCTCCATGACAAAGATACGCTTTTTCTATACTACTACCTAATTTGTAGCTGCATGAATAAAATAACAACAAACTTACTGTTGAGAGTGTTATCCTGTTGTTTTTCTTTTGTTGCTTGAGTTACAGATGGGGTGGACTCAGGCACAGTTAAGAAATTAAACACAGAATATTTGTCTCGTTTCACTTTTGGTAACCCAACAATGGAAGAACTAGAAGGAAATAAAAATATTTGTTGATTACTGTTTTAAATAGGGAAAAGGTCTCAAATTATCTACAAAAAGCCAAAACACTTACAGCAGTCCTTAAAATGCATACTGTTTTGTCAGAGGTCACCACGTTTAATGAGGTAAATAAAAAGATTACATCTGTTATGACACAAAACCATCAACCCAGCTTTTCCACAAGCAAAAGAAAAACTAAGATTTTTTTATAAGTGTTAAAAATTTTAGTATCAATCATCTTACTCAGGATATGGATCAGGAACGTTAAATCTTTTACACAAGAGTTTTTCAGGATGCCATTCAAACGTGTCTCTTGTGAGTTTGCCAAACATCTTCATCTTCACAGCAGTTTCCTTATCGTTGAGGTCATTCTGAAAAAGTTAAACACATATAGCTGCTAAATAAGTAACAACTTATTACTGCTGTAAGATTTAAGAACAGGAGAGAAGGATAAATGTTTAATTTTAACTTAACAAGTCACTGTTTTGTATGCAGTAAGTGTTTTCAAAAGTTTGCTAAACAGAAGGGCAACAAAACATTGACTCTACAGAAGTTTTAAAGAAAAGTAATTTTGAAAGTCAAGGTTAAGGCAGCAACTGCAGCTCCAATGTACTAAAAGACTATAAACAGCATATACCTCTTGGTCCCGAGGAACTTCGACTTTGTCAACATCATCTTCATACTTGGCTCGGGTAAACCTGGATGACAGTGTTGAACTTGAGGATTTGTAGAACATTGCTGCACGGAAAAACTCCTCTCGTTCTCTTCCTCGCTCCCACTCGGTCATACTCGGGTCTAAACAATGCTCCAATGTATCTGCTGTAAGGTGAGAAAGGATTAGCAGAGGTACAGCTTACTTAGGTCTGATGCTTTTTGAACAAAAAGATAATAAGCAAACATCCCTGCAAATATTTAATGAGTATTTAGTTTTATTTCTCCTTTTATTTATTATCTCTCCCCGATAGGAACGGATAGTTTCTCATGATAGTAAGAGTGACAGCATTTGCCAAATACAAAGTATATTAAGTAATTGTACTTGTAATGCTGACCCCTTACTCATTGCCCATGAAGGAGCGTTCAAAACACCTAATATATTTAATAGGTGTTTAAAACAAAAAGGTACAATTCTAAGCTTTACCAAGTAACTAAACACAGATTAAAAAAGTTAACCAGTGAATAGGCCTGGACAGGCTTTGGTAACTTCAAGGGGCTTTCTGGTATTTAGAGTGTCCATTGATAACTACAGAATTTGGACACAGGTTTTTGTGAAACAATAGTCTCTGCTTAAACCAATGAGTTTACATTTGCTTTCAGAAGCAACAAGAAATAATACCAGCCAAGAAAAGACCCTCATACAAACAGAATCTTAATCATCTGAGTTATTTAAATATTTCTGCATTTTCAGCATTATGACCAAGGAGGCAATTACAGTTGTAAGAGGATGATTTACATCAACTTTACATAGTGAAAAACCTCAGTGCTGAATGAAGGAACTATGGTATTGACCAAAACCTAAGTCTACTTTGGGAAATGAAAGAAGGGAAACCTAGAAATACAGGCCATTAAGTACAACATCCTGGAGAACTTCACTTCTACAGCATGAAAGTATGGAATATAATGGCTAAACTCAAGTCTTGCTGACACTTAGATTACTGGAGCACTTTTCCTGAAGTCAACACAATAAAATATCTATTAATTTTATATTTGTCATAAAAAGAAAGAGAGGGATAAATCCTGTGGAATTCAGAAAGAAAACTCCTAGTGAGTTTTCATAGTGAACATGAAAGTACAACAGGATGAAAAAAGGAGGAAAAAAGTTTAACAGAGAAAAATGTAAAAGTCAGGATTAATCTCTTGAGTTACCTTTTTCTCCTTGTTTAAGACTTTTCACAAAACTTTCATATCTTTTTTGTTTTTCTGGATTTCTTGCAAATGGTTTGAAGTCACTAGAACCAGCATTTGCTAACTGCCCCCCCAAAAACATTTGCCATTTCTGAAAAGCATCATCTGGGGAGGCTGGCTGGAATCTGCTACTTCGTGACTGCTGAGTCAATGCTTTTGCTTTCGTTTGTTTTTCAGATGCTTGTTTCACTTCTTTGAGTCTTTCTCTGTCTTTCTCAGACAGATATTCCAGAACAGAAGGAGCTGGACCTAAAACCAAAAAAAGCAGTAAGAGATAAACAGAAATAAAAAATGACTACAACTCTTTCTTCTGCTTCAGTGGAAGAAACAAGCCTACCACTATGCATATACATTCAGAGCAACGTTTGTTGCTCTTAAGCAGCAACAAAACAGTAATGGCAGAGATGGCAGATCAAAAATTTGCCACTATTGTGTCTTTTATGCTATTTACCACATAATTACATATTACTTTGTAAACTTTACTGTTGTAGCTACAAATGTGAACCACATCTGCAAATTATCATTTTAGTGAATTTGCTTGTATTTCAGTGGAACCTCATTTTACAGGAAAGAAAAAAATCTCACTTCTCAGCCTGCTATATTCTCAAGTCATAAGGCCACCAAGAAAAATGAAAAATAAAACCCTAAAACCCCCAGACAACCCACCACAACAAACCAATCTCACACACACTTTTTGTCTTTAAAAAACTCAAGTTAATGAAAATACTGGCACATACATCAATGATTCACCTCATGAGATGATACTGAACAAAGATAAGGTATTTTAGCTAAGCCAACCAGACTTAGTATGTTTATGTTAGGAAATAGCACTCAAGGCTAGACCAAATTTTTGCTATTATATAAATGATTGAGGACACTGAAACACAAGCAAAGGTGCAGTGACACATATCAACATACCTTTTAGACCAGTCTCTCCTAGTCGTTCCCTCCTCTGAGACGCAGTCAAAGCGTGCCTGCTTTGCTGGGTCGCATCACTCTCCAGTCTTCCAGTTGATTCCTCCAGTGCCTTCTGTAAGTGGCAGCTGTCACTCCCAGCTGCTACCACAGGTCGGAAGTAATGGACTGGTCTGTAATTTCGTGGCAGGTTTGGTGGTGGATAAGTCTTGGAGGAGGGATGACAAAACAAAAAAACACTAAGAGAGAGACACTACTTTGAAATGTGTTTCAGAAAAGTCACCTCAGTCTGAAAATTCCTCAATTTACACTTCAACAATAGAAAGAGATATTACAAACTACTGATTCTTTTACACTCAGTAAGTAGCATCGTAATGCAAACTTTGGGAACAAACTGTTCTATTTTTAACGTGTAACTATTATGAAAAATAGGAAAACACGCACATTAAGTCACACTAAAATTAACAATAGTCCTAACAGGCATTGCTGTCATTTGAGAAAGTTACCTTGTACTGTTTAATAAAAGTTTTATTTTTAAATAGAAGTCACATGATTTAATAAGTTGGACTATTGAGTACTTCTGTGCTTACTGTATTCTAATGTATTGCAAAGTCTTTTTCTCTCCACATTCTTCACTCAAATTGTTACATCAAACATTATCCCTATGCCTCCTTTACTGTGCAATTTTATATACCGTGCAAATATTTTTCATTTTTCTTCATTAGAAAGAAGACTCTGTCATCCACTTCTGTTTAGAATTCTAATTTATGCAAATATATGTGGCATAAATGATGCAGACTTGAGAATAGGGCCAACAAATTAACTTGTCACCAACAGTTAAGTGGGTGATGCACAGGACTGGATTTTTACAGAAAACTGAACATTACATCTGAAAAATCTAGAAGCAAAACATCTACATTTTTTAATTTCAATTAAATAATTTCTCCAAGTTTATGCCAAATAGCAGTGGGTAAGGTGGAAGGCATTTATACAAAGCCAGTATGTAGGTAGAGCTTAAACTCATCCAGTAGTCTGACAAATTTTAGGTTCGAATAGCCTCCAAGACCATAATTTTGCTCATTCAGTAATCTTTATTGCTGACCAGAACTTTTATTTCCAAGAATGTAAAAAACATTAAGCAACAGTAAAGTCTATACATGTCAATTTGCTCAAGTTATTCTTAATACAAAAATATCAGTATCTGCTTACCTTGCTTGGAGTTGATGATTTTGATGACAAGGAAAAACCATCCAAAATTTTGCCTATATATCTGACTTCTCCTTCAGACCCTACAGAATAACCATAGGGTTGACCAGCAGTTAAAACATATATGTTTGACAAGAAGCATTTTGCTTTCTGAATATTTTTTATTTGTCAATATATGTTAATGTAATTCTTGGTCTTCACTGGCTTTCATTTCAAATTAAGGGTTCTGAACCTAGATTAGTATTATGCAGCTAATGAACTACTACTACCAGAGAGATTTCTGTCAGATGAAGATGGTTAATAGTAAAGCAACAATATCACTGCAGTGCATAGCTAATGTCATGAGTGCCTTTGTGTACAGCTAACATCAACAGTTACTCCAGAAATGGCTACAGTGTTCCATGCACTTAAAAGCTGCACTAAAAATAATTCTCAAGACAAAATTTACAAATGTTATCTGAAAATACAGAAATATATCTTTATATCTTTGTACTATACTTTGTACTAAGTACTATTTCATAGCCATGATTCACAATCATTTGTTTTCTACAATGATTCTCACCAAGCAGCATATTTTGTCCTTTTAAAAATACAATTTGGGAGTTTAATCTACATTGAAATCAGCAGAGGACTTTGGAAGTTCTAGAAGGAAGACTAGATGAAGTTTCAGATATCAGGACTAGAAGATATCAGTCTGAAAATTAAAACATTTTGAAAATAGAAACTATATTTATGTCATGTTTTTTCCCAAATACGAATTACAGTAGCTCTTTAGATAGAGTTCTTACTTGTTTTGGATTTATACTGCTTAGGTGCTGTCCAGCCATACAAGCCATCTCCAGGTTCCTCATCTTTTAGGACTGTATCATATTTTGATAGTGTTTCAGTTGCATAAATATCATCATCTTCCTCCTCTAATGCTCCTACACCAAAAGCCTAAAGTATATTTTAAATTAAAATGAGAATTCAGAAGTGAAAAAGTAATACTTTTAAGTTTTGTGTGAGAATACATCTACATGTTTTTACTAGATGATCTCTAAAGGTCCCTTCCAACTCCTACCAGTCTACGATTCTATGTTTATCTATCTACCTATATAAGATATCCAGTAGACAAATACATATTGTGAAAAATGTACAGCTTCACAAAAAAACCAAGTGCTAATAACTAGCAGGAAAGAAAAGCAAAAAACCTCACCAAACACAAAAGCAAACATATTCCACTCCCTTGGCAGGGAGGGACTGTCAGTTTGGTCTGTATGGAATGAGAACAGCAGCCTAATTCGACAACGTAACATTTGCAGTCTGTTCCCCAGGGCTCAGTGTTGGGGCCATTTCTGTTTAGTGTCTTTATCAATGATCTGGATAAGGGGATCAAGTGCATCCCCTATCAGTTTGCAGATGACACAAAGCTGGGCAGGTGCATAGATCTGCTTGAGGGTAGGAAGGCTCTTCAGAGGGATCTGGACAGGCTGGAGCGATTAAGTTTAACAAGGCCAAGTGCCAAGTCCTGCTCTCGGGCCACAACAATCCCATGCAACACTATAGGCTTGAGGCAGAGTGGCTTTTCCAGCCACTGTGATGCACAGATGAAAAGGACCTGGGCGTGTAATTACATGTGTAATTCCCATCTACATCTACATCAGAACTACAAATACTATGGAGGGAAGAAGAACCTCTCTAAGATTACAGATTCAACATTACTGAAAGTAAAATTGACAAGAAAAAGTAAACTAAAATCACACAGAATACACACTTTCTCTAATCAAATAACATAATAATTTTCTCCACTCAGCTACTCAAAGTGAGGTATTTTATAGTTCTCTTTAACAACACCAAGAAGGCATTTAAACTAACGATTTGCCCATATCTTCATACTAAGTGAAAAGAAACAAACAAAATCTGTTCTCAAGCCACACTTCAGATTTCTTACTATAACCCTACAATGACTAGGTACCTTCCATAGAATAAAATCCGAAACTTACTTATAAAGTGTATTTTTACATGTCCTTACCTGACCCGTAATACCTATTTTTCTTCCTTTACTGTGTCTCAGATCACCAAGTAAATTGCTTGTGTCTTCAGAAGCCCCTGTGAAAAGATTCAGGTGTTCCCTTCCAGATGCACCAAACAAAGCTTGTGAGGGGTCCAAACCCTTATAGCCAAGCCCATGTACATTCTCTTTCGGAGTCAAATCTACAGGCATTACATCTTTTGGTGCAAATGTCACATTCTCTGGCTGGTATTCATCCTCTTCATCCTTGTACAAAACCAAAGTACATAATAGCAAATATGACCAGAAGTTCTACATGTTGAGCTTTTAGAACATTTAGTTAACATGAGACAAGGCAAGTTTGCATTTTCTAACTTGTATATGAAAATATGTATGAACTACATCTACTTAGGTAGCAAAAGAATAAATTTAGTTACATTAAAACCATTCTTCATGGTAAGCATAGTATTTATGAATACTATTAACAAAACTTGGCTCTGCACATTACAATAGTGTACAAAGACATCAAAAGAAGTTTTTTGTAAAATATGTTAGCACACACTCATTCATAAGTCAATAAACAACTTTTTCCTGTTCAATACCTCAGAACCCTCAGACAGTCCAGGTGGTAACGCACAACCGTAGATTTTCACTGCAGGGTCTGTAAAAGACATAACAGCATGATATTAAAATATAACTTTTTATTACAATTCTCTAGAAAGCAGACTAAGTAACAGGAGGTTTTAAAATAATTTTTCTAATCAGTCTATGAACACTAACCTTCTGTTAAAGAGTTCAGGAACTTAACTGAACTTACCAGGTTTCTGCCTCCGTGGCTTTCTTTTGACTCGCGGTCCAACTCCCTGTCCTTCTTTCCAGCCCATTTTTCGTAGAAGTTCAACCCCAATTGTTATTCTAACATGAAAACAAAGGGAGAAAAATTTACCTCAAACCACATATTTAATCTTTATTGAGAAATAACTGTAAAAAATTGAAAACAACTGTAAGTGGAAGGGAATTGTTTGGTTAACTTTTTGTTAGACTTACTTACTTTGAGGGTCCTATTAAATCATCGAATGCAGTGGTTCCTGGAATGGCAGCAACAACTCCTGCAATCTGTCTAGCTTTCTCTTTTATTCTGTCTTTAGCTTTGGATGCAAAATCGTCTGTGGTTGTAATACCTTTTGGTGCTATCCCAAATTCACTAAGATCCTGGAAATACAGATAAAATGGAAAAATTTAGATTAAAAATATGTTACTACTTACTATAATGGTAAGGGAAAGAAAAAGGGGTGTGACCCTCATAATGGCTACATTTTCCAAGCCATTTCTAGAGTTGCTTTTTCAATAACTTGAACTTTCACGTTTCAGATTAAAAAAATATTTGTATCTTCTTATCAAGAAAGTGAATAGCTGAGTTCTTGGGGTTTTTTTAATACTGAGATTACAGGAGCTTCCTAAGTGAATCTGTGAAACATCCTATAGGACATATCAGTATAACACTGTATACAACAAGCAATTTTGAAGTTTTTTCCACTTTTGCTATTTAAATTCCTTAGATTTCATTGCCTGAAAACCTGCTGCCATGGCAATTACTTCCAAAGGCTTTTAATCTTTTCTAAATTTACCTCTTCATCCATGAAGTCTTCTGGTCCAAGAATGGTTCTGTCTGCTCTCTTCTGACGTGATGATACAAAAGCTGAGGGAGTCCATCCTTTAAAGTAAGTAAATATCTAAGTAAGGAACTGTAAAATGCAACATCACGTTTTAAAACAATTCAAACATTTCAGACTCATGCCTTAAGGATACATCAAGGGAACACTTATAAACCTACAGCCCAAAAACTCATGGGAAAATATCTTCAATAATAGTGTTTTGACTATTTACAGTATAATGAATGGCAGATTAAAAAAAGATGCTTAATGACAGTTAATTCATTTTCACTAACATTAAGTTATGGTAATCTACTAACTCTTCCCAGAAAACAGGAAAATATGGCAGAAAAATATCTAACCTTCCTTTGTGCCAACAGTGTTAAAGTAGCCAGCAGAAAAACCACCAGTGAAAGCTCCATGGAAACGCTGGTATCGTCCCCTTGCATCTTTAACAGTCTGTTCTTGAAGAGGAACTGGCTTTTTAATCCGTTCACCTACAATCAGATAAACCAAAAACCGAGTCACAACACTGCATAAAGAATGAACTTTCCACTTACTCCAGATGCTACTTCTTCCTTGCACTTAAGAACTGGACCATATATTAACCAACCTGAAGTGAACAGCATCAGCGGTTTACATTTAACCTCACTCTACATATTTGTATACACTCCTGCTACACTCTGCTAAAGTAAAAGCATCAAGTATTGAAATAGAAACTCTAAATTCTAACAAGTGACAAAGACTTTGGGGTTTTTTTCCTGTGAAATTACACTTCCACTTGTTAAGATCCTAATAAGATTTCAACATTTAAGTAATTGTCTTAAGAAATTAAACCACATCAGAAATGTCCAAAACGGAAATAAAACACAAAAGCTTTTGATGTAAACATTTTCACTCTTTAAGCAGTATTTCTATGAATTAAGTGGCACAGACTCAGGAGTTACAGCTGTACAGCACTCCCTGGATGATGCATCAACCAAATGTAAGTGTAAGACGTTCACAGTAATATAATTGCATATGCTTAAAATGTTATATTTCAAATCTACTGTTTTTTGATGCTTCAGGAAAGGACAGAAAGAAAGATGCCTCGCTCCAACCAGAACAGTATCAGCAAAAACTCTGGGGTACCCCAAGCCCACACCCACATGTCAGAAAGCCGATGTAGTGCTAAGATGACGTTTTTCGATGTAGTACTAAAAGGACGTTTTAGCTTTCCGTCCCCACGCTGCTTTTTCCTTCGCCCAGGGTCGGCACCAACACCCTTTTCTGACGCCAGCCCCCTACGCCCCAGAAGACGGAAGCAGCTCTGCATTGGGCCCATGCGCCGCCGCCTTCCCGAAGTGAAAGTCGTAAGGGAGCGGCCGGCAGCCCCTAACAGCACCGAACCGAACTGAAGTGAGAGACCGGGCTGCACGTCCGGAACACCCCAGTCCCAGGGCCTAGGGCCTGGCGCCAGGCTGCCTCCCGGCCCGCGCTGCTCCTCACCGCCCGCCGCAACGCAGGAGGGAGGCACCGAGGAAGAGCGGGCGAGCTCGCTGGCGGGCCCTTACCCTCCTGCAGCGGCTGCAACGCGGTCCCATAGCTCGCCAGATCCTCCCCCTCGCTGTCACTGGACTCCGCCGCCGCCATGTTTGCCGCGACGGTGGCTCGCGCGGGACAAAGCTGCGTCACGCGCGGCGGGCGGGGCGCGCTCAGCCGTCCGTCAGGGGCCGCCCCTCAGGGGCCGCGCCGCCGGGCCCCAGCCGCGGTGACCGGGGCCTGCCCTGGCCGCGCAGCGACCCTCCGTGCGACCGGCGTCGGTCGGAGAAGTGACAGCCCCTGGCATTTTCAGTGACTCCGGACAGCTCTGTCGGCCCGGAGAACTCCGTGAGGAAACGTGGGAAGTGCTGCCGTGGGTTGCTCCGAATTAACGGTCCCAAATAGTTTGTCTTTAATTATGCTAGAAAGTGTCAAACCCGTGCTAATCAATGCGCAGACGGTGAGCTGCCTTGAAACAGCTGATGGGCCGATCAGTCTTCCTCGCAAACGGCTATGGGATAAGGACACCAAAACGACTGTGAAACAGACTTTACCTGAATCAAGTGTAAAGTGAACTCCACCCTGAATCAATATGACCAAAGGAGGTGTGGATTTAATTGAATTAAAGGCTTCAGCAGATAGATAGGAACAACTGGTTAATCACAATGCCTTACAAGCTATTAAAAAACCCAAAATGTGCACAGGATTCAGTGCAGAAGTTGCTGCATTCAAACCTTTATTAGTAAAGAGCTTTATGCCACTACCCATCTCTGCATCTCTTTGGGGAGTCTTGTTCATGAAAGAAACTTCTACTGCATGCAATTGATACAAAGACCACATAATAACCAATATGTATTCACTGGTAAGACTCAAGTGTTCAAAATCTGGGACTTATTTTTGTGGCATCCCACAGTGTTACGTGATGATTTTGATTAATTTGAATTCTCCAGTTTACGTGTTTCCTTAACAATCATATTTACTATATCACAACATACATTTTAAAGTCCCACAAAACAACAAACTCAAACAAAACCCACTTCATTTTGTGCTGATGATCGATTCTGTCAATACACAACTTTTTTAAAGCAAGTATCACCAGCTTCTTGAAATCCTTGAAAATAAATCACAACACACTCTTGAGTGATCCCCACCCTTAGCAGAAACAGATAAGACTTCTGCAAGTTTAGTGGTGTATTTGCTAATCCAGTATTTGTGTGCGTTTCTATGCACAGAACTGGTTTCTTTCAAAGTGAAACTACCAGAGTTTCATGTGGCTTCAGGTTTCCATAGGAAATATTTACCAGGTTCCATGCAAATAAGGAATACTCTGCTTAACTTAGGTCTACAATACCCTTTGAAACAATATAGTAAAAGCCACAGACGTTTATCTACATGCATTATCTCTTCTCATCATTACTAATTAGTAAGCAGTTAGCTAGAACATATAGTGGTGAAATAAGTTGTTAGCACAGTAGCTGTTTTTCTTTGTTTAGGAAATCGTTGTTCCTGAATAGTCAATTCCATGTCATGTTGATTTAACACACAGGCTTAAATAAACCTTTTTTGCACAATGTTAACAGAAAATCTTGTCTGCTATGTTCAAACAATTGCAGTAACCAAATATTGAAGGCAAAGTATATTGGCTATTCAATAGTAAATGTTGGGGTTTTTTACCATGAAGCTGCAATTAACGTGGCCAACACCTGATACCTTGAAGAAGCAGCAGTGAAATGCTGCACCTATGGCCAATCCTATCATGGCCATCCAAAGCCTTTAGACTGAGGTCCTGTACCATTTTTATACCATTTTGCTTCCACTCAGGAAATTTTCTGGTAAGGAAACCTTCTACTTATTACTTGCAGTCTGGGCCCTTTTCAATTCATCTGTCATAAAATGTAGATGACCTTCTTTTGTTTATGAGAATGCCTTCCATTCTTTACTCTCAAACTTTTCTAACTTGAAAATCTCCTACATCTTTTAAACCTACTAAAATCTCAAACTAGATTCACATCACTGTTGCTACTGTGCCCCAAGCCCCGTTTTTGCCATTCTCAAAAACTTTTTTTTTCCCCTCAAAGAAAACATTTGGAAAGAGATGAGAGTGGAGAAAAAAACAATCAAACTGTCAACTTGTGACCCCTTTTCCCCTCTTCTCATCTAAAACTTCCCTACCGTAGTCAGACATTTGCTCATTGAGAACTGCAAATCTTCAGAAATGAAGGATGATGCTAACATCACTAACTCACTGCAACTGAATTCATCAACCCTAAAGCTACAGGCCACCAAGGTCTTTTTGTCTTTCCACTCAGAACAAAAGTTTCGTATTCAAAGCCACTAACAATAAGAGGAGAAATATATAACTAAGTGTCGAGTTCAGAAATCAAGAACCTACCTTTAGAAACAGCGAGAGCTGATGCATGCTTCTCCCTTCATATGGTATCATTCTAATGTGCCTTTGCTGACAGCCTATTTGTGACAAAAGCTGTCTTCAAGGCATGTGATACCATTGTAGCCACAAGATCTGTAAAATCACAAAAAAGGAAAACATTCTCCTTTCAGAGAGCAGCACCTCTCCCTACTGAGTCCAGAGCAGGAAATTAATTTCCCAGAGTGCGACCCTTCCTAGTGGCCAAAAAGAAGAGACTGAATTTCATATATTCACATATTTTTTTCAAGTTAGGAGAGGAGAAAAAGGACAGCATTGACTGTGCAAGTGCAGTGATAGAAACACAACAGAAATATGGCACATAATGTACACATGTACACATATATATAACCGTGTGTCTGAGGTAAGCCTGTCCCAGTTCTGGTCCCTTTTAACTTTACTGTTATGAGACAAAATGAAGCTCTGCCACTCTATGCCTGTTTCAGCTTGGTCATTGTTTGGGTCACCTGGCTGGTTTGTCTGTGAAGATGCACAAAGCCAGATAGCACCATAAAACAGAGTTCTGTAAAACAAAGAGATCTGATGCAGAGATAAGATTCATTGCTTCAATTTCAATACTTTAGGCACAACGTGCTGATCTTCTTTGGATGCAAACGTTTAAGCGTTTGATGCTTTCTCAGAGATAGGGCCCCATTCAGTGCAACAGATTACTGAATTTACTCTCTTCTAACATTGAAGATAAAAATCAACCAAACACCTGCATCTACATGCCCCTTTTTCAGATTATTCAGTCTTTACAATGCAGCAAATCAAACGTTGTGATTAATATAATTGTGAGAACTGAGAAAGTCTGCCACCTGAATTCATCTAGATAGATGGCTCTATTTAGGAATTCTAATAGCAACCAGAAAGCTACTGGAGAGAAGATTTTTTACCAACTCGTGAGAAGAGCAGGGAGTGGGTTTTTTGAGGATAAATCAGGTTTTGGAATGTTCTAAGCTGCAATTTACATTCCAGGGTCAGGGAGCACTCCTACCCAGTCATTACTCAGCCATGGCTACTGAGACCATAAAATCAACATGTGCCTTTTGCAAAAAAATATATTCACCATATGCAGACAAAACTTACAGTGACTTACTTAAGTCCTAATATAGTCGTGACCAAGTACCCTTTATGCAAGTGAGGGGAAGGCACAGTCTAATCTGGCAGTTGTGAGAGTACTGGGTGATATATCAGGACGCTAAAGATGGGGGAGGAAACCTATAAGAGCTATCTTGAATTCTCTTGAATTTGCTGTAGAAATTTCCTGTGTGAAACACTGCTGACTTTGTTTTATTGAAACAATCCACCAGCAATGAAGAAAGGCTGCATTTTGCCACCAAGTTATGTTAGAAGTTATTTTTTTGGTATCATACTGTGCAGAAACTTCTGCAATTTTCTCATTTCTACATACCCATGAAAATAGACACTCATCCTGTTTTTAGCTGTCTGATCCTTTGGCCCGGCTGCAAATGCTTAGGACTTTGTTTGGAGTAATAGCTGTAGCCTTTCAGCAAGATCAGTTTTCAATAAACCCAGTGAAAGCAGTGCAAATTCCCAAGGTGGGCACACTTGGCTCTCGTTTATATTAACTTAAACTAATTTAGAAGCCTTGCATTGGAATTTCACACTGATCTTGGAAGACTTAAGTTTTAAAATCCTTTTTAATTTGGCAGGTAAGTACATAATCTAATAGCATTAAAAAGATGATGTAAAACAATTTGTACACCCTCTAAATAGAAATTTGAGCCAGTTAAACTACTTTCCCGTGTTACCTCTTTCAATTTAACACGTAATTGGATACATTCATCCAGTAGCATTAGAATTATTGAAAAAAAGAAAAAGAAAAAGTGCTGGGGCAAGAGTGAACAAAATTGGAAAGTGCAAAACTCGGCTGACTTCAAGACAGACAGATCTTTGGATCCCGTTTTCTGAGATGCTGGCTCTGGTCTTATTCCTTAAGAACAGGCAGTAGACACACAGTTTAACCACATTGCTCTGTGTGAGCCTCTGGAGACACCGGTGTCTTCAAAGAAAGTTTCAGTTAATTCCAAAGATATGTTTCCTTTGATAACGAAATGTGTCTGCAGATTTTCTCCTGACACAACTACACCATACTTCTGAGAAAATGAAACAAGATAAAAGAAGTGGGGGAGGAAACTAAATTTGGGAACATCAAGTATTTTTCTGTATTGTATTCTTAAATGCTTCTCTAACTCTGTAGGTTAGGCCTGGCTAGTAATAGGAACCAATATTGGCAATTTCCTTGCTCAAGCATCCAATAACAACACTTGCAAAACCAGTTACACAACAGAACATTTCCAACATAGGAGATTTTCAGTGCAACACTGCAGATTTTTGCAATGCTGAGGCTGATCCCACAGCAGTTTCCCAGAGCTGGAGACCTTCTCTGCCTTTCACCGAGATATTGTCGCCCTTATCAGGGGCCAGGTTCTGGGATCTCTCCTGGGTTCCTGTCCTCCCTCGGATAAGAGTGTGGGAGCTCGGGGCTCCCGAGAGGCCAAGTGCGAGCTAGGCTGGCAGTCCCACGCATACCCAAAAAGCCCATCGCAGAGGGGCCATGGGGCTGTATGGGCCACAGGAACTGTCCCCAGTAAATGCTCCCCGCTGCTAGCGGACACCCCCAGCTTCACGGAGCATCCCCCAGAGGAATAAGCCTGTGTTGAGGCACAGCCACTCCCGGGAAACCTTATCCACCGGGCCCAGGGAAAGCTGGGGGCGGCCCCACGTTGCCAGGGGCGTGGGAGGTGGTGGCCGTCACCACGGGGAGACCGTGAAGAAGCGGCAAGAAGCGAGCGGTCCCTTCGGGGCGGCCAGCCCAGCGCTGCCACCTTCAGCGGCGCATGAAGCACAGCCAAAGGGCCGCGGGGATACTGAGCTCCGCTTCCAGACAGTCGTGGCCGCCACCCGTCCCCAGACGAGGGGCACCTGCCTCGCTACCCGGCTGCAGGGCTTCCAGGGACAGCGGCCACGGCTCACCACCCGGACCCCTCCGGGCCCACCCGCAAGGGCGCGGTGGGGCAGGGCGGCGGGGCAGCTCCTCCCCGCACCAGCGGAGGCGGAGCCGGGCGGCGCCCGGGGGTAGCGCTGGCATTTGTCGTAGGGTCGCGGCTGCCTGCAGTTGCGTTCGCATCGCGGTAGCAGAAGGACGGCTGCCTGGCCCGGAGATGACAGACGCCCTGCCGCCCCGCGGCTGCCCGGTGGCGGAGCCGGCGGAGGATGGCTACTTTCGGAAGGTGGGAGGCGCGGCGGACGGCTCGGGGCAGCGGGTTCTGTAGCTGGGGGGCTGTGTGCTCGGGGCAGCCCCCGCCGCGGGCAGGGCTGGTTAGGCGGCCCCCTGCCCTGTGCCGCTCGTGGGCTGCTTTTTCTTGGCCAAGCACCGTGAGGTCAGTCCCTCGGCGGCCCGTGGCGGCGGGGAACTGCCTCTGCGGGAGGGACGGGAGGCGAGAGTGGGGCAGTTGGGCTCCTGATGAGTGCACCCCCCTGGCCAGGGGCAGCGAGGGCCCGGCTGGGCTCCGGCCGCGTGTACGCGTTGCGCTGGCGGCGGCGCGTCCCTGGGCCGGGGCCCCTCGCGGGACAGGAGCACTTATACCTCTACGAAAGGAGTGAAATTTCACCTTTTCTTCTTTTTCTTCGCTGTGCGCTTGCTCATTTGCTTCTCACCGCGTCCCTTCGCTCGCTCTCTAGTAAATTGCTTTGTGTACCTGTAAGAAAATTTACTGGAGTAAGGCAGTGAAGTTAACAGACTCGTTAGGAAGTTTTTAATAAACATCTGCCCTAATTACTTTTCAGACTGAGTGGGCGGCTTATGCCATAACCTGCACCTGAGTTCTTTCTGCACAACAGTAATTATGGTTAAGTATCGCCTGTAATGCAGCCCCGTGGGCTTCTGTGAACTTCACCGGAGGTAGAGGGCATTAAGTGCCGTTCTTGGCGAGCTTTGATTCAGCCTTCCCGCGCTGCTTTTAAGTTCTCCACTGTTTATGGGCTTTGAACAGAGATGTAGTTACAGTGGGGTTTAGGTGTAGATCTGGATATAAGACCATAAACCCTTTATTTTATGGAGGGGGAAAAAAGAAGCTCTGCACATCAGATTGTTACTGCTCACCTCTGCACAATAATATTGCTAGGATGCACTTCAGCTGCTGCCAGGGTTACTCAAGCAGGCAGGCACAGCATTGGTCTGCTGTCCTTTTACAGGCTCTTTGGATTTTGCCCCCAGTAGTTACCAAATTCGTAAGCCTAAGGTAGTTTAAGCCACAGTATTGCTCTTTAGCAGAGAAAAACTACTCTCATCTGAAAAGAGTTAAGTTTCACTTGTGCCAGCCATGCTGCAAGAAACCAGTACTGCCCTATAAATAACTAGACAGACCGAAACAAACCTTTGAACCAAATCTTGTCCGGTTTCCTCATTTGAGTAATCTTACTATGATATTTGGTGAGTAATAGCTTCTTTCTTAGTAGTCCATAGCAGGAAATCATGAAGTGTGGCAAAGTTGTAATTACTGAGAGTTTTCCCAGGTATGGTTTCTATAGAGCAGGATGCTTATAGGCTGCCTTGAGGCATGTTAGCAAAAAAACTGATTTTTCGTGAACTTAAGTTCGTTAAGTTAGATAAATAAACTCTTTCACCTATTAATTTTTACTGATGGGGACTAGCTGAAGCTTAATAGCTAAGTTATGGTTCATGAGTCATAAGAGGAGTGTATCTTCCGTACTCAGACTGAATTGATTTTCAATTAAATTGTTGTATGGTAGGGTTAAGGTCACTGAAACAGCTTTAGATCAGTGTAAACCTCATATTCTGGAGAGGAATTAAGTTTTTCTCGTTTATGAAAATACTGTAAGATCAATTTTATACCTAATCATGAACATCATTCCCCCTTTTGAATTACCTGTGTCTTAAAGCAGTAGAAAATGGATGTGAATCTGATACTAAATCTGGGTGTGCCACTGTTGCAGTGGAATATTCTTCCCTCTGATCAGTCCGATCTTTGAAAGGCTCACTCAGCTCATAATGTCATTATTAAAGTTGTAAACTTCAGATCAGGCTCAAAGCCTTCTGTCCCTAAAAGTTGGATGTAAGCAGGAAACCAGTATTCCTTGTTATACATTAGTGAAATGGTCTCAAAGACCAGAGCTTCCATTCTGACTCGGTAGTTCTAGAAGGGGGAGGGGAAAAAAACCCAACCTCAACCAAAACCCCAAACATACTCACTCCGGGACTCTTGAACACATACAAGCTGTGAACCCAAGGAGGCTTTGGACAGAGTACCTTTAAGCCTTACATGTTCATCTGAATGGTATGCAAAGTTATTTCATGTAACTGAAACTAGTGATGGAGCTGTTCATGTGTGACTTGGGTCTTCTGCTCCCCCCTAAATTCCTTTGCATTGCTTTCCCCTCCCTTTTTGAAATCACATTACTTCTTGTTTTCCTGAAAGGATTTGAAGGTTGGTTTACCAGACTGGCAGTGCAGAATCCATAAATTTCCAAGGCTAGTCCTCATTTTTTTTGATCAAAAGACATTTTCTTAATTGACGTTTTTATTGTATAAGCTGTGGAGCAAGGTGAAAACACTTGCTTTGTATCAGTCTCGCTCACAAAAGGGCTTCCAAGCACTATATACACATTGAGGTGCCATCCACACTTCATTCCACAAGAATATTGTGCACAATGACATTTTATAACTGGGAAAAATGGAGCAGTTCATACAATATCCATTTGGTTTAGACACTCGATACTTTATTTTGATGAATGGATTACAGTGGGAAGCATACTCAAGGTTTTGGTGCCCTTTGGTGCATTATGCTTTTTGAAGTCTCAAATATAGCATACCAGAAACAAGATGCAATAGGTAAAATAACTTAATTCTTGTTTAGCACTTTTTTTTTTTCCTATAAAACTCTAACTGGCTGTATGTGAAAAGGGCCATGACCAGGAATGGGGAAGCAGATCACAGTCCTATTTCCTGCTTTGACTTCTGTTGCTGCACCAGAAATATAGACTTGCTGTGACACTGCCAGGGGATTCTGAGATGTGATGAGTGGCAGCTACTGCAGTCCACTTTACACTGTGCTTCAGACTCCCTCTCTCTATTGTCTTCCAGTGATGTCAGAGCTGCTCTGTGGGGACCTTTTAAACATCTAATTTTACAGAAGTTACTTGTGCAGCCACACAGGGTATATACAACTCTATCAGTGTTGCCTCTATTCTCTTTTTACCTCCCTTCCAAAATAACCCTCTTTAACCATTTGATTATCTGCAACTGAACTTATGAGGAGTATTTTTGTATTAAAAAACAAAAACAATATAAAAAAAATCCGTGCTGGTATCCAAAAGGAGGATGTGGCAAAAGCACCTTACTTTCCAAGAAGAGGATGCAGCCTCTGTCTAGAATTTTTAACTTTCTGTGAGGATAGTGCACCAGGAAACTGGTTCTGCTAGTGTTTTGTTTATCTCCACCATCAGGTGCAGATAGCTTAGTTCTGTGTATTCCATGGTACATTGCCAGAGTAAACTGTACCTGTAATCCTGAGAGGTGTGAGTGCTCTTGGAACCATTAGCCTTGTGCCTCGACCTCCTCAGTGCAGAGTTCCACATTCTTTCACTGTTACTGGCAGCAGCCTGTTAATCGGCCATGCATATCCCACACATTCATCCAAATTCTGCACCCGGTCTTTCTTCCCTGTGAAAGAGAAAATAATGTCAAAACTAATGATAAGAACACTTTGTTTTTAAAATCAGCCAAGGCACGTAGACAGGAAGGCTCTCTTGACCTAAGCGGCACACAAGGACAGACCTGCTTTAATTCCTCTTGCTCTGTTATGTGAGATGCTTCTCCCACCTCTGAGGAAGTTACTCATTAAGCCTGCCATGGTTCTGTGGATTATTTGGCCTCTCAGACTGCTTTTATCTACTTTTATAAATATTTTTTCATTACAGCACCCAACCCCACTTGACCAGTAAGTTTTCACAAGGTAAATATCCCAAAACATGCCAATATACAGAACTCTGGCTATTTATAAAGTAGTACTCATCCAGTCACAGGATCGAGCACTTGCATGGTGACCTGTAAGTAGGGCTGTGCCTGCCTTGGTTTTTTGGGGGTTTTCTTTTTTTGTGTGTGGGTAAGAGCAGTGGATGGAAAAGATATCTAGGTACAAGTTCTTTCTATTATCTCTTTCCTATCTCAGTTTACTACTTTGTAACACCTTATGCAGACCATAACTTTTCAAATTCCTTAATCAGGAAGTTGTAATAAGTGATAAGAAAAAGCCATAGTTCATCTTCCAAGTTTACCCTGTCTTTAGCTCTCCAAGTGTCTGCTGGTACAGCACTAAGCATCCTGACTTCCATTTGGTTGTTTGGGATAGCAGTCCGTTGAGCTACATAGAGGCTGAGCAGTAGGACAGCTAACTTAATGAATCTTTAGATTCTGGTCAGTTTAATGAAGATGCTTACTTTGCTTTCTCTTCCCTTTCTTAAGGCTTTGGTTCAATCTGTAAGGGTAGATATTTATCATATAGTCCAAGCTGATGATTCAGAAAGAAAGACTGTATATATTAGTCTTTCTAGTCAGAGGAAGAGGCTAAAAACAGAAAGCAGTTCTATAAATGAAAATGATGATAGGTATGGTAACCAGCTTGTGAATCAGTACTTACCTAATTAACTCTTTTTCTTTCCCCTCCTTAGCTTTTGGGGTTTCTTCTGCAGGGCTTCCCCCTGAACTGTGGTTAATGTATCAGTTTACCAACCTGCTGTACCTGTGCTTCCACTGGAGTTTATCTTATGTGATTTTTATTTTTTTTTCCCAGTCATTAGTAGCCAGGCAACCATCAACATTAGCATTGACACAGGAATATTCATTTGCCTATTTGTTCTCTTGCCACTTGTCTGGTGGGACAGAAACATGTTGCGATGATTCATACCCCTTGTCATGCCTATCCACTCATTATATACAACTTCATAAGACCTAAAACTGAAAGTAGGCCTTCATGTGAAACTAAGAATCATCTGAAACCTGGTTAGTCAAGAGACAGACATCCCTGATGAAACATAAGTTTTCGTTTTGCTTAGTGAGCAATGTGACAAGATGGGATATTTTATAGAACACATGTGCTTTGAATTTCATACTTAAAATACTTAAATATTTCATATTTAGTTTTAAAACTTTTATTTTAGTCTTTGAGGCCAAGAACTGTAAAGTACTTGTTCATGCTACAAGTAGACCAGGCTCTAGAAGACCAAATCTGCCTCCTTCCCCTCCTCCTTTTTTTTTTTACTGTAGATAAAGTTTCTACTACTGAAAAACTTGGAAGATAGAGCTAACACTTCAGAACTATAGAAACATACAAAGAGAAAGTTTAAATATAATAGTGGAAGAAGGTAAAGAAATAAACATAATAAATTAGCAGGACTTGGGATCAGTTCTAGAAATACTGCTGTGAATCATGTTTACTATGACTGCTATTACAGCTGAAGAAGTCCTGTACGTAAGTTAAATTCCCCACACGTTGAAATATCTGGAGGATACGGCCATTTGCGTACGCTGCTGGGCGTGACAAGCAGCACAGGTTGCACTGGCTGGAAAGGAATGTTTTGTTTTAAGAAGGCACACCCAGTTTCAACTCTGTGTCACCTTCGGACAGTCTGTGGCTCCTCTTAAAAGTTCAAACCACTACTTCCTAGGTCATATTTATGTTAATTTCAAATGCTTACTGCGATTGCTCATTGTTTGGCAGTCTTGATTTTTGTGTCCACAACTGGATTTCTGATACTAAAAAATGTTTCTGTCTTGAAAGAACTTTTGGCATTAAAATAAAATACAACTTCTTTATTTGGGACCCATACTTTTGACAGCTGTCTTGCCTCTGTGGTAGCTAATTTCTCAAGGCCTAGAGACTAAACTTTGAAAACTATAAAAGTCCTGCCGATACCCCTTGGGTTAAGGCATTTTAAGGCTTCTTCTGATGGGATGTGAATACTGGTGCCTTGTACAGAGGCAAGATAGTGTCCCTCCATAGCTAACCTGGAGTACCTGACTGCAGACTTGCCCACCTACCCTCTCTGCCTCCATATAGTCTGTAAAATAGAATTTCCCCAAAATCCCAGGTGAGTCCTGAACAGTCAGTCAGCTGCTTCCTAGCTCTGCTTGAGCTCCTGCTCTTTTGCTGTCTGTGCCTGGTCTGGCAGAGACAGTGTCACACTGGGATCCCACAGACATTCATAATGCAACTGTTTGCCAAGTAAGCATGTATGATGTTTATAAACGTCAAAATAAAACCTGCTGGGATATCCTGCCACCTAAGCTCAGGCATTAGTTCTAACAAGAGATGAGCAGCAATCCCATTGGAATCTGTCAGCATGCCCTATTAATTAGTCAGAGCTATCAAACATGCAGGCCCTGCACAGGCCAGCCCTCATCAGGAGGTGTGTGTTTATTTGTCTAATATCAGTGTCTGGTTCTTTCAAGACATTACCTGACTAGCTCCATAAATAACACATGGCAAGAACCTATAACTCCTGTGCAGATCTTGACTCCGATAATGATATTTTAAAAACACGTTAGCTTCCTCATTCTGCAATTCAACAATGCTGCTCAACCACACAGGAAGAAATGAAGTAACTAGCTAACTGAACGTCAGGTTTTGAAAAGGTTTTATTGCTTCAGGAGCCAAGGATAAGAATATTTGTGCATTTTAAACGCTTCATAAAGAGGTGCAGCTATGCTCTGAGGGGAAAAAGGATCACAAACTGATAGCTGAGTTTACTATTGTCTTTAAATCAGAGTTACTCAATTTATTTGTCTTTTTTTCCCCTTGCACCCCATGTGTGATGAAAGCTTAGATCACTGTCCAATGGTGGGCATTTTTGGAACTTCCTTACTAATAACTGTTCTTTTGTTGCTGTTTGATTTTACTGATAGTGTATAAGCCACGGTAAAAATAAGTTCACTCTCCAAGTTGTTTTGGCTCAGCAAAGAAATACCTAGTGATCAAATGAAGCATCTAGCATCCTGTTGACAATAAATAAAACAGTAGGTGTGGAAACCACTGGGAAATTTGTCTGACAAATATTGTAATGAACTGAACATTAACATTCTTGAGATAATCCACGTGTGAGCCAACTACAAATGCTGTCTGGGAAAGGAATCTCTTAAATGGAGGAAAACAACAAAAAGCACTTTTTTGGACTTGTCTGCTAAATAGCTTTTTAGTACACAGAATTTATGCTTTAAACAAGGGGGAATCTTCCCCAGATTGTGTATTTCCCATGGCTTGTTGTTTTTTCAGACCCTGGTTATTTTCATTGTCCTGTATGCAGACTTCTCAATTTTTCTGGCAGCCTGATTAGAATAGAAAATGTAAGCCACCAAATGAACAGAAACTAGCTGAGTGGCCTCATTCCCTGTGCAGGAGATGGGGAAAACAATGTTTTCCAGGGTAAAGTACAAGTTCCTTACAGGTCTTGAGCAGTAAGTGGGAGATATGTGCTTGCAGCAGGTGAGCCTACTCTGAAAACAGACTCCTCTATCCACTAGAAGCCTTTCATCAAAGGAGACAAAAGTGCAGCACTTCCAGGCATACTGCAGGTGATACAGATGCCTCAGTCTGTCAATACCTTGTTCTCTTAGGCCCCAGGGGTCTTTTTGATTTAAAGCTTCATGCAGAGATCAGTGCCTGGTCTTGAAATGCAGGGAAGGGCTTCTGCCTTTTTTTTTTCCTTCTCTTTGCAGAGTTTAAGATCACGAACAATGAGTGCAAAACTGCAAAGGGAGCTTGTTTGATTTCTAGGCTGGAGCTTGGTCAAAGTTCCACTGAAATAAACACATCCCTTAAACTGAGCTTCCTGGGCTTAAGAGTCAGGCAGCTGATCTTCCTGAAAAATTTCCCAGAGTAAAACTGTAAAAGGAGTATTTTAATGATGTCATGAAACTTGTTTGGCACACAGGAAGGGCAGGGAGTTCTGGAAAGAAGCTGTAGCTTTACAGAGAAAATGAAGACAAGGGCAAGGCGAAGAGATGTTCAGGAAGGATGCTTGGAATAAGTACCTGAGAAAGAAGTTCGAAGAAAGTATCACATGGCTATAGAGGGATATAGAGATGAAAGGCCCAAGATGAGAATCAAGTATTCAAACAATGTAAAAAGCAGGGTTCAAATGAAAATGGCACAGATAGAATGGAAGGAGAGAAAACTCTGAATACCAGTACCAGAGAAAGGTTATACAACAGAAAGTGAAGGAAAAAAAAGTAAGAAAAATAGTGACAGCCCAGAAAAAAAAACAGGCTAAGAGAAGAAAGCATCTTGTGGACGGACTATTGTACCTTTAAGTGTGCCTTGCTTAGGTCTCTGTCTGTGTATAAATCTGTGTAAAGTATTTGGTAATTAAAGGACTAGTTTTAATCTGAGAGGAATTAATGATTTTGCTACATGCACATGTGCTCTCCAGTAAGGAGCTCATCTTCTGTGCCAGTGCTTTCTCAACAAAGCAAGTATTGTTGCCCACCCAAGTTTTGGGCTTCTGCTGTAATTGGTACTTCTATGCAGAAACATTTGTGCAATAAGAGTAATTTATTGTGATGTGTTCTTTCAAGTTATCCATCAAATGATGCTTCTGAAGATGTTTACACAAGCTTCCTGTCATTTTTCCTATTGATTACAAACTTTTCAAATCGGGGATTTAAAATTAATGATATTAGGCTACATACTTTCTCAGTTGAACTAGTGTAATCTTGATTGATCAGCTCTTTTCTCTCTTGTCAAGCCAATTTGCCTTCACTTGCCAACCCAAATAAGATCTGAACTTCAAATAGCTTAGAACTTCATGTTCTGTTTAAATAGTTGCTTTTGTTGTGCTGGTGTGTCATTGCCTGACCACTCATAATTAGAGCTTTTTGAGAGACTTATAAATGCTATTACATCAAACCAAATTTTTTCTAAGAGGATGTCTAAAATAGTGCATAATTTAGGGGCTGGAGTACTTGAGGGAAGATTTGTATGAGGCAGATCTGAGCTGCCTTCTTGTGAAATGCATGGTCCAGTAGGACCCTGATAAGCTTTGTAACGATAGCCAGCAAAGCTGCCCAAAAAGTACATGCTTTATTTAAGGGAAAGCCTTAAAAGAGAGTGGTCTTACTTGCTTCAGAATCCTTAGTTAAGGCTGCAGGGATGTGCTGGTTGGCTATAAAGTGGTATTAAGTATTAAAGGTACTATTAATTAAGGGTATTAATGTTAAAAGTGATTACTATAAATGAGTATTAATATTCAAAGATTTTTGATACTTTAAAAACTGGGGGAGCAGGGGCAAGGAATAAATAAGGGGAAGTGAAACTTCTAACCTGTTTGAAATAGGTGTGAAGATTATGTTTCCCTGAAAAAAAAGACAAACATGCAGTTCTATTCATCTATAACACTTTTAGCTTATCAGTGCTCTCCAGAATACAATGGCTCGGTCCTGCGCAAACACAGGTTGCAGTAGTTTATCTTGTGCTTGTATGCACATACACAGGAACATTCTTGTGAATTCTATATTTCATGCTTTACTTTTCAAGAGCTTAATTTGGTGGGTTTCTGAAGGGTATAGTCATCATCTTACCCTGTCAAGCTCTGTTATTACATGTCCTATTTTATCTTATCCCATCTTACGTTATTTCATTTTGCCATCTTACTTGATTCTGTAGTGTATAATCTTCATTTGGCCAACAGGTAACAAGAAGACTAATGGGCAGATAAATTGTTGCATCTGGCACTGTACACGTATTCAGATGAAAGAACTTATAAAGCTTATTTCATATTTTTGGTGCAGTAAGCAAAGGTGCTATTGGGTTAGGCTGAGGTAGACCTAAAGATGGAGAGCATTGCCTGGGTGTGAGGAAGAGCTTTGCAGATAAGCAGTACTGTGCCAAAAATAAGTTTGACATCTGAAGAGAGGAGCCTAGGGAAGGAGAGGTAGGAAATGTACTGAAGGACTGAGCACTGGAAGGAACAGAGCATAGGTACTTAAAGCTCTTAAAACTGTGAGGAGTGGTGCTACCAAAGCCTATTTTCTCATAGAGTTGCATTTCAAGGCTTCATATATCCCCTCTTGGAACAACTCTGATCTTTTTCAAAGGTTAAACAGTAGCTTTGATTGATGTTCTTGCCTTGCCAGATATAATTTTTATGAAACCTGTAGAATCATAACACTCTCCAATTTGGTTGTTACTGGAAGATCAGTGATTCTGTGCAAAACAGTTTTAGGAGTAAGGAGTCTCACACGTGTATAAACTTTAAACAAATACTTTCTCCCTGGATTTTAATGTCAAATGCTTTGGTCATAGTGTGTCTTTCACTTCTAATTACCAGATTTAAGAAAAGAAATAGTCAGTCATCATTGATGTAAATGTAGTTAGTTTGTATTCATCCAGAACCCATGCCATTAAACTTCATTCAAATTCATTGTTACTCCTTTTTCAGAGTCTCTTTCAACAGCAACAAAATACCTTGTTTCATTGATTCTAGGGATGTAATCCTCTTGCTGAGACTGGTAGAAGCAAACTGCAAAATCAAAGAGCTGTCCTAAACCAACAGATCTTAAGAGCAGTAAGAATGAGAGCTGGTGCTGAAAATCTGTTAAGGTATGTGTCATGACTTCCTAGTTCTCTTGCCTAAGCAACACAATTATTTTTCTAAAATGTTTTAAGTGTCTCATAGCTATTGTTTTTTCGCAGTCTGCCTAACAGCTCCCCTGACATGCTGCATAAATTACTGCTAGATGTTTGTGAATCTCCCTGGAGTTTTTTTCTAATGCTGTAGCTCTATAAAGTGCACTTTCAAAGCTGCTGTGTTGTAGCAAATGGGCTGTATGTTGGCCTATCTTACATTGCTGTGTTTAAGCAGCTTTATTGCCAGTGGTAATGGCAAGTGAACCTTGCTGAATATTGCAATGAATCCTTTTTATACCTTAAAGTACTGCCACTATGCTCTTGCTTTTTCCAACATCCTTTAGATCTGTGCTCCATAGTGGTAAGGACCATCAGTTATTCCACATATTAGTGATGGAGGAATAGCAGGGTAGCTAGTGCGCATCCAGTTTGAGCTGGGTTCTGGTTGCCACTGAAGTCTCTTACAGTTTGAGGTAACTGGAAGAGACTTTGTCCTTTTATTATATTCTGTCCACCAAATGTTTGGGGTTTTTTTAAGATGCAGTTTCTTACATGGCTGTTCCCGTAGGAATAGCCTAATGTTGACCCTCTCCTGAGGCTGTTACATCCTGTGATTAACTGCTTTGCACACTGTCCTGCAGTTTTCTAACAATCAATTCCTCTGTACACAGAGCTGAACGCTTCCCCAGTACTCATCTGCAATAGTCTCCTACAGTGTCTGTTATTCTGCAGCTGGAGGAACAATGGGTCTCCAAGAACAAAAGCCAGTGTACTTCCCTTAGAGAAGTGAGAATGCTTGAATAAATTCACTTTTCTTAAACTTGCCTTTAACTGATAGGTTGCCCTTTGTCTGTCACCTGTCTTTATCTCCACTCTTCACAAGACAAGTGATAGGTCTAAAGCTCATGTAGATATAGCCTCTGTGACTGACTTAATTTTACTTTGTTTTCTAGTAATTGTCTTAAGGAGGAAGAGTTGGGGTCTTTTGCCATGTTTTGTAGGCATAGCAAAATTCTTATATCTGCTTTTTAAACTGAACACTGTCAATTCAGTAGATATTTCTGTATGCCAACTTAGCAGAGTTGTGAAAAGATGAGTGAAGTCTAATGTGAACACTGCCTACTCTAAAGCTCAACCTAAAGGTGTCCTAAAGTTTGGCTCCTGATACCAATATTAAATGCTGAAGTTGCTATTGACAGGAGTGGGACTTTGAAAGTAATACAGACATAAGAGAGAAGCATATCTGAGTGGAACATTGGGGATTCTGAGAAAGTTATTAGAATCCTTCCTATGGAAGATTAAGCTTGACCAAACATGGAGCCTTAATGACATCATAAAGCCTTAATAATATAAAAGCTTACCCAATTATCTATGTGATGCTGCCTTTATTGAGGAAGATCCACTCTGGCCTATATTTGTCTCCAGTTTGGCTTATGCAACAAATGTTAACATTTCTTAATCTAAGGAATATCAAGTGTTCAATAAAGTACAGCATGGAAAACTCACAGATAATGCAAATCTATAACATGAAGTACAAGCTTAGAATTTTAGCCCTGGAGTAACTAGTTTTCCATCAAGCTGCTCCATAAAACTGGATGATTGTTGCAAGGAGAGCCTAGATGTATGGGAGGGTTGCTCATAAATATGAAGGCTAATTTTATCTTAAAGGTGAATGCAAAATGCTGCAAACTTGTAATGATTTGGACTCTCTAAGACAGGGGTACAATATCTTAAGCTTAATATATATCAAGGCCATAAACTTGTGCCTGTGGTTATCGATAGTGGTTTAAGTCTCTTGAACAGTAACACTGTATGGAAAATCAGCTTAGAAATAGTGACAGAATATCCAGAAGTGAACAAATAAGGAATCAAACAGAAATGTTCAGGATGCTTGAATACTAGCATCTACCATGCTGGCATTTCAAAACACTGTCATGCAAATACATAAATGGCAAAGGAAACAAGCAATCAAACAAACAAAATCTACTTTTATCTATCAAAATAATAACATGAAGGAAATTGTAATATAATAAAAAGAGGCATCTTTCTACCTGTATGTTTGGTTGTAAAACGTCCTGTAGTGAATTTGATGTGAAATCTGTTTTATTTTATTCTGAAGATCAGAAATCTCAACAGGTTGTTATTCAATTTATGAAGAAAATACCTCCTGACTCCCCCCACCTCCACCTTTGTATCTGTGGAAAAGATCACATAACCCAAAAATAGGGTGGCAGTTCTGTTTTAAGATGCTTTAGTTTTCTTGCGTAATTTATCAGAAAATAAGCCTGACTTTTAATCACAAAAAAAGCATGAAGCAAACCTTCTATTGTCTGCATGCTGTTATCTGGAAACTGTCCCAGCCTCTGTCTTGACAGAAGAACCCAACAAATTCTGAAACCTGAGATCTTGTCTCTTAAAAAAAAAAAAAAATCTTAAAAATGCTGAGAATGCCAGCAAGAAGGTCAGTACAAAACCCTTTCCTTAGCAATAACAAAGTATGTCTCTTTCTTTCTGCAGAGCAACCACCAACAACAAAGTACGAGAACAGGTACTACTGGAACTAAGTTTTGTAAACTCAGACCTGCAGATCTTAAAGGAGGAATTAGAAGGCCTTAATATCTCAGTAGAAGTTTATCAAAATACAGAGTAAGTATAAGGCTAAGTTACTGAATTATAAACAGATCTTCTGTTTACCACGGGGAACAAAATTGTTTCTAGGTGGATGTGAATGCTGGACAATAATATGTGAAAGAACAGAGAGCTTGGTAGGAAGAGAACATATTTGATGGTAGATTTGTTGACTAAAGGTTAGTCTGCATATTTGTCTTTCACTTGGGAAAGGTATGTAACAGTAATCCTAAGATAAGGAGCTGCTTCATGGAGGAGAGTATTGTGAGAATTGAAAGCTCTTGAAGCTCATATCACTTGGCCATTCTAATACTAGAAATTCTACTAAATAGTGCATCCTGGAGTGAGCAAACCTAATGATATAACATCTGTTCTTGAATGCAGTGCATGCAACAGTCCTCTCTTTAGCTGGAAAATAAAAGTCAATGCTGATTTGGAGCTCAGAGCAGACATGAGGTGATCTTTTAAGGTGTGAGCTTCAGTGATAGAAACCCCTGAATTAGCTGGCTAAAGTAGAGAAATGTTTAGTAGGTGAAATTGGAATTGTTCCAAGATATTTTTCCAAGTTAAAAAAGCACACTAAACTTCAAGAATTTCAAAGGTACTGCAATGATTTCTGTATCAGTTAGACCTCTCATTGCTCCTAAAACTAAACACTATTTGATTAATGTTAGCAGCTCAAGACACAATTTGAAGTACTTCATATGAGGGGGGTATAATTTAGGGTCCTTCTTAGCACTAATCTCAATTAAGTTTTAACTTCAAAGTGGACAAGGAACTTGTAATGTAGAGGGAATAAGTATGTTTTTGGTGGGGTATCATTCAACCGAGTGCTGACCTGATGTAAAATAGACATATTTGTTTTATTTTACTTACAGAAACTTGTGCTAAAATTCCTGCACTCTATCCCCATGTCTGACCGACAACTATTTGAGGAGAAAGTGTTTTTTGTTTAAGATTTTACTGGTTTTCATAGATAAATGTGAGCATAGAGAGTAGTATGAAAGTTATAGCTGGGGGAATGAGAGCAAGATTCCAAAAGTACTAGTCCTTCTACCTAAGGAACATTCAAAACATTTGGAGGCCCCAAGGCAAGTAGAAGCCTTGCAGCTGGTCAGTAGTACACTTTTTATTCTTTCCTGATCCTGCTTCCCTAATCTGTTTTGAATGGTGTTTTACCTTTCTGATGCTGTTCATTCTAAGTTCTAAATGCTTTTTTTATTCCATCAGTTAAAATTTCACTCCCTCTGTAACTGCTCTCCAGCCTTTAATCTAGCAAATAGCTATTAATAGTTGCCCTCTGAATATATTGTGCATATAGTTATCAAGATGAGGTCACCCCTATGTTACTAAGTGACACTGTATTGTGTTACACCAGTCAGAAGGGTTGACCTTCTCAGGACTTGCATATATCTCAGCTGGATTAAGAAGCATGACGCTATTTCTACTCGGTTCTGGAAAGCTGGGATCACCTCCTGAATTCCCAGTGCCCCCATGATGTTGACTTCATGGGTGTAGCACCTTGGAAATTTAAAAAATAGAACTTCAGTTCCTTTGAATGACAAATGCTGCTGTCTACAGGGACTGTGGGTGGTACTAGAATTCATGAAATCAGTAAGTTAGGATTTCTTTTGCATGTGTCTCACTTCCTTTTAGAGAAAAAGCCTTGATATAATCTGTTATAAAAGTGATATGGTTTCTTCTACAAGCCACATCAGAAATTGCAGCAGTGATGTTTTGGCTCTGTATCCTGGAAGTCCTTTTTAAGCTTTCAGTCACTTTCTGATCATGCCAATCAGTTGAAGGCGTCTTCCTCTGCTGAGGAAGCAGCAATCTTCCTCCCACCTTCCCAAGACGGAATTTTCACCAGAAAAAGAAGTGATTTTGCTGCTAAACCCATAAATGAATCAAACCTGTAAATGAATCGCACCTGTGTGATTTTGTAGTTGGCGATGGAACACTAAACAATGATTAGACAGCAATCAGTTGTTTTCAGGAAAAAGGAAAGTATCAGAAACTGTAATTGCCCGATACCAATCGGTTAAAGCTACTCAGCAAACTATGTATCTGGAAGTAATTCTGATCTTTCTTTTTTCTAATTGGGTAATCGTTTTGGTGGAAGAGCAATATATTTTGTTTTTGAGGTATAAATGGTGCTCTTTAATTCGTAGTAGTTTTATTAGCTAGTGTTGTTTCCTAACATGAGCTGGGCCAAAGTCTGTGATACAGATTCATGTTCTCTTGAGGATCAGATTTTTGTTTTTAAGTCACAATTCTCATCTTATTGCCCTTTATGTTAGAGATTGACTTGTTTAGAGGTTAACAGCTAGCATTCAACAACAGCTAGCATGCTGACAGTAACTACTGATGATGACCATAGTTCTTACTATGGCAGATCTCCTAGCAGCTGTGGAGCTGGTTTCTGTCCATATAACTTGTGCAGGTGTATAAAGCTTGAGCTAATTGCAGTAAGCCAGCCTTTGAGAATCTCCTCATTTTCTTTTTTTCCTTGAAGGAAAAATACACTCAAATGAGAAAAAAAAACCAACAAACCCAAACAAACTCAATGCAGTCAAGTAGCTTTCCTCATTCTCTTCTTGAGGAGTCATAGCCCATTAATCAGACTTTCTTAGGCAGGAAGGAAGGGTTATAAACTTTGTACCTTTTACCTGAACACTCATTATCATACTAACTTTCCATCATCAAATGAAACAAAAGTAATTATCAACAGATAACAGGAAATCAAATATTTCTGAATCTTATTGGTGTGTTTTTTTCTATAGAGAGACTTTCAGCATTCCCTTGGTACCTCTTGGTCTGAAGGAAACCAAAGAAGTGGACTTTACACTTCCCCTCAAGGTAAATTTGAGACACATTTCAGAATGAGTAGTTAACAGAAAGAACTTCCATTTCAGGTTTGCTTAAAGAAGCAAAAATAACTTATGTATGTGGTGCTTTTTGGCTAGGGTACACTTAATTCTCTTCATAGTACCTAATATGGTGCTGTGTTTCAGATTCGTGCTGGAAACAATGCTGATAATTCAGGGATGTTTCCATTACTGCTGAGCAGCACTTGCACAGAGTAAAGACCTTTTCTGCTTCTCACCTCATCCCACCAGTCAGGAGGCTGGGGGTGCACAGGGAGTTGGGAGGGGACACAGCTGGGACAGCTGACCCCAAGTGACCCAAGGGATACCCCAGAGCATATGGCATCATGCTCAGCATGTAAAGCTGGGGGAAGGATGAAAGGGAGGATATTTGGAGTGATGGCGTTTTCCTGCCCAAGCAGTGGTTACGTGCGACAGAGCCCTGCTGTCCTGGGGATGGCTGAACACCTGCCTGCCCATGGGAAATGAATTCCCTGCTTTACTTTGCTTGTGCACATGGCTTTTGCTTTACCTGTTAAACTGTCTTTTTCTCAACTCATGAGTATTCTCAATTTTACCCTTCCTATTCTCTTCCACATCCCATGGGAGGGGGGAGTGAGTGGGCGGCTGTGTGGGCCTTAGCTGCCAGCCAGAGTTAAACCACAGCAATGTACAAATTATTTTGTGTTTCATTTGCCCTAAAACTGAGATCACAGTGTGTTTGGAAATTAACCACCAATTATTTGGGTCATTGCTCATATCTAACTAGGACAAGGAGTAAGAAGATGTTTTAAGAAAACCCACTTTAGAGACAGTAGAGATTAAAAATTCCTTCTACACTGTTGGTTCCAACAAGACTATTGATTACTGCTCTTAAGTGTGAAAGAAGTAATAATGAAGGTTTTGGTCAGCATAACACAATGATACTCCAACTTGCACTAACCAGGCTAGCTCAGCTGGGAAGCAGCGTTGCAGCATGAACACTGTTTGTTTGTTTGTTGGCTAACATACTTTGGCAATTTGAGCCACCTTTTGTATTTTTTAGACTACTGTGTATTGTGCAATGTAGATTTTATCTCATGGTAAACTATTTTATATCAACTTAGTGTTTGCTTATACTTCTGTAGGTTAATTTCCATGGTCAGATTATGGTACCACTTTATGCCATTGCAACTTTTGTTACTTTTAAGTGGAATTGCACTAATATAACTGACAAGAATTTGGCAGTCTCTTTCTGTTAACAAATTCTTATGGTCATTTGATTCCCTTGTTATTTTAGCTAACAGAGTTTCTTTCTCCCTTTCAAAACCACTAAGTAGTGTTGTTTTAAAACCCAATGGAGTTGATGTAATAGGTGTTTGGTTCCTTTACAGCCAACTAAAATTTCTTCTAAGATATCAAATGAAGTTATTAATTACTGTCTTTTTGTACTCTCGTTGCTATTTGTTACTCTACTATTGACTGGAGGGGAGTAAACAACATGTAAATCACAATCAATTTTGTGCTGCTTTCATTAATCTTTTTCTAGCAGTTCTATATTTTTAGGTTAATTTAGATATTTAAATTTTTTACTTGTTTTAGGACTTTATTCTGGAACATTATAGTGAAGACAGTTCTGAGTATGAAGATGAAATAGCAGACCTCATGGATCTGAGACAAGTAAGTTCAAGTATAGCATACCATGAGGTCTTAATCTACAGCTGTAAATAACATTTGTATGGAATCAGAATATGCTGCTATTACTTATAACTTAACATAGTCTTATCAGCTGCATTGCTGAGATATGGGACATAATCTTCATTGTCCAAGAGCTTCACAACCTGAGTGAAGAACAAGTGCAGAGAAGGATGAAGTTATGCAAAGCAATTGAGCTATTGACAACTTTGTAGATGGTGTAAATCTGAGATTTATCTTACCTACTTTTTAAACTTTAATGTATTTTAAATACAGCTTTAAGAGTGTTGAAGTAAATACATCTGGAAAAAGATTGTAGCAGAATGGTGGCTATTTCTAACTATTGTTTGCTTCCTGTATTATACTAGAAACATAAACTTTCATTGTAGCTTCCATAAAACTCCTACAATCTTTATTTAATTAACTCTGGGTCTTGCCAAACAGATGCTCTTTGCTTCCTTAGTGGTTATGTACTGCTTTTGTGCATCTGAAAAACTCTTGTCTTTGGAATGCATCCATATGGCCTTAAGCTTACTCTTCCCAGATTCCACACATTTCTATGATATGCAGAAGTCCAAAGGAAGCAGAGCTTTATCCTTGCTGTTTCAGTATTCATCCTGTAACTCAACAGAATACACTTTAATCTATTGTGTTTTAAGGCCTGCCGCACTCCTAGCCGAGATGAAGCTGGCATTGAGATGCTGATGAGCTATTTCCTTCAACTTGGTTATGTAGAAACCAGATTTTTCCCACCCACCAGGCACATGGGAGTTTTATTTACATGGTAAGTATGTAGTTCATGTTTGTCTTGTCTTTTTTTCGGACCATTGGCTGTCTTCCATTTAAACTGAGCAGGTCAGTGTGTTTCTTCCTCCACTCCCTGCAATGTGTGTGTGTGCCAATTTTTTTAGCATTGAGTAAACCTGAACACAATACACCTTTCACATGCTTAGTGCAAAGCCATTAGCTAGGTTATAATTTGGGCTACAGGTTAGTTCTAGGGTAAAAAGAAAACTAAAGATTATTTTGGAGAACTGCAGACGTTTCCTGGACTCTTAACCTTGGTGCACAAAGCAGGCGGGGAACGGGTCAGACCTTAGTTCCCATCCTTCTATTCGATAAGAGCATTTGGTCCAGAAGAGAGATCAGGAATGACTTATTTATTATAGTGGAGTGCTTACTACACCTGTGAGCAAAGTTTTACTCTGAATTCAGTATTTTTATGATCAAAAAAGATTACTACCACGCAACCAAGAGGATCTGTCCAACTGTCTAGTTATACCTGCAAGAGGAAACTTTAAAATACAGGCTACAGAGGATATGGCCATGCCAGTAGCTCATCTGCGGCAATGTCTAAGAACAAGAACATAGCACATATATGGATACTTCTCCAGTATACTTGCAGCTTCTGAGAATATATATAGGCCTTTTTGAGTTACATAGAATATGCTTATGGTGGTACTGCTGTAAGACCTGCTGAAAATTAAGCCTCAAAGCCAATCTCTGGCTTGCATTATCTAATGGTAATTCATTCACCTTCATTTTCATTGCTGTGGAACAATTATTTCACAGCTCTTTTGGAAAAAAACAGAATGTAAATACCTGTTGTTTCCATGGACTCTGCTAATCTTAACACTTCTTCTAATATTTGCTCCCCAAGGTATGATTCCTTCACAGGTGTCCCAGTGTGTCAGCAAAATCTGTTGCTTGAAAAAGCTAGCATTTTGTTCAACATTGGAGCCCTCTACACCCAGATTGGAACAAGATGCAATCGTCAGACCCAAGCTGGACTTGAAAATGCTGTTGATGCTTTTCAGAGAGCTGCAGGTACAAATTTTAAACTATTGGGAAAGTCTTTATGCAAATGTTCCTAATCCCATTCTGGCATCCTGCAGATTTCTGCATTTCCCACTATTTTTATTACACAAAAAAGGGGGAATAGGGAAATTCAGGAAACTGAAATGAAGCTTTAATTCAAAACCTGGAACTATGTCTGAACATGCAGATAAAGACAAGGAATACTGTGGTTAATGATTAATGAGCTGCAGTTCAAAGGTCTGAGTAATAACCCTGACATTAACTGCTTCCATTGTTCATTCTTTGTGTCAACAATATAGCTGGTTTTACCTCAGTAATATTACGTTGTTGGGAAATCCGTGCAAGAAACAATTTAAAGAGTTGATAAAGGGCTTAAAACCTAGTTTTCTATATGATCTCTGTATGTTCTCCGGTGAAATGTGCAAGTCATCTACTTTTCCATGGATTCCAAAGGCAAACAGGTTCAAAATATTCAATCTCTGTCCCAAGCAAAGAAAAAACCAAATTATAATAAAGGGAATGCTATTTCTTCAACTAACATGTTATAGAAGCTTTTGTTTTGGCTGCTTCTGAATAAGTTTTCTTGGTTTTTTTGTAAATGTCTTTTGTGCTACACATAATGCTTAATGGCATTACCTCTGTCAGTAATATGTACTGCAAGATTTATTTCTGCAGTAACAATCTGTGTCTGTTGGTTTCCACTGTATGGGTAGCCTGATCAGCCACAAAGAGTTACATTGTCATAACCTCCCTCTTCTGAATACACAGCTATCAAAAAAACTTGACAGTATTCCCTCATGAATTGATAAAATTGGTTTTCAGCCTTTGTACTTGATATAAAAAACTTCAGAACTTGAGAAATTTCCCATTTTACTGCTGCTACTTCCACTTCGCAAATACAAAATCATTGCTTTTCAGTTCAGTCTATTTGTGGAACAGAATTACTTCACAAATGGAAATGCACCATTTGTTTACCGTGGTACCTCTGCAGGGCCCCAAAGCAACGTGCTTAGAAGGCATTTCATTGTACCTGTGCATGGCTCCGTAGCAGTGCTCATTATGTTGGGAGAGACATGACATAAGAGCATGTATTAACTGTTTCTCTATGCTCAGTGGAAAATGTCGTACAGTTTATCTGGCATAAAGCTCTTGGTGTGTATCTGCTTACTGGATAAGCAGAAATATGGAGAACCAAAAAATAAGTAATTTTTTTTTCCTTTTGTACTTTTGAGTTCCTTTCAGTGGGGCACTCCATCAGTACTTGGGATGTGCTTGGCAAATTTGGAGTTGTTTTTTGTTAGTGGGGCTAGTTTGGGTGGGGTTTTTTTTGGTGCAAAAGCGCAGAAGTAGCCATAATTCAAATTTGTGTAAGGACATCTTAAAGTTAAAAGATACAGGTGTAACACATAAAAAAAAGCCTCAGAAATTGGTAGTAGGAAAATAGAGCACAACATGTTCAGAACTGAATGTAGTCAGAAGAAGTAAAACTGGGACACTTAAACAGCAGAGGTCTTATCGTTCCCCTTTTGTAGTATTACCAGCTATTGGGATGTTAGGGGAAGTCACTGAACCAATCAGGTGACATGCGTGCCAAAGGGTAGGCTTCCAGCCCTCAAACTGTTACCTAATATTTGCACTACAGTTAGTGTTTAGTTTTAATGTGATAAATGACAGAAATGATTAATATGTGGGTGGAACAAAATGTCAAGAGCAGAATCTAACTTTACCCTATTAAATACTCTTCTAGTTTACTTAGAGGGATGGAACTGAGCTTTCATTAGGACAAACAATGCACCTCACAGCATCTGAAAATGAGATTCATAATTAAGTTTATATGTTTGTGGCTTTTTCCTTCCGCCTTATGTTTATACTGTCAAAGAATCATAGAATCATGGAATGGTAGGGGTTGGAAGGGACCTTTAGAGATCATCTAGTTCAACCCCCTGCAGAAGCAGGTTCACCTAGATCAGATCACATAGGAACATGCCCAGGTGGGTCTTGAAGACCTCCATGGAAGGAGCCTCCACAACCCCTCTGGGCAGCCTGTGCCAGGGCTCCCTCACCCTCACAGTGAAATAAGTTTTTCTTATATTTCTGTCAGCTTCATACTATTGCACAGATTTATTTTTCTTTCCTGTCCTATGAATAAGCCCTAGCCCAGCACTCCCATGCATGACTCAGTCTCTTTGGCACAGCTTTATGATCAGTCACAAGAACTATTAGAAGTAAATCTGAAATCCTTAAAACTTGCATCATCTGTTGCTCCTGTGAATTGCAATTTTGAGCACTGTATCGGAAGGTGTTTGGGAATACAAAGCCAAAGCTGTAGGTCAGTTTAATTTCATATGTATTAAGAATCTGTTCAGATTGCTGTAGTGCAATGCTAGAAAGTGGGCTTTGACCTTAATTCTAGCATGTACCATAGTAAAGTTCAATTGTTTCTCTTTTTGCAATGCTGACAAAATCATTTTGTAATTTCAGGAGTCCTAAGCTACTTAAAGGAGACCTTTACTCACACACCAAGTTACGATATGAGCCCAGCTATGCTGAATGTACTAGTAAAAATGATGCTTGCACAAGCTCAAGAGTGTGTGTTTGAGCAGACCGGTCTTCCTGGAATACGCAATGAGTTTTTCACACTAGTGAAAATGACACAGGAAGTTGGCAAGGTAAAAATACAAGATTTAAAATGTAGTCTCTAACATAACTGTCAACAGTGCTGTGTTATTAGCTACAGCCTCTAGTAACTTTTATCAGAGTTTATTAAACCTAAATGCTTACAGCCCTTACCGAAAACCAGAAGTAACCAGGGATGGCTCATAAGCTATAGTGAGAAGCACAACCTTTCAGAAGATTAAAACATGAATAGCTGCCATTTAAATGTCATTATTTTGGGATTGTTATGATTGTTTTAAAATGCATAATTCATGAACTTGATAGAACCATGCAGGAAATTTGGGCAAAGAATGACCTGAAGAGTTTTTTACAAACTCTTAATCATTTTGCTCTTTCAAACAGTGCAAATCTTGTCCACAGAAGGACAGCGTTGTTTGTGTGGTTCTCTGTTAAGCATTGAACACAATCTGTCATTTCCCAGCAGTCCGAGGTTATGCAAACATAAAAAGCTTAAGTCCAAATGAATAACGAAATTGTAACTGGAGTAAGGACCCTGATGAGCAAAAGTCAGGTGGGCAGCTGCAGAGCTGTCTTGAGACTTGCCTGAAAAATTGGGTGGCAGGTAGTGTTCATACTTGATTGAGGTGGTTGATATAAAAAAATTGGGTATGTCAATAAGATAGGAATATGCTTTCCGAGCCATTTCATATGTAATTGATTCCATACTAATATAATTGGTTCCACACTGGATAAATGGGCAAAGCCTTTCCTACCAGCTCTGTAAAGCCACTGTGACTTTAGAAGTGATCAGCTGCAGGGGAGAGATTCTTAGATTCTGCTATGTAGAGTTGTACTAAAGCAGCATTTGCTGCTTGGAAAGCTAACTTATTTCTCTGCGTAAAGGATAGTAGCCAGGTTTTAACAAAACCAGACCAGCTTAAGGCTAGATATGATTCCACAGCTTTAGAAGTGAAGCACAAACTTATTGGATAAGCAATATGCTTCTTTTTCTCAGCTGAATTAACCTAATGAGATATATCTGTAAATTAAAACCCATTTATTATGTGGCATTTTTATTGAACTATGAAGCTGTATAGATTGAGTGACTTACTCCATCTGTTCTTACAAAAAAATGAATTTACTTTTCTTGTAAGGGAAAAATCAGAGATGGAATTTCAAATTTCCTCAAAACTAATCTCAACCCTTTGTAACCATCTCCCCCCCCCCCCCCCCCCCCCGCCCTTCCCTTATGTGATGCACAAGAAGCTATCTTTAAGCTGAATATAATAATGCCCCTTACTTGAGCTCCTATTAACTAATGTTAATTTCTTGTACTTCAATTCTGTGCTTTATTTTAGGTGGGAGAAGTTTACATGCTGGTAAACACTGCAATGAATCAGGAACCAGTGAAAGAGAATATCCCTTATTCCTGGTCTAAACTGGCACAAATCAAATCAGACCATTACAAAGCTCTGGCACATTATTTTGTTGCCACCATTTTGTGTGACCATGAATGTAAGAATCATAAATTTTCTATATTTTTATAGAAATAAGAGTAACAAACACATAAACAGCTATACTTTGGTCTATGAGTAAGTCTAGGAGCCAGGAACTTTGAGGTTTCAGTATCTGTTAATTTGTGGCCATGTTCCCCTTTGGAGATGAGGTTGAGCTTTTTTGTCCTTCACGGAAGAATGAAAATTCAATGAATTAACTTTTGCAGAAACAAAAGAAGTATTCTGTCTGTTATATGCCGCTAAATTCTTCAGTTCTTGTCAGTGTGATCTGGCAGATAAGTATTACTTGCATATTACAGCTGAGTATACTGATGAAAGTCATAAAACCTTGAAATTCCTGTCAATGTATATATGTAAAAATTATTTGTGACAGCATTTGGAGAGAAGGGAGTAATAACTACACAATACATGAAAAGGAGCAGGGCACCAAAAGGTGTGTAACTGTTAATGTTGTGTATCAATTATTACAGTGCAGGCTGGTGATGATGAAGATCAGCAGGAGAAAGCCATGTCCCAGTTGTATGACTATATGCCTGAAGGACTGACGATTCTCACTATTTTAAAGGACAAAGTTCAGAGAAAACAATTAGGTAACTGCCGGTTTCACTCAGACACGATTTAAAAATTACCTTGTGCTTATTGTCTGTGGAAGGCAACCAACAGTTTCTATTTTTGCTAGGGAAGGCCCATTTACGCAGAGCCATTGTTTACCATGAGGAAGCTCTAAGAGTCTGTGGCCTGTGCAAAAAGCTTCGAAACATTGATGTTCTTCAGGAGGTTCTGACAGCTGCACATAAGCGCTCCCTTCTCAAATATGCTCAGCAAGAGACAGAAGATGACTTCCTCAGTCTAATCCAGGCTCCAGATATCATTCGTAAGTGAATATAACTACAAATAAAGGGTACCTGCCCATACATATATGGGCTTTCATGGGGCTATGCCTTTGTATGTATGTATACATATATAATATACATCTGTATACACTGTACATCTATATTACGTGTCTTGTGTAAGGAATATGAACTCCAATAATGTACAATTCCTCAATCACAGATAAATGACTTGTGTTACAGGTGCTTTACAGTGTTTCTGTCTCTGGCCACGTGGTTATTTGGGGTAGACAGAATTGTTGGAAAAGACCTTTAAGATAAAGTCCAACCAGTCACCTCATACTGGTTGATCATATGCCTCAGCATCTCATCTGTGTTCCTTTCAAGTATCTCCAGGAATGGTGACTCCACCACCTCCCTAGGCAGCCCATTTCAATGCTTAATAACCCTCTTGGTAAAGTTCCTCCTAATGTCCAATCTAAACCTAGCAATGGTTGTTATTTAGAATTCAGCTTTTTATTTTTGGCAACTATCTTGTGAGGTAAAAAAAAAAAAAAAGAGAACTTGAAAAGCTGAAATCATACAAGGGAAAACTAGTAACTCTTTCTTGTAGCACAGCTATTATACTGGTCTAAGTAATTAAATCAATTTGACTGTTATTGGTTCTTCCGACCTTAGTCCAGCTCATCCAAATCTTTCCCATTTGGAAACAGTGGGAAAGAATAAGCACTGGTTTAAATAGCAACAAAAAAAAAGAAGAGGAGAATACCATCATTTCATTTGGATGTATAGTTTCAAGTTTTCTGTATTGATACTATGAGCTCTGAAGGTATTTTTAAGGTGATTCAGATATGTCTTGCACATTTCTTCAAAAATGAGCTTTACTACATCTTGGTAAGTTTCTGTCTAGCTTGGAATGCAAGAAAAATTTGTATGTCTTTTAACTAATACTTTAAAGAAAATTATTTTTTCTTTTCATTTTAGCTAAAACAGAGCACAAAATAGAAGCAATTGCTCCTCAGTTCTCCAAGGTGAAAGTTAAAGACTTCTTTCACAGGCTGGTACGTAACATGTCAACACTGACCAACCTCTGTCATTTTGCTAGCAAGAATAAATTCACTCTAATGTGAGGGAAGGGACACAGGTATTGTAGCCTGAAAAAATGATCCTGTAGTATTGGAGAAATCACGCCTGGTTTCAGAGGTATAAGTCAACTTAATAGTTGGCTTTGCACAGCATTCCTCCTTGATAGCCTTCATAAAAGTCCCTTGAAGTTTCTATGGATACTTGCATACAACTTAAAGGTGTTGAGAAATGTAGTACATGGAGCAGAATGTGTAATGTTATGGGCTACAAAGCCAGTCTTTCAGGTAGCTCTGTGTATTGTGGGCAAAGGGAATTGGAAGTTGCAGCTAGGATCAGAAGGTGCAGTATTTCATGAATCAATTTGTCTCCTCCAAAATGGAGTAATATAGGACTTCAGAGCCAGATGCAGCCAAAAGATTCTGCACACCTTCATAGACATCTCAGAACAACCTGGCAGCTGCCCTCATGCCATACTGTGTGAAGTGTTACCTGAACAGTCATGAAATAAGGCTGAGCACTTCAGGGAAGGTCATGAGACGTTCAGGGAATGTCTGGGATAAATCTCACTCTCTGTTTCAATGGAAGTTGGCTGGAAGTTAACTTGAATAAAAGCTACATAAGATGAGCTTAAAGCATTCTAACATAAAAAATTAGAAATGTTTACTTACAAATGACAGTAAACCATGTGTCTGCTGCTATGTTACCTCCAGGGCCCACTGACTGTGTTCTCAGCCAAGCAGAGATGGACAGCTCCACGCACCATTCACATCCCCCATGAAGCAGGAGAGTTAGGATTCAGTCTTAAAGGAGGGTCACCTGTACAGATTTACTGTCTTGATCCACTTTGTTCTGCAGCAGTAAGTACATTGGTGTGATTATTAACAATTTATTCCCAGCCTCTAGCATTACAATCTTTTAAATGCAGCTTTAGCTTGTTCATACTCATGATCTGAGTATTTAGAGTTCCACTATACATCAATATCAAACAATTTAATCTAAACACATTTTCAGTGCCATATACATGTTAGATATTAGAGTATCCAAATCCCTGACATCACATTAAAGCAGAGTTGATTTCTTCCTCTGTTCATGCTTAATAGATTTTTTTAAAATCTCAAATAATAAAAGTAAATGTTATTTTCCATCTAAGTTAGAAGGAATAAAGGCTGTAGAAAGTAGCAACAAGAAGAAGGATGAGATTCAAGAAGAGAGGGCAAGGTGGCAAGTGTGTACTTTGAAGGGGGGGAAAAAAACAAAGGGATAAACCAACATGCAGGGGTGAGCACACTCTATAGTAAAACCAGAAGCAACCACAGAAGTACAAGTAAGTACTAAAGAAACAGGAGTAAAAACTGGAGAAGATATCTTATGGGAAACAATAGGGTAATAAAAAAACAGGTTTCACTTAAGGAGAGAAGTGAAAAGGACATAGAGCCAATCTTTGTTCTACATGTCTGGTTAGACAATGTTTTATATTGTCATAGAGGGAAATGCCTTTAGGGCAGATACTGTATAATGACAAAAACATTTACACATCTTGGTAATTCCAGATAATAACCTGTGCAAAATTTTTTGACAGTCAATGGGCCTCAAAGAAGGTGACTACATTGTTTCAGTTGGTGGTGTGGATTGCAAGTGGCTTGGAGTGAATGAGGTGCTGGAAAAATTGAAAAGCATGGGAGAGCAGCCCCTGGAGATGGAGGTTATCAGTTGCCAGGATACAGCAGCATCTATGGTATGTAATGAGGCAAATATGTTTTGTAGATTGGATATGTGAGGGTTGTTTCACTTTCCTGCCTTCAGTCCCTGATTAATGTTTACTTTCATATAGACAGATATCCCATTCCACTGGTGAATATATCAAGCATTCAGGCATGTGTTCGGTGTTCAACAGTGTTTAAATCATCATGACTTAGCAAGCTGAAGTACAGTCTGTGTTCATAAGAATGGCTGGGTGGTGGGATTTGTGGTAGTGGAGCTACTTAGATTAATTGCATTATAAATTCCAGGGCCTATTTTATGTTCTCTACTTTGTCCCAGGGGATAAAAATACTACCCTGTTCAGCACTAGAAAAGCCCCAGTGAACAATAATGGAATGAAATAGAACATCCAAGACCACATGCTTATTTTATGTGCACTATTAGCATAAGTGATCCGTGACTTTTGCATTAGACCATGGATTAATGTATGTGGTTTTTATTTTTGTGGACTTTAACTGACAAATCAGTTACTAAGCTGCTGTAGAAGCTTTAGACTAAGGAAAAATGACCGAAAGATTTAAAAAAGTTAAGCTCTAAATAACTTAAACTTGTTTGTAGTGGGAGAGAACCTGTAGTTCAGCTTAATCCACTGCTTCATGCTTTCAGCATTCCCTGGCAAGCTTAGCCACTGAAGTATTATTGACTCAGAAGTGATCAAGGTGCTCTTACTGCTGTTAGATTTTATTGTTGTGTTTAAGAAGCTGATTTTCCTTATTGAAGATAAGGAATTGCACAGCTGCCATTCCAAGTGGACACTAGAAAAGGTTCAAATATAATCAAATTTCTTCAGGACACAGTTAAAATAAAACAGAGAGGGCTGTGCCTTTCAACTATCCCCCCAAAATGCCCTACAGTAGCCCCTGTTGTCATAGTTGCAATCAACATGGAACTCGTCCAAAGACAGCAAAGACTGCCCTTCAGAGATTTGTGCAAGAACTATCAAAGCTTTGCAGTGAGGTCAGTGTATATATCATATAGTTATGCTGGACACTAGTAAATGCCAACTATAATACAACCCCTCTCAAAGACTCCAAAGTCCCTGTATGTTTGGCATAGCATATCCTTGAGTCTACATGGGCAAAACAGCTGCATCACAGTGCTTTGAAAGGCCTTGTGTTCAGTTACTATGTCATTATCACAGAAAGCTTCTTGTCATCAGGCTTGGAAAAATATTTGCACAGTAACCTTTTTGTTATCATCAAAGTTTTGACCCATTTTGGGTGACTGATTCTTCTGATCGTTCTCTCTTTGCTACAGCACAATAAGAGTGCAACTTATTCTGTGGGAATGCAGAAGACATACTCCTTAATCTGTTTAGCCATGGAAGACGATAAGAGTGATCGGACCAAGAAAGCCCCACTGAAACTGCCTTTTCTAAGTTGGGGAACTAAAAATAGACAGAAAGCTGCAAGCACCCTCTGCCTTCCTTCAGCTGTGGCTGGAAGTTCTCAGGCCAAGAAGAAGCTTTCTCCCTTCACACTTCTGAATACAGAAAGTTCATTGTACTGAATCTTTCAGGAGGATCTGTTAACATGGCATTTTTCTTGAAAATGTATATAAAAACACTGATCAGTTTTATATATGTATGTATAAATCAGACAAATGCCATTGACTTCATGTACTGTGTATTGAGCCACTATGAAGGTCAGAGGCTGGCAAAAGCTGTAAAACTTCAGTATTTGAAGGTTAGAATGAAGTTGTTTGGGAGGTATGCAATAACTAGATATAGATGACAAAATTGCTGACATGAGGACTGAATTCCTTTGGAATTTCAAAATACAGTATCATGACTATTTTTTTTTTAACTATGTTAGATGAAAGTTATTTATTACAAATGTGATGCTACATGTAAAGCAATAGGGGACACACTAAAGGATGATTTTGCTGTAGAAGTTTAGAGTCAGTAATAAATCACTTCATACTACTTCACAGAATTATATTAAACCACAGGCGTGAGAGAATAATATTATTCAGAGAAACTAGTCTTGTGCCAAGGGGCAGTGACATACAGCTGAGGTTTTTATACATAATCTTTCTGAGAGTACTAGGTGTATTCTGCTGAATAGATGATATAATCCTAGAAGAGAATTAGAAGGCTTAGAAGTCAAAAGATCTTTTGAATTACAAAAGGCTTTTACTCTCCTCTTTTCCTGATCTAGGTTACATTTTAAATGCCTGCTGATTTCAGTTATTAAAAACAGGCTTTATTCCAAACTTGAAGTTTTAACCTACTTACCATAAGACTTGTATCTCATAAGCCTTGATAAAACTTAACAGCTGTGGAATGAGTCTCAAAACTGATGTATTCCAGTATATTGATCAAGACAACACAAGCTGTGGTGATGCTTTGAAATACAAGAAAATAAGTGCTTGTGAGTTTAAGAGGCAGAACGTTTATTTACTATCACACCAAGTAAAAAAAATCATTGATGTATAATTGTCCTCCTTCCCTGCCTTGGAAAAATTGAGTGAGTATTGGCTATATATATATTGAGACAAAAAAGAAACCATGTGGGCATTTCTTTGAGATCCTATTTTCTGAATTTGACATAAATTAAAAATTGCTAACACCATAGTGTTAGTTACCATTGCCATCTACAGAGTAGATATATGCTGTTTGATACTCAAAACTTGAGGGGAAAGTTTGTGTCTGGTTGTAAACTTTAAAGTTGTCATTTGTTTTTAGCTTTATGTAATAGCTGTAAATATCTTGATGACATTTATTTAAGAATAAAAAAATCAGATGCCATTTATAGTAGTAGCATTTTGTTTCTGCTCCAGCTTGGATGACACAACAAAAGGTACAGATTTTTGGTCTTTCCTGCTGGCATACCTCTTGCACAGTTCTGTAGTGTTGCTTAAAAACATCTAAAACTGTCTTTAAAAGTTTATATTGTACAATACGGGAACTAACTTATAGTGTAAAATTTGCTTCCTTATGAAGAGGGTTAACATATTTCTAGAAATTCCCCATAAAGGTGACATAAAAAGTGTTTTAAGTTCCTTGTGCCTCACTGATCCTTCATCTGCATGTGTAATAGCACTTTTTATACACAGGCAGCAGCAATCAGGTACTGATTTGTAAGACCCTGACACAGAGTATTCCATGCAGAAGAGATTTATTGTGCATGTGTGGCTAAAATGACTATCCCATTAATGAAAGCTTTAGCAAAGACACATGAATTGCCCTTCCAGCTCTTCATTTCTCTTAGCCTATTACAATACTCTTCCTGCAAACATCTTCCCCCTTAGCTGCACAATTAACTGCCTTTTCCTTCCCATCATCACATGCATTAGTTCTTGATGAAAGGGTGAGGGTCTTCATTTAACCAGCCTCCCTCTAATTCAAGTCAAACCTTGAGCTTCTCATGTGTCATACAACTAGATGCTTACTATTTTGTAGCTAACTCAAGACTCGTTCTACACTGTGGTAGCCCACACTTCACTTAGGGGAATATTAATTTCACAGCAAGTTACATTTTTTTATTAGACCAGAGGTCTATTTGTAACAAGTTTCTATCCACAAGGAGGTAGAAGGCTACTATAAAGCCCTAAAAATAAAAGTTTGCAATAGATGAGTAGTTCAGTCTCTTACTCCATTAGTACAAATTGTTACTACCTTGAGCTTTACTTAATGCATGGAGCAGATTGCCATTTGAATTAGTAAGGTGTTTGCAACATCACTAGCCCCATACCTTTAGAGGTAAAATCCAGTCTCCACAGTAAAGTGACACAGTCTTGAGAGAGAGGGAACAGTCTAAATAAACAGATTTATAAAGAAGGTTAAACATTCTCTAGCTGTAAGAAAGTATTATCTTGCTCTAGGGTCTTGTAAATTCTGATGTTTATTATTCAGTAAATGATATTTGCATCCCAAGTAAGGAATCACTCTAAATAAGTCTCTCTGCTGTCTGCACTAAGTGGAGGATGAGATTGGTTACAGAGGTTGCCATGGCTCTATTATTCACTTTTCTTCAGTTTACAAAAGAGAGCTGAAAATCCTGCTCAACTGCCTTCTTGCTGTGACCCAAAACTGAAGTGGCATCAAAGAAGATTTTCACACAGCTCCTTAATTGGTACATAAGGCAAAGTCAGAGATGTATTCATTCCAGTAGGACTTTCCACTGGAAGTCCAATAAATGCAAAATCAATTATTATAAAACAATATATGCTAACTTTAAGCACTGCAACTCACATCTCCACTTAGTGAAAAGACAACAGCACACACATATTAACAAGGTGTTTATTTCTGGAAGACAAAAGTAAGCAAGCAAATGGCTTTTCAGGTTTTTTGTACAAGATAGATGTAAAACACTTCACAGTCCTCTATCCAAGGCACTTTTCACAGCTCAATCTGCATGAGCAGAACAGCTGTTAAGCAGCAATAGGAGAGTAATATCAATACGTCAACATCCTCCAGCTGTTACCAGAATACAGAAGTTGTCCTAATATGCAACTATTAAAACCAAAATTTTATGATTTACAAGAAACAAAAGTCTTTATTTTCCAAAACAGTACTACACATGCATGTCAGGAACATAAAAAAGTGTGAATCTGTTGCGCTACCGTTTGTCCAACTACCAGCTCAAGCTCTTCCACAGAGGCGTTGCAAAGGTGGTGGATGCTGCTAAAGTGCTGCAGCAAAAGCAGAGCTTTGCTCTTTCCAACCCCTGGAATCTGCAGCACAGTCCGGAACACGGACGGCTCGGCCAGCTGAGAGCGCTGCTTACGAACAAAGGGGTTACTGCTCTGATCCTTACTTTGTTCCCGGACCTGAAGCAAAACAAACGAGTGATACCGTGTGCCCTCTGCTGGAGGTCTGCTTTGGGGTTTTAAAAGTTTCACTTCAAAAGAGTTCATTGCAATCACTAGGAAGTTTAAAACACAAGCTCCCTTCTCAAGTGCACGCCCTTATTATGGGTTTTGAGGAAACCAACAGTTTCTTAATACCAACCATGAATGAAAACAATGATTTTGTCGGTTGTTGATGCAATCAGAGAAATGATAAAGAGAAACAACACAAGAACAATTTCCTCAGCCTGAGATAAACCAAAATCTCAAGTCAGTTTTCACAGAGGATCAAATAAGGATTGCCTAACGCTATCCAGTGGCACCTCAGTGTAAGATCACATTTTTAAAAGCCACTTTTTATTCCCAAATGACCTCTCTTTCCATTGAACAATATTACTGTGCTACTGTTGCAGGATTTGTATTTCTTACATTCAAAGAATAAAATATGTTGCATTCCTTACAGATTCCAAGTATTCTTTGTGGAATGAGTGATGACTGTGGGAGTCAGGTAATTCTCATGTCCCATATTTTAAGAAATGTTTGCCCACTAACATACAAACTTACTAGCTGAGTAATAAGTTGAGAAGCTTCTCCTTGATTCGCCACAGGAAGCAACACCATTCCAAGTTCTAGCACAACAAACTTTTGTACTGGTAAAAAGTACTGATCACTTATTTGGGTTTTCTCTATAATTACAATTCCCCTAAGAGTGCTGGCCTATATTGAAAGGAAAAAAAAGGAGAAAAGACCTTGTTAATGACAAGCTGGTATAGTGCAACTGAGAGAAAACTTCTGTCAAGTATGAGCTGCCTGAAAGCAAATCAGAAAGAAGCAAAACTGCAGCAACAGCACTGAGGTTGAATACAGCACTACTACACAGCTGCACAATTTTTCAGTTTTCAGGTGCAAATTATCACAAAAATTTAGTTCTACTAGAATTTAAAAGTAACACAAGAAGAGTGTTTTCAGAAGCACAGAATAAACAAATACCAGCTGAAAACATTTCCTTTTCTCTTTATGTAACACTTACATTTCTAAACCGAACCAGTTTCCGTTTGAATTCATCCCCCGCAACCAAATCTGCTTCAGAAATATATAAAATGCAAGTTCTGTTTGAAAGATGAAAATCCACAAGTCCCAGGCCATCTTCAAAGATGAGTCTAATCTTCCCTTAATGTCAGATTGTAAAAAGAAAAAATACAGTAATGGTAGTTAAAAATATACTAATAGCTATGTCATGGCATGACCTTCCTGTCAATAGTCCTAGTGACCTGACAAGAAACTCCATATTCTTTAAAAGCCTTTCCTCTCTTCAAGCAATACTGGGACAAGCAGTGCAAAGTACTGTTGATGCCTTTAGTAATATCAATTAATTAGTAAAGCCAAACTGCAGATTTGAAAGTGCTACAGCTTCTCAATAAACTCTGGACTTGAAAAAAAACCACAACACATGCTGTTCTGGAAAGATCCTCTTAATTCCTTTTGCTGTGACAACATATGAATGCACAGTCCCAGCATCCACATCAATTCAGAGGACTTCAGTGGAGATGTGTACTCACAATAGCCCCACTGAAGCAGATCCTGAGTGCTTTTCTACAGCACTCAGCAACCATATAAATTTGACAGAACTGATCACATAGATATATGATAGACAAACAGGAATTTTGAGCCTGCTAATAAACACTTTACCACAAATATGGCACCGGTCAGGCCCAGAGCAAAGCATATTCCAGCCAATCTTAACAATGCTGGGCGACAGAGGGGAATGCTTTGTCTGAATTATTTTTCCTCTTACCATTCGTTTGTGTTTACCTTGTATCCTTTGGGCTAACTCTGATCCTCTCCACTTCTCATTTCCAATCACATGCCCATAAGGGACAACTATGGATCCTGCTGTCACAGGAAAGTTTGCTTTTGTTGTCATCAGACCTCCTTTAAATATTTGCTTCAGTAACAGTTACATCCTAGCAAGAAGTAAGAGATATTAATATGTTTTATAAACCTGTACCAAACTAAATGTGATATGATTCAATACTCTGGAACAGACAGTCTCCTTCCCAAAGCTGCCTTACAGTTATGGTTAACACACCAAAATCAGTAAGCAACTATTTACTTTTACAGAGGCGGTGGGCTTGGAGATTCCACTTACACAACTCTGCCACTCAGTCTGAAAAACACACGGATGGTTAAAAAAAGCCCACATCGCCTACTCCATACCTTCATCCACCCTTGCTGGGAGAAAGTCTGCTTCAATTACAAAGCTGACTTCGGAGGCATGTCCCTCCCTCATCTGGCACAAGCCCCAAATAGATGGTTAGAAGGCAGTCGCCGGGAAAGGTTATGGTCACGTTTACCAGCTTCAGGCGGTGTTCTAACTTGAGGGCGAGACGGGAGCCTTTGAGGCTAAGCCTCAACGAGAAGAGCCAAAGGCGAGTCGGTACCACCGCAAGCAACACCCACCGGGGGCCGGAGCGAGCCCTCACCAGCGGCCCGCTGTGAGAGGAGAGGGGAAACAGCCCCAAGGGCCCCGCTGTGCTGCCCGGAGCCGCCCCACCGCCTCACCGCCTCACCGCCACACCGCCACACCGCCCGCCACGCGCGCCTGCCCCACAGCGGCGCCCGCCAATAGGAAGCGAGAACCCCGCCGCCCGCGAGCGAATGAGGCGGCGAGGTGGCGCGAGCCTCGCCAGTGATAGGTTGCTAGGGCGAGTAAGGCGCGTGCTGATTGGGGGAGTGCGAGCCCGCAGCGAATCGGCCGTGTCGTTGTTGTTAGGCGGGTCGCGACGGGGAAAGCGTCGGAAGCGGTGCGTGGCCGAGCCTGAGCCCCAGCCGCGTCCCTGCGCCGGCCCGATGGCGTTTCTGCTCAGGAGAGGGCGGAAGAGCCCCTTCGTGAGTATCGCTGCGTCCGGAGCGGGCCTCCGTCCCTGCGAAGGGGCCGGCGGGGCAGGCGAGGGCCGCGCCCGGGGAGGGGGGCCTGGGAAAGGTGGTGGCCGCTGAGCGGTTGGACCGAAGTGGAGAACGGGGCGATAAATGAACCGTGAGTGCGGAGAAGTGTCCGGAGGCCGCTGCTCTCCTTCGGCCCGGGCCCGGGCCTGCCCCTGCTCCAGGAACAGCCGCTGCCGTGGTGGGGCGGGGGGCGCGTCCCGACACCCACCTCCTCCGGGGCGGCCCCTGGGAGCGGCGGGCGCTGCAGCCCCCGCAGTGGAAATGCTGCTGGCTCGCTTCCAGCACTTGCGGGGGTGATCCTCGGGGCACACGTTCACTGCCACCAACGGAACTGATGGGAAGTTCAGCTGTATTCCCTGGTAGTCATTGTAAAACACAGTAAGCCAGTCAGCAGGCTTCACTAAAAAAAAAGTGTCTGACAGATGCACTTCCAGAATTAGGGAGCAGTGCCTTTGTAATTTAAGACCAAGTAAAGAGACACTCTTTGTCATGCATCATTTAGTTATTTGATGCAGCTGACAGAAATATTTCCCAGCTCACCTGTTCAGGATCCTACTAGAGAAGACAAAGTATACTTGCAAAAAAATTTCGCAGACACAGCCTGGTTTAGTCCATAAAAAAAGTAACATCTATCACAAGGTGATAGACTTCACAATGACAGTGCTTTCTGATGACTAGACAGACGAGAGAACAAGAGGCAACGGGGACAAATTCAAACATACCAAATTCAACATCATAATAGCATAAAAAGAAATACCATGAGAGCGATTCAGCACTGGGACTGGTTGCCCAGGGAGGCTGTGGAGTCTCCATCCCTGGAGATACACAAAACCCAACTGGGCAGGATTCCATGTAGTCCTCTGTAGTTGGTCCTGCTTTGAGCAGGGACTTGTGCTCCATCTCCGGAGCTCCCTTCCAGCCTCAACCGTGATATGATTCTTCCATTCAAAGTACTCTTTGTGGTGAACTCTGGTCCCGGTTTTTCCGAGCTGGTATTTCATATCATCCTTTAAAAACCGTGTCATTTAGTGATAGTTTTTTTCTTACATTTCATACTGCTCTTCTGACTGACAGACCCTTTGCCCAGGACAGGGATGGACATTGTTACACTGAAGCAGCCTTCAAGTGTTTTGAAAAACGTTTATGTCTAGTACTTCTTTTTTTCGTGTGTATGTACAGGAAAACAGAAACCCAAATGGAGTAACTTAAACTTCCATTGCTGCAGATAGTGATACAGTGGGTGGAAAACCTATATTTGTGGGTCTTAAGTAAATTATGTTTCTAACCCTCATTAGCAGCTGTTCATACATGTTAAACTTGGAACCATGTCAAGTCTTTTGTTTTCATTAATTGCATGCACCTGTTCTTCCTTTTGATGTTTTGTATTGCTATTTGTTGCATGTTCAATCGTGTGTTTTTTTTCATTATGATCCTCAAATTCATCATCAACTAATTTTATTTTAAATTGTTTAGAAACATATAGCTCATGGCCTGGTCCCTGCTGCTACCATAGCTCCTAAACCTGCAGTTCCCCGCACCCCTCCCCCTCGTAGTCCAAACCCTTCTCCAGAAAGGCCCAGGTAGGTTTTGAGGTTTTTTTTGGATTATTTCTTTCTCATCAACTACACTAGCACACTAGAAAAGCATGATTAGAAGAATTGCATGTCGTTGCTGCAGAATTCACATGAACATTTGTATAAATAGAATGTATTTTTAATTGGGGGAGTACTCTTCTCTGAATTTTAAAGATCCATCTTTTTCTTCTACTCCTAAGCATGCTGAATAATCAGGTCAATGACCATTATGAATATGTAATTTATTACAAATCTGAGTCACTTAAAGACAAATGGACTGTCTCAAATTAGGGCCATTTTAAATTTGGTTGCTATAGTGTAGGATTGTAGCAGTACTAGTACCTTGAGTCAGGAAATTTTAACTCCTCAGAAAAGCATAAATTAAACATTACTAACATGCCATTTTATTGCATATTTAAAAAAAACCCTGAGACTTAAACTGGCATGTAAACCCACATTGGATCAGACTTGAATTAGCTTTATAGGCAAGGTACATACAGAGAAAATGCAAGTTTCTTACCATTTTTCTTTTATCTTTTTTCTATGTTTAATTCAGTTCTGGTTGTTTTCCGTAGTCTTCTTAGTATCTGTAACATTCCTACCTAATCCGTGTTCATTGCTTTCACCTTTCTGACCTCTAGTTGTTGTCATTCCTGTTACAGCCCTCACCATTTCTTTCCTTTAATCTTTGTTCCTACTTGTTTTTTCCCCTGTTCGTTTTACCTTCCTCTGTACTCCACAGCATTCCACAAATATGCATTTCTGTCTGCTTAGGCTTGCCCTAGTTTGCAATGTGCCAACGCTTATTAATGGCTTCAGAGTCATCAGTAAAAGGTTCAGAGTAGGGAATAATTCAAACTGGAAGACAAAATAGCAGAACACAGAACACTTTTTAAACACAACTCCAGGTAGTATTCTTATTTAGGCTCAAGTGAGTGTTATGTACTGAAAATTATCAGTGTAAATTTTGGGAATGTAACTCAGTGTATTCCATGATTTTCATGCATGTGATTTGGGAAAACAGATAGGTATTGTACTTTACTCTTGGTTAGCTGCATTACTAGAGCTTGCCCAGTTTTGTGCTTTATTTTGGGAGTTAATAGTTTAGAGCCAGTCCCTTAGCAGTTTTAGTGGTCATGTTTATGCTCATTAACTATGAACATTTTGTTTTGCTTTAATAGTCAAAGACATTTTGCAATCGGAAGAAAATAGAAAATGTGGAGCACAGAGGAGACATCAGTGTTGTTTCATTGTTCTGTTCTGTTTTCTTCTAGATCTGCTCTGGCAGCAGCTATCCTTGCAACAGCACTGACAGGGCGCACTGTTGCTATTCCTCAGCCTCGGCAGCGATCGCTTTCTGAAAATGATTCCACCTGTGTGGAACACGAATGTTTTGAACCATATGCAACAGTTACAGAGCTTGGAATGGGGTAATGTATACTTTCTGATTTGATGTCTATATTAGAAATAGAATCTACCAATGATAGAATTTTACCAAAGAGTCACAGCAAACTCCTGCTGTCACAGCCATTTACTTTTTTCTCACTGTATCATAAATTGGTTCTGAAGTGTCTACAATCCTTCTTCCATTTCTCATAAAGTGATGTCATGTTTACAATCTTGAGAGGGAGATGTGGATTGTACAGCAGTCACAAATAAAACATACATTATTTCTACCAAATGACAATCAACTACACAAACAGTTAACCACTGAGGAACCACCTGAATTATGTCATATATTTCCATTATGCTAAATGATTATTTCAGACCCTTCTTTCAATAGCAATAGCAACCTTCCGTCTCTTAATCTGTCATTTTCTTTAAGATAGAGAAGAAAAAGTAGTCGGCTACATTCCTTGTTTGTAGCAAACAGAAGCTGAGATGTCTGTGTCAGCTGTTTGGATTGTTGTGCATATTGTAAGAGTGATGGTTCTACTTTACAGGTGTTTATGTTTTTTGGAAGATTAAAACATATTGAAACAAGCTTTAAACTTCTTTCTACCTGCAGGCCCAGCTGGAAACTTGATGGTAGTGACAGATCTCCTGGACCATCCCTGGAAACATCAGGCAATTACGGTGAGGATGAAGACATGGATACCTATCTTTCAGATGCTGAGCAAGAGGCAGAGTCCAGTAGTCAGAATAACGAGAACAAGGGAGAAAACTTTAACACCAATGCTATTTATTCTGTTCCCTGCAAAAATAAAAAGGTAACATTTTCAGATATGTTGATTCCTTTATTGTGTTTTAATATATGAATGCAAATACTAAATATTTCTGAGGCTTTTCATTATCTTCTTACCCTTCAGACATTTATTCAATTTTTATTTCACATGCTTTTTTGAGGTTAATTTACTCCTCCTACATGACCCAGGTTTGTTTGTTGATCCTTACAGATTCTATATGTGATTATTAGGAGCCTATATGTGATTCTATATGTGATTATTAGGAAAACAATGGATTTATGTATAATTACTGTGCATACTGTAGTCTTTTAAAATGTCCATTATGTTATGTTGAGTGCGATACTTATATAGGACATTATTTGTTAAAAGCATTAGGAATTTTACTTGCAAAGAGTGGAAATTTAATTAATGGTTCAGTGTTATGCTATTGAGCAGACACATATAGGGACAGATTCAGAATCACACAAAGTAAGTTACCTTGTTGTCTTGAAGACTAGTCGATATTTCTGTGTTATAGTTTTGGATTGTCTTAACCAGGAATGAGCAGCTTAATACTCCTAAGGCACATTTAAAGTTCAGTCCGAAATAATACAAAAAATTAACAAACATGAAGAAGTAATGAGGCAAAAATGCAATGAGGCAATGCTCTGTATATGAAAGGAATCAGAAAACACCCTGAGGTGAAGAGGTAGTAGTCAGTAAGAGGAGGGAAGGGGAGGGGAAAAATGTGAGTGGAATATGTGGGGAAACTGGTATATGATGGACAGAGGAAAACCAGTGAAGCCAATGTTAAAAATGATTCATTAACCTCTCAGTGCTCTGATATAGTAGATAAATGGTTGATCTTTTAGTAAGAGCAAGTTTAGACACAACACATCAAACATGGAAACATAGTTAATTTCAAAGACTCCTCTGACTGAATGAGGTGATAGGCAATATTTGCCTTGAGAACTAAATGACTATCATAGTTCTCTGTTTCCTGTTGACCATTTTAAGGTTCAGATTTTATTTACATATGTCTTATCATTTATTGTCTTAAAATATTGTAGTACAATTCCAAATGTGGCTGGAATGTCAGTACATTAAAGGTTTCATTCAGATATCAAGACATGAGCTATTTTCACAGTGTTACCACGATTTAGATAGGTTTCTTTTATTTTTACACAGGAAGAGTTTCCACCATCTCCTGGTGCTAATGCTGACAAGGAAGAGTTGCCTTCTCATGAAACTGAGTTTCAGGTGCTGGTGGATGAGTCAAATGTGCAAACAGAAGGTAAATACACCTAAAGGCAAAATGCCACACCTTTTAATACTATGGGGAAAAAGACTTTTTGTATAAAATAAATTGAAGGCTGTTTTTAAAAAAAAGGACAATGAAAGAAATGCTACTGAAAACTTAAACATTTTCACTAGTTACAGAAAATTAAACATCCATACAGAGGGAAGATTGGTCTATGTTCATTGTATAACTGAAACTCCTAAACATCCACTATCAGACAGTATCGGACAGTATCAGACAGAGACGGGGAGTTTTGTGAACTCTTGTCTTGTCTAGTACAGTTGTTCTCTACTATGTCTCTGTTGATACACGTGCCAGAATCGATCTAGTTTACATTCTGGTAACTATTGGAGTGTGACTGCGCTCAAAAAAAAATAGAAAAGGTAGAAACTACAATTGTGGGTTTTTTTTTAATAAAAAACTAAAGAGGTATAAGAAAATATTTTAGTCAGTCATTTTCCTGGGATTAAAAAAAGTGTCTAAAAATCAGCAGTAAGAATTTTTTTTTAACAATCAAATGGCATGATGCTAGGATTGGTTATCCCTTCTACACAACTTGTATTGCTCTTGCCATCTTCTAAAGGCTGGGCCTTAAAAGTGTACATCAGGTCCCAGAGGAAGGTTCTGACAGAACAGAGAGATGAACAAGATCATCAGTCTCAGGTTATCACTCTAAGCAACAGGATTCAAGCCCAGTAAAAGTCAGTGAAAGTATTTCATTTATACTTTGGTCAAATTGTAAAATACTAGTGTAAGACAACTACACAGTTTCATTTCTTCCATAGTAGCATCTATATAGTGTGAGATAAAGCAAAGTCTCACATCAGTATCCTGATATACCATGAAAGGACAAATGGAAAGTTAGTGATCTAACTGGTGGGTTCAGGGGGCTTCCTTATTTTCAGTATATAATATGTGTTTATACATGCATATAATCCTGTATAGTTTACAGACTTAGAAATCCTTTGGTTTCAATTGACTGAAAGATCTGTTTTTCTTAAGCAGAAGACCAACATCCTGACTTGAATTTAAAGGTAAGATTTATATGAAGCTTAATTTGTGATGCATTTTTGAAAAAAGGTGTTACAAAGAGCAGACAGTTTACAGTCAAGTAAAGGTAAACTGATTTATTGCCACTAGGGAATCTTTTTCTTTTGGAGTACAAGAATGGCTAATCATCCCTTCTGAAAAAATATGACTGTAAAAGTAAATAGGCTAAACAAGTTGTCTATTTGTTGTTCTGGGTTTTTTTCTAATACATCTTCTTTTGTTCCTCCTGTGAAAGAAAGAACTGAGAGTAGGAGACATGATGTTACAGCAAGAGACAGCTCTCACTGACAGTTTTCAAATTATGAGCCTGGCTTCACCAGATTTTTATCAAATTTTCCATCTGGCCCATCTGACTGCTTTCATAGCTTGAAAAAGAATACCCAAAAGATTTGTTTCTCAGATCAAGCTGCTGAAATACTGTTTACAAAAATGGACAGTTCTTCCATTGTTAGCATCACTTTAAGTTCTTGGCCACATATATTTTTTCTGAAATTGTGAGTTTTGACTCATTTAGTCATCAGTATCTCAGTATGTTACATTCCATGGCATCATACCCCTACAGAAGTTCACTGTTGTTTCATAAAAATGTGGAGAAAGTTTGCACATTGATCATGTTAACACAGGTACGTGATGTTAATGCAAGTAAATATGTTAGTATGAATTCAGCCTGAAGCTCTTCCCTGAAAGAAATTTCTGCAAAAGTAAAATAGGTACTTTTTTTTTTCCATCAGCAAAGGGACAACAAAGTTTTTCAACTATTTTGAACATTTCACATTTTAATGAACTTGCTGATTATTGTATCTGAATTGACTATGCTAAAGTCTTACTTTATACAAATTAACAAGTGTGAGCAGTACTCATCCTATTGGTCAAGAAGCTTTATGGTTATGTAACTTTTATGTCAGCCATAAAATTGTTTTCAGAACTGTACATCTCTGACAACTACAGAAAATATTAACAGTTTCAGGTGTCCACAAGTGACTGGTGGCAGTGACAAAATGATGTCAAGATACGTAATTGACAAGTCATATATTGACAGTAGTGAATCCAGCCTTAAGTGTTGCTGATAAAAAAGAAACTGCTTCAAAAGTTCTGTTTCTTAAGTTCTCTAATAGCAATGCTGTTCATTTTTTATTTCTCTGCTAGGAAGAAAAATCACTAGCTGAAAATCTAGTATGTGAAAAGCCTCCACCCTTCCCAGGTACTTCTGATTCTTCTGTGACTTTATTATGCATCTTCACTTTAACAATATACATTTGTAGATAAAAATACATTTTCCTGTTTGTTTTCTCCAAGTCTAATTTGGGGGAGTATGTGTGTGAAAAAGTATTTCTCCTGTACAGGAGATGAGAAAGTGCTGATGGCTCTGTGGTATGTATAAGAACAATAGTTGTAGGCTTTTTAATGTTTGATGGTTTAGACTTGTTTTTATTTTCCTGAGTGATTTGTCAAGTCTCAAATTATTATGAAAGGATGTAATGAAATTCAAGTCATAGTGAAACTCTCCAATCCCATATATGTAATTTACACCTATTATTTGCACTATTATTAAGTATCCCATCGCAACTGAAGTGGTAAACATTCGGTGACATGTTCTACCACGTAATGTAGTATGTTATTGCATCCATGGAACAATTCCAGGCACAGCACCTCTAAAGTTTGCATCTTGCATGGATGGGATAATGTGCCTATCATGAAGTTCATGGGGTTTCTGTATTTCTATGCTGTTCAAGTATCTTACACCTTCTCACAGGAAGTTAACAGTGACCATAACTGCCTGAAATCAGTAACAAGACAGAGCTCTGTATTTCTAAACCAATTATTGGGTTTCTTATATATCATGTGCTAAGGAACTGTTCTGTACTAAGTTGTAGTCATGGCTGTATGGTATTACATTATGCTGGCTCTTAGAAGTCTAATGGTAAGGGTAAAATTCCAGCCTTCATTTTAATAGGCAAGTTGTTTAGCCCATACAGATAAAAATAAGAATTTGAAAGAGTAATTCTATTCTATTGGTGCAACAATATATCCATGATTATTGCAGATGATCTAAAATTTTACATTTTTAAGAACAAAGTAACTTCTGTTCAGTAACAGATCATTGAAGCCTGTTCATAGGGAATAAGGGTAAAGCTTTCACTACATAGCTGATAAAATAAGGAGAGATCAAGAGGACTGAGGACTTCATCCAGGGCACATACAGTGCTTCCTGCAGTGGATATTTGTGTCACCTCTGTAGTCACTAATGCTAGGGAGAGGTAGATCTGCTGACTCTATTCCCATTAAAGAGGGAATCTATTCAGTGTCTAGCAGAACAGATCTTGCTGCCCCTCCACTATACAGCTCTCCTTCATAATCCACTTTCTTTTATTCTCTCTGGCCTTATCTTCTGGAAGCCATTAGCCGATTTATATCTTAAAAAGTATCACTCACACATAATGCTAATATTAGAATAAAAGGATTATAATTTGCTGACATCTGTATTTAAGTCTGAATTCCATTTAAATACACTGTACTGTGGCATTACAGATGTCTCTGTTCGGGCAAGGCAAGCTCGGGAAAATATGACTAAAGAAAAGTTCAGAGAACTAAAACAAGAAAACTGGTCTCTGAACAAGGCATTCCAGGCTATGCTCCAACAATTCGAGGGAATGAAAAAGCAAATGGAAGAACAGCAATTAAAGCTACAGAGACTAGAACAAGAAAACATAAAGCTTAAAGAAGCTGCAGAGGAATCACATCAAGAAGGTGGGAGAAACATATAAGTTGTTCTGTAGTTATCTTGATTTGTCTAATTTGTTGCTACTTATTCCTGCAGTAGCAGGTTTCCACTCTTTCATCTGAGCAACATCTATGCAGAAGTAGTTTCTGAACAGTATTTTCTACATTTGTAGATTTTTTTTTCCCAAGAGTACTTACATGATCATGAATAAAAAATATTTGGTTGCTTGAAAAGTTAGGGGGTTTGTTGGTAATTTTTCATGGGATTCTTCTATTACAGTATTCTGAGATAAGTTCTCTTATTATTGTAGCTTATTGGGATTTTTTTCCTTACAAATAAAAAACTATTGTGAACATTTCTTGAATTTTGATTGAACCTTCTTGGTGGGTATTTGTTTTATCAGAGGAGGCTACAGAATTACTTTCTCTCAGACAACAAGCACAAGAACTGGTGGATGAAAATGATGCTTTGAAGATGACAGTCCATCGCTTAAATGTAGAATTAAGTCGCTATCAAACTAAATTCAGGCCACTGTCTGAAGAAGAGGTGAGAATCTTGATTTTAACGAGAGTTTTTACTGAAATGTCCCCTTGTCCTTTCGTTCATCATTGAGTTTTTAAGACTATCTTCTCTAAATGTGCCACAGAGTCTACAAACAGCACAGGCTTTTTCTGAAATTGAAAGTAAGCATTTATAATTAACTAAGCAGTTAGACTTTCTGCTATCTTAGTAAGATTTTGAACTTCCAATTTTATTGACTTTGTTGAGTGTGTGTTACATATACAACACATGTAATTAGAAACAAGCTTATTTGGGATAATACTTGTGGCTGCTGTAGACAGTGCTGTAGACAGTGGCTGGTGCTTCAAAAAGCAGAACGTAATTTCAGTATCTTTTTTTTTTAAATCTCCTTTAGCATCTAAAAGTCAAAGGTTTACCCATGAAAGGACCACCACCACCATGGCTAGTAAGTAAAATAACATTTTCACTGAACTGTTCACTCCTTTTGAAGTAACAGAATTTCTTTACTGGAACCAAAATATTCAGGATATTAGTTACTCTGCTTAACCATCACATACTACTAGATTATTATTATAAATGTTTCTGTTTGTTGCACAAAAAGATGTAGGGCAGAACTTTGCAGTGAACGTGTGCAGTGCCAACTGAATTTACAGTAAGCTACAGACTGCAGACAATCACTCACTTTGAACTACTAAATACAAATTAAGTAGTTACCCTGATGATGATAAAATACTGACTTTGCTGAGTATTGTCCAGAACATAGTTTGCTTAAAAGTCTATTGCTTAATTGTCAGTCTTCTGTTGAGATTATTTAAAGGTGACACTACAAGAAAACAGCATATTTCAGTGACTCTGATAGTAGGAATGGCCACGGTTCTGCTAGTAGCCTATGAACTTCTGGCAAAGAGGCATGAAACTGAATGCATTTGTAGTATGTGAAACAATTTCTTCTTGAAATACTAATATTAAGTTTTTCCTTCCTCATTGTTATTCAGAACTATACAGAAACAGGAAAGTCCTTCTGCTCTTTATAGCTATAATAGCCAAGAATCATTTAGTCAAAGATGAGAGTGTAAAAATTCCTTTCCCACTTATTAATGAATCTGGACTAAATTTGATTAGTAACTGTATTCACTGTAGTGTTTCAGTTTGGTTTTGCACTCACCTGCATACACATCTTGCTGTTACATGTACTGATAGGTAATAGCTACTTTTTAGTGGAAGGTGCAAATATAAGTACCCAGCCTTGTCCTTTCCAAAGCTTCCTCTAAAGCAATACTGTTGAATGCTTGTGCAGCAGCATTGTGCATATGATGGTCTGTCTGCTTGTCTAAGTGCTGCACTTTTGCCTTCAAGGCATATATGAAAACTCTTAGTAGCTTTAAAAAATAGCAATATCTAGCAGGAGAAGTAAAAAATACTGACAGTATCATGGTTTGTGATTTATAGGAATTAATTTTTGATTTTATTTTTCAAGTTGGATATGAAGTATTTATCACCCCTGCTGTTGGCATATGAAGACAGAATAAGAGAAAAAGAAGTTTTAATTCTTGAATATGAGGCAAGTTGCCATTTAAAGGAAATAAAAAATTTGAAAATGAGATTTGTCAAAGTTGTTTGAAAGTGATTTTTTTGTTTACTTTACCATGCATATTTATTCTGCTATCTTATCTTACTTGGTTTGCCTATTCTTGGCCTGTTCAGATGTAGGTGCAGGTACTACACTGAGATGTATAAAAATTGTGCTCTCTGAATTGAGTAAACCATAAACAGGGTCAGTGGTAGAAAGAATTTACTATTGTTATAATGGGGATTCAGTGTCCTGTACAGCTGCCTTTACAGTTACAGGCCTGTGTACTCAGCTTTTAAATCCATATTTTAGGGGTCTACAGCTTGCTTAATTCAAATGATACTTTACAAAAATGTGTCACAATTCAAATGCCTGTTATTTTAAATCAATTGTTAGTAGATTGATGAAGCAATGTAGAAGTTCAGTATGCACACCTGGATTTAAAATGTGCAGTGTGATAATACGCTGGTAACAGAAGAATCAGAAATGTTATGTGGTGTCCTTTGTCTTCCAGGAAGAGATGAAGAATTTTAAAGCACGAGTTGAGGAGTTGGTGAAGGAGAATGAAGACCTGCATAACCAAGTAATTAACTTCATTACCCCTACAGAATGGTAAGTTACTAAAAATTGATTTCAAAAGCTACTCATCATCTTGCTTGTTGCCTGCAAACTTCTAAGATTACAGATCTTAAGGGAAAATTAAGTTTTGCCAAAGAGTTAATAGTGTCACCATTATGGCTTATTGGAACAGTGCTGATCTGCCATGACTGATTTACTTTTGAAATAAAGACGAAATAGTGAATGTGCAGTTTTGCATCTGAAACCCATGTAATTCTGTCCCAAACCTTGCAGTTTACATACTGAATTTGGACACTTCTACTAACCAGTCCCCTTTTTGCAGCAACTTTGAACATTTTGTTTCTCAATGTAGCTTCATGGTGGAAGTTAGAGCTCAGAGTGAGGATGTGCCTTGGCAGTGTGCGAGTTGTTCCTTATGCCTAAACCTGTGGATGAAATGTGATCTTAGTGCTATCAATTTGAAATTTGCAGTTTTACAAAGGAAATTAATTTTTTGTTTAAAAGAGTTGTACTTCAATGACTTGTCCAGTAAGACTCGCATTACTTTTCTGAACTTCAACTCCAGCCTAGATAGTTTTGATGGAAAAAAACTTCCATTCTTTCTTTCAGCTGGTAATACTTGGCAACTCATATCAGCACTGACCTCCCTGCCATGAGTAATGAATGAATGTTGTCATTCAGTCTTCGTAGTTATCCATTCACATGAAAACATAGACAGTCTTAAGTGGTTAAATAGTATGAACTCTTATCATAGCTATTAACTGGTTTGTAAGTCAAAGTTGTGCCTTTGTCTCCTTCTGCTATGGCCACTGCAGTATATTAAGTCAGTCAGCTGAATTTATAAGCTCCCGGGTGCAGAGGTTTTCATGGATACAAGCATAAGCTGACTTCCACCTTCAGGGTAGACTGCTATTTTAATTGTTAGCTGCATGCTTCAGCTTAAGTTTTACTCAGAATATTATTTAATGGTAGGGGAAATTTGTCCCTGTCTAGACCTATACACAATAAGAATGCATTTTCATCTAGGTCAGGCCACACATGAACAAAGTAGATGGACACTGTCTTAGTTACAGTCATCAGAAATCCTTGGTAACAGTCTATTTTGCTATACTTTGTTTGCATTTAGGCTACTCTTGCCAATGGAGCTGTCTCCATCTGGCACCATGATGTAGCTTTATTCTCTTCTATGAGAGAAGTCTGAGATTACTGGGACTGTTTTGCCTGGAGGAGAGTTTTTTGGGGCTATCAGTTGGGGATGTTTTTGAGGGCTGTAAGTTCATGTCTCTAATGAACTTACCTTGGCTCCTGACGTTGCTTTGAATGATGGGTTTTAATTTGCTTTTTAAAGAGGTTAAAATGCAATTTTCCACATTTACATTGTTGGAAGTTAGCTGTGTTTTTTTCTTTGTACATATGTTAATATTTTAATGATATTTTATTTATAAGTCAGTTGTCATTGCAGGCAGCAGCTGCAAACTCAGGCCAAGCTGGTGTTGGAAGAAAATGGATTGTTGATGGAGCAACTCAAAATTCAACAAGCTAAAGCAAAAGACAGTCGCAGGCAACATGTTCAAGAAGGTAAAAGTGCCTGAGTTGCTGGTCATTTGAACTGCACCCATGAGAGTACTGCAGGTTTTTGTGTGGGGCTTTTGTGTTTTGGTGCGGTTTTTGGGTTTGGGGATTTTGCAGCTTCATATATGCCTACAAAGCATCACTGAATGCAGGTAACACTAATATGAGATAAAGCTCTAGATGTCAACTGATGCTGAAAGGAAATGTATCACCTGTTGACACTATACAGCATACTCCATTTTGACTTGCTTTCTCTGAAAAAGGGACCAAACTGTTAAAAGAGCAATACAATAATTTTCAGAATTTAAGAGCGCTTTAAACTTTACAAGTTGGTATTTGTGAAGTATTGTTTGCTTTTATGTAAGTGTTCAATTTTAAGTGGTGTACTTTAAAATTTTCTGCTTTGTAACTAATGTTTATCACTTAATATATTTAATTTTCCACTTCTATAATTTGATACTGCTTAACTTTACAAACATCTTCAAATAATAGATCTGTTACCTACTTGTGTTTTACCAGAGATCTGTATTTGCTTGAATTCAGAACACTTGACATTCCTCATCTTGACTGTTAATGTTATTTCTTGAGAAGATTAATTTTCCTGCTGGTAGTTATTTTCTGCAGCAGTAGATTCCTCTGGATAGTTCCTGTTAATAGCCTGCTGGCTGGATATTAGATAGTGAACAAGCATGTTACAACTTAGAATCCCCAAAATGAAAGGTTTCTTAGTTAAGTTTAAAAAGCAAAATTGAATCTTAATTCACAGATTAGGACATTTTGAAAAACACTGTGTATAATTAACATCTTGCTGATGAGAAGAGTTTCCTTAAGTGAACCTACATGGCAAACTCCAGTTCTGAAATCTTTGGTCCACCTGCCACCTAATTCCATAAATACTCTCCTTTCTGCTTTTACATTTTCTGAGTTTATGTTTAGAGTTTTATCTCTATTTATCCCTCTTGTGTATAGAAGATGACAACTCATCATACTAAAGGCCAGACAATACCCCCAGAAGTCAGGTGCTCCACTTGCCAAATCTCAAAATACTCTCTGGTAGGAGTTGTCAGAACATCCTCAGTAAATACTGAAAGATTTTGTGACCTATTGCTGGAGTTCGTTCAACGAAACAAGAGCCTTGATGTTCCATTCAGTTCCTAAAACTGTTTTGGCAGTCTATCCAGTGATTGAAATATGTTCTACAGAAAAAACTCAGACATCAGTGAATAGAGACGAGGCAGTCTCTAGTTGTGTGTCCTATCTACTAGGCTACAAGTCACATTCCATTTTAGGTTCTTTTCCCAGTTAATAAAATCTGAATCAGAGGATTTGTCAGAGTAAAATGATGTTTCAATGAGCAAATACCTTAGAGCCTTGAAGTTTTGGCATTTTTCCAAAACAAACTGCTTGAGACAGCAAAACAAAAACATTCGAACTGATGAAGTACAAAACAAACTGACAAATCCCCTATTATGTAATGCTGTGAGCAACTAGGAACTAACATACTACTGGTTTAGTTTGAGTTTCACTTGGTGATTGAATTAGTTCTGCTGTACCCACTTGTGATTTTTTTTTTTTCCCCCCCTCCCTAAAGGTGCAAAATTGACCAAACAGATAGTAAGTTTAGAAGAAAAGAAACGGAGTCAAGAGCAGCAGTTAGCAGAGTATCAGAAGCAGCTGGAAGCTTTGCGTTCTACCTGTGAAGAGCTGAAAGCCAAACTGGATGGCAGAATAGCATCAGAGGAGCACTTTGCTTTGGTGAATGAGTTAAAAAGGTAAGAGTTTAGGTTTGCAAAAACAGCTCTGCAAAGCATTCATATGTACATACCTGCATATACATCACTGTAGGTAGGAGGTGAATTATTAGAATAATTTTATTTGTATTGTGCTTCACTCATGATTTCACATTTCATTACATCGTAATACCTCTGTCACCATTTAACAATAAGCATCCTCAAAGTATCCTTTTCGTACCTTCTGCATGGGTATACAACTGTAACTTAGCTTTGTTCTGAAGTAGGTCTGTGCATGATGCCTGTTCTATGCTATTGGCTTTTGCAGCTGTTTACAGCAGGAGCAGAAGAAAATGCATTGTGAGGTGGAAGATCTAATGGGGCAGACTGCATCACTGCAAGCTCAAAACAAGAACCTGCTTTCAGAGAAAAATAACTTCCTGGCTGACAAGGAGATCCTGGAAACTGACTTGGAAAAGACAAAAAAGACAAACAGGTCATATCACATTCTTGTTTTTTTATAGAGAAATACTGGTATTTCTAAAAATAACAGCAGAAATATCTGTAAAAATATTGTCTGACGTCTCACAGTGTCTAATTTCCACCTAATACAGAAAAAACACGTTTCCTAAACACGTTTGCCATGAATGAAGGCCTGGTTGCCAAGTGACTTTGCCAGGTTTCATAGGCTTTCGTGCATACTTCTCTATGTCTGTATCTGTAATGCTGGTAGTTGGCTGTAGCAATTCATCACTTGTGTACTCACCTGAAAAATAGTGTCTTCCACTATTTGCAGACCTTGTGCACCTGAGTGGTTCAGAGCTGGCCTCACAGTTCTTTAAAAATATTGTTGTGATAGATATATTTAAGAAAGAGGAGCTTGTAGCCATTCTTTTGAATTGTTACTGTTCACACAAAATATTATAAAGAAAAACAGCCCTGAATTACAAATACTTTTGAGCCAATGTGCTTTTCACGGTATATTTAATTGTTTGAGACCTGTACAGTGGATCTGCAGAGTCAGTGCAAGTTCTTTTAATGCTGTAATTAATTCCCAATCTGAAGGTTTTCTTTTTTCCTGTTAATTTTATAGGCGACTGAAGAAGCAAATAAATTTTTTGCAACTGCAGTTGGAGGAAGCAACAGAAAAAGAAGCTGTTGCACATCACTACCTAGCAAATCTTATTGGTTTGGTGGAGACAATAGCTCAGGAACGTGATCATCATATTTTTTTGGTAATTGCCTTGACATAATTAATATTACTTAACTGATATTTCACACAGTCATCATCATCCTACCAGCACAACTTATTGTTAATTTGAACTCTAAAAAGAAAGCTGTAATTTTAGTTTAAAGATTTAGCTATTTAAAAAAGCTTTTGCAGATGGGATAGATGCAGCAATGTATTTTTTCTAGAAAACTCATTAAAAGCAACTCTCATAATTTCTAGAGGCAACATAATTAAGCCTTTACTTACATCAGCATAACGGTCTACAATAGTATATATCAAGTTCAAAATAATTTTTAACCTGACTTTAGAGATTGGCTTCAGTTGTAGAAGCTGATCATATTGAAAAGTAGGATGCAATTACACATTTTTAATATGTATTTCTGAATCTAAAGGTAAACTTATCTTCAAAGTGAACTGTTTGGACTTTCTATTGTGGATGCACATTATTACTGCCTTTCAGTGAGCAGTCATTCTGATCTTCTGGCTGGTTGAGAGATTTGGAGTGACTTCTGTTTAGTGGAAGTGTCAGGCATAGAAGCTACTGGGCTTTTTATAGGCATGATTCGTTTTCTTTACAAGATCTTGGACACTCTGTCTTCAAATTGGTCCTGGAAACCATTTCACTAAACTTTATTAAAATAGTGCAAGTGTGCAGTATTTGACATCATGTTCTTCTCTTCTGAAACCTCCACCTGACAGTACACAGAAGTTTCTTGCACATGCAAAAAGTGCAGAGTAAGTCCATGGAAAGCAGACCAAAATCAACTATGGCTTGTCTTTCTCTAGCCATGTGTAAACTGATCCAACAGTTGGAAGCCAATCTTGATATACAAAACAAAACTTTTCTACTTCTTTTGGGTCGCAGACTCTTGTCTATGTTTATTGTGATGATACACACTCAATTGCCATCCTATTTCTGCATTTTGTGGCTTAGACACCAAAGAGCACATAAGTCTTGCTTTTTTAGGAATTTACTGTGTCTGTCCTGTCTAAAGTAATAATTACATTTAGTCCTGCACGCTGTACGTTTGCAGGCCAGGTGTTTGGAAAGTGAGAATCATGGTGTTCTCAACAAGATGGTAGAAGGCAGTCTACGCTTGGGAAGACTGGAAGAAAAAGTTAAGGTAAGCAACATTTCCAAGCTAAATATTATGTAAGACATTTTGGTTTTTAATGAGAAAAGTCAGCAGTTAATCTGTGTCTGTTTTTGGAAGACCCAGGGAGCATTTTATAAACAGTTTTTAAAAAGCAAAATAGTTTTCACAAATATCTTTCTCTGTTGTATTTGTACATTGCATGTCTGCCAGGTCACTGCATGTCTGCCAGGTATGGCAGTTGCATCTTCACCTACACAATTATGACCAGTTGTAAAAGTAATTTTTAATTTTACTTCATTTGTGTTTTGTTTTTGCTCTATAGTATATTTGGTTATTCTGTCCTCCACTCTTTTGAGACTGTACTCATGCTTCAACTTGAAATCCATTATAATTTGATTTGGAAGAATGAAAACCATATCTTGAGGGTTCAGTTATCAAGTACCTCCATAGACCCATACGGTTAGAGGTTTAGTAATTCAGAGGATGCTCAAACATACTAATTAGACAATACATTATAGGTTGTCTTTAGGACTCTCTGAACAAATACAAAGCATAGTGTGTAATTGCTGTGTAATAGCATATAGTGTTAAATGTATTTGAAACTTTTAACATTGTTACTGCTACCTCCAGGAAAATGAAACTTCAAAATTACACACTTTACAAGAGCTGAAAAGGAAAGTGTGGGGAAAGGTTTCTAGACCTTGTGGCAAGTTCCTAGAAATTCACTTTTTTTCTTTCCTCAAAAACTTTCTACTCTGATTCAGATTAAGATAAAACCTTAGTGGTTGACACCTTAGATATAACTTTATAGCAGTAAGACATAAATAGCAGTATTTTCAAAGCTTCACTAAATAGTTTGCAGTTTTATTAAAGGAGACGCTTCCATGCCAAAGCTCTGTCATGTAGCCTGTACCAAATATCACATTCCACAGCTACAGTAACAATTTAAGCACTGTTTGTAGTAACAGGAAAAAAGCTTATTGAATAATATCTGTTCTTTTTGTCAAGAGCAGCAGCAGGTAGAAATGTGCAACAATACACAGGCCATGTTTTTCAATTCCTCGTGTGCTTATGTGATTTCATGGGGACGTTATTTCAGAAAGCAAAATCACTTTGTACAAAAATGGCTTCGGGTGTTTGAGATTAGACCATTGTATTTGGTTATTATTACCAATAAGCAAAAAAATCACTTGTGCTTCATCAAACCAAAGAACTATTACTTGAAGCAGCAAGACATTTTGAAACATGAAGCTACTTTTCCTCTTAGTATTAAACAACTCTCATAACACATACTTTTTTATGGTATGTATCGATAAACATGACTGTTGGATAAGCGGTAAGCAACCTGTGCTGTAGCTTTGCATCTTGGAAAACTAACCCTGTTTTAGCAGCTAATTCATTTCACTCATGTTTTAATCCCAACCAGCAACAAAGTCCCTCGCTCCCTCCCCACCCTGCAGAGTGATAGGGAAGAGAATCAGGGAGAAAAAGTTGAGATAGGTTGTAGGTTGAGATAAGAAGAGTTTAATAACTAAAATGAGATAAAACAATAATACATATAATAATGGTAATAAAAAGGTGAAATAAAACTCATGGGGGGGAAAAAAACCAAACCAAACTAAAACCCAACCAAGTGATGCCCAATGTAGTTGCTCACCACCTGCTGACCAATGCCCAAGCAGCAATTGGTACCTCCTGGACTCCCCCACCACCAGTTTACATACTGGGCATGACATCCTATGGTATGGAATAGCCCTTTGGCTAGCTGGGGTCAGCTGTCCTGGCCATGCTCCCTCCCAGCTTCTTGTACACCCCTTTGATGGCAGAGCAGAAGATGGAAAATCCTTGACTTAGGAAAAGGGCTACTTAGCAACAACTAAACCATCATTGTGTTACCAACATCTTTTCCACACTACATCCAAACACAGCCCTGTACCAGATACTAGGGAGAAACTTTAACTCGGTCCCAGACAAAACCAGGACAGTTTTAAGACAAACACAGGGTATGGGTACTCACTGGACACAGTAGTTTTACATGCAGAACAAAGTACACGTGTATTACCTTCTAATTAAAAAATAGGTAAAAAAAAAAATCCCATATCACAACTGACCTGACATGCTTAAACAAGGCAGCACTGGCATAAGACTAAACTGCAAATTAGTATCCCTGGCTGTTTCTTTTGCTAGTAGTGAGTTGTCCTTATTTCTGCTGGAATCACATTTTTTTACTCATACAGATGTATAAAAGGAAAGCAGCTGGGAAGCTTGGAGATATCAGACTCAAGATGAGTGAGCAGGAGAAGGAGTTTGCTGGGAAGACTGAGCGGTATGAGCAAGAAATGAATCACCTCCAGTGTCTGCTGCAAGACAAACAAGAAACCCTTGAGGAAGTGCTTAAGCAGAAAAGGTTAGTCACAGACAGAATTCATCCCCTTAGATAACACAGGTGAAACAGATGGGGAAAGAGACTGCATGCAGCCCATCAGTATAGTAGAAAATTCTGAATCATATAATCATATTGAGTCATATTCATTGAATCACAGAATCTGCCTGCCTGTTCTGTTAACAAGTGATAATAAATGACTTACATTGGCTACATGCAGGATAAAAAGAAAGAAGAATGTAACAGATCTACACAAGATCATGACTGTCAGTGTTGAAAATTTATGTAGCATTTCATGTTTTAAGCAGGAAAGCCAGTTTAACTTAAAATGTATGTGAAAGTGTGCCGATAATTTGGATAGCTGACTGCCTGACTTGTTAAAGTTACAATATGTCTTTAGGGAGACTACAAAATTAAGCTGTTTTAAAGGCACCGACCACAGTCAGTCTAGTCATAAGCACTGTAACAAAGTGAAGGCAGAAAGCTTAATATAAGTGCTTTTGCACTTACATTTAGTTTATAATACCGGAGTTAATAAGTCATAGTAAGTCTGACTTGGCTACTGGAATGAAATTGCTTATAAAAGTTTACTGTATCTATTATAATGGGAAGATCCCACTTCAAGGAGACACTGCTCCACCTTAGTAACTAGGCTAGAAGGTGACACAATAAAAGTATACCCAGAGAGTTACAGAACAGTCAAAAGTAACATTTGTTCAGACACAGCAGCAATATTTATGTGCTACCTCATCTTTGTCTCTTCTCTCAGTGCTGTTTTTCATAAATCTACATCCAAAACATGACAAACTTTGTAAAACATGACAAAGGTGTTTTTCCTTTGATTTTTTTTTTTTTCCTTCTGCATCATCCCTGTTCACCTGATGACAAAAATCAGGGGTTGCACTACTTAACCTATTGCATCCAAGGGAGCACAATTTTTCCCATCTCAAAAAAGAATGCTTATAATTTTTCTTGAGAAATAAAAGCTTTTAAAGATATGCAAATTTTACGTTCCCAGAAGCTGCTCTGTAGAGCCTTCTCATAATTACAGCCTTAGCTAGAGAACATTGGAAAGTCACAGCAACCTTTTGCCTAAAGCAACTGATGAGAAAGCAGTATCATCCTCTGTTCTTCAGGTAGCTGATAATCATAATAAGATTTTTATTGTTCACAGAATAATCTTGAGTCATGATTATTGCATTTCCTTAAATGAACTACATTGTATGCCCCGATAAAAAGTTGTTAATGTGGTTCTAAGCTAGAAAACCAGGTTCATAAATGCCCCAAGTCTTATTTCACAGGACACTTACTTTTATGCATTTTCTAGGTCATGGTGTATTTTGTAAGTCTTCTGCAGTGGAAGAGTCCTTTGAAATAGTTACAGCTGCTGTACTTGGGATGTTAAATGCAAGTCGGAAAGTCTCAGTAATGTAATTGCCTTAGACTGTCCTTGGAAGAGGGTCAACAGTAGAAGAGCTTTGCAACCATACACAGGCAAGGGAAAGGAGCTGTCTGACCTGTAAGGTTACATGTAAAAATCATAAATATTTATCCTTATCCTTACTCCTTTAAGTAACAACAGCCTACATTTACCAGAAGCAAACTTTAAGCTTTTTACCTAAAGACATCTGGAGAAAGGACACCTTTACTTCCACGTCCATAGGCATGGATCTCAGTCAATTCATTTCAAGCATGTGAATACCTGTAGTTAATAATTTGCTTAGCCACACACATTGTGTCACTGCTGAAAAGTCTTCGGAAAAGGAGGATTTATCTTTTTTTTTTTCTAGAAAAGTCGAAGGAGAACTTGAAATCATTTGGGAATCCACATCCAAAGAGAACAGAAGAATGAGAGAATTCTTACACAAATCCCTAGGGAAGGACATGTGGAGTACTGTCACGCGTCCTGACATGCACTTAGATGAAATCTCTCAGAAAGATTTAGTTTATGGACATGATTTTAGCTATTGTGATGTGAAACCTTCCTTCTCTATTAAAAGTTAAATTCAACGAGAAGCTCATTGATAAGATTAAAGATGCATTATACATCTCATCCAAGAAAGACATCTCAAGTGCCTGAATTTGACTTTTTCAACAAGACAGAACATTTACCCTCTTCAAAATTACTGCATTTTTAGCAGCATCAAAATGACATAATATTTTCTAGCTGTGCCATCAATATTGCCTAAAATATGACTTTGTTTTTTGAAGAAATGACTGTTCCTTGTTAAAGCTGTACCATGTTTTGCCTTAAGTTAACACAGAAGGACAAGTGTCCAGTTAACAAAAGAAACTGGTAAGCTCAGCATTCCAGCAGACACATACCTTGTCACAAGCCAAGTGAACAGCAAGACCAAAAGCTCCCAATATGGTAAAGATTGTAAATAATTATATATATGTTGTAGTATGTTATATAATTACACATTTTTATTAAAAGGTCAAGTTTCAATAAAATCTGCTCTTATTACCAAAGTTGAAAAGACAGATATGTGTTGTCTGTTCCTGTTGCTGGTGATGAAGTGTCTTGACATCCCGAGGTAGCCTTGTACCAGACTCTCTGCCACAAACCTTGTCACCTGAAGGACAGAGGGAAGTTTGCCTTGTTTGCAGACAAGACAGATACATCCTCATGATGGCTGCTGAGGCTTGAATGCAACTGTCCACTAAGCAGATTTACAGGATCCCAGGGTTCAGAAAGTTCCTACCATAGTTTTGCTGAGGGGACAAGATGCCAGCCAAAGATGCAGCCCTCCTCCTGATTGTCTTCTTCATCCCACTTCAGAGTTATGAGAAGCCACTTCTTTCCCTCAGAAGCATTCCCTGCAGCAGTGCCCAGCTTTTGGCTGTGACACATATTTGCCTCACTGTTCAGAATTGTTGACTTTTCACCATAGTGCAGATCAGTATTGTATTGACATAAGGTGACTGGTTTGGATTTACATACCACTTGTTAGATCAGCTTTTTGCCTTTTATTTCCATAACAAAACCAAAACAGTACCAAAAATCTATTATTTTTCAATAACCTGTATTTTTCAAGATTAGCATCACACAGCTGTCTCTGGATAGTCCAATGTAAATGGTTTACATATTCTTCTCATCTCTTTTTAATTGCCTTTTTGAATATGTCTCAAGAATTTGTAAAAATAAACCATTTCACAGGGAAAAAAAACCCAAACCTGTCATGTTGGTAGTTCCTTAGAAATAGAAGTGAGACTGTCAAAACACCTTCAATATTGGCTTAACTGCTTTTCCACTGGGAATGTATTAGAATTGCACTTAAGCCACATTTGCTTCCCACTCTTACAGCTCTCATATCAGAGCAGGGTTTAATACATGGTTCAAAGGACAGCACCTCAACAGGGACACTCTACGTTTATCAGTGCCACACTTGCTTTTTCATTTGCATATCATTAGAAGATTATGTTAAACTTTAAATCATCTATCACTGAATCAGTTCCCTGGGAGGTTATCATCTATGGGACATCACGTTCTCTAACAAATGCTGTGGGAACTGAATATGGGTAAAGTCCTTCTGGGGCTCAGGAAACTAAAAAATCCTGTTAAAGGATATTTTAAATACATATGTACTTATCACCCATTTGACATTCTTAGACATAAATTCCTGGAATTATTTCAGATTTAACAAAAACAAACACACGTGCAAGAGTTTTAGGTAGTGTACTAGTAGAATCAATGATTAGACAGGTGCTTGCCTCCAGTCTTTCTGACAGGAATGAAACTGATTTTCTACTTTATAAACAGCTAAAAGAATTGGTTTTCCCCTTAAGACTTTCCTAGATGAAAGATACATCTTAGGCTGTGGATGTTTTTCATCTTGCATGAAAACTTGGTTTTAGTATGTTTCTATGTACCACAAGTATAGAAATATTATTTTTGGGAAAAGATATATTTTAATTGGAGAACACAGAACATTCAAACACAAAGTTTAAAAAAACAAAAAAAACCAAACCAGAAAAATTGCACCCAAGGAAGGTGCTGAGCTCCTGCTGCTGGCACCAAGCATGGTTAAGATGCACTGAGCACTTGAAGCAGCCATTACGGGTCAAGTGATATGCAGTTACACACTGGAAATGTTATAGAGAAGTTACACGGGGAAAAAAAAAGTCTTCCCATGAGATTCTCTGGCTCCCAAAGGCAGGACAGAAGGCATTGGGCAGTGCCAGCCACTGCACACACACCTCTCCAGTAGTGAGGCCCTGGCTGCTGTCCCTCACTGCTGTTACCCACAACTGCCTTGACGCGAGGTCTGGGAGTGCTTGAGAACTGGGACTGAAGTTGCCCAGAGTTGTGACAACAGGCCAGAAAACACCTTCTAGTTACTAGAACTGTGTAGCAGATTCAGTTAACATGCTTGTGTCTGCTCAGTAAAGGTGCTTATTTCTGCCACTTCAGCCTATTCTCAGGTTAACAGCTCTATAAACAAGCACAGCTGCTATGTTATATCACAACTCAGATTAGGCAAATACACTCATCCTAAACCACAGAAAGATGCAAGGGAACCAACACCATGAATGAGAAAGAGATAGGCAGACTGAACTTAACTGTTTCAATACAAAGACCTTTTATTTCACAGACTGAAGGTATTTGGAATATACCTTTTTCCATATATTGCCAGAGGAGATGAGCACTTACCCTGCAGAAGGAATCCTGGTTCAAGTCAGGTAACTAAAATTACAGAATACTTTGGCTCCATCTGAAATCAGAAAAGTGTGAAATTGGATAGGTTACAACTAGCTTAGAAAATTGGAAGCTTTTCTATTTGTTTATCAACACCACATACATATTATCATAGGATGTACAAGATCCAGCCTTTTGGAATGAAAAGACAACACTCTTCTCTACTATTAAATTTCTCATTACAAATTAATTCCATAAAGCTGCACTGACAGTGAAACATCTTAATACTGCAACAACAAAATCAGTATCTAGTAAAATACACTATAATGATCACAACTCAGACACAGCTGCAGTTGGCCCCCAATTAACTATTAGGATCTTGTTATCTCACCTTTGCTTCACAGACTGAAAGATGAGTTCCCCTACTACAATTTTCCTTTTTAACTCCCCAGCCCTAATATTATACAATACCAGCCACTGACCAATTTAAGTGTTTCTACTCCTTGCTACTACATAAAAAATGCAATAGCATGAAACCACTGAGCTAATCATCTAACAGCAATTACTGTGGGTTCATCTTTGGAAGGAACTTTTGGGAAACACAAAGTTCCAGATTTTTTCTCTAACTAGTGTGTGAAAACTAAGGAGGAAACAAAACTTGTAATCATTCTTCACTTTTCTGTTAACATCAAAGATGGAAATTAATTACTTCAAGTAACCTTTGAACTAAGCCACAATAAGTGATGGGATGAAGTTCATGAAAGAAAACAGTGTTGGGAAAAAGTACCAAAAAACAGCCTGAACTGTAAAACAACTGCTTTCAGAAATTCAAAGCCCTGAATCTGGAAGCTGCAGAGCTTCTGTCACACACATTCACATAAAACTTGTCACCTAAACTCCAAAGTACTTCTACTTTGTGGACATGATATGGATATTGTAAACCTCTGAAGCTTGTACCTCCTGCAGCAATCAAACAGAAAGTAAAGGTCTACTTCTCTCTTCTATGCAACTCATGCCAGCTAGAATCACCTCTCACATACTGCAAATCCTTCTCAAGGTTTACAATCAGGAATTCAGAGCTTTCAGGATGTTCTGTACACACAATAATAAAGCAACCATGAACACTTCTTCTGGTTTCTCTCCCACGCTTAGTGCAGCTGTCAGCATACTACAGAAAATCCAAGATCACTGAAAAATGCCCTTATGGGAGGTTTTACTGGGCCACTACTGGCAGATGCTGGTTGATCTTTCATTAAAGGTGTGTCATGAAGGAATCCTTCTAACTCTTTGGGGCAGTGTTCAGCCATTCACCCACCCCTATCCTATCACAGCATCTGTCCTATTTTGCACCATCCACAAATTTGTACATTCAAAGTATATTCCATCAGCTGCAACATAAACACCACCACTGGAGGTTTTCAAAACCTGCCTGGACACGTTCCTGTGTGATCTGATCTAGGTGGACCTGCTTTAGCAGGAGGCTGAACTAGATGATCTCTAAAGGTCCCTTCCAACCCCTACCATTCTGTGATTCTGTGACACTCCTGCAGAAAACACCTCTTCCCAGCCTGTGAGCCACTGCTTCCTTCTTCCTAAGTCTATCAAGACTCTATTCCAGATTTATTTTTTAATATCTCTCTGTGGTTTGCTGCTGAGAACATAAGGACAGTCACTAATAAAAGCCTCTCCAAACATTATATCTATGTATTTTACTATTTCTTCCCTATCCACTTGGCTTTTTTACTTTGAAATAAATCCAGTTTATTTTGACAAATTTACTAACACATTCATACTCACGCCTTTTTAGTCCATTACCATAGCTATTACCTACAAGAGTACAAAGAAACAGAATACTCTTCCTGTTTACACAGTAACAACCTTTATGCATCTTTAAAGTGCTGAAATGAAGAATTAACTATCCTGTTCTGAGTAAATCATCATCTTATATTTAGAAACGAGTTCCAAACACACTCAGATGTGAATGTGTTGCAATTTTGCATAATTAAGGCAATGAACTTGGTCAGTACACGGGTCGGAAAAACTCAGGTACAGAGAAATGTACCTAAAAATCCAGCATGTACTGACATTTAAAAAAATCAAGTTACTTCATCTTGTTTCATAGGTATTATGATAAATATAGAAAATAAACAAGTTATTTGGCTGCTTTAATTCACGACAAAACCTTTACTCCTGACAACTCAATCTTTTTTATTACACCACCTGATACTAGCAACTCATCTTTTTACTTCAACTATGGCTGACTGGAGTACACTGCTGCTGATACAATGCACCATATCTTCTAACTGTAAACTGCACCAATAAAGTAGTTTCAGTTTCACACAACATAAAACCATGAAGGTTCCTTTCAAGAAACTGAGCAAACAATTCAGAATTTGTGGAACTGCAGTCACATGCAAGCTTCACTGCTCAATCTACAGAGCATATTCTGTCCGTAACTAACAGAACTTCTCCTAGAAGAAGGTTTTGATTCCATAATATGATTATAAACTCAAAGAGCAAATATGACCCTTGCCTTTCCAAAACAAACCACTGGGAAGTCTGGAGTAGCTCCAAGGCATTTGCCAACTACTGTTAAAATATATTGACAAAACACATGGGCATTACTTCTCACACCTTTGTCAGAGTATCACATACTCTGTGCTTCAGCTGTGTAAATATCAGGGAGACTCTGTTACTCAACAGATCCATTAAGATAAGTATGCCCTAATGGCCCGTGAACTGAGAGTCACTCCTAATTTCTAGGCTATTAGAAATTTTTCCCACATTTACAAGTCGTTCAAACCCATCTGGTTTCCCTTTCACTTCCTCTATTTTTTAGTCAGAAAGATGTTATCTTTGCTCTCCAACAGCTCACAAGAGACACTTCCAAGATTTTTCACCTTGAAGAAAAAAAAAAAAACCAAAAAAAACCCCCACACTACTATCCTGGCACATTGTATCAGGACTTTTCCTCTGAGACTACAAATCCCTACTTAGGAGAGCTCGGGGCACATATCCTCCACATATCTAATGTAAACAAATACGGTAAAACTCTACAGTGACAAACCAGATTACATCTAGAAGTGCAGATGCACTTAGGAGGCTTCTTTACCTTTAAAAACAGTTTCTCTGTCAGTGACATCTCTAGAGTCTTTTAGCCCTTTTTTCCCCCTGTACTAAATTGATTTCAGTGTATCTATCTACACATACGTTCAGATACAGTACCTAAAAATATCAAATTGTACCACTTGAAAGTTGATTTACATATCAAATGCTTGGTTTCAGTAACTTCAAACTGAGGCTTCCAAAGTACATAGTGTTCATAGTTTATCAAGTCTCTAAACAGCTGTGCTTAAAAGAAATAAAATACAAACAAAAGAATTACACAGCCATCTTTCCTAATGATTCCCACAACATCCAATGACTTTACAATCCAGGAGCATACTCGAGGATCAACACATTCTTTATAAAAAGATTGTTTTCTTACATTCCCCTCATGGCATGCATGCAATTTCTCATAAAAACACTAAAATGCATTTAAGAATGATATCAGTGAGACAGTTTCTTCTAGCGTATCTATTAATAGTTGGATTCAAAGAGCAAGTGCAAGTAAACAGACCAGATTTCTGATTAAAATGAGGCAACTTGTTTAAGTAGCAAGGTTAGAATGGAAAGTATCCATTCTGAGATACTCCTAAGCTACAATTAGAACCTGCAAGTTGGGATGGCTCTTAGTGTTTGTTTAAGCATTGGTCAAAGCAGAATATCTGGATTTCTGCAAGCAATAAATACCAACTCTAACAAACATTAACTTTTATCATTAGTGACTAATGATAATAAAAGGTATTTGTACACTGTGCCCTTGCTATTTCCCAAATTAAAGTTGAAAATTACTTTTTATGATTTAATTGGTAAATAGCATTTGAAAAGGTTCAAAACTATGCTGCTTAGAAAGGACCAGCCCACAGAGTGTTTGCTTGTGCAGCCCCTTGGAATTTGAACTCCCTGATCTCTTCATCTATGTAATCTATTTGAGAAGGAAGGAATCTTTTCCCATGGCTATAAAATGACATTTCTCTTGTCCATGAAGGAAAAAACAGTAGAATCCTTGACCGCAGTGTTTGGTTGGTTGTTTTCTTTAAATGGCTGAGGAAAAGAAGGACTGCAAATCCTTTAAACAAACTTACAGTATCCTAAGATCAACCCCTGAAACAAAACTAGACAATAAGTGAAGATACTTTTCCATTTTTAAAGAAAACCACAGGCTAATTAAGGTCAAGTCACTGATAGAGATTTAAGACACCTATTGAACAGTGAGGAACTTTCAAAATACGTGTTCCAGGTTGACTAAAGAAACTAGTTGTTCAGGCAAACATGTATTTTCCACGTTACTTTTTTTACTGTACCTGAAGAAACAAAGTACAGAACTGATGTAGAAAGAGATATGAAAGTATCATGAGGTGTCTATACATCTGCACAAAAAATTCAAACGTTACCCGCACTAAATCTAAAAAAAATTCTCAAACAAAACTTTACTTACAATGAAATTGAAGATGACATCCTCTGTCATTTTTTCACCTTTACAAAACTTTTTTCCTTTTTAAATTTTTTTTTGGGGGGTTGGGGGGGCTGGGAATTCCAGAGTAGACAAGATGTGAAAGGTGGGTCTATTTTATTTTGAAGGACAAAGCTGGCCTATAATGATTCCCCTGCTTCTTTTTTTCTTTTTATATTAGCTATTTCAACAGTCTCTGTGGCAATTCATGAAAAAAAATACAGGAATAAGAAGAAGATCATAAATCTTAATGTAGAAATTATCAGTTATACAGAAGATAGAAGTACATATATGATCCCAAATGAGGCACTGCAATTGACAGATGTAAAAACATTTGTTTGTTTAATCCTACATCACAATTACTACAAAAGTATTTTTAAGTCTTTGTAAGAGAGGCAGAAAAAGGAGTAAGTTGTTTATAAGCTCTTCTTATGCCTGTACTAATACTAGTTTTATTTTTATTCTCTTTGTGTGTGAAGGAAAAAAACCCACCACTTTTGCCTGACCATTGTTCAGGTGGTAAGTTTTGAACAAGAAGTTAGTTATGATGGAAGAGATTCTCTTCAAGCTTAACTATTTCTCTGCGAATTAAAAAAGAAAAAAAAAAGAGGAATGAATAAGACAGTGATTTTTTTTTCAGTACTGACGTTACTTTGCAATCTCCGTCCAGTAGAAGGACTTTCATAGCACAATCTGTCTCAACCATGAAAAAACATAGCAAATATAATCCCGTATAAGCCTACTCCACATTTTCTTAGAGCCCATTTTTAGTTACAGATTGACATCTATATTACCAAAGACAGAAATTCTTGTTGATTAAGTCTGCGTATTTCATCAGAGCTTTTTAAAAAGCAAAGAAAACCAACTGTCAAATCAGGCCACGAGACAGTTATGTTGATACTTAGGTCCAACATTTTGGTCTTATTTCTAATCTGCTATTGTTCATGAGGCATTACCTTAACAAAGTAACAAATCTTCACATCCTAACACCAGTTCATTTTTCAGCTTTTAACAGTAGATATATATCAAGAAAAGCCAGCAGAAGTTAGACCAAGTTGATCAGGACTTACTGGTTTGGAAGTTGTGCAGGAAAGGAACTATATAACTGCACTGCCAAAGCCAACAAAGTGAAACACGATGTAGTGGTTTTTTTGCAAGTATTTTAGGTATGACTTAGTATGAGTCAAAGTACCACCTTATTTCAGCACTCGGGATAACAAAGACTGGGTATATGACTGTACAGAAATAGAGAATGGCACGTTTCAATATAGCAAGATTTTAAAACGTTTATAAAAATGAAAAATTAATTGGAACTGCAAATGAAGGGAACACAAGTTGTCCACTCAACTGCCTTCAGGTTAAAGGAGAGATTTCTGCTCACATTTCTCTACTGTCTCAAGGTGAAAACAACAACTACTTGTATAGGTTGCAGCTAACATCTGGACAGATGTTTTCAATGCACTCACAATATGAGAACTACTTCAAGGTTATCTTTCCAAAGTATTCCTAGATTAGGAATAGCTTGACACAAGATCATCAAAACACACTCTTTGAATTAGTTCACTCTCACTATGTAATACACTACATTCTCACAAAGGGAACAAAGACTTTTTTAAAAAAGATAAACTAATTGGGCTCTTGGTTTACCTGTGGTTCCTATCTCAAAGCTTCTTGGCGGAGAATGGGTTTAATGATTACCTTTTATAACCTCTGTACTTAAGCTGCTGCTGCTTCTGCGTATTCTGGTTTCAGACATGGACACATCTTGCTGTCTGACTGGCTGGTAAATCTAACGGGAGAAATAAAGAAACATATTACACAGATTCCTGGACCTGCTTAACACCAAACAAATATAAATAAATAAGGTAAGTGAAAGTATGAATTGCTAAAATATACTGATTAAAACACTCTAAATACATTACTTGAAAGTTGGGCACAAAGCTGTTAATAAAATTCAGTGACCCAAGCCCTGTATTCCTTACATGGGCAATTTTCTAATCTTGAAGAGTTTATAAAAAAAGAAATCAGAATGAATCCAACTTTTAAATCAAAACAAACTGGATGTTTTTATAGCCCAAACGTTTCTGAAGACCAGCAGTACCGAGACAGGTGTTCTGTCAAGTTAAAAGGCTGCAGTTTTTGTAGCCAAGAATTACTGGATACTGGCTAAGTGCGTAAACACGCCTAAGCATTCCTTGGTTACCGTCTGTGTAACTGCAAAGTGATCTTCTACATTCAGATTCTAGTAATAGAATTATAGCTGTAGGGTCTAAGGAGAGACTTTAGACTGACCCAGCTTTTAAGAATTAGGACCTAACATGACTGATTTCCTTCACTACCTCAGATTGTATTTTATTTCAGTAGTATAGGAAACACACAAAATCCTTACCAAAAGAAAAAAAAGGTCACAAGTCTATGTTTAAATTTGAAAATAAGCTCTATATTCTTAAACTATAAACCTAACAAAATATTCAGTAGCAGACATTCACACCAAGTCAACACAGAAAAGATGGTGACTCTTTTTGAGGCAAAGAACTGCTAATTAGACAATCAGAGCAGACAACACCTGGTTTAGCAGATACTTGCACCTCCAAGGAAATAAGACAAGGCCCAATTTAACCAAGATCAGAAAGAAGGTCTCCTAGATAAAGAAAAGAGATGAGATTTAGCAAAGATTAAATCTCTGGAGGAATTCAAAGGCGGGAGGAGCTGTAAAACCTAGATTGTTCCAGTAAGTACATCCTCTCAATTGAATGTAACCCGAGACAGAAGATATATTCACTGCCAGGTGGGTATGAGGAAAATCCACACTAAGTCAAACAGAGGACTTTGACGCATATACAAAACCTCTTCGACTTCACCTCCCAGGAGGTAGGTAGACATAAGTCCTTTGCCTGTGAGTGTGTGTGTTTTATTTTGGACCCATACATATCAGCAACACTCAAGCAAACACTAGATTGGTACTTTGTTTTTATTTCCTTACAGATTTCAACAAGTAAACCAAATGGGTGAAGGAAGCTTGAGGAAAAGAAAAGGAGAGGACAATAGAAAGCAGGATGGACAATCCCTTCAGAGCCAAGAACACCAAACGACAAACCTACAAAAGCAGGCAAAGCTTCATCTTTTCCCCCTTCAGTCCATGTGCATGTGAGGGGCTACAGTGGGAGGCAGGAGGGTGCTATCTGTGCATATGCATCATGGTATAAAAACTGCAATTGTATACCAGTTTAGGAAGCACATAATATCTTGACTATGTGGCTGGTTTACATTTTCTGAAAGTGTTAAATAGTTCTGATATAAACACAATTTAGAGCTAATAATATGTAGTTGGAAGCTGATTATTTTTCTGTCTGTTAACTTTGAAACTGAAACTTCACTGGCTCTTTCCACCTATACTCCTTAGAGGCTGAAGTGGAGAGTTCAGCATATTGCTTCAAGTTTGTTAGTGCTTATAGCCATAAAACAGCCACTGGTACAGAAAGACAAGTGACAATTTGTCTCCCCGAGAAAATTACAGATGTTTTAGAAAACAGATGAGTCACTTGTTCTCAGGAGGAAGTGGAATTCCTCTTTTAAGTAACCTGGAAAAATATTCATTACTCTATTCAACTACTAAAATTGTATTATACTAAGAAGTAATTATGAGAATTTACCACTATGTCTCATTTCATTTCAAGGTTGGCCTTATCAGTGGAATCTGTATGATTGTTGGTACAATTATTGGCTCGGGTATCTTTGTTTCTCCAAAAACAGTACTTCAAAATGTTGGAGCTGTGGGTCCTTGTTTAACCATCTGGGCAGCCTGTGGAGTTCTTGCAACATTAGGTAAACAAATCACCAACCAATGCAAATCTTTGCTTAAATCTTTGTATATATTGTTTCTGCATACAACTCTCATTTCAAATTGGCTAATAACATCTAGACTAGGTGCCATATCCTGATTAGTGTAGCAGTACCTGGGCAGAAGTTTAATGTATATGCTGTTTTATTATAAAAGATAAATCAATCTTTTAAACTTGTAAAGTACAACTTCAGCTCATCTTGGAAGCAAGTTTCAGTTTTGCTTACTTCATCCACTATGTGTAAAAGGAGAGAATACTTTAATTGGAGGTAAGATGTGAAATTTACTGTCAGTAAGCTATTTCTGCTATTTTTCTACCTGTGTAACTATGCAAATATAATTTTATAACCTGAAAAGTTATCACTAAGCACATCAAAATATTGGAAGTAGTAAACCAAAAAGGAATTCTTTAGGCATTTTGTCAGATGCACAGCATATGCAAAAAACCTTTACACAGATGCCAGCTACAGCAATAAATCCAGAAATACTGCTGTACTTTAAAGCTGAGCTTCATAGACATTTTACTTGAAAACTGGCACAAGCTGATTTTTTTCAAGTTTCCAAAAGGTAGCTCAGCCACCGCAATTGTCACTTAGATGCTTCTTGTACTGCTGTTTTTACCACAAATCTAGTATGAAATCAGAATGTTTGTACTTTCTTTGTTGAAGTCTTAAAACACCAAATTCTGCCCTGTAAGTTGTTTCAGTGTATTTTTTCCAATTGCTCACAAGCAATTAGTTTCATTTTGCATATAGAGTAAAATCTACAGAAACATGAAAATAATAATGATGCATTGCACATATCCATTTCCTTACATTTTGTAACTACAGAAAATGATAAATCAGTTCTAGCCAGTCATAGCTTAAGTACATGAACTAAATCAGTAACAAAGGCTTTTCTTTTTATTCAGGTGCACTTTGTTTTGCTGAGCTTGGTACAATGATCACAAAATCTGGGGGAGAATATCCTTACCTTATGGAGGCATTTGGCCCAATTCCAGCATTTCTGTTTTCTTGGACAAGCTTACTTGTCACAAAACCCAGCTCATTTGCAATCATCTGTCTCAGCTTTGCGGAATATGCATCAGCTCCTTTTTATCCTGGCTGTGATCCACCCAAAGCTGTCATCAAGTGTCTTGCAGCAGCTGCCATTGGTAAGGTTTGTACTTCCTAAGAAAGGGATGAGATCCATAACTGCATAGCAATTTCCCTTCAGCCCCAGCAAAGAATGCATTGCAACTCAGGGAGACTACAGTAGATTCATGTTCATGAAGACACCAGGAAGCAACCCTATGCTGAAAGCAACAGAACACAATACAGCAAGTCCTTCCCTCAGTAACTACTTCAACAACACAGAAAAATGAGAGGTTTAAAAATGGTTTCTTCTAAGTTTCTTTTAGTCTTTATTAAGACAGATACAGCTATGTAATGAATGCTTACCTCTAGCAGAAGAGGAAGAAAAATTAAGTGTGCAGATATTACTTCTGTATTTGTCAGAATGTTGTGCAACTGCAATATATTTTTTGTTAAAAGCAATATCAACATCTAACAAATTATCCAACCATATTATGTTAAAACCTTCTATCAATAATACACACAAACAGCAGGAGGAAAAATTAATACAGTAAAGGGGAGGGTTAAAAGCTAACTTTTCATTGTATTCTCAAATTTAATGCAGAAATTCATACCTTTACCTCTTTCAGTGGTAATTACGATAGTCAATTCACTGAGTGTGAAGCTGGGAAGCTATCTGCAGAATTTTCTCACGGCTGCCAAAATGATCATTGTCGCAATCATTATTGTAAGTGGAATTGTTCTCCTTGCACAAGGTAATTAAATATACTCTACTTGCAAAAAATTATTTAGCTTCTGCTATGACCATTTGAAAAATTCACACCGATGAAGTGGCACAACAATAAGGCTCTTCACTTGGTGTTTCAGTTCCAGATACTCCACAATATTCTCTTTTAGAGAAGAGGGATGGGTGGGAAATGCAACACTACAGATCAATTAATGAAAATGGGTATTAATTGATTTTAGCAACGAGATGTTTCAAGAGACAAATGAGATGTTAGAATGTTTCTTAATCTGCTGGGGATCAAAGGAACTGACTTCAACACTGATCAATAATCTACATCTTATTTGCAGGAAAAACTGAGAACTTTGAAGATTCCTTCAAGGACAGTACGGTTTCTATCAGTTCTATCACTCTGGCATTTTACAATGGACTCTGGGCATATGACGGATGGTAAGGCTTCTTTACTAGCACTAACAGGGTTTCAAATTAACAGCCTTTACTCCCACCCACAACTCCCCTAACCCTTAAATCCTCAAATTGCTGTTTATTGGTGAAAGAAACCATACTAGATCCTGAAAGGGCTACTGCTCTGCTGCTGAAGTTGCTCTGGTACTGTCGGAATGAGGAGAGTAACAGTTTCATTCCATTAAGTTAAGCAAAAAAGCCCTTCCAAAGCCCCCATAGGTTATCCAGTCAAATTCTATTTCTTCTGAAAAATATAGTGATGTTTCAGTAGTACAGAAGGATGTAAAACCACAAAGTATCAGAATTCCTGAAGTTTAACTTCACCTTCAGTTTCATTTAGAATTGATTTAAAAACATTGAAGTTTTCTTCCCTGAGAAGCTTTTAACTTCAAATCTCTCCATCTGTTTATCCATTATTATCTACTATGTTAGATTGAAGAAAACACAGCTATGGGTGGATTTAGGTTTACATTTATGTTCTACATACAGCATTTATATTTAATACTAAGAAGAGTACTTCCCAGAATTATCTTCCTAAGAATGAATTTATTTACATTTAACTTAATCTCTTCCACAGTCCAGAAAACAGTTTGCACATTTCCTTTCTGGAAACTAAAGGTCATATGAGTTGGTCTAGGGCTCTGCTGGCACATATCCAGTATCAAGGTCTGACCCAATAATGCTATTCCTAAATGCTCAAACCGTAAAACTTTGCATATAGATCCTATTTTGGAAGGAATTAAGAATATAGAAACCTTACCTTAGAACAAAGCAAGTCCCATTTAGATGCTTAAAATTGGCTTTTTGTTTGGATTACTCTGACAGGTTCAATTTCCAAGCTTGAGTGTGTGGACTCTGGTATGTAAGTCTGCTAATACAGATGTTCACTTAGATGTCTATGGTGGCCAGGGAAGCTAAATAATTCTTTCAATATGTAGTGACCAGACACTGACATTCAAAATTGTACTGTTTAACTGTTAATAATCAACTCCTCACATTTTCACAAGTGAATACTAAAAATCATGTTTCAATCTGGTTTACATGCTCTAGCAAAAACGAGCACTTGGAAGTTATAATCCTGATAGGTATAACCCTTAAAAAGGTTTTCATACCAGTTTCATACAGCATGACTTGGAGAACATTTGTGAAACATCAGCAGCCCTGTTTTAGTCCTCGCTTGTGTTTTTACTTGAAAAGACTCAGATACTGCAAAAGCTTCAAGGTAAAAGGCAATGTTGTGAAATTGAGAAAAATATCCTAGCATAACAAAAATTTGGCAGATATTCTATCCAAGACCAAGGACAATCTCACTTCAACATCTCAGAGGTACTTTTAAAGCTGTGAGGAAGAAAAGATAACAGAGGAAAAGACAGGGAACCAAGAGGCTGTCATTTGGATAAGAAGCTCAGAGTTTTTGTCCTGCAGTTTTATCACTTAAAATACTGGTTGTAACTTTTTTCCTGAAAAGGTAAAAAAAAACCACAAAAGAAATAACACCTGACTTCATAATATATTAGTATTTCAACATTTGACTGCTAATAACATTGTATGTTTTTTTCTTCCAGGAACCAATTAAATTACATCACAGAAGAACTTAAAAATCCTTACAGGTAAAACTATATAAGAAAGCCCTGTTTCTAATGCTCAAAAATCAAACACTTAATATATCCGCAGAAGCAGGCATATATTTTGGTTTGGTTTTAAAAACAATGGTTGCTCAAGGTATGAACACTAGCAAACAAAGCTAATTACCACCTATTACAGGCTTCATAAATTTGTATTTTTATTTTGAAAAATCCTGATTCCCATGGCTCTACAATTAAAAAAAAAGGTAAATGGACCTGAAGAGCTTATGGGGAAAAGTGAGAGTCCACAGTTTACTATGACAACTCTACCAGGGATACAGCAATGCTGATGGAGTCTTACTTTTGCATTCTTTAGAAATCTACCGCTATCTATAATTATTGGAATCCCCTTGGTTACAGTTTGTTACGTTCTGATAAACACTTCATATTTCACCGTAATGACTTCAACAGAACTCCTGCAGTCCTCGGCAGTTGCTGTGGTAAGCCACTTTATTTTGTAACACAGCATCTGGAAAAGGCTACGTGCATTACAGTCATGAGCAAAAAGGAATCTGTAATTTTTCTTAAGATACAGTTCATTTTTGTCTAAGCTGTCAGTTTCCTCTTTCCCCATCATCTACGGTTATTTCTTCATCTAAAATTTATTTCACTAACACTAAAATTTAAATGAGTAGTTCTGTCATATCCCAATGGAAAAAAAAAAAAGGCAGTGAATTCCTAACATTTTGTATGCACTGCAGCTCAGAGGCTGACTTGTCTTCCATAAACACCAAAAAGATGAAACAAAAGTATCTGAATGCTGCTTTGCCATTTTCAGTGTTTTGAGTATTTCTAAGAAACAAACACATGTAAAATGACAGCAGATTAAAGTGTGTGTTCAGGAGATCACAGGAAGTAGTCCATAATTCCCTTTCTCCTTACTTTGGGAAAACAAACCAGGTATCTAAAGATCTTTAATTTCTGTATATTTGTTCATTTGTCTCCCAATGCCTCCTGCAATTGCTGCATCTCACCATAACAATAATATTCCACTATAGAGTGGTTCATGAATTAATCCATGTTTTCATTTAACAAAGCGTTCTTTAATAACTACACAAAATGTATGGCATATATGTTTTCACTGGTAAAAGACCTTAGATTACCCATTTACTTTACTTTTAAAAAGGCTCCAGCATTAGTGAATATACCAAATGGTAGCTGAAATGATAAAAATATTTAATTTTAATCCCACATCCCAGACATTTGGAAATAGAGTCCTTCACTCAGCCTCTTGGATAGTTCCTCTCTTTGTGGCCTTTTCTACAATTGGATCTGCCAATGGGACTTGTTTTACTGCAGGCAGGTAAGCTCCCATTCTAAATGTCTTTAAAGTTTTTAAAGGATGTAAAAAATTATATGTACATTTATGTAGCTACACACATAGATACATTCTTCTAATCCAAATGTATGAAATGTAATTAAGAAGTCCCTGCAAATCTAGCTGAGTTTTTAAATTTTAAAACGAGTGGCTATGCAGGTTTGAAAAAGTAGAAAATAAAGTCTCTTATTCTCAAGTTGAAGTAGGTAGATCACAAAAGGTTTTTTCACCTCTCAAGTTTAAAACTATGAATTAAACAGTTAAATACAGCTACTAGTAAGAACATGACTACACCAGTAATGACAAAGGTAAGAAGTAGAAAGAGAAGGTACTCCTGTCTATCACTTGTTCAATACTTCCATTTACTATTTTAAAATATTTAACATTTGAAATCCACCTGAATACAACACAGCTGTAGAGACCAGCTTTTTAAAAGAAGGTTACTGATGCAGCTTTTTGATTTGAAGCACATAAAAAAGGAAATATTTAGTTTAAATGCACACAGATGCTAGCTTTTTCCCCTCAGTTTTAAATTAAGCATGCAAACTAATGATTCTGAAATTAGTTTCATGTTTACTACTTTACTAGAGGTTCAAAACTAGTTTAAAATTCATTGCTTTAATGTTGGCTACTTTCCTTATTTTGGTCTACTACAATACTCCTTAAAATCCCATTGCCTATCAAAGGAAATACTGGTTATTCAGAATTAGCCACACAATAAAGTAAAACTGAAAAGAACATATTTATTTTAGTAAATCCACTTCAAGTCTAGGTGCCACACTAACTTGTTTTTGTCAGACTTGTTTATGTGGCAGGTCGTGAAGGTCACATGCTAAAGGTGCTATCTTACATTAGTGTGAAGCGTTTAACACCAGCACCTGCTATCATGTTTTACGTAAGTATATATTCTAAGTATTGAAAAATTATCAACAAAAGTTTTCCAGTAACACATGCTTTCACATTGTCTTACTAGCACAGTCTTGATGGACTATCTCGACAAGAAAACTGCTATATGAGGCAAACAAAGACTACATAAAACCCCCCAACTTCTCAATTTGAAGTTTCATTCCAGAGCTAGATTTTAAAAAAATCAAAGTATTTAAGAATCCACAGCATGAAAATAAAAATTTGAATGATTAGCATCAGCCTGAAACCATGCCATCACTACCCTATTTCCTCCCTGTAGGAATACTTAATCTCAAAAAAAAAATTCAATGCCTTTACTGAAGTTAAATTTAGAGGATCTTGTTATTTTTATTTTGCCTATTTATCTTATCTTCAAGGTGTAATAAGATAAATTCCAAATTCTACTGCTCTGTCAATTTCCAATAACTTCAAAAACCTAACATATATTTAGTATCTTAACTTCCCAAGGTACACAGTTAACAACAAAACAGATTAAGACTTTTGACTTAAACAGGAATGAAAACTGCACACAAAAATAAACACATTAGAAGAATGAGAAACGCTGTCTTTAAAGGTGCTGCAATACTTACCCTGAAACTATTAAGCAAAAGCATTCCCAGATCACACTCTGGAAACACTGTAAACATGTGCCCAAACTGACACAAGTCAAATTCAGATGTTATTTGTAAATCACTTACTAAACTAATTTCTGTTTTCATTTTTAGGGAGTCATTGCTATTATTTATATTATTCCTGGGGACATCAACACACTCATAAATTATTTTAGTTTTGCAGTCTGGATATTTTACGGTTTAACTGTTTTTTCACTCATTGTTATGAGGTTTACAAGAAAGGAACTCGAGAGACCAATCAGGGTAAGTTCGGCATTCAGTGGCTACTGCATCCCCATAAGGACCAAAATGCAAATCCATCCTAAACATTTGGATATTTAAACAACATTCTCAGGTAGATTCTCCTGTGGTTGGCTGGTTGGTTTTCCCCCCTTACCCAAAATCTAGCCAGTTATTTGTAATTATTCTTTGTTCTGGTTTTGTACTAGAACTAAGCTTCTAAGAACTGGGAAAAGATGACACAATGTTTATTTTTACTCATACAGACCATGGGTACAAGCCAGATTTTCAGGGATGGGAAGCTGAAGTCAACAGACTACCACTGAGTCACTGCTCTGCAGCCAGGTCCTAGATTCGCTGCAATGTTAGGTTTTACACTGCAATTCGTAATCTAGACAAAAAGATCTTAGTCAATGACTTAGCAGAAGAGTTCTCCCTATTTATATGCTTTCAATTGCCCCGATTTCAGAAATTTTAAAAGGAGAGAATGCATAAGGCTATAAAAATATTATGCTTTCATATATGCCACTTCTTTAAAAACTGCAAGAGAACAAACAAGTAATTTGTGCTTCATATCTTGCAGGTACCCATCATCATTCCAGTCATAGTGACATTAATCTCCATTGTACTAGTACTGGCACCAATCATCAGTGCACCTGAACTGGCCTATTTATATTGTGTTTTATTTATACTTAGTGGACTCATATTTTATGTCCTTTTTGTTCATTGCAAATTCAAGTGGCCCCGGAAAATATCAAGTAAGTATACCTCAGATTATCAAGAGGACATTACTAAGCTTTAGATTCAATACTGTAATGAGGGTCATTATATTGTCCATGCCATCTAAATCACACGGGCAGGGTGTGGAGAAAGACTGTTTTCCAGACATATACTGAAGGGCATATGGTAAGCTTTAATGAAGATTTTCTTTCATGACTTTTTGTGAAAAATTGGTTAGATTTCAGGAAAAATGAAACCTAATTCACGCAAAAGCAATACATCACTTTAGTAGCCCCAAAAAAATTACTTTTAAAATGAGTAGACCTATTTTGTCTGTACTTTTTCAGTTGCCTGTATTTCAAAACATAGCTTTAGCCATTAACTAAGAATGAGCAGACATCCATTCTTTTGACTCAAAATACCGTGCTTCTAGATCAGGTTATCAATTTTACTACACTTCATTAAAGTGTGTCAAGACCAAAAATAATCATAGTATTGCTGAGTAAAGTGAAAGCTCCAAGAACCCAGTGTGACCATTTATAAAATGATTTTGCATAGTCTAGAGAAACACTTTGCAACCACCTCAGGGAAAACAGGATACACAGGTATTTCTAAAAGAGAGAGGGGAACTAGCTGAAGAGGACAGAATTAGTAGTGCTATAGACATAAAAAAGTTCATCATCCGTCCCTCTTGCCACTCAGGATTATTAGATATGATGTAATTATGCAATCAGAAGCACTACATTTTAATAAAAGCAAGTTTAGAAACTCTGGAATGTTGTAGCTTGGATCATGAGATTGTTTTTATTCCCCAACTCTTATTTTTTGAGATATAAATACTTAAAAGCCAGATAACTGCTCACAAGAATAATTTTCTCACCTAAAAAACAAAGTTTAAGTCTGAATAGAAACGGTATTCTCTCATAAAGCCTCTAATGATAACTTCTTTCCTCAGAGCCCATCACTATGCATCTTCAAATGCTTTTGGAAGTTGTTCCAGCAGAGGAAGTTAATGAATAAAATATTTTGTATGTACCAGGTTGTTTCTAAGTTCTAAACTGGCTGAAGATGATTAGCACATGTTTATACTTTCTGAATTATGTTCATACTGGTGTATTATTTTGCAACACTTTAGTACTTGAAAAATGTTAAATATGTAACAATAAAACATTTCTGAGCCAGATTACAGTGTCCAGCAGAACAAGTATTCATTATTTGCTAACATGTTATGGTATTTTGTCTTCTTTGTTAAAATTACTCAAAAGAAACCGTTAGGAAGATGGTAAAACTTATCAGCAATGCTACCAAGATGCTTTTGACCACACTACTGAAAGGATGAAGGTATTCATTCATAGTATGACATTTAATGGGCCATACAGAAAGGACAGGAGTGATGTAAAACCAGACTAACTCTATTCTTGGCTTCTCAGACCAAACACAAGCTATCGAAAATTAAAGACTTTTCGAGAAAGTGGGAATCAAGGGAAAATGGAAAACAAAGTTGAAAGGAAGAGAGTAATTTTTAAGGTGCTTTTTTAAAACTAGGATAATAAATTAAAGCTTAATTTCTCAGGTATCTGTTTTCTCCAAGACCATTCAAACTACAGAACGGCAAGTAAATGCCAGAGAAATCCATATTTTCCTCAGCATGAATGATTTTACATAGGTAAAGTCATCATCCTAGAAACATTCATATACATCATCCTGGAAACATACATATTTGGTATCCGACAAGAAGACAAAAAAAAAAGATACCACATTAACAAATAAATCTAAGTAGCTTTTACCTTTCCTGCACAAAAAGCTTACAGATTCTAGGTAACACTTTTTTACTGCGATATTCCCTTGGTACAAACACATTAAGAAAAGATTTTTCTCAAGTCACTTGTCAATATGTTTAAGTGATTAATCTGAGAAAGACTGTTTATATTAAGTCCTCTCCACAACTTCTAAGCACATTTAGCCTAAATATATAACAAGAATATTAAGCAGCTGTCTGAAGATCCTAAGTCCAGACTGTATGTTAGTAAATCCAACTAAAGCTGTTTCTATGATCCTGTAACGACATAAGCCTCATGTTGCTATATTTAATTTTGCACCTACTTAAATGGAAAAAAATTCCTAAAGGTACATATAAAAATGATGGGTTTGATTCATTTAAAGGAGATTTTGTGAGTATGGTCAAATCCATGAAAATATCTGCTCACATATAATTAAGGTAAGACAAAAGCAAAAAGTAAGGTTAACAATAACTAAGGAAGGCAATGGAGAACCTATTTCTAATTATGTCGTTACACATAAAGTGCCTACTTGCCACAGTGTTTCGTCTCAGCCACACTACTACATTTGCAGTTCCTCCATGTCAACTGGTAAAACACTTCAAACAAAACTGTAAGGTTCAGGGTAAGACTAAAGGAATAGAATAGTTCTGTATAAGGAATGACTACTTCAATTTCGTAGGCTGAAGATATAGTCAATTGAGTGATGCGGGGAAAAGTTAGAGAGACTCATAGGAAGAGTTTTAAGTGACAAGAAAACAGGAAAAAACAAGCTATATGTTCCTATTACATCTTGAGGGTATAGGATTTAAAGCAGAGTAAGAATTTCTTCAAAACACAGAAGTTTTTTCACAAAATATGTTGTTTCACTACTGAATTCTTTGGTGCAGGCGAAATGTTACAACCTGATACCGGTGTAACTAAACTAACTTATCAACTCCACAGAACATCTCTTCCTCATGAACACCCTAATCAAAAACTGCTTGAAGTCAAACTAATGTTCTTGGAGTGTATTGCTATATTTTTATGCTGTCCTTTGTAGATGGGCTCTTGGAAGCTGCTAAGAATATGTAGCTAAAACCAGCTTTTGCTTCTACCTTATATAAGGAGCCTTATTTTTCAAACAAAAATTACAGATAATTTATGTATATTAAGTAATCTACTAGATTTATCTGCCAGCAGAAAAATCACCTGACATTATATTTAGATATCAGACAAGTCAAAGAACAATAACAAAAAAAAACCCCCAAAATAAATCCACCACACAAAAAAGAAAATATCCTACCTCATCACTCTTCCTTCAATTAGGTGATCTGACAGTCTTCTGTTTGTATCACGATGAGACCAAAATAGTTACACTAGACACTTCCTTAACAACTTTTACAATTACAGCTTTACAAGTACCTGTACTCAACTGACGGTTATAATTAAGCTCAGTTGTAGTCAGGTTCCCAACAGCACTTATGTTTTTTTAGCCATCCATTAACAACTATAACTGTTTATATTACATGGTGGGTTTCCCCTGGCATCAGCATTAATTTCTTAAATATTCAAAAAGAAGTAGCTTCATTATACACTAAATATTAGAAAATCTCTGTCAGTGTAAACATATTAATACAGTCCTTCTGCCATTCTCATTCTTGCAGTAAAGGGATCTCAAAAAGTTTCTTAAAAGAATAATTCCCAACAAAACATTAGGCTTTTTAAAATGAATCTGTGAAGTTAAGTCTCCATCTTAAATCACCATACAGTTATTCTGGAGAAACTCATGTGCTTTAACATTTACAGATGCAATTTGTTCTGGACATGCACAAAATTAAGTGAAAAAATAATTTACTGAAAGATTATATATTAAAAGGCAAAGTCTTAGGGCTGAACAGAAAAAATTTTATTGCTCATTTGTAGAAGTAAAGAGAGACTTCGATAAGTAAGAGCAAATGAAACGAGTCTTCACGAAAAGTGAAAATGTCTAACTGAAAATAAATACATTCCACAGAAGCTATAGAGCAGCTAGTTACTGCAGTGAGTTGCTACAAGTGAACAGAATTCCAATTAATAAAGAAGAATTGCCACTGGAGTTATTTCTTGATGCAGAACTGACAAATATTCTTGCCAACACACTGGTACTACATGAATGAGGGATACAGTAATCACTACAGTATCAAAAAAATCACTAATTATCACTAACAAAGCAAATTTATTTGAAGTACACTAGAAGCTCTGTAATTACTAATACAATTGATTCATGTTTTACCATTTGGACAGCACATGTACATACATGCACAGCGTCATTAAAGCTAACAATTTTGAAGTGAAGGCACTGGAAAACATATGAACAAAGTTCGTCTGTAGAGTACTTCTGCAGATTCTCAGAGCCCAAAGGTAACAAGTTCGTTCACTACTTTTCTCCTAAAAATATAAGCAGTTCTGCAACCTATATTTTTAGCATTATTGACTTCAGTGGAAGACTCATGCAAGAGACACTATTTTGAAGCACAATACTTAAACTATCTGTCGCCAAATGACTCATCACTTTCTGCTCCACTGTCTTCTGAGAAGTCAAGCAGTTCTTCAGTTGCCACAGCAGTGGAATAGAGTTTTTTAGTACCTAGAAGTAATTAGCAAAGTGTAATATTTACAAAGCAAGAAAAAAAATACGAGCTTCAGAACAAATACACCATAGTTTTGTGGGTTTTAATACCAAACCAACAAAAAAAATTCCAGTTTAGACTACAAACTAGACCAAAACACTAAAACTTAAAACTGTTTTTTGTTTGTGCTATTTTGATAGAAATATACCATGCTGCCTATAGTTTGCTTTTAGAGGTCCTCTCACCCACTTTTGAAGTATGTCACCAAGTAAGCTGTCACCTACCTAAAATAAATATTTCACATAAAGCCTATGCAAAGATGAGGATGCTAGTCATCTTACACATTATAAATGCTGACTTGTTTGTTCCTTACCAACTGGAAAAAGGCTGTTATCTTCAAAATCTTCCCAGTGTTCAAAATCAAGAGACACACGAAGTTTCTGTTAACAACAACATTGTTTAAAATACCTGTGCTGACACAGTGAATATGTTCAGAACAATCAATAATTCTCAATTTCTACTTCACCTCATTCTTCAGTAATTTGTGCCACTCTCCTTTTTTCTCTTTCGTGAGAACAATAACAGCCTCTTTATCCTTAATCATACAGGCAGACTTTTCTGCAAGTATATATTGGTGCAGCTCCATGTCAGCCAAATAAAGCTTCTCTTCTGAACAAGCACTACATTATAAAAAAGTTTAAAAAAGTAAAATGAATGCAAGCTGACAGTCAATTTTGTTCACTATACTTAAATTCCTTAAACATACCTGAAAACCACCCTGTCTTTAGACAACTCGCATTTCCACTCAGTTACACGTGTTATTTTAACCTTTGCTGTAACAGTCTCTTCATTTTGAAACCATTTAATTTCTGGATAAAAGCTAAAATAAAGAGAGTTTAAATTTTTTTGTTTGTTTTCTAAAGTAGCAAGCAACTGAGTTTTAGACAAGCTGTCTCGCCTAAGTGAGACCTAAGTGCACATAACTCCAAGTCATAGTTTATATCCATGGTCTGAAGAAGCGTTTGTTTTCATTGACTTCCTAGGGCTATGGTGTCTAATCAAAGATTACATCATTTCAACACAGAAAGGTTACTTCCAGAAGTAAATAAAAGAGTGAAATTAATTACATATCTAATGAATATGTAAACGTAAAATTAATAATTAATTAATGGATTCACAATATATTGTGTATATAGATACCTACCCAACAGCAACAGTAATCTCAAGCTCAACACTGATGTAACAAAATACTTCTACCTGCATTATACCTACTCACAGAACAGTAAGGATGATTGTCCTATTTTTCAATTCATGTTAAGAAGAGCAAGAATGGGAACAAATCACTCTAAATTTTTTTACCATTTACGTTGTTGCAGGGTAGACTCTTCTGTGCCCTTAGTTTGAGCCACACCATCTAAAAATAAGAAATCCAGAAAGATATTTTATACTTATCTATACTACAGAAACCATGTACTTCCAGACTATCCCAGTACTATTATAAAAATAACTTGCTAGCAATCATATTACTAGTGCAAGATTGTATTTAACATTCATGTCTCTCTCCATCATTTTTGGACAATCATGGAGGACAGGCGAAGTGCCCGAGGACTGGAGAAAGGCCAATATCATTCCAGTCTTCAAAAAGGGCAGGGAGGATGACCCAGGAAACTACAGGTCAGTCAGCCTCACCTCCATCACTGGAAAGGTGATGGAACAACTCATCCTGAATGTTATCACTGAACACATAAAGAAAAAGATGGTTATCAGGGGGAGTCAACCGGGATTCACAAAGGGAAATCCTGTTCGATCAATCCGATAGCCTTCTATGAGTGCATAACCGGCTGGCGAGATGAGGGGAGAGCAGCAGATGTCATCTACCTTGACTTCAGCAAGGCTTTTGACACTGCCTCCTGTAACATCCTCATCAGAAAGCTCAGGCAGTGTGGCTTGGATGAGTGGACATGAGGTGGATCGAGAGCTGGCTGAATGACAGAGCCCAGAGGGTGGTGATCAATGGCACAGAATTGAGTTGGAGGCCTGCGGCCACTGGAGTTCCACAGGGATTGGTTCTGGGGCCAGTCTTGTTCAATATTTTCACCAATGACCTGGATGAGGGGACAGAGTGTACCCTCAGCAAGTTCCCTGATGACACCAAACTGGGAGGACTGGCTGATTCCCCAGAGGGCTGTGCTGCCATTCAGCGGGATCTTGACTGGCTTGAGAGTTGGGCAGAGAGGAATCTCCTGAGGTTCAACAAGGACAAGTGCAGAGTCCTGCATCTGGGAAGGAACAACCCCATGCACCAGTACAGGCTGGGGGTCAAACTGCTGAAGAGCAGCTCTGCAGAGACTTGGGAATCCTGATTGATAATAAGCTAAACATGAGCCAGCAATGAGCCCTCGTGGCCAAGAAGGCCAATGGCAGCCTGGGATGCATCAAGAAGAGTGTGGGCAGCAGGTCAAGGGGGGTTCTTCTCCCTCTCTACTCTGCCCTGCTGAGGCCTCATCTGGAGTCCTGTGCCCAGTTCTGGGCTCCTCAGCTCAAGAGGAACAGGGAAGTGCCAGAGAGAGTCCAGCACAGGGACACCAAGATGATCAGGGGAATGGAACATCTTTCATATGAGGAAAGGCTGTGGGAACTGGGGCTGTTTAGTCTGGAGAAGAGGAGATTGAGGGGAGATCTTATTAACATTTACAAATATCTAAAGGGTGAGTGTCGGGATGTTGGGAACATCCCTTTTTTCTATAGTAGCTAGCAACAGGACAAGGGGTATGGGATGAAGCTGGAACACAAAAAGTTCCACTTAAATGTAAGAAAGAACTATTTCACTGTGAGGGTGATGGAGCAGTGGCACAGGCTGCACAGAGGGGCTGTGGAGGCTCCTTTCTCGGAGGTCTTCAAGACCCGCCTGGACAAGTTGCTATGCGACCTGATTTAGGTGACCCTGCTTCTGCAGGGGGGTTGGACTAGATGATCTCTAAAGGTCCCTTCCAATCCCTACCATTCTATGATTCTATGATTCATATTGGGTATTTCGTATTTGGAAGGATTTAATACAGTTAGTACTGCAAATGAAAATTTTGAACTAAAGGGAGTATTATAGTTGTTATAAGAAAATTAAAACAACAGCACACAAAAAATGCAGTTTTCTAGGCCACGTAAAGGTTTTTCCAATTTCAAAACTTCTTTTATTTGAAACCCGAAACCTGTCATTTATGATGGGTTTGTATGGAGCTGCTTGTGCTTGTTAAGAGCAGGAGGTAGCTACAGTGCTGTTCCTTACCATATACAGTTCCTGAAACTTCCCCCAGCTCTGAGTTGGGCCCACCTCTGGCCTGGCCACGCCAACCTGACGCTTCTGCCATCACTGTTTAAGAACAGAAATTTGTAGAAGAGGAGTACAAGAAAGAGGCAACTACATGGATCCCACATAGTCAGCTAGAGAGGAAGGGAGGAATGCCAGACAAGAGACTCCCCCTGCAGCCTGTGGTGAGAGAGCAGCTGTGCCCCTGAGATCCAGAGGGTAATGGTGGGTCTGAGAGCTGCCCACAGCTCGGGATGACCCCCATACCAGAGGAGGGGAGTGTTGTGGACCCTGACCCAGAGGAAGCAAAGAGCAGCTGCAGCCTTTCACACATTCCATTCAGAGCCAGCTAAGTCTCTCAAGGAGACTATTTCCCAAAGAGTAATAAAGTTACATTAACGTGGCTTACTCTGGCATCATGTCCATGTTGCTAATCATAAGGTATTTGTGGCTTACTGTAAACACTAGCTATATGGTGCTATTCTATATACTCAAGAGAAGTCTGCATTTGCTAAAATCACTTTTAGGTTGACATTTTAGCACCTAACTTTCATGTTTTGGAGTTTAGAATTATGAAAGTGTTTACCACATGGATAATTCCCAGAAGTAATTTTAGAAGAATCACAGTTCTCAGTAGAATTTTCTTGTATTAACACTTCCTTGGGATTGGACACATTCTCTGCACCAGTTATATCTTCCTTTATGCTTCTTAACACAAAAGAGACAATTTTTAACGCAATGGTTTAAATATGTTTAGTATCACAGAAACAACAGCTTTAACTAACTTGCCCAACTCTGAGACAACCTTACAATGCCCATATTGTTTATGAAACAATACTTACTCTTTGAAAGAGCATATCTGAGATTTCTCTCTTCCTTGTAAACATTAAAAAAAAAAACCTTGGTCAAAGACATTAAAATTATATTTTCAAGGACAGACTGTCAAACTGAAAATTGTCTAAAAAAACTCCTGAACAAGGTGCCACTCATCAGAGGCCAGAACAAAACACCTTCAGATGTCTTGTTCATAAGCACTTTAAATCAAGGGTCGTTGCTCTGCCAGCAAGGGAATGCACAACAAGCTGGAAGGAAGGACAGCTGACCTGAACTAGCCAAAGGGCTACTCCATACTGTAGGATGCTGTGCCCAGGAAAACATCTACTTAATTGTAGCATTCTTTTTTAATAAATTGTATGCTCAAAAAAACTTGTAAACTCTTACAAAGGCTCCAAGTTTTCTGCACGATCCACTATGTTCATGTGGCTGCACAACTTCTGAAGTTGTGTTATATGTTCTGGATTGTCAGTTCCCAGTCCTGTAGACAAAATCTCAGATCGAACGTCATATTCATTGACAGACATCTTCAAATCTGGAAGCCTGGTAACCCGGACCTTGAATTACAAAACACACCAAGTTGAAACCATAACTCGTAAGTAGTCTCTCTCTAACTCTAAGCTGCTCTAAGTAAAACTTTAAACATGTACCCATTTATTTCTACCTCTAAGTATTTTGCTTTCTCCAGATGTTCCAACAGGCACGTACCCATGTTTAATTCTTTTCCATATATTGCCATCTTTTTCATCATAATAGTGTCGTAAGTAACTAGTAGCTAGCTCCATGTAACACAACCAAGATAGCAACCAAGTAAACAATCTGAGCCCTGATTACACAAGTTACAGCTAAAATACACACCACACAGAACAACTTCCTAGACCAAAATATAAGAAAACTGCTTGGGGGACACAGAAAAACTCTAAACAAAAACATAGCAATCAGAAAAAGGCTGAGATATGCCATATGGAAAAGGAAGCTGCTAAAGAGAATTACTTCCAGTAATTCCCCGTTTCCACTTCATTTTTCATCTGAAATTGACTGAATGGTCAGATAGAAAACAGCATCACACATTCCAAAACACTAACTTACTGTACTCTTTGACAGGACCAAGCAGCCACAAGAGGCACATCATGGTCCTGAGACGGAGGGGTGGCCTTTCTGATGAACTTGTCCAGATAATTTAAAAAAAAAAAAGTTAAATATTCCTCAACTTGTAAGTCACCTTTGATAATTTCATTTTATGAGCAAGGGATTCCGTGAAGAGTTTTAACAGACAGCACTGAAATGCAAGTAGCTTGTTCATGCTACTAGGAATGGCTTAAAAAAGCATCTTATTTTTTGCCCTTTGATTTAACTGTCAGAATAGATTCCTGTCCTTCAAAATAACCAACTCTTTAAGCAAAACACATCTCTAAGTCAATCTCCTACGAACAAAGTTTTGGGAGAATAGGAGAACGCTCAGAGAAAACACTCATTGCATGGAGGGCTATTACCTTCTAGTCAGTATTACTGAGAAGAATATTTGGTCCAGGTCAGTGCCTTTATTACAGGCCAGGGAACTGACAGAACAAACATGGCACTGACTGTAATATTTTCATTTCAGGAAAAGCTGAAGAGTAGACTCTGAGAAAACCAATAATTAAAACAATTTGATCACATGCCTGAGATTATTGCAATAAGTTATCTCAGTTTATCACAGAATGGCTGTGGCTGGAATGGCCCTCTGGAGATAATTTCATCCAAACTCCCTGCTCAAGCAGGGACACCTAGAATCATGTGCCCAGGACTACATCCTGATTACTTCTGATTATTTCCAAGGGCAGAGACTCTACAGTCTCTGAGAAACCTGTTCCAGTGGTCAGACGACACCACAGTAAGTTATCCAACAGTATTATCTGAATACCGTGTGTAATCAAATTAAACTTGGAACAGGCAGAAGCAAAGAAAAGAAGAGGTGCTCTTGCTAAAGGAGTTTAGATACAAATATGTGGTAATGCTACAATTCTATACCTACCATCGGGTCAATCCAAGCTGTGTTTCCCAAGGTAAGTACTACTTTCGCTTTGTGTAGTTTTCCTTTAACTTTTTGATGAATAGAATTAGTTACCTAAGGAAAAAAAAAAATTCACTGCACTTAAAATGAATACTGACATAACTTTACAATAACTAGAATGAAACAAATCTTCCAAGCTTAAAAATGACAAGAGTATTAAACAAATAAAACCAGATTTTATTAGCCATTAAGGAAGGAGCTTCCTTAATGGGACAGTACTCAAACACAGTTCAATTTACAGAGGCTACCCTTCCCCTGTTGAATCCCCACAGATCCAAAAGCAGCAATAATTTTTTCTGGAAGAAGATACTGAATTTAGAAGAATTGAAGAAAATAAAAAATCCCATAAATCTCATTTGATTATTTTGCAGGAAAATAAAACAAGAAAACTGACTTCTTAGAATCCAGCCCAATAGTAGATATTTCTTGTTAATACTAACGAGGAATTAAATTTGAAAACTAAGTTTGCAGTTCGTTACTGTTTTCTTACAGAAATAACACATAAAGAGAAATAAAAGAACGTACCATTGAAAATCTGATATATATTACCTTTGGGTTCCACTCAAGTTCATTATCAATGGGTTTTACTCTACAAACTACAAATTCCACAGCCTGAGGTGGCAGACACTGAAACTTTGGAGGTAAGTGAAGCAGCTGGTAACTTTGGACTTGACACGTTCTGCCTTCATCTATATATTTAATTTCAACACTATAGAACATATTTTCCTTCTCTTTTGGGGAAATATCTAGCACCTGAATCCTTCAGAGTTGGAGAGGAAACACAGAGTTAATATAGTTGTAAAGCTTCTTCACCTACTTGTGTCTAAAAAAATTAAATTTTCATGGCAAAATATTCAATGGTGTGTATGTGTTGTCATTCTGGCTTCCATTCAGTAAAGACAGCATGTAAGAGCTTTTTAAAGAACAATTTCTATAGCAGAGATTTTTTTGCTAGTTTTGATGGTGGGTTAACTTTAACTTAGCAGTAAAAGTTTTAAATTACTTTGTATTAAAAAGTGCACATGAATAATTTAAAACAAAAAATCCACATTTTTACCTGTGAACAACTGTCTTCTCACATAAACCATAAAATGCTAGCTTCTCCACATTTTTAACAGCAATCTTATTACCAGGTTCCTTAAAATACCTATTAATTTCTTCGGCAAGAATTGCATATTGGTCCTTCTGCTGATCTACTATTCGACCGAAGTAGTTTGTTGCATTTACAATGTGGAGAGGCAGAATCTGAAAGCATAAAATACGTTATAAAAAAGACAACTGATGGTTTCTAAAGTTAATGAGATGTTTTAATATTTAAGATGACCTAACTCTTCCCAGCCTAAAGAGATGACAAATACTGCTGTATACATGTATTTCAGAAGATTATGACCTATTATTACTCAAAAGATTCTGAATAATCCTGAATGAATGAATCCTTATGAATAGTAATCGTCCATAGCCCAGTCCAGATTGGACAGAAGTTTATAGAGCAAGATCTATTAGGTCTTGGTGGTATTCCACTTAAATGAACACTAGCTAACTACAGTATTACCTGTCAAGCTACTAACCACTAAGGCATTTCACATCATTCAAGCTTAATTTTAATTGTTCTCCAACCTTAAAGTGAGATTTAGAAGAACTGACTGGGGAAGCATGACGCCTTCACTCTTTTTGCACGGAAAATGCTTGAAAAACTATCAAGAACACCAATTCACAAAATGCTGGGTGCATTTCATCCAAAGGCTCAGCTGACTGTATGAAGCCAGACAGAAAAGAAGACCAGAAAAGTAATTTCCACTTACTAAAAATCCTAAAACCCTCACAATGCAACTAGAGATTCTTAAAGGAAAGTAACATTATACTGAGTTCCAAACAAAAAAGACAGTGAACACTTATCCAATTGACAATTGATTTGTAAGACATATATCCAGGCTCTGCAGTCAGCAGAAGCAGAATTAGATGACGAAAGAGGCCACAACTGCTGTCCTGAGTGCACAAAAGGGAAGTAACAAGTTTATAACAGGAGTATTATGAAATCTGTCCTGGTTTCAAGCACTCAAACTGTGTGTATATATATATATAGGTTATCAAAGAGTTTAACTGCCAGCTGCCAACAAAAGGTTATTTATTAGGCGGAAATGGAGTGACACCAAGGAATCCACCCACTTTTTATTTTCTATTCTCACAACCTATGATTTTTGTGAATGGATAACACCCATTGATTGCATGACCTGAGCGCACCTGAATTCTAGCAAAAGACAGGACACGAAGAAAGAGTAAGCAGCTCATCCAAAAAGGAAAGCACCCAGCAGTTCTCACATCCAAGTACTAACTTTGAAAGGAAGCACCAATGTCTACACATCTGCCCTCAGCAATCATTATCCAACATGGAGATGAGAGAGAGACTGCAGTGCTGCTGTACAGGAAGACACTCTAGTAAAGCGGGCACTGAAAAGCCAAATGAAGGGGAGCTTGAAATACAAACTGTTACTGAGATGTGAAGAACCACTATAGCAAAGTCAAACCAGTAACCATGAAGGTTTCATGACTAACTACTAAAAATGGCAGTCTGAATTTAACAGGATTCTATCAAAATTGTTTTCAAAACCATAATGACATCTTAGTAGGAAGTAACTGTTCGATCTAGAAGAGAGAATTTTTATCCCATTTCTATTGATAGTGCAAATGAAAATATTTGCTTCAACTGACAAGGCCAGAATATACTCATTTTTCAGGAAGTTTGCATCAACATGACACATAAGGAAAAATCCTCACTTTAACTTCTGTTAAACAGGCATGATCTTCCACTTCAACATTTCTTCACTCTAGAGGATTGTGTTTGCTCTACTATAAATAAAGTTTACAGGAACTTTAATCTTTGCCTAATTTGGTTTATGTTCTAAATTGATAGAGGAAAGAAATAAACAGAACAAATGCCCTCTTCCCATAGAACATGAGCCTCCAATGCAGGAGAAAACCTAAGGTAAACTCAGAATCACTTACAAAATAATTTTAGGTCAAGCTAAAGATTAAGGGAAGATCTGACACACACTTAAGCAACGGAGAAACTAAAAAAGCTAAAAATCTCCGAAATACCTAAGAGATATGGTATACATTCTACATTAATATTAAGGTAATATGCTAAGGAGATATTTAAGATGTGTTCTTGGTACACCAAATCAAAGAAAAAGAAAAAATACCTGTAACTTACCATCACATATCCAGGTGTTTGTGTCATTGTATCTGGGATATGCTGGGGCACATCTATTTGTAAATTAACTTGATGACGATCCGGACACACTGTTCTATTTCTACATATTTAAAAACTGGTTTTAGAACAAAGCCCTTTTAGTTGTAAACTCTTTTTGATGTGGCTTACGACATCTTTTAACACTAATAATTCATCAGCCCTCAGTATTCAATTTCTGTTTCAAGTAGCACCAATGACTGGAGATTAGACAGAAGTGGACAAAAAGCTCTTGTTGGAAAAGTTTATAGAACAAAACCAAAAGCCACCAGGAAACTGGTTTCAGAATAAAACAAATACTAACACTCAATTTTGTGTTACTTGCAACAAGGGTCATCCACACTAGAAGGTATATCTAAGGGCTTCATCCAAGGCCCTGTGTAGAATCCAGTTAGACACAGCTCAGAGAAGTCATCATCTACTTACCTAATCTGGAGGGACAGAAGACAAGAGAGGAAAGAGCAAACCATAAACCTTGGGCAATTATGGGCTAGAATACTAATAAAAAAAGAGCCTGAAGCTCCCTCAAGAACATTTGGACAGGAATGATAATGAATTATGATATCCTGTCAGGCTGCATGAGATTGGTCTCCAGGAAAGGATAGTATTTTGATTTTTGTAGCGGTATCTAAGAAGAGTGAAACTGATGCAAAAATAACCACAAAAAAAAAAAGTCATGAGCAAAAAATGGTTTCATAAAAGCATCCAACAGGAAAACTGAGCAAGAAAATAGAAGCAGTCATCATTGAGGCACCTTTCCTTTCTACCACCTTCCTACACCAGTATGGGTGGTAAGAAAGCTTGGTAATTCCTTACCTGCAAGTCCCAAATGTTTTAAGATGGGTACACAGTGGCCTTGACAATTTCTGGTATTCTTCATCTTTTAGCATCTTGGCAGTCAAATCATGCAGTTCTGGTGGAATTTCAGCTTCTGCATGCTGCAAATAGCGGAGGATCCCAAGTGCATCCCACTCATTGTTTTCTGTTAAAAGAATGACTGACTGGGGCCTTGTGTACTCTTGATCTACAGAAGAATCCTAAAACAAATACATACACATTTTTAAAAGCTTCTGCGTATCCACTACTTTGTGATCAAATGCAGTATTAACCAATTAAAGATTTGTCAAACCTTTATCACATTACAGAAGTTGTCAGACATGCTGTGTAGACGATGAGCAAAGATTCTTGGAGAAGGAAAACTGAAATGTATCACACAAGTGGCATCTGTAATTTCCAAAGACTGCATGCATTCATCTGTTAAAACTAAGCACATGGTTTATACACACTTGTAAGTGTAATACTCGAAGCATGTGAAGTATGACATCACTTTAACAATGGCTGTTTCTGTCTCTCCATCCACTGATTTAAGAATTAAGAAAAAAGGTCTTTTCCAAACCACTTCCATAAGTATACAATGGACACAGCATTTCATGTGAATCTCTAATAATCTAGCATAATTCTACATTTTGTATCAGTATTGCAGAATAATTAGAGTATCTCATAGCCAAATACTTGACAAGAGTAAGAAAGAAAACCAAGTAATGCAGAAATACTAACACCTTTGTATGAACTTACAAAGAGATGCAAGTCAAGCTTCTTGCTTCTAATATATAAAAAGAAAAACTTAAATTTGAAACTTGGTAAGAGTCTTTGATTTTGCGAGTAACTTGAAAAATCAAATTCTACCAGAACAGATAGGAAATTATTACAGGAAGTCCTTGGAGTTTCAAACTAAAGACATCCTCTGTAGTAGGAGACAACCGTGAAATCATAGAAATTCTTTGAAAGTACTAGTAGTTCTTTCAACTCATGCATCAAAATATCTCACCTTTACACTTCCTCCAACAAATAAGGTTTTCCCTTATAGCAGTTGAGCCAGCAAAAACAACGAATAAAGAAAAAAAAGAGTAGCAGTAGAACTAGTAAGCAAAAAGATAACCAGAAGGAATTTATAGGGGACTGTATAACCTAATGGAAGTATTTAGTGCAGAACATGAGTCATGACAAAGACATAATCACAACTAGACAAGAATACTCACCTAACACAACATGTGTGCCAGAACTATACTTGTTTTTCCACTGCTCTAAGATATATTTCAAATTAAATTCATTCTCTTCATGTATTTTCAAGGCAAATATTGAGTTACTCTTCAGTGTCTGGATGACAAAGTAAGAAGTTATACATTCTTCCAATACAGCAAGAACTGATCTAATAAACAGTCTATCTTATTAGTGTCTACCATACCTCAGCTACTGTAAAGAGAGATAAATGAAAGAGTGAATGAAATGTAAGTTTTTATACGAAAAAACTTATTAGAGATTATGAAGATTAAGGTTTCTAATTTCATGAATAAACAGAAAACTAATTAAGCTCACATTCTTACAAAGTAATAAATTAAATGACGTTTAGAGCAAGTAAAAATTCTATCTGAAGCTTTCATCACCACTGTATTTTGATTCTACTACCTAACTACATGCAGGCTCATGTTTCAGTCTCAGACTGAAATTAAAGTACAGAAGAGATTTTTCTTTTGCTATAATATCTGAAAAAAGAACTACTGCAGGAAAGAAAAGGTGTAAAACTGGAGTATGTACTATTGCAGACTAACTACGAAGCAGTTTTATGCTATCTTTCCCTCGTGCCCTATGACTTGAAGCTTAATTAAATTCTGCTAGACTTCCACAGGATGACAGAAAACGTTTCCTTCAAGTCAGAAAAACGGTCTCCTACAATTTCAACTATTCCCAAATAGAAAGCAACAGAACTTCTTAACACAATAGGTTAAAGTTCTCCACCCCTATACCACTTCTGGAAACAGTTAAAAAAAAAAAAAAAACTAACAGAACCTTTTTCCAGTGAAAGTCAGTTTCACTCAATTCAAAGCTCCAACCTGACAGACAGAACAGTTAAAAATTTCATCATGAATGCATTCTATGTCAGACATTACCGTCAGGCTTTCTTCTAGGTGGCAGAAGGGCAGGGTTGAGGCTATTTTTAGCAGTAGTTAAATTCCAAATTCACAAACCTCTTTTATTCTTAGAAATCAAGATATTTTAGTTTGTTATATCTTAGTAATTAAAAACCCCACTTATCTATGTAAAAGTATGCTTACCTGGTGAACCATTTCTGCCTCATTTACTGAATTAGTGAATATCAGCACCTTCTGAAGATTACTGTGGGTAAAATCCAGTATTTTGAGTAACGCAGCAGTTCTTTCACTGTCCGTACAAAGCTGTACAACCTAAAAGTGGATACAAATCGGAGGGCTGGTAATTCATGTAATCTATACATGCTTTACCGTGTATTTCTTCTTTTAAGAAGCATTAAGCATTGTTATATACCAAAGAACATCAGTAAATCATAAATCTTCTGTTTAACTTACAAAAGATAAAATTCTCACAACGGGTATGAATTTTTGACAGCTTTCAGAAGCATAATTAAAACCCATCACAATCAAAATCTCACATTAATATTTTCTTATACATTTAATTTTTGATGATCTGTCAGTGTTGAAGTTTATCATTTAAGTACCACTGAAAAAGTTTCACATTCCATAAGCATAGTGCACTACCTGAGATAGTCTTAAAAAAAAAAGCATCAAAATATGGACATTTTTAGTCCTGCCAAATCACTAGACTTTTCACAAAAAGTGATGTTTTTCCAGTTTCATGTCATGCTCAGAATATCTGGTCTTAAGAGACTTCCCAACATTCTCAATCCCCAAATGATTATGTTTTGAGTCACAGAGGAATTCAGATCATACCTGAAGAATTGTATAAAATGTTACAGGTCTATACCACACTGACTGGAAGTTAAATGAGAAGACACCTCAATATATAGTAGCTTTCTCAAAATATTAGGTCAAATTAATTTCTGCATTGTGTGGCACAGAGCAGTATAACAAGTATTTTACTAGCTCTGTCTTTGGAAAACTTATTTCTTGTTCTGCCACTCAATCAACCACCACAAAAACATTCTGAAAATGCTTGTCACAAACAATAGCATTTGCAAGTTCTTGATACCAAACTCAGATTCATTTGCACTAACAATAAAATACTTGAGAGTGTACCTTCATCTCAGGCTTAAAAAAGACCTTCAGCTCATTCAGTGATTAACTTACACAGGTCTTCCAAGAGTTCCCTCACTTCACACACGGGAGGTGCAACTGGACAGTCCATTCAGAACTGTAGCACTACTCACGTATACTGACCTCAATCAGTACAAATAGTAAAATATTGTCATAAACAAAGAGTGATACCATCCCCAAACTCTTACCTGTTGCACATTTCCATAGATGGAAGCTTCTTCAATGGCTGTTATCACAATGTAAGGATCGTTCATGAACTCCTGTATCAAGTGTGCTATATGTTTACTCCAATGAGTTCCAACAGCAATAATTTGCTGTGAATACTTCCATTCTTCAGCAATAATGGGTTTCTTGTAACAATCTAATATAGTAAAAACCTATCAAGAAAAAGCAGAAGTTAGTTTCTATCCTCTTATCCTATTCCAATGAGTATGTAACAGCAGTAAAAAGTAAACTGTCACAAAAGATGGAAGTCTCAGGAAAAGGATCAGTTCAAATCTGAAAAAAAAAACAACCCAACTAAGCCTAGGCAAAAGCAAATCCAAAGGTCAGAGGCAGACAGCAAATTTGTCAAAAAAAAAAATCCAAGGCCACAAATGGTGTGTGTGCACCATCAAATTACTTCTAAAAAATAAAACTCACTAAGATAGAACTAATACATTCCTATGTACTACTTAAGTGACATGCAGTTCAGCTGTGGAACAACATCAGGATTTTTGGCAAAGCTCTACCACACTTAAAAGCAATAGAGAGCTCCGGCACAGTTCTAAGAGATCTTTCTCAACCTGCCATTAAACTTACCCCTAGCTGCAATCACATAACATTTCTGTAACAATACTTTAGAAGAGCTACAATCAAATTTTTATCAAATAGTTCAAACATTATCAAATGACCGCTTCCCTCTGAAAGAGCACTTTTTTTTCCTATTCAAGACAGATGTTTTTGAGAAACTGAGAACTACCTTTCCCACAATTTTAGTATGTTACAGCCACACTCCATCTCAGTAAGTCCAATAGCACAACAGAAAGAGCAGTCTGAAAACAGTAATAGCCCATTGGATAAAGAAGACATATAAACTAATTTATGACTTGATATTTGCTGCTACAAAGGCACATTTAAGAGCTTCATATACAGCAAATTGGGCAACCTATTTCCACTAAGGAATTTCTCTAGCTTATCACAGCTAGAAGCACAACCCTTTAGTCTTATCACCAATTTTTTAACAGATAATATTAGAAAGGTAATGATTTTTAAAAACATCTGATACATCCTTGTCAACATGGAACTTGATGCTGTTCCTCTTATAAGACTGTGGTCAACTCCTTCTTTTATGTGCAGTATCATTAAGACCCAAGAAAATGCTTCCTAGACTATTTGGTCATTCACTTCTGCCTTTCATTCTACTGTTTAAACAGTGCTGGTAAGAGGAAAAGTGAAGTTTCTTACAGACAGATGATACAAGACCTTAAAGCAGATTAAAGACCCCTACACTGAAACCACTGCTACCAAATGGAAAAAAAAAAAAAAAAGTCAACTACTTTGGAAACCATCCACAGCAAAAGACAACAGCATAATGGAGCAGTAGCTTAGACCAGGACAAGACAGGGCTCACTGATTAAAGAAAAAAACCAAGGTAAAGTCTGATTTGAGTAATTACAACTCCACTTCTCCAATACTTCATTCTGCCAGAAGCATAAAAATGTGGATTTTTTAAACTCAATTTTCTTTTCAACTCTACCACTGGGGTTCAGGAAGGTGTTTTTTTTTCAGTAGGTGACACTTGCTTTCAAGACACTTGTACAATTGAATAGTATTTTACCATCTGAACATGTAAGCTATTTACCTGTTCGGGAGCATCAGAGAACAGCACCTCAACCTCATCAAGAACAAGATGGCAAAGATTGCAAAACAGCATGTGACGTTCAAACAGTCTCAAGAGGCTATATGGTGTAGTCACTATTACTTCACCTACAAGTCAGTAAAAGACAACTGTTAACATTAACTTACATTCCACATGACACAGTAGTTTTATTAAGAAGGTCTCAACTGCATTTCAGATGTATCATCTTGAAGTTATGGGAGGGGTTTTTTTTTGTTGGTTTTGGTGGTAAGGGTTTTTTGTTTAGGTATTCGTGTGTTTGGTTTTTTTGGTTGGGGTTTTTTGGTGGTTTTTTTTTTTAAATAGGGACCATATAACTCCATTTTCTGACTTCCAGTCAACAGTCATTTTTAGTTCACTTCTATTTCTTTACCCCTGTGTGTCTTTAAGATCTGAGTAGGCAAAACTGTTTTTGAAAGGCTGAAAGGTCTTTGTTAATAGGTTTACACAGCAGGATGTCATTTCATTTCCCAACGAGACAATGGTAGAACCAGATAGATAGAAGGTAAATATTTAAATACATATAAGCATAGCCTTTAGAAGTTTGGTTTTAACAACAAAAAAAAAGCCAATATTGTATCTTCAATATCTACACACGTATGTAAAAATACACACCTGTAAAAATAAAACCACTAGTGTAAAACCTGCTTCTATAACAGGAACATCTATGATGAATCTTAATTCAGCATGATTCTCAGCAAATTCCACTAATTTGACTCAAAAAAGTTGTTATGAAACTCACAAAAACACAGATAATTTTAACAGCTTTAATACTATTTACTGTTAAATAGCATTAATGAAGTTTCATGCATCACTAGAGTTACAGCATTTAAGAAACAAAATTACCACTTTATAGGAAAAACTTTATTTTTTACAGTTTTGTGCAATTAAGAGAGTCTACATTGCATTGAAGTGTAATTAAGAAGACAGAAGTATTCTTACATCCTCGGATTTTCACACTTTTAGCTTCTTCTTTTTTCTGCCCAAGTATTAACAACATTGGATGAAGCTGTCTGGAGCATCTCTGGTATGTTTTCAGTAGCTCAAAAACAAGTTGTGCCTTCTTCCATCCAGGACACAAGATAAGTGCTAGTGGCTAGATGTGTATGTACAAAAAAATTACAGTATAGCATTAGACAACTGTTCAGAATCTTAGTAATTGTACTCTTTCAAAATTTAGGGCAAAACTAAAATCTGCAGAACAGGCCTTTAAATGCTTCAAAACAGAAGCTTTTAATACCATACTCTTAAATGCAGAAGGTACAGGCCTGAGGAACCAGGCACCAAGCTGAAAACAAATGCATGTGCAGCAATACACAGTAAAAGGTCCAAAAGTTTCATAGAAGCAGAAACATCTTGTCTTACTTGGAGTTGTATGAGCCAATTTCAGCAGTCCCTTACAACCTCAGTAAGTCTATGTTTCTGTGATCTAATGCATTAGAAGATGAATTACAATATTTTAAAAATCACACCAGACATTTTGACTATGTAATAGCCCCTTAAAAAAAATCAAGCTTCATCAAGTATCAAAGTGATATGACATTAACCACTTGTTAGATATTACTTGATAAATAAGTTATAGACTCCCACATTCATGCAGTCCATCTCTGTTACTCTCTAAGCAGATGGCCTAAATAACCTGGGAAGCATCATGAAGATACTCTGAGATTACATAAAATGTACCCATTCTCAACATGCACTACCTTTCGGATCATTATTTGACATCTGCACCTTAGAACACAAAACCTGTAGTACTCTAATATATACATACTCCACTCTTGTTTCTTGAGGCTTTGTAGCAACTGCTCGACTGCAAAAGTGTAAGAATTGGTGGAATATACAAGAAAGGATTATTTCCCTGATATGAGATGGCAACTACATCACATCCTTGAGCTATTGGTGGCCAACAGTAAGATTCAGAGAAGTTAGGGCCTAAAAATTTTTTCCGAGTAAGTTCCTACAGAAAGAGAAATAAAGAGTTCTACATGAAAATCGTGTACTTGAAACATCAACAAGACAACACAAAGCACTGAGCAGTTTAAAAGCCTTTGATGCACTGCATAATATATTTCCTTAACATACGATAGGAGTTCTTCTGGGATGAGGATTTAAATTCATATATATAATTAAAATCCCATGATTTGTAGCAGTGGTTGATAGATCAGATGGAATTGTAAATTTCTACAGTATCTCTGAAGCATATGAACATATGAACCATGTAATAACCTCCTACACATTCCTCAATCAAAATTAGCTACAATAATATTTAGTATCTGAAAGTTAGGGTATGATACTAGCCTTAAAAATATCAAATGTAATGTATTACATTAGCATTACCCTTTTCAGATCTTCAAAAAGTGGTGCTGTTTCCAGAATTGATGATGGCTTAATATTCTTGCTAAGAAAGACAAAGTTTCTTTCTTCAAGATTTTGAAAACTCTGCAACCACATGAAATAGATGACAAAGGCAATACTTAATAGATGGGTTTGAGCTTACATTCAACTTAAAAACTGGTATTTTGAGAAGAATTAGCCAAAGAAACCGTAAACACAAATGAAGTACAACTCACACATATGTTACACAGAACAGTGGTGAGACTCCTACTGTCCTGACTTGGCCATTGCCTCTGTTTCTTTCTTTTTTTCTTTTTGTCTCTTCCCCTGCATTTTTTTTTCCCCTTCATGTTTTCACAGAGGCACCACCAACTTTGCTGGCTTGCTGAGCTCTGGTCTGGTCTTGTTGCTGATGTGGCTGGACTCAGTCCCTGATGTCCCTCCACAAAGACCACTCTTGTAGCCTCAACACTACCAACACCTTTCACATGAGACACATTTGCAGAGGTTAAATGGAAGTTATATCCTGGAATTACCTGTTGCTCATTTTCAGTTCTATGTGTCTTCAAAGGATCAGAATTTAAGCACTGCTGAAGCCTGAGAAATATACAAATATTAAATCCAATGTAAATGCAAAATGAAAGTGTAACTGATAAATATCACCAATATTTCTAAAATGGAACGAAACAATTCACCTAAAAAATATTTCTGATGTATTACCTATGCCAACAAAACCCCTCAAACATGAAAGAAGAAATCAAAAAGTGCCATTTTGGATGTAAAATTTACTATTAGTTTTTAGGTATCTGAAAATAACCCAAAGGTTTTTTTAACCAAGACAATTGGTGGGCTCCTCAACTTTAAAAGAAAATCAGATTGTACTGCAGGAAAAAGGTTTCTTAAAGTTGCAAAAAAAACTGAGACAATGTATCTTTGCAACAGTTAAAACTTGAATTAAAAACACTCCTCAGGTTTTTTACATATGCATCAAGTGATATGCAGCATAATAAAAGCCTTGCACAAATCAACTCAGTCCTATTTAACTGAAACTTTATAAATCACACTAAGAATAAAATAAGGCAACTGAATATGCTTAGTGTGCAGAAATATGCTTCCTGATCACATCCTTGTTTTCAAGCTACTGTTTAGAAAGAACTGCTATTTTTACTGTGGTCTGGATAAGTATCAGCAGCTTCTAATTGCCTCCTTCCCCAATAGCATGTGCACACATCTTGTCTTACCCTCTGCCCTTTTAGCTGCCTAAGAAGAGTAACTGGAAACATACTACAGCTCCTAATTATCATTTCAAATATGTAACATACTGTACCATACCTGTCTGTGTGAACTGCTGTATTTTCCTTGAAGGACAATCCTGGAATTGTTTTGACAATCTATCAAGAAAAGACAAACACCTTTTTAGCAGTAAAATATTGTTTAAGAGCAACATTTTAGGGGACAAAAATAATAATAATAAAAAAAAATATCACTGAGTACAAAGTGGTTTTCTTACCTAACAGAATTCTCCTCATTAAGAATCAAGCATGCAACAAGAACATCAATCACACAGGAGAATTACTTCATGTTCACATCTCAAACTATAGCTTCTGGCAGCTCTTTTTTTGAAGAATCCGCCCCTGTATACCCCCAACAACTACCAAAAGCTGGCCACACAAAACCACTACACATTTTCACAGAACTAGAGCATATGAGTACAAAAGGAGACACAATCTTTTCAAAGTCCATAGTGGGGTTTTTTGTTTTTTTTTTTTTTAAATTCTCTGCAATCTAAAAAACCAAAAACACCAAAACCACAAACTTGAAGGACAATGTTCTCTTCTAACTGTATCAAGAGTTAGTCCCAGATTTGTTACGTAAAAGAACGACAGGTGACTACAGTATTCCTAATCTGTCTTACAGATACTTAACTAAATTAATTTTGACATTTTAATATAAAATCTAACACTTACAGATGTAGTAGTTTCATTAACATCTATGTTTGAGCTTTGGCATGTCTTTTCAAGAACAGAACCAGATACAGCAAGATCTAGAAAGACAATTTTAAAAAAATGCAGAAACATGTTTGTGATTATCTGAATATATAAAAGACCAGTGTCTTTACAGTCAGTTCTTTTAAACAAGACAACTCACAGAAAACATTCAAGTTACCTCTGTGTAAAAAAATCCCTCTAAACTCAAATCAAACAGTAATGTATCACTGATCAATGCTACAAGTTTTCAACAGTATCTAATGCTTTTCCAGCATATCAACAAATGACTGGTGCAACTCATCCTTTGTCTTATAAAGTACAAAATGCTTTAGAATATTCCTGCATCTGTTGATTTGATTGCTCTTTGTAAAGTCTCATACATAAGCATTGTTTGTTAGGATACCATTTGTTCCACTTGTTGGATTCCAACTGAGACAGTAGTTCAATATATTCAGTTAAAGACACATGATGCACTGCATGAATGACTGCTGCCAAAACACATGGTTCCCACCTGTTTCAGGATTTGTTGATACCTTCTGCTGGAACAGCACTGTCCTCAAATCAAGTGCAGGATTAACAACTTTCATTGGAAGAGAATCAAGATTTAATGATGTCTGGGTCTCCTGATAATCTGCTGAACTCACTGTATTCTCTTCAGCTTGCTCAAAATGAGCAAAGCTGTTTAAGACAAGATCATCATTAACGCATACCTAAAAAAAACAAGTATTTTACTGACCAGAATCAACAAGCAAGTCACTATCACATACTACTTTAGAATTTACTTGAAGCTGTAAACAACAGTAAGACATATGTAGTATGTACAAATGCTTTCTGAAGAGTACTCATTCCAGGACAGGAGAGTTGGTCATATCTTCCTCTGTGTTCTCCAAACAGGTGTTACTTATCAGTTTCATGGTTTTGCCTAAAATTCTGTGCTCAGTTTTCTATGAGCTTTAAAAATTTTTAGAAAAACTATCTTAAGTTTTATGGCCTTTTGATTCAGAGTGCATCCAAATCTGGCAGAAAAAAATAATTTAAACTTAAAAGTTCTTACGGGCTCAGAGATAAGTGACACTTGCCAACTGTGATTCTGAACAGAGAATGTATTCAAATTAATTAGTAATTAAAGTTATTGTCTACAGTGAAGATCACAGCTCTAATGTTAAAAGTCTTGGTAAAATACTCCAAATGGAAGCAGTTTTCAAACAGATTTATTTTTGTCTACTACGCAGCTGCTTAAATCTGACAGTAGCTGCAGCAGATATTTAGCATGAGTTACACACTTTGGTAAGGGCAATTAGCTTTTTTGCTTTCTCCCAACTGTTTGGGAATTCAAATTTATGCAAATATGAACTTGTACTTATTTTTATAACACTATGCAACCGCCTTCTTGAAATATCTTTAAGTATATCACAAAAAAGGACAAGAGTACAGTAAATTCACATAGTTGTTCATTTGAAGTACTTGGGGGACTTCATTTGCTTGTCAATACCTTCCAAGTGGTTCACAAGTTTCAACCTCATAGAATTCATTCCCAAGTTCACAAACAACAGATTTAGAAAATAAATCTAATAAGTTAAATCATTAACTTCTACTGTATATAACAAATTACAAAATTCACTTGCAAATAACACTTTTCAGTCTTAAATTTGTAACAAAGTTATAACTTCCATAGCAAAGTGCACAAAGAGGTTTGCAGAGATAAAAATATCTTACCTTTTCACCTTTTATTGTTACATAAAGGAAAACATCAAATGTGTTATCTTCTACAGCACATACTTTGGCTGTCATCTGGGTTGTTGCTAAACAGAGTTATAAATACAAGAACAAGTAAAAAGATTAAATCCATACAAAATTATCAGTATTTGTCACTTCTACCTTTTGAAAAAGACAAAAATAGGAATCACAATTAGATGTGTATACTATTTCTTTAGAGAAGCTAGTACAACTGTAGCAACTTTTAAATGAAATAAGAAAGTAACAGGGCAATAATAAGGGTCACAAAAATGAAGTTCTCCTTAGTCTTTGAAGGAAAATTGAGAGCCAAAACAGATTAATGACTTCCACACACAAACTAGTCTCAGTTCAACACTAAAAATCTTTGTCAGAGTCTAAAAGATAGGCTAATCTGTAGTACAAATGCATACTTTCTACGCTTGACATTTACTTTTCTTGAAAGAAGTTTATTTGTACATTTGTATAGCTTAGGTTCTACATTCAAGCAAACACAGATGATAAAATCCACTAGTAAAGTGTGAAGCACTGCTTCTGCATACACTAATGATGTGCCAGCAATTAAAAAAAATTATCACTGCTTATGGTACAGTCTGGAAAATGAAATTCAACGTTATTACTGCTTCTAGTAGGAACTTTTGCCTTTACTCGGCATAGTGACACCTAGCGTGGGGAAATAAATACGTAAATCATGAGAAGCATTTCTTACTGGTTACTGTGGGAAGTTGATCAGCCTAAAGACCCTTTATAATTTCCATAAACTCATCTTCTCCTCCCCAAATACAAGTACAGAAAACTCCACATAAAAGGTAAGTAAAAGGATAGGTTTTCAAGTAGAAAAATATAATGCAAGATTAGGACACCTCAGTAAAGAGTTGCTTTTCTAGTAAGACCAAAAGCTGTAAAAAAAAAGACTGGATGACCCACTGAAACTTCAAATATGGGAAAAGACAAGAAGAGATTGAAGAGAAAGCAGTTCTGGACAATAAAATAACTACTGAGAGCTCAATCTATTTTTTAACATGTGTAACAAAGATACTCCTCTTCTGAGCTGATGTTTACATCCTTGTCAAACAATAACTGAAAGGGTAAACTCATAAGCCCGATTGCGACATCTCCAAACAAAACTACAAAAATACATTTCCGATGCTGAATCAAAGATTCAGGCCAAATAGACAGAAAGGCTTCGTTGTTCAAAACAAATGTTACGAGTCCTACGTTATTTAGCCTATCCAAGAGCCAGATACCCTCTAGTCAACTATCAAAATTTATGCAGCATGGAAGGCTGCAGTACTCAAGATGCAGCTCCACAATTATTTTTGCCTTAGTCCACACAGAAACCACTCATGTAGCTTCTTTCTGTATTTTTAACATACAACATTCTTAAATAAAATCAAATATAGAAATACAAGTATTCTCCAATAGTTTATTTTTCCCAAAACAGAAATATCAATTACCATTTTGGCAGGATGTTTTATTTACCTTTGAGAAGGTTTTGAAAATACTGAGTAGCAGCATTATCCCATCTTTTAGCTGGTCTAGGAAAATAAACATAACCAATCATCCTATGTCAACAGAAATTAAAATGGTAACTTTGGAAAAAGCTTTGGATACATGTAAAGAGATTACTTCAAGTCATGAGAAATCTTAAGTGCACCAATTAGACATATCAAAAGATTAAAACAGGTGAATAATAAAACCGGAATCACGAAGGAACAAACATTAATCACTCACTAATCAGTTCTGTTTAAGAACTGCTCTTCTGAAACAGGTTTTGTAACCTGATTTCCTATGTTCTTCTTGAAACACAATCTCTTCTAAAAATAACTGATGGAACAAGACTTCACACTTAGGAAATTTACGATTACATTTATTAAACTCTACTTACACTATTTTTGCAGTACTTCCACAAAAGTTGACATGCAGTGTCACTGGCTTTGTGCGATACAGTCTACATTTTTTTGCTCTATAGGGGATCCGCATGAATGCTTCCAGTGCCACCCGAATGCTTACAAACAAAGCAGAAATAATCTCATTTTACAAAGTAGATTTTATTCTTCAAAAGTCATTGGTCTCATACACATTCTTCCATTATCTGGTGTCTGACAACACAGTTCTTCCAACAGTTTAGCTCCCACTTTGATACATCCTGGAATCATAATTTTTCTCTCCAAGAGAGGTGCTACCAGGAGCAATTAATTTATAGATTTGCTTCAGATACGAACATACTTCCTGTTTACTTGAAGTCTTTCTGATCTTTTGTCATAAAATCTGAAGTATTTTCATGGTATTTAGTCCTCATACTACTACTACATATAGCACCTGGCACCATTTATTCCACTCTACAATAATTACTGCTGTGAGAAATCAGGTATCACTGACACCAGCAAGAAGGAATCCTGATAAATACACTAATGTGCATTTGTACTCACTTTCCTATAAATAACTTATTCTTTGTAAAGCTATCACCAGAGTGTTAATTTACCTTTTAGACTTGATTTCACCAGAGACATTTAACAACCAGAAAAACACCTTGTACAGCAACATTTTAAGATCCGTTTATCTATAATTTTTGTTTAAATCTTTATTTTGCAATTAAAAAAAACCCCACATATTTACTTCTAGTTGAACATATTTTAAACTTGAGGCATTGTCAACCTGTTTTCCAACACATTCAATTTAAAAACATTAACTTGAGATTTATTTTAAAATAAGCTTACTTAATTTTGCAGAATACCGAAAAAAAATGGTAAAGCTTCTTGTACTCAAAGCTGCATACTTTATTTGAGAAACTAACTTTACACGTAGATAAAAACTTAGAATAGTTATTTTGTAAACCATATTTCTCAAGATTTCAGAAACTGCAGGTTTCATAATGGTTTTATTTAGAACTAGGAACCTGTAAAAACTCTTTTTTTTCACAATATGTCAAGACAGACTGACAGCTCCTAGTAAAAAAGCTAGTAAACTGCAGTGGGGAAAAAATTCACAGAACAAGACTTGTTTGCATGCACACTTGCAATGGCCTATCACATGGCTAGAAGTTTCTTGTGGACTCAAGCCACACCTCAATTGAACCAAACCCTTACTACTACCAATCTTAATAAGCCATCAGTAGTATTTGTATGCATCGTCTAACAAAAAACTGTCAAAATAATCCAAACACTTACTTATCTGATTTAACAAAAATATATTTGGCATAATCCACAAGGAAACATTTTGTTTGATAATGACCTGTACAGCATATGATTGACTTAATAACTGCTCTACACCAGCACTTGAGTTCTCCACTGAAAACCACACAAATCTGAAAGAGAAAGAACAAGACAGTAGGTTCTTCTAAATGGAGTGAATTACACTCAGGTTTTTTTATAAGCATGAAGTTTACAGATAGGAAGACACAACTCACACAGATACTATTAGCTGTTTTTATAAATGACAATTTTGTTTTGAAAAAGCATCCGGGATACTTCAGCCCCAAACCAATGCAAAGACTATTTGTATCTACACAACATAACAATGCTTTTACCTGTCCTTCTTTTACCATTACTGGTTTTACTTCATCCACATCTTTGTAAGGTGTGTCATAGAACTGATTCATTTCAGCATTCAGTTTTTTATATTCTATTTCATCGACTGTGTAAGGCTCACATCCTTTCATAGTAACCCAAAAACAACCCGGACTTTCAACCTGGGGCAAGGAGTAGATAACAAAACCAGATAATATTAGACTTAAAAACATCCTATTGTTTTAGCAGAAGCTATCTGAGCAGTAAATCTAAAAATGAAACTTTATCTTTAGTGAGGCCCCTTAAAAAGTACTGGGCCTGGATATTTAGCATACAGAATGTTAACAAGCAAAACATCTTTAAACTTTAAGTCATTAGGTCATTAAATGACTTCTCAGCTTTCAAGTTTCTTTAGCACTGTAATTAATGGCACATATAATCTAAAAGGTATTACTATTATCTAAAAAGTTTGTTAAACCAAACACTATGTAAAGTTCAAAGACATAAGGCTTCCCTATTATTTTCAAGAACTAGGTATGAAAACACAGAACACAAAACAAACCCCATCAACAGGCTTTTCTTCATGCTCAAGAGTCTACAGGACAATTGCTTTCTTTATAATAGAGTCACAGCTTTCTGCTTAGCCTGTGTAAGCAGTTATATCCCCATCTCTCCTCTGATCTGGGTCCCCTGCTCTTAGGGGTTAATCCCAGTAGGCAGTTAAACACCACACAGCTGCTTCCTAACTCTCCTGCAGTGGGATAATTAACAGAACTGGAAGGATTAAAGTGAGAAAACTCCTAGGTTGATAGGTGAAATAGGTAAACACCTTAAGGGGTAAAACAAAAGCTAGGTGTAGAAGCAAAGCAAAATAAGGAATACGTTGTTTCCCATTGGCGGCCAGATGTTTATGCATTTCCTGGAAAACAGGGCTTCATCATATATTAACACTGACTTGGGAATGTCTCCAGTTACTGAATTTGGCTTCCCCTTTTCTCCTCCTTCCCCACAGGTTTTATTGCCGAGAAAAACATCCTACAGTATGGAATTTCCCTTGAGCAATTGGGGTTAGCTATCCTAGCTATATTCTGGGAAAATGATTTTTCCTTGATGTCTTGGGGAATTCAGTAGGATCTAGGTCTATACTACACTGTATTTAAGATTACGTTACACAGCTTCCATTTTAGATTTTAACTGCATCCCTATTGACCACTTTTGAGTTTAAACAAGTACAAACACCTCTAACACATAAAAATAAACGACAGAACATATATAATGTATATGACCATTCCTGTTGAATGGAAATACAGAGGCATCACCTTATTTATAAATCCAACATCCAGAAAGTTGCATTGAAATAAACAAACTGCAATCCTTTAGACTTAAAAAAACCAGCATACCTCTAATAACAAGACTTCCATGTTTCCCAGCTAGAGTCTTCCTCAACACTACTATAAAAGAACAAACATTTGATTAACAATTTCAAAATTGTTATTTGTTTTGAAGTATACCTAAAAAGGCTACACCTACAGCAAGTCTATAGATTTTTGCTATTTGTCTCAGCAGTATTAAGTCTATGCAAGTGATATAAACCTATTGAGATATCCAAATCAGCTCCCTTAAAGAGACATTATGTTTAGCCCAATTCAGATTTACCATCCATGCTTATTTCTATGCAACCTGTTATCCTCAACTTACTTGCACTATATAGCTACTTATATTCAAAATTGGCTGATTAAAGAGAAATGCTACTGTAATTCATCTCTATGGCCAAATGGATAAAAACATCACAAGGAAATGCTTACATCATAAAAAATCCCAACTCAAAGCTAAGACAACAGAAGAATCCCGACCTTAAGAAACAATTTAAACAGATTTTTACCAGCGTTTCACACAATATTCATCTGCAATGGTAAATATCAACCCTAGGAACTACAGCAAAATAATATAAGCTACCTATTGACTAAAGTAATGTGAATTTCATCTTTGCACAAACCAGCATACCTTGGTATCTTCACTGCAGTGTTTAGCTTACCACAGAAAAGAATTCACACAGGAAGCAAGTACCTAGTAAAATGTTTTAATAGGGATAAGACATGGGGCTGCCTTTTACTTTCAAGGCTAGTGTTGAAAAAGTCAATGCTAAATAAGAAGTAACACAGGTAGCGGTTATAACTAGCAACATGCTTTGCTGAGAGACAGTGCTAATATTCCCAGTCTGACACTAGAATGAAACCACTGAAACTACTTTAGAAGCTTTATCTAATATCACATGACACAAGCATACTATCCAGGTTACAGGTAAGTCTCCAACACTGCACTATCATGTACTATGATGTCAGATACATAATACTGCCCTAGACACTTCGAAAAGTATACACTTGTATTTCAGGAATAACACTTAACAGGCATAAATAAGCTTCTCCAAGATCTCAGCTTAAGAAATGCACAACAAGTAATGAACCATCCAAGTATCAAGGATGAAGCAAATCCACTAAAAAAGGCTACCTCTCCTAATTTATTCCCAATAACAACATACCCACTTCGTAATTAAGAATCGAATGACAAGACAAACATTTACTCCAATCCCACACTCAATAATGAGGGTATTCATCTTGTAAAGATACAAGAGCTCACTACACTCCTCAACCATTAACTCCTCTTCCGAAGAAAACATAATCTCAGAAAACAAAAGAATGCTTCTCCAGCAAAAAAAGTCTGATACAAATGCTCTTAGAAAAAACAACCAACTCGCTATCACGGCTTCTTCTTCTTCTTCTAATCAGTCTTATTCTGCCTAAAACCCTCACACCTAATAACTACAACACAAGGAAAGAACAAAAAAAATGACGCACTGTTAAGAAACAACATCCTTTCTCTCCCCCTCACAGCTTACTTCATATTCTACTCTAGTTTGATGCTTTCTCACAAAAATACCCCACCCATACACCTTAGTCACCACTCTAACCTGTAAACAAACACATCCTCACCTGCTCAACCTCCCCGCTCTTCTCTCTAGAAGCTTCCAGAAAGCGCGGGATCTACCAAACACCCTCAGGGCCCGCGTGCAGCGCTGTGTCATGCGCGTGCGCACGTACGCCGCACGCTACCGTCTGGCGGCGCGTGGCAGCAGGGCTCGGCCCCGCTGAGGGTTGCGCAGGTGGCGGACGGAGCTGAGGGAATGGCGGGCGGAGCTGAGGGAATGGCGGACGGAGCTGAGGGAATGGCGGGCGGAGCTGAGGGAATGGCGGGCGGAGCTGAGGGAATGGCGGACGGAGCTGAGGGAATGGCGGGCGGAGCTTGAGGAAGCAGCGGGCTGAGGGATCGTAATGGCATATTCTAAACAATTTAAACGCATTGTTGTGGTAAGTGAGCCTTAAGCGAGGCTTGCCGTTTGGCCGCGCTTCTACGCGGGGCTTGGAAGAGCACCATTTGTGCAGTTCTGCTGACGCCTCAGGCTGAGGCGGGAAGGGTGGGAGGAGGCCGCGGGTGCAGCAGCGGGCGGTGCGGCCCCTGTGGCGGAGTGTTCCCGAGGCAGCGGGGTGAGGCGCCGGCGCCGGCTTTCCTAGAGGCCACAGGAGCGGGAGAGTGCTGTTGAAAGGTATGTAAAGTTTGGTAGATGGGATGAAAGAGTACCTGGCACTTGTGAATTGTAGTTCATCTGTGCTACTGAAATATATACGTATCTCCACAGAAAGTAGCTATCATAACTGTCCCATAGTACTTAGGCCTTAAAGAAAATGTTCGCTCTCATATCTTAAGCACCTCTTTAAAAAAAAAAATAGTATGTACTACTCTTTCTCTTGATGTTTAAAAAAAAGAACCCAAAAAACTGTTTCAGAATGGATTTAGTTTTGCACAAGGCTCCATAGGCAAAGTGCCAGCCCAAGAGGAAGGGATGAACTGTGCACCTGGGAAGTGAAGGGCACCTCTTTGGGCTGAAGCTCATATTCAGAGTGGCTCAGTATTTTGAACTACAGCTTTTGTCATCAATACTTTAAACATAACGTATTTATATGTGTTCTAAGCCATTTATGCTTGTATTTAATGATTGTCAGAACTTTCCATGTTAAAGTCCCATTTTTGTTGGGTTGTTTTTTTTTTTTTTTGGTCGTTCAGCCTTAAAGCTCCCCCTACTGGACCATTTCACTTTTGTTGGTGGAAAAATAGGAGACAGTCAAAGACAAGAGGCAGACTGCTTAAGATACAGGTTTAGTATTGAAGTAACTGTTTTTGGCACACAGCAAAAGTTACAGGAGAACTGAAGGACATAATGTACAGACACATGCAGGTGTTTAAAAACTTTTGCAAGAATTTAACCTGTATTTATGTTGCTGAATTATTTGTTTCCTAAAAATATTTTCTCATAATAGCTACTTTCCATGACAAATGTAAACTAGTACAACAACCATAAGGCACAGTACAGTTATAAAGTCATCATGAAGCTCTATAAAGTTGCTCTCAGCAACTATAAAAGATTATATTGCAAAATTAAAGCAGATTACAAAATTTTGTGTAGATGAAAAATTGGGCATGAGCTGGCACTGGGCACTTGCAGCCCAGAAAGCTAACTGTATCCTAGGCTGCATAAGAAGCAGCATAGCCAACAGGTTGATGGAGGTGATTCTCCCCATGTACTCATGTGAGACCTCACCTGGAGTACTGCACCCAGCTCTGGAGTCCCTAGTACAAGGAAGTGTAGTGGGTCTGGGACTTGCTTGCGTGGGTCTAGAGGAGAACCACAAAAGTGTTGTAAGGGCTAGAGCACCTCTCCTATTAGGGAAGGCCGAGAGTTGGGGATGTTTGGACTGGAGATCTTGTTGTTGTCTTTCAGTACTTCAACTAGGGCTTATAAGAAAGGAGAAGAGAGGCTCTTTACCAGGGCCCCTAGTGACTGCATAAGAGATTATAGTTTTAAACAGAAGGAGTACATTTAGGTTGGGTATATGGAAGAAATTTTTTACTCTAAGGGTGGAGGGGATACTGGAACAGGTAGCCCCATGAAATTGTAGATGAATCATCACTGGGAAGCATTCACAATCAGGTTGAATGAGCCTTTGAGCAACCAAATTTAGTGAGAGATGTCCCTGCCCGTGGCAGGGGGGTTGGTTTAGATCTTTAAAAGGTCCCTTCCCACACAAACCATTCTATGATTTTACTAACATGGATAGGGTATATTTTTAAGTCTCTGTCTGCAGGAACAGAATGGAGTAATTTACCATTGTTGCTACACCACAATGATAGAATACTTCTGCAAGTCTTTCTCTATCCCCCTTCTCTGGGCTGACAGAATGACCTTAACTTGCCGCATTACTATCCACCAGCTTAAAATAAGGAATCTTGGTTCTATGTTGAAGATGAGAGCCCAACCAACACAACACAACATCTTTACCAATGCTGTATCTTGTTAGATTTATGTGTCTTCTCACTATAACTTGTAAAACAGCCTAGCAATTACTCAGATGACTTTTTTTTGCCCATTGTGAATAAATATCTGAACCATTTTGAAGTCAAGCTATTTGTTACTATAGATGCTACTCATAGGATCATAAAGTGTGCCTTTCTGTCTTGTCTTCCTTATTATTGCAATGGCCAGTGTTAATCTCAAAGCTAAAAATGATGCAAGATGGCAATATTGGGTACTTTATTTGCTTCCTTTACTCTCCATTTTAATTTTCCTGTTGTCTTCATGTTCAGAAGAGATAGCCAGGATGTTCTGAAGTAGATACTATACAATATACAGTATACACAATATGCTGATTAATGCAATTGATGTTTAGAAGAGACATGAAGAACAGCTAGAGCATGTTCAGAGAGAAGAGAAAGATCCATGTTTTTTCCAGCCCAAATGAATGCTACAAACCAATTGAATATCATAAAAATATTGCAGAATATTTTAATTGAAATACTGAACAAAAGCCGAAACAAGGCTTTTTGAACAACTTCTGAACTCAACATTCATTGTTCTTTCAGAGAAAGAACGTATGTCACTGCTCCATTTACTTATTGCACAAAAAAAAAGACCAAACAAACAAAAATCCAAAACTAAACCACAAAACAAGTGACAGTTATTCCTCTGAAGTTCTTCAGTTATATTTAATAAAGTAGCTGAGAAGCAAAATGTGGGATGTTGAAATATAGAAGTTTTTTTTTCCAAGATAGTACATTCTACATAGTTGTTGGTATCTTTTCACAACTAAAGAATTAATTTTTCCATGTTTTAAATTAATAAAAACTTGAAGATAAAAAGTATTATGAATTAAAAGAATGTCGAGAATGCACTCTGAAAGATGACTTAGTCTAATTTATCTCTACATTTGAAAGTTGTAAAGTTCTGAATAGATTACCATCAGTAGAAAGAATTTAGGTATATCAAATATAAACATTAACTTTATAATTTCTAAAAAAGGCATTTTATCTCTTAAATGTCTACATACATATATACACCAATTTTACCCAAAATGAAAGAAAATAGACTGGGGGATGGCAACAGATACGGAAAGGGAGATTTAATTCATTCTTAGGCACACACTGCAGTTTTCTATGGCAAAGATAAAAAGAATTCAAAAGAATCACAGAAAGCCTACTTTTTCTGAACATAATATTTCCTTAACTTTTCAGTGAGAAAAGGACCTGTGTGACCGAGTGGACTGGTGTTGCAGCATATTCTGCTATTAGTATGTAAGTAGAATAAGTTGGTAATGGCTCAGTATAATTACCATCAAACCATGTTCAAGTTGATCAACAATTAAGTTGATGGTTACGTTGATTTTTTTCAGTAGCCTCTAAGCATTGTAACTAGCACAACTGTGCTGCTTCAAAGACTAAAAGGATAAAAGCACACATACACAAAATACTTTGGAGGGACAAAGGAATATTTTCCTGTTTGGCAATGGCTAGAAAGGATCAGAACCACAGTGAATATGTACTTAATTTGAAATATTCTAGTTTAAATCAAACATATTATAACTTGCTATTGTAATTTGAACAATCAGAGTTTATCATTAATGGATTCACATGTTTATATTTTGCTTGAATATTAACATAGACAGCAAGATTGTTGACATTTTTTATTACTATTCTGTGAAACACGCTACCCTCTTTCATAAGTTCTTCAACCTTCTTATCTGTTGACATGATTATTTTCTTTTCTCCTGTGTAATCTGGATCTTCTGGATATAACTCATCTCCTGGAGGCAGAAATAAGTTTCAGTTACACATTGCCTAACTTATTTTTCAGCGTTTTCGTTGAGTGTCACTAGCAATTTAAAAATATTTAATCAGGACATGAGTCACAGGGGGAATGTTTTTCTCCATACAAGAGTAAATTGCCTCTAAACATCTTCATTTAGGGATACAGCCCTAAATTTCTGAAATAGGTCAGTGACACTGCAGTGCATATCTGAGGTGTTGATTTGAATGCTCTAGTGCTTCTGATTATACTAATAATGCTATAAAATCATAGCCTGGTCAGACAGGAGTTTCTACAAGAAGTGAAAAACAAACCAAATAATTTTCCAAGTGTATAATATAGGCAACAGCAGGACTAAGAAACTGTTCTATTTTGATGAATAAAATGTTTTGCCATATAAATGCATATTACTTTAGTTCAAGAATAGTAATATACCATAAACACAGAAATCTTAGAGGTCCATTGTGATAAAAAAGCATAATGAAAAGCAAACTAAAGAAGCAGAAAATAAATAGCCCATGCAGCTTTTCTTAAGGCAAAATGTACATGACTGTGAAATGAGACTTAAGTAGGAGAAAGGGCAGAAGGAAAATGAGTTAGTATATCTCTTTCGATGGCTGCTGTGTCACTACAATTGTCAAAATGGATACTGCAGCTGTGCTTAAAGAAAAATGGGTAACTGAAGTAAATGAGAATTAGCAGTGAAAAAGAATAAACAGGAGTTCTAATACAGCCTTCAGACTAAAAGTTGAAATATTAGAATTTCTTCATAAACATCAATGGCAACCATGAGACAATTGAGATTTTAAGTACAGAAATAACTGCGCTGATTCAGTAGCTTGCCTCTGACAGTAGCTGTTATCACTGTATTGAAGAAGGAAGCTAAACAGTAGAAAAAATGCACTAATGTGATTTGAAAGAATATTTTCCTTAAAATTATAGATGATACGTCATGTGGCTTGAGCACATAGCAATTCCCAAGCTTTTATATATTCAAAAGAACCTTAATCTGTTTTCTTACCTGGCAATAGCTGAATGTAGCCATCTGAAGCAGTTAACATCACAGGCAGCCAACATTCACACCCCTCCAGAGCTCGATCAGAGCTGAACTTATGTAACTCAAAGAGTGAAGGGAAGTTGCACAGCCTGCACAATTCATAGAACTGAGGTGGAGCGATCCATATTTCTTGAGATTTAAAGCGTTCAATGGCTTCTGAAGGTGATGACCACTGTAAAATGAAAACAAGCTTTGAAATAATAGTTTAATCAGCAGAAAGTATCAGCAATTTTAAAAGCCATTAGCAAGGAAGTCTTTCTTGCAAGAGTCCATATTTTCTGAATGCAGACAAAAAAATTATTTTGGTATAGTTTATACATATTTTTAAACTGAAAAACTTAAGCAATCTATAATAATTACTCTTTTTTGTTACAAAAATAAGGTTTTTGTTTACACATAGACATGACAAGTTTGTAAACTGAGACTTGTTTTAGGAGCCTGCCTAAAAGTCTACTGAAACCAACAGAAAAAAATTCTATGTGAACTTGGTTACCAGAGTTGCTACTGATGCTTCAAAAATTAAAAGTGCCTCTAAGCATTTTCTTTCTATACACATTATTTTCAGAGCACTTCATATGCTATTCATGCTTAAACATTCTGTGGTTCTGTGTGTTTAAACTATTGGTAATCTTCATCTCACATAGTAAATTTGATAATAAATGTGTGCATAAGTATTTACAGTAGACTTTTGCTGTTATTAACAAAATTATAACAAACATTAATTCTTTTGAAGATAAAATCTCGGGTACTTTTTAATTTCTGTAGCAGTATCTGTTAAAAAATTAAATATAGAACTATCAGTAATACCACTACTGTTTGGTAAGCTTTTACAGAACTGTCTGGTTAATCCTAACTTGCTTTCAAACTTTCTAGATTTCTAGAAAGACCGAATACCCTAATGCACCTTAACTCGTCTGTCTTTTAAGAAAATTTTTAATGAAGTTTATTTTCTCTTACATCCTATAATTAAAAGTAGTAAAAATAAATATAGCTCAAAAAATTGTTTTAATTGTTAACTGTCTTAACAATTTTGTATGTTACTTGAACTTCATTACAAGTAACTACAAAAGGCAAAAATGCCTAGCAGCTCCTGCTGCCTGTTCCATACCACATGGTGCTCTCCAAGCATATCCAATGTTAAGGATACAATGACACTTCTCCATGGGTACTGCATGAATGAATGTGTTGTCCACCTCGAAAGTACAGTAATTTAAAGGTGAAAATGATTTGATGTGACACATGCTCTGCATAAAACTTGAATGTAATGGGACCTTCAAGAACGATCCTCTTCTACTACCAGTTACTGCTGCACAGTAGCTTGAAGGGGGCAGTGGCTGTTACTGATTGGAAGGAGGGATTAAAAGGGAGAGGATTACCGCGAAGATGAAAACTCCATTCCATTTTCTCGCCTTGTCTGCTCGGCTAGAGCGCTAGACCTTTGACTATCTAATTTGTACTTCATATGGGCCAGAGGCTCGGCGGTGTCGGGGGCCGGGAGGAGGAGGACTGTCAGGGGCAGAGGGGCGCTCCCTCGTGCTCGTTGCCGCCGGAACGCTGGCACGGCCGGACCGTGCGGAGAGGGTGCCAGCCCTGCGGCGCGGCTGTAGGCGCGCTTACCAGGAAGGCTGTCACCTCTTGGTTGTCCTGCGAGGTGTGGGGTGGCCGCTCCTCCATGCAGCACAGGAAGAAAGCTGTGTCATAGCGCCGGCCGCCGCGGCCAGCCCTGCCCACGGGGGTCAGCCAGTTGCTCCACTCCTGCAGCGCCCATATATTGGGGACGCAACCCAGGTGACGGCACAGCTGCAAGAAGCAGGCCGGGTCCTCTTGCACCCGCCTCCGCCACTCGCTCAGCTCCGCAGCGGGGGGCAGGCGCTCCGCTGGCAGCGGCGGGGCCGGTCCGCTGCCCGCTGCTGGTCCGCGCCCCGGCGCCAGCAGCAGGATTCCCGCCTCCTCGAAGGTTTCCCTGATAGCGCAGATGCGGAAGGCGACTTCCCCCGGCACCGGCGAGCCCAGCCGCTCCCGGTCAGTGGCGAAGAGCGGGGCCCGGCTACAGCCGAGAGGCGGTGGCCTTACGAGGCCCAGCCCGCAGTAAGGCGAGGCGGGCAGCAGCCCCAGCCACTCCGCGGAGAAATCCGCCGCTTCTACCAGACCCCCCGGGAAGACGTGGGCGCTGGGCATGAAGCCACTGCGGGAGCTCCGCTGCAGCAGCAGCAGCTCGTAGTCAAAGGGGCCTGGCGGGGAGCGCGGCAGCCGCGCCGGCGTGCCCGCTGCAAGTAGCAGCGTAGCCGCTTCTCTCCAGTGCCGCAACCGCGAATTCATCTTGAGGGGTGGAGGAGGCGGCGGCCGTGGCCGTGGCCGCGGTCGTGCCGCGGTTCGCACGGCCGCCACCGCCGCCTGGGCTCCCGGAGGAGACACTGCAACCGAGGCAGGCGGGAAACCTTTACCAGGTGACAGCTTGGCCCGCCCAGAGGTGCCAGGGTGGAGGCCTATCAGAAACAGACAGTATTGCCTCGGTCCCGATCAGCCTTAAGCCGATAAGTAGTGTCCTCAAAGGGCAAGGACTTAAGGAAAGACTTAAGGTTTAGAGGCACAGGCCGAACGGCTGAGAGAAACTAGGAGATGTCTTTCAATTTATTTGAAAAACTGTGCACTTCCTGAGGTTTCATAGCACTGAGTGGATTTATAGCATGACAATATGTAAATAAATGTTGAATAGCTACCTAGGACCCTGAAGTCTTATGAGTACTGCTGGAGGAACTGCAATGACAGCCCCAGGAATCAGCACAGGGTCAGGAATCAAGGGCTCTGATTTGTAATCATAATACTGCTGCTGACCTGCCAGCTGGCCTCTGAGAAATCTCCTTATCTCAATTCCACATCAAAGCATGTTGATAACAAAAATCATTTTAGTTCCTTAATTAAACAAATCATGGTCAAGTTGTTTGAATTTGTTCTAAGAGACTTCAAAGGAGAGGGGTGTGCAGTTTTGGTTTGGTTTTGTTTTTTTTTTTTTTTTTAATTACAGAGCTCTTCTGTTTTGAAGCTTTTGAGTACCGTGTTATCTAAAAAAATAAGATATATTCAGGTAAGATAGCAAAATCTTGAAAAAATTCTTTGAACAGACATTGTGCTTGAGGAAACATTTTATTATCTTAACATTTGGTTTGGATCCCCCAATTTAATAATAGATTGTTATTTTGAATTTGTAAGGAGTTTAAGGAGAAGAAAGCTGATGACACAAGTTGAGAGATTTAGTAAGAATGTTATTTTTATGTAATGTGGAGAATCCTGCTCTTACTGATAATCCTTCTCTTGATAGATCCCATTTGGCAAATACCCACATACTGGCACATGTCTCTAACAACTTCTCCATTATAATTTCTATTTGACTATGTACCTAATGCCTGTGAGATGTGGCTCACCCTAACTGAAATGATGTTTATAGGCACTTAAATCAATGAGGTGCTGGAATATGTCAGTTGACAAAATAAAAAATTCAGTCCAGGTCTACACAAACCCGTCTGGGCCATAAGTTCATCCTGATGCTGTGCTGCAGTTGGCAGAGAATACATCAGCCAGCCAGCTGATTATACTAAAATGCACAGAACACCAGCTGTGGTATAGACAGGCAATATACAAATCTGCTGTCCCTCTTCTTTCCTTCTTCATGACCAAATACAATATATAAGCAAAACCAAGACATCTTGTAATTCTAGTCTCCTTTTTCATACGAATTCAATCATTGTTGCTCATCAGTGATTACCATCTTAGGAAAAGAAGCATAAACCCCACTAATATGCCTGTTTCGTAGTAGAAGGCATTTTGAACCAAAAATCGTAGCATTCACTTAATATTGCTTCACCTTTTGCACTCTTAGTATAGTTACCCATTTTACTGTCTTATGTATACATCTTGTTAAGAATGTACTTTTGCTTAAAAAATGCCTTACTGATGAAATATTAATAAATTACTGATGTTTCTAAAGATTGTCCAAGGAGCTTGATGGATGATCAGAAAGATTTAGGGTCCATTATGTCATATCGATTTGGCATAAAGGTGTTTTAAATAGAAAATACTCATGTACCAATAATCAACAGCATAATTTTTCAAATCAGTTTTAATACCAGCTCATGTACAAAAATTAAGAATTCAACTGCCTTTTATGCTCTTTGTATGCCAGAACATACAATATTGACCTAATGGACCCCAAATACTTTTGTTTTCCAGGTTATTTTCAAAATCAGATTGGGCTGTAGTGAAAAATAAACCCTTCCAAAGCAATCCAAAAGTTATGTCAAATGAAACACTGTAAGATTATTGCACTGATAATAGTTCTTTGTGGGACCTTATTTCTGCAACATGGAGGCTACTTCAACAACTCTAGTCACTGCTTATGAAAAAAACCTTTTTTTTTTTTAAGAATAAAAATTCGAGTCACTAGACATATAGGAATGATTGTAAAATTACTTTCCTGGGGTTTGTGTGTGTGATTAAAATACTTAGCAATAGGATGACTTTGTTCCTTTTTGTCACATCATCGAATACATTATTTTGTGCATACAAATTAGTGCAGATCACATCACTGTAATAATTAATTTTAGATGAGAAAACAAGGTCTACCATTATTTTCACAGTTGAATTTGGTTTACACGCTGTCCTGTGAGTTGGAGATGATAAGTCAGTTCTTGGTTCAATTTATACGCATCTGGTAAAAGCTTTATCCCCATGCAGTGTACTGTCTGCTCTATGGAATGACTTGGTATAACCTCAAGTATAAAAAAAATTAAAGATTTCAGTGAGTATGTCTACTAGTTCTTAAATTAGCTTACTTAAAAATGACATTCTAAAGCTTTTAGATTGTTTAGATCGTATATTATCAAGGAATAGACTTAATTGATAATATAAAAAGTAAATAAATTATTTACTGTATGTTTTCCAAACATTTTGTCCAAAATATGAATAAATGTCAAATGCAGGTTTTATGATTATAGTGTGACTAAAAAGAAAAATAGAAGATACATGTGCTTTTGTACAATAGCAACAAATCAAAGCTGATGAGAAAACTAGGTTACAGATAGTATTAAAGACTGGAAATGTTCTACTTCCAGCAGACACATAGTGGATTACATCTTATGCAAACTGAATTTATGGTTCTAATTCTGTTGCGTTTAATTACATGAATAGCCTTCACATGTGTAATTTCTTGCTAAACTGAGTAGTGATGGCTTACATGGGTAAGGATTCAGACCAGTCTCTCTAGGACCCAGAACTCAAATGTATATTTATATGTAAAGTTACCTATGCAATTAGCATATTAGATTAAATTGCTAAGGGAGTATCATGTTTGGTGTGACTGCTACTCCTCAGTCATATTATATGGCATAAATAGTTAAATATTTTCTTTTGTCTTCTTTTCTCATTTCCACTTTTCCAACTCTATTTTCGCCAAAGGTTTATGCAGTTTTTATATAGATTCTTCTAGATCATACAAAGGAATAACTTTTTTTTTTTTTGTGGCTTCCATTTCTGTGCACTTGAATTAGAAATAGCTATTATTAGAGTATGTTTAATTTGGTGGAGATGTTATTAGCAAGTATGTGATAAATCCTGTCATGCAACACAGCATAAATAAAACATTCAGTTCAATCACTCAAAACAAAACAACAAAAAATCCCCCTGATCCTGTGGAGACTCGTGAAGTCAATTTCTGACACTTAAACCTACATTAGATATTCTGAAAAAATCGGGAACTGAGCAATAAACATAATTGCTTTTGCTAACTAGACTCTCTGAGTGATTGAGTTTTACAGATTCTGTAATTTTATTTCTATTTTCCTACATGTCTTCTAGTCACATTGCTCCCAGCATGAAATTCTTGTGCTTGCCTGTGTCAGAAGATACGTAACAGCCTTCTGCTGGTTTCTAAATGCCATGTGACTTTTCACCTTTCCACAGGTTTAATCGGTGATAGGTGATTAAGCTGTATTTCCAGCTGCATCACAGCACTGCAGCAGCAAGCTGTCGGCTGGATAACAGAATCCACCCTTCTGGGACCCCCTTCTTCCAATAGAAAGTCTGTTACAGTGTGAAACAGAGAGAAAAGGGTTGTCTTTTGTAAAATTACTATCAACATGTAAAAACTAAAAATGTTTTTACTCTTATTCTGTCCTGAGTTAATCAGAGAATGGGTGGTCAGTTCCACAGAGGGATATTTTATATTCTTTGTCCCACTGGATATAAGATACTACCTTCTTACAAAGAAGATAAGAGTTTAATGTTGTGATGCTGTTCTGTCATATTTAACAAAAAGCATACTTTGCTAACATCAGGTGAAGACATATTTACTGCATACATTCATCTCCTTCCTTGTCCTTCCCTCAACAAGTGCAAATCATTTTATATGAAAGACATTCTTTACTAATTTCACTTTTATTGTATGCTTTCCATAGCAAATGTTGCTCACATGTAGACTACTATTTTGTCCAGATCATTTCCTGCATTAAAAGACTTACGTAATCGTATTGAGAGAAAGCACTTAGAGATCTGTAATCCACTGGTCTTACTGGATGACTTTTTACATAATGAAAATCTGTGAAGGGTAAATATGTTGACTAGGAGTTCCACTAGCTCTTATATTAACGGTACTTCTTGAAGATGTACATCAGTAACACAAACCTCGTGAAAGAAGGAAAAGAACCAATCCTTTCAGACCACAAACAATAAGCACGTGTTTAATTTTCACTCCAAAAGCTAATTACATCAGTAATTTAGTCCATTTTTAGATAGTTGCATCCATGTAAAAAAAAATCATATTTACATGAAGAATTTTGAAACTGATTTTATTTCATATTCGTAACACTGAAATTTGATGTTATATTGTCTGCAATGTAAGGAGAATCACTTTAATTGTGGTTCTGTGTTCATTTTGTTAGTAAATTACAAAACAGTGCAGAGGATTTTTATGGTGATGGACTGGAAATCCTGAAATAAAGTTAAAATTGCTGCATTGAAGACTGAGTTCTGATAGTTTGGTATAACTGTTGATGATTGTTGCCTGTCAATACCACAGGACCAAAATTTTGTTGCTATCGAATTTCACACTCCATAGGTTGTATGTCTGTTGCTAAAGTAGAAGCTTTGCCACCTGAAAGGGGGCAAATTTGGATTCTAGCACAGTGTGAGGTACAATGAGGATCTAATGCTTCAGTGTAGTCCAGTATGTTCCCTAGTTTTCAGTTGCTCAAGCGGGTGGTTTCATACTTTACTGACCCCCATGGAATTGCTGAAGGTGTTGTCCCTGTTAGCCTAATGTTATTGTAGACATTTCCCAAGGCACAGATTTGACTTTTCATACTGCTAATTCCCTTGCAGTATAAATTTAGATAGAACACTATATTCAACTTCAAGAGCTTGATGAAGGGTGCATTTATGTAAAGAAAGTTGTACTGGGAGGGCCTAGATGTTACTTTTATTCTTGTGGTTGAAATAGGAACTTCTTGTTTAGAGGAGCTTACTGACAAGCTGTATTAATATTCCAGGTTTTGTTTGGGTGTAATTACTGTTGCAAGCTAAAGCAGTAAGTTTTAAGACTGTACTTTATTTTAAGTTAAATAAATAGTGACAGTAACAAGTTTGAATTTATTCAAAGTGTAGAAAATACCACCCATGCACAGGCAAAACCAGTATAATTCAAGTCAAGAATAAAGTTTTACTATACAGCAAATTTCATATCTATAACCTGTGAATGATGACAAAAGAACTGAAGTAGAACAACATTGAAATTAAGCAATGACCATCTTTTGCACTGAAAACACAGTAACGTTCCCATTTGTTGAGCAGCATGACAGTATTTGTATTTTCATCATGCTATTTAGAGTATTTTGAAGTTTAATTTCCCATTTTTCATTTATAAAAATAGCATTTCCAGTCTCCTTACAGTTGCATTACTATGGGGGATAAAAATGAAGACTGCAAATACACAACACTTCTTTATTTCTTAATTTCAAATAAGCATCAGTACTTTTGGACATTCGTGGTTTCATATTGTTTTCATTTTGGGGTCTGTGGTGCCTGAAGTCGTGTCACATTAAGCATACACTTGTATCAAGTGTAGGAAATTAACAGTAGGAACATTATCCACTTAGATGGTGCCAATCCTCTGTTAGAATTCTGCTTAATCTGTTAATTTCAGATAGCTGAAATATAAGATTGTAGATATTTTTAGGAACAAACTAATGATGAATAAATCTCCAGAAAGCTCTGTCTTAAGATTTGAAAATACATAATTTTTTTCAAGGTCCGATACTTGAAATACTAATTTTGTGCATATTCATAATGAAGCAAGGCTTATGTAATTATAGGCTATTAACTCTTTGAATCCTGTAAACAAAAATCCAAATTAAAAAAAATGCAACACACTGAAAATTTACAATTATCTGACTCATTGAGGCTTCCTTTGGAAGATTAGATTAGCTATCCTTAAAAATTCTTCTACACAACTAAGCATGGATAAACAGTATACCTACATGAGGATACAAGATAATCAGTGCTCTAAGTGTTACTGTTTCCTTATCCACCAGAAACCAGACCCACACTACTTGGGTGTTCATAATGTGGTTAAACGATACAATTTGAAAAGGACTGTGGAGTTTTCAAGAAGCACAGTGGAGTCCAACTTCTTACTCACCTTCCTGTGAACTAAGTAAAAGGAGAGTGCAAAGAGTGAAAATAACCACAAGTTCTTAGTGACTAGTGGTAGTAATCCAAATATGTACATTCTCCTGCAGCTTTTGGTGTATTTTCCATAAATATGTTTATTCAATATGATTTTGAAGGAGCTCTTCTCATTTAAATCAACACACAGCAATTACACCTTGTCTAGACAGACTGAAACGGTAGCACTGATAAATACAGGCTCGACTTTAGAATTCTGCTGGGGATCTCTGTGAACTTAGATTTGCCATGTATAAAACACATTCTATGGAATGAGTGAAATGCAATAGAAGGGAATGTGGAGTCATCTTACAAAACTCTGAATTCCCACAAGAGCAGAGCTGGACTGAATCAATGCGCAGAACTCGCATTATCCTTCAGTGTAATGATAGTCTATAGCCTTTAATTCAGGCCTCCACTTAATATTTTTCCTCACCCACATTATTTTTTTTCTCACCTACAAGTACCCAGATTTACACTTTTTTTCCCCTCCCCAAATCCATTTTATCGTAAGTTTTGAAGAATAAACTCCTTGCTGCAGTTTTTTGAAGTATGTTTAGCTCTTAACTCAAAAATACCATGTTTGTATTGTCAACATAATTTTATTTAACATGCATGAAAACGATTTCTAGCAACTTCACAAAACATACCTGATTGTTACGTTTTGATAGTGTGTTTATAGTAATCAATTCAGAAGAATACTAACTTACTAAACCCCCAACATTAGTCTTTTTATTTGCCTGTGGAGTGCCTCGTATACTTATGGCATGATAAAGTATGCACCAAGCATTCTCAAACAGGTAGTGTGTGTTCACAGAAACAGATGACATTTCCATAAGTTACATTTTAAGTACCACAATACATAAATCCTTTTACAAACCATTATAGAACTTTTCTGCAAACTTAATGTCTGTCCTCCCAGCTTTAGCGTTACAAGTTGACAATTTTATAGAGAAGCACTGGAAAGTTTTATGTCACTTGCATTTACCTCCTGAAATTGGACCAATCCTACAGGTTTCCCGTTTCCCAGCTGATTCATGAGACATGAATGAGACATGAAACCAAGACACATTTTATCTTTCTCTGGATTTCTGCAAAGAATTCGGGAGCTTGCAGAAACGTGACTGTATATACGTAAGCATCAGTCCCTGCCTGTAAACATGATAGGGGGTGTCTTTGGACTATTAGGTCTGCTTTAACTCAACATTATTTCTATTTGCTAAAATGAAAATATTATTTTCAAAAATTACTGCTTCTGCAATGGGTAGATTCAGTGCTCTTATTGTCATAGTCAATTGTGAAGCACAAACTGTTTGCTTTTCTGTAGAAAGAAAAATTTGAACCAGTGGCAAAAGTCAGTCTTTCTGCAGGGGAAGACAAAATCATAGTAAATGTGGATGAGAACTATGAGGCTTGCTAGCGTTTTTCTGAACATGCAACTCTGTGTTTTCTCTGTGGATTTGGAAAGCAATTAGTCGTTCACAGATGCTTTGCCAACCCATGCAACTGGGTTCTGTATGATCCAGCCTAAATCAACAAACAGTATTTGGTCTCAAACATTGCTTGTTCTGTTTTCTCGATCCTCCTCCACACCTCTTCCCTCCCCAGCCATTAACTTACCTAAAATAGAGGGTGTTCACATTCTTTTATTGGGGTTTTTATCCTTCCCCCTTTCCTCCACAGAAATAATAGTTTGTGTACTGGATGGACAAAGAAAAAAAGGTATTCTGTTCACTTTGTGGACAAAACGCCTTTTTTAGCCTCCAAGTTTGTGTTAAATACTGTAAACAGTGACCAGCAGCAAACATCTGAGCCTATTCAAGAACAAGAAATCCAGGCTTCTGAGAATACTGATCTATTAATAGCAGACAAATCCGAGTTACAGCCAGTAGTGATAATACCCTGATATTTCATAGTTAACCATTACAAGACCAGCAGATGAAGACATCCTATTCTGCAGGCTGATCTGCATCTCTCTTCTTCAAAAATAAAGAAGAAACAAACCGTGCATTTTAAGATATGGAGAGGCAAACGTTTTCCTTTTTCAAGTGCTAGGTTTAAATGCTCAGCTCATCCAAGTGACACATTTAGAAATTAAATGTGATGTGTGAAATGCTCCCGAGACTGATGGGAGGGAGGTTGCTCTTGGTCAGAGGCTGCACCGCCCTATGAGAGTTTCACCACACACACTGCCAGGACAATAGCGATAATGAGCACAGCAGAGAAAATAATCCCAGCTAGAACCTTGTTGATGTCGCAGAAGGATTTATTTTCCTCCACTGAGATCATGCCAATAGAAGAAGCGCCCACGCTGATGGTGGATTTTAGTTCAGCCCCTGGGTCTTGCTTAGCCTCTACTGTCCACTGGGGGACATTGACCTTCATTTCCATCTCGTACATCATCTCTCCTACCTGGTTGATTTCGTTCTCAAGGTCTTTCAAATCCACAACGTCGATGTTGTGCTCAGCCTCATATTTCATGTTTTGGACGCTCATCGCCCTGGCAGCCACGCCAGAGGTTCCCCCACTCATTCCTGTCTGGATCAGGTGCTTTTTGGGGACATTTAGTGGAAACTCGTGGCCCAGCTCCAGGGCTCTCCTCATGTCGATCTCCAGGATCTCTAGGCACGTGGAGAAAATCACCCATAGCCTTTCGAACTCGGCTTTATCTTCCTTACTAACGGTTTTGTCCTTCAGGACCGTGGTGAGCTTGTTCCTGTTGGCCACCGCTAGCTCCTGGGCTTTTTGCCGCGTTTTCTTGAGCTCCTCCCGTAGGTTCTGGGAGTCCGAGGTGCCGCCGATGGTCAGCACCATGTGCCGGTAGCAGGCGGTCACCTTGTTGAGCGCGTCCAGCAGTGCTTTGCACTCCTCCTTCACCATGATCCTGCCGGTGGCGCGGAGCAACGTCCCCGCTGGTCTGCTGCTGCGCCTCCCCGATTACCTGGTACCGGGACCAGGCAGCTGGCAAAGCCAGAGGCTACGGCCACACATGGCAAGCAGTAGCTTCAGGTCGCGCATGCATTCAGCACCTTTTCACCCACGTCGCGTCCCCAGCGGCTGATGAGGCGGCGCCGACGGCTCCGGGAGCCCGGGCAGGCTGGAGGAAGCCCCGGGGAGGGGGCAGCATCGCTCACCCTTCTGCTACGGCCACCGCACAGGAGAACCGGGGCGGCTCATCCCGCACCGCGCTGAACGGCAGATGAGGCTTCCCACGATCGGGCGCCGCTTTTTGAAAAGTGCCAAACACCGAGGAAGAAGAAGAATAAACCAGCGAAGGCTGACGTTTTCAGGTGGGACAATCGGGAAGCTGTCTGTCCGCGCCGGCCACAACCACTCGTATGTAACTCGTCCCAGCTGAGCGCCCGCGCAGTCACATGGCGCCGCGCAGGGAGCGCCCGCGGCCTCCCGGGCGCGGCCCGGTCCGGCCCTATAAGCTCTCGCAAGGCCCCGCCTCCGCAAGCTGTGACCTCGCAGCGACTGTCTGGCTCCTTGCTCGCTCCCCGCCGGTGCCCGGCCATTGGCTTCGTGCGGCGCTGCCGTCGTGCTGGGCCCGCCCTAGATCCCGGTAGGGCTTGGCTTGAGGCGCGGAGCGGTTGGGGGAGGCGGGCCGCCAGCGGCTCTGCGGACGGGGAGGAAGGGGAACAATGTTGTTGGTGTAAGTAGCGCTCCTGCTCCGGGCGTCCCCGGCTCGCTCCTCGCCAGGAGGACAGCTTCCCGTAGAGTCCAAGGGAGCGCGGCCGCGGGACCCGCACTGCCCGTCCCATCCCGTGCCGTCGCGCGGGGCGGCCCCGGCCGTGCCGTCCCTCCCTTCCGTGACGCGGAGGGCGCAGGGCACGCACACCCTCGCGTGCTGTGCGGTGGGGCCGCGGCCTGGGTTGCGGGCGGGGGCGGTGCCGGGCCGCGGCCTGCTCACGGCCCGAAGCCGCGGAGCGACCAGCCCGCGCGGGGCGACGGGGCCTGCGGCGCCGGCGGGGTCAGGCCGCGCGGTGAGGCCGTGGCCACTGCCGTTCGGGCATCTCCGGCCGCAGCAACGGACAGCCCTTGCTAGTGTCCGCGGTCTCGCTTGCACCTGCCTTCCGTCCCGGCGGTAAAGCGACAGAGACGTGTGATACGTTGTTGAACTTGGTTTAACCCCAGCCACCTCGGCTATTCACGCGAGGTCGGTGTCATCGGTTTCCTACCAGGTTTGAGGGTGTAGGTTGTCCCGGAGTGTCACAGGCATTCCAAGGTAGTGCTGGGAGAGGGAGCTTATGTCGATCTCGTCGTGTGCGCGGGGTGTTTAAAGCCATCGGGAAGTACTGTTGTGTGATCCAGTTAGTTTAAGCTGGGCAATGATACGTTAGAGAGTGCACTGGTTCCTTAGTAGCAGAAATGATGCTTCACTGACTACCCTTGTAAATGAGCTGAAGTACAATATGATGTCCAGTGATGAACACTGGACTGTGTTTACATGTAGATCTGAACCTTCTAGAAGAACGGAATTGATGTTGAGCGCTAAGTAGTTCACTAAATCTTGTTTCTAGGATGGGATGCATCTTTGCCAAAGTGGGCTTCGGGAGTACTTGCTTGTAGTATATGCTGTTACGTATGTCTCAATGTTTGTGGCTAACAGAGTGGTTTTCTGATGCTATAGCAACTTGAAAATGAGAAAACATAGTCTCATGAGAAGGGGGAGTATGACTCCCTTATCATGCCACCACTGTAGCACAGTGTGTGCTATGAGTAATTAGCTATCAGGAGTAGAGTCCAAGCAGACTGGCTTTCTGATGCAGAGCTGAGCCTGGAGAGTTTTATCTACACTATATTCATTTTTCTGTATCTCGACAGCTTGGAATACACAGATTGTTTTTTGTTGTTCTGCCTTAATTTTATCCCTAATTCTAAGACACACGTAGCTTCTGCTGCAGATTGCTGGCTATGGAAGAAACTACCTTTGAACTTCTGTAGATTGCCAAATTACTGCAGAGTAAACTGAGTAGCTCTCAGCTAATTTGTATATTGGTAGCCTAGAAGAAGTGAATCCATAGTGCCTCTTTCCTTGTAGGAATAAGGAAACACAGGATGATTTTGAACTGACTGTAAGTGAAGTCTTGTAATTGCTTAATCATTGTCAGGTGGAAAAAGGATTATCTCTGGGTTTGAATGTGGAGCCCTGTGTGACTTAAATGTGTTAATCTTATTGCTAAGTAAATTATGCATATTTGTGTGTGTGTGTACAGTAGCTGTGTTTGAAGTGTGCCATATATCAATAAAGTTACTGTTTATTGTGTCACATCAGATTCTTGAATCTACTTCTCTGAAGGTAGATGAAAAGAAGAGGGGGGGGATATTGTCAGGAACATGTGACTACTTAAACCTGAAGGTGTCAGTAGTTATAATCTGTATTGAATAGTGCCTAAATACATCTTCAGGTATGTACTGTGGGAAGAAAGTGTCTATTGTTTAGACTAGTTCTAAGCTAAGTTCAACTGCATGTAGTTATCCAATTCAGGTAGATTGTGGAAACTTAAAATTCAGTAGTTTGTTAGGCAGGCATAATGTTCTGAAAATCCTAATCTTGATACCACTTTCAAACAAGCTGCTGAAATGTTATTCTGGAAAAAGTACTAGGGTGAAGTGTAAAAGTCCTTAGGAGTTATTTAGGAAGCAGCATAATAAGTAGTAAGGGAAATTTATTTTCTGATTCTGTGGAAAGGCTTTCTTGCAGTAGATTTTAATGACCATATTCTTTCTATTTTTGTCTGGAGGAAGCATCCTTGCTTGAGAAGCTATTTTTGTAACCTTGTAATTTCTATTTATGTTTTTGCTCTAAGTATTCCTTGTTATTGTGGTTCACTGACCAGCACTCTCCGCAATCCATTCCAGGACTCGCTCATGAATGGCTCAGGGTTCTCCATCTCACAGTTTAATGCAGCTTTTATAGTGATAAGCCAAAGAATGACGAAGAGAATGTGGCTAATGACACGTAAGATTATCTCAAAAATCAATGGAAGCAGCCAGATAAAAGTGCGAAAATTGTCTGTTCAAGAAGGAGCCTCTCATATTAAAATGTACTTTTTCAGGAGGAAAGAAATAGGTAACCGAAGAATTAAGCCAGTATGTTCTTTGTCTTCAGGTCTGAGACAAGCAAGAATGAGTCCACATAAAATTGGGATGCCAATACACTGTTAAAATACTTAATGGCTTGGTTTCAGTGTTTGTGAGGTGGGGTTCAGAATGAAAAGCTAACCTGAGGAACTGATACAAACTTATCTGCCACAGTACGTCCCTATTGCTGGCAGGTGCCGTAGAGTCTCTGGGATAGGCCTGTCTGAGAAGGATGGGAGCAGTCAGTGGTAGAAGAGCCAGACTTCTTAGGCCTAGAAAGGGCTTGGGGTGTATTGGGCAGAGATGAAGCCGAAATCCTGAGATCCTGTGCCAGTTCTTAACCCTTCCCTGAACGAAGTGTGTGTCTGAAGAGGAGAAGCTGAGAGAAACCAGCCTCTTCCTGGAATGCTGCTGAGCCCTCCTTTCCAGACTCTGTTCCATCGTTCCCAGACTGATGTTCTGGGATGGGAAAACTTAATTTTCCCTGGTTGCTAGGAAGCCTTCAACCGACTAAGGTGAATTCCTCACTCTGATAATTCAGAGTTGTTATTCTGACCTACTTCAGTTTCACAGAAACCAATACAAGCTGCATCTGAAAGGGGTACCCAAGTAGGTTGTTTCCTCCTTTGCTGCCTGAGGATGAGCAGGATGTGCTGGGGGATCTCAGATCTCTTTCATGAGATGCTCAGTGCTCATGCCTTTAGAGTAGGCAGTTAAGTTTCTTGGGTGCTCAAACAGAGAAGGGATTTTTGGTTTTATTTTTAAGTGAATGCTTAAGTGACTGAAGTCCAGATTGTAACCTTTGCCTTGAAGTAAAACAGTGGACTGAGACTAATTTAGTTCCATGGTTAGATTCCTATTTGCTTAAGTGCTTTAAGATATGCTTAGCTTTGACTGTTCATGCTAACAAGTGGTGCTCTTGCAGAGGAGGGTAAAAGTAGTACTTAAAAAATTAATCTGGAGAACAATTGCTTCCCTATTTTTCTGCAGAGCCCTGTAGTTTGCTACTGTTATAAATACACCTGCAAAATCTAGCAGAAGTGTCTGTCTACTACTGAGGTTAAGATCTTTCAGTTGAGGAATAAATTGCTGCTTCAGGTGTCATTTTGAGCGTTTCAGAAAGTGGTATGCTAGTTACTGGTTTACCAAGCTTTCATTGTTAACTGTTTTGGAGTCTGCAAACTAAGATGAAATTGTCATGTGAAACTTCACAGTATTATACAAGTAAAATTGAATTAATGTGTGCTTCTTATGTTCTTGAACATTATATGGTAATGAATCTAGTGTTGAAGGTTTTTGCAGAACGTGGCATTCTGCCTCTTTGTAGCTGGACTTTGGTGAAGAGATCACTGATGTACTTCATGTTAGTATCCCAGTGTAATATCCTAACAGTCTTCTGGAGAGACTTCTGGTTATCGAACTAGGTTAATTTTACTGATTTTGGTATCTGTTTTACTATCTTTGCTCTCCCAAACTATTATTAATATGCCTTGGTGAAAGTACAAAATCTTCTGCTGTTCAACATTGAGTTAAAAGTGTTTATATACAGAATCCCTAATTTTATTATGAAAGACATTATCTCTGCAGGGGTTTTTTTAGGTCTTTGAATGTACTGCTGTATCACTATTAGAAGATGACATGCCTAAGAATTGAGTAAATAGTTGTATAACTTGAATATGGACACGACGTAACAGCCAAGTAACAATGCAAATAGAGTATTTTCTACTTTAATGGCTGTTTGCCTAAATTTCAGAATGATTCTTAAAAGGAACTGAAACCTGATAGGTCTGTGAAAGGTACCTGACTCCATCTCTAAAGGAAAACACTATCAATGACAAAATAAATGATCATAGATGAATAATATTATTCATTGTTTTCATTACCGAAGGTCATAAGACTTCATTTCGAGTGTTTTGGAGAAAATAGTCACTTGTTTTGCTTCAGCTGTCTCTTGTACAGTTGTATTATTAGAATTAACGCTTTGCTCTTAATCTAGAAAGAATTTGGCTTCTGTAAGGTTATGGTACACTTTTTTTTTAAACAATACCATAATAGTTATCTGATAATTTAGCTTATGTTTTTTCCAGCAATTTGAGCTATTTATGTTAACAGATATGAATCCACACACTCAAGTGATTGTATATAAACCTTTTATGTAACATTAGTGCTTGTGTGTTGCTTTACTTTACAGCACGATATAATTTAATGTGAACTTCACACCAGATATGGCTTCTTTTGGTCTGTAGTGGGCTTTGTTATGCATTACTAGAACTGTTTAATGCTTATAAGGCTTTCTACATTTCCTCCTTTCTTAGTAAATCTAAAGCTGTCCAAGGTGCAAGTAGAAGAAAAAAAAGCATTCCCCTTTGCTGCTGCATCTCCCCCCCCCCCCCCCCCTTCCCCGATCACTGTTAAATTAGATGGACATTGTGTTCAGCCAACAAACTCTCAGTGGAGCATTCTAATGCATTCCTAGAATTGCAACACTGCATTAGCTAGTATTTTCAGATGCATTTAGCTTTTGAGGTGGAAAGAAATTGCCTTCATCTCAAATGCCTGAGCCAAAATTTGGGGAAACTTTAATGTACCATCTTGATTCTGTAGACTTCATCTACTTTGTTTTTCTGTAGTTACTTAAATTGTAGATGGTTTATACATCTACATGTCTATCTGAAGAATGCTCTGGATAGTTGAAGGACATAAAAGTAAATATAGTAACTTCACTGTTTCAGTTGAAGCATTCCATCCGTTCATTTTTGTAACTATGATCAATAGCTGTCATAGCTGAATATTGTAGCACTGAGCAGGTGCGAGGGTAAGGGAGAAAAAAAAGGGAAGGAAGTTCAGATTTGTGAGTCTCAAAACAGTACCCATTTGGCTAGTGGTGGTGATTTCCTGCTGTGTAGGAACATGAATATGGTGAACAGTGCAGTTTGATCTGTTACTGCTCAAAGTGAGCAACATACCCAAGTGAAAGAGAAGCCTTAGTTTTCTTATTAGGGTACATCATGTTAATAGCATCTTAGTTGTGTTACAGTAGCTAAAATGCCAGAACTCAGTATTTGAATGCAATTTTTTTTTCACTTCTTACTAGAGCTCTCAAGCATGATTCAGCTGTCAGTTCAGTAGTAAGGGAATCTACAGGGCTGCTACTAAGTATTTTAAAACTAGTTATTTGTGATGTGTAACTCATGAACCAGGAACTGAAGATTATAATTTCAAGCTCTTCCTGTTTTGATCTGTCAACTGAAATGATTCTTAAAGTGGTCTAGTTGTTTGTGGTTTACTGTTTTCAGGTGTAAGCCATGATTAAAGAGCTACATCAGTCATAGACAGCAAGGTTTATAAGCTCAAGTTTTCTGTGGGAGCTCTCCCTCCCATAAATCTCTTCCTTCCCTTTTCTAAGGGAATTACATGGTTTTTAAAATTCCATTCTAGTCAGAGCTTATCCATTATTTGGTGGGGCTTTTTTTGATGGTGAGATGCAGGTTTAGAGAAGCATTTGTGGAATTTATTCTTTTCCCTTCCTTCCTGTTGCAGGAAGAACTGTTTTGACTTAGACAGGTTAAGCTGAGAAAGTGGCATTATAGCATTTGGCAACACTTGTGCCCCACAGTCTTGTCTCTACAGTCTCATGCTTTATTGTCCGACTTCCTGTGCCAATGTGCTCTTTTCCTTAACAGTATGTGGGAATTACTGTCTTGTGGGAGGGTCATAGAAATCTCATCTATTGCTCACCAGATGCTTGGCATGAATTCACCAAATAAAGTGGCAGATGAAGATGCCACTGCGTTAATAAAAACTTGATTTGGAAAGTTCCTTGAGAGACCATGTGTTCTAGCCTCCTTGCTTCATTATGGGTATTATCACCTACTAGAAGTTTGTGTAACAGATTCTTAAAGATTTACAACTTGAGAGACTTGATAGCTTTGCCATGCAATCTAAAACATGTGTTCTTTTCTGAAAGGTGTTCTTCATCTATAATCTGAGCCTATTTTGTTCAGCTAAGGCCTACTTCTTTTACAGATGTGGAAAATCTGGGGGAAATTTTTTTTTTACCTGTTCCATGCAGTTTCTTCAGCATGAACATCACTGCATTTTGTGTTTTGAATTCTACTGTAAAGACTCTGTTGCCTTTCTTCAGATTCCTCTCTAGTCAGTTCATGTCTGAAGTGCAGCACCTAAAAAGGATGTAGAGCTCCAAAATAAGTCCTGCTGTGGCAGACTACTTTGCAGGCTGCACATGTCTATGTACAGTTCTCCTTGATTCTCCTTAGGAATCAGTGACAAATTATTTTATGTATTTCTTGAACTATAAGCTACAGTCAGTTAAGATCTTGGGATTTTGACCTAGCTGTTCAGCAGACAGGTTTTTTTGTAGTTAACTAGTCCTACTTATTAAGGTCTGTCTTAGCTCTGAAGTTCTGTGGATTGGTCATGAGGTAGTTCTGTTCCTGCAGCAGACCTACTAGTTGCCTTGTGTTGTCTTTTCTAGTTGCCTCGGCCATGGGCTGAGGAAGTCAACAGTTTGAACATGGATTGTAACTACCTGTCAGGAAGTGCTTAAAGCAGTCATCAGCTATGATACTGATGGTCATCCTGTTTACTCAGGCACTGTGGTAGGACAGCGCTTGTGCAAAGCTGCACTTTTTCCAGGTTTGAAGTCTTGTAATTATTAAACTTGTCTAATCTTTAGAAGGTGTCAATGAGCAAACACTTTTTCCTTTGTGTTAGCAAACTTCACATCTGTGGTCCCAAGAACACTGTTTTGGGACTAAATTACTATTCTTTCATAGTATGAAGAATACTGAATTACTATTCTTTCATAGAAGCTCTTAATTTTATTGTATATCTTGAAAGCAGATGAACCATGTTTTTCTGAAACTGCACAGGAAAACTCTGCTTGAGACAGTTATCTGCCACTACTGAACTTGAGTTGAGGTTGTCTAAGCAGTAACTGGTGATAACTTTATGGTATAAATTCCTAGCAGCTTTAGCTGATGATGTTTGTGTTTAGCATTCTAGGGGAACTGTCCTTGTGCCTAATTATAAGGAGAGATCAGATTGCAGATTGGTTAAGATACTATAGATCAGTTAACAGCATAGCTGAAACTCAAAAACTATCTGAAAATTACTGGGAATTTCATGTATGGTTTTCTACTTTATTCAATTAGTATACAAGGGGTTTGCATCTCTTCTGTGAGAAATACCTCAGAGAAAGGTGGTTTTTAGTATCAGCAGCATTAGGTAGAAGGATACTAAAAGTGCTACAGAACAAGTAGAAGCAGTTCACACTGAGCAAATATGCTAGGTATAATTCTGTGTTTAAGAAGACAGGAAAGTACTGATTGTGTAAGGGTGTCTTGCTGAAATTAAATTTTTATACTGTTCTCAGCCTTTACTGGGACATACAGCTGAAATTGCGTGAGGAAATCATGCGGCTTCTGTTGATTCCTAAGGGAAGCTGGATGATGAGAGAAGATATATAACAGACTAATTAATAAACACTTGTTAGACTTGTAACTTTTATGAATGAAAATCAATATTACTTCTGAAGTTAATCCAGAAGAGACTTATTAGAATTTTTCCTTCCTTTTCTATCTAGGATATGGTAGGGTTTTTTAATAATAATTAGAATTGTGGAAGCAAGCATTTGAGTCTAGTGTGTCAAGAGATCATTTCCCTGTGACACACTTGGTGATAGCTCTTCCAGTGCTTACAGGTTAGGGTTTCTGTCTCCAGACACTGTTTTTGCTCATTCTTTTGCCAAATGTTATGGATCAGCCTAGCCACATGTAACTGGGACTTTTCCCATGGGAGCAGAGATGACCACAAATGTTGCATTTTGCAGTGACTTTTTAATTGACACAGATATTCATATCTCTTTGCTATACCTCTTTCCTATGACTTTACATGGAAAGTTGAGTATTACCTTACACAAGGGTTCCTGTTACACTGTCTGGATGTCTCACTGATGTATATCGGTCAGTAATCCTTACACAGGTTAAGTCTGAAAACTTGTATCAGCGTACTGCAAAAGCAACAATGTCATATGATACAGTAGAATCCGCCATGAAGAAGCTGTTAATTAGTGTTTCTTGCACTGCTAAGATCTAAAAGAAGACAAGCTAGCTTGTAGATCCAGTGCTAATCTAGATCTTAACTTTTTCCTTCTCTCACAAGTTTTAGATAAACCATCACATGATTAAGCTTTAACACTGGGAAGGGTTAAAGAGACAGCATGAGGTTATGTAATTGGAGATGTGTGTTCATGGAAAATAATCTTTCTGAATAACTTCTGAGTAACTGTAATTAGCATGCCATTGACTGCTTACTGCTTTTCCTTTTCAACAATTAAACTGCCCCCTAAGTATTCCCAAATATGTTTTAACAGTGTGTGTGATACATTAACCCTTCTCCAAATGTATTTTAGAAAATCTCCTTGGAATATCTGAAGTCCATATGGCTGTGTATGATGAAGATATCTTGAGAAATCCCTTTTATTTGGCCATTCAAAAGCGGCGTCCTGATCTGTGCAGCAAAGTTGCAGAACTCCATGGTATTGTAAGTATAAATAAGTAGGTTTAAAAGCTGCCTATTAAATGGTAATTACAGTGATGTGAACCAATTTTAGCTGATTAGCTCTGTATTCTCACACCATCTCTGGATTCACCAAATCTCTGAAAATTTCTGAGTACTGAAAGAACCACTTTCTTCATGCTTTTCTTGCTTGACAATGAGATATATTTTTCTCCAGCGTATGTACAGTGCTTGTTCTATTCATAGTGTGTTGCTTTCTAATTAAGAATTTATCAAACTAACAATCTGTTGTTGTGCAGTAGATCAAGATGCTTCTTAGTTTTTTTCTTATCTGATGTGTTTTAGTTTTAAGATATGCTTCACTTAGTTGTCTAAATGGAAATAACTCAGGTGACATGCTAAGTAACTTCAGATTTCATCTCTTTCGTAACATTGTTTGCTAAATTAAACTTCTAGGTTAATCATGAGACTATTAATGGGCTTCTTATTTATTTAAACAAAACATATATAGCTGCTGTATATTTGCTAGTAAATATAACTGGGGTTCAACTGTTTACCTCCTGAAGGGCAAAAGCTATTGGTGTTTAGCTCATAATATGTGGCATTTCTCTCTAAAGCATGATCTAACTTTTTTAGGTATTAGTTCCCTGCAAAGGAAGCCTTTCAAGCAACAGTCTTTCGATGTGCCAATTTGAATCTTATGTTCTGAAGCCACTAGAAGAAAATTTTCAGACCTTAAATGGAAAGGTATTTCTGTTTTGATATCTGAATGTAGTTTGGGGACACTCCAATAAATGATTGTGTAATTAATGACAACTAATGGTTCCTGGAGAAGCAGCTAGGAGTTAGAGCTAACTGGCAAAAGTAGGATGTTACCCACCTAAGCTTAAATTCTCAGGGGTATATATTCCTTTGTAGCAAGAGCTGTGTTTTGGCATGTACATGAGAAAAAAATGTCCTGTTCAGATTGTAACACTGCTTCTGATTTCAATTTACTAGTTTGGTGAATCAGCTTTGTCGGTATCTGTTTGATGCTGGCTAGGGATTTTGTTGTGTAGCAGAAGGGCCTTTCTCATGTAGTTAAGAACTGTCTCTAGCTTTCAGGCAAATAGTAGTCTGCCTGTATTTTATGCAGGTATAAGTTCACCAAGGCTAAAGACAAAATTATGATGGTCTTGAGTTGTATCTGAGGCCTAATGTGTTACTTAGTTCAGTAAGTAGGGTAGAAAGTGACCAATGTAGCAGCAAGCTGTGGTAGTCAATGCAAAAGCTTTGTAGGATCACATATTTTAACTTGTAGTTTTGCAATACAGTCTGAGATCATGTACCTGTTTGCAGACCGTTATCTAGATCTTCCTACTGCAGATGTCCCCACTGGAGTTGCTTGAGAACATAAAGCTGAGCAATGTAGACAAAACATGTGATGTTTCAAAGCTGGACTTGGGCTCCAATTCTAAGTTGTTTCTGGACATCCTGTCTACTAACTATGCTTAAAAATCTATTTGCTATAGTCACTTGGACCTTGAAGATTGTCTGAAACATTCTATTGGTAGACTTGTAAAGAAAGTAGGTATAGACGTCAACAAGAGTTAGCTTGCCACTGTAGATATGAGTTTTTCAGCACCTACACAGCACAAGAATATGACATCTCTTTAATAGGCAGCTTTATTGTCTTGCAAGATTCTCTTGTTTTCCTGCAAATGTAACTGTGCAATGAAGAAGTCAAGGAACAACGGTTTTCTGTCAGTTTGACCACTTGATGTGGTTTTTGTTTTGTTTCAGGAGATCTTCATACAAGGAAACGTCGTCATTTTAGGAACTGGTTTTAATTATCATCTCTCAGTACCTGTTCTTTTTGAGGAAACATTTTACAATGAAAAAGAAGAAAGCTTTAGTATATTATGCATAGCTCATCCATTGGAAAAAACAGAAACTTCAAGTATGTATTGAAATGTTAACTTGTTTGCACAGTGAGTGAATTAGTGTGTTTGATTTATTTAATAAATTTCCTTCATTCTGAAAAGCATTGGCTTGGTTGAAAAGTCTTAATATTTGTTAGCCTGCTAGGGTGGATGTTGATGTGCTGCTGGAGAGAAATAATAAATTGCTGCCAGGCCAATTTAATTCTATAGGGACTGTTCCCCAGTCTTAGTTCCAAAAATCATCTGTGCAATACTTGATCCAACATGATTTTTTTAGCAATGCTTAGTTTAGTGGTGACTTCTTAAAGAGTTTTAGTCTTAAATGTGTTGTGGTGTAAGGTGGATGCACAAAAATACGGAGAAGTAAATTCTTTGATCACTTCATCAATGTTTTGAGGGTGTATGTAACAGCTCTTCTGGTGGTGGTCTGTCTCATTAAATTGAATATGTAAATTTTTGTCCCAGTACAGAAAGTACTCTTGATAAGGCTGGAATGCCACTTCCAAGCGTACTGTTAAAGCAGTAAATGTAACAAAATTTCCTTGTGAATTTATATAATGATCTGTGTTTACTAATGAAAAGGAAAAGGAGCTTCTTAAACATATTTTTTTCTTAAAACAAAGTATATAGCTCTTCCTAAGCACATAAGACCATTTGAAACAAATAGTGACAAGGTAATACTGAGGTAGTGTGGAAGTAATACTGTGAGGGCAGTAGGATAGTTTTTTCTAAGGAAAAAATCTGGCATATATTTAGGCTTAAGTTCTATTAATATTAATCTAAATCTAAGAAGTTATTCTTGTGATGTTCCTTTTTTGACCACTACTTAATGTAGTTGTATAGCAGTCTTTCAGAAATGAGGTAATTTCTGATTTCAGAAATAACTTGAAATAATTGAGATCTAAGCCTGTTATTAGTTGGTTGCCTTTGATTGCAAATGAAAGACTTGCCTAGAAAAGAATTTTTGGAAAAGCAGTATAATTTTAAGTGAGAGATCCAGTTGTTTTATTTAGAAGGAAGCTGCATTTAGCGGAATGTTTACATGAAACAACTAAGTCTAAATAGATTATGTAAAAATCCAAGATGAGATTTTCACAGCTTACTTAGAACACACCAACTTCTTGCATGGACATTCAATTGATACTGTAATGTGCCTTTCTACTTTCCACTTGACTTGGCTTCAGTGGCGATAAGTTACCCTAAGGTTAAAAAACTCATGTGAAATTAGTTTTGACTATTCCAAATAAGTACTTGACATGAGGCCACAGAGCTTGCTCTAAATCTATTGCATTAAATTAATTAAAAGCAATACTTTTCAGTTAACGGTATAGTAAGCTGAATTAATATTTCATTGCATGAGCTGGCTGTGTACGATTAGAAAGTGCTTTATCATGCATACGTGTTAAACTTGTGTGTTAATTCTTGGCTTTCATTTTAGGTGAATCTACAGCTTCATCAAACTCCTATTCTCTTAAAAATATTGAAGATGTTAGAGAATTCTTGGGAAGACATTGTGAGAGATTTGATAAATACATAAGTTCTTTCTATAGAACATTTAAAGAACATGAAAGGAAAAGCCTACGCCACTACATAGTGAGTATCTTGCTGCTTGATGTTTACTAACTGTAATTCACTTGATGGCTTTGGATATCTTGTCTTATTGAGCTTTTGTATGTCAGAGTAGTTTAAAAAGGTGGGAAGGGAGAAAGTAGATCTTGAATTTACTTTTTTCTAATCTAGCTGAAAATCTTACTGTAGTGTGCACTTCTTAAAAGAGGGAGAACTTCCTTTCCTAGCTTATTTTTGCTTTGTTGCTTTCAGTTTCATTAACCCAAATCCGATTCCTTTTTTTCTCATGGTCCCCTCAGGATTCTGTCAATGCACTCTATACCAAATGTCTCCAGCTTGTTTTGAGAGATTCGCACCTGGTAAGTACTTACTCTACTAAATACATAGTACATACTGTTACTTAAGCAATAAATTACTTAACTTTCACTTGCTGTGTTTGTATGGCTTTATTTTTCTAGAAGATACTTGCAAAGCAAGAAGAGCAGATGAATCTGATCAAACAGGCAGTTGAAGTAAGCATCTGAAATGAAGGAAAGTAATTAGCAAGCTATTTTTATACTTTCCCTTTCATAACTAAAATATTGTGGGTTTTTTTCTACAGATGTATATCCACCATGCTATTTATGATCTAGTCTTTAAATATGTGGGGACTATTGAGGCAAGTGAGGTAAGTTTAATTACTGAAGGTGAGTTAGAATAATGTCATGCATTTTAAAAAAATGTTGCCTTTCTGTTGATTAGGATGCTGCTTTTAATAAAATCACAAGAAGCCTTCAAGACCTGCAGCAAAAAGACATTGGAGTTAAGCCTGAGTTCAGGTGAGATGATTGTGTACTCTGTGTGTGAGGAGTTGCTTAGATACTATTTTAAACAATTCTCAGGCCAGCAAAAAAGTATCTTCCTTTAGACAACAGCAAGCTTTTCTTATACTTCATTCCTTAGAGACGGAAAAATAAAGCTTTACAGGTGTCATTTTAGGGCATTCTTTGCATTGATAGTTCATCTCCTTTGCTTTTATATTCTTATGCTTCCCTCAACATCTACGGGGCAAAGAATTGCAAGTGTACTTAGAGATGGAAATATTTTCATACAATTCTTCATTTCATCTCTGAATAAGTTAAAACTTAGTTTTTGGACATCCTGCACAGGAACTCTGTGCTAACTGTTTCTTTCAAATTATTTCATAGTTTTAATATACCACGTGCAAAGCGAGAACTGGGTCAGTTGAACAAATGTACTTCCCCTCAACAGAAGCTACTTTGTCTACGAAAAGTGGTACAAATTATTATGCAATCTCCTAGCCAAAGAGGTTAGTAACTAGTGAATTAGTAACTTGAATTAAAACTTTTTTTTTTTTTAACCAGTACATACAAAGTAGTTTGGTATATAAACAGGTGTTTGCTTAATCCACAACTAGGCTGGAGTCTGCCATGCAGGTCTCCAAACAAAGCAAAATGGAAACAAGATTTACACTTCAGCATTGTTTCTCGTGGGTTACGGTGGGGTATCTGGTTAACTTTATATATAATCTTGACTGGACATGTGAGAAGCTTGTGTATACTGGGACACTTTCTCAGGCAGAATTGAGGGTGATCCACTTTAAACACTGAGAATCACTGCATTATTGTCTGTTTGTCTCTACCTCTTGCTTATCTTCAGATCCATCCTTTACAAAATGTAGTGTGTAATGGAGGACAAGCAAACCATCTATACACTACATTCAAAGTGGAATTTTTTTATATATTCCATCCAAAGATGGAATATGTAAATGATTCTATGATGGGTTACAAGGCCCATGCTTTCCTGATATTTTATCTAGCCTGGAGAGTGAAGATACTTCCATGCAGTGAATGTAGTAGAGTGGAGTTAAGCTTTCCCTGCTTCATCTGTTTCTTTCTCTAGGAGGACTCTTAGATTATGGAAAAGTGTATCAACTTTGAGGGTAGACTTTGCCCTCAAGAATTTCAGAAGTCTTGAGCTCCAGCTCTTCCTGTAGAGGAAGGAGGAGGAGATGGTAGTAATATATTACAATTCATGCAGTACAAACTACTTGGCATTTGGCTCCTGGCAGCCTGTTTCAGAGGGACATTGAGAACATTCAAAGTACTGGACTGCCTTAGTCAATGCATTCTCTACTACTAGAGCTGGTTCTTAGTCTTAGGAGACGGGATATCATTTATAGCTGTTGCTTTTGATTTGAACCATGACATAACTAACATCAGATGTAAATTCTTTTGCAGTTAATGTGGAAACAATGTGTGCAGATGATCTTCTCTCTGTTTTGCTGTATTTACTTGTAAAAACAGAAATCCCAAACTGGTATGTAACTATTTTGGCTATACAGAGCTCCACCATATTTTATATGAAGTGCTGCTGTTAGGTGCAAATGTTTCTAAACATGTCGTACTGAAAGTATAAGAGGGGTTGATGTAATGGTGAAAACTATTTTTTTTTTTTTTTTTTTTTTTTTTTTTTTAGTAGGACAAAGAGCCAAGATGTGTTACAGGTGTGTTGGGATTTACCTCCAGCCAGCAACTAAGCACTGGCTCATCCCCCAGTGGGATGGGGAGAAGAAATGGGAAAGAATGTAAAACTTATGGGTTAAGAACAATATAATAAATAAAATCAAATATAATAATAATAAATAATCAACATGGTTATAATGGGAAGCAGAAGAAACTCAAACCAGAAAACCCCAAGTGGTGCCCAGTGCAATTGCTCACCATGCACTGACTACCCAAGCAGCAATATGCAGCTGCCTGCCATCTCCTCTGTTTATATATTGAGTATGATGTCTGTGGTGTAGAATAGCTCTTTGGCTAGTTCAGTCAGCTGCCCTGGCTGTGCTCACTCCAAGCTGCTTGTGCAGCTTCAGCCTACTCATTGTCAGGGCAATGTGAGAAGCAGAAAAGGCCTTGATGCTCTGTAAGCAGTGCTTAGCAGTAGGTAAAACATGCCTGTTTCAGCTGTTTTCAGTATAAATCCCTGTACCAGCTACTGGGAAGAAAACAACTATTCCAGCCAAAACCAGAACAAGATGTGATCAAATTAAGGGCCTATCAAATTCAAGTGCTGTGTCTTTGCTGTTTGAATTCCCATCTTAGAAAACAGTTGTAATGGGAGGCCATCTCTCTAACAAATACCATGTCAATACAGACTTCAGAGTGGGCCTTCCTCATCTGTCTTTGGAACTGTGACACCTTTATGCAGTTTCTAGATGTTTGATATATTTCATATAGAGAAACTAGTTTTGAGTGTGAAATTTGTTTGCTGCTAGTCTATGCCATTGTGTCTTCACTATCAGTAAAAGTGTATCTAAACCTTGAACTAAATTTTAGTGTTGATGTATCCCTTATTTCAGAATAGCACTTTTCCCTTCATTTGTAGCTATTGCTCTGGTGCTTATGGGGCTTGAAACATGTTTCACAGTTTTCAAACATGTTCAGTCTCCTGCTGCTGTTGCTATCCTGTCCTTCATGTTCTTTTACATCCAATTAGTAACTTTTCAGTTATTTCCATCTACAAAGCTCAGAACAGCCATAGTATTGCCGGCCTAACAATCTTTCTGTAAGCTTTTTCTTAACCTTCACCTATTATATGCCTCGATTGCCTAAGATGAATTGTAGTATTAAGGTATGCTGTGCCAATGTGTTAATTTTTAGTGGTTCATGGCTTTAACTTTTTATTTCAGGATGGCCAACTTGAGTTACATAAAGAACTTCAGGCTTTGCAGTTCAGTAAAGGATGAGTTGGGATACTGTCTAACCTCCATTGAGGCTGCAATAGAGTACATACGACAAGGGAACCTCTCTGATAGATCAACAGTAAGCTGCTCTCACTTTGTCAAATGTGTATTTGTAAGCTTGTAGGACTGTGTAGCACTGGAAGTAAATCCAGAGAACACAAAAAGCTAACATAAGAGTTCCTTTTTTGCACTTGAATAAGTTGAAGAAACTCTATCTGAAGCAAAAACTGTAAGTCTTAATCCTGTAGCCATACTTCTTCACTGTATACTCCTTGAGGAGACTGTTAAATATGAGGTCTCCCCACTCATAGGATTAGAGGAAAATGACAGCACTTTTTTTCAACTGCTGAGTCTTTAGTAAGTTTAGTTTCTCCTGTTTGTGTTCTTTTTATCAGGATTGTGAAAGCAATGCACTACTTGGGTGTAGGTGTAGCTTAAATAGCTTTCTCTTCAGTTAAAAAATTTTAGTGGTGCTGGCAATGGAGATTGCAGTGCAATAAAACTTTGTACTCTAAAAATTAAACAGATTACTATGTTGCACCAGGTTGATAGTTTAATGAGAGTGAAGGATTATTGTTAAGAGAATGTTTGAAGGTCAAATTTGGCTCTCAGGTTCTCTAACCTAGCAGGGGCAGGAAGCTTGTGGATGCATGAGTTATTTCCTACTGTGCAACTCGGCCTTCTGTCAAACAGATCAAATCCCTGCAGGCCCATCAAGGATGATATTGATGTGACCTTAGAAACTTCTATCATTTAAGAACTTTGTAGCTTTAGTGAAGAAATACAGCCTTATCAGTCCTGTAAAATGTTCTACTGTTGCAAAATTAGGTTTTCCTGATCTGATGTGGAAATCAAAAGGAGTGAACTTGGAACCAGAGTGAATTCAGCATGCCTCAGTCTGCCCAACTGCAAAGCACTGGAATCTAGTTGCAGGGGCTGGAATAATGGCTCAGTGTGTAGGGCTTGGAATGGGACAACCTGGGGCACTTTGTAAAAGAAGCACTTAGAGTAACATTTTAGCCTTCTGTTATTTTTGGTTTTCCTTTTTTTGACAGGATCTTTCTATGATTCTGTCATTCATAAGCTTATTTTGCCTGCTCAAAAAAAGGCACTCTGTGTAAAGAAACTAGTATTTTGTCTAATGCTATGTTGAATTGCTTTAAAAAAAAAAAAATAGTTTAAAAGGAAAATGACCTGCCAACCAGTTTTGCTTCCTGCAGTCACTGGGCTATCATTAACAATCACCATAAAAACATCAGTTCTGTTGTTCTGGATGGAGAACTGAAATAAAAGTAGAATTGTCTTCTGCAACACTGCCAGCAAGCTGGGAGAATACACCATTCTTAAATTTCTAGAATAAAGACTGTTTCCTGTTAAATGCCTGGTCTTGTCTCTCTGTATAGCATAAGGATAGCAGTTTTCTTATCACTTCTGGATAATTTCAGTATAACTGAAGTGCTGCTGCCATTAAGATAGATGCCTTTCAAAGAAAGATACTGTCTTGAAAGATGAACCACCTACTTGACAAGTCTGAGGGCAGTCTCATAGTGCTTATGTTAGTGTCTGCATCAATATAAGCACAAGCAATCAGTATCTGTCTATACCTCAGCTGTATCAGCTCTAGACCTCGAGTGCTAGCATGTTTCTCAATTCAGTGTGTATATAGTGTGCAACAAAAATTTTCTTCTACATTGTATTTCATAAGAGTCAATGAGACTTGAACACAGCACTCTAAGCTGTGATGGAAAACAGAAGAACCTTCAAGAAAAGGAAGTGGGTTGACCCCCTGTCCTCTAGCCCAGCTGAAAATGAAAGAGCTAGACCCCTGTTTCCTGTAGTGTAGAGTAAAGGAGAGGGAAGAAGCTAGGTGACAAATAGCTCCTTGACATGAATTGAAAAAAGGTAGCCAGGAGGTGGAGGAACATAGTAGGAATTTTGGCTAGCATTGCTCTGTCCCTACATAAACTTATCAGGGGAGAGAGATTTTCTTTTTTGTCTGGTAGAAGAACCTTCTGCTTAAAGCAGCAGCAGCTGTCATAGTGCTAACTCAGGCTTTCCTGTTTCAAGATTGTTCTGGAAGGGGTTGTGGGATTTCAGTGAGCAGGAACATGACTATGCCTGAGGGCTTCATTACAGGCTCTCAGGTGGCTGTGCTTAATTTTATAGCTGGATTCACATGAAGCTTCTGCCAGCTGAGTAATGCTGTTGTCCAATCCTTAATGAAGCTAATGACATAAAGTCAGTCAGGGAACTAATGTACCTAGTGGGATAAGGGACATATTATCACCCTCATGTCAGTACAAAAGCTGTGCTTAGGCGATGCTTGCCAACTCACTTCACCCAAGGTCATGCAGATTGGGGAGAGCCATTTCAGTTGTGGGGAGGAGAGAAGAGTGTAACTGATATCAGGAAAGATTCCATTTTATTTTCTAGGAGTCGTCAACCTTATTTAGTTAGTGCCAGTTAATAAGTATTGGACCTTAGTTATGTTCCTATGCACAGCTAATACATAGTAGGACTTGCCCGTTCAGAGGACTGCAGTAACATACAAAAGTGGAGAGTTAGAGCCAGCAATGAGGGATGGGGCAGCATTCTGGTTCTTGTGTGGAAAAAAGCTGTACTGTGGCAGTGAAGTTGCTTGTTAGGCATTGGAACAGACTGCCCAAGGGTGTGCTGGAGTCACCATGCCTGGAGATGTTTAAGAGACAGGTTCATGTTGCACTTAGTGAAATTGTCTAGTGGTTGATAAGACTGGGACAAAGGCTGGACTTGATGATCTTAAAGGTCTCTTCCAGCTGAAATGATTCTATGATTCTAAGTTGCCATGGGAGAAGCCAAGAAGGGAAGACCTGAACAAAAACTGAGTTTAATAAAGTGTTTGGATGGGAGTGGGAGATCATTTCTCAGAGTCATCAGTTGTAATTGTGATGATCTGCTTGGACAGGTCATTATACAGATACATCCTCATAAGTACAAATCTTTAATTTTTCTGATGTATAGATCAGTGTTAGATTAAAAGATCATTAATGTGGACATGTGTGTTTTCTAGACAATATGTATTAAAAATACTCGTGAGTCTCACTCAAAGCTCTTTTTATTCCTGGAGTGCAAGTAAAGCTAGTACAAGCAAGTTTAATCTTTGAAGACCCAAACTTGCCTAGTACTTCAGTCTGTTTCTTCTACCATTCTGTATTTCATTTTTAAAGATAAATGGTTCTACCTGGGATGGCTCATTTTTTTTTTGGTTTATATAATAAATAATATCCCTATAAGGATTGCTGTCTCGAGGCTCTCTGAAATAATTATTCCACTTGAGGAACACTTCTGAAATACACTATGGAAGAAACAGTACTAAAACTACACTAGTCAGTTGTTACTTAGATTCTCTATAGTGAAAGCATAAAGCTTTCTGTGAACATTTATATGAAAAATTCTTAAAAATACAAGTTTATGAATCTGCAATATTGTGTCCAGTTCTGGGCCCCTCAGTTCAAGATGGTCAAGGAGCTGCTGGAGAGAGTTCAGAGCTAGGCCACAAAGATGATAGAGTAGAGCATCTCCCTTGTGATGAAAGGCTGAGGGAGCTGGGACTCTTTAGTTTGGAGGAGACTGAAGGGTGACCTCATTAATATTTACAAATATATAAAGGGAAGATGTCAGGAGGATGGAGCCAGGCTGTTCTCAGTGATGTCCAGTGATAGGATAAGGGGCAATGCATACAAGCTGGAACATAAAAGGTTCCAAAGAAATACGAAGAAGAATTTCTTCACTGTGAGGAGCACTGGAACAGGCTGCCCAGAGGGGTTGTTGTGTCTCCTTTTTCTGGAGACATTCAAACCCACCTGGATGAATTCCTGTGTGACCTGCTCTAGGTGGCCCTGCTCTGGCAAGGGGGTCTCTTGCAAGCCTTGAGATTGAAATAATTTCTGGTCACGCTGAAGACTCTGTCCAAGGAGATGAGTTATTTGGGCCTTGTAATTCTGAGAAGATATGCTTGAGTATCTTTAGCCAAAGTCCTTATTGTTGAAAAAGATTGGTGAGATAGTCATTATCCAAAAAGAACATGCAAAGAAATTATATTCCCTGCCAACCGTAAGCAGTGGTTGATTCAGATCAACTATGGGTGTTTCCATTTGCTTTCTTAGTGTTTTCTTTAGACTGCTGTTTTATTTCATGTGAGATTCAACGTTGCTGTTTCAAAATCTAACTCTATTTAAGAATTTTCACCTGATTTTAGAAGCATATGTATTGTTCATTGCATCCTTAAGTCTTTCTTAGAAAATAGGATTTACTGATGTGAGAGTTGCACTACATCTCTGCTTATCTCAATCTCTGGTTCTCAAGAACTGACCAGTAGGAAACACTGTCTGAGTGAGTCTGCTACATGCTTCACCTGGTACAATGTTTTCTTTTCCAGAAAATAGTAGAGACTTCAATGGTGGTTTTGGGTCAGAGTTGTACCTGGGTCCTCTTTTTTAGTAGCCACCAGTATGAACTTAATACTTTAAGTTCATTCATAGTTTTGTTTTTTTGCAGTGTCCTATGGCAATCAATTAATTCTTGTCTCTCTTTTGCCTGTTTGCTTACCACACCTAATCTGTGATGATTTTGTGGGGCATCCCAGTTCTTATATTTTGAGGAATAGTGAATACTCATTCTTTGCATGTTCTTTTTGGACTTTTTGTGACTTTTATAGACCGTTGTAACACAGACAAATCTTTTCCAGAGTGAAGAATCCTAATATCTCTTTGTAAGAATGGTGCATTGCACCTCATACAGTTATTGTTGTCTTTTTTATAGTGTCTTTTCTAGTTTCTTTTTTAGGTAATGAAATGATGAATGTACTAATACTCAGTTCATCGAGAGTAAACGAATATTAGGTGAACATCTCTTTATTTCTTTGAACAGCAGGTGTGCAGTCTTTTAAGTCTTGGAATCCTGGATGTGAAAGTGATTTAGGTTTTATGTGCATCTGATAAGTGGTAAATCATAAGTGGTAAATACAGTGCTTAATATTTTGTAAACTTAATTCCACCGTTAAAGTGCATTACTTTTGCTTGTAAACGAGTATATAGATAATTGATCTATATATTTTGTTTTCAGGAATCTGAAAGACTATGTGACAAGCTGCTTTTAAGACAAAGGATGAACTTATTGTCCCAGATGTCTGCTACTCCAATAGACTGCTTATTTAAGGTTAATAACTATTATGGCAGAATACATGTATACTTAACGTATTGCACATTTATATCACTTCTGTTCTGCAGTTTTCTGAAATGTAATGCAGTTTAATTACTTTAGTACCACAAAATGTCTTTTAGTAGATGCTAAAACTGTGTTTTGAAACTAGTTCATTTCTATGCCAAAATGTTACCGAGTTAATATAATCTTATGGATTTCAGCAGATGATATAAAATATGGAAGCAAATGAGGATGAAATGCTACTACTGTTAGTACTGATTGGCCCATTTAATGCACTGGTGTGATATTGCTATCTGTTTGTGTCTCACAGATTTAGTTCTTGAAATTGAAAATATTCTCTGAAATAATTTAAATGTGATCACCTGACAGCTACTTCATATTATATGTTAATCTCATATGGTCATTCTAAAAGAATGTTGTCTTTACAAGGACACAAAGCAGAGCTTCTAATTATATGTGTTCACAGCCTATGGCTAGAGACTTAGTAATTTTATAGAAATGTTTTGGCACAGAGGGAACTCAATTTCGTGACTGAGTCTAAAGAGAACAATAAGAATTGTTTTAATTTTTTATAGAAAGTGAAGTAAGCCAAGAACAGATTATTTTTAATACTGAATGCTCATTAGGAGGTTTTGTGCTGTGACATTGTTCATTTCTGCTCTCTAATGCTTGAATATGTCTTTTTTTAATCGGTTCCTTTCATTTTGTGCTTCAGTAAATTACTCTATTTTGTGTGAGGTTTTTTTCTTCTTAAAAGGATACTTTTTATATTTGTTGCTCATCCTCTTTTCTTCTCTTGGCTTTTTGTAGCACATTGCTTCAGGAAATCAGGAGGAAGTGGAGCGATTACTAAGTCAAGGTGACAGTGATAAGGACACTGTACAGAAAATGTGTCATCCGCTCTGTTACTGTGACAAATGTGAGAAGCTGGTTTCTGGGTAAGCACTTTCCATCTCCACAAATACACAAAAAGCTATGCAGAAGTCTTCATCTGAGACTTGCTTTACATAGTACACTGCTCTTTTGGCTATAGAGGAAGTTGGTAGCACTTCAGGATGTAATAGAGAGTGTACATTCAGATGGTTTGAAAAAGCATAAAAGAAGTATTAGAATAGTGAATGCCTTGGAACCAGCCAGTTTTGTGATGGAGGGTCTATGTCCTTTGGTAAACACAATGGGAAATATTTCTTCTCTTGAACGTAATTTGCACCTCTTGGACAAAACCATATCTCTTCACAAAATTTTAAACTCTCTACAGAATAATTTGTCACTCTGTTGGCCTTGGCAATTTTTCTCTCCTCCTTACCTCTGCTGTATAGGTAACTAAGGTGCTTTTAAACCATTATGTTTTAAAGGAAACGGAATGATCCTTCCATTATCACTCCATTTTCCCGAGATGACCGGGGATATACGCCGCTTCATATAGCTGCTATTTGTGGTGAGTGGTGTTGGTTTTCTTCACCGGTGTTTCCTATTCCTTATCTTTATGTTACCATGTTTTCCAGCTTTGCCTTAGTGTGTGAATTTTGCATTCAATTGTTTTCTAATTATTTGCTATGGAAATTGGTATCTTGGCTTGTGCCTTAGTGGGTACCACAGTAGTTATTTCTTCAGTTGTGGGAAAAAGTAAAAATGTGTCATCAGAAACAGGTCTTGCTCTAAAGAACTGTCAGATTGAGAAATTAATCTTTTATCTTTCCTGCAGCTGACTGCACATGCTAGATCCATGCTATCTTCTGTCTTGTTATGATCATTATGCCATTGATCTTGCAATTATTAGAAGACGTTTTAATTTTCTTAGTGAGTTTTTTTTTTAGTAAATAATTTTTTTTTTAATATTATTCTCAGTCCCAGTAGGAGAGTATTTTGTGTGAAGTAGCTTTATTTTCTCTTTTTACTCCTAAGACACAAGCTTTAACTGGAGGTTCTTTTATGGAGCTTTGACCTTGAGTCATTTGCATTAAAACCCTAAATGCCAAGAAGGTGGATATACAGTACATAGAAACATAATACCCAGAAATGCAGAGTGTCTTGCTTTATAGTTTATGTTTGAATTTGCACAGGAATATTGCTGCTTTTCAGTATTTACTTCTTCCTTTCAATGTCTGCATCTTTTTAAAGGGCAAACATCGTTGGTGGATTTACTAGTAGCCAAAGGAGCTGTTGTCAATGCTACTGATTACCATGGTTCAACTCCACTTCACCTTGCCTGTCAGAAGGGATATCAAAATGTTACAGTAAGCACCAAAAAGTTTCATTAGAAATAAAAAGGAAGACTTACCCTAAGTAATAAATATGTACTACTCTTATTCTACTGTTACTGTCATTTATATCTTCTGAAAAGCTTTTATCAGAACTGTTTTTGCTCTCAGAATTGAGGATCTTTTATCGTCGTAGTTTGCATGATATTTTATTTTATCCTAAACTGCAAGGTTTTCAGCCATTCATAATAACCCAGCAGTTGACAGCAGTGCATGTCTAATAATTAATTCCTTTTATTAATACAAAACTCTAATACATAGTACAAACGGAGAGCCTGTTACCATGTCTGATCTTGATGAAGACAAAACAACCATTGCAGTCATTGAAATGAATTAAATGACTTCACATTGTTTAATGTAGTTCCACAGTCTATCCTAATAATCATGTACTTGAATTTTAGACACATGAGATTTTTCAACTAGCATTGTTGATATCAAACTGTCTTCACTTACACAGGCTCTTCAAATACAGGATAAATTATCACGCAGCATATGTATTCCAACGTTTGCTGCAGTAGATAATTCATTTTTTCAATGACAACTCTGAATATGTAAGAGTCAGCCTTTATTTGGTTCTTGGGATAGGGTAAAACCAATACTGTAATGCCAAGAGGGTAATATCTGAAGCTGGGCACTTAGCTAACTTTTTGTGAAGTGCTTCATCATACTTGAAGCTTCAAGGAATCTACAGACTAAAAATTGTTTGTCCATTAATTATTTAGTTACTTAAATGTCTGCTTCTGTTTTTCTTTTAAGCTTCTCTTATTGCACTATAAGGCAAGTACTGATATTCAGGACAATAATGGAAATACTCCACTTCATTTAGCGTGCACTTACGGTCAAGAGGATGTAAGTAATTGTTTTGTAACAAACTAAATGGACATTCTAGTGGAATAGAATTAAATTGTGATGGAAATTTGCACTGAAGTTACATATTTCTAAAAGTTAATTAAAAAGATATGGAGGCTAACTAATGCTGTTAATTAGGACTTTATTCAGTAGTTCATAGTGATTTTAATGAAATATTCACATTAAAGATAGTATTGTGCACATTTTGTTGAGTTATTCAACTCTTTGTTTAATGCAACTGAATAGTAAAAGCCCTTTAGACAATGGGTTATATAAGCAGCGATGAAACAAACCTTTTTAGAATTGCACGTTATATAAATTGAGAGACAATACTATAATTTATTGATAGCTTTTCTTTTCTTCCCAGTGTGTCAAAGCTTTAGTCTACTATGATGTGCATTCCTGTAGACTAGATATTGGTAACGAAAAGGGAGATACTCCTCTTCATATAGCTGCTCGCTGGGGCTATCAAGGGATCATAGAAGTGCTTTTGCAAAATGGGGCAAATCCAGAAATTCAAAACCGGATGAAAGAGACGTCCCTACAGTGTGCATTAAATTCCAAGGTATTCCTCCTTACCTCCTGTCTTGATTTCTTTCTGATGCAATTCCAGTGAGGGGTAGATGCTTACCTTCTAATAGGATTTTGTGGTCTGGTGTGACTAAAGTGAAAATACATGTTTCGCTTTAAGGAAGAGGGTCACTTTTTAAATCTAACAGCACGAATACAGTCTGTGCTATAGAACATAAACTTGTAAATGGTACTTGTAGTCTGCTCACTCATAATCTGTTACTAATACTAGATTGTTGGCTAATTTGTGTTTCTATCAGTAGATTGCTCTTTAAATGAAGTTACATTGGTTCTCTTTATTACATTTCTATGCAGATTTTGTCATTGATGGAGTCAAACTGTCTAACATTTGAAAGAGCACAGTGTGCTTCTGAGGTAACAACCAATGCAAATTGCTAAACATTTTTGTGTACCTTTAGCTTGCTTAAACTGTTATCTAACTTATTCTGTTTTGTTTTGCTTTCTTTGCCAACTTCAAGTCACCGCTTAGGTCTCCTCAGTGCTCAACAGAAACTTTCAGCAGAGGATCATCTGTCTCAAGCCTATCATCGACATCAACTGATATAAGGCAAGAAGAAGTAAAGAGTAGTTATAAAGAGGTAAGACTGAGGTGAAATTTTGACAATAAGCAAAGGAAAGGAAGCTGAGAAGGAAGCTAGAAGAGTAATATTTTGCAATGCTGTTTTAAATCATGTCAGGAATAACCTTCTGTCTGGTTTGGAAAATTACAGGCTGCTATCCTTAGGTGCTTGTCACCTCACTATCTCAACACTTATTTTTATATGGTATCAGCTGCTCTACTGGTTATTTCTGGGTAAAAATTGAAAGCGTATTTGGGGTAGATGATGAGATTTACTGCAGTTAACTAGATAATTTGAGAATTTGTTGATCTTTGCAAAGCTACAATGGCAGTCAGTGCCCCAAGGACCTTGCTGTCCTTTCCGGAAATTAAATGCCGTTGTTAACTTACAGAATCTGTCAGGGTAAATAGACTAGTACAGGCATACTGGCCAACAACTTAACAAGCTAGAATGTTAAGACAGCTTTTCAAAATAAGCACAGGGAATCAATTTTGTAACATGTGAAGTATGTGTATGTACTAAATACCTTGCACATATATGTTTGCTGATTTTGCCCTGTTCACACCAAGCTGCCATCCTCTGAAATTTTTCATGAAGGACCTCAGATCCATACTTTCCATCTAAGACTGTCCTAAGACTGTCATATCACCACTCCTTCTGATGCTGCTCTATTTTTTTCCCAGTCCTCTTGCTCCATTTTTTTTTTTCAAATTTACCTGCTTAGTATTTTTGTTTCTGCCCATATCACCTATTGTCAAATTCTTCTATTTCCTACTATTAAAAGGCTCTCTTGACAACAGTTTCCTTTTTCTGAAAACGTTCAAGAAACTCAAAGTTGTAAAATCTGACTGGACAATATTACTTCATGCTTCATTATCCGCGACTGTACGAGTAACTGAATGTATGAGTTTACCTCCCTGTTTGTACAGTCAGTCACTCTAAACAAGATCTGTTGTACATAAAAGTTCATTTATTGATTTAGGATTTATTTTTCTTTAAGGGAACAAATTTATCACACCCAAGACCTAAGACTGTAGTTCAAACCAGGGAAAAAGATTACAAGGAGCTTACACCTTAAATTCTTGGCATTAATGACCTTCTCCTGTAATCCAGCTTTAGTTCAGCCAAGTTTCACATGGGCTCACTGCTCTTATTCTTACTAAGCAAAGAGGCAGGAATCTAATCCTGAGAGAGATCTGTGAAGGGAATGCCAATGGAAGTAATGTGAAGCTGATAAGGTCAGTTTTCCAGACTTGAAGGTTTAGAGTGTTGATTAAGGAGACGTAGTTGGATCTTAGTATTGTTTAATAATCAATACTGCTGGTGTATAAAACTCTTTGCTTAAATCAACCAATCATAGTATATGTTTTGTTGTGTGGCTTCTTTACAACTTTGAAAAGGGAGAGTAAAAGAGCCAGGAATGTAAATTTGGAACTTTCTCTGTTGGAACTAGTAACTACTTGCACAATTTCTGTTCAGCAACTGAAAAAAATAGCACAAAGATGATTAAATGATGTTTCAGTAATCTGCAGAAGTGCCTGTTGATAGTACCAATGGAATATCACTGTCCTTTTAGTGGCATTATCCCATTTCTATCACGTTCTATCTCAACCCTTTCATTCAGAGTAGAGAACCAGAGGACAGGCAAAGAGACAAGCACCTCTCATTCTCTTGCTTTCATAAGCAATTAGAGGGATCAGGGGAGTGGGATCAGAGCACTGCAGAGCATCTTACATCTCTTCTTCCCTCCACTTGCCTCTTTTCTTCCTGCATAGCTCATAAACAGGAGAACACCTACACCAAGCAGTCATGTTCAGGCATTAGCTGGCCTGAGCATACACAGACTTAACTGGTCTAATGCTGGTCCCTTGGAATAAGTCCCTTGAGTTGAAGAGTCTTGGCTTTTGTTAATGCTGCAAACCTGTTGATATTTATGTTTTTCAGTTTTTAAGTAAGAAAACAAATTTCATACTAAAAATTGAGATAGATTTGTAAATGTTTGGTTTTTAACATGGGAATAAACCAATATTCTGCAGATGTCATCAATTGAAAGCATCTTTTTAATCTTAGGACTATTGTTTCTCTAATAGCAAAATAAAACTTGCCATCCTTTGTGCTTCTGGTAGCATGTAGTAGTTCAACAAAAGTCCAAAATCAGGAGAGAAATTTGCCTCGAGTAGGAATTTTTAATGTTAGGTTTGCAACAGAAGCACATGATCAACTGCTGCTGAAGTGGCATAATAATGTGTATCAGCTTACATGGCTTTGTTTATGTGTGGACTACTTGTCCTCTATTTAGGTAAGTACTGTTGATCTTTAACTAAGCAAGTCAGAGATCATCAAATGGCCACAGATCTTGCACAGGTTTTGTATTTCATAAAGGATGAAGATTTTTCCTCTAAAACCTTATCAACAAATATGAAATGGGCCAGCAGTAATCCTACCACATGAGCTTAGGGGGTTAGTAAAGGGCACAGGATTTTCAGTGTACAATTTAATACCAATACTAGCTAAACAAATACATTGTTTTTTTCATATATAGGTGGAAAAACTCCTAAGAGCAATTGCAGATGGAGATCTGGAAATGGTGAGTGTCGGAATGGCTGTTGAATACGATTGCAATTGAAGTGTATCTCATTGAAATTGAGGAAATTATTTGTAAATAATATTACACAAAGAGTATTTTGGGTAATAACCTTTCTTTGGCAACAACCAAAATCAGCTGATTTTCTACAAAGAATATGAGGTATTGTACATTGAGGAAAATGTGAAACTGTCAAGCTCCTGGGAAGTGACAGACCTAAGAAAAGTCAGTGCCCCTGCTGAGTTCTGGATATTGGTTAAATGTAATCATCCTTGTCACTTGTTTCATCTTTTGCTTTAATGAATATAAAATTCATATTGATCTGAGCTGTCACAAATCATCTGAGCTAAAGGGATTTGGAAGGTTCGAGAATAGGTGAACACTGAAGTCTTGATTAGGCAGCAGGAAGTCATTTATTATTTACTGCACTGCTGTACTTGGTGAGCTTTCTAGCTGCTTTGTCAACAAAACCATCTGAGTTTTTTTTAGTTTGGTCTGTGGGCAGCTGATGCCAGGAGGTGGCTGTGTAGTCTTCCCGTGATAGTCCCAAGTGTATATTTGTGAAATCTTACTCGTCTACATAGGCAAAGTTATTAGGACATAGAACCTTTGGACTCTGTAAAGAAGGACTTGCTTTCTATGCCAGGTACGTTATCTCTTGGAATGGATGGAAGAAGACTTAGAAGATGAGGACGACACAGTCAGTACATCAAAACCAGAGTTCTGCCATCCATTATGCCAGTGCTCAAAATGTGGGCCAGCACAAAAGGTTGGAATATTCATACCATAAAACAATACTTTATGTTCTTGTAATGTACCTTTTAGCTCTAGGATAAAAACATTCATATTGCCCACCCTCTGTATTTCTGTCTAAAAAGCAATGAAATACAAACATATCTTAAGGGAGTCTGACTGATGTAATTAAATTGTTCTTTTAATTGAAGTATAGAAAGTTTTACATACAGGAATGGTATTTAAAGACTTTCTCAATTTCTAATGAAGTGAAAAAACTTTAGGATTTATGGACTGCTGTCATCAAGGTTTGGACAACTTGGAATAAATGAGAGGAATATTTTTCTAAGCCTTAGTTTTACCTGTTTTTCTTTTATAGTTTACATTGCTAACTGTCACAGAGTATCTGCTAATCACTTTAGCAAGGAATACCTGCTAATCCTATAATCAATGTAATGCTGATAAAGCCTTTTTTAATTGCATAACATCCTTCACACAAGCTATAACTAAAACCTCTTCAGAGATTAATGTAATTGCAAAGATGTACACTGCAATTGCAAAGACTTCCTTTCCTCTTCTTTTACCACAGACTGTAGAGGAGAATCAGGCTTTACAATATGCTTAAAAAAAATCTCAGACTTATTTAAGTAAGATTCCAACTTATTGGAAATAGAAAACCAATTACTTTCCTTTTCAGGAAGAAAATGTATTACTGTGTCTGAAGGTATATATAACTGGTTAAGTCAATGCAAAATAAAGTAAAAATCTTCAGTCTACTGGCTACTTTGAGGTAACAGTATCCATATCACTTAAGTGAGAAAATGTAAGATGGCTTAACTTATCTTCTTCTAAATTCCTCACTGCTACCTTATATATCTTTTGTGTGGGCTAAGAGTATGCCAGTTGTCCTTAAATGCTTCATGTTCACACCGTGCTTTATTCTCTGCTAAGGTGCGTTCATGCACCCTTGGATCCTCAGGGATCACATGCTGAAGAAGCCAGAACTTGAAACCATAAAGTTCATCTTATTGACAACAGGGGAAGGACTGGTATTTGCTGTAGAATTTACTTGTCTACTGAATGAAAAGTAGAAGGAACTTGTCAACTAATTTTAAACACTGTATTAGATAGGCACACATTTAAAAACCACACTGAGAATAGGCAAAATGAAAGATTGTCTGCCTCTGTAACTGTTGGGCACCTACACAATTTGTAGGATCTTCTGTACTACTGTGTAAACTGCCTTCAAGGTAGTTGCCTTGTCTTGACTTTGCATGGGAGTCTGTTCTCTGGGCCAGTGTTACTCCCATGTGAATAAAACTAAGCAACCTTTGCTGCTTTAACCTCTTTTAAAAAATCATGAATACTTTGCCTGGAATTTCTCTATATGAAGCTATCATATTGGAAGAAAAGAGAGAAAAATAAACTTCATTACTCTGTTGAAAAATATTACCAAGCTGCTCTGGTTTACTCTTTTCTTGAAAGTGTCAAATGAGGCTCCCTAGCAGAAGATTTTGTAATGTCCATCTAGCCGTTTCGGTTATACTCAGCAGGTATTTGGCTGCTTTTTGGTCAACAGAAGGTAGCAGGATTAATTGTGGGGGTTTTTGTATTTTCCTCAACAGAAATTTTCAAGGATCTCTGCTAATGGACTTGGAGTAAATGTGTCAAATCAAGATGGTTTTACACCATTGCATATGGCTGCACTGCATGGACACTCTGAGCTTGTTTCTCTCTTGTTGAAACATGGAGCCAGTATCAGTGCCAAGAATGCAGAACATGCAGTTCCTCTTCATCTCGCCTGCCAGAAAGGTCACTTCCAGGTAATAGCCTTTTCATAAATTTAAGCTAAATAAACACTTAACCACCAACAAAAAACTGTTTTGTGAAATTATCAACAAGACTAAACCAGTAACTGTGGAAGTTACTTTGTCATTTCTCTTTTTTCTTTGAATGTCTGAAGTCTCCAGTTGGAAAGGGGATCTTTCAACTGAAAGTTTCAGTAGGGACCTTTATTTTCTAAATGACCTGAAATAATGGTTTAATGGAAGTGCTGTGAATTGCTACTGCCATACATCAGACACTGTAAAAATGTGTTCTGCGGACAAATCTTTCTATATATTTTGTCTCTGTATTGTCTATTCAAGGAGGTTATGTGTATATCTCTTGATGCCATGGACTTGCTATCTTCAGTAGACACGGTATTAAATATTTCTGTGTCTTCAACTGATTTAAGTAGATTATGATTCAAGTGGAGCTCTCAGGATAGCAAGTAACCTCAGACTTCAAGTCAGGGAAATGTAAGCAGTGAAGGAGAAACATGAGCTAATGAGGAGAGAATATTCATACGAGAGGTAGAGTAAAGCAGAGAGGAAGAAAAACAATCATGAAGAGGCAGGTGCAGACAGGCAAACGAGAATATGCAGAAAAGAAGAAAACAAGTGTTTTAAGAATAAGGAGATAAGGACTATAAGAGGGAAAAAAGAGAATTGTGAAGATGATAGGGAGACAAAACACTAAGGAAGCAAGAAGAAAATGACAATACAACTGAAACTTGTAGGCTAATGAAGATTAGTTTATGGAATATTTACAATGTAAAGAATTCCTTCCACGTGTTCTGACGAGCTCAGAAAGGGCAAAAGGATGCTGGTAAAATATGAAAATTAGTGTGATAGGAAGAGATGCTTGTTGTTATCATCTCTTTGGAAAAGATGAGACTCATTTTCTCCATCCTTTTTTATTTCATTTCTTCTTCTTGAATCCTACACGTAAAAGAAAAAAGTTAAAAACCAAAAAGGAGTGAGCCTTCACTGCACTGTTATGGTTAACTGGTATCTCAAATGAAAATGTTACTTTCTTCAATAGGTGGTAAAGTGTCTGATGGATTACAACGCTAAACAAAATAAAAAGGATATATATGGAAATACTCCTTTAATTTATGCATGCTTGAGTGGCCAGTATGAGATTACTGCCTTGTTGTTACAGGTAAGATCACTGAGAAAAGAACATTCCAAATAGTGTTTCTTATGTGATATCTGTGCTTATCCAGTACTTGGGGTCAGTATTTTTAGTTATGCATTTCTCTGTCAAAACTACTCAGGGAAAAAAACGGGAGTATTTGTTATCAAGCTCCTTTCAGTCCCTTCCCATCAAGTTTTTTTATTAGATAAATGTCACTTTACTATTGTACAACAAGTTGGTTTTGTGAAATTTTTCTGTAGCAGGCATTAGAGTTTCTTGCTTATGACTCTGTCACATAGGATTTTTTGTGGTCTGGGTTTGGTGGTTTTTAAACTCTCTCTTAAACATGGAATATGTAGTAGATAGACATAAAAATTGAATGAGCTGATCTGTGAAATTGTAGCTATGAGAGAGGAGGAAATAATATGATCAGGTGGGTTATTGTTGAACTGGTGATTGCTAGCATATGCTTTCTGTGTTTGTGTACAGCTACAAAGCTTCTGTTGCACTGTTCTCATTCATACATTGACAAAGAGAGAAAAGCAAAATAGTAACATGCTATCTCCATTTCATACTATTCTATCTTCAACTTTGTCTTGCCATCCAGCATGGAGCTTCTGTTAACATTTCTAATGCCAAAGGAAACACAGCACTGCACGAGGCCGTGATAGGGAGGAATGAAACCCTGGTGGACTTGCTCCTTCAGAATGGTGCAATGACACACATACGCAATGACAGGAACTATACCCCTGCAGACTGCGCGGAGCCGGTGAGTGCAGGAAGCTCACTTCTGGTGTTAGATTGTCCTCAAGTTCCATATGCATAACAGATACAGCTGTTTGCCACAACAATATTTGCCAAGACTTCTGTATTAAATAATTGTGTGTGAGATGACGATTGAGATGCCTGTTCATTGTACAATATACCTGTGGTTTACGAAACCTGTTGTGTTTCTAAAATAAGTTATCCTAGACAAAAAAGGAAGAGTCTAGAAAGGGCGAAAGCACATATGTAAATGGAAATTATATTAAAATCTATGCTAGTAATGGCAGAGAGAGCAGAACAAACATTGAATGTAGGCAAATGAACACCTTGTCTTTATACATATCAGAGGCTTAAATAACCTCTGATATGTAGTGTAATGACAACAGAGTTCTCTACTGAATATGATTTAGTATCACCATTTAAGCTGAAATTAGCTTAACCATAAGTAATATATTTTAAAATAGTAGTTCAAGACCACAAAATCATCACACCAGTACAGTGCAACTTGTGGGACACTGATTTTTTCACTACTCAAATTGATACAATTGAAAGTTTGTGTTTGTGATGAGGTATTTTTGTGTGTGTTACTTTCACTTTGGCAGCACTTTATTAACACATAGTCTGCATAGTCCAGAATCCTAAATTGTACTGATGTTTTTCTTTTTCTTTAATATTGGTGAAAATGGAAACTTTTAAAATTAAGAATTCAAATGTCATTAAGTTGCTGGAAACAGCACCAAGCTATGCACCTGCATCAGTAGAAGGAGAAAAGGATTGTGAACAGCATGCTACTATCAAGATAAGAAAAAAAGGTACATGTCATTTCCACTGGTATGAATAAAAAGGGATTTAGAAATTAATATTTTATAGAATTGATTTACATATAATTAACAGTTGATTAAAGACCTAAAATACTATTAACTAAATGCAGCAGACTTTCTATTTTCATGACATTGCTGCAAACTCAGTTTTCACTTTATTGGGGATATGTGGACATTTTACATACAAAAGCATTTATATTTATAAAAAATGCCACATTTGAGATGATAGAATTAATCCACTAATAATTGTCCATTTCAGTACAAAGTAAAACTGGTTAATTTAAATAATCTCTAGTTGTCATTGGCAGTTTCCCTAAACAGGTTAGGGATTGACCCTTCCTTTAGTTGCTGTCTCTCATATTGTGGGACAGAAATAAGAGCTATAACAGTAACCGGCTAACTCATTAAGCATGGTTTCCAAAAGAATCACTTTCAGTAAATGGCAGCATGTTCTACTGTCTAACTACTGTGTTGAGACATGGTACGGTTTGATGGAGCTGAGCTGATGTAATAGCTTATTGCCACTTTGAAGAGATGGTGTTACTCATCCATCCTCACCCCTTCCCTCTCACCCTCAGCTTCTGGTCTTGCTTATTCACTACTTTCCTTAAACTGGCTCAGAAGTTTTTCAGATGTCTTTTCAAGCTGATACAATTCACTAACCTAGGGCAAGAGGTGTACCAAGTTTTGTGCTGAGCATAACAAAGGACCTGCTGCTACTAGGTCTGTGGAAAGATGATGATGAGGCTGCATGAGCAGGAATTAGGGAAGATGAGGAGCTGGAATGCTCATTTTAGCATCCATGAGTTTTAGTTAAGCTTTTAAAAATAACTTTTGCCTGCTTCCCTGGGAGAGATTGTGGATGTTTCATTACTACAGAATTTATCACAGTATGCTGGCATTCAAGATTGATATAGTTCTGTCAAATATGACAATAGTTCTAAAAACGGGGAGATGAGTAAGTATTATTAATGAAGAGGTAGCATAGCATCCGTGTGTTAATATAGGTTTGTATAAATTGGAATTAATTCTGAAGTCTAGAATGATAGTCTCTTCAGAAGCTTGGCCAGTCATACTTATCTGATGAAGAATGCTTGCTCCTTCAATTTAAAACGCTATAAAATTGCCAAAGATAAATTGTGACTCTGATTGAAGTTACTACTATTATAGTTTTGCTATAAAATGATAAATCTAATGTCAGTAGATAGCACTTTTCATTCAGAACTGTCATTTAAAAAATCCTGAAGTGTAACTCAATTGTAATTTTAGCTGCCTGTTCTTTTAAACCCCTAGTGAATTCTAAGCCATGTGAGAAAGCCGATGATCCCATAAGCAGACAACTTCAACTGGTCCAATCAATTAACAGATTTAACAAGTAAGCATAGAAGCTTCCTCAGAAGTATGTTTATTGTTTCCCATAACTAAACAAGAAATACAACTGTTAATAAAGCCTAAAAGGGGTCAAGCACTGTTGCACATCATGTATGACTGATTTGCCAGTAGATGTTAATCCTCAAGTCATGCACATTCCTGTTACTAGGCAGATGTTGCAGGTAGGACATGCTTATTGCTGGTGAGCAGCAGGAGGGCAAAGCTGGTCTGCACAGGAGTACCTGCAAATGTAGTTAACATTGGGTTTGCACTAATTCTTGGTGTAAAAATTCAGAATTTCAGAGCCAGGCTGCTTTTAAAAAATATTATCTTAGTGCTTCACTCAGTGGTTGGGCTTTGCCTATGATCTTCTTAAATGTTAATATATGTTCTGTGGTAAATACAGGAATATATGTTCCGAGGTAAATACAGGAAGCATTAGCAGGCTATCATTTTGAGGAGGTATTGTCAGAGAATGTCTCTGTTGAGGTACTGCCTTGTGGACTTTCTGTCATGGAGACTTCTGTGGAAAGACTTAGGTGGTTACATTTAATTTCTTTAAAATATTTTTTTTAGAGCAGAACATTTACGGAGAACAATAACAAGAGATAAAAGTGTCCCTAATTTTGACTCTCAGTTACTGCATCAGGTAAGTGGAAATAGCTGCTTGAATTAATTTTTTTTAATGTAGCAAATCTGGGCTTTTTGTCTGCTATTAATATAGATACGTATAACAGGAAAGTTTCTTTACTAGTGATCACTGAATCTCAAAAGTTCTGATCTGCTTGCTACATGGCTAATGTTTCATCATTGTTCAAACTTCCGTTGTACTTCTGTATCACCTCTTAAACATCTTATTCTTGCTTTTAAATTTCTTAAGCCTTTTATTGCAGGCTTCATCTGTGTCTTGTTATGTGACATGTCTAGCAAAATATAGGTTATAATCTAGGCTTGAAAAAACTCTACTACCTATATTCTATTATATTCTTATGCTCTATTTACTAGAGCCTTGTGAGGTTGAACATTTGCCTTGAGAATGCCAAATTAATGCATAAAACCATAATATTTTTTTTTTTTAGTGTTAATGATAATATCCCAGTATTTAATTAAACATGAGATTTAGATTTAATAATTGTGGATTGCTGTAGACATTATGTCATGTAAGTACAATAGACGTCAAAGAACTAATGTGTGACCGTGATATTTAACACTTTAACCATGTGTGACTGTCATGATTCTGTCAATATACAAGTCATACAGCTCAAAAATTGTTAACGGGATTAAATGTGTATAATCTCCATCTGAAGCTTTTTCAAGATCATTGCTATAATTTCAGTAAAAGGGTATCATCATTAATTTCTGCCTTTAGTTCCTATAGTAGGAAATCTGGTGTTGGCATGCTTGGGTTCTCTTCTTTATTTTAGTTTCTTATCTTAGTTATTTTCAGAGAACATCCACCCTGAAAGGGAAAAATCAGGAAGAGATGTGGAAGATAAGAATAGCTGGAATGACCAAAAAGAGTGTTTCAGGGGGATGGGGAGAGTGGGTGTCTCTTCTCTAACAGAGAAGATCTGGGAGCAGGGAAGTTTTGCCTTTGCCTTCAGCAGTGCCTGGTTGAGCCTGTCTGTATTGTTACTTACATGTTTCTTAATGGTAAAAGAAATGGCTGTTAATTTCAAGTACTTTTCAGCTTTTCGTTGCAAAAGGTGTTTAGAAGAATTAGGATGATATTGGAGTAGTGCAGTGAAAACAAAAGGCTGGTCTATTCTTGTTTTCTCACATGTAGAAATATATATTACTGTCCTACAAAGAATGCTACTTTTAATCTCAATACAGTGTTCTCAATACAAAGAATACAGTGAAATGAATGGGAATAATTATATTCAAGGAACACTATATTCATTTTATTTACTTGTAATGAAGAAAGTCAGCAATGCTTTAATGTACTGTTTTTCTGTCCTCACAGTTAGCTATTAAAAGCTTTGATAAAACCAAGTTAAAATCCGTTGAAAGGCTGGACCACAGCAAAATTAAGATTATTGACACAGGATGCGGTGGTGAGTTGGTGAAACATGATGACACAATAGAAGTTCCTCCCAAGAGTAAATTAATGCACCGAAGACACACTGTTAATGTGCCACTTTCAGCAGAGAATGCCAGTGACAACAGTTTATCCAGCCCTAGAAATCCAAATGTTTCACCATCAAGAGACTGCTGTGATGACCTACTTTCAAAACATTGACAAGGAAGTGCAAATTTGATGTCAAAAGCTGAGGAACTTGGTGGTGTACATCAAAGAATTCAGTGATGCTTGCAAGCCTGCCTTCAGAACAGAATACAAGGATGACTTCAGCAGAAATAGAATGTCCTGAGCACTTTGGAAGACTGAAACCTCTATTGGAGGTAACTACACAGCTAGATCATGACTGATTACAACAGAGATAGACCGAGATGTAGACAGCAAAATTACTTTCCTATTCCACTCTGCACTTACTAAAAAATTGTATGTAACAGTAAACCAAACAAAACCCTGTATTTTTATTTTTCAGCCACCCACTTTATTTTTAAGTCTTTGAATAATTTTTGCATTTTCAGTTTTTATCACTACATTGGATAAGTATATATAAATATATATTTATATATATAAAGATATATTGGATAACAAGGTATTTATTGCCAGAGGTAATTGAAATGTCTCTATTTTTATTGTAATGTTACAAACCATTATATATTTCTGTATATTTCAGTAGCTGGGAAAACAATGTGACACCACATTAGCCATTTATATGCTGTTAATGTGAAGGGATGTAATCCTCACTAATTTCTTTGCATTTCTCCCCTCTATTGGATCTGAAAGATAAGGTTATTAAACAGTAGCCAAGATACTGGAGGAAAAGTTGAGAACCCTTGTAAAAGGTAAACATTGGTTCTAAAAAATTAGTTCAGCAGGAGAGACTGCTCTTAACAAAGGTGAAATTCCAGTTACAAAAGGCACTTCCCCTATCAATAGGCATTTGTCAGAATAGGGCAAATATTAGCCCCTTCCTAGAAGGGGTCACAGAAAAATGGAAAGCTTGCCAGTAACTGTGAGAGGGCTGCTTAGATTTGAACTTTGTTTTCTACTATTTTGGTTATGGTAGCAGAAAGTGTGAGGAGCACAAGCCAGGTTTCTAAGTGCAGTATTTTTTTATTCTTGGCTTATCACACGCAGCTTGCATTTTATTTCATGAACTTTTTGTATGAATGATTCTAGTTCTTTTAACTGTGGTATTAGCAAACTGCCTGGCAAAGTACAAAGCTGGAAGACATACTGATGGCTTTTTTCAAATAACTTTTTAATCTAAGAGGTAAAATGTGCAATCAGTGCACATGTGAAGATGAGGGTCATGTGTTTATTTTTCTAATAATTTATGAGTTCATATGATTTTCTAATGTGCCTTGGATTTGTGCCAAATGATGGAAAGAAAAAACCTAGTAAAATAAGTCTTGAAAATGTTCTTCTCTTTGAGTGACTTTTTCCCCCCCCTCAAAGCATTGTCTTTTACAGAGATTTCCTTGCTTTTTGTTTCTGTAGGCAGTAGAAAGCTTCACCCTAAATTGACGTGTCTGCTGGAATTTACTCTTGGGTTCAACAGGACCTTCTTCCCTCTTCCATTCATGGATTACTATTGTTAGGTTGTGTGGTTTTGGATTTAAGGCATAGAGGTGTAGAATATAGGATTATTAGTGAAACCAATTCCACATAACTTTCATAGATCTGATTTCCAAACTACACAGTGAGAATTTTGCTTGTGTTTTAATTATAGTGTGCATTTAACTGACACTGTAACAACATGGATGAGAAAAATCGGTTTATTAGCTTTTGAATACTGATGAGGGATACTATGCTATGGAGTATAAGTACAGAATATACTGCTGTAAATACAGCCCATGAGTTGGCACAATGACACTAAATTCAGTATCAAGTCTTTTTTCTTCATCCTTAAGCATAGTGTGCTTGAATAGCTTTAGGGAACAAGTCCAAATGTATTAGAATTAACCTGTTTTCTGTTCTATTACAGTATCAGAACAGTGAATCTGTGAACCTGAGGCTGCTTAAGTGACCAAGCCATGTTTAGTTTTATTCAGCGTTCAGTCTAGGATAAAACTTATTTCCAGGCATCTTGGATGTATAGTGTGTGTATACATAAAAAACCCAAAAAGGGCACTTAAATGCCCAACAGTTACACTGTTATCTAAATGATGGAAAGTGAATGACTCACAAATTATTTAGGTAAATCACACATTTTGCAACTTTCTTTTGACACACTTAACCAATCTTGTAATTAAAGAATACCTTACTATTCAAAGACATGATGACCGAAGGGTAAACTGGATTTGAAAGAAGTACCCTTGGAAACTTACCCTGCCACTCTGTAATGCAAATATAGGTGTCACAAAGCTGACTTCAGTACAGTTTGTCTGCCAAGAACATTACTGTGCACTCCACTTTCATCTCAAAAGGTTTTAAGTTAAAATAAATCCGAAGCATTACCTCATATTTTGACACCTGATATTCTAGAACAGCTGTTTTAGGAGAACACCATGGCAATAAAGCTTAGGCTATTATTACCAGAATTTGATGAATTTAGGAATGGGAATGTGAAGCATGGATGCTAAGGATACAGTTGTAGCCCTAACAGGAAAGCTTAAAAAACTTTTATCATCACAACTTGGCTTGAAACTCTTCACACTGGTAAAGAGGCAGTAGTCTGAAGAAATTTAGCATACACCCATGATATTACTACAGTTAAGGAATCCTAATTACAATCATGGACAAGCAAAATGCCCAATCTAATCCAAATAAAACAAAAGTAACAATTGTTGCAAGTAGTTTCTAACCACATTCTCACACAATGAAAAACACCCACTAGTGGTCACTTGAAACAATTTTATTCTGTTCCAATAAAACACTGCAGTTGGGCTCATACATGTTCCTGTTAAATTATGTCAGAAAAGGCTTTAGTGGTGGTAGAGTGTTTGTCAGCATGTTACAGTATTTAACCTATTTATTTCCATAACCATATTTTTTAAGAAATGTATCGCACAAGTTCAGTTTTACTTTAGGCATGCAGGAGTTGCAGAAAATTTAGGAAAACGGTCTATTTTCCCCAAGGTAAGAAACACTCCAGCCATTTGATAAAAATGGAGGTAGTTTTAAGAATACAGGATACCAAGTGTCTGAACAGTGCTGTACTACACAGTTAACTTGCTTTTTTGAGACAGATTAATTTTTTCATAGGGGAACAGTTCAATTGTATGCTGGTTGATTTCTTTACACAGACTGCCTGATACGAAGTCCTCTGATCCACAGATGGTACTTTGATACTCTTACTTTATAAATTTCCAGTGGGACTGGAGAGCCACTCAGCTGCTAGACAGGCGTCCTCCAGGGGCTCAGGAAATCTCATTTCTAACACTTCTGTGATTTAGAGCCTGGAGGTGAGTCTTCCACAGAAAGGGTTGTTTCTAGATTTACACTGGGCTCCTTCTTATGCGAGGGTATTTCCAGTAGCAGCAAGTTAACTGTGTGCAGTTGGTGAAAGCAGAGCATACACGCTGATAAAGGGGCAACAAAGTATTCATGCTAATGAAGCAGTGGGGAAGCCCACACTGTTCAAGCCTCTTATACTACAAAAATTTCAGTTATAAAATTCCCTCTTCAGATTTGTTTTACAAGACAAGTTGGTTTGTTGGCTTTTCTATTAAAAAAAAAAAAAGTAAAGAAACGTAAACATTTGGGGCTGGTGTGCTCTGCCCCACGCCAGCGTGCTGCTTCTCCCCAGGCCCTTCCTTTGGCAGGCTTACAGTAGTATTACTCATCATCCTCTTCATCAGAATCCAGTACTTTCCTTCTGTTGAACTAAAATGAAATACATGATTTGAAAACAGAAGGGCTACAATAAATCCAACACAAAGCAATCCTTTTGAACTCCACACATCTGACAACAAATACTTTACATGGGAGCAGAACATTCACCTCACCACCTGCCCCCTCAGGTCCCTGCCTGGCATCATGGGACATGACAGACCCCAGGCAGCTTGTCTCGGGGCATAACACTGAAAGACCAGGGCCAATACCTGCAGATTATACTGCTGAGAAGGACTGCTATGATGTAATGCCAGCACTTGCCAGTGTAGGTAACAGAGCTGATAAATACCTACCAGTTCTGCCCTGACAAAAGTGCCAATTTCTGCTTTACTTTATAACAAAATTGCATTTAGGAACTGAAGCTTACCTTTACTGTTGTTTTCTTTTCTGTTTGCTGACTCACTTTTTCAAGTATTTCTATCAAACCTTGTTCTGATACCTAGGAAAGCAAAGGTAAAACTATATATAAATACATTCTGGGACATACTTATTGTCATACAACTGATCATGCTTTCTCTTACGAAAGGTGGTTGAGGAAAATATATAATAGTATTTAGAAGGTCTCAATTACCTTCTTAATATCCCACTTTTTAAAGGCTGAATTAGGTTTGATAATTAATACATGCAAGAAAGAATTAGAAAAATATAACTCACCTTTCCAGCTAGCTGTCCAAATCTTGCCATCTGTATAAGATAATTCTCTACTGCTTTTGCTTTGTCTGGTTTCACAAGTGCTAAATTGCTTACTGCAACAAAAATAGGTTTAATTTTGGTTTAAAACATACTAAAATGCCTTCACTAGTAACTAAAAAGTAAAAAATGTCCCCATAAAACTTCTTTCGTGCCAGGGTCACAAAAGAAGTTGAAAAAGGTATTTCATGGATGTAAAATAAAGACACAAGATAGATGTATTTCTATTTGTTCTTAATTTGATGAACTCTCACTATAATTCCTACTATTGATGAAAAAAAATATTTTGATTAACCCTTTCCCTCCATCACCAACTGAAAAGCTGTAATAGTTTTATGTTCCCATTAACACTCAGTCCAAGCACACAGATGCTTGGTTTGAGCAGCACTGGAGCACGCTAGACAAGAACTTTTTTATTAGAAATTTACTTGGATACTTACATCTTGCACGAGCTGCTTGATCAAGAACTTGAGCTAAAAGAGTATTTCTTATCTCTGCTTCCCTGGAATGAAAAATTAACTACACATTAAAAGTGGAATTTAAATATCTAAAACATGCAAAAAACAGCAAACTACAGCAGACTTTCAAGTCATGTAAGTGACTTCTTGAGGTCCCTTCAAACCTTAATTTATTATGATTTCTTTCACAGCAATTTCTGTCGTGAATAGCTTTCTGTACGTTGACAGTTACACAGCTTACAACATCTTCCAAGAAATGAAGATGGGACTTACTACTTACACCTTCTTACTGTTGTTACATCCTAAAGACAAAAGCCATGCTACCTGCTGTAAAGATTCTGTGTTCAGTTTCATGTGGAATTTCACTGAAAGCAGTGACAGCAGAGCAGGAATGAGGAACAGTCCATGCAATTGCACAACAGAACCAAGGCTCATTATTTATTTAGAAGTTTTCCATAAGTCTTCATATACTTCAAATATTTGCAAAATTGGAATTTTACTTTCTGCATTTTGGTTAACACAAACTGTGTGCAAAGTCTCTCTCTTTAAACACTGATTTTCAATTTTATACTTAGTGCAAATACTAAATGCTGTTTCCACACTTAGCTCTGCCAATCATGTTGTTTCCTATTTTTAACTGCATTACATGTTCCAGAAAAATCAATTTAAAAAGCATGTTCCCACTGCACTAACAGCACGAAAGCAAAACTCCTCATTTAGACAAAACTCTGCTTGGGGAAGAATTCTGCCAGCCTTCAAGATTTTATTATGAAAAAAACCAACCCTGAAAAGTCACAGTTTCTGAGTTCCAGAAGCAGAAGACAGTGGGGATGATGATGCTTTCCCCAAAACATCCTCCCATATTACACAGTCATTAGGTTATTAATCTCAGCTGAGTCCCAAAGTGAAAATGAACTGCTACTGCTGTTTTCCCTCCACACCCTCCCACCCTGGTCAGGGTTCAAACTGCCTGACAGCTCTGTTTTACATCATCCAATATAGTCATGGCCTGGGAACCATACTTGGATCAATCAGATTTTAGCTACTCTTGGATTAAATCTTTGACATTTCAGCTTCTTTGCTGGTGTTTTTTCCAACAGCAACAAAAACTCAGGTGAGTATTCCAAAGAAATTAACAAGATATTTTTTAAAAAGTTCAAAACAATTAGATGTAAGAAAATGGTTCTCATTTATACCTCTGTTTTGCTTCCTGTTGTGATGGATCACTGGAAGGATCCTAAAGAATGAAATCAGAATAAATATGATCATCCTAGAAACATTCTGCACAGGATGTTAAGTTTTAGATATTCCAGCAGAGTCAATGTGAGCTGAACCTGCCTGCTAAACCCGCCTGACCATGGAACAGATCCTGAAAATGACAATCTGCTGCCCTAGCAAATAAATATGCCATACAACGCTTTCCTCACAAAGCAGTGATGCAAGCTAGTGTGATGACTGGTGCTACTGGATCTATCCACAGATCGTTAAATCTAAACATTAAAAAGCCTTCTGATTAGGTCCAAAATAATCACAGAATGGTAGGGGGTGAAAGGGTCTTCTAGAGATCATCCAGTCTGACAAGTGGACTACGGTAAAGCAGGTTCTCCTTGATCAGGGGGCACAGGAATGTGTCCAGGTGGATTTGGAAACCTCCAGAGAAGGAGACTGTGCCAGGGCTTCCTCACTCTCACTGCAAAGAGAGAGTTCAAGTGAAACTCCCTGTGTTCCAGCTTGTGTCCATTAAAAATAAACTTTCCCCAATCTCTCAAAACAGACAAAAGCATTTTAAACCCATTTAAGTAAGCTAAGGACAAATGAAAATCGGCGTAACACTTGCATTTATCAATACAAAAAAAAAATCCTAGCATCGTATTTTGGGACTAATATAGGCAGCTGAGATGACAAAAAAAAAAGGCTAAAAAGTGAACTTTATGCTGAATCTGCTCCTCAAACTTAATAGGTAACATTTAGAACAGAAAAGTATACAGAGAGGAAACGAGGATGATCACAGGTATGGAAGATCGTTTCACAGGAACCACGCAACAGACTGATACATTTCATCCCTGAAAACAGAGGTGACAGAAAAGGCCGATGACGGGAATCCCTACAACTGCGTGTCAGGGAGAAAAGTCGGGGGAGGGAGCCCTTCTGCTGCGCCTGAGCCGCCCAGGCGGGCGGGAGGAGGCAGCCGAAAGCGCCTCGACGGCGATGACTGCTCAGGCAGCAGGAGAGGACGCGGCCGCGGGGCCCGGCCGCTCCTCACGCCGCTGTCCCCCGCCGGGCGCCGAGGCTGCAGTCGGCCACGTTTCCAGCCAGAGCAGCGGGCACGGCCGGGCCGCTTCCCTCCGGCCATAAGCCAAAGCCTTTACTCACGGAGGCGCCTCCTCACGGCGCGCCCCCTCCTCTGCTCAGCGCCCCCTCCTGCGCTCCCGAGGGGCGGCCGCCGCGCACGCCTGCGAGCGGCTAGGGCGAAGCGACGGGCCTTGCCCCGCCTGGCGAGCGGCACGGAGCGGGAACCGCGCCTTACCCCGTGCTTGGCCTGCAGCTCGGCCAGCCGCTGCTGCCGCAGCGCCTCCAGCTCCTCGTCCGCCATGGCTCGGGGCCGCGCGCAGCCGTGCCGCCCGCGCCCTACCGCGTCTGCGCCGCCGCGCCAGGCGCTGCCAATCCATCGCCGAGCGCCCGAGCGCAGGAGCGGGGCTGCCCTGCGGCCGTGAGGGCGAGCCCGAGCCCGAGGCCGTGGCCGTTAGTCCTCCGCTGGGGGCTGCACGCCGCGGCCGGGCTGGTCCCCAGCTTTCCTCGGCCGCCCTCCATGCAATAGCTGATAAAGCAACCCACACTGCTGGCATGTCAGCTGGTCCTGTCCGCCCGGCGGCTGTAGCAGCAATGCTGTGAAGGGGAGGTTTGGCAAATTACAGCCCCTTATATGAGAGCTGTTGACATAAGGAGCTCAAACGAGACTAGGCAAAGCCTGCGTGCTCTCTCTCTGTGAAGCTGCAGTGCAGAAGGGTTATGTTCTACCGGGTGAGCCGCTTCTAGGCTGATGGAAAAAACTGGTGTGTCCATTGGTCTGTATCGTTGTAGTCTCCTACGATTGTCATAGCTGTTGGCTTTGCACTGATTGCAGTTGGACCGTGTCTCCTGTGGGTCCTTCGTTTTCCTCAAAATGAGGGAGGGGAGCAGGATTTGGTTCGGCTTCCCACATGTGCAGCATTGACTGATACTCCCCTGAGCTCTGTTCTGCTGTGACTGCCCCAAGAAATAACTGCTATGCTGTCACTACAGCTTCCAAGTTGAATCCACAGTTGGCAATTGAGACTGAATCAATCACCTCCTTAGTCTCGCTGGCCACACTGTTTCTGGCCTTGGCCAGATGGGCACACTGCTGGCTCATGTTTCAGCTCCTGTTGATCAACATCGTCGTGTTCTTTTCCTCCAGGCAGCTTTTTAGCCACACATCCCCAAGCCTGCAGTGTTGCATGGAGGTGTCGTGGCCCAAGAGCAGGACATGACATTGAGCCTTGTTGAACCTTACACAATTGGCCTCAGCCCATCACTCCAGCCTGTTCAGGACCCTTTGTAGAATCTTTCTGCCCTCAAGAAGATCTATGAAATGATACAGCCTCCTGCCTCTCAGCTATGAGCTCTGGCCCTGTCTCTGAAACCTAAGAGTCACACAAAGATGACAAAAGGTATAGGCTTTGATCAAGCATTATACAAAGTCACTCTAATACCAGCTTAAAGTGACCATTGTTGACGTACTCCCTTGATAGCTTAAATCATGTTAAATGAGTAATCTTAACGTCTGGAAATCCAGCTTTTAATAGTGGGTCAGTCACACATTCTTACTAAAAGCTGTATGTTTTTCCTTCATACTTAAAGGTTTCATTTTTACAGAAGAAACAACTTGAACACCAAAAGCTGCTTTACTAGGAAAAATAAGCCACAACTTCATAAAAATAGAGGGTTCTATAAAAATCTATTATCAAATATTTCTGGTCTAGTTTTAAAAAGTAACAAAAAGTAGCAAGTTCTTGTTTCATTAATATTTTTAATTAAAAACTCCTGCGATGAATGCAGACAAAATTGGTAGAGTGGAATTCATTTTCTTTGGAGCTTTCAATTCTGCATGCTCCAAATAGATAAAATGAGCCTACCATTCCTACTTGAAAACTTGCATCCATCCAGGTAGGCTGAGAAGCCTGTTTATACCTCGATAAATCTAAAATCGGGGCCTGTTTCAGGAGCTTGTTTTCAGTGGATTTCAAGGAAGGTTTTGGTTTCTACTTCCATTTTAACAGCAGAGGGAGCCCTGGTTCTACAAAAAAGCATTTGTTGTTCATCATGCTATAAACCAGAAAACCCAGGAGTAGTTGGGGTTATTTTTTTTGCTATGCAGTGTGTGTTCTCGCAGATGAAGCTTTAATCTATATCAAACATCTCTGCTGCTGTAAATTCCTGCTCTATTATACCACCATATGCTTTGCTCCATCAGAGAAAGCTGAAGTAATTCTAATACTTTATCTAGTTCTATAGATATTTGTGTTGCGTGTTTGATTGCATATTGTTTCTTGCACACTTGAAGGTTATATCTTAATAAGTTGTTTTAAATGAGTTTATTAGTAGTGAACTGGCAGTTGATGAGTTTTTATGTTTTGAGAAGGTCTTATTGTTGTTATTGTCAATTACAATATGAGATCAGAAAGCAAGAAAAGGAGAGTTGGTTCATTAAAAAAATCTGGAGGCATGTAGCACAGTGCTTCACGTTGTATTTCACTTGGGCTAGTCAGCTGCCTAGTTTCTTTTTCATCTGCTTAGGTGTATATAACATTACCTCTGCAAACCAGATAGCTCTTAATGTGAAACCGTGAAGCATATATATAGGGTTTTCAATACTCATTGAGTTGTTTTATAGTATTCAGCACTTTAATTGTAAAGTAGAAATACTGGATTCCTATTTGATATGTCCAGAGAGTACTTTGTGTCAGTCACAGAGGTTGAAATTCTGATTAATGGAAAAACCACATCACATGAAAACTTAGGATTTACAGAAGAACTTTTCTGTAAAGATTTTCAAGCTATTTACTGAGATTATTAATCATGTAGTTAATTTGGTAAGCAGTAAGGCACCAGTCAGGGCAAACAGAATACACCATTAGGGTGTTATTCAGTGAGAATTTATTGTCACTGTGTTATTTGATTTCAGCAAACCTCAGCTTTCACTTTTTTAGTATGTATGTATAGCTTGTTTGATTTGTTATGTAGGAGGTGTTTCTGAATGCATAGGAAATATATCCATTTACATAAGTTATTGTAATTAAAACATTTCTTCTAACCTTCTTGGACTTGTAACCAGCTGGTTGAAATAAACTGGATAGTAGTTGTTATAAAATACTGAAAGATCTTGAAAATGTCATCAGTTTTTCAGTTTTGGAGGAAGGGTTCTGCTCGTAGCACCACAGAAGGTGTTTCTTGCACTCATTCGACTGCTAGATCCCAAGAAAAAATTGTGAAGTATAGTGAGAAAGCTGCATAAAGAGCTAGCAAAGATTAGACAACAGCAGCTGTACTTCTGAATAATTTAGGTTTAACTTGCAAAATTGTACAAGAAAGGATTATCACTTATACTTGCATTTGAGAAAATGGAGTGTTGTTAGGAAAAGTGACAATGTACAAACCATCTAAAGCAGCACAGGGACTATCTTGTCACCTTGGGCTAGGTCCTGCAGAGCTTTGTGCCAAAATGCCTGTAGAATTATGAGTGGAAAGTAAATAGTGTAGGAAGAGCTTCCCTTGTCTAGATATGCAGCAGAGCAGAACCCTTTCTGAGAGTTTAAACTAGTACTTGACAGGAATATCTGTGAGGTGGATCAGGTAACATATATTTCAGCTTGCTCCAGAGGGTTATACTAATTCTGTTATTGATATATATTTATAGTTATTTATAGTAAAAGATCCTAGGGGACTTCCAGTCCCTTCTCCCCCTTGAAAGGCAGCTATTGAGTATGTGGCAATCAAGAGCACTCTCTGCTTCAGGCATATTTGCCTTTTGATCAAAAGTAAAGCAAATTGTGCCACTTTTCCCTAAGCCATCTATCCCTTCAGCTACAAGGTATGTGTAAAACAGTTCTGTAAGGTTAAGGCAAGATTTTCCTCAGAATGTTTAATATTTTAAGGAAATCTAGTCTGTAAAATACAAATTCTTCATCAAGTGGTTTCTTTAAAAAATTACATTAGTAGTATAAATCATTCAGGTACAAAGACTCGGTGATTTTCAAACATGAATTAATCATTTCTGTCAGAGATTATAACTTTTTTTGGCCTTGCCTCAGTAACCAGCAGGTCAGTTGTACGTGATGCTGTGTGTGACCACTGGACATCTTTGGTCATGTGAGATCTCTAGAGACTATGCCCACCTCCCACTACAGGCTGGCCAGCTGATCATCTGTGCAGCCTGTGAGCCTGAGCAGGAGACTTGCACTGTGGTCTGTAGGCATACACTTGTAAAAGTCTTGGCTTTTACAGAGAAAAAAGAGGGAAGGTTCTGATTACTGTATTAAAGAATGCATGCAGGTAAAACAAAGAAGGACCAAGAAAAGAATTTTAGTGCAAGAAGTGGTGCTTCACAACTGTTAAATCCAGAATTAGAGCTAGCAGAAGTAGAGGGAGTTGCTATAAATGGGAAAATAGTCTGAAACATTCAGAAAATCCTGATGTAACCTCAGGGAGAGCTGTCGAACAGTCAGGAAAAGGAAGCAAACAATGTGTAAAGTTTATTATACTCTCTAGATCTACTATCTCAACGAATTTGTCCAGGAAAAGAGCTGAGGAGCTTGTATTGTAAAGTCAGTGCCCATATGGTCAGGACTTCTGGAGATGGCCTGAAGTTAGAAAGATTCTGACTGTACAAGTATTAAGGGCACCATCAGATTCCCACTGATTTGCAGAGTTAGTAATAGGTTTACAGTCTCAAGTATTTGTCTACATTTACCATAGGGCAGCAAACTACAAAGATCAACAAGCTTTTATTTTTTTTATCAAACCACAGTATAAAGTCTCTGTTTTCCTAAGAGACCCTTTGGACAATCTCTGAGTTTTCTGTCTCCATACTGATTAAAAAAATGTAGGTTGAATTCTGCATTTAAACCATAAATGAGGCTCATCTTTAAAGCCAGTTAGAACCACATTTGTGTCTAAATTGATTAAAATGTCTGTTGAATTTTTGATGTAGAGATGAAAGACCATTCAAAATGTAGTTCTGGTCCTGACATTTTTACAAGTTTTTACAGAGGGAAATCCTAGTGAAAGTAGAAAACATAACTCACTACAATGATTCTACAGAAAAACACTTATCAAATACTAGTTGTGGATTCTTCATAGTATCATACTAATTACAGAACTGTTTGAAAAGTTCCTTTGATTTTGAAGCCATGTAAATCTTTGTAAGCAAGTTATGGGCTCTTCCCATTCTGATTTGTTGTTGTTTGTTCTGGACACAATCCACAGACCTCACAAACTTTATTTTTTTTAAGACCAACAAAAACCAAAAAAAAGCCATCCCAAAAGCACTGAAGATAACACCACAGATAGGAGGGAGCTTTTATACAGAGATTTCAAGGCTGTTTTAACTCTGTGAGGAAAACTTGTCCTAAGAATTTACATTATCTCAACTTCTTTTATAATTTAAAAAAATCAATACAACTGTAATGTTTTCATTTAAAATATTTATTTTTATATTAGTATTTGTATCATTATTTATAATGAAGATTAAATTCTGTTATAGATGAAAGACTGACCTATTTGTTATTTTGTCCTAATCGAGATACCCGTACCTGCCTTGGAATTCACATTCAGCAACTTCTTACATCATGGGTTCTATGCTAAAGTAGAATTGAAAATGTCAGACAAATCTCAGACAAATTTAAGGCATGGCAGAAACCATTCCCATTTCATCTTCTAGGTGAATTTCTTTTATTTCAGGTAAGCAGTTCTGCCTTTCTGATGCGGCACCAGAGCTTTATCAGCACTGTTCTACCTCAGGTGGCATTTCCTCAGCCACTCTTCCCCTCTTCTGTGGTTCAGGGCATGTTAGGGATAAGTATTATGTTTCTGAAGTTCTTGTGCCTGTTCCATTTCATGGATGAATGGAAGAGTAATCTTGTTCAGGGCACCAAAGATGGTTGCCAGTCTGAAATTGCTACTGACTGTTGGTGTGAAAGGGGAGGCAGGAAAGGTGAGTACAGCTACCTGACAGATGACAGTAAAATGCTGCTTGATAGAGGATAGGCACAGTACAAAGCATAATGGAAGATAATCAATGTGTGAAACTGATGATTTGTATATCCTTAATTACCTGCAGGATGAAATGGAGAAAGTCACTCTTGTAGTAAGAGGGCACTTGGATTTTCATTCTGAGTCTCCTCTAGTCTTCCTACTTGATCCTGGACTCCCATTCCCCATAAAGGCAGCCAGTTTCTCGAACAGGCTATCAGGAAGGTACAATATTGTGTTTATAAAGTTTTTTACAGTCTTGTGTAGGAAGTATAAGGAAAATATACTGTCTGTGTTATAAGTAAAGTAACCATTATTCACAGACTCATAAAATTTGAATGTGGCTAATACAGGGTATCTTTTTGTTTTGCATTTCTTTACTCTCAGAATGATTCTTAAGTGATTTATGTACTACATAAATATAGCAAACACCTGCTTTATATTCTATTTTACTTCATTTTTAAAAGCACAATTCTGTTTTGAGGAGGAACTGCATAATAACTTTTTCTGCACAAACCTGATTTATTTAGTCAGTTAACTTTAATAGTGAAGTTTAGTTTTATTGGTTTCTTAGTTCTACTTATGCCAAAAAACCTCACAGTTAAATAAATGCTAGATTCTATTTCTTTCTGTTTATTGCCAAAAACATTCAGTAGTGAAGTTACATTTCACCCAAAAAGTTTCTTTTACTTTTACAAGTTCTGAGGCGTTGGGGAGCTGATTGTGACTGAAGATGTGACTTTAGGCGAGTGACATTGCTCAAGTACAAGCTGAGGGCCAAACTGAGGTTTTATAAGATGTGGCAACCTAAAAATCAACCAGAAAATATTTTCAGCAGACACTCGAGCGCTGTTGGAAGCATGTGACAGACTGTAGGACATTACCTGTGCACTGATGCTCGGGGAAAGCGAACGAAGAATTTGGCTCCTGGGAATGGCGCTCCGGGAAATGAAGCAAGCGGTGAGAGTGTTGAAGCACAGCTGGGCGAGCGGGCAGTTAACCCGTCAGGCACATCCTAAGTCAGACGCCAGGGAGGGTTCGCTATGCGTGCGCTCAGGGTGCGCGCACCACAGCCCGCAGGAGGGAGCCGCGTAAGGGGCGGCAACTGCCCCACGGCGCTGCCTCCCGCCCTCGGCCCAGCCCTGCCTCGCGGCCCCTCCCTGCCCGCCCACCCACTCCGCGCGGTGCTTCGGTGAGCGCTGGGCAGGGCGGCGCGGCGCAGCCCGTCCGGCAGCCGTCATGGGTGCCCGCGGAGCCCGCATCCTCGCCGGCTGCCTGCTGCTGTGCTGGGCTGTGGCCGCCGCCCGCGTGGCCCCGCGCAGGAGACCGTCGTTCGGCGGGCACGTGGCGGAGAACCGCCCGGCGGGCACGCGTGTGCGCGGGCTGAGCATCCCGCTGACGCGGCTGGGGCCCGAGCCCTGGTGCGCCAAGGTGCAAGGGCGCCGCTGGCACCTGCAGCTGCTGGGCGAGGGCCACTCGCACTTCCAGGTCTCGCTGCACGCCCGCACCGCTCGCGTCTGGTTGCGCACCCGCCGGCCGCTGGACCGCGAGGCGCGGGCGCTCTACTCCTTCCGCCTGGGCTTGTGCTGCAAGCTCTGCGTGCCCCGTGGCGCCGCGGCCGCCGAGCTGGCCGCGCTCACCGTCCGCGTGCTGGACGACAACGACAACGCGCCGCGCTTCGTGGGGGGGCCGCGGCGCGGCGTCACGCAGCTCCGCGTGGAGGAGACGCTGGCGCTCAAGTCCCAGGTGTGGCAGGCGCGCGCCGAGGACGCGGACGCGGGTGCCAACGCGGAGCTGCGGTACTTCGCGCTCCCGCGCAGCGCGCACTTCTTCGTGGTGCCGCGCAGCGGGCGCGTGGTGCTGGTGCGCTCCCTGCTCCACCTGCGCGCGCCCATCCCGCTGCGCCTCTACGCGCGGGACCGCGGGCGGCCGGCGCTGCTCAGCGAGCCGCTGGAGCTGGAGGTGCTGCCGCAGCCCAAGCGCCTGCCGCCGCCTCGCCGCGCCGCCCGCCGCCGCCGGGCCCTGCTGCCGCCCGGCGCGCCCTTGGCGCTGTCGCTGCCCGAGGACGCCCTCCCGGGCAGCCGCCTGGCGACGCTGGCCGCGGCGCGCTTCGCCGCCGCCTGGTTCGAGCTGGTGTCGCCGCCCGTCGAGGAGTCTCCGGTGCGCGTGGAGCGGGAGAGCGGCGAGGTGACGCTGGTCGCGGCCCTAGACAGGGAGGCGGTGGCCGCCTGGGAGCTCGTCGTCCGCGTCCAGCAGCGCCGAGGTAGGTGCAGGGCGCGACACGGGCTTCGGTCCCGCGGCTACAGCCGCAGAGAAAGTTGCATCTTAAACAGAGTAGTGGATTTGTCGCGTCAGTGAGTTGGAGGACTCTTTCAAGGAGTAAAGCGTCTCCGAATGACAAGCAGTGCTTAACGATCGTTTAGCATCAGGAGTGACGTTGTAACACCCCACAACACAAGTTTTTATCTTTTAAATCTTTAAAGTACTAAAACATTGTAACTGACAAGAAACATTTAGTTTAGTGAGTATGGACAGCACAGCTGTGTAAAAGTGCTTGGAGCAGTAAGGTGGTTATCAGAGTTTAACTATTCCACCTGTTAAAACTCTTAGTCTAATGAGCAGCACGGAAAATCTGTAGTATGACCAAGAAGTGTTACATCCATCATAGACGTGTTGAGACGACACGTTAGATACATGATGCTTCTTACACACAAATACTTTAAAATACTTCCCATTCTGGTCCTGTAAGTGCTTAACTTGAGGCAGGCAGCTGGAGTCGGTGAGTTTTGAGTCATCATTAAAGTTAAGCATGTTTGTCTCACAAGCACAGTTTTTGCGAGATTGGTGCCTTTGTGTTCATGTGTCTGCTCATCTGTAAAAAATCTGAGCAGTCCAATGCCCGCCATGGTTTAAATGGTATCATATACGGGGGTCTTACTCCCGTTAAATAAAATAGCTCAGTTCATTTACCTCTGGCTGATTGCATCTGATACTTCTAAAAATTCTGTTAAAATTTTGAATCATCATCTTGGTGAATGCTTTTCACTTACGAAAACAGCTGAATTGAAGCATGTTTGTAATTCAAATTCGGTTGGTGGAGATCTGTATACGCTCACCATGTGTCTTGTTATTTTTATGTTACTTGTGATTGTAACAATGTTCTGAAGATTTTCTAGAATGTGAGTGTTCCAGAGAAAGTTGTATCAGCAGAAGTGAGTTGGTTGACTTGATTTCATCTTGGAAAGGCTTGAAAAGAGTTTTCTATTATGTGACTTCTGGTGCTTGTGAAAGTTGTTAACTATTAACAGAAGAACTGCTCAAAGTAACTTTTAGCCACAGAGCATCATGGGCAGATGAAAAAAGAGAGATGAAAGGCTTCCCACGCTACTGTTTTCCCTTGTCTCTTCTATTTTCTGACTGAGGGCAGCCCGTAGGAGTGAGGCAGTTTATTCCTTGGTGTCTGTTAAGTCCCTGGGAATGCCTGTGAGGGTTCTAATTAGTGCTGACAGTTTCAGTGACATGGATACTTTACACCATGAAGCAGACTAGATCACCAACTCATTTCACTTAGACCCTGAGGAACCACTCTCAGATCGTTCCCTCATCCTTCCTTGCTTTTGTCATGCCTCTTGCTGTAGCATATTGGTGTCACTCACTTGTCCTGACTTTATACCGTGTTCCAGCTTGAGCTTTGGCCACTAACCAGGAGGTCGATAGACCAATTTCCAAAACACAAACACTTTCTGTGTCCTATCTTTGCTACTCAATCTTGAGCAAGGCTACGTGCCAAAGGGGATGTCATTACTCAGAGGCAGTGACAAAATCTGTCAGGTTAATCTGAGTATGCTTCTAGCAAGTTCACGCATGCTGTCACGTAGCTCCAATTTCAGCCCTTTGTTGGTGTCACAGCTCCCTCTGTCAGAATCAAGCAGATGTTGTCAGAAAAGTGGTAGCTAACCTTGCCCCTGGTTACTGCTAGTCTCACCTTCGTGATGGTTTTTACTGTTATCTAGTCTGTGTATAGAAGTCTGAGATTGCCTGGAACAAAGCTTGTCACTCTTATCGTGCTAGGAATTTCTTTTCCAAAGCAATGCTGACTGACTTTAAAAAACGATCCAACTTATTTTAAGGGATTTTTTTCATAATCTTGTATTTTTACTAAATAGTTTGGATTATTTTCCTCTAGTCTTTACTTCTACTAGTATGAAGTAGTAAGATAATCTTTAAGAAACATGTGGATTCTGACTCTTAGAGACTAGGTAGACAGCAATTAAGCTGTCAGTTTTAACATCTAGAGAGGGGATCACAGAAGTCAGTTTTAAGATCTAGAGAAGGGATGACAGATCAACCAAGCCTGACAGCTTTCATAGGTTGATAGGACATTACCTTTCATATCAGAGCTGACCTGTTCAGTGTGATTGTCAGATCTTGCAGTGCAGTAACAGGTATTGCAGCTCCTGCTGCCTGGGTTTGGCTGCCCACATTCCAGATCAGCTCTGACACAGCGCAGCCAGCTAACCTTGGATCAGACAGTTGTCACAAGCTTTGCCTGTGGCCTCTGCCTCTGTCTCATGTCTTGGGAGCTGCGCTTAAGCTCAAGTCCTTTCCTGAGCTCCTTCCCTGACATGGGCTGTATCTGGCTGTGCATTTTGCTGTCCCTGGCACTGCCTTGCTGACTTGGCTTCCTACTGACCTGAGACCTGCCTCATCACTGCAAATCTGACTGGTGACCACTGGACTGTTGGATGAACCAGGTTCATATCTAAGGACCTGCTTTGCTGTTCTTGCTTAGTGACAATGTGGTCCCTGCCTTCCTTGTCACCCTTGACTCCTGCTTCACCTTACACTGCAGAGCAGCTTGTCCTTGCTGCTCTTTAACTGTTAAGTTCTGCAACTTAAGTGTCTGCATTTGTATAAAATATTCTCTGTACCTTGATTACCTTGAGAGCTTATATTGCTCTTCCTGGGCATTGGACAGAAAATTTAATCTTAAGAGCCAAACTCACTCAATTTGAGATGGAAATATAGCCCAACAGTATGTACATTTTTCATAATTAACGAGCTGGCCAAAGGATAAAAAAATCTTCACAGATCCCACAGCCCCAAAACAAACACCATAAAAAAAGTCATACACCAATTTGAGCAACAAAGGTGCTAAACAGAATTCTAGAATGTCAGGGCTTAACTTCACGAGAATATTTTTTTGGCACTTGGTCCTTGATGAGCAAATTCCTCTAGAGACCACACTGGTCACTCAGCCCTGGGCTATTTTCTTCTATTAAGCTTGCCTTAAGAAATGATGGTTATGCTCACATTTCCTGTAGCATTTCAATTTTTATCCCATTTAATTTATTGGGACAGTTTATTTATTCTTCATAAAAGCATAATACTACTTTAAGTTTTTACCCCGTGAACAGAAGATAAAACTTCTTAGACTGTCATATACATTAATATTTTAACACAGAGCTAGCATTTAATTTGAGAAGGAGCCATTATTATTCCATTAATGCTTGGGGGAAGTGCATGAAAGATCCCGTCTCTAATCCTCTGTCATCTCCAACTCCTTTGACCTTACTTCATCCATGGGCATTAGCTTTGTAATCCCATGTCGTTCATTTTTTCTTATCGGGGGATTTACAAAGGATGATGTTTGACATGCCTTCCAAATAGTTAACAGCAGTCACTTAGGTTTGAAGTATATTTGTCCTGTTTAAATTGACATACAGAGTGGAAATAGCAATTTTAGTGATACGTGTATTTTAAACCTTGAAGGTTTTCATGCTTGGAAGCTAAGGATCATCTGTTTTAATTTTATCTGAGGCCTTAGTCCCTTAGTAGCTGTATTGATTCTGTGGGGATCATCCCTAAGAATTAAGTAGCTTCTGGGTGATGTTTTGTCTTGTACAACTCGTTATCTCTTTTATGAATTGCAACCATGTTAACAGTTACACATCAAGCTGGGCTTCAGTTGAAATCATCATCTATCATCCTGCAGATGTGTTTTGTTAAACTGCAATGGGTTTCATGCTATAAAGTCAAACGGAAATGTACATTCTGTGTGCATTTGGGACCACTATAGGTGTTTGCAGGTTTAGAATGTTACTTATTTGTAGTATAAAGGAATGTCTGGGGCAGCTTTAGAGCACCATGTTGACATTTATTCAGTCTGAATGTTTTGATACTGTGCTGTCTACTTTAAGCAGTCAGATTGAAAACATCTTTGTGAGACTACTGGGACTTGAACACCAAAGCTGTTTAGATCTTCTGGCTGTTTACCATCTCAAACATTTAGTTTCTGCAAAAGAAATAAGCTTTTTTTCCTTTTTTTTAATAAGATCTAACTAAATTTCAGTACAAATCTGTTAATCTGATGTAAGTAGTAAGTTGTAGAACATATGGGTAGGATCTTCCTCAACACTGTTTTATAACCTCCAATTGAGCATTGGTTCTCTGACTGACATGACAATTCTGGTACACTTCATTTGAATATGAAATAGTTTTATCTCAGTTTTTCCTGACCTCTCTTTTTTCAGTTAGTCTCAGAAGTGTAGTGTCCAAATTTGGGTCTGCAACTCAGCCCACAGTAAATTTTCCTTTGACTTCAAAATGTTTTGGTGTAAATAGGGGACAAATTTCAGTTTTTTTTATGACAGTTTCCTTTTGATTCACTTAATAATAAACAGCACTTGTATTAGTTTCACACATAAACTCCACTTTTTGCTTTTCTGATAAAAGCAGTCATGATTTCTCAAGCAGGAAATCTGATTGCCTTAGATGATTAATCATATGCATATACTTTTTCTTTTTCTTTCTTCAAATTGGAATTTATATGGAATTCAGTGTTCAGAAAGTGCCAGCTTTTGGATAAGGACGGTTCACAGAATCACAGAATGGAGGGGGTTGGAAGGGACTCTAGAGGTCATCCAGTCCAACCTTCTGCTAAAAGAGATTCACCTTGGTCAGGTTACACAGGAATTCGTCTAGAAGAGTTTTGAAACCTCCAGAGAAAGAGACTGCACACCCTTCCTGGGGAGCCTGTTCCAGGGCTCCGTCAACCTCACACAAAAGAAGTTTCTCCTCGTGTTCAAGTAGAGCTTCCTGTGTTCCAGCTTGTGCCTGTTACCCCTTATCCTATCATTGAGTGCTACAGAAAAAAGACTGGCCCCATTCTCTTGACACTCATCCTTTAGGTATTTATAAGTTTTGGTAAGATTCCCTCTCAGTCTTCTTCAGGCTAAATAACCCCAGGTCTCACAGCCTTTCCTCATCACAGAGATGCTCTGGTCCCCTCATCATCTTGATGGGCCTCTGATGGACTCTCTCCAGAAGTTCTCTATTGCTCTTGAACTGGGGAGCTCAAAACTGAACATAGCACTGTAGTCTCACCAGGGTAGAGAGAGAGGAGGACGCCATTGGCCTTCTTGGCCATACGGACACATTGCTGGCTCATATTTAGTTTGCTGTCAGCCAGAACTTCCAGGTCTGTCTGCAGAGCTGCTCTCCAGCAAGTCACCCCCAGCCTGTACTGGTGCATGGGGTTGTTCCTCCCCAGATGCAGGACTCTGCACTTGTCCTTGTTGAACCTCATGAGGTTCCTCTCTGCCCAACTCTCAAGCCTGTTGCTGAATGGTAGCACAGCCTTCTGGTGAACTGCTGTTGATTACTGGGGATGATTGAGCAGAAGAGGACTTCAAGGAGATAAGGAAAGCTTTGTCTATATGACAGCTTACTCCTCAGCACAGTTTGAAATGAAATTTGAGATTTGTCAGTCTTTCAAAGCCTCTTACCAAAAAAGTGTTTGTGGAGGCTCACTGGTGTCCTTTCTCCTTGTAATAACATCGCACTCAGCAGATACTAGTTTGTGTCTGTTTCCTAGCCCTAATGACATCAGTTCTGTGTGTGATGAATAGGCTTCAGTTTACCGACGGTGCATATAAATGTTGATACGTGATGTGCTGTAGTCAACTTTCTCTTTTTTGTTTTCTTTCTCTGGAAAATGAAAATAAATAATGATTTCCTGTTTTTCATGTGTTTAGGTTTGCAGTCCAGTTAGTTCAAAAGGCTTTCTGTGCATAACAATGCAAAGTAGTACAGTAGGCCCTGTTGGTGAGCCGGTACTGATTGTGGGGGCATTTTTTTTACTTGCACTTGATACACTACAGAGAAACACACGAGATTTTCCCCATGAAATTCTGAGGAAAATTTCAAGAGAACTTTGTTTTACACTGATATGATAGCTGCTACCTCTAGCAAAGTTCTCTCTGTGTGGTAATTCTTTGTGGCAATTGTTAATCATTTACTAAGACATATGTTTTGTTATTTAAGGGTATCTGTTGTGATTATTAATTTGTAGTCATTATTTCACATCTGGGCATGCTTGTTTTTTCTGTCTGCCACACTTAGCAGATGGATACCACACTAGGAAGTCCCTGATAACATGATTATTACTTTACTCTTTTTTAATTGGTCATTTATATAAAGATCCACCCTGCTATGATCATTTAACTTCTCTGATGCTTTCTTTTACTTTTCTACTTCTGTTTTCTGGTTTGGTTTAACTTTTATTTTAAAAGCCTCATGAGGGTAAGGAAGAGAGACATGACAGACTGTCATTATTCAATCTGCAAAAAAAAATAAGGCATATTAGAAGGGAATGCAGACTGTCCACAGCTTGAGCCCATCAAACCTATCCCTTTAGAAGGTTTATGTTTTATGAATGAGCAACCTACTGTACTTAAAAGTAGCCCTTCACATACTTCATGAATTCTCAGAAATGACAGTAGAGAAATGTTGGTGCATAATTGTCCTATTTTTGAAGGATATACAGTAGGACTGGGTACAATAACCAGTAACTTTCATCTCATGTAATGGTATGAAAATGGGAACAGAGATTCCTCCTGACTGCTGCTAGAGGCTTGGCACATTTTTTTTTTTTTTTCCTGCTAATGTATCTTCCCAAACTTTATCAGTAGATACTTTACATGAAGACATGTTATAGAGTGGGATGTTAAAAGATTTCAATATGATATTTGCAAAGCCTACTCAAAACAACTATGTCCTCTCAAGCAAACCGAAAATATTTTTCTTGCAGTAACCCTAACAAATAACAAATCTGTGAGTTTTAAATATAACATTTGTCTATTTTATGTCAACCTTTGAGAGGGTGGAACAACTTAAACAAAAAGAAAAATACTAATTGAAATTTAACTAACTAAAATACTAACTTAATTTGCTGATAGATGTAGGCTAGAATGTAATAGCATTATTGTCCTAATGGTTTGCAAGACTTTTAACACTCTCATAATCTCCTTTTAAGAATAAATTGAAATGACCTAAAAACGCCAGGAGCAACCTAACTTCTCACCCATTATTGGTTAATCATAATAATGTAGTACTTCTTCCCTCAGTACATTCAATTTATAATATTTGCCCACAATTGTAGAGACATGTTCAGTCAAGTAGGTATTCTATATTGTCAGATTTTAAAAATCAGAATGTCTGGCATTGTCAGTTTTATCAATTACACTGTTGCAGAGAAGCCTACATTTGTAACAAATAGGATTTTGTTTTCAAGTCCTGTCTTACAGAAGTATCTGTTGGATTTTTGAGATAAAAGACAGTTCCATAATCCTAATGAAATCAGAAGCCTGAAAATATGTTGGATTTCACAGATTGACAGCATCTTTTATCATTTGACATGGTGAAAAGAGATGAGTTTAGAGGCAACCCCATCCTACACAATTTGAAATTGCAATCAAAGTATTTCAGCATGCATGGTTTTCAAGACTTGATTTAACCAATGTAACATTTTAAAGTTGCTGTTAACTGAATGATTAAGTATTAAAACCTTCTCTTTCCTGCCACTCTTGCTGTAACAGTGTGAATATGTAGGGGAATATTTCTTTTTCCAGTTGCTGTATGAAATGACAGGATTTATTAGTTTGCAGTATCTGTGTGCCATCCAATGAATCTTTATAGCCCAACTTTGATACTAGGTTGGAGGACTTAGTTCATGTTAGTTTATGTTGAAACCCTTTCCAAGAAAATTCTAAAAAATAGGTTTTTCAGGTGAACTTGGATTTCATAGAACATAAAGAACTAGTGAAGAACCTAAAGAAGAAAGGAGCCACTATCCAGTCAAGATATTTGGTTGCTTCTTGTAATTTTCATGATGTTCTTCAATTTGGAAAAATCTTTACCTTGGACTGCCTTAAAGATTTCTAAGTTTAAGTGGGCTTTCTGTTCCTTCTCAGTAGTAAATCTATGTGTCTTAAATTTGAGGTGAAAAAATACCAATTGTTTTATGAGCTTATGATGACACCTATTTTTTATTGGAAGTTTTCCTAAGCATTTTGAACAAATAACTCAGTCTTCATACTATATGAGCATTAAGGTTTTTTGCTTGTTGCTTGTTCTTTTTTAGTAAGAACATTTTATTTTGTTATACCAATGGGGTTTGTATCTCACTGAAGGATCAAATGTCTAACTTTGAATAGTTAAAGTAAGATGTTATGATTTTTCCTGTATACTTAACTCTGCCTTTATTAAAGCTTCTCATTCTTAACAGCTGTGCTTAATGAGGCACTGTCTGCCTTTTGATCATGGAGATTTGGAAAAACGAGTCTAGTGAGGAGGCTGACAGCAGACACTGCCCTTGATCTTCACTGCTGTTTTCTGAAAGGCATCTGAATAACAGATTTTCATGCTGCTTGTTGGAGAAGTAATTTCCTTTCAATAAAAGTGAATTTTGTCTTAAACTAGGAAGATTTTAGATATTGTACAAACCTATCTGTATTACAGCTTGGACCACGTAGACTTGAAGAAATGTTACTGGATGTAGAGTAATTCTGAATTTACTAAATGAGTTTCCTGAGATGTCTGATGTGACCTGTTTTTTTACATCTACTGAATGGACATAAGAGATGTAGTTCTAAAAGTAGTCTGCTGTAGAAACCAATAGGTGGATTATGTCAATGTGGAATTCTTGCACAGAGTATATTGGTGGAGAACTGATTTCATTAGTTGTATGGATCTAGAAGTTTGCCTACAGGCAGACCTAAAGAAAGATATTTTAGAGATTATTTGATTTGCTTTTTAGTTACTTATTGCTGCGTTTAAAGAGTATTTTTGCTATGGTTAAGTTTCCCAGCAAGTCACTTAAACCATGAGCAAAATATTAAAGGATGAATATTGTGAGTCCTGACACATTTCCTGTGAGCAGGAACTTGGGCCAGCTAGTATATTTGTTGCTTAATGTAGTTGTAATTCAGAGCAAGACAGTATAATAAATGTTTCTGTTTATCAGTTTTCAACCACAGATAGGAATGAAAAATAAACAATTATAGATAGATACCTTGATGAGGTTTCAGCAGTGGATTATGAAAATTGATTTTGGTAGTAGGGAGTAAAAGTCAGTGCTAAATTTAAGCTTTTTTCAGTAAAAGGGAGTAATTCCAACTAGAGAGAATATCAGAGAAAAAGCAGACTTCAGGATGAGCTGCCTTAAGAAGGATTTTTGATGATATGTGAATTGACTCTAATAGGGAATTAAGCAGCTGAAGTAGGAAAAATCTCTGGACTACAGTTTATAATTTTAGTTTTTATTTTTTATTTAAAATGAAAAGAATTGTAGAGAGAGTTAGTTTTGCCATGGCAAAGGGCAAATAAGTGGTGTCTGCAAATACATGAGAAAGGCAATATTCTCATGAAACTTGTTTTATTTAGTTTCTGTAGTGAAGAAAAATAAGAAAAGAGGAAAAATAATTTGTGATCAAATAAAATGATTATTTTACCCTTTTGAAAATGAAGTACTCTTTTCCATATGACTTTAACAAATATAAGATATTCCTGTGTCCAATTACTGTCATGTTTATGTACAGCAAAGAGCCATGTTGAATTTTAACTCATGTTGCTTAATATGTGTGAGCATTTGAACTTTTCTGGTGTCTGAAGCTAAGGACGAAGATCTGTCAAAGGCAAACTATGCATGTGTGCCAACAAATTAATCAGCAAAATTATTATTTTATTAAGATTTTTTTGAATGGATAACATTGTCTAAGATATTTATAGTGTGCCTGGCTTGAAACTCAGGTACCTAGCATTTAATATTGAGGAAATTCTTGTTCATAGTATGTTACAAAACAGTTTGAAAATTCTTTTTGGGACAATTAAGCCTGTGTTGGATTTCTGACAGGATCTCAGCAGTGGGTTGCCTTGCACTGCTGAATACAGTTGCAGATATCTCCACTTCTTGTTGGGGCCTGGTATTTGGAACAGATAATTTAAATAGAACTTGTCTGTGTGTTTGTAGGACTTAACCTAAATCCACAGAGGATTACCAGTTTTAAGCTGTTTCTGCTAAGATTTGAGTAGAATTGTAACATATTATTTCTCCCATAATGTAGCAATATTACTGCATATGTACTACTTACATACTACTACTAAACTACTATTAATATACAAATACATAATAACATATTAATGCTATTAATACATTGATGCATAATTAATATACCTGCAAGATCCATATGGAGGGTGTTTTGATGGAAGTTGAGGTGCCTGAACTATGTTTTTAAGATTTCTTTCCTTCTACTGTCTTGAAGCACAGGTTATTTTCATAAATAGGGGAGAAAATTTATTTTATATTCTTTACTAAAAATTACTTAAAGATCCAGTTTAAGCTCCATTCTGTGAGAAAACACTATTCTATAGTTACAAAATATAAAAGACTGCAGTTTGTAATGTATGTGTCATGGTACAACAACTGAAAAAGTTCTAAATGTTTGCTACACTGTTAGAATATGGAGCTATGCTTTAAAAGAATTCTTAAGGCATTGTCCTACTAGACATATGCATATTACATTATTGTCCATGTCAGTTTCTTCATCACGGTCGTTGTCCTTTGGCAAGTCCTTGTCCAATCATGCTTCATTGGACACCCTGATGTTGTTTCTACAAGTTGTCAGGTCACATTTGTAGGTCTCTGTGCAGAGTAGTACATTCCTATTCAGTGTTTCTGTTATAGTTTTTGCTTTGATATTTGGTATGCAGTCAAGGGAAAACTTACTGTCATTTTGCTCCAGATTGCCTTCATGTGGAAGCAAAATCCTGATGATTTATTTAAGTATTTTTGCTTATGAATCAGGTTGTCTATGATTGATGGAAGAAGATACCATATCAATAAGATCTGTATGGTCATATGCAGTGGAAATGTACACTGATCAAGAGAGGCACTTATGCCTATCTCTTTTGTTGTGTGCATTGCAGTTCCTCGTGGAAGTTCCTAACAAAATTCTTAAGAGTACTCAGATGTTTCAGAGGTAGCCAACATATTGCTGAAAGCTTTGATCTTGCCAAGTTGTCAAATATCATTAAAATCTCTTAACTATTAAAACACGAGTACCTGGAGGAATGTGGCCAAGTCTTTTCAGTTTTTAATTAAGTTTGCTGGAGGATTAATATCAGTCCTGATGTAGTTTTCCATAGTTTCCTTACAAGAGGTATTTCTCAATTATAATTAGCTACTAAGCACCAGCATATTAATGTTAGATGATCTGACAGTAAGTGACAAGAGGGGAATTTGTGTCCAGGTTTACTCCTACTTGTTCAATGCAAATCAGTTATTCTTCATTTGTGACATGTTTTGACAGAGGAATACATACGTGTTAAAAAACTTCATCAGAACTTGAAACAGAATGAGTTCATGGGTTGATTTTCAGACCTCAGAGAGCCAAAGATCATTACCCTACCTACTCATGGCAGTATTATCAGGATGGCATTCAGATCCTCAATAAATGTTGCTATAATAGAGGCAGATTTTCAGAGGTTCTTAACTCAGCTTCTAATTTAGTGCTTGCTATTTTAAGCCTGCAGTTGTGGTCAGGCAAACTAAGCTAGTAGAGGGTATTTACAAACTTGTGACAGCTTCCACAAGACCTGTCCTTTTGAGAAGAGACAGGCAATTTTGACACTAACTTCTCCCTTTTGCACTTACTCTTTTTGAACAACCTTTTAATTAAAATATTTGGAGCATTCAAACTCATTTGACACTTTTCAATTAGAACTTACCCTGGGTGACTATGAGGACAGTGCAATAGTAGTGTGGGCTATAGTACTCTCACCTCACTGTCAGTCTGCTTTTGTAATGAGGCAGTTTGAGTTTATCTTTGGAAACTTTGGCTTCATATGCAATGATATAAAGAATACTTGACTAGAGAAGACAAATTCAGCATCTTACTCCAGGTCACCCAAAGCTTCTGACTGCAGTAGTGCAATACATAACACATACAAATCATCTCAATTAGACTGGAGAAGACTTAGAAGACTTTAAGACTTGGATGTATGTGGTGACTGAGAATTTTCCCATGAAAATCTAAAAATATAGAATGTGTGTTGCATATGTCCATGTTCTGTGATGGGACAAGGTATGTTTAATGTTCTTTTTCAGGGAACTGCTGCTGTGGTTTTCTGTTTGATAAACTAGAAGTTTAATTTTGCTGTAGCCACTGTTTTTTCATATGTGCTCTCTTAAGCTAATATATTTTCTGCAGGATTAGATTCTGAGTACATGGTATAATTACAAAGAAATTGATTTACATTTAGCAAGTCACTGTCAATACACTTTCTTTTATCTTTAGAGAAAGAACATGTACTGACAGTTACAATTCCAAAGTTCAAATTAATTAATACAGTTTTACAAGTTCAACTAACAACTTCAGTGACTGTCTTGGGTGAGTGCTGATTTTTCTATTAAGAGAATTTTCTGGATAAGAGCAGAATGTACTCAAAGGTCACGATGGATTAAGTCTGGGGAATCTAAACTAAGAACTTACATTTGACTTTGTTAATCACAGCACCAAGGAGTTTTCTTTACGACAATCCACTTACTGGTTGTTTATAGAGTGCAGATTATGATACGGTGTACTAAATATGCCACTTAGCATCAGAGAGAAGTTCCTACTTGTGGGAAAATGAAGCTTTCAAGAGGCTGAGGTGAAATATGTATTAGTGTTTCTGTGGGAGTGAAGGTATAGCATCAGTAAGTACAGATAAAAAGAATGTATTTTAGTTGGAAGATGGATATCTTTTAGAGAGGGATGAAATGCTGCAATTAGGGAAGTAGAAGAGAGACAGTACAACTGGTCAGCCTAAGTGACACACCTTCCTGGGAGAAGAGTCCTTCTTAGGAAGATAACACCGTTTACAGGATGAGACGTTTTGGCAACTCTTTTATATTTAGAGTCTTAAATACTCATTTCTTTGTGTTATCAATTATATCTAAATTAAACCTGATAATTTTAGATGTTCTTCTCTATGTTGTTTCAGTTTCTGTAAAGCTACTTTGAAAATAAATGTGTGTGTGTGTGTATATTTTCATGTATGTACAAGTAATAAATACTCACTGAAATCAAGTATTAATGCCATCAACTTTAAAAATTCTGAATTTACATACATTATTGTCATTGTAGATAAATCACATTGTAAATGTTGACAGCTGTTTTTACCCGGATCTCTTTCACTTCCCCAGGCTTAGCTGGGGCATACTGCTGTGTCAATGCAGTTGTACTGCTTTCAGTCAGACAGGGTGTGTATACATCACTCTTCTGCAGCCAGAGGCATTAAATATGGACTGTAGGAACATTCAAGTTGACTTCTGTAGCAAAACCTTTTACAAGTTCTGTGCCAGTCCACTTGAGGCCGAGCTGGCCAAAAGGCCCAAGTTGCATTTACACTGTGTTCCTTGATGTAGCTGATAAATATTGTCAGTTAGAAAAGAAATATTCACTTTTTCACAGTCTTGATTTACTTTTTACCTGCCTATTATTTAATACTTGTTTAGGAGCTCTGCTGTCCTCCCTGGCTGACTTAATAGCAGAGGTGCAACAAATACTTTTTCTTCTGTTTGTTTGTTTTAACATTTAATATTTAATAGAAATAAAAACCAAACTAGAATTTCAGTGAACTTCCTAACCAGGAAAATCACTAGTTAGGGTAGACTGTTCAAAATTGTTTTGGCAACAAGTATTTCATTATCAGAATTCAGAGTTACTGTAATCATTTCTGGATTACATGCCAACAGTATTGCAGACAATACATGTATCTTTGATATATGTGTATAATTAATACATGTTTCTGTTACTTTTGAGTGCCATTAAGGAGTGGTCTAAGTACTTAATTTTTCTGTGACCATTAGGAAAGGATTGGTACTTGGTGCACTTGTCACTTACTGTGACAGACGTGAATGACAACGTGCCTGAGTGGGTTATGGAGCCCTTCCCATTCTTGGCTGTGGTTTCCCCTGAAGCTCTGGGAGGTACTGAAGTGTACAAGCTGCTTGCTGTGGATGCAGATGAAGGGATCCATGGAGCTGTAGAGTATTTTCTCTTGGAAGGTAAATTTTAACCCTCTCATTCCCCGTGTATTAGACTTCACTATGGTGACTTTTTTGTCTTTCATCCTCAGTTTTATTAGTGAAAGATCTTCCCCTCTTTCACCAAAAGGTTCGTAGGCCTTCATCTCTTTATGAGAGAAGTCGTCTTTTACTGAGCATACAGACAGATTTGCTAGATTTGAAGTCTGTTCTCCTCCAAAGTGGAGTTCCTGCCCAGATTGTCCCTAAGATGATAAGACTAGAACAGTCAGTGCTTCTCAGGGCTTTGACAAGTGGATGGTAATGGCAGCAGTAATCAGCACCTCTCTGTTGGACCACCTGTTTATGAGATAGGGCAGTATGTAGAGCACAGTTTATTGGATGGTGAGATTTAATGTTCTGACTCTTGCAGGAGTTGCACTTCTTCATTTCTTAAAAAATTTTAAGGGTCTGGGTTGTGCCTTACATTTGCAAAGATGGAACAGACTCAATAATTTTCTTTGTGGGGATCTTAAAAGAAACTTCAGTAATAGTTCAAAACTGTCTAAGCAGAGAGGAGTAGCAATGCTGCTTTAAAGGTGAATTTGTTCCTGTTGGACAGGACTCTGTTTTCTGGTAAGGGATATTTAGGTTAAACAATGGCAAAATATTGGAGGATAAAGAAGAGTGGTAATTATCCCGAGGAATAAAATGTGACTTAGAAATGTAATCGTGAGTGTAATTGCTGATTTCTGATTTCTAAGTTCTAAACAAACTTTTGTGTCCATGCTGACTCTAAGCCAAAAGTAACTTGGGAATTGAAACCATATTCTTCTCTTAAATTTACTACAAGATTTTGTGGATCTGCTCTTTTCAGGTGGTGAAGACAGATTCAAGGTTGAGAAGGACACTGGTTGGATTAAAACAACAAGTTTGCCTTTAGTAAAGGACAAGGAGTATTTACTGACTGTACTAGCAGCAGATAAACTTGGAAGCAGAGGGTCTCCAGCCTCTGTTTCTGTGATTGCTGGATTTCGACCACCACAGTTCACCAACATATCATATGTTACTTATGTTCCTGAAAGTATGCCACGAGGAAAATCGTAAGTAACAGTTAAAGAGAATGCAGTGAGGTTGTGTTCCTGGCTTAACTTGTTTGATCTCCCCAAAGCCTAAGTTACTTTGAGTCACAATTTAGATATCTTAAAGGAAGTAGTCAATATACAGTTTGATTTCTGTAATTTTAGTCACCCTTTTATACAGAAAAAGCTGTATTGAATAATTACAGCCCCTTGATTTTTAAAATGATATGGAACGTATTAGTAGATGTTGATTGTGTCGTAATTTTCAAACAAAAAGCAGAATACAAATTGGAATTCTTACATCATAAATAAAGATACTCTGATACAAAAGGATATTTTAATTTACTTAGGAGAAAATTGTCAAATTTGGATAAGTGCCTTCTCCATCAAGTGAAACTTTGCAGAAGCCAGAAGACTATCTTTACTGTCTTCAGCACAGTGACAAACTGAGCAAAAATTAAGATGCCACAAAACTTGTAATTTTATTTTTCCATCCTCTGCCTAGGCATGTGGATCTAAATATCATAGAAAGTATTTGCAACATAGGTCTACCTGAATACTTAGTTCTGTCTTTCCCAAACTGTTTTGTTCTTATAGCAAACATTGAATGAAGAATCGTTATGTCTGGTAAATGTCTTCCTTGTGTGTCTGTTCAGCTGTTATTCGTAACATATTATTGGAGATATTGTGTTTTACTGTTCAATCTACAACATTCAATTTTACAGGTTAAAAAAATAGCAACTGTTCATAGTAGATAACAAGGTTTTTCTTTAAAACTACAGTAAACTTAAATTAGCACAGGCATAAAAGAAATTCAAGAGCTGTGAAGTGCTGCAATACCTACCAAGAATCTGCCATCTTTTGTTCACTGATATTTAGGATTAATAACAATGAAACTTTTTAGAACTACTTTTTAATCACAATTTCAAAATGTATTTGCACACCTAAGGTGACAGTAGATTCATCAGTTTGTCAAATTACGTCATAATATCCAAACGGAATGAAACATCTAATACAATTATTATTTATGCCCAATGAAAGTGGTTTCCTTGTTGCATGATGACCAGGAATAGCCATGAAAATCCATATAGAATCCTAAAGTTCTTGTATTTAAATTGGACCAGTTACACAAGTATGCAGGAAAACAGTTGCTGTCATGCACTGGATTTCTGGCTTTAGGATTTCACAGTTGTACACTGCTGAGCAGAGTGTTACCAAATCTTTTCCTTTGTTCTGTCACTAGTGCTGTCTGTGTGAGCACGCTCATCCAATGGAAGACAAAGCCAGAAAAAGAAAAAAAAAAACAACCTGATTTCAGTTGGGTTTTTAAGCTTGCTCACAGCATGGCCTTGTGATTTTCAGTGCCAACAGTAGAGGAGAGGTGGCGTGAATGTGCAGCCAGGGTAGGGAGTTAGGAGGACAAAGTAATTCTTGTTGGCAGGAACACAGTTGTGTGCTGGCTGAAACTGACTGTGAGAACACATCGTAGGAAAAAGCTAAAGTGAGATAAAGACCTACAGCAACATTTTTTGGTTTAGTAGTGCATCTGAGGGAAGTGAAAAGACAGCAGCATGGAAATACAATGAGGAAAAAGGTGTTTGGACAAACTGAGTTTTGTCTTTTTGATTCTAGTTGTCCCTGGGTCGTACATATTGGTGGGTTCTCCTGGGAGATGGAATTCTTTTTCCTGAAAAACCTGCAAGATAAGGCAACAAACACTTGAGTAATTAGTGTTCTGTTTTAAACTCTTTAAAACTATTTATTTTTTAATTTCTTCTTTTACTTCACACTGTGTTTTTTCCCCTCTTGAGGACTTTAAACACATTGGACTTCAGCATAAGGAAGATAATGCCAGACAAGAGCTAAAAACATGTCCTGTACAACCTGTAATATACACACACTTAGTGACTGATTTTTATCCTTTTGCAGTTATCTATTGAAACTTTAGGATGATGTGACTGCAGCAGCAAACTTCCCATGCTGTTGTAAAAGGAATCTCTTTTTATCTTTTAGTTTCCTACCTGAAAACCATCACTACCACAGAATAAAGTTAGAGTAGGCAAATTTGGTTGCAGCAAAATTGAAATCCTCTGTTCCCGTGTCTATCTTCCTCAAGAAGATAGAACTACTGTATAACAAAAGTTTGAATCTGGTGTTTAGGTATAGCTATTGCTGACTTCAGTGAGTATTGCTCAGATCAGACCTACAGATTTGCACCAATATTTCTGACGTATAATTTTTGTCATATTTTTCAGTATGTTTTATTATGTGCTTAAGAGTTCTCTCTCTTTTTTTTCGTTTGTTTTTAATGCAGTTTTCTTACAGTCTCTGCTGTATCTTATCAAAAAAAACCCCTGAGCTACAGTTTACTAACTAATCCTAGTGGCCTGTTCAGTATTGATCAGGCAACAGGAGACATCAGTTTAACTCGGAGTGTGGATTATGAGAGTGACCAACACCAATATCTTCTTTTGGTCAGAGCAGAGGAAAATGAGGAACAATTCAGTAGTGCAACTGAGGTAGGTGTTAATTTCTGGCATTCTATCTGTAGTTAATTTTCCTTCAGCCTTTCCAGATTCCTGTATAGATTCAATAGGGGTTCCCATTCTCCTAGCTCGTGTTGTCCATTGTACTTTTTGTTTTAAAAGTATTTCTGTGGATAGATATGGAGGGCTGGTTTAGGTACTCTTAGAATTCAGTCTTGCTGACACTGAAAAGGCTATTTCTGAGGGATCAATATGCCATCCCATCATAGGTCATAGACCTTCTTTGGAAAGATACAGGAATGGATGTGGCCAAGCCAGATGTGAGGCTTTGTCTTACTCTAAAGCTTCCTAAAGTATGATGTATATTTGAAATTACTTCAATTTAAAACAAAAGCAGAACTGAAAAAGATTTACTTTGTATCAAGAACACAAAGTGAACTTTTAAAGAGAAGCCTTTTGACAGCAAAAAACATTTCTAAATGTAGTTATTACTGTTGTTTGAATTCAAGAATTCACTGAGCTGGAAATTCATGCACTATAACAGTTTATTCCTGCTGCAGGAAGGAAGATGTACACTCTAGAGTGAACAGGATGCAGGATTAGTAGGAACAAGCATGAGAACACAGAGAGTGAGTGAAACAGTATGTCACTCTAACAAACAGTAGCACACCAGAGACTGATCTTTTCTAGTCACTCTTTTATTCTATGACTCTTCATCTTGTAGTACATATGACTTGAAAGAGGATTATGAAATAATTTTACAAATACATTTAGCCTAACCATAGCTTAACTTGTACCTGATTTACACTGATAAAACCTCAATAGTTAAGACAGAGCAACCTCCAGTTTATCTGAACCTATATAAGGGTAGATGGAGTGTAGATCTACCTGTTGCACTGTAATGCAGAATACCTCAACCAACTTCAGACAGTCTGGTATGAACCACCGTCAAGACAAATGTAACACACTCCTTGCTATTTGGATTGCAAACCAATGCAACTGTGGACTCATGTTTGACATAGGAATAAAAAAGCTTTTTAAAAGATTTTAGAAGCAGAATTGTATTTCTTACTTGCTTTACTGTAATCAGTTCCATTTACATCTGATTTGTGCTGCTGTAATTGAAATCAAAACTCGGTCTTGGAGATTTATACTGCTAAAATGTAGTATGCATTTATAGTGCTACAAATCACAGAAGTGTTGGAAGATAAGATAATGGAAAAAGGATCCTTGAAAAGTAGACAATCCTTTGATTTTCCTTTAATAATAGGGAATAATTAATGGAGATGAAGGCTGAGTGGAAAATGTTGCTGCAAGGGACTGGGGCTTGGCAATTCCTAGTATTTTGAAATCTTAATATTTGAGCAATTCTAAGCTAGGAAAGAGAAGTTTAAGAAAAATAGCTTATCCTATGTGCTAAATCTTCTGAAGATCTCAAGGATGTTTTAGGAAAACTCTTGATTCACTTTGTTATTTAACATTCTCTTCTTCTCCATTAAGGTTTTGGTTGTAATCACAGATGTGAATGATTGTGCCCCTGAATTTCATCAGTCGATTTACAGCAAAGTTGATGTTCCTGAAACAGTTACTATGACAACTGCACTTCTACAAGGTTAGTGCTTCCAAAATGATTTGTTACATGCAGTAAGAGTGTTTTTATTTTCCTCCCACTGATGAGAATTCAGTCAGAAGGCAAAATTACCCACCCCAGTGTGTATAGTTGCAACTCTGAAGGCAAATGGCACCTTGTAGAATTGGGTCATAATTATTTACTACTGCCACAGCCTGAACAATTTTGAGGGACAGGAGACAAAGGAAACAAATCTTCTTTGAGGATTTTGAAGTAACAGAATTTCAGTTGTGGTTGGTATTAGAGCAGCAGGCTTATAGTAGCAATCTTGCAGCATTTCTTTTTCTGAAAGAAAGGGATGTTGGATCAGAATTGGACAGATCAGCTCATCTTCTCTAAGAGCCCTGTGTGGGCTTTCTGTGGGGAGTACTACTCTTCTGTGTTAGAACCCTCTTGCACAGTTTGACATTTTTATGTGAGGTTTTGTTTGGAGGCTTGAGAAAGACTTTTCTTCTGAGTATAACCAAACACCACATGCCAAGGCAAATGCTTGTTACAGTTTTATGCTCTATACTAATTCTCTTGTTAAAGTACTTAACATTCCAATTTGCAAACTTTGATCTACATAATATCTTTCTCTTCTCTTTTAATAGTGACAGCCACTGACTGTGATTCAAAAGAGAATGCTGAATTACTGTATTACACTTTGAGTGGAGATTTTAGCATTACTTCTGATGGTACTATTTTTCCAGCAACACGTTTGGACTATGAGCGACCTAACCATCTGTATGAGTTCATAATTATGGCTGTAGATAAAGGGGAAGAGCCGAGGACTGGAACAGCAACTGTTAGGATCCATATTTCAAATGTGAATGATGAAGCACCTGAGTTTTCCCAGACAATGTAAATACATGTTCTTAAATCTCTTTTGTCTTTGTTTTCTATTGTTGCTTTTTATGTTTTGCTTGAAATGCTGATGATTACAGGATAGTAACTAGCATTTGTTCAGTCAAATCTGAGAGCTGGACCGACAGGTGCGGCATAGTATTTTGATTCTGATGCTCTCTCATTACCAGTAAAAAAAAAAAAGCCTTAACTTTGGTTCTAAATTTTAAAGTTTAGGTATATTTTTGATTTGTGGTAGGATTTGTGTATTTGACTTGATAGGGGTAGTATGTAGAGTGGCTCTTGACAGACCTTGTGCTTACATTTTTTCCAGTATGTCCTGAAAGAGGTGATGCAGTAATTTCAGACACCTCCACCACCAAAGGAAATCAAGCAGAAAAAGCAGGCACTCAGTGTTGTACTCAGCCCTGATCCACAGTACATGGTGGAATTTTGCCTTTTAATTAATCAATTTAAGTTTAGACAGAGTCAACAGTTCGCATCCCTGGTTTATAATTGCTAAAGAAAAATGCTTAGATGACAGAATCCTAAATGGCCACTGAATTACAAAAACCACAAGATAAATGTCAGTAAGTGGAGCTCACTTAATTTCCCTTATTCCCATGCCCTACAAACTGTACTGTTGTTTTCTTCTAAAGCATCAGTAAGCATTTTTGTTGCATAGTTGGGACTCGGAAATGTCTGAAGAAATGCCAAAACTGCTACAAACTTGCATTGGGGTTAGAGGCTTAGTAGCAGTTCCCAGCCAGCTTCTGCATCAGCCTTCTACTCTTAAAAGTAGAAGCTGCTCAGAGCAAAACCCAGGCAGAGATTTCAGTGGTTCTAAGCTTGTGGTTTAGCTGAACAAAACATCAAAGCTTTCTGACAGTCCTTATTTTATGTAAAGGTAAACTCTGGCTTCAAAATCTTGTGCTTTCCTTTCTTTTGTAAACATTGCTTAGGAGAAAGGGCTTGAAAAAGCTGATCTTTTATAAATTCTTATTAGATCTCCATGCATTTTCAAATACTAAACCAGATTAAATTTGTCACTCTTAAGATGATGCCTATTTTTGATTTATTTATTTGTTTTAATATTAATGGTCATTGAATAATTATCTGTATCTGTTAGTCTTGTATCTACTAATTTATTTAATCAGAAATGAGCGATAGTATTGAAGATGCTGTAAACATCTCTACAATATTGGAAGAAGAAAACATAGTTTAAAAAAAAACCAGCCTGGCCAGCTCTTATATTTAAAGTTTACTGAAGAATATGATTGAAATGAATGTTATTTTAAATTACCAAACATTCACAAGAAGCTTTTCTGTTCCCTGTGCAATAGCAGGGAAACTGCTATTGTATTTATGTGTAGATTTGGCACTGGAGGTGAATTCAGCTGCTGGATTTTAAATTATCTCAAGGTTTTGTTAATCACGTTAACCAGACTTTGATTTAGCTTGATCTTTTCCATTATGAAGAAAAAATCTTGAATCCAAAGGTGAATTTTAATCAGAACTTCTGTGAAGTAGCTTTGTCATGAATACCGTTAAATTAGGTCTTGTTGCGAGAATAGTTTGCAATTAATGTTTTGCTCTCTGGCAGACTAATAAAAATCAAGATGATGATGTTGGCCTTCTAGCCCTTTGTCCCTGTATTTAATGTTCAAAGTGATCAGAACTACTGTTCATTTGCTTTCCAGATGTAGAGTTAAAACAGTGTCCTGAGGGATGTGAGTGAGCTTAAACCAGAATATTTTACTTCTCTTACTCCATTCCATATTAAACTGGGAGAAGAAAAAAGCCATTTCTATGAAAGTTTGGGTGAAAAGACATATCTAGTCAATAAAGATTAAGGGAGAGTTTTTCTGTGCACCCATTTGCTTTTTCACTGTCTCTTTTCCTATTCTCAGCATACAGAGAGTGGGTTCATAAGCACTCTGAACCCAGTGGCACATCTTTATTTTATCTGTATTGTTGGGTACAGCCAGCTGTGGTTCATGGTTGAGCTTTGGGATATCTACTGCGGACAGGATTGCAGTGTGCTTCATCTGGCCTGTGCTCAATCCAGTCAGATAAAATAGTAAATATTTGGGACTTGGCTAAAGCAGGGGACTTTTCTACTCCAGAGAGTGTTAAGGCTGGTAATGCCTCTTAAGAGCTTACAATGTCAGTGATGTGTCTGGACTTGAGAAGAGATTTTTGTAAAAGTGACATTATGTGCATATCCTCCAGATCTGATTCTCATCTTAGTCATTCAGTTGCAAAGACTACATTGAAAGCATTTTGAGAGCTTGTCAGAAAGTGTGCTATAGCAGCAGTGCTTTAACTTAGCAAATGTTTGCTTTGATTCTGTGAATCCTGAAACTAATTTTTGAAAATTAAAAACAAAGGTGAATTCTGAGTTCAGCTGTTAAGCCAAGCTTCAGAGCGTCAATAGTGCTGAAAGTATGCAATGGAAACCTATGGGAGGTACAACAAGCATGGATTATTGCTATCATTTCACTGCTTAACAAAGAAGCATCTTATCAGTGTAATTGCATTAATAAATTACAAATCTCTGGAGTACCCTTTGTACAGGTATGGAAAAGTTGTTATAAAGCATAGTTCTGTGTCTGCTATTTCCTAAGTTAATAAATGTGTTGTCATAATTTCTTTAAACAGTTACAGGAGTTTTGTTTCTGAGGATGCTGGCCCAAACACACTGATTGCTACAGTTAATGCAGTTGACCCTGATGGAGATGGTGTGACATACGATATTCTGTCTGGGAATCAAAAAGGAAACTTTGTTATTGACCCTAAAAAAGGTAATGATATATTAGCCTGTTGCTGCTATAGTCATGATGTTGACTCTGATATGATGCAGCTTGAATTTGGTGTTTGTTAGGTAACAGTTATAAAAACTGAATAGCATGTGCCTTTTTTGAAGCTAATACTAACCTCATTTACTAAAGTGCAGGAAACATGCACTTGTTCTAGGATGTCTTAGAATGTTAGAAGTATCTATTGACCTGTTTTACTTGTTTATTGTTTACTTTTAGTCAGTAACTTAATAGAGCATTATTACCGATAAGAAGATATAGATATCTACATCTATAGATACAGATAACTTAATAGAGAACATTATTATAGGTAACTATGTGATATTCCAAAATGTCAATAGAGGGTTTGAATAACATTTAATCTAGGAAAATAGTTTCAAAGTTGCAGTAAGAAAGGAATACTCTGCAAAGTAAGGTGAAATGGGAGTCCAGGGTGACAGCAAGGCAGGCAGGGACAGGAACCTCACAGCCAGGGCATACCATCCTGAGGAAGAATGTCCTGAGATACAAATCTGGTTCATCCAACAGTCCAGTGGTCACCAGTCAGATTTGCAGTGATGAGGCAGGTCTCAGGTCAGCAGAAAGGCAAGTCAGCAAGGCAGTGCCAGAGACGGCAAAATGCACAGCCAGATACAGCCCATGTCAGGGAAGGAGCTCAGGAAAGGACCTGAGCTTAAGCGCAGCTCCCAAGACATGAGGCAGAGGCCACAGGCAAAGCTTGTGACAACTGTCTGATCCAAGGTTAGCTGGCTGCGCTGTGTCAGAGCTGATCTGGAATGTGGGCAGCCAAACCCAGGCAGCAGGAGAAGGCCTATTGTTGATGCACTCTGAGCTTGACATCCACCTGCTGCAATTAGCCAGAGGCTCTATTGGTAATCACATAGCCATGTAAGGAGGAAAAACACTAAGATGACAGGTCTGACTGGAATAGTTTTCTTTTTGCAACTTTTTAAATAACTCAGTTTTAACTGGCTTAAAGTAGACATTTAGGTTTTTAGGTGAGACCTATTTATTCCTGTGCTTATGTCCATGTCCTGAGTAGGCGTGTGTGAGCAAACACTCGTTAGCCAAGTTTGTGTTGCACTGACACAAAATCATGTACATGTAGGTGGAATGAGACTACTACTGTTTTATTTCAATGAATGCAAAAGTATATATGAACTAAGTATGTTTTTCATTTAAGGACAGAATCATTCACATGAGCAATGTCATTTTTCCAAGAATATTGCATGCATGGGAAAAGAAAATGTGTGGAGAATGCTTCACAGTTTAAGTCGGTTTTTCTGAAATACCAGTTATTACATCTTCTAAAATTCTTTTCAGCAGTTACATATTTTTAAACTCCCAAAGGAAAAAAAAAATCCCACAGCAATGGTGTCCTCACTTAAAAGAAAAACTAAAATAAATTTTAAAAAAAGCACAAACACTCATCATTTCAGTAGGCTGGCATATCCCTTTAAATTAATAGGATTTTTTTTGTGTTGATTGCATGAAAACCCAAGAGAAGATGTTTAGAGACAAACAGGCAACCAAACTGAAATTCCATGAAGGACTGAAGTAACTTAATTAACTGCAGTTAAATTTATTTATGTTGAACTTGTTTTGAACTGAAGTAAAAATCTGAACTTATGTTTTTCAAAGCACAGACATTGAATATATAAGGAATAAGCTGCCCTAACTTATTCCTTCTCTTTATTTCATAGAATTCACTTAGCATGAAATTTTAATTTCAATGCAAATCATACTCATGCAATATTAATATTAGATTCTGAAATGTTCCCAAAAATATGGTCTGCAGGTAGCTTGCAAGTGTTGGAAGAGTGCTCTTGCATTTATTGAGAGCTCCTTTTATCATTTCTGACCTAAAAATAATGGATTCCAAGAGTTAAATTTCTAAAGATGCTTTGGCACCTGAACAATGATTTTAAGTGTCTAGTTGCCACAAGGCTGGTATAGTATGTCAGATGTTGCCGAAAGTCTTTATTGTAAATGCTCAAATAATCTTAACATTTGATTGACAGCATCTATTAGAATTAGCGTCTTAATTTTAATATGGATAATCATGTATATGTACTTATGTACTTCTTAGCAATTTGTTTGGATAGACTTTGGAACTTAATTTTAGAAACACTAGGATTTTTTTTTTCAGAACATTTGTCAGTTTTTGTTGCTTAATAAACCAATAAAGATTTATACAGTGGCTTGCAGCAGTTTCTTTTCAGAAATGATGTCAGGAGAATGGTCCATACTCCATTGTCACAGAAACACCAAGGTAAAGCAGAAATCTGTCAAAAATAAGTGCTGCAGCTAAAACTATACATTTACGAGAGAGATGAGCTTGACGTCCACCTTGCTACAACCTCCTGTCAGGTGGTTGTAGAGAATGGTCGTGTCTCCCCTCAGTCTTCTTTCTCCAGACTAAACAACTGCAATTCCCTCAGTCTCTCCTCATAAGTCTTGTGCTCCAGACCCCTCACCAACTTTGTTGCCTGTCTCTGGACATGCTCCAGCACTTTAATGTCCTTGTAGTGAGAGCCCCAACACATAACACAGCACTTGCGGTGCAGCTTCACCAGTGCTGAGTACAGGGGGACAGTCACTGCTCTGGTCATGCTGGTCCCACTATTTCTGATACAAGCCAAGATGCCATTGGCCACCTTAGCCATCTGGGCACACTGTTGACTCATGTTCAGGCAGCTGTTGATCAACACCCCCATGTCCTTTTCCTCTGGACAGCTCTCTAGCCACTCTGCCCCAAGTCTGTTGCATTGCATTTGGGTTGAGCTGGCATTGGTAGCTGCAGCAGTAGAGATGGTGACGTGCTTCATTGCAGTACTGATACAGGAACATACCAGGCTCACTGGTGGGGCACGTGACCAGGTAAAACATAAGTCTGACACAATTTTTCTCTGAATTTTTTGTTTTGAGTTGTTTTTTATTTCTGCAACAAATAAGCTAATGTGTGCAGATCAGCTGGGTTGTTGCAGTTGTCTCAGCTCTGTAGACACACCTGCAGTCAAACAAACCCGCTGCGTTGTTTAAATTTGTTTGAATATCAGACTGCTGTAAAAATACTGTAGTTTAACTGTAGCAGCCTCGTGTTTTATTCATTAATAGGTAATCTAGAAAGGTTTGTTGTCTGTTAGTGAGAAGAACAACAGTAATTGATTAATGTAGTAAAGAAACTCCCTAACTACAACCTATTCTTGTTTCTACAGGGCTAGTTAGACTTCGTTCAAGTCCGTTTCCTAAGCTGCAGGGGACAGAATACATACTTAATGTCACAGCTACCGATGATAATGCTTCTGGAGGGCCTCATTCTCTTACAAGTACTGCCCAGGTTGTTGTGAAAGTTGATGATGTCAACAATAACAAACCTGTCTTTCAGAAGGTAAATATATGAGACTTAGTCATTTATATTAGACTGTGTGGTAAATGTGTAAGACTGTAGTGTCACTGCAAGTGATGCAGCAGACTCAATAAGTGATTCCTGATGCTGCAGCCTTCTCCATCTTTTCAGCCTCTCTCCTAGGGCTTAGAGGGTTTGTTCTCTTCTTATGGCAAAACAGCTCCTGTGAGCACTGTCTCTTCCTTGAACCACATCTCACCTCTGGCATTTTAGAAGATGAGGTTGAGTGAATAACTTTTGGAGGTTCAGTGTGGCATCTGTGAAGAGGAATGGATAGGTATAGCTACTTACATAGTGGATTTGTTACAAAATGTTCCACAATACCTCTCTAAATTACATAGGCATCTTTTGATAATTATATGTGTGGAACTGATGGAAGAGAAGAATGGAAGTGTTTTCTCTTAATTTACAAAGCACTGTAAAAGTAAATGCTTGAATATGTTTTCAGAATGTTAATTTGTATTGTAGTTACATTGTCTAAAAATGTCAAGTTTGATACTGATGGCTAAAATGTTGATGAGCAGTGTTGTGTATTTGCAAAAGTCAGTGTCTATTCATGTCAGCCTTGGAAATTCTCAGTAATTTATCCCTGACAAACTTGCTCTGTGTAGCAATCCCTTTTTGACTGAAGCAATTCTGTGGTTTGGGTAAGTGGATGCTCTCTTTTTTTTGGTAAGACTTTTGCAAATGTAGAAAAATATTTGCATTTGAAACTATGTGCAAATGTTTCCCCAAATATTTTCATTAATGGAGATGCAGAGTGGCCTTGTGTGGTGTTGGTGTAACTGCAAAATAGCAAGTGAAATCTGTAAATATGGTACAGATAAAATACTAACATTACTGCATGTGAATGGAAGTGTAGGTAAATCTTTTTTATTTGTTTGTTTTCCCTCTAATATATCTTTAAATCAAAGGACATGGGAAGTCCTTTATTTTTCTTTGTTTTTTCTCCCCTCAGTGTCAGTATTATCAGGAACATGCTTCTGTGTTGGAAAACCAGCCTTCAGGGACAGTTGTACTGCAAGTTGAAGCCACTGATGCAGATGAAGGAGCCAATGGTATAGTGAAATACGGCTTGATGCACAGAGGTGGTGCCCTACCAGCGTTTAGTATTCATCCTGACACAGGTAAAGCCAATATCAGAACTGATACTGGCATATAGAAACCGTTTTGTTACACTGAAAAAAATCTTAAATAAAATCAGACTTCGTGCTTTTTCATTTAGTTTTTTTGATAGACAAAATATAAACTGTATTAACTGCGTGAACAAATACTGTCCTTTTTGTTTCATACATGTCCAGTGCTGAACTGGAACGGATGTTTTCCCTGTGATGTGGAAGTTGTGCTGTGTGAAATAACATGGTTTTTTGTAATTTAATTTAAAATACTATATTTTAAGAGCACATTATCTTGCAATATTGTTCATGGCCTACAAATGAATTAACCAAATGAGAGTAGTCTTACTAACAACAAAGAAGCTAAGTCTTGAAAGGCTAAAACTAAATTCAGGCTGAAGTTTTGGAGGATAGACATGAAACATGCCTTTATACTTACTGCTCTTCAAAAGAAATATTTTTCTAGAAACTCTTTCTCTTGCTTTGGCACTTACCTCAATTTTCTAAATTTTAGTTCAGCTAGATATAAATGTATATGAAGTTTGTATGTGAGCAGTACAATTTAAGCTGTTGAAATTGTTAAATCTCGTGACTGGATCCTTGAACCTGAAGTTCACATTGTGGGTATATTTAACCTATTGCCTTATATCTCAGTATATTGACAGACAAATAAACATGTAAATGTATTGTCAAGTGCATATTATTTTAACTCTGTGGCATTTCATTTGTTTTCAGGAGTTCTGACAACTGTACAGGTATTTGATCGAGAAAAACAAAGGGAATATCCTGTCACTGTGACAGCAACAGATCAGGCAGTGGAACCGCTCATTGGAATATGCCAGATAAATATTGTCATCCTGGACCAAAATGACAATGATCCCAGATTTGAAAACACCCGCTATGAATGTAATTGACAGTCATTGGATAGAGTTTCAGTGCCTGAGTGTGAGCTTACCTGATGTCTAAGATTTTGGGGTTTTGTCTTTCCTGCCGGTAGATTGTGTGGTCGACTAGATGATTGCAGCTAGAGATGCACTTACCTTAATTAACTGCAGAACTGTTCTTCTGTGTGATGTGCAATGGAACAACTACAGTCATGACTTGTAGAACTTCCCGAGTGTCATTAGGGGAAGATCACTTGAAACAATAGCTATGTCAGTATCTTTCCTCACCTGACTATGCTGAATGTCTGTGGTATTACACAGAGATGTGAAAGTTGTAATAAGAATGTGAGTGTGCAGTGATGAGCACTAACTGTATTCTTTTACTTTCTGGTGAATGAATTTTTGTCATAACTTTTGATTATGTACTTTTCCCATTTGAATTTCATAATTCTTCATTTTTTGTTGTTTTAGCTTTCCTTCTTAATTCTTAAATAGCCCCTGTTCATGGATAAATACCCAGAGGCACGTATAATATTCATTAAAAAAAATCAAGACTGATAATTCTTAGTTATACTAGTTATGTTGTTCTTATACTATGCAAATCCTAGAAAGTAGTTTCTGACAATATGGTCCTTTTCTTCTGGTTTTATGCAAGAAATTAAAATTCTATTTATGTATATTTCATACAGAGCAATTAGTCCCTTAGTAAAAATATAAGGGAAAAAAAAAGTAGTATCTTACAAGAAATAAGAATTTCTTATGAATGTGATAATATGAAGTTCAAATGTGATCTGTAGCTCTGGAGTCATAGCAGCTCTTTAAAATGCTTTTTATGGCCATTGTTCCAAGGAAGATAAAGCTACAGCTTCCATAGATTATTCCTTTAGTATTTCTTGATTTCTTAATGAGATGTCCGTGATGCTTTAGTGAAATAATGGTCAGTTTAAAATACTCTTTACTTACATTAGATTTCCTAAGAGAAGACACAAGAGTTGGGACCAGCTTTCTTCGTGTTGCGGCCCATGATGATGACTACAGCTCAAATGCTGCCATTACATATTCGATGGCAAATAAAGAACCAAATTATTTACAAATTAATCCTACTACAGGTTGGGTGTTTGTGAACCAACCCATATCTCAGGTATGGTACTTGCTTTCCTTTTTAAGCTGGCTATCTCAGTGTATCATAGGGAGGGACTGAGGTCACAAGTTTGTGTTATCCTGTCACATTAAAGGATCGATAAGTCATGCTTAAATTAAACATGAGTCTAAGGCTTTTAGCTGATATGTTCATTGACTGTGAATTGCATATAAGCAAGCCTTGCTTTCAGCTGGAAAGTAGCAGCCGATAGCACTGTCTCTGGGAACTTGTTCTTTCCATTTCATTACCTTTGACATGCTAGTACCAAAGACTGGAGGGCAGAGACTTAAGCAGGGAAGCAAAAACTCAGGTGTAGGACTTCACTATGTTAACAGTCAATAAGTTAAGACACAAACCTGAATGTCAAAGAGTGTGAAATTTAGCTTCTGATACAGATTCCCAAATTGATATGTGTTAGTCATGGTGGAGTAAGCATAGCTGTCCCTTGGGAAGGTGGAGGTATAGTGAGCAAAATTAATACATATGTTTATCTAAGATTTACCAGTTTCAGCTACTTCCAAGTACTTACATAAACAGTTGGATATTCTCAGAGTTGTAATTTGTGTTAGAACAAAAATGACGTTAGATGTCAATCTTTAAATACCTAATACTTTTTAATATTGAAATTTACCTTCTACATGACCAACACAAAACTTTAGTGAAAGTGTATTCTTCCAATATGTTTTCTTTACTGAATCCAAGATTCAGCAGGACCTACAAGATCAAGACCTTAGATTCAATAAGAATCTAAGAATCAATAAGACCTACAGACCTAAAACCAAAAATGGTTAGGTAAGCTTAAGAACTCAGGAGCTTCACAAAGTGGGGTTTTTTGATTTTTGTTTCAAATTTTATATGAAATTTACTAAGGCTTTTGAGACAAATAGCAACATTTTTCCAACAATCTTAAGTGAAGTATATAGAATTTTCATCAACCTTGAACCCACTTCGTACTCTGAACTCGGTATTCTGCAGTTGTGGATGTTGTTTTTCTGTAGAGGTTTTCTTAACTGTGCCTTTAATTTTATGTATTCATTTATTTTGGAAAAATAACCAAATTCTTGATCAAACCTCTCTGTAATGGAACTTCTTTTTTCTGTTCAGAGGTCATCTATAATTCGAGAGATTATTGCTACAGATGGAGGTAATAGAAGCAGTAAAGTTGAACTTGCAGTAACTATTACCAGTGCAAAAAACCAGCCTCCACAGTGGGAAAGAGAGAGCTATGAAGTTGTTATTCCAGAGAATACTACGCGAGATGCTGCAATTTTGGTAAGATTGAGGCAAACTTATTTGTCTATCTATGGCTCTAAGGCTATAGAGTAATTGAATATTGCTTATTTTGCTTAAATATAATGAGCTTTTGTAACAATCTTGTGTGTTGCAGGGACCAATGATCTGCTATCAGTTTTCTTTCAGAAATGTTGATGGTAACCAGCATTTTTGCTCTAATTTCTATTTGTGCAACCATTATTTAATTTCCTTCCTTCCCATTTGGACAACACAGTAGGTGTTGAATTCTTTGAATGCCTTTGTGTTACCTGAGATGATTATTTGGCTTAAAGTACTTTGAGTTGTTCAGTTTGATTGCTTGGAATGAGTAATCTGAACAGTTTTATAAAATAACTGCAAAATACATATTTTAGGATAAAATGGTAACTTTTGGCTGTGGCTGTTTGTGGCCCTGAGATGTATCAGGCAGGGTTAAGATTTGGTTATCAGGAAATACTTGTCTTAGTGTTTTCAGCTGAGATGAACATCTGGCAGAATCAACACACAAAAGCTTTTAGAAGTGTTTCTGTAGTTAAAAAAGTGCCGATTACACAAAGTTTTTTGAACTGTGCAGACAATCAAAGCAACTTCTCCCCTTGGTGATCCCCGTGTGACTTATAACCTAGAAGAGGGGCTTGTTCCAGAGACCAACATGCCAGTTCGTTTCTACCTGACTCCAAACAGACATGATGGTTCTGCTTCAATCCTGGTAGCTGAGCCACTAGATTATGAAACAACAAAGAGCTTTCTGCTAAGGATTCGAGCACAGAATGTTGCTGCAGTTCCTCTGGCGGCATTCACTACAGTCTATGTTAACGTAACAGGTGTGTAAGCTGTTCAGTGATGTTATAGTACAATCATAGTTCTTTGGTTTTTTTCTTTCAAGTTTTATGGTTGTGTCTTTATGGAGTTTTTTTTCTGTTTTAGATGTCAATGACAATGTCCCATTCTTCACTTCATCTATTTATGAAGCCTCAGTAACAGAGGGAGCTGGTGTTGGGACATTTGTCATTCAAGTGTCTGCCACTGACCTTGACCTTGGTCAGAATGGTGAGGTAAGCAAGTGGGGACCTACATCTTCTGTGATGAAAGGTATGGAATAACTTCTGTATGGACAATGGCTAGATAGACTAGAAATCTTCAACCTAGAAAAGGGATGATTCATACGAAAACATGAGATGAAGTAGTGAATTACCTGGTTCTCTGACTTGCCATGTGAAAAATGCAACTAAAACTAGTAGACTTGAGACAGAAAACAAAGAGGAAATATTTATACAACCTGTAGTTAGGTGAAAATCTTGGTATAGGATGCTCTGGTTTGGAAAGGTCTATGTAGTCCTTGCATGTGATTGGATAAATTAATGGAAGAAAAAAAAAGTGTTAAAAGCTTGTGTGAGTTGGGAATACTGAAAACTGCATCCTTACAAAATATTTCAAGTTAAGACCAAAAGTGGATGTGTTTATTACTGATTCTAAAAATCAAAAGTAGGTCTAGGCTTAGAGCAGAGTACAAGCTGAAGTCAAGGGCATGAAAACATACATATGTCAAAGAGAGACTAGAACATGGTCCATGATGCTCCAGATTTAGTTTACTTGTGGTTATTCTAGTAGTACCTGGGATCTTGAGCTGAGTTTGAATGCTGTTACACAGGCACTGTGTAAACATGAGCTACTCAACTCGGGAACTCATTAAACAAATGTTTTTCCTTTAAAGATCAGTATTCAACATGGAAGGAAGTTAATTGACTTAAACTTGATTGCTCAAGATGGCAGTTTTACTCAACTGATTAAGTTCTCAAACACAAGACTGTTCTTCTGCACTTTAAGTGTTTATTTAGTTGTGAACTATCTAACAAAAGGAAGATATAGATTAACAACTTCTCTTTAATCCTTTAGATAACTTACTCCCTGTTACATGACAGTGTCAGAGACTACACATATTTCCACTTGGACCCACAGACAGGCTCAATATACACTTCCTCAGTGTTTGATAGAGAGAAGAAGGGATCCTATCTTCTGGAAGTCAAGTCAGTAGATGGTTCTGAATCAGCTCGACCTGGAAAACATGGGAAGCCAAACTCGGGTAAGAGACAAGATATCTGTGACAAGCATGATTTTACCTGGATTATTCTCTGTAAATAGCTTTGAAATGCAAGATTAATTTCATTTTTTCAACTGAAAGAATGACCTCTGTTTTGTTTTTGAGTTTTAATGTTTTTATGTGCAACAGTTGTATCAGAGCTGAAAGAGAGTTTATATGATGATCAGGCAAGTTTTTTGTTGTGAAATTAAAAGAAAACTAGGGCTTCATAGTTACAGTTTAGAGAGTATTTTCTAGCTGGCAAAGATGCATCCATTATCTGTGGGATACAGATTTTTGGGTAGTGGAGATGTTTCTCAAAGTACTGCATATGGTGCTGTATCTGGTCAAAGGTAATTATGAAGTATGAAGCAGGAAAGTTTGAGACAGAAAATCCCATTGTTGGTTGACAGCGATGCTTAAATAACAATGTAAGATTTGGCTTTTGTGGCTTCAAGACAAAAAGTTTTGACTAAAATCTGTGCAATTGCCATATTAGGCATCAATTATTCACATATTATCTGTTTAAACAAATTGGATGTGACGTTCATTTGATATCCAAGTGCTCTTCAGTAATGTTGGTATATATATTGTCCACAACCCTAAGGGTTTGTTTCTGTATTGTCTGCATATTCGTCTTCATTTAATGTGCAGCTAGACAGTTTAAGGAATTGTAGCTGACAGAAGTGGCACAGCTGAGTATTTTAATCTCTTTTTTCTTGTCTCTCTAGACACAGCCTACGTGCGTGTTTTTATCAGTGATGTGAATGATAACAAGCCTGTCTTCACTCAAAGTGTCTATGAAGTAAATGTGGATGAAGACCAGGACGTGGGCTCAACAATCATTACAGTCAGTGCTAACGATGAAGACGAAGGTAAAGTATTGGAATTACCCAAAGCTGTGTCTAAAATATTAATGAGTTAATTTCAGCACACCAAGACACATTTAGTAGTGCTAGAAAGGAAAATGTCTTTTTGTCTCTAGATTTTAAAACTTCTTTAAATGTGAACTCAGCGGGCATGAACGTTAGTTCATAATGGAGCTGTGAGGCATAAGTTAAATAACTTATTTCAGGAGGTAATGCATTAATGTGGGATGATATGGAATAATTTCTATGCCAGCAAATACAAATGTATTATAGATAATATAATTTACTTACAAATGGGTGCCAATAAAAATGTCTTGGTTAACTAGAATGAATCAGACTTGATTTCAGTGAGATTCATTTGCTTTCTCTAAGGATGGTGTAGTTGTATTGTTCTTTTTTGGGGGTTTATCTTTTTTTGTACACATTCTCATATTTTAATCTAGACTTCTTAAATGCATGTAGTGGTTCTTACCTATATTGCTGTATCTACAAATCAGTCAGGAATTCATCCGTAGGTCATAAAAAAGTAAGTACATAACCAATGCTCATAAATGAGAGAGGGAATGGTACAGACTTCCAGCTTTTGGCCATGGTGCACTACTAATTTATCTTTACTGTGTGATGAAACAATACTTTTTTGTTGCACAAGTCCCAGAGGACTGTTCTGTCGATATGCTTGTGAAGTGCAAGTACATCCTGTCTCCGTTTAATTCATCACCCACTCAAGGTTGAGGCAAAGGTGGCAAAATTGTACTGAAGGGGGATTTGCCTACTCAAGGAACTTTGTTTCTTAGGCTGCCTGTACATCTACTGTATAGTGTTGGATCAGGGGATGTGATGTGATGTGATGGATATGTGGCACTTCATTTCTCTCCTCTTAATAAAGTAAATGACTAAAGATGTAGCCATGAAAGAAGTGAAGAAGAGAAGAATGATAATGTGAAGGTAGGGCTTGCAGAAAGGCTAAAAGTCTTTACTTGATTTTAAAACATTGGCATATTGGTAATGCCTCTGAAATTTTGAAAAGTTCTATTAGGGCTATCTCTTTTGGCCTGATACATAATGATCCTGTTCGATAGTTAATTCTATGTATAAATTAATGTGAGTGTGGAATGATTCTACAGTATGAAGCCCTTTATGATAACTCAGATGGGGAGTGTTAACAAATAAGAACTTGGTTTTTTGATCCCATAACCCTGGCCAGTCATTTGGATCCTTCAGTGAATTTAAGAGATCATAAGTAAATTAATTAACAGTTCATTGGAAAGACACATTTTATAATTAAACACAAATTACAATTGGACATATGAGAATTGTAAATGCTGACATAGCTGCATGTTTTAAATGACCACAAAACCGCAGTACCAAAAATCACTTATTGTATGATTTGTACTTCATCTTGACATCCAGTGTTTCAGTGTCCTTCAAGAAATGAGTGTTTTCTGACACTGTTGGTAATTGACAGGAACAAATGCTAAATTACGATATCAGATCACAGCCGGAAACACAGGAGGAGTACTTGATGTAGAACCAGAAACAGGAGCCATTTTTATTGCCCAACCACTGGATTATGAAGAAACAAAAATGTATGAGATACACATGTTGGCCTCTGACGGGAAGTGGGAAGATTATGCAGTTGTCATCATCAATGTCATGAATAAAAATGATGAGACTCCAGTTTTCTCTATCAATGAATACTATGGAAGTATAATTGAGGAACTGGATGGGTTACCAGTCTTTGTACTTCAGGTAGTGTATGCAGTTTCAGAGATTATAATATTTTAGTGAAAGAGCACAAATTACTGTGATAAAATTATGTTAATAATAATCCAGAACAGATATATTCATGAAACTTAGTTTTACTGAGGTGTTTTTTTTTTCATTTAATGGAAAAATATTTGCAAAGATAGTAAGTAGGATAAGCAGCATGGATCCTTTGTGATCCTAAACACCAAATCATTAACATTTTCAAGTAACTCTCAGAATAGCACAGTTAAATTAGTTATTTCTGCAAAAAAAAAAAAAAATAGAATATCTACATTGTTAATGTAGTGCAAAGCATATTTACCTACTCTGCATTATCCCTCAGTCACCCCCTGCCATTCGTTTGGTGTGCATGTATTAATAGCATGTCATATACTTTTGCTTGGACTCCTTCAGACTGTAGCAGCATGTAGGATATAATGCAGTCGTTGCACATTTTATACTTTCTATGTCTTTGTTTTCCAAACTTTTTCAGGTTATGGCAAATGATCCTGATAGTAGTGTGGATGAAGGAGATTTGAGATACTCGTTGCATGGGCATGGTGCAGCTGATATTTTCACAATAGATGAGAAAACAGGCAGCATTTACTCACACAAGATGCTGGATCGGGAAGAGAGAGCACTGTGGAGATTTGTTGTGTTGGCTACCGATGAAAGTGGAGAAGGACTTACAGGATTTGCTGATGTAATTATTAATGTGTGGGATATAAATGACAATGCACCCATGTTCACGTGCATGCCTGATGATTGCAATGGGAGTGTCTTTGAAAATTCTCCTGCAGAGACGTTAGTCATGGAAATGAGTGCAGTTGATCGTGATGATCCAAATGTAGGTCTTAATGCTGTCCTGACTTACAGGATAACAGAGAATGTAAAAAATGAGTTTGGTACTGACACGTTTAATATTAATCCCAATACTGGTGCAATCCACGTAGCAGGGGGCATGCTAGACAGAGAAAGGACTGAAAAGTATTTCCTTACTGTTGAAGCAAGAGATGGGGGCGGACTAACAGGAACTGGCACTGCCACGATCTGGGTTGCAGATGTCAATGATCATGTACCAAAATTCACAAAGAAGGTGTGGCAGGCAGTGGTTCCTGAAAACAGTGCCATTGACTCGGAAGTTCTGCAGGTGTGTGCTACAGATGCAGATGCTGGGGAAAATGCTGACTTAGTATTCAGTATCATTGGGGGAGACCCAGACCAGAAGTTTTATGTTGAGAATGACAAAGAATGGCAATGTGCCACGATTCGACTGAAGAAAAAATTGGATTTTGAGAATGCACGTGAAAGGCAGTTTAACCTTACTCTTACAGTGGAAGACCTTGATTTTTCTAGTATTGCAGTGTGCCTGATTGAAGTTGAAGACTCTAATGACCACAGCCCAGTTTTCCTTTCTCAGTTTATTCAAACAGGCCCTTTCTTTGAAAACATGCCTGTAGGTACTACAGTAACCACAGTGAAAGCTACAGACAAGGATTCTGGTTTGAATGGGAACATTGTGTATTCTATAAAGTCAGATTCAGATCCTATGAGACAGTTTGAGGTTGACCAGTATGGTCACGTGATTGTGGCCAATACAGTGGATCGTGAAGTCATTCAGACATACAGTTTAGTAGTGCAAGCTTCAGATCAAGGGACTCCTGCCCGCACAGGAAGCATTACAGTTTTGGTTAACTTGCTTGATGTTAATGACAATGGACCAAGGTTTGAGGCACCGTACATGCCTGTAGTTTGGGAAAATAGATTGAAGCCTGAAATCGTGTATATGAACCATACATCAAAACTGCTTCACGCATTTGATCCAGACAGTGAGGAAAATGGGCCACCCTTTTCATTTTCATTGCCACCAGATTATCAGAATTCTTTGGATTTTTCTCTTACTGACAACAGAAATAACACAGCAACTGTAACTGCTTTGAGGCCCTTTGACAGAGAAAAGCAGAAGGTGTTTCATCTGCCAGTAGTTATAACAGATAGTGGGATCCCAGCTATGAGCTCTACAAACACTCTAACTATAACAATTGGTGATGAAAATGACAACTGCCATGAATCTGGCCATAAGGAAGTCTATGTGTACAGTTACAAAGGTAAGTGCTATCTGGATATTATATCAATTGGTCCTTTTGCTATTTTTGAACAGCTACTTGGATGTTTCACTTCTGTGACAGCCCAGGGGAGTCTGAAAAATGGGCCAAGAACTGACACAGCTTGGTAGTTTCTTGCCCATTTCCTTTTTTCAGTCATGTCCTTCTTTCCCAGCTGTACCCCAGAAGGTGTTCCCAATCTTTTGCTGGATTCCCCTGGTGTGCTTTTTGAAATGATAGAGTAGCAATGAAACGTGTGGGGATTAACTCCTGATGTGGTGATTTTTTTGCCTGCATATTTTATATAAAATTGTATTTATGTGTCATTGTGGTTTTGTTTTCTGTTGTTTTCAGCTTTTCTTCTTCTATGTGATATCCATAGTGTACTTACCTTTCCAGAACTGGCAGAAATTGTATGGCAGGCTGTGTATTACTTTAAGAGTCTTTGATCATAACCATCACCAAACTGAGCAGGAATCTTTGGCAGAATATAAAGTGCTCTGAAAAGCAAAAATTAAATGCACATTTATCTATAATAATTTCTTTCAACAGGGAAGTGGTCAGCAACAGCGCTTGGGGAAGTATTTGCACCAGATCAAGATGACTGGGACAATAAAACATTTCTTTCTGAAGGAAAACTGCTCAAGTGAGAATTTTATTTGTGTCAAAATGAGTAATATTTATGCTTTTGTAATTACTCACTGTGTATTTCTCTTGTTCAGGATGTGGATGAAGCCAAAGTTATTGAATATATTAGGGAATGTAGCTTCTGAATGCTAGGTATTATGAAATTAATGCATGAAATATTTTTTCCAAGAGAATGCAAGATCTCACCATGCTGTTGGTTTTTAGTCAGATGTCATTGTTAATTTATTTTAAGATGTGCATTCTGTAAGATGCAATTTAAAAATAGGCAGGGTTTTTAATACTTGCCCTCAGATATTGGAGTTGATGGAATACAAATCCCAGATTTAAAAGGGTGGAATGGAATAATTTCATCAAAAGTGGAAGGGAATTTGGTGATCTCTGTTGATGACTAAATTTACAATTCCATGCAAAACCCATGAGTCTTAGATTAGTGGAGATTTTTCTGTTAATTGAAATTTTGAATTGGATCCTTAATACCTACTTACACATTATTTATTTGTATCATAAAGTGAGGTGGCATACAGCATAATTGCATGCTGTTTGAAATACAGGAAGTGGATATGAAAAGAAATGTGACTTTTTGTCTCTGCTGTGAATAAGAGTTTAAAAGCTTTGTGTGGCCCAGAATTAAAGATTGACTTTCTGTTCATCAGCAGCCCCTGTTTCCATATCAAAAAGTTATCGTTCCATAATAGTGGTCATAGAATATTTCCATAATTACTGATTAGTATCCCTTTGAGGTGGCAAATGAAGATCATAGAATCATAGAATGGTAGGGATTGGAAGGGACCTTTAGAGATCATCTAGTCCAACCCCGCTGCAGAAGCAGGTTCACCCAGATAGGTCACATAGGAGCATGTCCAGACGGGTCCTTGAAGACCTCTAAGGAAGGAGCCTCCACAACCCCTCTGGGCAGCCTGTGCCAGGGCTCCCTCACCTGAACAGTGAAATAGTTTTTTCTTATATTTAAATGGAACTTTTTGTGTTCCAGCTTCATTCCATTACCCCTTGTCCTGTTGCTAGCTACTATAGAAAAAAGAGATACAGACCTTATCTTGTTCCAGATGGATAAATGAGAATCTGGAATGACTGTGGTTTTGTTACTTATCTCATAGACCTGCCCCCGATGACTATGTTGAATGCTGTGGTTCAAGTACACGTGGCTTTTATTCAGGATTTGGGAAGTCTGGGGATTTAGAAGTGACAGAAACATCTTTTTATAAGCTCAGCAAATTGTTGCTTCTGAATTAAGGTGTTTCTGGTGCTTTTCTGAGGTTGTTTGTTGATTGCCAAATGTTTTGATCCTATTGCCTTTATAGTAACTTTTAAAGCCTTCTGAATTGTGTCAATGAGTAAAGTAAGCTCTCAATTTTGGTTTGTCTAGGTCTTTCACATTAAATCGGAGGACTGGTTCTTTGATGATGGTGGATAACACTCCTCCAGGAATATACAACTTAAAAGTTAGAGTTTCTGATGGAGTTTGTCCTGATGTTATATCTACAGTACAAATTCATGTCAAAGAGCTGGAAAATGAAGCCATACAAAACTCAGCCACTGTGCGTCTGTTAGGTTAGTTTTATTTGCTGATAAGAGTTTATATCAGTTGCTTCTGTAACCGAATGATTGTTTGCTGTAGGTGTTATTATATCAATATTTGATTTTACTTATGACTGTAGGGAACTTTCTGATATGTTTCCATATTGTTAAATAAGAATAAAATGAGAAATTATCTTGTGGTCTCCCAGTATTTAACGTTTGTCTGTTTTTCAATCCCAAACTCAGATGTCACAGCAGAGGAGTTCATAAGGGGAGATGAACACGGCAAAACAAGGCATGGCAAGTTCAAGGAATTACTAGGAAAAATATTGCCTGCTAAGCTTAGTGATGTCATTGTCTTCAGCGTGATGAACATTGATGGAAAACAGACAGATGTAAGATTTGCAGTCCGTGGTGGTTTGGCATATTACAGACCTGAGAAACTGCACGCTGAGATGGCAGCATATAAAAATGAGGTACATTCTGTAGGGTTATCATTCACCCAGATACTGAGTTTGTAGAGTGTATATCCAAAATCTCAGAATCTCAGTGGAATAATAAATCTACAGACAAGGTTTGGTGGGCTTTTTGCTTTGCTCAAGACAAAAACTTGGTTTTGTCACTTCTTAGTCTCATACATACTATTGTTATATGTTTATACTAACTTCTGGTTCAACAAATGAAGCCATTTTTTAAGTCATAGAAGGATGGTTCTCCATTCCCATCATGGCACAGTTGCCTGTATTTTCTTCAGTTAATGTTTCATTCTGCAGTCTTTCCAACTTCTGAATATGAAATCAGAAGAATCCTTAGAAGCCAAAATAGTGCTGGTGTACAGAGAATGTCTTAACATTTTTTTGGCAGTTTTTTAGTTATTCCAGATGCTGATGGAAATACCCAAATCATCAGCTTGTGGCTATACACTTACAGAGAGGGTTGATGGTGCACAGATAGAAATTCTGTTGCACAAGAAGGGATTACACTTAATAGAAAAAACTCTGTGGGAAGAAATATGCAGGTTAGAAGAGGAGTTTCAAAAGAGATGAGTGAAATAGAGACAGAAAATTTTGTTATTGTATTTAACTCACCAAAGGACAACTTAAAATACAAAGTGATGCACGCTCCCAACTTTTTTTACTGTTATAAGTGGGAAAATATATTTGAATGTAAGATGTTTTCTTCCCCTTCCTGATGTTCCCTAACTGTCCTCTCTTCCAGATCCTGCACTCTTTCTTAACTCAGTTACCCAGATGCTATCTGTCTTGATCCACTGCTATTTTTTTTGTAATACTCAAGATTTTGACTTTGCTGAAGTCCTACAGGTGCTGCTGAACAGACAGTAGAGCTGTTGCCTTGCACAAAGGCAGGAGGCTGCTGCTCAGCTTGTAGCTTGCCCTGGACAAGGCAGCACTTCCTGACGTCATTTGTGGCTGTGGGGTTTTAATACGTGGCACATCTTAAGTGCAGGGTCTGCCTGATTCTGGGAAGTGAACAGGCATATCTCAACTTTACCACCTGCCTACATCTTAGTGTATCTTAAGTAATTGTGTGGATTCTGAGACTCTTCACAGTGACCAAGTAGGAAATTCCAGAGACAGATAGTATTCATGAAGCATAATGACTGGGGTTTTTTTCATATTTATTGAATTACTGCAACAACAATAAAGAAAATTGCACAGATTTCAAATATTCTGTGCCACAATGTATGGCAGGTGAATTCATCAAAGAGGTAACAAGGGGATTGCTTCACATATTTTAATGAAAAAATATGTTTGTATTAATTATATATCACCTCTCAATATTTAACGAATAGGTCTAGTGAGTAATCACCAATAGTTTACAGAAAAACAATCATAGCTAGAGAATTTCTCCAGTAGTTTTTGTACATGCATTTAACTATAAATATAGAAAATAAGTAATTAGCAGTGGAATTATTCATTTACTTGTTAAATAAATAATATGTTTGCATTACCTCCTTGGGATACAGCTTTACAACAGCTATTTTTATTTAGCAGAAAAATAATCCATCCTAATACTGTAAAGGAGCCAAGGTTGTTTATATGCACTGTGTTTTTCTCTAACAGTATTACATGGCTGTCTAGATGTGCATTATAGACTCTCCACTAATGGTGATAGATGTGGGCAGCAGGCACGAAACTGCATTGACAGGATGCATCATGTCATTATAAAGTACATTTTCTGCCTTTGGGGACATGTTTTTCAATACATGTTATGATACTTGAGGATATACAGACAATAGTTTATACAGGTCAAAGTTCTTACAGTGGTGAATTGAGATGACTGCACAAGTGAAAAAAAGAAAAGCACTTTAGTATTTATGTATTTGTTTTGATCTTTACAAATCTTATTGTTAAGATATTTGTCATACATTTTATCATTTGAAAAAATACATATTAAGTGTATAAATAAAGAGAGTCTAAGTCTGATACCTCGGTGTATACCACTATGAGAGGGTTGAGGTCTCTTGCACTAAATACACATCATTTTAATGTCTCTGAATCACCAAATACCAATCAAATTCTGAAGCTTTATAGGTATCTATGCAAAATCCCCAAACAAGTAGAAGGAAGAAAGCTGTTGTGCTGGGGAACAAACCTAGTGATAATGTAGTCATATGAGTAGGCTACTGGCTGAAATACAACAGGTCTGAAATGGCAGCTTTGTTGTCCTCAGGCTTATTGTGAGCAGAAAGCTTGTTTGCTTTCTACCAGTCCTATTTTGGGCTGCCTAAATTACAAAGTGCAAACTGCAGAAACACTGTTGCTCTGCTCTTTATTTGGATGTTTATGCTTTCAGGTGCAGCTCCTGTTAATGATAAAAACAATGAACTAACAAAGGTTATTGTAGAATGGAATAAAGTATTCAATGTGCTGAGTTAACTATTTTGTTTCAGACCATTTGATGTTAAAAGTAAGTCTATAGGGCACAAATCTGTTGACTGATTCCTAATTCCTACAAGGTAGACTTGTCAGACCACTGGCTGCGGACAAGATTACTAAATGCAGCTCAGCCCCGCAGTTTCCTGTGTCTGTACCCTTATGTGTGAGGGAACATAAGAAATAATATCTGGGTATAACTCACAGGGACAATTTTTATCCTGGCTTGAGCTAAACCAAGCCAGTTCCTGGGAGAATGCAGGGAAGTATGACGCAGACAACACAGCTTGGGAGGTGGAGTATCAGTGCTCTCAGAGCTTTTGATCCTTGGAAATAATGGTAGTAAGCTAGTGCAGGTTTAGCATGATCACAGTCAACCATGTCAATGATGGTGTTTTTAGGAAATACTGCTACTACAAATGTTTTCTATTTTTTTTTCAATGTATTTGTCAAATAATTTTGCTCATCTGTGTAGTCAGGGATGTTACTAATTAATACTCAAGAAAATAAAAGCATTTCAAAACATTCTATTAGGGTGAGACCTGTGATGTGTTAATCTCTATTTTCTCTTAGATCCAGACAGCTTTGCAATTGAACATTTCACAGATCGATGTAGATGAATGTAGGAGTGCAAACTGTAGTGAAGGCAGTGATTGTACCAACCACCTCACTGTGAGTGACATCCCAACCGTGATGGATACTGGAAGTGTGTCCTTTGTCTCAGTGACAACCACCGTCAGTGCGGTCTGCACCTGTGCAGCCAGGGACCGAGTTCATCAGTCCTGTTCCTCCTACCCTCGAAGCCCTTGCTTCAACGGTGGTGTGTGTATTGACACTTTGAATGGTTACAGGTGAGGAAACTTATGTTGCATATTCTCTTACTTTTTTTTCTTCTGGTTTAAAGTGTTCAGTGGAGCTTAAGATATAGAGGTCTAAAAAAAAATCATAAATGTACTTCTGATTGAAGGAGAAACAAAAAAACCTCCACAAGATACAGATCTAAAAAAATAATAAATGTACTTCTGACTAGAGGAGAAACGTACTTCTGACTAAAAACCCATGAATGCACTGGAGCATAAACCTAATGGCAGCAGGGTTTTTACTAGCGGCCCACTAATGGTGCTGTAGTCCTGAAAGTGCTGGAAATAGTGTCTGAGTAAGAGAGAAAACCCTGGGGAAAAACAGCGGTATAATTAAGATGTGTCCATTTACTTAAGAGCACCTAATTCAGCATGAAGGAATGGGCAGCACACTCTGTTGTCTTCTTTTTCTTTTCCAGCAGAGTGATAATAAAGGTAAATTTCAGTGGTAGCAGTAGGGATGAGGGGGAGTGAATTGTAGTTTAAACAATGGGTAAGATCTTAGAAAACATAAGACAGGAAACTTTGCTTCGCATTACCTGGCACATACCAGTATTCCTTTAGTAAAATTATACTGGTTTATTCTAGCTCAGGATGAACCTCTCTGAGTGTTTTTTTTTCTAGTAAAGTAATTGACCAAATGATGCATTGTGTTCTGTTTTACTTATTTAGGGAAATAATTTATTATTCTCAAAAACATGGCCTCAAAAATATTGTTTTGCTGGAGATAGTAATAGTGGATAAAAATGCTTTGTAATCTTGAGTTATTTTAATAATTGCCAAGCACTTTTGAGACTGCTAAAATCCTTATTGTTTCACTGCTGTTTCTTCACTGTGATTGAAACGCTGCATTTGTGACATATAAAATGAACAGAAAGTTGTATATTGGGGAATTTTGACTCTTCTTTGTGCTCTTTCAGATGTCTTTGTCCTGCTGCGTTTCATGGACCAGACTGCCAGCAGACTAAGCATAGTTTCCATGGAAATGGTTATGCATGGTTTCGTCCCATCAGGCCTTGTTTTGAAAGCTCACTCTCTCTAGAGTTTATTACTGTGGTTCCAGATGGACTTTTACTATATAGTGGTCCTTTATCAAATCCAGAACCTGAGACTTCAGAAAACTTTATTGCAATAGGTACTTCTACAAACGTATCTGACAAAATTAAATGTCTTTTGGGAATGAGTTGGTGTCAACAGTCTAGTAGTTAAGAGTATGAATTCTGCCTTTCCATCTTAAGAGAGAATTTATTTTCTGGTTTGAAAATATGTTGAAGCATTTCCTAATAGATCTTTCATCTTTGAGATCTATTTTTGTACCCTGCACCTATGGGTTTTAGTCCGCCGCAGAGTTGTAGAAATGAAGGGGAAAGCAAAATAGACAGATTGATGTATGTCAAACAATAATTCTCCTAGGAAAACTGTAGTGCTATAAAGGAATTTAGGTACTTGGAAGATAGATATTATGTGATTAATGCAATCTCAGGTGCATGTCATTCTTATCTAGTTTGGTGAGAAAAAAAGATTCCACTTATACCGCTTACGGTCACAGGGCATTTTTGCACACTTTTTTTAAAGGGGCAATGATTTAATGGCTGCATCTGTCCCCAGGTGACTCTGGAGGACAATGTATACACAAGTAGAACTCAGTTCTTCATGCTGGCACATATTAACAAAGTTACTACAGCTTTTTTTTTTTTTTGTGAATTAATATACCAGATGCACAGTATGGTTGGTATTTTACATTTTCCTAATTAATTGAAAGGTAATGTTGTTGGATGTTGTTCATCATTAAACTCTTTTTTGCTTTGCTTTGCAGTTACTTGTAAATTTGAGTAGAAGATGGAAAGGGGTAAAACCCACGTGTGCTAAATGCTTTATAGTGTTATGTAGTTGCTAATTGCTTATCAGGAATTAGTGCCAGAATTTTGACACAAAAGTGGCACAATCTATAGGATAAAAATGAAATCCTAGATTGAATGAGTCTTTCTGCAAACTAGAAGTCACAGAACTTAATTCTAATTATTTCTATAGTGAACCCCACTTCATGTAACTAGCAATAACCATCAGATCAGTACATTCACTAGCTGCTGAGACATCCAAAATGGAAAGATTATCTCACAGCTGAATTTAATTTCTTTTTCATGTTGTATTAGAACTCTCTGGTGGTATTCCTGTACTGAAGATGAGCCATGGCTCAGGCTTCGTGATGCTGCAGTTTCCAAGTCATCTGAATGTAGCAGACAAAAAATGGCATCGACTTGAAGTCAGAACCAATGGTCAGGTCAGTTATTTGACTTCTCCTCCTCCACATCAGGATATTTATATTTCCAATAGCATTTGCCTGTGCAGAAACAGGACAGTAGGTAAACCAGATTGGGTTATTATATATATTACTCTAAATGTGCTTGTAGATTTGATAAATGATACAAATTTTGGGAAGACAGCATTGTCAATTCCAGATCTACCTACATTATAATCCATATTCTGGGGGCAGAGGGGTCTTTCTTTCTTGTTTTTCCACTCTGTAACACATGTGTAGTGTGTGTAAAGGCTTAGTTATAATTTGTGCTTTCAGTGTACTCATTTGGACACTGAAATCAATTACCTATGCACAAAAGCAGATAAGTATTTATTTGCAAGTAAGTTACTGTTTTTGAGGAAGTGGTTAAACAACTCAGAAGCATAAATTAAATGTAGAGTTAACTGCCTTCTTTTGTTAAATGGTTCCATTTTGGCTTTACTGTTTACTGCAGTATGGTAAATGAACAGTTAAAAAACAAACCCTTTTTGCTTGATGAGGAAAGAAAAAGATGAATATTTGATGTAACTTGTTTACTGAGTTTTACAGAAATTGTTAATTCAACAATCCTATGTTTTGGTGTAGGATGTTCGATTCACTTTGGATCACTGCAGTGCAGCTGTTGTTTCAGAGATAGAGGGAGTAGGCAAATGGCTATCCACGGAAGATCGTACAAATTGTGAAGTCTTTGGGTCTGTTCCACGAAGGACAAGGTACATTTCTGGAGACTGACTGAAAGACAGTTTATTCTAAGGCCTTAGGACATTTTACCTATCAAATGGAATCAGTTATTAATGGCTAGGAGCGTAAAAGCATTTTCTTCTCCCTAGGACCTCTGGGCTAAGTCTGGACCTTAAAGCACTAAACAAATGTTAAGGAACTGGTCTTCCTCTGAGTAATGTATCAATACTGAATGACAACCCCAGAACACTATATGGCTGATACTGGAGCTTTTGTGGGTTTTGTGTACCATGCCTTACTCACAGGATTTCTCTCTTTTTATCAAGCCACTGTAAGACTGTTCTTGAAATCCTCACAAAATTAGTTTTTGAGTTTTTAATGGCAATAACTTTGAATTTTCAACCAGACTTCGTATCTGATTAGGGTAAGTCTGAGGGCTCCTCCTAACAACCTTTGGCAAAAGTATTAAGGCAGACTAAGGCATCGAGGTCTCTGACTGATCCGAGGTTACTGCCCTTGTAGCAGAGTCAGAGGAAGTGCACAGGTATCCATACCTTGACTGCTGACTTCACTGCTGGGTGTATTGGTATGAACTGTACCAATACAGTTTAAGTGAGCTGCTGCTGCTGTGCCTGATCATGGGCTGCAGTGGCTTATGGTGAGATTTGCAATCCATCTGTGTTTGATTTCCAGCAAAGCAATACAGCCACGATGTGATAAGGACTCTGGTTTGAATCAGTTGTACTATTGTGCCAGCCTTTAGCCTCAGTTAAAACTGAAAAAGTTGGAAAATTTGGTTCAAAAAGCAATTATTATATTCAAAGTAGAAGGATCTATTCAGCTACATTCTGCAGTGGTTTGGATTCAGTATACTTCAGTCCTTTGGACTGATGCTTATTGCCTTTGCTGATGACCCCATGCTGAGAGTCGTCACTGATCAGTATGTTTGAGGGCATGGCTTGGAATTAAAAGTTATCTCAGCAAATTGGTGAGAGAACCTGGAAATATACCATATTTTTCCTCTACAGCAAAGTGCCAAGTGCTGCACATGGACAGAAATAACCAGCCTCAGAAATGCAGAGAAGGGAACACCTGATAGCATCAGTAGAAGATACAGGTGGTAGTTGGAAAGTGAGTCAGCCATGTGACGTTAAGGTGAAAAAGGCAAGCACTACACAGTAATACCTCAACATGTGTAGGTCTCTAAGACATGGACGTAATTCTTCCACTCTGATTAGCACTGTTGGGCCTCAGCTGGAGTCCTGGGTCCAGTTTGTGCATCACAATGTAGGGTAGATGTGTACCAACTGGGTGTAGTCCAGAGAAGAGCAATGACTGTAATCAGCTTGCCTGGAGAATAAAACCTATAAAAAATGAAGGAATTGAGGTCACTGGAGTGAAAGCAGAGAAAATTGAGGAGAGATATGGTAGATCTCAGTATATATAAAGGAATACTATGAAGAGGATTCAGACAATCTTTTCTATACAAGGCTTTTAGTTACAATGAGAAATACTCAGGTTATATTTTAGGGAAGCCTTTGTACTAATAAAGATACTTGAGCTGTGGAATAGATAGTTCCAGCACTAAGAAAAGCCTTGTCAGCAGATGCAGGGAGCACTCCTGATCATGAAAGGGCCACACCAAAATGGGGAAAATATGGGAAGATATGAAAACAAAAAAAAAGAAAAATAGAGTCTGTGAGGACTTAAATATACAGAATTCATTGACTCTAGGAGGTGACAAGGAGACATTGCAAAGCCTGGGCACATGTACTGTACCTTTTAACCACAACTTTTAGGCTTCTGGCCTTTATCAGACACAAACCAGTTTGTTGTAGTATTGCTACAATAGGATGAATGTGTGCACACAGAAGCACTTGAAGGAGAATATAGTGTCTGGGATATCCCAGCTGTTCCTGACTTGAACACAAACATACCTGAATGGTAATCAAGTCTCACAGTTAGACACCCAATAGGCTCCATTGTCATGTTTAAAAAATAAATGACCCTTGATTTTAAAGGGCCAGCTTGTGCTCACCGACTGACCGTATGTCAGAGAGAGATGCCCATCAAATAGTTCCATTCTTTTGTTATTTTATAAAGCCTCTATTATTTGCAAGTGCAATGTAGAAGTTTATTTACCTGCCATGTTATTTGATGCCTGTGTTTGAAGATAAATTCACATCTATGTTTATTTTTCATGTAAATTTTGAAGGCATTTGAATGCGAACCACGTTCTGCAGCTGGGTGGTGTGAAAGAGTCGTTGCCATATTCCTACCCCCAGTTGCTACACAAGCACTTTTCTGGTTGTTTGCGCAATTTCATCTTGGATACTCAGGTAAGAGAAATGTAACATTTTGCTTTAGCAAAAGGGTACTCTCCTTTGTCATAAAATTTTGGGGAGATTCATATTCTATCTGAAACTTTAGCCTCCATCAGTCTTTTCAGTGCCTGCATGCGTCAGTGTGAAATAGAAGACAATCCTGGATTTTTCTGCCATAATTAGAAGTAACTACCTTGAAAAGTTATTTCTCAGTTCCAAACAGATTAATTTGTGAGCCATTGTCTTTGTTTATCCCCTTCTTCATGCAGCTGTCTTCCAAGCTCTTTGAGCATTCAGGGAACTTCTGCATGGCAGTTTTGTAATAGTATATTTATGTCAGCTCCCTGCTTCGTTAGGAAATACTAGAGATTTTAGTCAGTTGAGTTTATTCAAAGGTAAAGTATGGTCTTGGTAAAATAAGTTACAATCTGAATGTTACAAAGCCAACTTAGCATCTTAAGCCGTGCAGATGAAGAACAGACTGTGAGATGGTGTAGTTGTTGCTGTTGAAGAACAAAGTGTTAAGCACAATTTTCTCTTGAAGGTATATGACCTTCAGTCTCCTGCAGAGTCCCTGAACAGCTTCCCTGGCTGCACGCTTACGGATGGGAGCTGTGACACCATGGGGGCTTCTTCCTGCGGTATTCACGGGAGGTGTCTTGGGGACTGGGGCTCGTTCGCCTGTCACTGTTTGCCGGGTTACTATGGCTATCGATGTGACAAAGGTGAGGTGTGTTCTTCTGGTGTGCTGTTGATAGGCTGGTAAATTTTACAATACAGAACACTTAAAATGTTACAGGTAACGATTGCTAAGGTGGTTTCTGATGTTTACATTGTGTAAAGCCATGTTTCATTGCAGCTACTTGTGATTTGAAACAAGTTATTTTCTATTTCCCTTTGAGAAATTAGTTTCTCAGTACCAGCTCATTTCTTTAGTCCTGAGGGGGTGTGTTTGTACAGTACCTGTATAATGCACACTGTGTGACAAAAGAGTTGTGAACAAAATTAATTGTTCTCATCACAATTTAAAAAGTTACATCTATTTACACTCTCAGAAGTATCTGATAGCCTAAAACTTAAATGTGAGTGTGCCAATACCACTTACTGTGCAGAACTAGAACTGCACAATAGCAATTGGAAAGTATTGCTCTCTTGGTATATGGAGGGGACTCCATTGGCTTAAGGATCTGTGCTTTCAGTACAGTAGGATCTTTTCTTTAGCCCTAATGGAGCCAAAGTTTGCAGAAAAAAGATAACTAGAAATTATCAGGATGTGAAAATTTGTCCTGGTGCTTGTACTTGTCTGCAGTCTCTTGTCTTGGTGTTCCCTTGGTGATGACAGACTCGGAGGGTATAGTAAAATGGAATTTTATTTTTACAGAATAATATGAGTGTTGGAATTGTATATTTCATATACCGTTTGAATCAGGATAACAATGAGGGTTTTCTGTTTTAGTAGGCAGGGGGTTAGAGGAACACACTACATGATACTAGTACGGCAGCTATTTATTATTAGTTGAATTAACAGTTTAAAACTAGCTTATTTTATAGTGAATACTTCTTTCTAGAGAATGATGTTATTCACCCATGTCAAAGACAGCGGGCAATTCTCTTTCTCTCAGCTCCAGAGGGTAGCCTTGAGGGGTGTCCCTGCTCAAAGGGGCAAACACACACCAAAGGAGAGTATGCCGTAATCCTCTCACACCCCACAGAAATGGGACTGAGCTTTTATAGAATAAAGGGATTGTCTGACAGTCATCTTTTTGTTGAATTTATGTCTCTGTAGAGGTAGCAAGAATATCTAGTGTCCAGCAACAAATGTAACCTCTGAGATGTCTGTTTCACTGCTCGCTAGCTCAGGAATTTTCTCATCCTCCCAAGTTATTCTTGGAGATAGTTGAGTCAGGCTGATGTGTAACAGCCTTTGCCCCTAGAAAACAGTGTGACCTTCAGCTTGTACTTTTTCACTAGGGAGATGTGCCCTGCTGCACTTGGTCAGAGTTTCTGCTTTCTTGCTGTTATAGTGTACAAACATTGCAAGAAAGAGCATTGAATTCAGGAGGGAGATGTCTTCTTTACAGAGGGAAATGAAGGAGGGGAGTGACTGGGGAAGCTGTGGAAGTAGACAAACATTTCCCAGCAGACAAATTCTGTCTTGTGCATCCATGCTGTGCATGCTAATTGGTTTTTTTTTTAACTTTCAACTTATGATGAAAATAATGGAAACAATAGTATTTCCCTCTCCCTGCAAAATGGTTTAAAGGTCTTTGTCATGTCTCTTTAGTTGCCAAGGAATATACATTTGGGCCAGGAAGTCACATCCGCTATCAGCTCCCCATCAGCGTACCTGCCCGCAGGATGCTCTTTGAAGCCATGATTAGGACACGACAGCCTGACGGTGTCATCACCAGCATGTTGTCTCGAAGTAAGGATGAGCACATCACCCTACAGGTGAGCAGAGACAGCCTGGGCAGTAGCAGGATCAAGTGAAATCGATGCTGGTGAATAGTCAGCCCAGAGAAACGTTAGCTTAGGAGCAGGAAATAGAACTGACAACCTTATGCTAAGCAAGAAAATGTTGGTATTCTTTAATGGACACTTAGAGATCTGATCCTTCACTTACGATATTGACCATACAGTCATGGTATCTCACTGGATTTCAAAGGAATGTTTTGCCAGTGTGGTGTAGCTTGCAGAATAGGACAAGTAGTGTACCTGCCCTTGTGGCCTGTTCAGTCATGGTCAGGTGTGGCTGATTCTGCATAGCTGAGATCCTAACAAGAAGGGTGCCTGTAGCAGTTCCAGTGATGTCAGACTCTCAAAATGTCAACCTGTTCGTTTTACACATACCACTGAACGAGTCACCTCTTCAACTAAGCTGGTTTGAGCTGTTGATGTAGAAGTGATACACCAGATTTAAAGAACCCCATAAATTTGGCCAAGAGAGAAGCAGGGTAAAATAACGCTAATTACATGCTGCTGTGAGTACACTGCTACTTGTATTTAGTTTGTCTAGCTTAGTAGCACCTGAAGTGCTATATTACACTGTATATTCAGTGTAAACATACCCTAAGTTTGAACAAATGCTTTAAGAGTGATGATTACATACAAGTCTTAATTCAAGTAATGTGACAGTTGCAGATCAATACAAAATGTCAGGTCATGACTTGTCTTCTTTTTTTCTTACTACTTTGTTAATTATTCACAAGGTTGTTCAGGGATTCTTAGTGGTCTCATATAATCTGGGTGATGGAGACTATTCTGTAAAACTTCCCTCCTACCACATTGATAATGGTGAATGGCATCATGTCACACTGGAGAGAAATGAAAATGAGTTTACTCTTCGCCTTTATGAAGGAGGTGGGAAGAGAGAAATTGTGAAAGCAGCAGGAATATACAAAGAGATTGTGATTGACCCCAGCAGCTTGGTCCTTGGAAACACCTACCCATTCAGTCAAAACAAGAGTTTTCAAGGTGAGGAATTCTCGATCTGACTGTTCAGGACGTGGATGTGTGAAAATGAAAGTTTATTGGTACCACATGGACATATTTTGAGAGACTTTACATAGAGCCTAAAGCAATCAGATTTCTTGCAGGACCCTTTTGCAAAAGGCACAAATAAACTTTGCCTGAAAATCACAGTATAAGTGAAGCACAGTTAGGCAGCACATCTCTCATATCAACAAGGAGGATACACAGCATGACTTGGTCAAATGTGCCTGGTATCCTGCTGCCACATCTGTGTGTTGAATCAGATTCTAGTAAATCCAGCTGAAAAAAGATTGTCATGTTTTCACCAGAAAAAAAGTATTTCAGTGACATAGAAGTGCAAGGAGAAAACGTATAAAAAGTTATGCATTAAATAGAATAACATCTTACAACAGAAATGTGTCACATTGTTTAGAAAAAGATTGTTTTCTATTGTTTCACTAGAAGTATTCCAATAACTAAAGTTTCTACTGAGAACTAGGGAGCATATTTTGAACTTTTATTTATGGGAATAATAGTATTTAAGTAAATAGATTGAGGAGGTCAAATGGTTACATGAAGATCATTTTAATTAGGGCAATTATTGCTGTTGCTAAGCAGCTGAAACTTTAAGGGCTTTGAAGTTATAAAATATGCTCAATTCATCAAGTTATATGTGCTTTTATGCATATGAAATTAATGCCACACATCTTCAGTATGGCATTTCTGTCAGTGACCCAAGGCTCTTTCACCATTATTTGTGGCTGAACTGTAAACTATCATTAAAATCAACCAATTTACACACCAATTAATCAACCAAAACACACAATTTATACTAGTACACATTGACAAATATAACAGATTTTCCACATACAACAGCTTTCCCACAACGTTTGGACTTTCCTATTGAGAACATAATGAAAGGGTATACGTTTTGCTGTCTTGAATACAAGCAGATAGGGGCCTGCAGCAGCACTTGGTTCTTGTGGAAAATGTTGGGAATCTTGATGAACATTTAACAAATTCAATAAAAAAACAGAGAACAAAGATATGAAAGTTTAGGTAATTCAGTCCCAGGTTTAAACTCTGGGCCTTTTGTTAAACTGCCAAGTCTTACAGCTGCTTCAAATCCTTCTTGCTGAATGGCTTTTAATACAGTCTCTTCATGCCTTGCCTCAGGATGTATGAAGGACGTCAGATTCAATAACTACAGGATCCCTCTGGATACTCATGTGAAGGAGCTGGTGTCAGTATTAAGTGCCCAAGCCGTCAAAGAAGGATGTTCTTCAGAGGCTTGTAGGAATAACCCTTGTAGCCAGGAATTTATTTGTATTGATTTGTGGATGATGCATGAATGCAGGTAATTGATAGAAATAAAAGCACAAAGCCTTCCAGATTCAGATGGGAAGGGGTGGGTACTGAAGAAGTGTGCAACTTGAAGGCTGCCATTAGCAATCCCATCAAATCAGTTGACTCACAGTGAAAGACTAAGCTAGATGTCTGCATAGCCACCAGGTCACTCAAGAGAATGGTGTCCTTTTGGTTACTGCCTTTAGCTGGTGGAAAACAGCATGTCTCTACTGATCCTGTAACAGCATCAGCTGCCTGTCAGATGAAAATGTTTAAAGTAGCAGCAAATCCAGAATGTAAGCTTTGAAAACCAGGACAAGTGAGTGTGCTGTGTGGAGTGGGTCTGGGCACTGGCATGGCTGCTGGGCAAAGCACGTGCAGCGTTGTTGTGCTTTCTTTGTTAGTTCTTAACCTTTCACATCGCCTTAAGCTGTGACCTCTGTTCCCTTTTGGGCCACTCAAGTTGTTAGAAGCACCTCATTGTTAAGCTCAGAGGGGCCAAGGTTAAGACAACACATTAGTTGTGCTGTGCAAATGTGCACTTCAAGCATTCTGGACTGCCACTGCCCACACAAACGGAGTTTTCTAGAGATGTGTTTTTTCTGGAAGTTCACTGTGATGGAAATACAAAGAGCTTGTTCTGCCTAGACAGAACTGCAGGCCTTAATCCAGCTGTTCTTCACATGGGTAGTCTTGCAGAAGCCAGTGAAACTACTCAGGTTCTGAAAGCCCCGGAGGTAAGGGTTTAGATTTGTGGAGCTCACTGTTGTGTGACTGCTGGAGAAAAGACTAGAGTCCTGTAATTACTCTAAGTAACTTGCTCATAGCTACTTCAGCAACTGTATACAGAGTATCTTCAAAGACTGTTTTAAAATCTTTAACACTGTCTTTCATGCCTACTTTTCTGAAGTTTAATGGTTTATTGTGCCTCTGTCTTGTCAGTTGTCCCCCGGGCCACATGGTGATGGAGAATGCCACTGGGCGACAGTGTGTCTACACGCCGTGTGCTCAAAGGCCCTGTAACTACGGCACCTGCACCTCGCAGTCTCCAACTAAGTTCCAGTGCCACTGCCCCGATGGCTACACGGGCCGTCACTGTGAAATCACACTGGCCATCTTCCACAAGGACACAGGCCTGAGCTTTAATTCCATGTTTGCCATCTGCATTTGCTTTTTGGCACTGTTAGGTAGTTATGGCAACTACATCCTGTATTACCTGTGGTGAACTCATTTATCCATCTTGTCCTGAGTCATCGTTATCTCATCCTCCTGCTGAAAAACTGGGTTTTCTGATGGAGACTTGGCTCTGCCTTCATTTCTTTGCCATGGTCTCACCTCCATCAGTAACTTCTTTTTCTTCCCATGTGCATCTATTGCTGAGTGAATCGATACTGTGAGCAATGGAAAGCCTTTGCAGTTTTGTATTCTGCATGTTTTCACTTAATTGCTAAGGAACTGTTCAGGTGCATAATTTGAAGCAAGTTCAACTGAACAGCAAGAGTAGAAAATTGCTGCCAGATAAGAATTATTTAAAATACTGCAGAGTGCAAGACAGATCTTTCAGTCTAGGAGAAAAATGTTGTCCAACGGGAATACACTTGATCACTCAGGAGCAGTCTCTTGCCTCCTACCAGGAGTGTCACAGCTCCTAGCAGCTGCTTTGGGCTTCTTCAGCCATTTTCAAGCTTAGAGATTGGGTCTCAAAAAGAAGAGGAAAGACAAGGATCTCACTAGTGAGGAAGGATCACATCTTTGAGCCCTCCTTGTTTATTCACACTTCGTGACGGTTTGCTTGAGTAAGGATGTAGGATTTTTCTCATGGCTTTCACAGTGTTGATTGGGCTACATTCAGTAAGAGTATGAAAGTGTATTGTGGACTGTTTTGATTCCATCTTTGTAGCAACATGAAATAACCATCATTTTTGCCAGCTCTGCTAGATACTGTTTACCATGTAAATATGAACAGCAAATAACATGGGAAGCTGACTGGTTTCACAGCGTTTGGAGTCCCAGTGAGTTGAGGTTGATAACAGATTATGTTAAAGGAATGTTTTTTTCCCTGTGTTAGAGCAGTTTTATTGTGAGCTGACTCTGTGTTGCTGCATGTGCCTGACTGAACTTGATTGAAAAACCAACACTGTCTTTAGCCTAATAATCCTGCTGACCTTTTAGGTCTGGCTTATGAAATGTGAAACAGTTATTTTTAACCAAGTGGTGTGGCTAGTGAAAATTTTAGATGTGGTTAACATTGGTATTATCACACAACTGTAACTTCTGTTAGGAGAATTTTGAATAAAATTCCATGTTCTCAAGATTTCAGCTGCCCTTTCTCTTACACAGCTTCTAGAAAGCAGTAACTCACTTAACAGTGATTAATTCACGCAGCTGTAATTATAAATTGGTAAGTTTCCAATAGATTAGAAAAGCTGCTTTACTGACATCTGACTATATCTTGGAAATGAAAATCTGAATTCCTCTTAAGTATTGACTTTCTCCTAATGGTCACAGTAAAAGCATAGGAGAGATGTAGAATATTGAAAGAGTAATTGAATATCTCAAAATCAGCTCAGCTAAAAAATGACTGGTAAAAATTTGACAGGTGTGACAACCTGTGTGACATCCTGCTAATTGCAGGGGAATGGGAAATCTGAAAGACATCGATGCAGCTTGAGGGGCACAGGGCATACAGACCTCTGTGCACACCAGCTTCAGATGCAGCTCCCCTGCATGGCCCTGCCATGGAGATACTCCCCAGGAGATTTGAGTTGCTTTAATTTGCTGCAGTGGTGCTTTATGGCTTCTAGTCCTTTGAAGTCTTAACTATGAGCTTTTATCAGTTTTTAGAGAATTGGGAACATGGTGGTACAGAAGTTTCTAGTTACCTGAGGTTCAGTCTCTGATATTGAAGCTTTACAACTGTCAATGTGTACAATGCACCCAAGTATTTAAGCAAAATGTTGAAATTCATGGATGCTAAGGCAAAATGTGCCTCATCTTGTTGTTTTTTTCCTTCTGGTAAAAGGTATAAAAGTAATTTCCTCTTTTGTCTCGTGTCTTCTTGTGCTTCATTTCTGTGTAATTCTGTCTATCAACACATTGTTCCTTAAGTGCTAGCCCTTTGCATACATTTTCTCTTACAAAGTTTAACTGTACAGTAAATCAACCCAAGTGGTGTTCAGAGTCCTGTCTTTCAGATCTTTAACAGCTTCACAGTTGTACTTTAAAGGGTATTTTAAAATGCTCTTTAAAGGCCTTTCCTTCTGTGTGATTACAAAAATCAAACATTTGCTGAGAAGCACAAAGCTCCAGCCTGGGGCTGCAGAGAAGGGCTGTAGTGCTGGTACAGATGGGCTGTTCTAGCCATCCTGCAGCACTTGGGTATAGAAAAGGTTTGTGTGTTTCTTTGACTGCTGCTCTGCTCTGCCCCATGTGTGTCTGCAGCTCTGCTGGCTGCCGTGTTCCTGTGGGCTCACTGGAAGACCCGCAAAGGTCTGAGTGGAGCAGTTCCCCACGTGGCTGCACATCGTGAGGAGCTGGAGGACATCAGAGAAAATATCCTCAACTACAATGAAGAAGGGGGTGGGGAGCAAGATGAAGTAAGGATCATTGTGTTACATTATGATTAAGAGGGGACTTGTGGCTCAGCATGTTCTATGCTTTTCCTTTATAACTGAGGACCTACCCTTTGTTCTGCTGATTCATTACTGCAATTGGTAGATGAATTATTTGCAAGGTTATGTACACAAAGGGTGCAGGTTTCTTAAGCAGAGTGCCTATCAATTTTTAATGTCTCTTAACGCAAGTGATCCTATGTGCATATTTAAGAATGCCTGTAGAATGAGTTTAGCAGTGAAGAACTAACAGCTGCTGGGTTTGGTTTTGTGGCTCAGGAGATGCTGAGGTTCTCAGTGGTTATTACTGCTGGAGCACAGCGGGCTGGAGGGGGCCTGGCAGGCACTGTTCCTTAGGGACAGTCTCTGGCTGCAGCTAGTGCCCAACAGCTGCTATTCAGGTGGGATGTGTTAAGCAAGTAAGGGGCTGCTCGTATTCCACTTAAGCCCTAAAGCACATGGTGGTTGTGGAAGAACCTTTCTGCGTATCTCTGGTTTGGAAACACACTAATGAACACAAGCTGTGTTTATACTTAGAGTATACCAGGTTATACCCAAACCAGATAACATTAACATTTCTACTGGCTGTTTTAAGGATTTCTACATGTCAATTTAAGCCAGAACTTTGAAAGGAAACTGCAGATCCCATAGATGTGTGATTTGAATAGATTGTTTGCTGACCCTCAGCATCATTTTATATTATTCATTTTAATGAACAACTAATAGCAGTTGGAGGGTGATTATAATATCACTCAATCCACTGAAAGGATGATCCTTAAATCTGTGTTAGGATTTAAATTCTGTTTACCCCAGAGTTGCCTTGTTTCACTGATTCTGCTGGCAGCCTGCACCTGGTTAGAACGTGCATCCATGCTGTAGGTCCCACGTTGTTCATCACTGTGTGTGCTCTCTGGGTGAATGGCAGTAAGCAGCTATGCTGTGGTGCAGTCCTGCCCCAAACCCCAGTTGTGCCCCTTACATAGTTTCTTGACTGTAGGTGGGTTTTCTTTTTTTCAGCAGTTCTCTGTCTCTGTCTGAAGTTCAGCAAAGCTCACCACAGTTACCCAGAATCATCTCTTATAAAATGGGTCTGTGCAGCTCAGCAAAGGACAGATGTCATCTTTTGTGAGGTGCTGCCCTGACAGCTCCTCAGTGGTGGCTGCTGTTCATATGGACTGTAAGCACAGTACCAATAACGATTTGTTTGCTGTAATGAGTTCTGTCTCACACAGCCTGTCAGCATTCTTCTTGCTCTGTAAGTCAGTCCAGAGACACAACCTTTGGGTTGCCAGAAGGTGAAGGATGCTATAGGACAGCTTCCTTTCAGCTGGCATAAAGATTCTGACCAGTTAATGTGATTAACACGAACAGTCTCAGTAGCTTAAGTGGCAGAAGTTGCATTTCAGGAATGGTGGCACAATTATCAGACAGCATTCACTGCTGCTGTGCTAGAAAGAACTTTTTTTCCCCAGTAATAGGCAGTTACAGTCCAATCCTGGCACTTCCACATAACCTGACTGGCCACTGTTCCACAGACTGGTAAAATTATAACAGCAAGCACAGCAGATGTTTGAACTACTAATGTAGAAATATTTCTTTTAACATGCTGTTGGTGAATATCCTTTCTCACCTTTGTTGCCAGATTTGTTACCAGCTATAACAATGATAAAATATTCAGATCTGAATTTCAGAACAAAATTAGAGGCAGTTCTGTCATTTTTATGTAGCTTTTAATTAAAAATCAGATTTGATTTTGAACCTAACTGCAGCAGGGCAGGCTGCAGAGGTGTTCCTCATGCATTCTCAGCTGCTACTGGGTTTTAGGCACATAGTAGGTGGCCGAGTTGGTTGAACGAGCCCATCCTTCACACCAAACTGGCTGCTGCAGCTTTGCTGCTTCTCACACTGTGGTGGAAAGGGAAATGTGTGGCCTGTGGAGAACATTAATGTGACCGGTTTCTCGCCCCAGGATGCATACAACATGGCAGAGCTGCAGGTCTCCATCCAAACCAGCCCGGCCTATTCTCTCTACAAGAAGAAAGAAAACCCACCAAATCCAGGCAGCTTCTTCCATGAAGCTTCTTCTTGCACCGGCACAGCCCTTGGACAGTACTTGTCAACAGTGGCCAGTGGTGCTGGCCCGAGCCCCCGGGACACGCCGCGGGTGTTCTGCACAGAGGGAGCGGGCTCAGTGGCCAGCAGCCTCAGCTCCCTCAGCTCCCATGGACTCGATGAGGGGATAACGTATGATGACATTAAAGAGTGGGGCCCGAAGTTTGAGAAGCTCAGTGAACTGTACTCACATAAGGATGATGAAGACCTGTAGGTCACCAGGGCTCCTGGTTTCAGAGTTCCGTGAGCGAGGGTGAAGGACGGTTTTCCACGCTCCTGCTGTGCACTACCCCCACCTCCCCTTTCTTTTTCCCCTTATGACAGGCAGTCAGATTCTCACTAATGAGACACATGTTGCATCTAATTGAAAAATTTATTAGTAGGAGCTAATCTTGGGATGTTCTGGACATATACATTTGGGGATATAAACTTACTGGAAAGAATAAAGGAGAACTTGGGGTCAGAGACAGTGTTTAAGAAATAAATAGATCTTTTTGTCACTAAGGAAATAATGGACTGGTGGAGAGATCCTGTGAACATAAGTTAAGATGCTTCTCAACACATGAATAGAGCATGTTGTGTGTACCCTTTCCAGTAGGAGCTTCACCAGTTTGAAGAAAAAAGTACCTTGTCTTTTTCTTGTGGAAATAGAGTCCACATTGTATTATCTCAGTCACAGCACCTGCTCACTGAAGGTTGTGTGGATGAGGGTCCCTGGAGCCAGGAATGGAGAACACGGATGGTGAGCTTTAACTTAGTTACAACTTAGTGCAATCTCTTTATGCTGTCATATAAATGCAGAAATTGAATTTAGACCCATCAAGTAAGCTGCTTGCAGCTGAGTAATTTCAAAAATAAAGACCAGGTTTTCTAGCCTCGAAGGTCATTAGTTGGGAATTTTAGGAGCAAAGACCACAGTTCACCATAATCTCTCATTTCTACTGGGCTACTAAACTAGGCCTAAGCTAAGGACCAGCCTGAACCAGCTCATTTGCATTGACAATCCTGTCCCTCAGGTTTTGCTAAACCTCCTTTCATAGAAGCACTGTGAGAATTAGGTTTGAGAGGCCGGAGACTGGCTGTTCTATAGAAGCACCAACCAGCTACAATTGTAGCCCGGTACTGCCTTGCCAGGAAGAGCTGACCAGGGACATAGATGCATTTTCAGTGAAGCAAAGACCCACTGTACCTTGGGTTCTGGCAAAATACTGAGTGTCTTTAGGATCGTGGAAGACTGAAGGCCTTTCCTATATCCAAAACAGAAATTCACCCAGTATTGGCGCTTCCAAAAGTAAAATCTTGTGGTGAACAAAACCCTGACAAAAGTCCTAGTACTTCAGATATGGTAATTTTCAAAAAGCCATGAATAATACAGGCCTCCCTCTGATACAGTGTAGTAGAAAATCATGATCAGTGGAGTCAGAGGAACCCAGGGCAGAACTAACAGGGGTTGCAGGGGGTGGAATATTGTGCTCTAAAGGATCAGGTCCCTTCTCACACTGTTCAATGGCCAGCTAGTCTTTTGAATTTTTTGAAAGAAACAACAATATTTGGAAGAGAAAAGGCTCCAGAACACTGATTTAGATTTTTTCTTTTATATTAGACTATTTGTATGTAGAAACAGAGCAAAGTGCAGCAAGAGCATCATTTCAGTCTGGGCTGTTTCTTTATGATAATATGTAAATTGTCAGCTGACTATGAATATCTCCATAGAGTCTAAGATAACGTTTCATTAAAACACAAGTGTAAAACAATGCATTACTGTAAGAGATGTTAAAACTGCCTTGCTTACACTTGCAGCAGTAGCTTGTTTTGGGAGGCCTTTTTATATTTACACATATATTTAAAAACACATAAACAAACAGGACCATGCAGTCTGCAGGCCAGATGGATTTGCATGTTTCCATAAAGAGAGATGTTCACACAGTACCTTGTTCTTGCATGTATGTGTGACATACAGTGGAGGCTCTGGAGCACACAATTAACCAATTACACACTGCAGCTGATGTAGCATTTCCAGCTGGAAAAGCTAAATGCCAGTTTTACCCATGCCTTATAGCTCTGATTCATAGGTGGTACATAGTTATGATTTTGTAATTCTACTGATGTATTTACCTACAAGGAAACACAGGAAAAAATACCTTGTGATGGTCACAAGTCAGGTATGTCAGCACTTGTATTTCATGAGCATAGCAGTCACCAACAGGAGAGGGAAAAGGAAGGAAATAAAAATTCCCCAAACAGCACTGATTCTGTCTGCACATCTCATGTTCTTTCCCTAACTCTGTCTACACTGTCATTTTGGTGAGTTTTACTTTCCTTTAGCTTGTGAGTTCCTTGGGGTACGGACTGTCTGTCTGTGCCTGTGCAGTGTCACGTGTGTCTAAGGCACCATATGAACAATAAATGAGCCTTCTGCAGATGATGTCTCTTCCTTCCACATGCTGAACATTGACTAAAGCTTGGCCTCCATTGAGTTACTCCTCTCAGCCATGATCAGCTGCTTGTACAGCCCTGAGTGGTGCCTGCTGCTGTGTGTGCCAGGCTGTGAGGGGAGCAGCGGGTGTGCCTCCTCACTGCCTGCACTCCAGCTCTGGTTACACACTCACACGACACCTTATTTTGAGTTTTCCCACCAGCTGCAGCTGTCTGAGGACACAGACCAGTACCTTCCTCAGATGCCCAGGTGCTTTGTGCATAGAGCATGGTTGTGGTTCTTGCAAAAAAGACAATGACTCTTAAGAAAACAAAAAATTCTTTACTTTCTGTTCTGTAGAATTCCCCAAGTTGTGCTACCATAGGTGAACTCCCTGTTCTGGGATTTTAGGTGCTGGGAAGAAGCTGATGTGTAGGATCCCCACAGTGATTCTTAACATTCCCAGGGTGCACTAGGACACACACCAGTACAGAAGGCAGATGGTCAAAAGATCTCCAGGCTTGCTGTGCAAGACAAATTGCAAGTCACTAATACATCTCAAAAGACTCCAATTACTTTCCTCTTCCTCCCCAGCCTGTGACCTTAAATCACTCCCACCTGACTACCAAGTGAAGGTTTGCAACAACATGCAATTGCAGAGGAGCCAGGGGTACTTTGCTCTAAATGTGTCACAGTTAAACCAATTACTAAACACCTGGGAAAATTTTTGACCTTCTCACCTTCCTTAAAATGTGCCCAAATAACCTGACTACAGAGTACTCTGTGAGAGGGAGGTCTTGGTCCCATTTGTTGAAGCTCTTACTCCAGCAACGAAGTACTTCACTGCCCACTGGGTAAGGGCAAAAGCAAGCCCTAACACAGCTCTGCAGCTGGGCTGTGTGGGTTCAGATGTCTCCATTTCCAGCCCCAAACAAGCAGTGTGGAAGCCATCCTGAAAGCTGCTGCTCTGCTACTGCTGTTTCCCCTGTTGCAGCCATGGCAGTAGTTTGTAAACAAGCAGAAATAACAACCATGACCTTGGAGCTGCGGGTGTGACTGCAGTTTGCCATTAGCTTTACAGAATATACAGTATAAACTAAAAGGGCAGAAAACTGCTGTAAGAACTTGAGTAGATCCAATATCAGTAACAGGACATCCTCATTTGCAGCTGTCATGCCCTACTAAAGCCCACTTTTTCTAGGGATTACTAATGACTTAATTTATCTGTTTTAATTTGCATGCTGCTCTTTTAATTACTGTGCAGTTTCTGAAATCATATCTTCACTTGTTCTGCACTTACACAGACACATACAAATATTTCAGGACCTCTACAAAAAAACTTTCTCTCAGGGTTGCTCTGACATTGCTCAAGGACAGCAACAGCTGGGCTGGCAACTGAAAACTCTGCAGTGGGTGAGGGGGAAGAAAAAAAATGGAATAAAGAAAATCATTGGGTCCCTAGGTAGTGGGATTTTCAGTAATCTGGGACTTCTATTAATCTTCTTCCACGTTCTTTACAGACTTTAAACATGTAGTAAGAACATTTTATTTAGTATAAAATACTTGTAAAGGTCTGAAATTTAAATAATCATGTGGATATTAGTATTTAATCTGCCTGCCTGTCAACTACATTAATCTCTCTGGTTTTCCTCTTAAAATAACATTCCAAGTATATAACATGCAGCAAAGCCATGTGAAAGCTGATTGTCCCTAGGCCTGACCTGCAGACCACTGCCAGCAGGTTTAGAAGGGAAACCATGGCTGTGAAAGGAGCAGGATTAGGCCAGCAGAAGAAAGTTGAGTATTTTCTTCATTACAGAAATGTTAAAAACTGTGGCCTTTTCCTGGGGATTTAAAGAAACACCTTGTACCATGCTAATAGTAACTGTTGATACATGAGGAGGTTTTGAGAAACATTGTTCTCTGGAACTCAGAGTCCCCTCTCTGCAATGTAATGATTAGATTGCATTAATTAATCTTATAGAAGTCTTGTCTGTACTTAATTAACCCCATACCCTCCCGTTAATGGCAGTACTGCACATATGAAGATGTGGCTGCACTCAGGCACCATGGATGACAGTCTCTGGACAGCTATAGGTGCAGCTCCACACAGCCCATGAACACGCAGACTCTGAAAAGCTGACCTACAGCAGGACATCTACTTCAAATAAAGCACTCAACAGATGTATTTTTTCTCTCACAGAATACATATTTCTTTTCATTGAGTAAGAATACTAAAGCCTGAAAATAAACAGACCTCTGTTGGTCAAAGGAAATGATATTACATGGACTAACAACCTCAGCCTACTGACCTGGCTAAAGTGTTTTGGGTGATAACTGGCAAAAGCCATGGCAGATACACCTTTAACTTGTAACAGAAAAAGGAGGTCCAGCAAGCTATTAAAACACAAAGATGATTCAAAAAGTCAGTGATATAAGCAATGTAGCAAGCTTAAGAAAAGCAAAAACTTCCTGCTGAAAACTGATTTGCTTTCCTCCACACAGACTGAAACGAAGGAGGTTCCCTCATGGCACCTTTCTCAACACATCCCAACAGAAACCAAAAGGGATTTTCAAATTACACAATTTATTTAGTATACAATAGTCAATACATCTCTTTACAACAACATACTATAAAATAACTGTGTTAGATCTCACCAGCAGAACACTGGAAAAGGAAATGAAAATACACTCATGGAGCTCAAAACACTTTTCTCCCCTAAAGCATTCTGGCTACTTGATAACATTTTGTCTCTGTGATCTAAAAAAAAGAGAATTCATACCACAGTTCCACTGATAACACACAGCTCAGAAGGCCTTTCAGACAACAGGTAACACAAGGAGTCCTGACATGCCATTCCCCTTGCCAGTTACTTGTAGGACTTGGGGTAAATGCATTGCCAGGAGGGTTGCTCCTGGGGGTTGATCAAACCCAACACAATGAAACAGCGATGCCACAGCATCCACACACTGCAAATAAGGTGCATTGGGATTATGGAGGTCAGGAACAGGTAGCTATTTAAAAAAAAAAAAAAAAGAAGTGCATATAGATGACAGCAAGACCCAGGAAGTAGAGAAAATAATTATCAACTTACCCACCACCACCTGCCTCCTGCAAGTCTCAGGCTCCCTCTCAGCTTTCCTCTCAGCCTGCAAGTCTCACCTTTCCTCTCAGGTGGTAAGTGCTTTTGTTCCTTGGTGTTTTTTATCTTACTGTTTACAGGAGATGAGTTTCCTGAAGGCTGTACTGCACAGTCACTGAGGTACCCTCTTCCCTGCAGTATTGTATTTTTCTGATGCAGCAGCTGCTGGAGTTGTTTGAAAGTGTCACAAGTGGCTTTCAAGGATAGGAGCTGCAAGAGTGAAGCAATCTCCAAAATGGTGTTTTTTTGTATTTACTACTTTAGATTTCTGGTGGGTCACTTTGGGGATATTTCTGTTGCAAGAAGAAACTATGTTACTGGGGTGGTTCTGGATCGGGACAGTTCTTGGTTATGTTTTCCCAGGGCCAGGGATGGCACGGGGGCTCTTTTGTTCTTAGAAAATGGCAAAGAAAAACCAAACACGTGCACTTGGTAGTTTCTGTGAAAAGGTTACATTTCTCCTTTGCTAATATCAGGGACTGTATTTAAAGATTCTGTTTAAAAATAACTGCTGTTAGAGTCAGGACTTCTTGTTCTCAGCTGTTACCTACAAGTAAATTGTGAAACTGATAGGGCACCACTGGTTCTCACTGCAATAAGAGGAAAGTTCCTGCACCTTTAAAGAAAGACACAACCACACTTTGAAATAAGACAATAACACCCAGACATATTTTGCCTTACGTGTGCTTGTTTTCAATTACTGTAAGGCACTTGCTGAGGGATTCACTGACCCATGCTTCCAGCAAGAACAGGCATGCATCACTGCAGGCCTAATTAAAGTTTTAATACTGATTACAATGTTTTATTATTTTATTATGTTAAACTGCAGTGGTCTCCAACCTCATTAAGGGATACAGACTAGAAATTACTCAGGAGTTTCAGCTGCTCAGTTTAACAACCTGGCTACTGTCAATGTTTGATTTAAATACTGTCTGATTAAAGCACACTTCCCTGCTAGCAGGAAAGTACAGAAAGATGTTGAACATTGTTTAATGGGTATTTACTGAATATAAAATTGTTTGAGCATCTGACATAACCATCTCCATCTCTTCAGTAATTTACCTTAGTACAACTGAAAAGGAAAAACATTTAAATCGTTTGGAATTGGAACACAGCTGAGTTGTGAAAGCTGATCTCATTACACATCTTGATTAAATTAAATGTGGAGTTTGCTAGCAGTAGCACTTAAATTTCCCATCATTAGAAATTAATTGCAGTGGTAATTATGATAACTGAGTTATTTGCACAGGCCAGAAACACTCTTAGAGGTGTTCAAACGTTAATTCAACATTGGCCTAGAGGCACTTGATTATAACATCTGCTTTTCGTAAGAAACAAATAATCCTAGTGGATGTCTAATTAAAGTTGAAGAGTACTGTTAGACTTCCAGTCAGACTTTATCTCTAATTTCAATACAAAACCAAAGCAGTGCTAAACCACACAAGTCATGTGTTATCCACGTGGCATTTAGAAAACCAACATAACTCAAAGTTCTGGCTGGTAAAAAGACAAAGGGTACAAACAAATCACAAAGTTCTCAGGATTGAGATCTGTCTTCACTTTCTTTTCCAAGTCAATTTAAAATAACTGTAGTATTTATCTTTTTTTTTTATAAAAGCAAGGACACAGTGATTTTGTGCTAAAAGATATATACAGTTTTGTGTCTGAACTGTAAAGTGAAGCCCTAATACCTGAACATATTTTCAATATCTAAGTTTCCTGCTGATTTTAGAGATGAATTTTTCTTTTGTAAGGTTGGCAGTGTTCAATTTTGGTATCCTACTGCAATTCACAGAGGGAGAAAAGGATCCCCTGTGGTTCAGAAAGCAAATACAGAAAACAGTGTTGTGAGAATCTAAGCTGAGAAATTTGCATTTGTGTTTGTTCTGAGCATTTTACGAGGATACAAACATGCAACATGTACCAAGCATGCTCCAACCTTTATTCTCATTAGAAATACATAACACTCCAACATGACACTCTTAATGTTATAAACCAGTTATGTTTCTGTATCACTAAAAATGCTGGACAGTGATTGAAATTTTACTTTTCAAAGTTGTTTGCTCACTTTGCACTCACTGTCTCTGCCATCACACTCACAAGTTTGGAAACTCATATCTGCACACATTCCCAAAGAATTAAAAAAAGAGGCACTGAAAGAGCACAAGGATCTGTCAAAGAGGATCAGACTGTAAGGTAAAAATTTGTGTGAGTATTTTCAGGATTCAGAAGGATAATGCATACTCAACTATAGGAGTAGCAGGGCCTGCTTCCATTGAACTTCCTTTCTTTTACAGTAAAAATCCCCACTGCTGAGCAGAACCTCATAGGTGAGCTACTCTGCAGTGGTCACACAGGCAGCTCATTTTGTGTGTCCTCCAGTCAGCTAAAACTGGAAAACAATTATATCCTAGGTGTTCCCAAGGTCAGACTTGATCATCAAAATGGTCCCTGCCAGCATTTAATTATGAATCTATGAAAATTTTGGCAACATTCAAGAATGTTATCAAAAGTAAACTGTCTAAAAAAATAAGAATCACAGTAATTAAACAAGAAACCATCAATGTAAAATGTCTTACAAATGTCACATGTTTGTAAACTTCTGTTGCATTTTCCTAATGTGGGTCCTAGCATCAAAATACTGAACTTGAAGCCATGGTTGGAAATGTTATTTATGCTTAGCAAGTTTGTAAACGTGGAATGTTTTGTTCTGAAACACTCTACTGAAGTGTATGGTATAAGAAGGCAGGTTTTTTTTGATTTCCTCACAGAAGCGAGGATACAACGAAGGTTTCAAATCAGGTTCATTCTCTCCCAAACCATCCATGATCTGTAATGAAATCAAACAGGTTTGTGAAATATCTTCAGCCTAAACACCGTTACTGGCAATAACAAGCTAAAAACAACCTTGATTCAGAGGGTTGGGCTGGCCAGATTTGTTAACAGTGATTGTGTGAAACAAGTAGGGGGAAGAAAACAATATTAAAGCAGTAAGATCTATAGTATCATCTCTATTATGGATAAAGCTGATTTGTCAGAGGTACAGCGCTCCTTTGGGTTACAGTTATCTGTTGTGGTTCTGGGTCAGCTCCTGACATACTTGAACTCCTCTGACAGAATGGAGTCATACAACCCTCCTATGAAGTGATTTACACTCTGAAAGGGAAGACTGTTTGTGTACTGCTAACTTGAAGCTTATCAGAAATTATTACCTATTTTGCCCAGGCTGAATTCCTCCTTTTTTTTAATTATCAAATATCGTTAAAAGCAAGTAACGTTCCATGAGGTGATTTTGAGAATGTCTAAAGGCTCTGTCAGATTTTACTTCCTACACACACAAGGGAGTGCAAATAACCCAAGCTACTTAAAATCGTAACTGTACTTAAAAAAAAAAAAAAAAGTGAAGCAAAATGTGTTTTCTTTATAACTCTTATATCTAGTACTCACGTGGCCATTGGCTACATCAAGTAAGTCACGTAAGCGACAGCCTCTGCTGTGTCTCCTCTCGTAACAAATGCTGTCCTCCAGGATCAAATAGTCTGTGCCAAAGGATCGCAGTATTCTGTAAACATCTTCAGGAGATCTCTTGGCATAGATCTGATAAATCTATAGAAGAAGAAAGCTAAGCTGTAAGATACATTGCCACTATTTCTCAGTTTGCTCTTTTGTGATTATCTTGAAGCAGAGGAAGAACTCAGACCAATAACCCACATCACCTGAGTTATATTAAATTCAAAAGCTGTTTTATTCAGCAGCCACTTAGACTTTGTGTTGTGGTTACTGTGATGCACAATAGTCCTGCTACTGGCTACAGAAACAATGGATGGTGCTGCTGTCTGCAGAAAGGCCCGTAAGACTTTCAGAATGTCTAAATTATAGGAAAGAATGTTTTGAAACAATCTCCTCAGTTTTGTGTGGAGTTTCTCAAGGTGGTTTCTATATAAAATGTATATAGGAACTGAAGGGAGTATCAGACAAATCAGGAAATGCTCTGGGTGGGTTTAACAGCCCAACTGGGCAGTAGGATCTAGTAATGCTAGCAGTACCCAAACCAGTTCACGCAGGACTAGCTTGAGCACCCAGCTACAGTTATACAGACATATATCAGCTGCTAGAGCTGACTTAGCAGATGCCCAAAGTACTACAAGTTTCAAAGAAGTTAAAATCTGGAACTGTATCTGAAAATAAGTTATTTCAATGAGTGAAGCAGGTGATGTCATTTGCAATGTGCCATGCAAGATTGCAGGAGTTTTCTGGAGTGGGGCCACTGATAAACAACCAGAATACACTTACCTGTTTTGTTCTCTCTCTCAGATGCTTATCCTCATAGTGGGGGTGATTAGTTAAGGTCCGTCCAGTGCACAGTTTGACTCCTGCTAGTAGCTGCATGCTCCCAGCAAACACTGCTGTGTTTGGAGTATTTGACCTAAACAAATGTTGATAGGTCTGAGGAAATCTTTGTAGGGACATTTTTGCATTGCTTCTTACAGATCAGAAGGAAAAAAATATTTTTCTGCCTCTATTCAGGGAGCAAATCATTCAAGCAACTGTGTTTTCTTCAAATGTGAAGTGGATAAATCATTATAATACTCTCTAACTGCAAATAAAAAATTTACTATGAGCTACAAGGAAATTTAGGGAAAACACGATCCTGAAAATTTCAGGCTGCCATTATTTCATCTGTTTCTTGGGTTCATACAGCCTCTGAATATTTGTGAAGTTCTATATCCTAATTTTTTTAATATTTCAAGAAACTTATTGTGACTTAGATTTATGTCTCATATGTGTTCTACATAAAATGATTATTTAATCTGAATGCTAAAAGTTCTTGTTACCATCCTGGCATCCACCATTCACTTGGAATGAATATTATGTGATATATTTTGAGGGTGATGGGGCACTGAACAGGCTGCCCAAATGGGTTGTAGAGTCTCCTTCTCTAGAGACATTCAAAACCCACCTTGGTGTGTTCCTGTGTGACCCTTCCTAAGTGGTCCTGTTCTGGCAGAGGGGTTGGACTGGATGATCTTTTGAGGTCCCTTCCAGCCCTTGTGATTCTGTGATATTAATCTTCCTATTATAACATGGAGACTGATTATGACGTGAGAGAAAATTACGAGAAAAGTCACTCCAGTTGCAAAAATCAGGGCAGGGTGAGAGGGATTCAGAAGATGTCAGAGAGAAATGCTGTCAGTTATTGTCAGAATTGCTAGCTAAGTAATAATCTTGGTATCTCAGGATTGTTTAAATACCCATAATGAAAAAATGATTTTTATTTGCTCACCTTCTCCCCAATAAGTTTACAGTTTAAAATATATGTAAAGACACAGCACAAAGGCATAACAAAAAGGTAAAGTAAAAGTGCCAGGTAACAGAAACTACTATAACTCAGCTAATTAGAAATAGTATGCTTCAGTGTTTTCTAGCACTTAGTGGGCATATAATAATGAGAAGTTCTATGAAGCCTCAAGCAACAGAAAGAAGCACACATTGAATCAAGTGAAATGAATTTCCAAAGGAACGTGAATAGCTGCCTAACATCCACATCCACACATATGGCACCTAAACTAGTCAAAATAACTGTGACACTCTGGGTGCACTGTAGGGAGCCTTTTGAAAGTGCAGCAATATATTGAGTCTTCTTTAAGCTCCATGATTGGCTTGAAAATGTTAGAAGATGAGTATAAAATCTTACTATCACCTTTCAAGAGATTATGCTTAGCAAATGAATTAATAACTATGAACCCTTCCTAAAAATTCTTGCACTGCTACATAAATCTCATCTAGGAAGGACAGAGATAATACTTTCAACAGGCAAGCTTAAGTTTTCTGATAGATAGTTTTTTCAGCAGTTTGTAAAACCAGTTTCATTTTAAAGTCTGAACCTATTTAATCTCATTTAAAATGTTATATTTTACTTAAAATATTCAAAGCCACAAGTGTCACGAAGGAAATGTTTCATTAAAGAAATGAAAGAAAGCCTTAGAATTTAATATTCCACAAATGTAATGGCTCTGACAGGCTGTCAGATAGGACTCATCCCTGAACCTGCAGCAAAGTACAATTCTTAAAGCTGAGAAAGTGGAGGGATTTGGTAGAGCTTAGACACCTAAATGAAAATGATGGCTCTCAAAGCAGCTTCGATGTGTTTCTATGTTTATACCTGGGCTGGGAAACTTCGAGTGTGAAAACTCTGTTTCTATGTTTCTTCAAGATGAGTTCAAATCTTCTAATGCCCCTGCAGTACTTACCTCCTGACCTGGCCTTACCAAGGCAATCCTGCACCTCTGAATCCTAAAGAGCCCGACATAATGCCAACTTGCAGAGTCAAACTTTCGTAAAAGAACACCCCACAACAAGTGCCAAAGGCAAAACTACAGGAAAACAACAAAGAAATAAATGTCCCCAAGAAACATCCTGCAGCCTCTCTTCTTACAAAAGAAAGCAGAGGAAATGGTGGCTGCCCCTTTTCAGTAACTTACTGATAAAAATTCTGATCAAACATGTAGAAGATGCAGGGTTCAATTCCTCCCCCCTTTCTTAAAGTATTCTCTCTTGTCCAGGACAGATGAAATATAGCTGAGTGGATTCTCTATCTATCAGGGTTTAAGAGTTTTGTCAGCACTTCCTCTTTTTCCAGTACCTTACAAGCAATCCAGTGACCCTCACTTGCTTCCCAGAAAACTGGCTGATGTGCCTTAGTCCTGCACAGAGTTCAGACTTGGGTATTCCAAGGGAAGGCAGATGTTTAAAGTCCTATAGAAAATTATATGCCTTAAGACATACCCCTGTCCTTATTTTACTGGGGCTAGCTCAGAAAGGTCCCAGACCACCATGTGCTACTACCAGAGACAGTCCCTTCCTATGCTTTGTTGGCAATGCCAAGAGCACAGACCTGGCACTGTATTTCCCTGCTGTGGACAGACACTTGGAAGCTGGGAGGTGACATTGAGCTTCATGCAATGACTGTCTTCCATCACGACAACTTAACTGAGTGATGCCGTTACTGACGGTGTATGTTGAGAAACAGCCTCTAGAGGGAGATCTGACGGTCAGCTGCTGCGGCTCAGGGACAGGAGGATTTCTGTGTTCCATGAAAGTGGCTTTCTCTGACGCTACCCGAGTCAGACACCCACTGCTGTGGTCTGTATCCAAGGCAGCTAATATGCTTCAAACTACTGAATGACACTTCTCTATTACAGAAAAACGAAGCAATTTTTACAAATGTCTCAGCAAATGATGTATAAAATGAAAGGATAATTTGTTTTTATAGCTTTCTGCCAAGCTCCATACCACACTGCCCAACCTGAAAACAATTTATTCAGTACGAAATGCCACTAAATAATGACAAGGACTTACAGGTCAAACTGATTTACATTATATAATTTAAATGTCATTCCTAGCAGACCTGATGGCATTTTGAACAAATAATCTCATTTATTTTTGAAGCTCTAAGCTTTCAACAAGTTAATTACAGATGAACTAATGGGTAAACGAAGCACTATAATACATCTTATGAAGCTTTTCTTTACCTACACCCGAGAATTTAGAGAATTACATAAATACTAAAGAATAACTCATTAAAAATAAAAAGGTTTTACAGGAACTACTTGCACAGACTCTAAAAGTGGTAGTAATTATCATAAGCTGCTAAATTATTGTGAGTTGGTTTTAAAGCAGCCCTATGGAAATGGCCAGCGTTGCAATTACAGGTTACATCATCAGAAATAAAGTAGTTCTTTCTATTAAAAGTCCTCCAGAGTTGCACTGTGTGGTTGGCCTTCAAAGCCATAAAATCTGACGAATCTCAGATTATTTCTTTACTATGTGATATGAATCTACAAAGCAAAGGGGTTTGAGAAAAGGAGATTCTGAAAAGAGGTTCTCAAATATGCCACGTTAGATTTATCCTTTTTTTACTTTAAAAGAAAGTCTTTTTATTTGCAGGATACTACATGAAAATATTACAGGTTTAGCTGCAAATGATAGTCAGTAAAGTACAATCAGTCAAACTGACATAGTTCTTTTTTTTCCCCTCTGGTTTGGAAAGATTGAAAATTGCAAAAATGGAAAATGACAGCCACAAAGAAAGAGCAATAAGATGCCTTTTTATTAGTCCCAGCTTCAATTTTATGCCTAGATATTTTGTTCACATAAAGGAGTGCACCTATGCAGTTGGTATAAACCTAGTTCTCAGGCATTATCAAGTTGATGCCTGAATTTTATTGACAAACCACTCAATGATAAAGGATAAACCCAAGAATTTAAGAATAATTATCATTAGAAAAGCGTAATATTGCCTTTAAAGTCTGGAATATGCGTTGACTTCAGCGTGATTAGCCTTGAAAATCAGGCCTGTGAGAGTAAATAGCTAACATTTCTAGATGGCTTGAAATTGAAATATAGCCATTAATATAAATTACTAAATTCAAGAACCAACAATGAAACATGGGTATTCCATTTTTGTAACTCTAGCTTCTTGGAAATTGGTGGTTTCCACTAATATTAAAATTTGCCTGCTTGTCCCCCACACTTGATTCAAATACAGTTGATATACAACTATGCTCTGCCAAATCTCAGCCTCAGTTAACTTTTCTGCTGTTTTGGCTGTTGTTCAAGATTTCTAAGAAGTTTTCCCATGATTTTTGGTAACTGTAGGGAATATTTCACAACTCTAGTCAGGTTTCCTCTTTAAAGGCAGAAGACATTGCTTCTTAAACACTTACCAGAAGTAAACAGAGTAGGGAAGTTCACACTACTGATTTGCTCATTCTACTGATATTCTTCCCCATCTCACAAATGAGCATATTGTTCCTGTTGTCTTAGGGAGAAAGACCAAGACTAAGAATTTTAATATACCTCCCATCTGGAAACACAGCTCTGAACTGTCCCTGGGTCACTGGCAAGATCCTTCTTGACTTTTTTTTTATTGTCTAAGAAAGCTAAGAAAATGAGGTGATGGGTTGGAAAAAGCAAGAGAGTGCAATGTGCAAGATCACTCTGTAAAAAACTGTGCTCTGGAATAGATGCAGTCCAATACCACTTTATTGTAAAGATATAATCCAATGTATCCTCCTCATAATGCTGTGGTAATTTTAGTAAGAGGAAGTGTAAAAAATACATCTATAGACACTTCACAGTGGACAGACTAATAGCTGGCTATTATTCAGATTGTGTATTTGGACAAGTTAATATGCGTTCAGATCTAAGCAGATAGAAGGGTTTTCTTGTTGTGGAGAGATTGCAAGACAGATGAGTTATTCCTAATTCACTGCTATACATGGCAAATTAGAGCTTCTCATGCTGAGTTTTAATAATGAATGATTAGTTCCTGACACCAGCCTTGACAGATCATTAACTACAGCAGAACTATCAAGTGTTGGTAAAATATTTTTCTTGCACATCAAAACTTCAGAAAAACTGTCCCACTTTGAGAAACTTATCATCAGTTTTGTTGACTTGTATTTATAGCATAGATAATTAACTCTTCTTTACAGGAATAATATTTCTAAACACAATAAATTCTAAGTAGAAAATTTCCCTCTCTAATTGTTTGTCATGTCTTAAAATGAAAAGGGGACAAGCACCAGTTTAGCATTCTCAGCACCAAGAACATATGAAAAATTATTCTCATCGGATCCAGTCAAATCCAGTTCATGGCTGGGAATAACTCCACATGCATATTTTATGTATAAATCTATATATAACTCTATATATTGTACACAGGAGACCTGAACTATCAGACATTTACCATCTTTTAATAAAACAGTAGTGCTAAATGGGACTGGCTGGTAAACATTAGTCACAAAAACGTGTCAATATGGCTGCAAAAGATTGTAAATGATGGAAAAAAACAGGGCCTGCTGTCAAAATAAGTCAGTGAAGGCTTGTAATATATTTTACTTCTAAATTACTCCTTCTAGTTTATGGATTAAAGACATACAACATTATGGAGTGTAGATAGGTTGCTATGGGTAGAATAGGCTGGGTGCCTGGTTTCTCTCAAGTTCATTGCATATACAAACATGACACAGGGCTCCAAGGAAATACTTCAAATGGTTCAGTGTTAAATGTAGTAAATTCAGATGTACTTTCAGAATGTTCTCCTTCTGAACATGAAGCTGATTTAAGAAAACAATCTTTGTCAAGTTTCTAAATAAATTCAAGTCTCAGGAATGTCTCTCCTCAGATCTTAACCTGAAAGTTTTTAGTAGTTACTGTATGTTAATAGTGAACATCTCCCTTAAAGTCACAGTCCTTCAGAGAACATTCCACCTGGTCCTTTTTCTCAGGATCTTCTACATGCAGTATTCCAAACTGCTTCCACCTAAAATATACCTTCCTATGCTCTGTGAGAAAGCCAAAGTGATGAGGTGGGATTGGAATGATTAACTCATACTCCTAAAAGTGACTTTACACCTATGTTTAGATGTGGCAAGCTCAAGTTCAATTACAAATATTTTGTTTACAGTTTAGAACACATGTTGAGATGATTTCTCCTAAGTATAAACAATTGAAATCATTTTAAAGTTCAAGAAACAGGCTGTAGAGTTCAGTCTTTCCACCCCTACAACTGTACATCCAAGCTTTTTACAAACATAAAGTTGAAGAGAGAAGAAAACTAGGTTGGAAAGAGAAATAATATTCTTTCCCTGCAAAGGTCTATGTAAAGAGGTAGTTAGAATACAATGTAAGAAGCTTGACACCTCCAAATTTACCTCTTTTGGCTGGGAAAACTTATGGCAGCCAGCTGGTTCCCTGACATACATATAATACAGCATCATCCCACCAAACCAAAGCAGAGCAGTCTGGGGGATTTGGCCTATAGCTGTTCTTCACAGCCTTTAAGATGCTAACTTCTGGATAGCCCACTCAGTCACCCTTAGCTATCTCCATGGGTCACCAGAGTTCACTGATGAGCTGTGACAAATAAGGAGAATACTATAACTAAGAACATTAGATCTACACAAATAGCATTTAACTTAAATAGAGAAAAAATCCTCTTACTTAATCCAGTTCATCAGCTCCACAGTGTCTGGGTCATAGAATTCTCTCAGCTCTGATAGTTCATCCATTATTCCTGGCCAGAACTATAATTAAAACAAAATCAAATGAAGACAGAATGAACAAAACAAGTCCTGGATGTTGAAAAGTATTTCCTCTTAGCTGGTAACTGATCTTGTCCAGCTCATGGGTAAATTGCAAGACACAGGCATATCTACCCTTCTTAAGAGGGACAGGTGGCTGTCACTGCAGTATGAATACACCGTTTTAGTCTGAGATCTCCATCCACACCCCGCTGGACATTTCCAGAGCTCTATTCGTTAAGATGGGTTTGTCTCTTCAAATCGATGGGAAACTGAAAGTTGTCTTCAAATGTGGCTGTTGTGCTTTGTATCTACTTTACAAATGAACCATTTCACTTCCCTGGACTATAGGATGAGAGTTAATGTTTTCAATTAATTTCTTGACAGACCGAGGTTTAAGGAAAGGGCCAAGATAAAGAGGCATCATGGAATGGTTCAACACATAGCATTTGAGCCATTAAAAATGCCTGTGATCACAGAAGAAGGAAAGACCCCAGGAATTAACATTAAGTTTGGAAAGGCAACTTATAACTAACTAACTAACTAAACAGGTAGGAAATCTGTTTCAGAAGCTAAAATCATTAGATGTGCTGTGGGTGCCACAGGATGGCATTTCAGGAGTTTGAATAAAAAGAGAACCACTGAAGGAGAAAAAAAAAAGTGTGACTGAACAGCAACATCCAATAGACTATTGGGGGAAAACGTTTCCAAATGTACTGAAGTCAAAGAACATATAAATCAAACCTGGAGGAGAGAAATAAGGATTGCAACTGATTCTGAAAAGCTTAACCCTCCCCCATAAAAGGTAGCAGAACAAATATTTATTTAAGCATTTCTTTTGTTTAAGCTAATGAAAACTCAAGGACAAAAGGGAGCAATTCAGGGAGATAATGACAATGCTAATGACTAACTGATTGCTTTGCATCAGTCTTTACTACAGAGGATATTATGGTGAAACCTATTCCAAACCTGCTTTCTCTAGTTAACAAGGACTTCTCCTTTAGAAAGTAAAATGTTGCAGGAAAAAGTGTTAAAAACCCCCTCTGCCTGATAATCTCAAATGCCATAAATCACCCAATTAAGATAATACTCATCCAAGAGTTCAGAATGTGATGCAGCTGAGATACTTAGCAAAAATATGCATTCTTTCACTGAAACAGTGATTATGTAGGAGGACTGGGGAGCAAGGAATATTATTGGGCCATTTAAGATACTTATTAGATTACCTGTTTACTTGATACATTCGTTAAAGCAATTTTGGCTGGTAGATTGAGAAACAATCAGTAGTTACGGCAGTATCACAACCTTACAGTTTGGGGAAGTACCGTAGTACATGGGCCATATTTCTGCTCTTTGTAAGAGAGATTATGAAATAAATTAAGCAGTTGTGAATAACACTGCAGAGTCTCAAAATGAATTAAAATTTCCTCTCTTCATTACTGAACTACTCTAGATAGCTAAACGTTTCGAGAGCTTGGAGCCTTTCAGAGCGGAGAAAGAAGGAAATGGGCTCTGCTTTGTTTCTAGATCATGCTGCAAAATCTGCCCTGCAATCTACAGAGAATCTAATGACACTGTGCTATCTACAGAATGTTGAGACTATTATATGCCTATATAATATGACTATTATATGGCATTAATTAATTTATATGGGTTTTTCAAGTCACAATGTCTTACTACTGCAACTTTTGAGTGAGTACATGCAGTTTTCACTGGAGGGCAAAATTGGTAGTGGGGCGTGCTTCAAGTAAAAAAGAAAACTCTGAGATAGCAAAATTTTCAGGTAGCACTACATTTAGTTAGTCAAGCCAAGAGAAACCTGAGGAACTTCAGAAGTTTCAAATATAACAGAATAACAATGACAAAGTAAATAAAAAGTAAAGCATGCAAAAATATGGACCAATAACACTGAGACAGATAGATAGATAACAATGTGCTGAAGCTCTGAAACTAATTTTAAGTACCAACAATTTATTTAGGAATAACTGATATAATACAAATTGATGGATATTATTCTGTTGGGAACTTAAATGCAATGGACACAGATACAGCTGAAATCTACCTATAAAGCATATGAAATGAAATATAAATAATACTTACTACTGCATTATATGTGTTATGTTATCTGCAGCTTTGCTAAATATGTATGAAAATACTTCAGCACTTTCACTTAATCTAAAGGATGTTTGTGCTATACTAATGAAGAAAGCTTGTATAAATAGAGATATAGATGTCTTCCAGGTCTCAAAACATACTGTACCTGAAATCTGAAAGATGGCTAAGGTTGTATCTACATCTCCATCTCAATAAATTAGTGTTCAAATGATGTATTTGGGACTGTGGTAACCACATGCCTCAAAAGAGGCTTTGGTTAGCTTATTCAGGATTAGGCTATTAATCCCATAAAACTCCTATTTTGAGGAATGGCACTCCAGTTCTTCTGACAAGTGTAACGTAACCTTTAATGAAATACAAAGCTGCCCTACTGCTAGTTAAAAAAAAAAAACTAGCCATGATGACCAATTAATTTGTGGTGAATATGTAAGGTACTCATGCAATCTGAGCAGCTGTAGTACACAAATGGATAAATTCTTATCTGGAAGGGAGACAGATAAGTCTCTCTTATCAGAAACTATTTACACTGTCGGTTTGTTTCCAGACGTTTTAGAGAGAGAATAGATAAACACATTGTTACAGAAACAATGGATACAGAGAGAGATTCAGAAAGCAAGTATTTTTATTCTGACCATTGCCAGGGAGTCTGGTGACAAGTTTTATCTGTCTGTCAGGAAGGCTTCTTAGAAAACATACACACACACAGATATCCACTCCTCTGGTAGCTGAACTGCAAGAACTGATTTAGGACAAAAAAAGTACTGAGAGGTGATGTTATTTCTCTGTTCCCACTGAGCACTTTGAAAAGCAATATTTTTAATGTCAAGAAAAACTATTTCCTATATCTAAAAGAAACTAAAAAAATGATGCTTTCCAGGCAGACTGAGCACCTCTAATGACTGACCCAAAGCCTATGAAAATCAGTTACTTCTGTTGACTTAAGAATTATATCTGACAGGATTTAGAAACTTCACATCTCCTCAAGAAGAGTGGGAGGAAAATTATTCCTTACTTTTCTGTCACATTAGACTATCTATTAGAATGTCATGCTCCAGGCATCACCCATGTCAAAAGAAATGGCATTATTTCTATCATTTTCAGAGATGATGAAAATGGTGAATGACTTCCCTAACTGGCATGACAAGGGAAAAAAACAACCCTAAAAGTCCTCTAGCAGAATAACAAGTACATTTAAGTAGAATGCATCATAAGCAAACTGTTACAGTCTTTTTTGACCTTGGTTTCACTGTTTTAAAGGGAGGAATAGACTTCCAGAGTGAACTCTATTAGCAGATTTAACTGTTAGGCTTTACTACTGCCTTTTTAACTTTAATAATGAAATTCACATTGAGTTTTTCTGAAGGTCATTATTTAACAGGAATATTCTTATCTCACACTAGGTATTGCAGAAATATCTTCTCCATCAATGTAGAGATTTTTGTCTTTGTAAATACAGGTTAGAAGGATGGTATGTCTACTAAATTAATGTTCTAAATCTTACTGCTTGCCAGATTGACAGATCAATTGTCTTGTATGTGTTACTATTTTAAATGTGCTTTAAGTATGTACATTGAAACTTTTGAACATACTACTATTTTTTTTCTGGGACAGACTGAATATAACACAACTACTTGACTAGTTTAACAGTTCTCTGCTTTCAAACTTATGAGGCACAGCAGTATAGAGCATTATGATTATTTCTCCTCCTACAGAAATCATTGCACAATTTAACAATCTGCATCTTACCTGTGACCTAGTTAAAACCAGAATGGACAACTTAAATTTCCATAAAAGCATGCATTTAAATAACATCTGGTAACTTACAATACAATGAGTACAAACATTTGAAAATAAGCCAACTTTGTTTTCAAGTAAAAGATGACAGGCCCATCACAAACAGTGGAAATATACCTTTGGGTAACTGTATAAATTCTACTTTGGGCTCAAATGTGCCCACCTGATCCTTTACATACAATTTCATATGCATAAAGGTACTTGCACTTCAGGTACTCTATCCTAATTTTTAAAATGCAGGTACAAATTTTATATGTAACTATTTATAAAACACCATTTCTTTATGAGAAAAGAAAAACTCCATGCCACAGGAAAATGTCAAAAGATGGAGAAAAAAAAGCTTTCTTACCTTATATGAAATGTATAGTAATGCAATTATTGGTACAGAATACTTAATCAGATGTGCCTAAGAGAAATTACAAAAAGAAAAAGTTATTCTGATGATACATTTATTTGTATAGGCTTAATTTTGAATGTATTGATATCTGACATAGTTATCCTGGTAGAATTTAGAGAGTTTGAATTAAAGCCATATTCTGATTTTGTTTTCAAGTAAAGCGACAGACCCGTCACAAACAATGGATTTATACCTATATACTTAAATTTATCTTTTACAAAGTGGACAACACTGCATCATTCCATATAATAGACTGTAAAGATGTTCTCAAGACTGTTGATGGTGTCTTACCGAGGTGACTTTTTTAGCAAAATCGTGGTTATTTTTCATAGCCACATCTATATTGCCATCTAGTGTATTCAAATGGAATTAATATAGAAACCACTAGAAAATGCTTTTACTTCCTAAATTTATACAAATGTCCTTCTAAGAGAACTACAAAAACCCATTCATTTCAGATGTCTTATTATTCAGAGTCTTGATTTGGTTTAGATACAGAGCAACCCCCAATTTCATAAAATACTTTCAGTGTACTGCTAACCCTCTGTGACGTGTAGAGATGAACACACTTCAGGATAAGTCTCCATACTTCTGTACTGCACAAGCCAAAAGATGCAAATACACACATGTGGGATGTCCAGAGGTACTTCATTCTGGAAGAACAGACAAGTTTTTGCTGATCATCCTTAGCCCTTCTAAGCTGTGTTGATGAATCATAGAATCATATGATTTGATGAGAACAGTTATGTTAACAGAAATTCTAAATGCAGTGTTCCTGGATTTTCAAGACATTGAAATAACTGAGTTAAAGATCAACTTTGTTAGGTGCTCTGGAGAACACCTCTACTACCTAACTTCCAAATATTCTTTTTGTCAGGCTTTTGAGAAATACTTTGGTATACAAGCAGAAACACACCAGGGAGAGTAAAAAGGTTCATGATCCTATCAGTTTGTGGTCAGCATATTTTATGCTCTTATCGAAACATATTAAACTTCTAAAAACCGTTAGTAGAATTTAAAGAAAAATACCTCATTGTGCTTAATGCCAGACATCCAAAAAGAACTGTGTGAATTAAGTTGTAAGCAGCATCAGGCCTCAGTGTTATTGTGCACTCCTCTGTTTTTTCCATGAACTGGACTTGATATGGACCACTAATTAAACAAAATAAATAAAAAGTCTTATAAAGTTCTGTAACACATTTCATATAGTTGCCTGCATTTTAAAAACATTTAATCCTTCTGAGGCTAAAGAGCAATAAAGAGCAATGAGATAAAATGTTTCAGAAAAAGACATACTTGGTTAAGTGCCTGAAGCAGCTACTCCCACAGGGTTCACTGGGCTTTTCATGAGAGTGAAGAACTGAACTGTTTTTTGTGGGGCTGTGCTGGTGTAACTGGATGCTACTAAATCTGTATATTGGAAGTAAGTTTACAGAAAAAAGGCATTGAAAGGACTGGTTATTCCCTGACTTAGTCTTGTAAAAGTATGTAGAGGGCTGATCAAAATACCATAAGCTGCTTAAATGTGTGAGTTTTTTCCCTGTTTTTTCAGGTGGGAGCTAATTGAAGTAAATAAACAGTGTTAAATGTTTGGGATTACATTTAACATTACAGAAAATTAGAGTTGCAGAGTCTTTTCTTTGCTTTAAAAATTGATTGATGCAGTAAATTTAAGAGTTGAATAATACAAAGTGCCTGATAGGTGACTATGACTTCACAGTTATCGTAACATAGTTTCAGATCATCTTTTACATAAAATCTAAAATGAGTGGAATTAGTTACATGAAACTCCTTGAATTTTTGCTTAATCAAGTTTTATATCATCCTTGCTAACTTTTGCTCAGACTGTAAACATAAAACTGAGAGGTCCATAATCATAGATAGTAGTTCAGTGCTAATTTTCTTCTAGTGTCCTGTAACTTCTTCCAGATCCTACAGTTTAGCTATAAGAACTGGTGGCAGCGATACACAGTTGCAGTCTACCAGTCCTGCTTTTTCACACAGATCACATGACGTTCAGCATAGGCTATTCTAGCTCATTTCTGGCAGTTTGAGGATACCACCAGGGAAATCTTTGATAGGGAGTGCTTTGGAGAGGGAAAATGTGATGAACTAAAGACACCCTTCCCCTGCTTCCCCTTCTCCCCTGAAACCCAACCAAATAACCCTATACATACAGCAAAACTTCAACAGGAAACAAAAGAGCTTGAAGAAATCTAAGGAAGTGTCCTTCTTTCCTTACTCCTGTTACATCTTTTATATTTTTAGCTTTAATAGGAAGTTACTTGTTTTGCCTGATCTATTATGCATCGCACTGTTTCCTTATTGCCTATGGAAAATAACATTGCATGCTGCTGTAAACAACTGTCAGTTCTTTAGCCTAATTAAGAAGAAAAAAAATGATTAAAATGTGAATTATTTAAAAAATACATTTTACCTGAGGTTCCGAAAGGCAACAATTACAGCTGCTGTTGTCAGAAGGAAGAGAACAAGTATGTAGACATAGAAAAGTAATGTATCTGAGAGCCTTGAAAAAGTATTTAATGGTAGTAAACCAAAGGCTTCTTCACAAAGATACAGGTTTGCATCAAAATCTCTAAAGAAAAAAGAATAATCCTTGTCATCATGTACTTTATAACTTGATGCCAAAAAGGAACACAGTTGTCCTTTTTTTTCCAAGCAATTATAAAGCTACAGTTGTTCAGATTATGAAGGCAAATGTATGACATAAATGTGAGGTAAACATGTATGATTTATCACCAGGTTTCTAAATGAGAACAACCTGCAGGCTTCACTTAATGAAGTCATATAAAAAAGCAGAATTGCAGCTAAATCCTACCTTGTTGCCCCAAATCCAAATTTAGCTTTCAGGAATTTGAATATATGTTCATCTGACTCAAGATTAAGAACTTTCTACAAAGAGGGAAAAAGAAAGGAAATGATATTTTAAGCATTAAAAATCTAAACTTCCCAGGATAAACCTTTTTTTTTATCATTTAAATTAAACTGTGAAGCAACACAGGCTTACTGAGATAGGGTACCCTGTGGTCAAATAAGCACTCAGTTTGTAATGATGGTCCTGTGATTCTAAGGGAAAGTTACTTACTTTTTGGAGTAGCTATTAGGGTTAGATTATTACTTACACATAGAGATTATCCAGGACAAATTGGTTTTAGCTTTGTTTTTTGTTTTATTGCCTTATCATATCTTACAGTGATATTTTTCTTTCCACATGTACTAAATTTTAATCTGTTGAATAAATCTCTTGAAGAGACTAAAAGTCAAAAGCAGAAAATGTGTTACTGTCCCTAATGTCTGCAGATACCTCTGCAGATGAAGCAACTAAAGTATTGGACGGTCGACAACATTTCTCACTGAAAAGTAATTACATAAAAAACTTTGCAACTGCTCAGCGATATCAGAATGCAGTATAAATCTACACTTGTTATAAAATCACAGGGGAGCTTCAAGTTATGAATACATATTCAGTGATTTGTATTCATTTCTGTTGGTTTAAGAATTTGTTTTAAAATTTATATACCAAAACAATGAATAAAATGATCTTTCACTTTTAAAACAAAACAATTTTCATTTAATGATATTACTGCAGGTGATTAACAAATAGCTCTTAACATAATACCGTCTCTAAATTTCTATATTAAAAATTATTTGCTTACCTTGATGAATTTATTTATTATAAGAGTCAGGGCCAAGACTAACAGCACATGGATGATCAGTTTCCCAAGCCTATTAAGCAAGCTGCCCTTTTTTAGGTTTTTCTAGAAAACAAATATTAGTATTTCAGGACTTTTTTGTATACATTTGGAAAAAATATTAATATTTCAGCACATTGGTATGGATTTGGAACAAAAGCAATATAGACTACTTGAAATAGCTTATCTACTAAGCCTGGTTGGGACCAAATTTGTATTAGGTTCATGTAAGCAAATATGGATAGGGAACCGAGTATCCAGGATGAAGATGTATTTCTTCCACAAAACTGAGGGCACAATATCATGAAAACTTCACAGAGTATCGATGTGGCAGAGTTTTCTAACTAGCCAAATGGCCTTCCTTCAGAGGTGGCCTAATTAGTGCCGTCACCAGTGCAACTGCGGTTGTGTTCCAGGATTCCCCTAACTACAGCAGCTACTGTGTGCCTTTTGAAATATCTGTTCATTAGACCTTCCACTCCAGTGTGGCAAAGCTGTCTTCTGAGTCTATCACTTGATAAGATTTTGAGCAATTTTCCCCTTCAAAGCTTCAGATCTGAGAATAGTTCTTTGGCTGCTCTCAGGCAACCTGGAATAGGTGCAGACATTGCCTAATTATAAAAAACACAGTCCTGACTATAAAAGGTTATAAAAGAGACATGAGGAATGGCCCTGTGAGTTCATACATGCTGGTTAGAGGCTGTCATCAATGCCAGCATCAGAAAAAAGACAACTGTAAATACAGAAAAAAAATCCTAATCTTTGAAAGAAACAATAGATTTCAGTAAATTGAACTTGACATGTGCCTGTTTCTCACAGAACATTTTGTTGGAGGCAGATCCATAATTCCAAGACAAGTCCCACTGAAGCAGGTGTAAGGTCTATTTATGCAAGTTTTTTTGCAGGATTCAAACTGCAGCTTGCACAATCGTACATGTTAACAGTAATCACATGATTATGGCGTCTAATGTGTTTGGTTATGCTGTAGTTAGTGTCATTGAATTCATTATTTGATCATGCAGTATTTTTGTTGCTTTATGCTATAGTAATTCTTCTAATTAGCATTAGTAATTTCAGATTATAATGCTTATAAATTACTCATCTATATACATCACATTCTTTAGTACTTCAAAAATATTTTGGTACCTACCTGGATTGCTCTTACTATCAAGACAGAAGCATTAAAACTTATAAGTAATGATCCGAGAATCATATTATTAAAGAACTGTAGGACACAGACCAGTAGTAATCCAGAAATCTGAATAATATAGAGCCTGGTAACCTGTAATAATAATGAGATTTTTATGCCTATAAAACTTTACAGTCATAGCTGCTTTTCTTTGGTTTATAATTTATTTCAACTTCAATTATTTTTTACCAAAAAAATATCATCTTGCACTAATCATTACACTTAGTCATTACTATATCCTTTCTGTGTTTATGTTCTGAACTAGTTAGGTTAATATTTTGTATCTTTTTTTATACCTAAGGAAGCCTGACACTATAATAAAGTAGTGAGTTACACAGTTGCAGAGTGATGAAAATATTAATTACTTGATAATTGGAAGATGTTTTGTATTTTCTGTAGTCCCAGAAGTGTTTCTGTGGCCTCTGTAATGATTTTGTGACTAAAGAGTTATGGCTTAGTGCAGTGCAGCAATCAAACATTGTCTGTACTGAACTTTTATATAGTTTAGTACAGTCTTTTTTCCAGCTATGCTAAACTTCTACAAATGTTCAACTTAATGCAAACATTAAAAATCAGATGATTTTCTGATGCTGCTGTACCAAAATATCAATTTGACACAAAGATCTGGAGTTTAGTTTTGTCTTAGAGCAGTGGTGTAAGTCAGTATCAAATGCCCCTAAAAACTCCAACAGTTCTTAGTAGCATGTTTACAAAAATTAATATGGACTAAGAGTAGTGTAATTCAGGATAAAGTGAGTAGTTTGTCAACTTTTAAGGTAGCTGATTAGTCACAATTAATTGGTAACATCAGCTTACATTTGCAGATATAACGAAGAGTTTAGAAACCCCTAAATAATCCACATTTCTTTTGATATGCAGCCACCACACTAATTTTCAGTTAAATCAACACAATTACTAACATTAAGTCTGCTTCAAGTTTAAAATGGAATTCACAAGAATTAGAATTTCTCCTACTGTAACCTTCCTCGAAGTTTGAACCTTTTTCAACAAATGTATGCTTTTACATGGGCTAAAACCATCTCAGTAGAATTTCACACTGACATTCAATTCAAAGATATTGTCTTAATTTTTATATATTTCTATTTCCTAAGATTGACTGTAAATAACCCCATAACTTCTTAGTAACACTTATGTTACTTTTAGGCTCTTTCGGCAACATATCACTGCCAATGTTATATTGTGGTGAATTTCAATGTACAAAGGACAATGGTTTCTCTTGAGCCACCTGGTCTATCTTCTTCCTTCCCTTTATGATACAGTGCCTATACCTAACTTTCAAACAAGGATGCACAATACTTTAGGCAAAATTCATACAATGTGATGACTTCAGCTTAGGCAAAGATTTCCTGAGCTACTTTTTTTTTTCTGGACACTTCCAGTGGACATGCTTAAACTGTGGTATTAGATCAACTGTTATGATGGTGTTTAAAAGCAATCCCTTAATATTCTCAAAACATAGCTGTGCCTAAACAAAACCAGATAAAAATTAAACAATAGAAATTAATTACATAAAGTGAAATATCAGTTGAAAAAACACCCAGAAATGGTGTTTTGGTTATTTTTACACTTAAAATACATACAATGTTGATTACATAAAACCCTGCCTGAAGCAGTAGAGTGTATAAACTCTATTACTTTGAGCATTCAGGCCATTGGTTAGTAAAATACCATGAAGACTGTTAGCTTAAAGACAGTAAAGAAAAAATTTGATTATTGCCAAACTTGATCTTACTTTTGCTGTGGGAAGCATGTCAAAGCAGTCCAGTATGAATAACGCCAGAGCTTGTATCAGCAACATAAACTGATTAAATTGCCAAGTCAGGCTAAATAGAAACGTTGCTATGAATATAGCCATAAGTGTCAATCTCTGGAAGGGGGGAAAGAAGTTTGACTTAACTTTATAGTTTCCTCCATAAAAAAAATCCAAAAAACCCCAACAAAAAATACAAAGCCCCAAACAAACCAACCCAGAGCCACTTCAATTTAATTTCAAATCCATTTGTATAACATCAATACAAGTTTTCTAACCAAAGTAATTGCTTGAAGGATAATGAGCATTTTTAGAGAAACATGTTCTAAAATTTATACCTGTATTTTACATTTATAATACCCCATGGAAGAAAATGGTGACATCTCAGTTTCAGACCACAGATTAACAGGCAAAATATCTTTTACTATGCTATAAATAGCATTTATGTGAACAAATTGAGTAGTAATTACTTAGAAACTGATTATCAATGAAATTGTGTCACCAACTTTCTTTTATTCGTGCAGATCAGGACAAGCTTCTATATAAGTAATATAGATAAAATCAATCCTTAATCTTTGTTGTTTATAAGCTTTCCTCCTGTCCACTTTGTGCTAGTCTCTTATGTTTTCTTAAATACACAGTACTATTGTCTAGTACTCTGTAGAGCTTACCTTTTTTCCTCTAGTGCTGAGCATATATATCCCTTTGTATTTCAACTACACTTAACAGAAGGCTCATTTGATTAATGTTTTAAACGTTCTGAGTGATTTTTGTGTGTACATATCCATGGCTATAAGTGCTTATTAAGTATTTTCTCCTAAGTTTTATAGACAATTTTATGATATTAATTTTACTGTGTTACACTCATTAGAAATACTCACTTCTTGAGCAGGCTGTAAATGGGTTCTGAGTAGGTATGTGATGGCTGCTATCTGAACAGCAAAGAATGGTAGTGCCCAGTTCTCTCTCAAAGGAATGGTGAATTCCACTCTTGTAGTATCTATTCTGTACAAAACAAACAGTTTCCTAAGTTTAAAACAAAGTACCAACTTGGTGACAGAAAGGTTGCAACAATAGGCATAGTTGTGGTATTTTAACTACTTTTTCATAAGAATGGCTCTACATTGTAGTTCCTTCAACATGCCTAGCTCAGAAAAAACATCATTATGAAGGTTCTGCAAGTTATCTATTGTTTCTGTACCTCAAATGTTATACATTAAATTTGCTTACTGTTAAAACATTTACGCTTTGGACTAAATCTTACTTATGAAGCACAGATTGGGTAATTTAAAAACGATCAAACCAACCCCAAAACAAAACTACTCCCCAGATTTGTCATTTGGAGTTTTCATACCACAGGTAATTTTAGCTGACTTTTTGTTTGGCAAAAAGCACGTAAAAGGATAAATAGGTATCAGTTTATTAATTCTGATTCCAGTGCACTGGATTTGAATGCTATGAAACTGGTTAGGAACTTCTGGTCATTTTTAAAATGTTCTAACATTAAAATTTTGTGATTGAAGTTAGTAAAAATTCCTCAACAGGCAGTCATTTAAAAAACCCAAATTAAATGCTAAAACCAAAACATAATTCTCTTTTTTCTTGTGTAGAGAAAATGACTGCTAAAAAGAAAAGTAAGCAACACATCTGACACATGCTCAGCTGGATTTCCTAAAACAGAGTTACTCAGTAGCCTCAGATGTACTTCATCTGGACAGAAAGTCTTTATCCAAAACAATTCCATGTACTTATGCTATTTGCATAAAGGATAACAAGCTTCCATTGTTCATGAATTATTAGAAAGTTGGACAAAACAAATCTGCTCCAAATATTCTGTAAATGGAAAAGACGACCTCATGAAATAAACATGTGAGCTACTGAACATTGCAAGTATTTTTTAATTACTTTCATCTTAGGAGAAAGAAACATTTTGCCACTATATACCTATAATTACTCTGTAATGGACATGCTGGCAGATAAACTTCTTTACAGCTGCTGATTAACATATCAAACAGTTTTCATAGAACTGACATTGTACTTTTTATTTTCTTGATTAAGTTACAGTTAACAGCCTATGTCACCAAGGCTAGCTTCGTGCCAGCAGCTTACTGCTGGCCTAAAGCCAGTTCTTGAATTTTTCTCTCCACGTTGAGACTTTTTCAAGTGACAAAACACTGGAACAGCTCAATTACTGTCTTTTCTCTCTGAGACTTAGTGCAGGAGATGTCTACAGGAATAAGGGAAAAGAGAAGCTGAACTTCTGATGATTTTACGTTGAAGGAATCCCTGGAGATTGAGTGTGAGGCAGTGAGGAGAGACCTGACAGGCACATATGCCCTAATATCAATGTCTATCTTCTAAGGGATCGTAGGCTGAAGAACACAGAGCACATGATCTGGAGATCCAGACATATCTGAAACATGCAGTCCACTTTCAGAGACAAATTTAATCCAAAATTTTCTACTCAAACTTCTTGAAACTTTAACATCTTAGTCTGCAATGTCAGCTTATATTTTCTAATATTTTGTATTATTTAAACTTTTTTTTCCTTTTCTGGCTAATCTGGAGAGAGGCCTTCCAGTTTCATTTTCTTGTCCAATTAATTATGTGTTTGAAGGTTCAATGCCTTACCTTGGACAAGAGGTACAATTTTAGAAAGAACAAATATTCAATCTCACTTACCTGTTTGTAATATACCAGCAAGCTGCCAACAACCCTGAAAGCCATGTTCCACTAAGAAGCCAGCTTGTTACATACAGAGCAATGACATAAACTGCCTGAAGTCCAAACAAAGTGTAGATATAAAAATAAATGGGCTCTAGGTATTGCTGTAAAACACAAGAATACTGATGTTGACATAAAGCATTTATAGGGGGATTATACTTAGTATGATTAGGTTATGCTTTCACAAATTAAAAAGGTATCAGGAATATTTCTAATTAGAAAACAACTAAAAAGAAGAGCTATGATTCACTGCGCAATCTTCATAATGCACTTAGGATCTAAAGCCATAAATAAATGCCTACCTGAATTGGAAGAATCCTATACAGAATGCTGAGAAACACCTCCTGGTAAACATTCATTCTTTCAAGTATGTTAATTGTCCTCACAGATTCAGTTTTATTGTCATATACTAAACCATGTAAACCTTAACGATAAAGAGAAATTGAAATAGGAGATTGTCATTTTCCCCCCTCCACCTTCATTTGAACAGTGAATAACTTTTTCAAAGGTATTTTAGGATCTCTCATCAAAAACTGCAAACTTTGAGTCACAGATTCAGATCACATTAGATCTGAATCAGCATAACCTGAGGTCTTCTGTTTCCCTGCTTCAAATGTGGCTCAGAGTGCTAATTCAAGTACTATATATTTAATAATGTATAAACCATTTCTTTTTAGATTTACATTCCTAGCATAGAATCTGTGGTGCATATTGGATCTTGAGAAGCATTCTTGTCACTGCTTTGAACACAGGTGATGTTAATATTGACAAATGTGTAGTATAAGCAAAATTGATAGGGAGCATCAGTTAAGTATCTAGCAAACATGAGACTCTCACAGAAAACCCCATCACTGCATATGATTTTCTTGGAAGTTGCTCATTGTATCACTTTACTGTGCAAGCATACAGCAAAAAAAATGCCCCTTCCCACAAACAGCTCATAAATCAAACTAAACAAGAGATGGATAAAAATGAAAGTAATATACTGAATAAATTAGTAAGGCTGAAACCTTAACAGGTGAAAGTTGACTCCAAAAATGATGGCCTTCATCCAAATGTGAAGGCATGGCACAGAAACCAATGCATCATTGTGAAATTATTATGTTCATAACTTATTGGCTCTCTGGCATAAATCTTGTCTCCAGTACAATTGTTGTACTACCTTTCACAGTTATGGTATTCCTTATTCTCAACTGTATTTGAAAAAACATTTAAAAATCATCTGGCAACACAAAGTAAAACTTACTTTACAGCTTACAATACCTTGCTGGATGGAAGCAGCCTGAATCATCTGTTTGTAGTAGGAATAATAAAGTCCGCATTCTGTTCGGAACGAAATTTCTCTTTCAACCTCCTGCAAGTGAAAGTTCAATAGTAAATTAACCTTCCATTTGCTTTTCCAACTCCTCTAAAGCTGCTTTCCACATAAACTCTTGCTGCACCAGCAAAATTGACCTACACGGTGGCTTGAGTCTTCGGGTTTATGCATTCTGTGCAACTTAGTTCAAATAAATGCCATTGTTAACTAGGAAAATGTATATGCCTTTTGTGATTCTGATATGCTGTTTGGAAACACTTATAATCTTTTACGATTTTTTTTTATAGTATTCAATGTTAAGTGCAGCGGCCAACAGCTGGACTTTAAAACTGCATATGCTTTCTCCACGTATTTAACCATTTCTTCCAGCTGTAGATATCCCATAGTGTTCCATGGCTTTACCACCTTGAGGCTCAATTAATTCAGTGTGCAATACTTGGGACTGCACCATAAAGCTGCTCTTTCATCTGACCACTTGTTAAATGCTGTTTCTTGCTGGAAGCCAGCTGCTCACCACTCTCATATTATACATTACAGGAAAGGTGATACTTTACTTGGTTTCAGGTGTAGGTAAAGTTATTTTTAATTTTAAAATGTTTAAATGATTTAAACTAGGTAGACTTCGACCTATGGGCTCTTTGTTGGCTGATATTGCAGCAGGTGGAGTCTAATGAGATATGAAAGCTCCCCTAGAGAAAACTGCTCATGGTACAGGTTCTTTGTAATTCACCTTCCTCTGTTAACTCATTAGCTGTAAGACCTAGTGAAATTTAACAAATTCAGAGCCTTGGGTGACCACGTTTAAACACAATAACCAATCTGAAGAGAAATAACAGGCATCTTACACAAAATTGTTTTATTAGTGATCCTTTTAGTAGTTGATATAAAACCATTTCAGCAAGTATCACTGATAAAGCAGTAAGTTAGGGAAGATTTCTACTCAGATTTGAAAATACAATGAGGTTCCTGTATGTGGCATAAGCATGTCGTTAAAGACATTTGAGATTTCTAAAGATAATATTATTATTTCATCTTTCTTTACAAAAGAACATTACTGAAATAACAGAATGTTACTGTTTTCTGAGATTTTTATGAATGCCACTCTGGTTAATGTGACCTTGCATAGAATCTCACAACTTTTGTCTTTCTTATACAATCCCATTTCTTTTACTGGAACAGAATCGATACTATTTCAGAGCTAACATAAAGCTAGATAAAAAAATCTTGTTCCTCTCTATTGCTCAGTATAGAATCTTATCTCAAAATGTATTTTATTGAAGTCAACTGTTGACAAACTAAACAAATACAAGTTCTGGTCTGAGAAAAATCAACAAGATAAAACCGCGTCTATGTAAGTTCACAATTAAACTCTGCAGCTGCTCTATGACATACATACCATTAGAATTCCAGCAGAAGAAGAAACTGACATTGGCACTAAATACTAGATGCCACACACTTAGCAAAATGAGAATGCTGGATTTTGAATGAGCTCTAGTTTCAAACTCACCACTACTGGAAAGTTTTCTAATACCAAAATTGTAAGTGCTCATAAAAAATAAGAAAAAATTAAAAAAGAAGGAATGTTAACATTTGCAATTTATTAAGGGGGAGAGAATAGTCACAGAGGGGGATCTAATTAGCAAAAATGCATTCCAACATGATTAATTTGTAATCTTGGCACCAGCTGTATTCAACCAAATGCTATACTTTATGAGACAAACACTAGTGAGTTTTACATTTGTTTCACGCTAAGATAACATCTGTTTTATTCACACACAATACTTTTCCAGTTCTACAGCAGTTTATACTTATCCTAGCATTCCATGTCAATAAAAACATACAGACTTACGGGTAAGCATTTTAAAAGCACATGTTTATCTTTCTGTATATTCAATTTGTGAGTGTTTAACAAAGAAGTTACCACTGTTCCAAGGAAAATAAAAGGACATTATCCTACAGGATACATACAGAGTTGCAGATGATTTCAATTTATGCAACTTTATCCTAATCTGATGAAGCATTCAAAACAAAATGTAAAGAACTATTCCTCTCAAGGGCAGCACAAAAATCTAGAGCTTAGTTTTCCTCAAACTCCTTAGCCAAGTCATTCAGAATACTGAGCAAGCAAAGTCTGAGTTGAGTTTTTCTACAAATAAGGAGCATAAGGGAAGCTACGGTGACTTTTCTTTCTTGGCAAAGTTGAGGCACTATTTGTGTAACTGAAAATATTTTTTAGTTGTCCAATTTAGGAATGGAAAGATTTTAAAATAGTCTCAATCATACAAGTGGGAACTCAATACAGACAGCTGCCATCAGTGCTCCTGTTGTGAATCGTGCTTTCAGCATACGTATTTAACCCTTGTACGTGGTCTCTTGGCTGGTCAATCTCATGCCCATCTGTTAGAATGGCATGGTTCCTAGTCAGATCAGATCCAGAGTAAAAGTACCCATAACCACTCAACAGTATTGCCAAAGCAGTACTTTGGACTTCTCTTTATGGTTTACACATTCACTTAGATGAGTTCCAATTAGCTGACTGTTTCCCATCTTTTTTCATCTTTCTCTTATAGTCAAAATGCAAAAAAGGTAAAATATAACCAACTTAGAGAAGGAATCTCAGGATTCTTATCTTGCATGTCTGAAAGACTGGAAATTTTATATTTTTATTCCTTGAAGAACAATTTTATTAAAGGAAAATTCGGTAATAATAGTCTAAATGCTTTCTCAGAAGGGATGAAGAGCAAAAGAAAGCTCTGAAATTCCCCTCTGTTACAGTATTACTTTGCTCTTGGCTCATTCCTACTCAAGGTTTCTTCTGTGATGTCGATGATGAATAGATCCTGCTCCTAAAAGATACTATACTTGAGAAGCAGTTACTAAACTGCAATTGAAGATGGGTGAAAATAGACCAGACATTTTATAGGTGTAGTCCATTAAGTTTTCAGAAAACTGAGAAAGGATTTTGGCTAAAAAATCTGGTTTAGTTACCACTATCATAAACAGAAACCTTTGTTGTTTGAATGTATATGAGAGTAAAACTTTTTTCTTCAAAATTGTTTGGCTGAGTAATTATAACCTTTTGTGATCCCTGCTGCAAGTGTACACAAACATAGCTTCTGACTATGTGACATGGCCTTCTACAGTCTTTTTTTGTTTGCAGTTCTTTCAGGAAGTATTAAAATAAAAAAAACCCCAGTCATGTTCCTCTTTCATAGCATAAACCATTCTTTGACATCTGCATTTTCAGTTTTTCTGGTAAGCTTTGAGATAGCAGGCATACTTATTAGCAAATAAGAAAGGATTCACACATACTGCAGCAGCTGGAACCAAAGCACTGTTGAAAGCCATTTTCAAAACAGAACAAAATGGTCTAATAACCAAAGAACAGATCTAGTTGGTGAACCACTGCTGGAAGACACCCAAAGCTGAGCTGGCTTTCTTTGAATTGTAACTGAAATTACAGAAAGCTAATCACTGCAAGTGTGGATGAAAACTGTGACTTCAATCACTTTGAAATTAAGAACCATGACTTTGCATAATGAACTCTTTCTTACTTTCAATTATTAGGGTGGAATACAGTTGTCAAACTGCAAAGTTTTATAACTAAGCAATCATGATGTTTATCTATCAATGGGGTCTTCAAAACAGAAAAAAATCCTCCTTTTGCACCTAAATGGTATTTATAAAAACCTCTGTCTAAGTTAGTGTGAAAGCATCAGAGAAACACTGCAGACCTCCTTCTGCTGACGTACAAAAATGAGAACCTTCACATAAAAGACAATGACAAAACCAGTCTCTCACTGTGTCTCTATAATAGCTCAGTAACTACACATACCCTTTTGTGTATGACTAAGTGTAGCTTATTGGAAGAAAGGAAAAATGTTCATGGAGATAATATGTTGTTATATAATTTTAATATCAGTATTCAGTAACATCAAATCCTCACCTTTGCACTGTTTGCACTCAGTTAAGAGTAACTGAGGCTACTAACCTAAAATAAACACAAATGGAACTGATTTAAAATTTCTTTTCTTTTCTGTGTTTCAAAGCAGTGTTGATGTACTACTATGTTTCATAGGCACTGGGGTTAATGAAACACTGAATTAGCATTGCTTCCATTTCTTCTATGTGTAATGTTTAATAAAAATAAACAAAACAACCTCTGCACTCCATTAAGCAAGGCATGCAATAATCATGTACCAAAGATTAGACTACAGTTGTTCATTCTGGGATTCATTCAATTAAGGCTGTAGTATGCATGAAAACAAAACTCTTTAAAAATTGTTTAAAAAATAAATCAGTTAATGTGTACAAAAATACATGTTTCATCCAAACTATAAAATGTTAGAGAAAAGGAGCATGAAAATGCACTTGTCTTTTTTTAGTACAGGGTATGTGCTGTAACTGTAAGAATAGCCAATTCAGAAGTGCTGGAAAACACGTACATACATCTAGAGATACTACAGCGTCCACTCATACATACAGGCACAGAGATGTCTATATACCGTTCTAGAGATGATAGATGAGCCTTTCTGTCTCAGGTTCACAGGAAATTTCACAGCCTCTTTATATGCAGTCTTCTCTTCCCATACTACTCATAAAACAGCATTTTTGTTTGAACTTTCTCTCACTCATGTATGTTCTAATGTATTCTTTCTCTGCTTAGTTAAGAGAAAGCGCATCAAGAGACACAGTTTAGATTTCTTACCTTGCTAGTTTCACTTATGAACACAAAATGCCCTAATGTGGATACTGGCAAGAAAACAAGCCTTGACTATACTGAAGTTAACAGTAAAACCTTAGAAAGCTTTGTATTAATCAAAGTGAAAGCACAGACAGACTTGGCAGACAATTGCAGGAAATTTGGTCAGACTTCTCTTGTCCCCAATCTTCTTCATATTTGCAAATAAGCTACAAGGGGTACTACCTGTTTGATCTCAAGCTATAATAAGTAATTTGAGAAAAAAACCTCTTTAGAAGTACCTTTAAATCTCACCTGGATGTAGGTGTTTGAAAATAAACTGCATTTGCTTGATCAACCAAGTTAGAGCTATGGCACTCCATTTGGCAACATGTCCTTGGAAATAATATAAACTGAAAGTGTGTATATGCAAAACATACACAGTATACAGTCACTGAACACATAGCTCCTAAAAGCAGGAGTGTTTATGAAGTCTGATCACTTTTGGCTCTGTGTGACAACTGGTTATTTTATTTGTATTAACATGTGAAACCTCATTAAAACTTTTCTTGCTGTTGCCAGTTTAAAATTAGTATTGTAGCCACATATGCATTCTCTGATGGAGTTAACATCTCACTGAAGTAAGTATAATATGACATCAGAGAATATCGGCACTCCTTCTGCTTTAACCTGTGGGTAGATTAACTTGAGGGTTTTTAGAATCTTTCCATCAAATTGGTAGAAATTGCCCATGTTCCAATGTTACTTGTTATTATATAAAGTCCTGAGGATGAAATGAGAGCTACTGAGAAAACAGAATCCAGACTTAAAAGTATCTAGCTGGTCTTATTTCAGTTTTGATAGCTAATGGCATTCTAGTGTACTTAAAATGAAAACAGTAATTATAAACCAAAATGAGTATTTCATCCATTGACAGGCAACTAAATTGCAACTACAGACTAGCTTCCCCCAATGAACTTACTGTCCCTCTATATCAGTTAAACAGAATAAAAATGCTGTATCAGTTAAGTTCATCCATTGCTACAAGTCCATGCCTGTTTGTATGTCAAAATATACAACATCTGCAGAGCTAACACTAGCTTTTAGAAGGAAAAGACAATCTTAAGGTGTACATTCAGTATATATATAATCCATCTATATATTCAAAGTAAGATGACAGTGGGTACAAAACAGTTATACAACAGCAATTGTTTCAGTAAGTGCCAACTGTTTTTATTATAGGTACATAAATGTTTCTGAGATGAAGAAAGTGTGTAAAATAAGAAACACATATTGCAATGCAAGTATTCCAATTAAATACAGATACTCTTTGAATAACATAATACACAAGCCTCAGTGAATTTTAGGCATCTAAAAATAAAATGACCCACCAGTTTCTTTTTTCTGGTCAAATTTAGATATGTGTACAGCTGCATTATTTCCCCATGCAATGATTCTAGGAAAAGAACTAGTCACTTCTGGATCTTGGGAATGAAAATTATCCTACAGTGTAGATGTTGCTTTTACACTGGTAAATGTCTGAAATACATTTTGAGGTTTGCACATTTAGGATAATATTATTTAAAATTAGTATTGAATAGTAAGAGATTGTGCCTAAACTGTATTAAAAAGATAACAGTATAAATACAACAAAAGAACTGTATGCCAGGATTTTGCATATTGTTTATTTTAGCTATTTTTGTTATGTTTTGGATTGCTTCAGATAAAAGAAAAGTTGGTTACAGAGCACCATAGAGTAGATTACTGAAATTCTGTTCTAGATAACAATCAATGGTTAGAAGAACTTTACCTCCAGCTCAAGCAAGAGCTGTGCAGCAATACTTTCAGAGAAAAATTGGCCAAAGGTATTTATAGAAATGATCAAGTATTTAAAAAGTGGTGGGAAGGGAAACAACATTTCTGTAAAATTAAACTTAAAAAATGCAACATTTCACAGCTTTGAGCAAGTTACAAGACAAATACACAAATAAATGACATTTCAACTAACAGTCATATTAATGCTCTTATGAAGGCACTGATGGAACTATGAAAATGACTGTTACCTTAATATTGGAAAACCACAGGTCATTTTCATGCAGTGTAGCAACATAAACAGAAGTAAGAAGTCCAAGAGAGATGGCAACAATTCCACCAACAGTTACTGAGAGTATGTTCCACAGCTTTCCACCTGTATGATCTTGGAAGAAAAATATTTCACTTTGCAATTGTGAAAAACACAATGTAACTTAAAGGAATTTTGGAAACTCATTTATACATTGTCTGTGCTAGTACAGTTTCAATTCTGTAGGTAATAGGACATTTGGTTTTTAAGAGGCCTTTACGGAGATGTGTTTTTTATTTTCCCATATAGCAAACTCAGAGTATTTTATTTACATGCAAAGTGCAATAAAGTGTGCCTTAATTAGTAAAACATAGTTATAATTTAAGAACGCTGTGATCCTACAAAAGTCTAGATAAATGCCATATCTAATTTGTAAATCTAAATTGGAATGCCCTCCAGGGTAGCTTTTTATAATTAAGGCACTACAAGATGACTGTTAGATCACACAGTAAGAAACAAAAATCTTCTGTAAAAATCTTAAAACTATCTGTTTTTTTAGAGTTTGCTTGTTTTTCATAAAAAAACCCAAACCAGTGAAGGTTCTGAAGTTTTAATAAACACTCACAAAGAGTGGCCAAAGCAGCCTTTGATAATGGTGTCACATCTGAGTTGCAGGTGGAACGATGCAAAAGAAAGGCTGCACTTCTAAGTGGCTCAGTCAACTTACTGTACACTTAATACTCCCGATTTTGAGAGTTGGGCTGGGTTTTTTTTGTTGGTTGGTTTGTTTTTTAATGTTGATTTAAGGCTTAATATGGATCTTGGAGATCTGGAATTGTATCTTTGAAACGGCTGTTTCATACTCTGTGACTTTTACACAATGGGTACCAAATACAGATTCAATGGAGCTGAGGGCTGGGCTGTATGAGAACTGTGGTCACTTTCCTATTTTGTATTTAGCCTAAGCAGACTTGCTTGGAAACAATGTAACTTGCCTTTCAAAATGTTGTCAGTATTTCACTAGTGAAATAGACTCTCCAATCAAGACAGTGTTTACCTTTTCAATTTACCTAGCTAGTCTGTCCTATAGACAAAAAGCAAGGGTTTGCAGTTAAGTTCTGATTTCACGTGCAGTCTCCTTTCATTTAACTATAACTCTGAGGTCTTCAAATTCTTTAATGTTCCCAATAATTCGAACTGGGATTTGTCTAAGAACCTACAATAGCCACATGAAACCTGATAGTACATCACTGATACTAAATTGAAAAAGCTGTTCTCATCAATTTAAATTAGGATTTTAAAACAGAGATGAGATTGACACACAGTATTCTGCATACCCTCTGTCACACCCAATTAATTGATAGGTATTCAAGTATGAAAATGGATTTTGCTAAACCCTACTAAAAAAACCATAATGCTACAATCCTTTTCATTTACCCACCAGACAGAATTTTCCCATCAGGCTTCACATTTTTCTCCTCTGAAGGCTGATCTTCAGCTGCTTCTGTGCCTTTCCCCACCCTTCTCTGTCTTATGGTTGTCATCATTTCAGTTACTTTAACTCATTCTTCAGTCTGACTCCTGAATGGACACACAGAAGCAATGCATCTTCCTACCCAAACATTCACTTAATACTGTATGAAATAGCTGAAAAGAAAACTGTACTTTACTGCCATCAGACTTTAATTTATAGAACTATACTTTAGTTGAAATGAATCTTACAAAAACATGAGATTTGAAAACTTTTTACAAGTCAAAGTGCAAATGAAGGTACAGAAAACATTTCAAATTTGTAAAGACTGAAGTTCACAAAGTTTCATACTCTTGCTTAGGTTTTCAGAACGATTCAACATTCTTACTGCCCCCACCTTTGGCCCTTGACTGAAAATGTGCACCAGGCTTCACTTCTTTGAAAAAAGTGTAAGATCTTCAAAGAAAAATGATTTAGTTCAGGGTATTTTAATTTGGCAGCTAAAATACAAAGCCAGTTGTTTAAATCTCATCTTTCAGGAAAACCCTAAAAAGGGGTCTGTAACATTGCAAAAACGGTGGGAAAGATGTGCTATAAAAAAATAGGGACAGCATTAAAAAAAAAAATCCTTGCTGTTTCCTACTATTAAAATACCATAAAATTTGAGTACACTAGAAGAAAAGAGTGTCTAGTCCCTCCTCTGTCAAATCCCAGGTGCTCTCTGCTCTATGAGCATGGTCCATGCATAAACCAGCAATAAATCAACGATGTCTCATCCTGAACACAAAAATATCTATTATCAGAGCATAAACACTGGTATTTGTGTTGCAACTGGTGTTAACCGACTGAAAATGCTAATGCTCTACGAAAAATGTCTCAACCACACAACTTTGTTGTTTTAAGGCTCTTGAGGTGAATTAGCTTCATCTGTTTCCTGTATGCCTGGGAAAATACATAGAGGAAAATACATAGAGGGAACTGTGTGAGCATTGACATATGTTTTTAAATGGCTGGTTTGTAGAAAATCTGACAATTAACTAATATAGGCAAGATGGTCATCATCACCACGCTCTTTCTTTACATTGACAGTCTCAGCCAGCTTTCCTCAGTGCCGTACACCGAAGGGCACGGTTTTGCCCGGCACACGTGGGGAAGCCTCGACAAGGTGCCAGGAAAGGAACGTCCCGCCTCCCTTCCCACAGCTGCCTGAGGTGAGGCGAGGCTTGGGGCAGCAGGGTGGGGGCAAGTTCAGCGGCTGCAGGCGGGACCGAGGGAGCACGAAGGGGAAGCCCGGGGCGAGGGCGTCGGGGCGGCGCGGCGGACGGGCGAGAAGGCGGCTGAGAGCAAGCGCGCTCGAGCCGCTGCTGGAGAGTGGGAAGCGGCCCCGGGGGCCGGGCAAGGGCGGGAAGGGGAGGCAGGAGGGCCGGGCCTGGGGCCGCGGCTCCCTTGGCGGCCGGGGCGGGCCCTGCGGGGCGCGGACAGCTCCGCACAGCGCCGCCTTCCCGCCGCCTGCGGCGCGGCTCGCCGCGGCCTGCGCGGCGCAGCCCGGGCCGGCGCAGCACGGCCTGCACGGCGGAGCCGCCTCGCTTTCCCGTCCGCATCCCCCGCGGCGGGGCCGATACTTGCCGGCGCTCCGAGGGCCGCGGGTCGCTGCAGCGGCTTCTCCTACCGGTGCTGCCTGCGGGGAACTGCCGGGTCCCCGCCGCGAGGAAGAGAAGGGGCGGGGGCGGCCGCGGCGCCTTTTGTTCGTCTGTGTCAGGCGGGGCTGCGCCGCGGCGGCGGGCAGAGGCGCGCCGGTGGGCAGGCAGCCGCCGCCGGACGGGGGAGGCCCGCGCGGGGAGGAGCTGCGGGCTTCGGGGAGTGGGCGGGCTGAGGGCCGGGGCCGGGCTGCGGTGGGGCGGCACCTCCCTCCGTGGGGCCCGGCGGGCGCGTTCGGGCTCCTGTGCTGCTTTCGGGCGATGCGGGAAAAAAACCGTACGGCGGGGACAAGGTTGTTGGCGAAAGCAGAGGTCACGAACTCCTCCCTCCGCACCCGAGGGGGTTGCTCACATGCTCGCGGGGGGCCGGGGCGAGGGCCCTCCTCGGGCTGGGACAATACAGCCAGCGAGGCAGGGGGTGATAGCGGGCGGGTTGGGCTTCCTGGGACGGTCTGTCCGTCCCCACCGGGCGGGAACTGCGGGAGTTTTGGGTCGTGCTGTCCCACTGGGATCAAATGGGCATGGAAGATGCTTTTCTAAAATAGAAACGTTGAATTTATTTTTAGTGTGGCATTCCCCCCCCAGTAGATGTAGTTCCAGCTACACGTGAAGGGATTTTAAATTAAAATCCTAAACGGCGCAGGTGTATTTTGTATTCTGTTGCACTGTTTCTTAATTAACTGCAGTAACAACATATGGGGGGAAAGACCTTTATCTGTGTAGCAGTAAGGTAATGGCAACACCAAAGTTTTTTACTTAACAGGTACAACCTATCATTAAAATAATTCTTTCTCGTAAATGAAGGCCAAAGGCATCCTGGGGTGTGTAAGAAAGAGTGTGGGCAGTAGGTTGAGAGAGGTTCTCCTACCCCTCCACTCTGCCTTCCTGAGGCCACATCTGGAACATGGTGTCCAGTTCTGGGCTCCTCAGTTCAAGAAGGACAGGGAGCTGCTGGAGAGAGTTCCGCACAGGAACACAAAGATGATGGAGCATCTCCCTTATGATGAAAGGCTGAGGAAGCTGGGGCTCTTTAGCTTGGAGGAGACTGAGGGGTGACCTCACCAATGTTTACAAATATGTAAAGAGCTGGTGTCAGTAGGATGGAGCCAGGCTGTTTTCAGTGATGTCCAATGACAGGACAAGGGGCAACAGGTACAGGCTGGTACAAAAGGTTCCAAAGAAACATAAGGAATAACTTCTTCACTGTGAGGGTGATGAAGCACTGGAACAGGCTGCACAGATGGGTTGTTGAGTTTCCTTCTCTGGAGACATTCAAAACCCACCTGGGTAAGTTCCTGTGTGACCTACTCTAGGTGGTCCTGCTCTGGCAAGGGGGTTGGGCTAGATGATTTTTCGAGGTTCCTTCCAACCCTTAAGATGCTGTGGTTCTGATGTGGGTCTTCTCTTTATTAAGTTGAAGTGAGCAAGGTATTTTAGCCCAGGGAATAAGACAATACCTTGATGCCTCATCCTACTACAGATACTTTTTTTTTTTTCCCCGGGTTTTGCATTAGAGAAAATGTGAAAAAGCTGTACAACACAGCATTCTGTTACATTGCATCTTAACCCATTTGTAGTTCCATCTTTTTTTTACTTCTATATCTTTGGCCCAGGGCCATGATAGTAACAACAAAATGAAATAAAATAGCCTGTTTATATAAATGTAAACCATGATAATACCAGGAATGGGTACTTGGCTGGTACTTTCTCTTTTCTCTCCTTGCCCAGAAACAGCAACAGAATTAACTTTTTTTTTTTAACTAAAAAAGATGTGAAGGAAGGCTCCAGCAAGGCCAAGAAATATAAAGCTTTCCATTTAAATTATTGAAAATTTTCCCCTAGCTTCATTATGAGTTTTGCAGGTGCAGTTCTGTCCTTCAGTATTGTCTCATGCAGACTTAAATGTATTTTGACTTAACAGAATCATAGAATCATAGAATGGTAGGCTTGGGTAGTCTCATATTCATCAGTACAAGTTTTATAAAAGTAACTACTAACAGCATTCAAACTATTAACTTGACACGAGTGAGAAATGGCAGTACAGTACTTCAAGTACTTTTTGATTTAACCAGATTCCCATGTCTCTGAATACCGCTTCAGTGTTTGAATCTTCCATATTCATATAGGTCAAATAAAAGTGACTAAAGGGTTTAACAAAAAAGTTTATTACCAAAATACAATATTAAAGTCAATACGTGACAAACTCCTGTAAAGCAAAATAAATTATTCTAACATTGTACAGTATTTCAGAAGGTAGTTGAAGTAGTACTACAGACTTTGCTTCATAGTTCCAAACAGTCGTCTATCAGGAACATAATGCTAGAGAGAGCTTAAGGCATGCAGCTTAATGTGCTGGATAATTTTATAAAATGAAAACTCATCCTATTTAATAAGATACAGCATCAGAATTAACTGCAGTCTTTACATGTCAGTTTCTAAATTTTTTTATCCTTTGGCTATAAAAGCAGTGCCATAGTGTTACAATACCTTTTCTTAAAAAAATACATGTACCCATGTCCATGAATATCAAATGCAAATGTAAATTTCTATTAAATATATCTTAACAAATGTTACTTTGAGCACCAACTGTACATTTAAAAAAATGATTAAATAAGTGCTTCTGAAAGAGGAAAATACAACAACTCTGACTGAATCTCACTCTATTTTTCCAGGCCAAGCGGAAATTGGAAAGATGAAATACGCACCTATTTATCAGTATAGTCTAGTATGAAGGAAATTTTCTCTTTAGTAGAAGTATAGGCATTTAAAGAAAAGCTGTAAGTTACAGTTCATATCACATAAAACCTAATTTAAACACACAGCAAGTGAGTAGCTGATCAACTGATAGTGCTGTGACAGAAGATCCAAAAAGATTTGAAAAGCTTTAAGAAAGAGGAAGAACGCAGTGTTGTTGACTTTGAAATGTGCGTAAAACCCTTACATAACATGCAACCGAGCCAACCATACACTTTCTAAAGCAGATAACCTGAGAAATAATTTGCTTTCAGAAAAACTAAATCTATAATTACTTCACATGCAGAACTTCTGATGAAGTCCATGAGAATTGTGAGTGGTAACTAGTGGCAAGCAGCATGGAGAAAGTTAAAAAAAATGACCTCTGTGCATATGGGAAAGGGTTATTTGTTGGCATGTGTCAGGATAATGGTTTTTAGAGGCAACTAACATTCTACTATTTTATAGGAACACATGGTCAAAAAGAAAAAAGCCGCAAGATGGCAAGAAACTGTGAATAGATGCATCCTGCTTAGTAATCCCATTACAGTAATCCCATTACAAGAAGTCCTGGTGCATTATACTGAATGCTGCAAGTGTGGCTTGCACAAGCACCAAATTGTTAATTTTGATTCAAGCTTACTTGCTTTCTAAGTCTTGGTTCACTGCCGCCTCCTTCTTAGCTTATGAATGCAAGTTTTTTGCCTTTTTCACTAGCTGAGCAACTTTGACATCATTATCTCTTTACACAAAAAATAACAATGTGTCAAAATATCGCTTCTGTGAATACTGACCAATAGTTTACCACTATTGTGGATCTCATCATACTTTTAATTTTTTCAACAAATGGAATCTCTGAATGAGAAAGTTGAGATATATTTCAGATAATGTACTGTCTTCACATGGATTCTATATTGAAGTTAAAATGTCAGTGTCTTAAATAAGACAGAACAAGTCTCTAATTGAATCTGAGATAATGTAAATAAATAATGCTTTTCAAATGTAATATCCATCTGTAGGAGTATGAAAAATAACTTTTAACTGAAAATGATGTATACTTACTTCACATATGTATTTAAAATACTTCAAATATGTGCCACAAAAATGCTTTGACATTATATTCTCATCAATTTTTAAAGTAAAATGTGTACTTTTTGTGAATTTATAAACAAAATAATAGATATTTAACCCAAAAGAACAAGTCAAATTGAGGAAACCACTTGAAAACAAAATACATCAGATGTACTTGGAATCTTACGTGTCTCTACTCTGGCCTTTAGATTTTGTGCTGTTTCATAATGTACAAAACTTGATTTCTTCTTCTGTTTGCCACTTCCAGTTAGTGGTAGCATGATAGGCTGTACACTACATATGCCACATTCTTAAGATTTATAGCTGTAACTTATTTCTGCTAGCAGAAATGCATACTTAAAGTAACCATGAAATACTGTTTTTTAAAGAGCAAGTAATTTTTCAATTTATGAGCTACTAAAAATCAAGTAACTGCATCCCCATATCAGGAACTAGGCATGCTTCTGTGCATCTGCCATTCATTAAAAGCCAAAATACACACCTGAACTAGAAAGTTTAAATCTGGCCACTAAAGGCCTTCTTTGGAAGTATTACTACTTCACTTGGAAGCAGATATTTCAAACAAAATGTCTTCTATTGCAAGCTGCTGTTACTGTAAAAAAAAAAAAAAAATCCTGTAATTTTAGAAGCTTGGGTCTTTGAAAGTGAGATTTGTACGTGTTTCATAGAAAACAAACTAACTCCTAATTGCCTTCATGGATCCATGTTATATGCTGTAGTAAAATTTGTTCAACAAGTGACTGGATACAGTTTTTGCTTAAAATATTGTTTGCTATTTAAACAAAAATATTGTTTTTCTACAGGAAGATTACTTTCTCTTAAATGTATTATTTCTACAGTTACAGCTCTGCCAAACAAATCAGAAATTTCCACAGCCTGTGGGATTTCAAAGAGCTCCAAAGCATGTAGGCGTTTACCCAAGTCCCACTTCATGCTCACCTACATATTTAGGAATCTACATAGGCTTAATTTACATCTCTTTGAGGCAATTATTGTTAATATCTTGCTCTCATTAAAAAACATTGCTCATATGTACTGCAAAGGAATCGCTACAAATTAAAAGTGACATATGATAAGCTTTTTTTCATTTTAAAAATAGTTCTGCTCAATGTGTCAAGAAAACCATTAAGAAACAGCAGGTCATTATTATAAAGGATCTTTTACACATTATCAATTCAAAAGATAGCAGTTTTTAAGTTAGCATCCAATCAGACAAATAGTTACTAGCTTCTCGGCTCCTCCTGAGCTCCCGCTGCTGTAAATTGATGGAAAGGATAGCAGTCTTGTTGGAGGATGACATGGAGTTTGTAAGGCCTTAAAAATAGACTGGGAAAAATGAAATGCCTGTGGGTGCATGCAAGTGTACTCATGCCCTCGCCCACCTACCTCTCTCTACCTTCCAGAATCCAGGCTGTAGGGTTTATGAGATCATATTGTAAAACTTTTACCTGGTCTGTTGCCTGTTTCAAAAAAGGGGGTTAAAAAGTTCTTTCCTGAAATACTTGGAAAACAAAGAGGGGAGAAGAAAAAAAAGCTTTAAAATTGATACAAAGCTTTCACACCTTTGGGTTTTAATGTACTGTACTAATACATTATTACTGACTAGTATCTGACAATAAAAGGAAAAAAAAAACCCCAACAATCCTACATTCTTGGCACCATCTAGGGAAATAACAAGTTAAAATGGATCATTCTATTCCCCAGTCTTTACATTTATCTCCTAAATGATTCATCAGTCCCTGGTTAAAATATTGTACTCTACTGAAACAAGGAGTCAGGATCAGAAATCAAGTTTTTCTTGCAATTCTTCTTTTCAGCAAGTTTCTCAGGCAATAATTAGCAAAGAAAGAAAGAAAGAGAGGAAACCCTCTCTTTAACTTACTGCTTCACCTAATTTGTGCTCTGAGTTGTGCTGTGGTCCTTATTTAGAATGATGTTTATGATCTCACCCTCATGTTCTTTCATATGATCGAGCAGATTTTCTTTGTTGGTAGACTCAAAACCACAAATGCAGCAACAGAAGAGAAGAACACAGTATTCTGTGCCAAGGTGGGTTAGAGTGGAGTTCTTTTCTAAACTGCATGAGGTATTCATCAAGTTAGGTTTTTCATTTTCATCAGAACCTGAAATTTCATTCATTGTCTGGTTAGTAAACTCTGTAAAAGACACCAAGTTGTCTGAACTTCCTAGTATAGGTACTGTACTTTCATCCGTGCCTTCTAGTAAGGTTTTGTCAGGAAGCTGTCCTTGAAACCTGAAATAGTAATAAAAACCAAAACAGATATCAAAACACACAGCTGTTGCTTTTTGACTGGAATTTTATTTTGGATTCGAGTTAGGTCCTTTAAAAATTCCAGATGATAGGGCTTGATATTAAATCAGACATACCTGCTGCTTTGTGAAATTGCATCATTAATAGCCTTGTTCACTTGTTCATAGTTATAATTTTGGTCACTCGCATGTTTCCACATGTGGGACTTCAGGGATGGAGGATGGCTACATACATAACCACAGAGAGAACATCTAGGGGAAAAAAAGTGGAAGAGGAATGAGTTTCTAAATAAAGTTAAATTTTATTAGTTTAGTTATGGATTTGTTCTTCCAAAGCATGAGTGAAGAGGGAGATAGATGGCAATCCTCTTCTTGGTCCCACTTTTCAGTTCCTAAGTAGTTTGTTACTTTGCAAAGTTTCATCCTCAAATAGAAGACTATTTATAGGGTCTGAGAATTTTTAAGTTTTATTTTTCTGTATTTTTAAACAACTGAATTTAAATCTTACCTGTTTGGCCTGTTAAAACTGTTTAATATACTGCAAAAATGCAATAGTTCTGATGACTGCAGAAACATGGAGTGGTATCCAGTGGGCAGGTAGGCAGCTCTCTTTGCCATTGCTCTGAGCCAAGCAAGAGCTGTGTCATTAGCACTGGTAATTTTAATTGAGCTAATCAATATATTATATTGTAGCATATATTATTTATTTTAGTTGATTTAAGGATCACAGAATTGTTGAAATTGGAAGGGACCTCTTGAGATTGCCTAGTCCAGTCTACCCGCTCAAGCAGGATCAGCTACAGCAGGCTGCTGAGGCCAATGTCCAGTCAGATTTTGAGTAACTTCACAAATTGAGACTCAGGTGCCAACTTTGTCTATGAAGTTTTCCATCAGCTTGGGTACCAAAAGATTTCCTTATGAAACACTGTCTTATATGGTAAAGAATAAAACCTATAAGAATAAATCTTACCTACATAGAGCTGTAGCGTATATTGATGGACACAAATAGCCTAAAACAGATCAGATCCCGTAGGACTTTTTCCATATATGAACATATAAGAGGAGTTTTTTTTTCCCAAGTGTTTTCTAAGATGCTAAATTAGTCATCTCATCATGAAGGAGATGAGTGATACTGCATGACATCACTCTGGAGCAGAACAGTACTCATAGTAAAGACGACATAGGTCCTTGTCTTTTGAACAGGGAAGCTAGTTTGCTTAGCTACTTGCAACTTTCGAAGTCTTCAGTTTCTGAAACCACACGGAAAAGATCAGGATCAAATCTTCTAGAAACTGAAGGTGACTTTGTTCTAATAAATTATAGCTTGGAATGCATCTCAGTCTATCTCATTCCTCAGTCTTAATGTCTTCTGCTCAAGCAATGTGTTACACTATGACGAGTCTTTTAAAATGACTACTATACCTCCTATACCACTAAGTTTTTGTAAATTTTTGTGATCTTTTCAGAAATATAATCTGGAAACATGAGAAGGCCTACATAAAACAGTGTTACAGACTGCAATTCAGTAAGGCTTTACCGCTTCTCTTAATGACAGTAGGATATAGTTCTTAAATGCCTTGCAAATAATCATATGCAGGAAACCATTTCTGCTCAGCAGAAGATTGTGGAGGACAGCAAAAATAGTGACCACAAGTTAGGTGAAGGCATGGTACATTGCCTCGCTTATGTAGCAAGATAATTCTGTCCTGCTGGGTAATAACAGGCATATCTTTTTAGTTTACCTTTCTCCATTACTTGATTTGGAGCGTACTATCCTATTTTTCTGTTTTCCTTCTATTTTGAAGCCTTATAAAGAAAATGAATGCTTTCAAATGTAGGTAAGTTCATTCTCAGGTTGAGAATCGTAGCATTTCTAATAAGGCTGTTATAAAATAATGGCATAATTAAAACTAAGACAAAAGGCAGACCTTAAGAGACCTTAAGAGTTAAATTTACAGATAAAATTAGGCCCAAAGCATTTTTTTTTTTGTAAAATACAAAGATCAACAAATAATTTCATTCTATATGCACATATATTCCACTAATCTTCTTATATTTGTGATTTTCTTCCTGTGCCACTAACACAGATTCATCCAGTGGGTTGGTAACACAGTGAGTGATGCAACAGTTTAGTGTTTTGTTTTTAACCCCTTTAAACTAATGTACTTCAAAAAAAGAGACTGTAATTAACTCAGGTGATTTACTAATGAGATTTACTTTGCTGGGGATGATATCATGAACCAAATGCTGTTGACTGCTTTTAGCATATAGTTCAAATCAAAGACCCAGAAACTCAATGCTACACTTCATAATCATACAGTTAATGTGTAGTTACAGGATATGCAAGACATTCCTAGAGAAACAAAATAATTTTACCATAGAGTTTAGTAGTAGGACCTTTTCAATTATTAAACTTTATTGTTCATGTGTATCCTAAAGTGATCTACTGAGGAAATTGCTATCTTGCAGCTTGTGACGGAGTATTTCCTTGGGGATGCAGGGACCAAAGTGTGGAGGTTTTCAGTAATCTTCACTAATACTAACAACAGTTAGAAACACCGAATGAAGTATGACAGCAGAGCAAATAGAACTTAGTGCTACTAGGAACACTTTGGGGAAAAAATGCAGTAGAAAGACTTTGAAGTTGTAGAAGCAGATTTTCTCGAGACGAAGAAACCCTTTTATGAATGTTCTTTGATTCTTTCTGCTGCCTTTAAAGTCTTCCACTAAGAAATGTTCAGAATATTCCTGATTTTCTTTCCTTTCTCCCAGCCTTTATTTTTTGTTGCAAATCAGTAGCAATGAATTGCAGATATTTGTGCCAACTTTCTCAGAGATATCTATATTTATATATATAAAAACCCCACACATACCTATGGACAGACTATGAAGGACATGCCTCACAAACATAATGACTATTCATACTAATTCTTAACTAGAGCAGTGAGATGCCAATCTGCATTCTAACTAACATGTATATGCAACAGCTATGCCCAGAGTAGCATATTTAATAAAGCCAGAGAACATTCCTGGGTATTGCAATTTAACAATCTGTAACGTTAAATGTTAGAAGTGCCCCAGCATAGTTTTGGCACATGCATTCTCCCAAATAATTCAAGGCATGCACAGTCCAGAAACTACTTGCAATAGGCAGTTTTAATGCAACCACCCCATTCTGGAAAGAAAAAGCTGAATAGTGTGCCAGAGGGAGGTCATGGACACGTTCAATTAGCTAGCACAAACATCACCTGAGAATGCCACATAAAATCACTTTCTCAAAAACAAAGTCACTGGAACAAAGAAGGAATCTAGGAGGTGAAAGAATAGAATCTGAACTATGTATCTTAACATAAAATTATTGCTATTAGAGCTTTTTGCCAAATCAGAACTGTTACATACTTGTACTGTTCCATTAGCTGCACTGCCTGATGCTCCTGGGGGTGACGCCTCATATGGCATTTCAAGCTATTCATATTTGTGGTGGCGAAGTCGCATACTTGACATCTAAAGAGATAACAACAAGTAAACTAATCTGACAATTAACTGCTAACACTGTTCCAGAAATAAAAATCTAAGAAAGCGAAGTCATCTGGAAAGACTGAAGACTAAAAACATTTACAAAAGTCCAAGTGATGACATTAAGTTTCAGTTTTTGGACTGAGAGAAGCTTTTGCAGCTTCAAAATGCTTCTACTTTTGAGCAAGAATCACTAGGCGTCTCGTCTATGTTTCTTTCTGATGTGTCTTACATGCCTCTACTGAAGTTGGTAAGCACCATGAGGTATAAAGGAGATGTGGATGCACTTGAGTGGATGCAGCTCTGATGCAAGCTCCTTGGCTATGTTATGCAAAGGCAGAGTATGACCATAAGAACCATAGGGGACAGAGTGTATTTAGAAGTGAGTCTTTTTTCTTGAGAATACCTATTCTACTTAATGCAACAGCTGTGTTTCTCATGACATTTTAAACACTAAACTACCTATTTAGTAATAAACCCTCTAAGTTTGAGAGCATTATACCTGAAACAGAAGTCAGGGATGAGATCAACACATTTAGATTCAAGTGCCCCGAGATAAGTGTGTCACATCATATTGATTTTTTTTTTTTTTTTTTACTTCTGTCACATATGTTTGTATAAAAACTATGCCTCAACAGTCTGGATCGAAATTTACATGGATTTACTTCCCGAAGTATTACACAAAATACTATGCTATTCATAAAGATCAATATACTACCACACAAGCTTCCTGTTTATAACATACTGAAAAGGAAACCATCAAGCTCAGCTAAAACTTTGTTTATTTAAACTTTAATTGTTTGTTTTTTAAATAGTAATAACATATCAAATATTTACTGAGTCTGGTCTATAGTGTGAAACAGTTTGAGACTGCAAGATACTTGGGATTACTCACTTTATTTTTACAGGACTTAATTGTAGAATATTAAATTCCAGAAGGTATCAAATCTACAGAAATATATCATTGGAAGCTATACAGTATATTTTTCAGAAATTTTTGTCAAACTACTTATAAAACACGTTTCCAGCTACAAAAATGGCAGCAATATAGTAGGTTGCTATCTGATTCTATGAAAGTCTTGAGGAATACATGTTTCAGAAGGAGAAATACCATAAATACTGGATCTTTATGGTTTTTAGGCTGTGGGTTAAGGATCTTACCAGGTCTGCAGATTTGTCTAAGAGTTTTATGAAAAAATAATAAGAAAAGCAAGTCAGATGAGTAGGCTTAAATTCAGTATGCAGCAGTTTGTATCACCAATGGAAAATTTTCAAGAGTTCCTAAATTAAACAAGAATCTAACACCAATTCAGAAAACTGTCATATTTAAGGTGCCCTACAGTATCTGCTGTTCCAACCCCACTAAGTAACAAATAACAGTAATAGGAAAGATTCTGAGGAGAGGAAAATATCTATTTTTATTCCACATTTGCTCTCTGAGCAAACATCTTGCAAATTTTTTGCTAGGATTACGAAACATCTTTCTAATGCACAAATCAAAATACAACACGTCTTTTGGGTTTGTTTATCCAAAAGAGAAAGTCCCTGGCAGAGCTAAGCATTTTAGGGTGTTGAGTTTCCAGAACTTGTACTAAAAAGATGGAAATATGCTATCTCAAAAATTCTATCAACTCAGATCTATTTTCTAGCCACTAGAGAGGGACAGAGATCCACACTGAATGAGCATAGCTTGAATTTGCAGGAATTTATGCAGCAACCAATAGAAAAATGCTGATGGGGACCTGAGCTATAGTATTACACTTCATTTTAGATATCAAAGTTGCTATATAAATCCATAACACATCCTTGTAGAAAAGTTATAAAATCTGATGCTGAGTGTGATAATGTTGTTTGAAACCTGTGAAAAAGATGAGGGTACTAGTGAAGAAGAGCAAAATTTTGACCCACTCTGTAGAAGCCAATGGGCAAAGTAGCAATACAACAGTGCAGGCTGCCCAGGGAGAGTGTGGAGTCTCCTTCTCTGGAGGTTTTCAAAACCCATCTGGACACGTTCCTGTGGACCTGCTTTAGCAGGGGGTTGGACTAGATGATCTATAAAGGTCTCTTCCAACTCCTACCATACTATGATTCCATGAAATCCAAAATGAATCTAAGCGTGCAAGGAGTTCAAGCAATGTTATAACTATTACACAAAATTCAATATTACAATGAAATGATTTCCCTTTCCACATCTGAATGCTTATGCAGTAGACTGTTATAGTAAAAGATGAATCCTGGAAAAGTTAGCAAATCTTAATTACATAGTTTGAATCAATGGGTGGCTCCTTCAAATTTGTAGTAAAAATATGTAATTGAAATTCTTTAACAATATCTTCAAAATTACATGAGCCATTAAGTAACCTTTGTAATTAAAACAAGTAAACCCAAGCACGTGGCATTAGCCAGCAATAATTGAGACACTTACCTATATGGCTTATCAGAGTTATGAATTCGTCTGTGATTCCGTACACCAACATAAGTTGTGCTTGTGTAGTCACATACATCACATCTATACAGTTTCTGAACTGAAGACTTATTTCCTATATGAAGGAAAATCCATTATTTTAGAAAGTTGTTGAATTTTGTTCTGGAGTTTCCTCTCGCTGATGCTGGATTCCAATAACCCAGACTGAATCTTTTCATTATCAAAGTGACCATTAAGAATCTTTACAGTATAACTCTTTCAAGTAAACAATGCAGAATAAACCAGTAGAATGAGTCATGCAAAATGGAAGCTCAACTTTTCACTTAGATTTTTTTCCCATAGGTAGATACTAAATACATAAAGTATGTAATATAAAATAAATAGCAATCTGAATTCAAAGTCTGTACCAAGATAACATGAAAAAAAAATCCTATTTTTTACTTCAAAACATGACACAGTGCTCAGTCTTGTAGCATTATAATAAAAAATAATATGGAAGTAATACATAGCATACAGTCTTTGCAAGGAAACCTTAAAGCCAAACATATCAGCTTCTTTACTTCAGTATACTCATAGAGTAGAATTTATTAGGGTTTTTTTTTTTAATTTCATGTAAATTATCAAAACAATCTTAATTACATACTTGGGGACTTTGGAATGTATATTTCTACAATTATTCTTTTGTGAATGCACGTTCATGTAGAAGGCTTCAAATGAACACAAAGACACTTCCTGGGCTGCAAATCTATGGGACAGCAGGGGTTGTGTGAAGGTTAAGCTATTGTATGCTCTACTTGAATGGGTTTTCCATCTTAAATCCCACAGCTTTAGAATAAACTGTTTCCAAATGTATTTTCTGCTACAAATTTGGTATTTTATTGGGCAGGCAGCTTAAAACAAACAGTATCTAATGAGATCTTTAAAGCATTACACAAACATGTTATCTATTGCATAGTTATAAGTGGCTAACCACCCAGTAGCACACACTTAGGAGCAATTATTTATACCAATTGCTACTTTATATTTATTCCTTCAACCAAATGCACATAAATTATAATACATCATACAACCTCTTGCTGTTGCAAAATAGCAGTCATGTCCCCTGTCCCCTCCACTGGCTTATTTCTTTTGGGTTTGGGGCTTTTTTGCTTTCTGGATGGAGAATATCAGGTCTCTTAAAAGTGAACATGGAAATGACATATCTTTGTTCTAGCAGCAGTAACAGGTGCTCCTGTAATGCTGCTTATTACCCTATTCCTTCATTATTAGACATTTACAATCCGATCATATCCAGTGTCATAATGCTCCCTTTTAATTTATTGTATAACCATGATGAATAAAGAGACTTTTAGGACTAACTATTTCATAAACAAGAAATGAAACTGTTCCAGCTCAGGCATCTTTCACATAAACAGATGCTATGCCATAAACTTCTTTGTTTTGTGTCGCTTTATAGGGATGACATCTGTTTGACAAGAGATTGCTGTACTGCAGTGGTGTTGTAATTTGATTATAAATTGGTTCTGAAATAATTTAAGCATTCCACAGTATGAGTTAATAAAAGTTTAAAAGAAGAACTGGTTTCATTCAAGCCACATTACTAAATTTCATGTGTGTTAAACAATCAATTAAACAATGGCTGTAAGTAACACTTTTTGTAAGATAATAATGTGCAAAGAATATTTTAAAAAAATCTCTAAACTAACTAGAATGAAAGCAGGCAGTTTTCTTTCTTGAACAGGGGCTCTTTCATGGAAGTTAAAAATCGAGATACAAATTCTAAAACTACCTTATTAAAATATACTGTTTTCAAAAGCAGACATCTTGATTTTGTCACCTTAACAGGACTTTAGCTCAAAAGGTATTTGCCAAAATCTAACATGCTTCAGGTGTTGCAAGGTAGTTATTCCTGTATCATGACATCTTTAAAAAGACTGATTTAAAACAAACAAAACATTGTCAGAATAGTCCAGTCTGCACTAACCAGCTAAACTTAATGATGTTTTATTTCCTATCACTTCCATTGAAACATTTATGCGATTCCTACTGCAGAAAAAAACTAGTACTTAACAGGGAACATTCCCACTACCAGTGGACCGTTCTTAGCCTTTTTTCTGTCTCTCCCTGACTTCAGATGTCTCTCTCAGGCTTAGGTCTTACAGATATAATAAGCACTGCACATCAGTTTCCTGAATTAAAATGCCTTCTGCATTGATGAGAGCAGAAGGACTTGGGAAGGGTCATTTTACCTGAGATTGGTAAGGTAATTAACTTCTAAGTTTCTGAAGGCCAGCAAAAGAAGCAGCATAAGCTCAGAGAACAGAAGTCAAGAGTTTAAATCTCCCTGTATTCTGACATGTACCATGTTGCTTTGGACAAATCCTTAATGGTTCAATCCACCCACCCTGGCTCATGCTGGCAAGTACCTACTTCACAAGTAGTTTCATCAACTTCAGTGATTACTTTTGCACCCACTGATCAGCTGGAGAGAGAATCTAAGTACAATTATAGTGTACATTTTGCTATTTAAACAAACAAGAGACCATAGTTAGGACAGAAAAAAGCTATGTGCACAAAATGGAAATACTTCAGCCCATAGTTTTCAGAGGTGATATAATTACTAGTATTTTTCCACAGTGCTGTAAAATTGCAAAACGCTGATAATTACAGTGTTGCCTTCAGAGTGAAAATGCTGTAAATATTTTCAGTAACTTTAAGTCACCTAAGAAGATGCATTCAAATTGCAGTAATAAATATCATGCCTCCAGGATACTCAAAAGGATTTTAAGGTCACATTTTCTCCTAAACTTAAAAATTTGACTAATTTTTCCCAGTTTCACTACCTTAACACATCAAGGGTTTAGGTTTTGTTGTTTTTAAAACAATCACTATTAAATTATAAGCAGACACAGGTTGTGTTCTTAGAATGCCTTACATTTGCCTCTCTAGGGCTAAAATAAATTACTCATTTTAGACATTATCATAATTAAACAGAAATTTCTAAACACTGTATAGACAGTATGGTATGTATATGCTGACAGCACACTACCACAGTGAGTTTAAAAAAAAAGCTTTCTTTTGTTTACTGTAGGTGATTTGAAAAATACCATAGGCTACAGAAGGAAGAAAAAAAAAGGTTATTTTCTTAAAAATTCAGATTAATACTCCACACGAGTTGCTTTTCATAAGAAGAAATATAAGCACTTATTACCGGGGCTAAAAATGACTTACCTACCATTAAATGTCAGTAAGATATCTCAAAACTGACTATGCTAGGTTTTGCATGCTGAAAAGAACAGACATTTAAGGTTATGAGCAGGCATGAAAACATTTCTGCATGAATGAGATCTTAAACCCAGCTTTATACAAATACAGCAAACAGAAGTAGTGTTAGGAGTGACTCTGTAGTTTTAAGTGTAAATATAAACAGTACCTTCTCTTTCATCTACTTCATTGGAAACTGTTACTTTGTTAGATGTAGCTGTTGAAAAGATATCTGGAAGACTGTGTTGTTCTCTTTCATGATTTCGCAGTTGGCTCTGAAAAAACAATTTCCCACATTTAAATATACACTACAAACATACACCGGTCACTTTGAATACTGCAATCATCTGTGACATGACAACTCTTATGAAATGTATGTTAACATACATACAGATTTTCCTTTGGTAGTTTTACTAGAAACTAGCCACAGTAAATAACATTAATTAATAACATAAAGGATTGATGAGAGTCACTGAGAGGATTATATGATTTACGTTTATTTAGAAAACAAATGTCCTTCTCTCATTCCCATAGAAGAGTGGCAAACAGCTATTATTGTACTCCAAACAGTATTAGATTAGAGGTTAGGGGATGGCTTGTGTTAAAACTCAATTTTCATATTACCTAGTGAATTAAAAATATGTTATTCCTATTTCTACTTGGAGAGGAGTGAAAGAGCCTTTTCTAACCTACTTGTATATTTTGAAACTAGGACTAACCAGTAAATGCACTGCATTTTCTACAAAAGTACAGCTAGATACACATGCCATCTATTCTATATTCCTGAGCACTGAGCTCAGTACACAGGAACACATCAGCACTAATGCTTACAATAGTGTTTGTAAGAATGGCATATTATTCTGCTCCGGTGTGTAATCTTTCAGATCTAAGATCTACAGAACATTGAGACCAACAAAACAACAGAGGGGGAAAAAAAAAAAGAATTTTTGCTTCCAAGTGTCTCATGCTATACCGTGATTATTTTTGCACACATTCACAACTAGCAGGCATGTTTGAGCATTCTTTTGAAGTTTCAACTACGAAGCTCTCTGACCCTTCCATTTCTTCCTGTAGTTGCTACATTTGGGCAGAAAAATGACATGCTATTAATATGTCCGTATAATGGCTCTCAGGAAAAAAACTTATGTGAGGAAGCAAGTTTACTTTAGTGGATAAAGCAGAATAATTACAGCTGAATTGTGTACTTTGGAAAGTGCTGCTGGCAATAATCCTCTATTGTGATGACAATGAAGCCAGACTGAATTAAGTTAGAAAGAGGGATCACCAGCTATTTAAAATGTAGCAAAATAGGTTATTTAGCTATTATATAGACAGGCAGGGGAAAGAACTTTACCTTATAATGAAAGGATTCTTCACATTGCTTGCACTGATACATTCTTGTTTTGCAGTGGTTGATCATGTGGCTCTCTAAATCCTTACTATTGTCAGCGATGTGTTCACAGATAGGACACTGGTACGGCTGCCTCTGACGATGGACTCTCAAGTGTTGTTTTATGTAGCCCTTATTACCACTGCTATAATGGCACAGGCGACAGCGGTAGGGTCGATCTACATTAGGTATATATTCTACTAGGTTACTCCCAGGAATATTTGCATCAATTGTATTTTGGCATTGTGCGTTGTCTTGTAATTCTTTCAGAATGTCATCATCAGAAGCATTCTGGTCTGTTCTCTCCTTCAGTTTTTCAATGACAGTGAGTAGAGACATACTGATGCCCATTTTAATTGGTGCTTCTGATAACTCTGGCCTTTCTTTCTGTATCTCAACTATTGCACATTCACTTTGGTTTAAGCCACTAAACTCCTCTGAAGGATTCCTAAGTGAAGATACCACTTTAGAATGAGCCATGCACGGGCCATCAGCTTCAGCTTGTCCGGCACCTGCATCCACAGTATCTCCTCCAGTCAGAGCCCTGAAGCTAGACCTGGTTAGCTCTGCAGCTCTGATAGGCATTGTAACGAGGGCTTCTGCAGCTAATGAGTGGAGTCGTAAAGACTCTGAATTTGTTCTTCTTCGTGCAGGAGGAACATTTTCATCAGCTGTTATGTTTTTATTAGAGTTTAATTCATGATCCTTTTTCTCTGAATTATTCCATCCTATTATTACTTCTTGAATTGCTTCTGAACGATAAACTTCATCAGGTTCTTCACAGGTAACATGGGACTCCTCTGAGATTAATTTCTTTTCTGTTTCAATGTCATTGTTCATCAAGAAAGGCTTTTGTAAAACACTTTCTTCAGCACCTGGCAAACGCTCTACTATTACATTAATGTGACCCTTTTTATTTGGACTACAACTGATGATTTTCTGTGCTGATGAAAGCAGACTATCAGTTATCATATTATCCTGTTCTGTATCTGAAACAGTTTCCTCTAAAACTTCAGTAGAAGGAGAATGCACTATAGACTGATTTAATATTTCTTCCTCTTTTACATTTGTTCCTGCTGGCGATTTACATGGCAGTTGCTCAGAATTGCAAATCTGAAGTTGAAGAGAAGGTTCGCTGTGGATATCAAGTTCATTGTTTTCCAAAGAAAGAACAACTGTATCCACGCTATGAGGTGTGTGAGTTACAACAGTCTCTGAAACGTTGGTAGCTTCATTTTCTTCCTCAAAGATAGGATAGGAGCAATCAACCTCACCCGCGTGTTTCCAAGCGTGTGTTTTCAACATCCTTTGCTGACCACAGGTGTACCGGCAAATTAAACACCGGTACATGCCATACTGCTCGTAAGTATACCATTTTCTCCTACCCATTTCAGGCATATGAGTAGACTGAGTTGTATCTTTACATTCCAGATTTCCCATCTGATCAGTCCCTGATTTGACACTTCCTTCCACTGGCCCCTGCAAAAATGAACTTGCAATATTTACACATTGCTGCACTTTTGTCTGGATGCTATTTTTACCATTATTCTCGTGGTAATTTTGGAAGTGGGATTCAAGTTCTTCTTGGCTTTTGGAAGCAAAATGACACTCTGAACACATTAATATGACTTCATTTTTCTGCCCGTGTTCTTTTATATGTTCTTGTAGTGTTAAGAGAGATGGTGATAGAAACTTACATAGACTACACTGGTAACAGGTCATCTTTTTTTTGCTTTGTGGAAGACATTCAGTCACAAAATAACCCGCTTGTAACTCTTCAGTCTTTTTGGTAGCAATAACGGATAGCTCAATTGCTTTAGCTGGGATTTCACAAAGATCATCTACATCAAAGGACTCTGCAGAAGCACTAGGATGGGAACGTTTTTTCCCTATCAGAAGGCATCTTTGAGACTTCTCACTTTCAACTATTTTGCTTAGTTTCTGGATAACGTGGATTAGTGGGTCAGTTTTACATTTTCTCTGATCTTCACTGTTCTGCAGCGTTGGGCCAATGACTGTTTCAGAAATCAGCACAGCTTCCTGTTCCCCAATACTTGGCATCAGTACTGCAACAGTGCTCCCCTCTTCCATAATACCTAGGAGAAAGTGGTTTATAAAAATATAAAATGTATACATGCACCGTAATAAAAATACAACCCAGCACTGTTTAGATTTCTCCCTCTGGTAAATACGGAAGCCTAATTCCACAAACTTGATAAAAACTTTCAGAATGGCTATATAAACAGCCAAACATTTTGAGAGCATTCAGTGGGTAGTGTAGATAATATTCAATACAGATGGACAGAATAATTCCAATACAGCCCCTAACAGCTTGCTTCCAAGTTGTACAAGAGCAAGATAAATATTTTTCAAGTACAGGCTGATTAGCATTGTTACAGCTATTGTCTTTTTCTTTACAAGGACTACACATTTGAATGCAAGATGCTTAAACATACCAATCTGCAGTAACTGGCATATTTATGTTTAAAAGCCATGATACGAGATTAAAACATATTCCTAACACTCTGATACACAAGTGTGTCCTAAAGCAAACAATTAATAAGCAATCTTTTTTCCTTGAAGTTTTGGGAAAAGAAAGTAATTCTGGTATTTACTTGCATTAGTAATTTTGCTGTGACTATGTCAAAGACCATTCAAATTTCAAATCATACTTCTCATTGTAAATGTCTTTTTCTAGAAAAGCTACTAATTGTAGGGAGAATCAACTGGTAAAAAAATTATAAAGAGTATTTTTTTCTGTTTTGAGGGAAAGCTAAAGCCAGTAACTATTTCCACTTACACTTCCTTAAAACATATTTAACCATAAACCACAGGCAATAATGTGGTACTGTTGGACGTTAAATTAGAAGCCAATGTGTACAAATTTACATGAATACATACTCTGTGATGTGGGCAAAGCTGTGGAGAGTGGGGTGGAAGAGCTGGACAAAAAGTCTTACAGTGAAATTTTCTTCTGAAAAAAAGTCTAAAAATAACCTATTCAAGTTCCACTATATATACATACATATACTGTACACCCAATATGCATTTTATGTACTACGTATCTAAAATTCAGAACCTAAGGAGATGACAGATATTTCTTTTACCAGTCATCCTTGTAAATGTACCACAGGTTTTTTGACTTGGATTTTTTTTTGTAAGAATGATACATGGCCCAAACCAGAACTTCCAGAGCTGGTCCTAAAGACCCATGACATCCACTCTTTTCTACTTCTGGATTCAGTATATAGCAATATAATGGCAAGACATAGGAGAGTGGGTTCTGTGGTCCCCCTTTCCTACTACAGAAGAATTCTAGGCAGAAATACTTAAGCTACCTTTATTTGCCATTCACCTTACAATTCAGGTTATCACCAGAATGATCAATATAAGCAATGTTAGTATCATTCACATCTCATACACTCATGTGAAATATTTCAAGTCGAAAATGTAGCAATCTTTCATTAAAAAAGACAAGACTACTCTCCTCAATGTTATTAATTTTTCAGGGTAAGTTTGGAGATTATTTACTTGGTAATGGCTAAAATGTACTTTAAAACAACCACAAAAAATTATGAGTAAAGCCATAAGGCAGTTGGATCCATGAAAACTGCTCTGCAACAGTAGATCAATTGTAAGGGATAGAAATGAAAAATAAATATATTTAACAGAAAAAGTCTAATTTTACATAAAAGTATACCAAATACCCTGTTCATTTCAAGTTCAGTATCTCATTAACAGGAATCAATGTATGTATCTACAGTTACTATTAAACTGAAATATCTAATAGTTGTATTTTAAAACATAAACCAGTAGGTGTGCCATTTTCTGTTTATATTTTGTGTTTGGCACAGTGTATTAAATGACTGACTCTAGTCTATGTGGCTAAGAAAAATGATACCCCTTTCATATAATAGCTCCAATTGCATATTAACTGAAAAGAAAGTTTTTATTTGAAAACCATCATCGTATTTAATTATACAAAAATACTTTGCTGTTTGTTTCATACTTGATCTAGATGGGCCTGCTTTAGTGGGGTGGTTGGACTAGATGATCTCCAAGAGGTCCCTTTCAACCCCTATCATTCTGTGATAGAGGTCCTACACAGACCATACAAAAAGCTGCCACATGTGTAAAAAGTGAAAACAAGACAGAGTACCTTCAGATGTGTTGATTTTGGATGTGTGTAGCTGATGTAAGTGATCAGATGTGGTGGTATGTAACTATGGTGGTATACATGTGCCATGTCATTCTTTGTTTAGAGTAAGTTTAATGCTTATTACTGCAGACACGGCCTTTTAGAAGTATGATATGAATTGTACACAAATACTGCATTGCTTTCACTAAGAACAAAGATGATTCAATCTCCCATGACATAAAAACTTCAGTGTGGCAAATGGTTCTGCCAGCACGTACCCTTTACACGACCTACACACTAATTAAACTTAGGGGTCCAGAGAGGACAAAGGGGTCCGAAAAGGAAGATCCAGAGCAGAGAAAACGGCTCTGCGCTGGAGCCGCCTGTTCCACCTGTGCCAAACACCCACTGCAGCAGCAAGGCAGAGACAGGGTGAAGTGCCTCCGGGTCTAGGAAAAGCCAGCCACCGCTTTGCACAACCACCCGTGTCCCAGCGGCCGCTCCGATCACATCGCGGCTCCTGAGGGCAGGGAAACCTCACTCTGCGATGCCAAATGTCACCCCCAGACAGCAGAGCCCCTGTCCCGGGACTGAGGCTCAGCCTCAGACCCGCGACACCTGCGCTCCCCGGGCGGCACCCGCTTTATACCGCGCAGGTGCCGCCGGCCCGGCCCTGGAGCAGCGGGCCCTGCGCCACGGCGGGAGCGAGCAGCGGTGCCCGCCGCTCGTGCGGCCGGAGCTGGCTCGCGGGAAGGCAAGGCAAGGCGATGCGGTGAGGAGGGGAGGCTGGCGGTCGCGGCCTGGGCCCGGCCCAGGGACGGGCTAGCCGGCGGCAGCAGCAGCAGCAGCATCTGCCCGCGGCACCGCACATGGGCTACGGCGCGCCGTCCCGGCGCGGGGGCCTGCCCGCCCGCCCGCCGCCGCGTTTCGCACCCTAGCTGCCGGCCGGCGAGCCGCCGCCCGCTCGACCCCGGCGGCGCCGAGCCCGCGCTCGCTTTTTTACCGGCGTTGGAATGAAGAAAAAGGGAAATGAATTCTTTCCCTCCCCCCCTTACCTCCGGCCACCGCTTCAAGATGGCGACGATGGAGCCCGTATCACGTGACTGGCGGGCTCGGGTCAGGTGACCGGCGGGTGGGCGCTGCAGCGCGCCGCCGCCTCGGCGGCGTTGCCCCGGAGACGCGAGGGGGCTGTGAGGGGCCGCCCTGCACTCCCCACACAGCGCTCCCCACACAGCGCTGCCCGCGGCCGCTGCCCGGCGCAGGGTGGGTGTAGGTGGCTTCCATTGCTCGGTTTATCGCGCTCACGCGCAGAGACCCGGCGGCCACGCAGAGCCTCTCCTGAGCGCCTAGCGCGGCTGAGCGGGTGCTTTCTTTAGAGTCTCGAAATAACTGGTGTTAATCTCGTCGCTCCTGCGCTTAAGTGATCTCCTGGCTCCTTGCCTTTGTCAGGCTGGAGTTCACCAGTATTCCAGTATCCACTGCCAAGCTCTTCAAGAAGTAGCATAGTCTCGCAAAAGGTTTTTCTTTCGGCACAGTCTGCGAGTGGAAAACACCCGTAGCTTAAAAAAAGCCCACAACCCAGCATAGCCACTCCCACATTTTTGGGTCTAAAATGGCAAATCAATATAAATGCTTTCAAGTGTGAACTGCAGAGAACTGACAAGAAGTTTCGTCAGGAATATGGAGTTGAAAGTGTACACTGCAAGTCAAGGGCACCCTCAAAAGCTTCACAGCAGAAATGTTACATTCTATGAATTTAAGAGATATGTTGTATAAACTCCAAAGTGAGGGGAGTAATGAGTTTCAGAAGTTTCGTGGCTAGGTGATGGCAAGTAAAATCACATGTTCAGAGAGGAGCTTAAAATTGTAATGATATGGATGAGTCTACAGTTGCATTTGGGTGAACCTGGTAGAACTGTAGCAACTTTTTGCAAGTTCACTTCCTCTCACAGCTTGAAGTTTGTTAATGGTTGTACATCATTTCATAGAGGTAGAAGATACATTTGAAATATGAGCAAATCAAGAGTTGGATTTAGCTATCCATTCAGTAGGCATCATTTCATCTCTAATTTTACTTCATTACTTTGATTCCTTGAATTATGAGGCTCTGTTTAATTTGTGTGACATCTTAGGACACTTCAAACCTTATCCTACAGGCTCTGACTTGGTAAGAAAATTTGGTAAGATTTTGATAAGATTTTGATTTTTAAAGAAATTTCTGTGGGGAAAAGGGAAAGATAGAACCTATCTTAATATCTCCTGAAATTCATTTGGAAAAAAAAAAAAACAACAACCAGAGAATAAAATTTGAAGCTGCATAGTGTTCTCAATGTGAAATGTAGTAGTAGCAATAATAATAGCAGCTTGCTTCAGCTTTTACTGAGGTCTTAAATGGAACCTTTTCATAGAAATGTGATTATTTTGCATGGACCCTGTTCCTTTAAAAACTTAGTTTCCACTTCTGCATTTGTTATAGTTTAATTAACCAGTTATCTGAATTGAATCACACATAGATACAGAACTCTCACGCTCCTCTTCCCAATCAGAATATGCTAGTATCTGATATGTCTGGATTAAAAATACTGGGTTGGTAATGAGTAATGATCTCCATACACTCTGTTTTTCTTCTCTGTTGTAATTAAAGCTGGACCAAGTTAAAGATTTTGCCAGATTTAGATTTTACACTTTTACATAAATTTGAAAGGCTGCTTAATTCACAAAGTTCTTTTTATATTTTTCATTTTCATTGCTTTCAAGGTGAAGGAGACATGAAACCAAGTGAAATTTCAATAAGGCAACCATCTCTGAGTGGTAGAGATGAGACATTTGTATTGAGCACAATATGTTCAGAATGTTGATGTTTATGTAAAAGTTTATACAAAATTGCTTTGTAATTACTGTAAATATGTACAGAATGTCAGTGGCATGAGTTTTATGGTAAACATTATAACCTTAATTTAAAAGAGTAATACATAGTCTAGAAACACTGAGTAAATTTAGAGCTACATCAGCAAAGATGCTATCTTGAAGAAAATACATGCAAAGTATAGATGCCTTTTTTGGTGTATATTTTTAAAATAAGAGAAATCTACATATAGAAACTTACGTATAAGGTATCTATTTATTCTTTGTGGGCTCAATCTGAAAGACTTTCCAGTCATCAAGATTAATGATGAGACCTATTTTCATTAATGACTTGTACAGCTATGAGTTATGTAGTTGTCAATAAAAAAATTCAATTTAGCCCTTGAATTTTTTAAACTTTTGCACTTGACTGTTCCAAAACCATGCCAAAAGCTTTATAATTTTCACATTATTGTAATGTATTGTATAGCTGTGTCCCTATATCTCCTAAGGGGAGATTAATTAATTTTTTTTTATACCTATCAGTACAACAGAAGTGAATCTTAGGTGGAGCACTGGTTGGAATGGAGGTTTTGGTTTGTAGCTCTTTTCCAATGTGAATAGTGACCAGGAGTACTGTGTGAGTACTTCAAGTTCCCCTAAAGAAGCAGGGTTTTTACTTTTATATTTTACTTAAGTTTTAGGTCTTGTCAGCCTGGAGGTAGCCTTTATCTATCATGAGGTAGATCCACCAGAAGTGAAATTTGAAGTAGCTTTGCAACACTGTTGGCAACTAGGTATTTTTCTGCCATTTTTGTAGTCTAACTGCAACACATGAGTCTGGACAGACTTTTCTCATTCTTTTTGGATGACACAAACTGTTTCACATTGTCTGTACCTGCATACTAGGTTTATTTGGTTCTAGGTTTTCCGTTTCTGAGAAAAAAAGTATGGAGTGCATAACATACAGTTGATTATCACATGCAAAAGAAAGTTTTGGGAGTTTCTCAGTTCTAAAATGGTTGGATAGTTTGCATGTGTTTACGTAGGTGTATATGTATTGGCTACTTTGATTTGTCAGGCTGGCATCCTAGGAGTTCTTACTGTGAAATGGAGCCTCAGACAGAGGGCATCTTGATGCTCTAAATGTAGAAGTTGACAAACCTGGTGTATAATCTGTGAAAATATAGGGAGTAAGAGAAGAGTGCTAAGAATACTGTACAGGAAAAAATGATAAAGTGTTATTCATTTATGAAATAGAACCATACTATATTCTGAGAGAAAAAATTGCAGATGGATTAAGAATTATATTACCAGAAGTACTGAAAAAATTATACAGGGAAGAATGAACACTGCCTTGCTTCATTTAGAGAGATGGTACAAGAGAACATGATAGATATATAAGGATAATAAATAGTATAAAGAAAATAAATTGCACTTTAAGTATGCTTCTCCTACCATTAGACTGGTTCAGTCTTCATTCAGTAAAGTTGAATGGTTGCATTTTCAGAACAGGTACAGGAAATTTTAGACTTTTTTACTCTTATATATGTTTAACCTTTGGAGCTCATTGCTACAAGGTATTGCAGAGAACAAAAACTTTGAAAGATTTAAAACCCAATAATTAATGTTTAGTATATATAGAGAGAACATGTACAGCTGTACCAGATAGAATTAGAAATGTGTTAACTATATAAAATGTCAGTGTTTTTAGTATTGAGGCAAACATTGATAGGAGTTATGACGAATCTTCCCTTGTGAAAGACTATATGATGTTTCACACTCTGAGGTTCAGATTGCAATGTCTTTTGTTGTGATTGTGCTTACCTACTGTCAGAACCCAAATCTTGTATATGATCCTTTTGTAAAGTTAAAGTTAGTTATATTTTTTGTTACAGCCTCAGAGGTCTTTGTGCTTTGGCATTGAGGCATTAAAACTGAGCAGAATTTATATTACTTAGATGGTTTATTTTGCTTTGTACAGCCTTTTCTACTGCAGAATTAGGAAAGTTCTGTATTAAGTGATATTTCAGCTGCAACAATGACATCTAGGGGCTGATTTATATTAATTTAATTTAGATACCTATCTCCTATTTTTTGAGAAGATGGTTACTAATATGTTTACTAAATCTAAATTACTAGTATTTGCTAAAAAGCTGTAAATCTGGTATCTGTTGTATATTCAGAGAATAGCCATGACAGTTTCAACTTCTTTTGTTTTGTGTTTTGTTTTTCCTTGATCTGTTTCTTAATTATTTTAGTACTGCTAGCACTGCAAATCATTGAATATCTCTCATTCCTTTAGACCTTATATTTTTTTCTCATGACATGTTATCAAATACTGAGATTTTTTTCACTCTATGCCTTATATATACTTTTCTATGAATTAAAGGAAAGTATCTTTAACTCTGCTTTCTTTTACGACTTTGCCTCCTATAATCACATGTACTTTGTACAGGAAATGAGACCAAAAATCCTTACATTCAGTCTCCTGTTTCCTCAGCTTTATGGGTCTGCAGATAGAGGCTTGACTCCAGATTTAAACCCTATGATTCAGGACCACCTCTAAGCTATACGTAAATCCAATTTTATGTGTGCGAGTAAGTGTATACGTAAAATACATAATTGCAATTTAGATATGATTTAACAGCATCTGTCCTATTATTTGCAAACTTACTTTCTTTCCCTTGAATCTTAGTTATTTGACCATAAGTCACTTATTTGGAATTGCTTCTTACAGACAAAAAATTTCTGTTTCTTTCTCATTGACTTCTTCACTTATATTTATAGCTTTTTCTCAGGAATAAGACAATTTTTTCCCCCCAACATTCTACTCATGCCATTCTGTGGAATATATTGCACTATCTTTAACATACTGATTTTTAAATTGGTATTGAGGAGACCTGAGTAAGAGCCCTGGAGTGTAAGAAATACGAAAAGGCTCATCTTTTTTCTCAGATATTACCTTAAAATTTTGAAGCCATGTTTATGGTTTTGGGAGAGTGTTACTGACTTGAGCAGAGAATTTTGAGTCATAGAATTTATATAGCTGGAGAAAAGAGAGAACCAAACTACTGAAAAAAAGAGAAAATGAAACCTTAAATGTTAGGTGCTCTATAATGTAAAATTTTTAGCTGTATTATCATAAATCTGCGAGTCAATTGTTAGGAAGCACTTAATTTAAGAGAATGTGAAAAATCACCTGACATGAAATTGCTTGTGATATATTAAGAGCAGAAGCCAGGGTAAGCTGACTTCTTTCATACTGTTTCTGGTATACAAGAGAAAGAAACTATAACCGGATGAGCTGAAAATCATGAGACACGGAGAACTTTACCTTGTCTCAAATCAAAGCACTGAAATGGCCTTTGTGATAAGTAAAAGTGTTTTTCTGATACAACTGTACCAACAGCCACTTTTTTGTATACAAGTTATACTGTCATAGCAATTATTTTCACAGTTGCTGTGTCTGCTGATTTAATCTGTGAAGTAAGTTAAAGCTTGTTTCTGTCAGTGATATTGGCAAAACTTAATTATAATTACATGCTATATTAAATCTTACATAAAAATGTCACCAAAAATCACATCCCTAACTACTATTAGTATGTTAATAGTCATCTGTCCTTCAGTGAATGGTCTGACCAATCCTGGCAACTTTCTTCATGTTCCATAGATTGATCTCCTCCTGCAGACATGTTTTCTTGAAGTGCAATCTTGTTTTTGCCAAATGGGATTAAGTAGATTTTTTTAATCAGTCACGTTGGTGCTTGAGATGGGTTTTAAGCAGTAGATTGTAATTTTTAGAGTGTGACATTTTTAGATAAGTTCAGTGTAGCAGTCACAGTAATCCAACCTTGATAAATTTTTCAAAATTTGTATAGCTGACCACATATTTGTCATGTGTATGATGGTGTGAGGCTTCTGTTATGCACCTGTAGAACTTCTAGGGGTATAATTTTATGTAAAAATCTCTGAGCATCCATCCAAACAACATGCAGATCTTTCATTGTACTCAAGAATTACATTGTTCCAGTTTTCTTCATTAAAATATGTATTTAGCCTCCGAAATCTCAAATGGGAAAATTTACACAGCCTTCCTTTTTTTGCTGCAGAACTTATTGTGCACTTGTTCCCTCAAAATATATGTTGAAATACTAACATAAATGTGACAAACTGGAGTTCTCTGCCCTACTGTGATTTTTATCTGAAAGTTTAATAAACCAGTAAACAATGATAAAAAAAAAACCCCACAAAAGACACTAGATCCAATTTTAAATTCCCTTTTCAATTTTACAAAGTCAAAGCTTTGTTTGTGAGTTTGTATAAAATTAGGACCTCATGGTTTAGCTCAGCTGATGAGCAATCGACATCCAAAGATGTTTTTTTCCTCTAACCCTTAGTGCTGTGTATGCAGGCAGATCTGCATGTGCATGTGTATGCACTTCCATGTACACAGAGGCACAACATTCAAATTTGTTTGCAAACATGCATTTGGAATCTGCACACAGTGAGCATTGAACAACTGCATGAAAACAAAGGAGTTGGTTCATTCTCGGTTATTGAATCTTGCTACTGGCTATTAGATACGACTAGACTGAAATGAACCATCACACTTTTCTGTAGTGACCTTGAGGTGGCAGCAGCATTACATTCAGTTCTACCATACAGCAAGTCCATTAAAGGTGAAAGTAAAATTTGCAATAAATCAAAATAATACTGATTGTTATAATTTTATTACCAGAGCATTAAGTCAATAAAACTTATCTGAAATGTCATTTGCATTGTATACAATTTTTACTAGTTATCAAGTATGTTTTAAAAGCATGTTTAAAACAACCAAATGAAGAAATCAGTGATAAATTGTTGGAAAGCTGAGACTTGTCTATTGGTGTAGTAAAACTAAAGTCTGTTTTGATCTCTTGTATTGTAAAAGACTGTTTCTGAAAGCATTTGTTAGTACAATAATGTCTTGACTATATTTAATGTCCTAATGTTTGATTAAATATTTTCCTGCAAGTTGTCAGGTCCTTTTTCATTCATGATTTTATGTAGGAAGGTCATCTAATTATATGACACTTTTTCATTGAGGGAGAATGTGCTTGTTTCTTTTAATAATGAGGAATAATGAAACTTATTTATGTTGGAAGTCAGAGAAATTTATTGGAGAATTACAACATGAGAAACATGAAAATTAAAAAAACCTTTTAATAGCATATTCATTACCAAGAAGCTTGCAGGTAATGAAATAGTTGTATGAAAGCCAGTATATTTGGTGATCTAATACTGCTAATGTCAGTTTTCAGGACATGGTTATTATGCATTTCTATGTTGTCATTACTATTAGGTTACTAAATTATTATTAGCTAATTAGTCAAAATAGGAGGCACTAGAAGAAAAGGTTCAAAGCATTTCTTTTTATAAACTTCTAAAACAACTTCTGGGTGAGAAGCTGTGTAGCAATATTCCACATCGATTTTGCCATGTGAGTTGCATGGCTGTTCAGGTGTTGCTGTCCTGCAAGACTAACACAAGTTTAAACTAGAAGTCAAGAGAGATATCTGTTATGCAACTTAATGATGCTGAAGAAACAACATTCAAAAGTAGTCATTCTAAAAAATGCAGAGAATAGTGTTAGTGGTATGTGTATGTATAACTTAAAAACCGATTTGAAGGAAGTGCTTTTTGTAACTGCTGCTGCAGTCCCAGTAACTGATTAAATGTAACTTATGTCATAGTTAAAATAATTCAGTGATAATTTAATGATAAATAGGGTTGCATTGGTTACTGAAGTTTTGAGTTTATTCACTCTTCATAGGTTTGCGATTTTATCAAGAATTGAAACATAGACCTGTTTATCACTATATTCTTTGATTTGTTTGTTAACTAGTTGTATCTTGACAATTTTTAATCTCCTCATGAAATATGATATTAAATATAAACCAGTATAGAAGTATATAAACACATATATAAATGAAAATGTAAGTTGAATTATAGTTCCAGAATGACATGTTATTAGTTTTAAAAAGCAGATAGAGAATTGCAAACCACAATGCAAACGGAGGTTATAACCTATGAAAGCTGTTTGGTCCCTGCCAGTGGTTACTAAAGCCAATACAAATACTATTACTTCACTAAGACACAGATCGGGGTGTCTGATCTGTACTATAGTTTTCTTTGTCACACTTTGCTGTTTCTTGATTTTACAAAATCATTTCTATTTCTATAGTTTTACAAAACTTCCTAAGGTATGAATGCAGTGAATGACAAAGCAGAATAACTGAGGCAACAATAGTATTCCTGTGAGGAATGTAATTACCTGTGAGCCTATTTCTTCTTTCTTTCTGATTTTAACCTTATGGCTCTTTATCATCAAAATATATACCTCAGAAATAAAAGTAAGGCAACAAGATGTGTTGAACATAGTTAATGTGGTAACTAATGTGACTAATTCCTTAGAAATATATAGAAATGAGGTTTAGAAGATGTCCCTCATCTCAGTATGTCAGGAATCTAGGTTATCAGTATCTCAGAAACAAAGATGTGTTTTTTATGTGTCATTATGGTGCTCTAATGACAAATGACAGAGGGGACTCTTAAGTATACAAAATGCAAATAAACAGATTGTCCTCAACTTTAGTGGAAGAAGAATCTATTGTAGGTGTTGCAGGATATTCTAGAGATTTTGACCTGGAGCCAGCATTTTAGGATTTGTTTAAGTGTTAGTTTAACCTTTGCCTAATATTTGTGCACTAACGTTAAGCAAGACCTTGTCCTGAAATCACAACATTGCTGTCTTAAAAGTATCATTGCCAGACTGCAATGGAAGGTACCTGATGAGATCTGTCTCTTGGTTTAGTATCTGGTAAAGGGTATTTTATTATTTATTTATTTTATGGATTAATTTGTATAGCAAAGAATATATTGCAAACTGTACAGTTAGCAATACTGTTTTTCAGTAAAATCACATTACCTGGAACATTAAAACAATAATTCTGAAACATGATTTATAATGATTTGAACGTGTTTGTAAAAAATAGATGACCACTGTACATTTACAGTTGACACAGAGGTCCCAAAAGTCAAGAAAGCACTCTTGACCTTGATGGGTGGTTGCAATTCCATTTAAATCAATTGCCAATACAAGTCAAATGAAGTTCTTATGGCTGTCTAGTGTGCACTTCCCCGTTCTTCTGACATTATTGTTCTACTCCAAGTCATTCTTCAATCTTTTAACAGCTGAAAGGGACCTGCATTCTGCAGCTTTATGGGAAAACAGCACTAAGTTGTACTTCTCTGTGTTTTGAAGGCTTCAACCCTTTTTCACTGACTTTATGTCCAGGCTAACTAAGCAAACCAATAGCGTACTTGGTCTGTTGCTGGCAAAGCCAAGTATTTCACTGTTACAATGGGTACAGAATTTGGTTTTGGTGCTTACAGTTTTTACTGGTCATTCATTTAATTTGATGGAAAAGGAACTGGTCTTTTAACTCTGAAAACTGGAGATCTTTGTTAGTTTAACTTTACTAATAGCTTTCACTATATTAAACATGATATATTTTTGGAATCATTTATGTTTAAAAATGATGATGAATGCAATTTTTGAGGAGTTTTGTGGGATGGAAGAGAAAGGAACACAGCAACTTGTAAAAATAACTTGAAAATTTATCCTATGGTTGTACATTTCTGGATACGTCAGAGGATTTTGCTAAAATGGGGGATGAATATATGAAAAGTGATATGAATTTGTTAAAAACATTGCTCAAAGAAAATCCTTAGCCATATAGAACCTTCTAAAAATCTCTGAGTTTTGTGTTATGAACTTCCAATACTTTCACTGTTCTAAATTAAGTGTTTACCTTTTGACACATGGGAATATTACAAGGTCACATCATGGCGCAGTTTACAAGAATGAGAACACCCAAGTACAGATACTTTTTAAAAGACAAATAATCCAAACTATGACCAATCCTTCCTGTGCCCACCAACCTCTTTCATAAGTAGACCAAACTTTTTTCTCACTGTACAGAAAAAAAAAAGATATTTTAGCATTAAATACATACAACAACTAATAAGAATTGATAATGAAAAAAGTGATTCAGGTTGCCAGTGAAACCTGGCTGGGACAGTATTAAGAGGTTGCTGCAATTAATGAAAACCTAATCACTAGTCCTCCATGGAGAAATGCAAATTGTTCAAAGGCTTGTTCTGTTCAATAGGATTTGTATTGCAGCTAATCCACTTAGCAGCATCCCATGTTTCTCTGTTTAGGTCCTTTTTTTACGAAGTAATGAAATATTATTAATTTTTAGAGGTTCAGTGGATTTCTTTACTTTCTATATTTTGATTCTTATGTTTTGAATAAATATGTAAGCATGTAAACATTCCCATGGACTGAGATCAAAGTAAGTGGCCCTATTTTGTTCATTTTTCTAACCCCATGGAAACTACTTCGTATGAAGCTATAGCTGTGAAAGTGACCACTTGATATGCAGGAAATGCATTGCGTATACTGTCCTTGACTGTGCAATGGAAATTCAAAAATTCTACTGTATCTGAGGTTCCATCCATCTGCTGGTGGGCATGAATAACTGCATAAAACCTGCATTCAGTTGCTTGTAATTTTCAGTGTTATGCACAACATGAAACAAACCTTTATGCTTGTATTTTGTTTAATTCATTAATTTAAAATTAGACAACATTGTTTAGTTAGATAGTCTTCTACTCCTCCTTACAGTATATACACTTAGCTCTGGTTGGTAGGAGGAAATGTATCAGCTATGGGTTGGCCTGTTCCTCAGCAATGGAACTTGTCCCTAAGCCTGGGTATTCAAGTACTGTGACTTAATTTCTGAAAAGAGTAGCTGTGCTGAATAGAGAGAGGCAGCATGTGTCCTTAAGACATTGGTAGTATCATTGGAAGACACATTTGAACAGAGATATTGAATTGCATTTACCTCCCATTGAAACAGATGACAAAATTGTAACATTTGTCTTGAATTCACTGAATAAGCAAGTTCAGATTTAGTGTAGAAATGAGGAACTTTGGAACTTCTGCTTGATCTTACCAGCCAAGTTATGATGCCAGTGTACATATCATTGCTTTTAATTGATTATGAAGGGATAATACCTTTCAGAACAAGTGTAGCATGTTGTAGGTAGGTAAAGTTTGTATACACAAAGAGGTGTTATTAAAATTGAATGTTTGGCAAATATTTTGTTCAAAAGGATACACAAAATGGTCAGTGTTTGGTTTTTTTTTTTTCCACCTTGTTTCATTTTGTTGACACTTTGAAGCTAAAGAGCCAAAATATAAAAGGTTGTGAAATCTCTTCTCTTTGGTATGCTATTGAATGTTTGACCTGTTATTGTATAATGTATTTTTGTCGTACATTGAAGATTTTGATCCAGATATGCAACCAACCCACAACATCTTCCAGAAAAAAAGTAAAAGAATTTTGATTTGTGCAGCCTTTTACTCTGACATAAAACCAATTTCTAAAAAAAGCCATCTGCTACTTTATTGTTTGATATCAGCAGCAGAATAATGTCCGATTTTAATATCGTACTACTTGGCTATGTAGTGCACTAATTTGTTCTGTAACATCAGTGAATCAAAGTATAGTTCCTGATAGAGGAACATCAAGAGGAAATTAATCTCCCTGTGATAGTATTAATAATTTCAGAATGGATGTATTTTGCTCAATTATTGTAACCATTGAAAGCTGTGTTTTTGTGAACTGTTAGATCAATATCACAACTGCTACACAAATCGAGTGTGTAAGAATGAGACTGTCACTCTTAGTAGATAGTCAGGAGTGTCATTACTGATGGACAAGAAGTTTACTGAATCTTATTGGTAGAATTTTATGGTTATTTAATGAAAGGAGATGTGGGAGTGTCAATATGCTGGGGAAGACAGTGGGCTTGGCATTAAAGGGGTAGCATCAGCAGACTTTGTAACCAGAAATTAACTGTGTCATACTGGAAGAAATTTAGTGCAAATGGAGCCTAATTGTTAATAATTTTAAGGGATACTAAATGCATCTCAGGAGAAGATATATATAAAAGTATAGCATACTGACAGTGTCATGATGTGTATGTATTCAGCACGTCTCCTGAAACTATTGTGCTTTTCAACAAGTATTTTATTAATTTACATTTACATTTGTTTTATACATATCATCAGATCAATACAATGTTTATTAGAAAGCATGTTTCTTTATGTAGCCTTCCCACATATCCATACAATTTCATTCATATCTTTGAGTACAAAGAGATAGGATTTGACACAATAAAAGAAATTGGGCATTTGTAGATATAGATCCTTCCAAGTGCTTACCCAGTTCAAGATGAAAGGAAAGTATTACCGCAATAAAGAATGCCTGTTGTTAGCTACACAGCATGATTTTCATGGACAGAGTAGGTTTCCAGTTGTGTGCTGAGAATAAAACTAAATGAGCACAGACACCCAAATGTGTCACTGAAATAAACATTGGCAGTATGGATGTGTGATAAAAATATCCAAATATATCAGACTGACTACAGAACTTGAAGTCAATGGTAATCTGGGTAGGAATAAGTTTTCAAATCTCATATTCTTTCCTTTCTATGTTTGCCACCTTTAACTTCCCTCCAGTTTTGTGATATTCCCCTCTCAACTGACAGTCAGTTGTGTATAATCAGCCACCAGACTACTACTGATATTAATAAGCTTGTTCTTTGTTTAGGAAGAGGCAGTGACTTTTTTTGTTAAGAGTCCATAAAATTGCTAACAAGGCTGACATACTTTCTTCTAGATCAGAACTGTGAGAATGGTTTGGGTTTTTTTTCTGCATTGATTGAGGTAACTTCAGATGCTTTTTTTACAGGCTGTCTCCATCTGTTATGCTGTAATAGTATCTTGCATTAAGAATGGCAGATGAGTAAGTAAACAGTGTGGTGGGAAGGCTTCCACTGAATTTCTGTAGAAACTTTGAGAATCTATCCATCAGCATCTTTGTTCTTGTCTCTTCTTTACGACCTTCTTTGCCCTCCCTTTTGCCCAAGCTAGAATTTTCAAAAGGAAACCAACTTTGATAGGTGTTTGATAGTATGCAATTTGAAGGAACGGCTTCAGAAGAGTCATAGATTCAAAGTACAGTGTTTTGACCACTGCAACTGTGCTGTCCGGATTGTTCTTGTATGTTTCAAGGGTAACAAAGAAAGTGAAGGCAGGAAAGCGTGTGAGGTAACCTTGCTGAAAGCATTGAACAAGAGCTTGCTCCCAATTGCTGTCAGAAAAATTAATGGAAACCTTCACACTTCTAATGGTAGATACTGGGGAACAGAAAAGATTGTGGTTTTGCACACAGATCCCCAGGATCCGTTTTATACGCAGAAGGCAGATTTTTCTTTTTCCTATGTTTTTTCTCTTTCTATATATGTGTTCTAAAAAGACTTTTGGTGAGTTATCTGTATGAAAGACAATGTCCCCACAGCACTTCTAGGAGGCCTTTCAGGAAGATATCTTTCACATACCATGTTCTTTCGTTCCTCTCTTCCAAGAAAGACACTGATAATGCACTTTCAGAGAACAAACTCACCCACGTTCCCTGGAAGCCTAGTTCAGAAAACCTCCCTCTTCTTTGGCTTTTAGAGAACTTCAAATCAGGAAAGCAGTGAACTCTAAATGTGTCTTTAACTGGAGGACTATTTAGACAGTATTTTTGAGCACGGAGACAGTATGTGCCATTTAGGCTAATAGCTTATCTTATAAGAGCAGGTAAAATCATGCTACGTATAAGCATGGGGAGTTAATGTCCACTGGAGTTTACAAAAAATCTGCGCTGTCAACTGAAAAATTTAGGCTATTAAATACATAATGCATTGTAACTATGTGTGGAATGGCTATCTGTTTACTAGCTGTCTGCTTTTCTGAATTCCTTCTCCAAAATAGTTTTTTATAAAGATACAACATGCCGCGTTTCAATGGAGTCCTGCAGGGAGAGATGCAATTACGAATGTTATGCAATAATACATTGTTATTCCTAACACCTAATGTATTTGTGAACATTGTACATGCAGGCAAAAGTGCTGAGCTCAGTAATTCACATCTTTACATCTCTGTACGATATTGTCTGCTTTAGCAGTTTTAGTCCAAAGATAGTAGTTCCAAAAACAGTATTGATGATAACAAATGGAAAATATTTCATTAATTTTTTTGCACAATAATAACAAACATGTTACTATCTGAAAGTTTGCCAAATACTAGTTACGTACTTCCATTTGAATAGATATGGCTTAGTGTGAAATATTCTCTAAAAGAGTTGTGAACGAAGCAGAAGTAGTCTTGGACACTCAAATGCAATGTCATTGTCAATGCTTTTTCATAAATTATAGAAAATAATGATGAAAAAAGCCTGTTTGGTTACCAATTGTTTTCCTTTTCTAAAGCTCAACTTCGTATTTCTTGGGTTTTTTTCCCCAGATGTTGGACTTCCTGAACAATCTTTTTCATGGATTTTCTGCAGTTGTATAAATGTGAAATGAAGGAAATATTAAATATTTAACCTCCAAAACCAAATTTTTTGTTTTTCTGATGCTAACATAACTTCTAGTCTCTTCTTACTAAAATTCTATTTTACTTTCTCCAAAACCAGGTCACCTAATTAAAATAAAAAGATAAAAGTCTTGCTTTATAATACTGAGTGCTATAGCTCAGTTGAAAAAAAATCAAATGAATGAATTTTTAATACTATGAGAAATCATAACAGTACCTTTTATTGCACTATTAATTTACTATGTACTGTAAATAACAATATTTAATAGCACTACTGTTTTTTAAACTTGGCTGGAGTTACCATCGTGACCCTTGGTAATTCTGCAATAACAGATTAAACTTTTTGAGCTGTATATATGGGTGAATGTCTTTTAGGGGAAGTAACATGAAGTTTCAGATGCTAAATTATTAATCCCTTGTGAATTAAACTTGAACCTGTTAGGTAACTCTTGACAGGTTTATAAAGAAATATTTGATAAATGAGCAATTTTTAAAAATATATTTAAAAGGTTATTGTATTGTACTTTTAGGAAAAAAAATGAGAGAACTGAATATATTCAGTTATAGGTATTTGTGCCTTATGCAAAAATATTCTGAAGATATATCTAAATTAAAACTGTGAGGAAGTAAAAATTAATATTTTTCCTCATATATTTACTTTTTGGGACTTGCAAGTGATCAGAATAACTTCACAGAGTAATTATAAAACATTTTCCTCATATTGACAGGTTGGGTATCTGTGGTGGTATATTCCTTAGTGGTATGGTTGATAAATTGCTTTTCATGTCAAGCCTTTTAAAACAGGAATTTTTGGTCACTGTGATCTGTACATGCATCATCAGTAGCATCATCTGCCTGTAATCAGTACATTTTTTCTTCAGTTTGATTTTTTGTGATATCTGTAGTTCATGAAATATCTTTTTACTACTGATCAGTCATTTCAGGAAGTACTATTAGTATGTTGTTAATTGTTGGTTTATTTATAATCACAGCAGTTGATATAAGCTCTCATGTTGGTCTTCTGGTCTTATTTTTAAGTTGTTTGATAGGAGTATGTTCATTTCCTTTGCACCCCTCTATGTGAAGAACATGTAACCATAAACTTTCTATGACTCCTTATCTGCTCTTTTTAACACTTTGATGTACTCTTTGATATTAATTTCCGATAGATATAACATTAATAAGCAAGCTCCTATTCCAAAATTGCCAGTTCTCTGATGAACCATGCTGCAATCACTTATTCCTAAGTAGAATGATCAGTAAACTATATGTGAAGGCTGCCTCTGTTCCTGTGGAAATTTCACTGAGGGCAGGAAAGTCAGTCAAAAACTTTTGGGTGAAGAATGACTGGAAAGATACTAATTGGAACAATAGATGTAATTCATAAACACAAGACATCAGCCCCCACAGTATATTTTAGAAAGATTTGCCATAAGTTGATAAAGTAGGCTTTCATCTGAATCAACAATATTGTACTATGCAGGATCAACATCTCAAAAATCTGAATATTTTAAGATTTTTAGTGTGGTTATTAACCAGTAGCAAATAAACATTCAATTAGTTCCTCCCATATTAAGTTTACCTTTTTTTTTTTTTTGACTGCAACAAGTTTCATATGCCAGAGTAAAGTGTATTGTAAGTACATCTCAAAAAAGAAATCCTTACTGCATTTTTGGTATGTAGAAAATGTTGATTCAAATAGTTTTTTTAGAACAATGATGTTATCTTGTTAGCTGTTTAGAAATTTTGTGGATGCTATGGTGTATTGCTTGACAACAGATGGCAGCATAGCAGGTGTATTTACCTGGTAATCAACATGTCAGTATGTGAGACATACACTTAATTTTTTTTTAGAAAAGGCATTTCAGAGCCTAGTTCACTTCTCTGAGATTGTTTTCACTACGGATTTATACTCAAGTAAATTTTATGGAGGCATCTCTTTTCAAAGTGTGCCCCCCAGGTACTTAAGAATATTGTGAGTGGTGATCCCAAAATCATGTCAGATTTTAAAAATTATGCAAAAACTAAATGATTGAAGAAAATCCACATTTAGACTTTCTTTTATTGTTACAATTTTGCAAATCATTTCTTACTTTAGTTCACATTAATTTTTAAGAGAATTGAGATGTCTGTAGGAAAGTAAAATTGCCAAATTATATTGTAGCTGTATACCAATTTCAATGGATCTAGAATGTGACAGTAAAGATTATTTGTATGCATTGAGCTTTATGAACATGTCTAAACAACAACCCTATTTATGGTAGCTTGTAACCTATGTGTACAGTTGGATAAACAGTTTAACTATTCATGTGCATTATTTTTATATGATGGAGTGCAGTGCAGTAAGTACACCCAAAAGGATAATACTGCTCACTCCTCTTGTGCTGGAGAGACCAGCAGGGACTGGCCATTTAGGGCTATCAGTAAACCAATACTGTGCTAGGGTGAAAGGAAGCATATGAATCATAAATGTAGCATGCTTCACCTGTTTTGTTGCTAGCTTTATGATTTCATGCTGCTTAAGCATTATGATTTTGTGATTGAACTGTCTGTTTTCCTCCCTTGCAGTGTAATAAGATGACATTGAAGAAAACCCTCCTTGTTGGGTTATAGCGTGTTTAAATATATCAACATTCGATCTGAATCTCTCAAATAGCCATGGTTTGCCCTCTGTTCTTTTCAGTTTGTGAGTCTGCACTGTCTTCAAAATTACTGCATGGATATTTAAAAAAGAGTAACAAGTGTCAAGAACTTTTCTTCAATTTGAAAATGTTTAACTCCCACTATATTGTTTGCTATTTCTTCCATGTAATCTCCTGTATATATTTCATGCTTGTTATACAGTTAATAGAAACAAGGATAAAATGTCTGTAACATATTTCCTGCCAGTTTAAATCCAGAAGTCAATATGAGATTTTATATTAACTATACATCTTTAGGAACACTTTCTTTTAAAAGAATACTCACATTTCCATTGGAGAACTTTGTGCTAGAAGGCCCATTAGTAATGACAGTGGTAAGCTAGGCTCTTTTTTATGAAATAAAATTAGTCTTTATGGCATTTTAAATAACTGATGCTACAATCCCTCAGACAAATTCTGCAAGGAGTTGTTACTGATTTTGTTTTAGCGTAAGTTAAGGATTTTTTCTTACTATTTTATTTCTGCTTATTATTTCAGCCAAGGACTAGGTATATGTGAAGTTTTTTTGAACAGAAGATACTATCTTACTCCAGATCTTTCTGTGTTTTTTCATATGAAGAGATGGAGGAGGTTTTTTTTTTTTGGATTCAGAGAAAGCAAGATCAAATTCTCAGTCAGTTTAGACATAAGAAGTGAACAAAGGGATTTAACACAAAAACATGTCATTTAGATTGTTCAGGTTACACATTTGAGATGTTTCTCCTTCTGAATAATTGATTTATTTTTTTATCAATGTAATGTTTTATGCTTTGAGTTTTTATAGTGCATTTGCATTTCTGATGCTGCTATTAGACAGGAGCAATAGAGCTTGATAATAGTAGTGAGGCTGACACAATAGAGATGAAAATTCTCTACTATCACGGTAGCTCTGAAGACATTACTTAAAGGAACATTTGAGACCAATGACCACTGCATTTCAGATAAAAAAGTGACTTTGGTTTAAAGTATTTTTTAAAAACAGTTTACTTCAAGTTGTTTTTGTGTCCTTTACTATTCTGGAAATTTCAGGTTTGAGCTTGCAGTGTTTCCTCATAATTATGGAACATTAGAAAGAAAGAAAGTGAGGTTTGAAAAAAATGTAATAATATAAAACCAGAAGTGATTAGACAGGAGTAAGTAAGTAACAGGACACTTGGCAAAATTGTGGGTGTTGCCAACAATTACAAGTAAGAGATAGATAAAAGTCAAAATAAGCATCCATTGTGTTCTGTTTAGACATTGTCCCATTCACCTTCCTGACAAGTTATACTACTGTGTTTCCATTATGGTGGATTCTTCCATATGCATTGCTGCCTGAGCTGACATCAGAAGCAGTTCTTAAGTTCTTGAAATTGTGCTGTCTTAATCAGTGATGTGTTTCTCTTCTGTTTTTCCCTTGAGGTGAGATGAGCCTACATATTATTTCTTTAGGAACTTGTCCATTGGGCTTCTTGATAGTGAGTTCTTCTGACAAAATATTCATGTTACTAACTGCTAAGTCTACTAAACTGATAAACTAGAGTAATCAGCAGAAAGGCCTATAGGAAAAGGACACCTTAGGCTCCCACACTTAGACATATTCAGCCACTTGAGACATCTTGGTTGTCTCTTAGGCATTCTCAAGTGATTGATCTTGATCTCTGCACCCTTTTGAGCAGCTGGCAACCCAAGAGACATTTTTAGGAACATGTAATGGTAAAAATTGGCAAAAGAAGTTGTCAGTGGGAATAAAAAAGGATGTGAAAATTAAACTCAGAGCATTGGATATACAACCTCCCACCAGCCCCCAATAGTTAGAGGAAGATGAATGAATTTGAGAAAGACAGTAAACCAGGAGGAAATTATTTTTAAAATGATATTTTAAATAATGTGAAAGCTCCTGTTAATTCCTCTTGACTTGGAGTGATATCATATGATGAATCGTATCGCTGTGAAAATTCTGTCTCCTGGAGGCTGAAGACAATATTGTTCCAGACCTCTGCTGAGGAATACCACACAGATGTTCACAGATCATGATGTTCTATTTTCTGTTGATCAATAACTGTCAGCTGTCCCCTGAAGAAGCTGTTCTCTGTGTTTAGAAAAAAAGAGCTGTCTCTGGGGGAACTGAGGAAGCACAGACTTTAGTGATGTGTTCAAGATTATATGAGAAGTTTGTAGCAGAGCTAGGAATAAACCCCAGAGCTCTTGATCTCTGTATCTACAAGACTGTGTTTTCTCTTTGGCAGAATACTCTTTCAGGTCTGCTCATACCTTATTTTATCCACCTGAACATGTTAGTAGTTTCTTTAACAGAGTTAAATTTTTGAAGATGAAGATTTTTGAAGTTTAAGAAAATTTGCTTGCATAGTGAGATCTCCGGTGTAAAATACATTTCAAAGTAGATATTTAAGTCAAGTGAGCACCTTGAAATAATGACTCAAGATAGGACTGCATATAATAGTTTACATTGTATAATAATTGGAAGGTAAGGAATAGAAAATTAAAAGTTTTTTTATAAAACTAGCAGTTTCAGGTAAAACTACCAGACTTTCACGTGAAATAGAATTCTGATATTTTTTAGTAAAACATTGTAACATCTTCATTCTCTGTAAATGTTGCCCACTAATCTAAATGCCCATACCTGCCTGCCTAGGTTCTGTAAGAGAAAAGGAATCTCAATGCCTGACTGTCGCAAGAGCTATAGTTGCTGAAAGGTTCCATTCACAAAGAAGCTGTTTGTCTTAAAGGAGCCAAAAAATCCAAAAGAAAAAGAAATCCACATAACTAGATTAGTTACAGAGGAAATCAATTCCATGTTCTTGAGCCTTTCATGAGCAGAATGCCATTTGGTATATATGCTACGAGATAATTTCAAGTGTTTCTTTAATCCTTTGGTTACTACTAAAATGAATTTATAAGGTAGTGAGACTCAGATGATACCTTATGTATTTATTGTGCTTTCTTGCGATAAAAATAATGATATGTTAATTAATAAGAGTAACTTATTTATGGCAGGGGAAAAAAGTATAATAGAAAAGAGAAACAAAAAAAAAAAAAGCAAAGCAGCTGCTTCAAACTACCTGAAAGAAAGATTATCTCTTATCCTAGTTTCCTCTTGCTGAATAAAATGTGATATGATCAGGTCACTGCATGTAAAATGGCGTAAGAATGTGATCTGTACTTCATCATTACAAAATTCAAACATTCTCGAACCTTTTATTCTCCCCTGTTCATATTTATCTTTTTGGTCCTGCCTTCATTGGGTACCACATTTGTATTGATAAATTGTAGGTACTTGAAGATGTATTGATGAGCTGAAGACAGTTCAAAATGTAGAGTGCTGTGGCTTTGCATATCATTACACCTAGCTTGCTCTTTGCCTCTTGAAAGCTGTCGATTTGTGCATTATTGCTATTCAGGCTGATAAATGACAGTAATTGTCCTTAAGTTGAAGAGCTGGCTTAATGTGCTGACTTGCTTGGGAATTCTGAGCACCAGGGTTAAACTAGTGCTCCACTGGTTCTAACAAAATGGTCTTTTCCAGCTCAGAATAGATACTTAATTGAATTACTTTAGTTTTCATGCATTTTGCAGCTTTGCGTTTGAAGAAAAAATATTCATAACAAGATCAGGGAATTCAGAGCTGTTCATAGGGAGGTCAGGCTTGGCATGTGGCCCCACTTCAAGGCACCTGCTCCCAGTGGTGCTACCACAATTTAAAAAAAAAAAAAAATTGAGAGGGAGAATGTTAGTCCTATAATGGTACTGAGAAAGACATAAAAAATCAGATGGAGATGTATCTCTGTTCTTTTTTCCATTGTCCCAGTGGTGGAACTTACTCAGACATACTTATAAAGATGAAATACAGCTCATTTTGTGATATTTTTTTAAGCAGTGTTTTTCTGTGTGTAGAGGCATTTATTTTTCAATGTGTTTAGTCTAGGAGTGATATCTAAAAGTCTCTGTTAGTTCTATGAAAGTCAGAATTATTTTTCAGATATAACTAAAGAAGAATTCCTCATGGAATTTAGGCTTTTTTTTCCTCAAATAATGCCCACAGAATTCAAATCAAGAGTTCCAAATTTTCAGAAGTGGTGTGACTTGTACTGAAATATTCACATTAGGCACTGCTTATGGGTAGTACAAATTAAGGGTCATGTTTGATATGATGCAAAAAATTTCAAATTAGATTGAAAAAATTGAGCAATTGAAGAAAATAGCAGAATTTAGAGAAATTTATTTACTTCATTGTGATTCTCTGTGGTGACTTGCTTATTTTGTGTATAAGTATTGTATGAGATCAATCCCTTTCACATGAGTTACAGAAGGTGTTTCCTTTTAACTAAAGAAATAATATATTCATTAATGGTCTTCTGTAGTTAGAAGCGTGATATTTGGGATACCCTGGGTCAGCATCATGAAGATATTGATTATTCATTCAGGGAGAATTTTAGTCGCAACTTTACTGCAAGATTCTTGTCATATTCATGACTGCTGTAGCTTCAGTGTATAATGTATATTTTCAAACAAAAGTTATGAAAACAGTGGAAAAATAATAAATTCAATATTTATTTAGTCATCTTGGTAAACAGGAGTCTTTTTCCTTAGTCATAAAAAGGAAGATTATTTACAATTCTATAAATGAGAGATGATCAGTGGATAACATTGCCAGAAAGGCATATATTTTTCTTTTCCAAAGACTTGGGATTGCAACCCTTTGTAATTCAAGGTTAATTCTCTTTCAGTTAGTCTTCTCAGAGCTGAGTTTTTGAATCAATCACCTACATCTGCCAACTAATCACCTACCAGCTTTGATGCCTTCAAGTGTATATTTGATGATTGGGATCACTAAAGATTTTTCATTGATATACACATGTACCCAGCTTGTGCATAGGAATGCAGCTCATATTCCTAGAGAACAGAGCAAAGAAACAGTTAGACTACTCACTCTATATATAAGAGTTACTATCTTGGATAACTGATGTTAAAGTAGGAAACACTTGCCTGCTCTTAGGGGAACATTTCTGCTGTTTACATTAGAATTTGGGGTTCATCCGTTGAATGTAAAATAAATACTTGGTTACTTAGACTGTAAAAAAATCCGTTTTCTTCCTTCCTATTCCTTGGTTACAATGCAAATATCTACAGATATTTGTGTGTTTACAGAGCTAAAATACACTAAGACAGTAGTTAATTCCTATTTCTTTATTTCATGCCTCAAATACATTTCCCAGTAAGAAAAGACTTATTGCCTGACTGATAGTCTGGAAAATGTAGATTTTCTTCAAACTGCCTTTTTACTAATTTTTCCTCACATCTGCTTGAAAATTAAACAAAGAATTTCTTACTTTTGTAATAGGGAAACGGTATTAAGTGAATTCATAGGAAAAGGGACTTAGGGCTTGTGTGGATGCTGTATTTCTTAATTTTATCCAACCACTTTCTTGACTGAGCTCATTTTTTGTTATTCATGAAACCTAAAGCCATTGCAGCATAAACCTTAATGGTTGCTATCTTTCACATGCTGATCTTCACATGCCCAGTATTCTTGCAGGCTCTCTGACAGAAGGTTAAAGAATATTGCGACTCAAGCATATATTTTATTTTTCTTAATCTACTCTTCTCCAGTTCTTTAAATCTTTGCTATTCAAGTCAGGATAAAGAAGAAAGTATGAAAGTTCAGATCATAGAAGAACTTTGGAATTACATAATTCAAAAATTTATTGCTCTTGAGGCATATTTAATATCTGTCCACAACTTTTATATAATTGCTAATACTATTCATTCAGAAATTAATTTTTATTTTAAAGAAAATGCTTAATAGTTTTAGTTCCAAGAGAACTTTGAAAACATAGTCCTCTTGTTGTTATAAATTTGTTTCTGGCAACATTAACAGTATATTGTATGCACTTTTCAAACACAGAATGTCTGCTGAAGACAAACAGATGTCGTCTTTCTGAACGCATGAACTGAAATAACATTTGTGAAGTGTTTTGTTCAGCCAGCTGGTATTATGACTATTTTAAATTTAGTAATCTCTCAGTGATTGCTTTTAAAGTCTCTTGATTTCATGACAAAGTCAGATACTATGGAGCCAAAACTACTTCTTTAATTGTAATATAACATGGAGAAAAGAGTGTGTTTGTTGTAGTGTTTTAAGCATCTGCATGTGCCACTGAAGTGAATTCACACCTTAAAGAGATGGGAAACTCTTGAAATCCTATGGTTTTTTTTTTTTTTTGTGTGTGTGTGGTTTTTTTCCTGTATTTTCTCTGTAAATTAAATTTGAATTCTCTGAATTGAAGTACTGGAGTAATCTTCTATGGCAACGAGATACTAAGGAGAAAAGTAAGATGAGTATTTTGAATGAAAAGGTGGATTTGTATTTTTCTTTCCATGTATTTCAATCTTTGTTTTAAAGGATCATTAAAATTTTTACAAGAATGTGGCCTTGGGGTTCTGCATCATGCTGAATCTGTAATTATAATTTCCAGCTGGTTGACTGTCAGTTGATCTAATGGAAATTCCCTGTAGTGACTGGTGTTACTTTATACCCTTTGACTGACTTCATTCAGCTCTTCAAGTGGTTGATGCTTTAAGTTTGGGGTAATCATGGTTGCTTCTGTATTTTTCATAAAGCTAGACTGCTGAAGGCTGGGCTTGGTTCTTTTATCCTTCTGGGCATAACTTTTGTTTGTACATGTATGCACTGTTAATGTGATCCAACAGGAGATAACTATGCAAATGTTTCATGGTTGAAAAGAGGGATGGGCAGGGTTTTGCTTCCTGCATTTTTAACTTTCTTATGTTACTCTCTATGCTGCATATAGATGTGCCAGTGTTAATTTCTGTTATGTATTCAGTATTCTTTCTGAATCAGAGCTCCACCACTCTAATTGGCAATGCAAAGCCATTTCATGTGAGGATGCCTGCATCAGGAATCTTATCAAAATTGACCAACTCTTTCCTCCAGGAAAGAAAAGAAAGGCAAATTAATCACTGCACAGAATTAAAAAATATTCTTCAGAAATATATCTACCAGCGGTTGGACTGGAATGGATCTTTAGGCAAAATTCCTATTTAAAGCTTATTTAAATATTATGCCCTATGTGATGTACTCTTTAGAATGTTTTCTTCTAAAAGGACTAATTCTTCTGCTTTAGGGATGCAAATATTGATATGGCAGCCTATGCATCACCCTTAATTGAAGTTTGCCCAACCTTTCCATTTAAAAAAAAATGGTTCTCAGTGTCTTGAAACTTTGTTAAATGTCACCCATTTTTATGGGCTAAAACTTGCAAATTCCTGATACTTTTGTGTTTCAGCTAAATTGTATTAGGTGTTTTTGAGAACTAGATTACAGCAAATATGTTATTGGCTAATGTTCTAGTAGTCTTATACCTCTTTTTGGAAGTCTTAACATTCATCTTTGCAATAGATCGTAAGGGCATGTTTGTTCTTAATTTGTAACTTAATTTGTAACTGAAATTGTGGAGCAAAAAAATCCAACTTTAAAGCAAACTCAGACTCCTAATCACCCCCTAGCTCCTCAGACATCTAGTGTTTTGTCAATTGCAGAATGATACATTTCTGTAAGTTAAACTTACAGAGGAGAAGTTTTTGTTTCTGACTGTGGGCAAGTCAAAGAACCAGCAAGAGAAGGTTCCTGTTCTTTAGAACTATCTGTGGGAATAGTTAAAGGAAAGGAAGTCATAGGGCATGAGTGGACTTGTGTTTGAATCATGAATTTGTTCTTTTGGCAACATACAGTGTTTTTAATTCTTTCATCCTAAGAGTAATTTTTTTTTATGCCAATTTCCCATAAAAGTTATCATGAACTATATTAGCTTCATTTGGCAAACTGATTCCTTTTGACAAAAGGGGAAATATTAAGTGTGCAACTAATAGGATCGCATATGAATCTACCAAGTAGACCGTGATGTTTACTCTTGCAGGCTTTACTGTATACAAAGCTAGTGGATTAAAGTAATGAACTGATAAGTGTATAAGCATTTGCAAAATGAAGACTTTTCAATTCATCTTTTTTGTAAGATTACTGCCTACACTAGCTTATACTCCAGGACCCTAGCTCATTTCCTGTACTTAGGTATTTGAGTTGTTTCTGCATTCAACATTGTTTCTGGGAAAACACAACAAATCTGCAATCATTACAGCATGCCATAGTAATTAATAACCATTGTTATCCAATTGTGGAGCAGATCTGATAGTTTTAAAAGATATTTTAATCTAAAATCTAGTGGTAGAAAGATAAGAGAAAGTATTAGTTTCTTTTGTTGTAACATGCATTTGTTGCCAAGACTGACCATCAAGTGGCTGAGATAGCTTCATTATTTTAGATGGATAGCTAATTACTGTCCTTTTTTATTATTCCTATTTCTGTCCTTCATGTGGTGGTTGTGAATTAGCTTTGTGCCATTTTCTAAAGTATCAGGCATTTTTATACATTTGGTATATTGAATGGCAAATACTTGATGTAAAGTCTGCAGTTTTACTCCATAACCAGATTGTAAAATATGAACTGAATTAATCATAACTGCAAAGAGTAATGGCACATTTTCTCTTATTTTATCTTTACTGCCTTTCAGATCATGGTTTAAAACCTTCTACATCTGGTGCACAGAATGAGACAGCAGCTTTGGTAGTGGATAGCAAGAGGCAAAGGTCAAACCAGAGACTGCACAAATATTGTGCACTGGATTTATTGTTTTAATTAAGAGTGTGGCAGTTCATCATAAACTGTTTATGGTGTTTTTGCACAGTGCAGCATTTTGAAATCAGCTGTTTTAATGAAAACATAATGTCATATCTGTCAAAGTTCTAAATATTTTGAAAGTGAAATATGAAAACAAGAACTTTAATTCTGGGTTTACTGGGATTAGGTTGTGAAATTGTTTTAAAATCTTTTATGTGTCATTTCACAGGTGGCACAGTTCTATGTAACGAAATGGAAAGTACTATATGGAGCTTGTTACTTAATTGTGAAAATGCATTGTGAGGGTTAACGTATTGAAAGACAAAGCTGCTATGATTTGCACTGGAATGCTAGAATTAAGACATAAACAGATATATGGTACTTTCTTCTTCATAAACAGTATGTAAATGAGGCTTCCTGATTGTGCGTAAAGAACCCAAACCAGACCCAACATATAAACTCACAAGAGGAACAAACCCTTAAACCTGGAAAGAAAGAAATATGCTGTTTGTCATATGATGCCACGATGTATTAGCATCTGGGTCATTGTAACTAATTATTTACAAGACAGTGTCTTTCTGTGGACTTTTAAGGCTGAACATTTTGTAGTCTAGCAATTTTCTGTTATGTATTCATGTAGATACATAAGGCAATTTTAGTTTTATTTTTTGTATAGTCTGATAAAATATTTGTATAATCTGAAAATTATATTTTTGTAGTACTCTCCTCGGAAAATAGAAATTAAGTCTGTCATTAGATGCTAGGCCACAGTAGTTGACTGAGCAGGGTAATGTATGTTACATTTTGTGCTATACTTGGTCAAGTTTCATATATATCGTATTCCACATTATTTTATTAAATTTAATATCTGCACTTCCTATTACCAGACATGCCTCTCATTCAAAGCACAGAGGCACAGTTCTCTAATCAGAAGTGACAAGCTATATACTTTCTTTCAGCCATTATTCGGTAGCCTAGAGCAAGGAGCTCTGTTTCCTTGAAAATATTTTGAATTGGGTTATTTTTATTGAAGTATTAAAGTAATTCTTCAGATTTTAGGCTATTATTTAAGTACTTTTGGGAGAATGCAATAACCTCTGGATTCTGTAGCCTTTGTTATGTTAAAAATTGTAGCTACTAAATGTATCTTTTTAATGCTTGTTATGCAAGTGTCTGGAAAAATCATCTGACTGATAGAAACTAACAATATTTAGGAAATAAACAAGATTAGTTGGCTAAATTAGTTTACTATTGAAGTGTAATATCAAAGTGACTCACTATTTATATATACCAATAGATTCTGGTCACCATACCTTCACCAGCAAATGCATACGATTAACTGCTCACTAATTTGTTGCAACATAAAGTTCATATTTGGCAGATTTATTCTTAAAGAGTCTGAAAGTGATACTTTCCTATCTTAAGGCAATCTGTTGCTTGTAGTGATGTTGATTAAAGCCCCACCTCGCCCCCTCAAAATATACCTCCACAAAAATGCCTAATATTTGGATTTGTTGAATATCTTTATTTGAAAGGATTGCTGGAATCTTTTCAATTTTTCTACTTCCTTTTCTTTCTTTTAATATAGAAAGCGGTGTGAAAATGTCAAAATATGTAAGCTAGATTTGTTATCAAAGAAGAAAGTAAGCAATTGTCTCAAACCTCAAAGATATGCCTGCCTTCGTATCTCTTCTGAAATAGTATGTATCAGAGAGAAACTCAAGGTGAAGCAGCTTTCTTGGGAGTATAGTCCTTTTGGGGTACAGATGTTATCTGAAAAGTGAGCTTAATGGATCATACATTGCCAGTTTTCATCACATGTCTAGTGTGAGGATTCATGGGGGGAGGTGTGTGAAGTATAATAGAAGAACTGTCAATATTTACTGCAATTTGGTGAGCAATGTTAAGAGATACAGTGGTGTGTTGGCAGGTCACCTTTGTTACATCAGACAGTGAGCCTTTTCAGTTGATGTATACATGAGAGAAGGATAATGCTGAGAAACTAACTCCAAACTTGAGTAAAGATTTTATTCTTTTAGGCAAGCAGCATAGGCACAATTCAAAGTATTTTCCAAGAAACAATTTGGTAACAAATTTTTACATGTTGTAGACATTGTTCACATCTTGTTGCCTTTGTAGTCTTGTCTTGCTTTTTCTTTTGTTTGTGTTTTTTTTTTTTTGCTTTTTTTTTCTTTTTTGAGTGGAGTATGTCTTAACTTTTAAGAACTTTCTTTTAGTATGCTTGATTGATACTGCTTAACACGATATTATTAAACATCAACTGTCTTTATCAGTATTCTGTACAATTTTGGTACACTTAAAAATGCAGTGGGAGTTAATCACAATGTCCTAGATCTAAACTAACAGATTTGTGTGTATATTATCAATTTCAAACAATTATGTTATTTTCTAATTCGGATAAATGAAAATGTTGCAGATCCACAGGCAATGAAGACCATGCTAAGCAAACAGAGAGAAACAAAAGTACTCGTGAGCATGTTAATGGGACATAGGAAGACTTGCAGACAATGTGAGAAATATATATGCTGATTAAGTTCCATTATATGGCCAGGCACAGTGGTTTTGTATGTAGTTTTGGTTAAATAATTACATGTATACTCTGCTATTTGAGTGTTGCATGTAGAAAAATAGATGTCTGTATGGCCTTGAATAGAATTCTTGAGTGACAGTTCTCACAGTTTGGTGGAATTAGAATTTGACTGTGGATTTTTTTTTTAAAATGAATTTATTCCTAGTTGAAAAACAAGAATGGGTAATATTGAAGTGGTTAATATTAAAATAAATGAAATGGGTAACAACTGATGTAAACTAATACATGCCCATCAGATATGACCAAAAAATATTAGAAATTAAAATATTGACTCTAATAATAACCAACACTACACAGAGAGAACAAAAATATCAACAGATTAGTGATATTACATCAATAAAATATTTTATAAAATGCTGAGTAAAACTGTGAAAAGATACAGAATGGCAGTAGAGGGCTTCAGGTAGAAATCTAGATAAAAAGTACAGGACATTCTGACCTGAGAATAGATTAAAGCAGGGAGAATACGAAGGGGAAATAGATCATCCTGGCCCTATATTCTTCATACATTCTGCTTATACCTGCTGTTAGAGGCAGGGTACAAAGTGAAATTACCTGTTGATCTGACCCTGTGACTTGAACTTTTAGAGTTGGTGAGCAACCTGAATGCTCAGTGTTGGAGAATCCTTACAGGAGGGATAAGCATATAGTCTAAACAGATGTGCAAGGGCATGCCATAACATTCCCAGTATCCTTGCTTCTCTCTGGCTTATGTTTTAGCGGTGGAATTAGGATATGGCTATGGTATTCAATGACACAAATGGCTTGGAAATGCTTCTGAGTCCTCTTGATCAATGTAGCCATAGTCAACTAAATCTTGCTTGGTACTTAATAAGCAAAGTGCAATGTCCACTATTTAATGATATAACAGCCATAATCTGCTAGTTAGAAGTGTGTAAGGCAGCTAATGCATGTTAAACTCAATAGGAAATGCTAAGTGAGGATATGCTTTGCTCTCAACAATGTACTTCATAGGATGTCATCTTGCCTCTCCCAGAGAAAATACTGTCAGAAATTCATCAGCACTGGAAATGTGAAGAAAAAAATTGCTGCTCCCATTCTGCAGTAATGTGGTCTAGTTTTAACCTGTTTTTATTCACTGTGTATAGCAGTTCATGCTGTTGGATTTTATCTGGTGAAGTGTTGTGACAGAAGTAAGTCAGACTAGGTAGAACACATGATTCCTTTTAGCCTTGAAAATCTATGGGTCTGTTTCAGACGTGTATCTGTGACACTGCTAACAAACGCTAAAATTCATTCAACACTCTGCTAAAGTGACACATTGCACCTTAGGAAAGATGCAATGTTTAGTTTTCAGAACTTTTATTTTCAAACAAAAATGTAACATTTGGAAAGATATCAGTTACTTGACAGGGCAACATTCAAATTGTTCAGTATTGCAGTGGTATTGTGTACACATAGGAACATTTTCTATTTTAACTCGTAAGTCCTGAATTTGAATAAAGCACCCATGTTTCTGTAGAGAAAATGAATGTTGTCCCTAACATGTGTTTAAAAAAGGTAAAAATCTAAAGAAAGAAATGGAAAAAAATTGCACTTCTTTTAAAACTACTACTCCTGCTTTCTGAGATGCAACGGGCTAATCACTGATACAACTTCATTTGTAGGAAAAAATATTGTTAACAATATTGTGGATGTAAATGTAGAAATGCAAGAGGATATGTAAATGGAATCACATGTCTAGTTTTCACAAAAGATAGGGAAATATTTATTGCAACATGAGACAAATAAATAGTACTTGGAGGCCTGTTTAAATATTAGTGGAAACAAATGAGAATGCTAGAAATGATGAGCTAGATCTCATATGAAGCAGAATTTAAAAATTTTTCCTCATTTCTTTATCAAACAAGTATTATTATTATTGAATGATATTGAATATTGATCACCAATATCTATTTTGTTAAGTAGCATATTATGTGGTATTTTAAATGATACATTTTTAACAAATATATAATTAGCATTCTTAATGAAAAGCTGTAGCTAGATAGACTAATTTCTGTAGTCTTAAAGTAAAAAAACTCCACACTTATTGTAATAATCTAGAGCCAGATAAAATAAATAGAAATATCTGAAAATATATTAAGATGTATGTATGTACATGGGACATTAGTGCCATATATAAAATATATTGGGAATATGTTTCAAAATATTTCAAACGTTGTTGACCTTTGTTATATAATACCAAGCTCAGGGAAATATATTTGCATAGATTTAGTAATATATTGTAAATAACTACATAGGACACTGTACGTTTTTCCTTAAGATGCAACATTATAAGCAAGACATTAAATTATGCCTATCAGACAAAGCAGCAGAATCTCAACATTTTTTTATAGCACATTCTATTGGGAAGACATCTCTGCTTCTAAAAAGCACATGCATTAACTGCCTGATTCATGTGGTGACATGTGGCATATCCAAATGTGTTATGGATCTCCCAGGAATAAAAACAACATAGCAAAATCATCACCTTGGGATGTTCATTGAGTGAATATTTTACAGACATACTCCTTTTATATTTATATAATAATTTAGTGTTATGACAATTTTTTTAGCAGTGTTGGCAGTTTTTCTTTTTTATAATGGTATTATATTTGTGAGCCTATTAAGTGCACATGGGCTAAAGTACAGAAAAAAGTATTTTTCATAATTCCTTTGGGTGCTTGTAGCAAAAGAACCATATTGGTATAGAAAAATGTTAATAAAAGGTCAAGCAGAACTTTCCAATGTTTATCATGATAGCAATAGCAATTTGGGGCTTTTTTTTGAATTGTATATTGAAGAAGCCGATTTATGGAGTGTATAGAAAGGAAACTATAGCTACTATACTTTGTACTTGAACTCTTTGTTAAGAGACACGTCTAAGTTTTAACAATAATAAAAGTAATTAATTTCTGCCATTTTTCTTTGTAAAGATCTGAAAATTGGTGTAAAATAATATGAAGAGAGCTGGAGAAATTTGCTTCTTTTACTGTTTCTGTGTTGCAACTACTGCTATGTATTCTAGAGTTGAGACTAATGATTCTATCAGTGTAGGTATTTTTACTGTTCCAGAGAGCTGGTGTTCAAAATGGGAGCAATGCTTTTGGTAGAATGTATTAATATATAACAGATAAAGAAATGATGGTTTGTAGTTTAGGAATTAGTTTGTTGGTTCTGGTGCATCATCATATTCTACTCAACTTATGTGTATATTTGCACTGAGACAAGGACCTATCTAGGCTATTGTTGATCAACTCTAGGGTCTTCTGAAATCATGTAAGAAAGTCTGAGCTCATATTTTGATCTGTATTTCTTCTTGCAGAGATGCTGCGATTTGTTTAATTATAGAATAGATTTATCTATTTAGAATGTACAGTTTATAAAATGCTTTTCCATGTTTATCCAACAAATGTGAAGTAGTAAAAGCTGGGTAATGCATGTGTTAACTATCTCAGAACAGAATGAGAGCTGTCTGGTTGATTCAAATTTCATTTGCATCCCGTTTTGTGTTTTTTCAAACTGAACAAGTGTCAGGTCTTGCACCCTTGAAGTCTGTGTGATTTGGGATTCCCCTTCCCCCTCTTTTTTTTTTTTCTTTCCCTCAAGGATATCAAAATATAAGCTATGATGAGATGAAGTATGGTATGAATGTATACGTTCATATGTCTTTACACTCTTTTACTGTGAGATTACTGCTCATCAGTAGTTATTAACTCCTCAATGAGAGCATAGCAAGTAAATTTGTGTGCTGCTTCTTCATGCAAGAATTTTCTTGAGTGTCTACAGACACTCATAAAAAAAATAGACCAGTCTTTTCATTGTCTTCTTGGTGACAAGAGCAGGCCATAAACTTCAATATAATGCTAATGAGTGAGTATTGCCATACCTGGTAACTGGATTAGGTTTAACTGCTACAGGGAGTCTCAGTTTTGATCAACTCAGAAAACATGGATGATCTACAAATGACAATGCATCTTGAGATTCAATATTGTGATGATACTAGTTTTCAGTTAATTTTCTGATTTTGGTTCAACAGATAAAACTCTACTAGGTATATGTAATAGTGTATGTACAGTATATAAATGATATGAATTTTGAACCACCTTTGAACTCCTCTACCTTATTTATAAAATGCAAAAATAATTTTCAACTGCATTGTAAATCTTTCTCTGATAAGATGCTATGCTTTAATTATATGGAACAACACTCTTATGCTGCAGATTAAAATACTGACCATGGACACATACTGCATTTCCTCAAAGTAGAAACGTGTTTTCTGTGCAAAAGTGTAGATAAAGGCTATTTTCTTGAAATTGATCCAAGCTGGCTCCACAGGAACAGAAGCATGAGCATCCAAAGTAGCTGTAACAGCAGGAAATTCACTTTTCATTGCCATTTTGCTGTATCCCTTGTGAGAGGGGTTGAAAATAGTGCAGGGAAACTACAGGAAATCTATATCAAATTTTCTTAGAGATCCATCTTATTGTTTAGCAATTTTCCATTGTATCATATTAGCACTGTGTTCAGTATTTCTTTTTGTCAGAGACACTAGTGGTGATTTTTGTGTTATCAAAAAGACATTAATAATTGATAAAAAAGTGTTAATGAAGAGCAAATTAAGTTGGTAAAATAAGGAATATAAAGTACATAAACAGTATCAGGTTTGCTGGTACAAACTGATATTTAATGTGCTGCTTGATATCTGATGTCAGGCTATTAATGGTTTCCACTTTTATTGTACGGTCTAGAAAAAACATTTTCTTATGTGTCCATACAGCATTTAAAAAAAAAAAAAGGTCTCTTTCCAGGAATCCTTTCTGTGTATCACAAGGCTTCCCTAAAAGCTTTGCTGTACAGTGAAATTGTGATGCTTTTCACACATAGAGATATGTTTTGTAGGTACACCTTAAATAGCTAGTGAGTTGGTGAACTATGCTATATCCAACCCAAACAATGTAAAGATGAAACATCTTGAACATGTGTATGGTAATAAACCATTCAATTCCTATGATTTGGAAGAATGGGAAGTATTGTAACTTCAGATGTCTTAGAGGAACACAGAGATTGGTACTCAAATATTTCCTGACTACAGAACAAATATCTTAGAAATTGTCAATTGAGATTTTACTTCTGAAATGTTTCAGTTACATGTTAGTTTTGGGTTTCACTGTATGCTTTGGTTCCCAGCTACCAGGGATCCACCAGTAGTGTTGAGGTATGGCATGAAGCCTGCAATAATAAGCTCTTTCAGGCTGGGCCTTGTGCTGACACTGCCAAATTGGGCAGCTGGGGGAGGAGGGAGGTAGCAGCAGGGGTCAGAAGAACAAAGAAGAGAAGACAAGGAGACAACATCAGGTAGTGGCAAGAAGCAATGTGGTGAATAGGAGGGAGGAAAGGGAAGGTGCTGGCTTGGAAAGAAGGCAGGTCAAGAGGAGAAGGTTCTTAAGTCTGTTCCAAAAAGCAAAACTGAGGACCAAGGAACTATTTCAATATAACATGCAACACAAGATCTGATATGAGTTACTTCTGAGCAAAACCAGTTATTTTTCTAAAATGGAACTCTTGGTGTTTTTATGTACTGTAACCAATGTTACATGTAACCCCCCCTAATTTTTTGCTGTTAATTAGTATGTAAACAGAACAAAACCAAACCAGTCTCCTAAAAAATCCCATCTAGTCTGTACTGTAGCTTAGCACTTGACCAAGTCAGATCTGTGGGAGTACAAAGGTGAGTTGCACTTCATAGCTAAAAATTGTGAAAACTACTCACCCTGACTGGTGGGAGTGGATGGGGAGACAGGAAAGGGGAGGCCTTATAGCAAGGCGAGGCTGCTGGAAATGTACATTATTGTTTGCTGTTTTCTGAGGATGGTCAGAAAAGTCCCATATCTACAGTCTTTTAATGATAGCTAGTAATTGTCTTCTCTCACTCATCTTCAGTTTGCCATGGAGCTAATCTAAAGTCATCACATCTGGAAGCAAGATGGTAGAAAGGCTGAAGTTCAGTCTTGGCCTGCAATTGATTGTCTTCATTAGAGAAAAGACCTCTTTGAGCTATTGTAGTGTGATTCTGTTTATCCATTGTCCTTTTTTGATGAAGTGATGAAGGACGAGTTCTGACAGCTTTTACTGCAGGTATTTTCTTTGTTTAAATTCACCACATCCAGGAGGAGTAGTAATTTGGACAGAGGCACTCACCCACTCTACTGTAATAGGAAGTGAGGCTTTGTGGTATATCTTTAGAGTGTTATCACTCATTTTTCATACAATATCACCCTTAATTGAAAAGGTCTTTTTCACTTTTCCGGTATCTGTGTATTCCTTCCTCTTCTACTTGTTCCTGTTTTAAATTTGGTTACCTTGCCAGATATATCCAATGTATTCTGTGAGCCTGAAGTTCCAGAGTGGCATTGAGGCAGGCTTGAAAACTTTGAAATACATATGATCTGAAACATATGATTTTGAAAGATGCCTAGATACGATGCAATGAGCTACCCAGACACATGAAAATGTAGAATAGCACAGCAATAGTAGTACCTTGCTGTGTTCTGACTGCTGTTTATGTTCCTGTCAGTATCTAGCATCATCTTCACATGTAATTTTTGGACACACAAAATTACTCTTGTTGACTTGGAAGCAGTTATCCAAACCTGAGGAGTCTGTGTAATTCATATGAACTAAAACTACATGCATTGGTGTGTCATGCACAGGGAATGCAAATTGGATGTTGAGAACATAAATGAGAATTAGACATCCATGTTCTGTTAAATTACTTGGAGGTCCCTCGTTGTCATTTGTGTCTTCGACTGCTTCTAGGATGTATCTTTTGTTTGGACGTAGTCATGCTTCTGATAGCTCTGATTATGTTTTTTTCTGGGATTTCTGTGGCAGAGGTCCTGCACTCTTGAGTGGTTTGCTCCAAGTGCTAGTACTCTGAAGCTGGAGCTTTACAGTTGTGCTATCCCCATGAAATACATCTGTGTTGCAGAATTGCCTTTACTTGCTCTTCTCATTTTCTTCCGTTTCTGCCCCGGGGTTTATATTGAGCCAGTAAAATTTGACGTGATTTCTTCAGTGTTCCTCTTTCTTCCTGGAAATAGAGAATAACAATGTAGATAACAGTATTTCATTAGTTGCTCCATTGTTTTTCGTGTGCTGTTTGCTAGAAAATAAACACTATGTAAACTCCTGCCTGATTAACAAAGATTAAGGCAGATGTAGAGATTAATAAATAAAGAAGAGCAGCAATGTTCCACATTGTGTGATAAAGTGATTGAAAAATATAAAACCATATTTTTGATTTAAGTATATCCTATTCTCAGCTGCTTCCAAAAGTTTCATCTGACTGGTATGTTTTTTTGATGACTTAGCTGCTTCTGGAATATCTCCATCCTTCTCGGGTTGTGTATTTTTGTGTGTGAGTTTTTGGGTTTTTTTTGTTTGTTTGTCTTTTTGTATTACCATTGGATTTTTTTTTTGTTAAATAAAAAGTTCTACCTGTATTACAAATAAGAATTTTAAGGTATTTTATCATACAAGCAAATGGGGGGATGGATAATTTTAAAAACATCTAGCAATTCTAAGACATGTTTAGATTTCTGAAAATCCCACTTATAGTTTGTTTTCCACGCAATGCAGTTTTCAATTTATTGCAGCATTTCCCCCATTTTTTTTTACAATTGTAAAGTAATGGATAACTTTTCTTAAAAAATACTGTTGTGTGGGGTTTCATAGTAGTAAATATGCTAAAAAGTAAAAATTATTAGTTTTAAGAATTTTACCTATGAGTCCTCCTGTTTGTTTAGGATTGTAGAGAATAGTATTTGGCCATGGACTTGAAGCTGGCAGATAGTGATGAGATACTAAGAACTTCAGGAAATTATGTAGCGATGTAAATACTTAAGTGAAAGAAAGAGATCTTTTAGGATAATTGAATAAATACTAATATTGTTACTTTTTACTTTCTATCATTAATGTTTTTAATTTTCCTTAGAAGTGTAGTTTTTAAGTGTTGTGAAATCTTGCCTCAGCTCTGCAAATAACACTGAAATGTTCTTGCCACATTTTTTGGGGTATTTTTTAGCTGATTGTGATCCTTAGCAGTCACTCCAGCTTCCTTGCTGTGGTTTATCTATAGGAATGGATTGGTTTTCATCTCCATTCGCTGACCGGATTGCATTTTTCCTTACACACGGCCGCAGGAAAAATCGTTTTTGCGTTGTGGCACACAGCGACTGTGCTGGGGCAGGAGCAGGCGGGCGCGATCCCAGCCATGGCCTGTGGGTGGGAGTATAGGCACACGCACCCGCAGCACCCCGGCGCACCGGCGGGCTGCGGCGAGGCCATGGCTGACCTTTGTCAGGCTCAACAGCCTTTCATTTATCACTGATCACAAGAGTGGAATGAACATATTTACTTGTGTTTTACTTTCCACTTATAATATCTAGTGGCATGGGAGGAAAATGAAAACAATTGTTCATATGGGAAATTTATGTGCTTCATCTGGCTGTATGATTTCCACAGTTGTACCAGTGCCACTTAGGGACTGGTATTGCATTTTACATCTTTAGGCTACAACAAAGTAGCTTTTCCATCTGCTGTGAAGCCTCTAATAATGCTTGTCTCGCTGTGTTTTTGTAGTACAGTGTTTCATTTGAATAGCAGATTTCTTTAGTTCTTTGTTCAACAAATGCCTCTCATCTGATGTAAAAACCCCACTTTTGTTTTAAAGGTACTTTCCTTTTATCCTTAGTGAACAGAAGATACCGATTTCTGATTTCTCCTGTTATGTGCTGCGAACAAATTCATTTAAGGACCTGAACCACTCTTATTCCAGTTCCTGAATTCTAGATCAAAATTGTTCCTGGATATAATGTAAAGAGTTTCTGAATTCAGTCCCATCATATGTTTCTCATGTTCTCTTCCATGCTTTATTTGTTCAAATAGTGCTGTTAAAATTGATGGGATTTTTCATGTAAGTAAGGCAAGTGGGAGTTAGGTTTTAATCTGAATGTATGTGTTTTGTTTTGTTTTGTTTTTTTCACTTAGTTGTTTTCATCATGTGTTTCAATTTCTGTAATGATTAAGCCTGTAATGATTTGTGATTTTGAGCAGCTTTTTTCAGGTTTCTGTTAGTTTAGAATTTGTACATGTCAGTACACTTGTGTAAGCTTGCCTACAGATAAATTCTATTTTCACCACTGTTTTACAGTGTGGTAACAATGACAGTTTATTAAACTATATTACAATGTTGAATGCCCTATTATTCAATTCAGTTAAAGTTTCTAGAAAGGTAAGTGAATTCTTTCAACTTCAGAGATTAAAGTAAATATATATATACACACCAGATTCTGATCACTGAAAAGTTCATCTTTCATGATCTCCTATATGTCGACGAATGCTGGTGGTTTAGTGATAATCTTTAGATAAGGTTTAACCAAAATGTAAGTAATATGTTTACATAATAGTACAAGGTGAATTGGTGGCACAGCAAGTATTATAGTGTAGTGTTTGGAATTTACATACAACAGTAACATTAAAAATTGCATAACTATATTATATTCTTACCAGTACGTGGCATTGGTTTACAAATACTTTTACCCACAGCAATGTTTATCAGTGGATAATTTTCAGAGATACTGTATGTATATGTGAAATAACTGATAATGAACAAATTATTAAATAATATGATCTACTGATGGATTTTATTTTTCTGCTATAGTACTTGCCTTTGTAATGTAGTTTCTCTTCATCTAACTTGCATGGTTTAGAAATTGGAAGGAGAGCCAGATTATAGGGAGATCAAATAGGGCAATAGAGTGAAACTGCATTGAAAGCAGAGTTGAACGTAATTCCAAAATTATTTTAAGAATGCCTTCTGCAAATTCTGATTTCATGATAAGTTTTTCACTTTTGAAAGAAGACATTGTTCTGTCTGGGTAATACATGTGAATATTGACTACTAGAGCACAGAAAGTACAGATGTGTTCTGCTTTAGTGTGATGGTGGTTAAAGGGTGTTGCAGTCCTCAGTGTGCCAGTGGATAGCAGATTTGACAAAAAGCTTTACCTTGGTTTTTGGTATATTTCTTCTAGGCAGATCACACTTCTATGTTTATCATTATGTAGGACATAGGAGTGAAATAGAAAAAAAAGTACAAAACGATACTGTTGCATAAAAATGGATACTGTGTGCTGGCCAGTCAAATAGTACACAGATAAATGGTACCTGAGGTCTTCTGTTTTTGCCACCCAACCCAAGCACCTTGGGGCTTCAGGACGTACATTTAATTTATTATTTGTAGCTGTCCTTTTGTTTCTGTAGAAGTGATACTTTTGAGATGCTTTTACTGTATCTATTTGCTTAATTTGAAAGAAAACATTTACTTGCTTAAAAGCAAACTTTTGAAGTTACTGAAGACAGGCAGCAGTTCTCTTTCTGAAGTGAATGGAATCTTTTCTCAACTAATTAGAATTTACTGTTTTACCAACGATCTTATAGTAGAATTGTTCAAAACTGCATTTCTTTGTTACATGTTGCCAAATTCAAAGGTGAAAAGGTAGAAAATATTAAGACAATGAACGAATATTTATGACAAATTATTACCTTTTATGTATAAGAAAAACAATATCTATTAAGATTAATAAATATGATAAAGCACACATACTAGAAGATAATTTGGTACTGGAATAAATGTGACACATTTTGGAACAGGTAAATATTGATGATGAGAGACAGTTATATATGTGTGTTGTATTCATGTGCAAAGAATGATAAGATGCTGAAATGCTTCTTTGTCATTACTTTTTTTCAGTGAACAGAGAAGGATAAAACAACGAAAGAATGTGAAATATTTTACTAATTTTATTTGCATTTAAGTTTTAAAAATCTCTTATTGCTTGAAACTGAAGTTAACTTTTTAAATTATTTATGGTTGCAATAATGCATGTTTTTGTTATTGAACTATATCTCTATAGTTCATCTAGTGAACAAAATCCTCCCTCAGCTAATTATAACTTACAGTATTTTCCCAGCAGTCTTACAATCAAATTATTCAAAATTGCATTTCTTTATTGCATATTGCTAAAACCCAAGACAAGCAAACATCAAGATAATAAACAATTATTTATTGCAAATTATTACCTAATATATAAGATTAACAGCTTGTAACTATTAAGATTAATACATGTGGTAAACTGTATTTATTATACTTATTTTGTAGCAAATATCTTTGTATAAAACATATGTTTATGTATTGCAATTAATGAGAAAAAGTGTAAGATTAACAATTTAAGCTGTGTTTTGTTCTTAGATTTATGCATACTGTAAAATTTATTTATTGCACTTATTAAAAGTATTTAATGATGGACTTTTAGATGCTATATTTTTAATGTGAAAATATAAACTAAAGGAGTGTTAAATTACAAAATGGAAAATTATAACTGAAGTCAAAGGATCTAACTATTTTCTGCTATAAATCTACTTTAAAATGATCATCATTGGAATTACAGAATCCTTAAATTGTGGCCTTTATGGTACATAATGAGTTGTGATGAGTTTTGCTTTTTAAAGGCTTCTTTCATCATTAGAACTAAACTCAACATCTTGCTCTTAAAGATAAATGTAGCTCATAGCATAAACATTGGAATCATATATTTTTATGATGAGAAGTTAAAATAGCGTTTCTGAGAGGAGAGAAAGCAAAAATAGGCAACTTGTGGTGCACTGAAAGGAAGCAACTGCATTTAAAAATGAGGCTTCTGCTTTATCTTCAGAGAAGAGCTGCTTCTGTGACCACATAGATCGTATAGGTTGACTGAGAAGATGTTTCAACATTCCTGTATTCTGGAGAGACTTCTTTGGTCAAAGTACTTCTAAACTGACTTTTGCCTTTGCAGAAGTGTGATATTTTTCAACATCTTTTATGCTTTTTTCATTTTGCTAGGAAATTTTTACTACTTCAATTTATCAGTGGTTAAGCTCTGGTATAAAATGTTGTCTTAGCACTTTATTTTAGAAAATACTGATGGTACATTTAGAAAATATTACAGGTACATTCAGAACATATTTATATGCTCTGAGTCTTTTTGTAAAGAAACTGTATTTAGGAGAAGAATCTCTCAGCTGAAATGTATTTCTACTTCTGCATCTTTCTATGTGACCATCCTTAGTACCAGGAATTTAGTGTATGTAATAATGTAATTAGAGAAACAAGTGATACGATTTCATTGGGATTTGATACTTCGATACTTAAGCAAACGACCATGTACATAAGCAGGCTGGGTAGGGAAAAAACCCACATTACATCTAGAAGGTTGTTTCGGTTTTGATTTCTTGTGGTTTTTGATTGTTTATTTGTTTAAATTTTGTGTGAAGGGGATTTTTTTTTTTCTCACTACACAGTGTAGGGATGATGTTTAATTCAAGGAATTAAATGAAATTTTTGTTTCACTAATTGGGTGCTTCTAATGGATTTTTTTAAAACAGCATTTGAAAATTATCACAGTGCAAAGAGAAAGAATTAATAAGAATGGCAAGCTATGTATTTTGATTTTTTTTAAAGTATACTAAGCAGTTATTCTCACAATTAATTATTATTTTTAAGCATTCTTTACTGGGTTTAAATAACTTTGGTCTTGAAATACTGAGCTACAAGTGAGTTTCAGACATTTAAAAATATAGTTTATGATGATAACTAATGATTTGCTGGAAAATATTATTTTGTTAAAAGCAGTGAAAACTTTGAACTGAAAATGAGGTGAGGGGTTTTTTTGTTTTGCTTTTTGGGACATATGAAAAATATTTTTTTACTTTATACTTACAAAATTGATTTTCAGTTTTGTGTTTTAAATGCATTAAAACACTGATGTACTCAGGAGTTCTGCTTATTGCTGTAGGTGTTGCTCCTGTTTAAAAAATACTAAATCAGTTTTTCTCTAGATGTAATTTATTATTGTACAGTTATTTGATGAGATTTTTCATCAAAGTTCTAGTATGATTAACTCATTCTGTTTCCACTAAAGTCAAAAAGCTCCACGAGTCTTTTTTTTTCATCATCTGTTATAGGCATGAGTGTGAGTCTAAAAATGCCTATCAAAATATGTAACATACTCTGAGGTTGTTTAAAGACTTATATTCTCAGTATGATGCTTCAATTCTAAAGCACTGACCTTAGTTTGCTAATTTTGAACAAATAAAGATTTTGTATGTTATATTTCCATACATCTATGGAACATTAGATATATTTGATCTAAATTCTCTAATGTGATTTCACTGCTCAGGGAATTTAAATGATCTGATTTGAGATGTCTGCTGCTAGCTGAAATTTCCTGAAGTGGGAATCAGTACTCTAGTGCTCCCTCCTGTCATCAAATTTACGATCGTAAGAACAACTATTCCGCAGCAGACCACAAGCCTTCTAGGACAGTGTCCTTTTTGTGACATTGGCCAGTGAAGGATTTAGAGAGAAAGCGTGGAAGTAGCAGAGCAAAAATAGGGTTATATTTTCCCAAATTTGTGCTCCCTGTTTCTGGAAACTGGCAATTTATGACCTATACTTTTATATTTCTGATTATCCTTGTTTCTTGTCTCCAGTGCCCTTTTTAGTTCTATTATCCTTTTTTTGAGATATGGTTACCAGAATGCACTCAGGTTTAAAGATATAGGCATTCAGAATCTATGCTGAGGAAGAGAAAAACGGCCTAAGAACATGAGAGAGCTCAGTCTTTCATTGGCTACCGTTTGTGACTGGTGTTTTGTGGGCAAACAGAATCTGGGACTGTCAGAGAGTGATATCAGGTTACTAAGCTAGAATCAGACCCATGATGCTCCTCTTCCTAGTGTCCTCTTTCACAGGGCAGAACTCAGACTTGTGAAAGACACCGACCTTATGATCAGTTTAACAAAAGTGGTGATCCTACCAATGAGTTTTTATGTGTATGTATGTGGACTTGGCCCTAGTCTTAAGAGGTCTTGGCTTTGGTGGAAGTTGTAGCTATATAACATATCACAGGATGAGGTTTGATAGTCACAGAACTTAATAGAACGTTTTTGCAAAAGTAACACTTTGGACAAATTCCCTTATTCTGTATTCATTATATCTGTTTTCTTTGAGATTAACTAGACTGTGGCATTTCTGGAATTTTACTACACTGAAGTGAGAACAAAACAACCAACTTTTGCAGCTGATCTGTGAAAAGCCATTGTCATTAGACCATCTGGAAACAAAATCTCTACATTTTTAGTTCTTGAACAGTGGCTGAGAGCTCATTTTTTGAAGAATAGATTTCTTGTGATTGCCACATGATAGTGACAGTGCAGTACCAGAAAAAAAAAAAAGTACTGAAACAAGTAGGGTTTTATAGCACCATTTATATTCTAGGTTTATTTCTGCAATAATTTAAACTTTTTCTTGCTTTGCAATTTCTTTGTGCTAGTAAAGTTTTAGATAGCTTTGGAAACAGTGCTACCTGGAATGTTAACTGACTGGATTACCACAAAAACCACAACAGCAGAAAGAAATTGGCTACTTAAAAATATTATGAAGCTGAATGCATGATGTGTTTATGTGAAGTTGGATTTTTTTGAGACACCTAAACAGAGCAGAAAAAAAAATGGAATTAGAGTATTTACCTGGAAAATAGTTTTACTGTATTAAAAATATTGAAAGTTTTTGGCAGTAGTCCCTAAGATTGATTTCTAAAACAAAACTGAGGGATTGGGTTTGTTTATTTGATTGTTTTACTTCATTGTAATCAGATACATTGTTTATGTAGAAAATGGACAATTGTATGTTGATGGAAAAAATTTTAGAGAAGACACTTTTAGAAAGTCTAGAAAATGTGACAGATTTATTTATCTTCTCCTGTCAAATAGGATGGGAGTGCAAAGCTACAGTTCATTTACAGAGGATAAAAATGAACTAAGGATCATTTGAATGGAAGATCATAAAGGTAGCATTGCAAATATCACAGAATAACCAATAATGGGCTGTGCTGTAAAACTATTTATCCACACAAAGAATTAATTACTGGATTTACTTGTGGTGCAGGCAGTAGCAGTGCACAGAGAACAGTAAAGCAAAGGTTCTGCTAATCATGATGAATTCTTTATGTATCAGCTGCCTGATATCAAGCTAGGGACATTATGTTGCTAGGTAGTAGTTAGTTCATTGTGTTGAAAACAAATGTAGTGACCAACTGGAGGGAATGTAGGAGGTTGGGGGGCTTTGTTTTGTTTTTTTTTTTTTTAATGTATCCCATACATATTTTCCTGTATAGATGGCCTCTTGTACTTTGGATGTAACTCCTTACTTAGAGGAATAAGCTGATGCAGAATATTCTATTCAACTGAGCCTATTTCTGAATCTTAAACTTCAATTTTTGATTGTCTGCAGACAGATTGCAGTCTAATGGTGATGTTTTCCTTCTTCTTGGGTGTTTTTTTTTTGGTTTCTGAATCACACTCATATTTTTAATACACAAGATGTACTTTTAAATATTGCTTTTCCATATGCTGCTCTAAATGTATACATTCCACATATTGCATCCGGGGCTGTTGGGTTTTTTTTGAGGAAAAGTGTTATTCAGTGGAATTTATCTGTACTTCAGGAAGTCTCAAGCAGGACAGATGGAATTATGAAGCCCTGGAAAGATACACACTTGCTCCTAAATGGTGATGGATATGAGTCAGGATTATGAATATGAGGAAGCTTGGTTTGTGAAAGTGCAAATGAGAAGAGATATGATTACAAGATAGTATTTCTATTCAGATAGGCCCAGAATATGGATCCATTGTGATAGTTCACAGATCACAGAATCACAGAATGGTAGGGCTGGAAGGGACATTTAGAAATCGTCTAGTCCAACTCCCCTGCCAAAGCAAGTCCACCTAGATCAGGTCACACAGGACCATGTCCAGGCAGGTTTTGAAAACCTCCGGAGAAGGAGTCTCCACACCCTCTCTGGGCAGCCTGTGCCAGGGCTCCCTCACCCTCACTGGAAAAAAAAAAATCCTTATGTTTAAATGGAACTTTTTGTGTTCCAGCTTCTTTCCATGACCACTGGGCTCTGTCATTCAGCCAGCTCTCAATCCACCTCACAGTCTGCTCATCGAAGAGACACTGCCTGAGCTTTCTGATGAGAATGTTATGTGAGACCACTTTCCAAAAACATTGCTGAAGTCAAGGCAAATGACATTCACTGCTCTTCCCTCATCTAGCCAGCCAGTTATGCCCTCGTATAAGGCTGTTAAGATTGGTCAAACAGGATTTCCTCTTGGTGAATCCATGTTGATCCCCCCATCTTCTCCTTTGTATGTTTAGTTACATGTGATGGAACAACTCATCCTCATTTTCCAGGGATGGAGGTGAGACTGACCAGCCTGTAGTTTCCTGAGTCCTCCTTTTTGTAGACTGGAATGACACTGGCCTTTCTCCAGTCCTCAGGCACCTCACCTGCCCTCCATGTATGTTCAAAAATTATGGAGAGCAGCTTAGCAACCACATCAGCCAGCTCCCTCAGCAGCCTTGGATGCATCCCATCAGGTCCCACTGAGTCTTATCAGTGTTAAGCTTGACAGTTTTCAAATGTGGTATAATTTTCTGTTTAAGGTGTCATAACCATTATTCAAGGGTTTATGTTTGCTTGCATAGGGATGAGTTTTACTTAGCCTGGGAAAAGACTTGGATAAGAAAAAACTTCATGTCTTCATGACACTACAGCTAAGCTTGAAAGCTTATGACTTCTTGTAATTATACAGATTATTATATTTCTATCTAACTATAAATGACATTATCATCCTAGTGTACAAAAAGTAGTCCTGCTGAACTACAACTCATAGGAGGGGTTTTTTTTGAAAAAAATGAAGCAGTTACTGTGTTCTGAGATTGGGTTCAGACCTTGTGATAGCAGTACAATAAGGCAGAGTAGAGCAGTAGTAAAAACACCCTTCTGTTTCCTGTGTAGTCAACAATGAAGGAAGTTGTTAATTATGAGATATAGGTTTGCTTCTCAATTTTCAAAGCTCACACTACCTGGTAACTTTGATTATAGAGTATTTTGGGCTTTACATACATTGCCTCATTAAGGAGACAATAAACCTATTTTAATATGTCTCAGTCTGCTGTTTTCAGATGAAACTGTCATCATGGGCCTTTTTTGTTACACTTCACAGCCTGGAATATTTTTTCCTTTAGTTTAGCATGTTTTCTTCTCCATATATATCATAGTCTAGATATTAACATTTGCAACATTTCACTTAGTGACTGCATACAATGTGTCTTTGGATAAAATGTACAGCATATAATGCGAACTAAGCAGATATTCCACCCAATCTAAATAAAGATAAGATAATTAACACCTGAGTGGTATCTGGAAGGGCTGTGAGCCATCCTGTTCTCTAGGCAGAGTGGTCCAAATGATGGTGTAAACATGGAGCAATGAGAATTTATCATGCTGGAATTGAGTCTAAAACCAATTTGGATGAGCATTAATAAAAGAGTATAAATTAAAAGTCTAACTTCTTAACATTAAAATGTAACTTGTTTTATAATTCAGAGTACAATATAGACAGACTATTGCCTCTTGTACTGGGTCTTTACCTCCAGGTAATAGTTACAAGATAGGAGCCAAGCCCTAGGAATGCCTCAAGCAGATGTACAAACAGGTGATTGTTTCCCTGACATCCATTTTTCTCCATTGACTAGTCTGTAGGTCTGCTTAACTGAGATTTGAATATCTCATGCTAAAATAACTAAAATTTAAATTAGATTAATTCTGTTTGTAAATTATCATTATTATTAGATCTAGTCTCTAGATCAGAGAAGTTAGATATATATGGCAGACCACTATGGTTACTGCTAATGATAAATGCCATCCATAAAGGATTAAAAAGTACCTGGTTATTTGCCACATCTGGTGCTCTGGCAGTTTCAGCTAATTGCTGTTAATAGAGTCCTGGCTGAATTCAAAAGGGTGGTATTTACATAGCCAGTAGTGGGAGAGGAGGGAGCAAATTTCATTGCATTTACTAAAGGAAGGAGAGGAATTTTAGTGTTACATTACATGTCTTTATTATGATTACCAAAAACTCCCTTACTGTTACTACCAACTTGTCACTGCAATCTGTGTAGTTTAAATTCTTTCTGTTTTATAATAGCCATAGGTAGTTGTGTTGCTGCTAAGTTTTAGCTGCTGTTAACAACATAAAACTCTTCAGAGAATTTGTGGGTTTTTTTATTGCTTGAGCGCTTTGTGCTTTTTTTCCTTTGACAACCTGTGAAAAGATGAGTATTGGTGAGGTTAGAAAAAAATTATGTTGTCCAGGTGATGCATGTGGCAACAGTGTGGTAACATGAAATTCAGAAGCTGGTAACCTACGAATGAAGTGCACTGTGAGATCAAGTAACCTTATGTTAGCCCATTCATACTGAATTGCTGTGTTGTGCTGTCTTGAGATTTCTTGGTATAATGGGTTTAAAAACCTAGAGGGCAGGCAGCAAGGGCCCCAGCTTGACACTTCAATAATTTAAATGCAAGCTTAACTAAAGCTTAAGTTCCTCTGAGGTTGTAATGTACAGTCTGAACATATCCTGTACAGTTGAAGATTTTACAGCTCTATTTTGATGCCTACTTATGGGTTTAGAGACTAATTTTAGACATGTGGGTCTCAAAATGTGTGCTATAGTAATTCCAGTAAAATTTCCCAAACTTTCTTGAGCTATCTCTTGCAAAGAAACTTAGAGGCCATGATTCAGTAAACTACTTAAATATACTTTTGGGAAAACTTGCACACTTAAAGTTAATGAATAGTGTGGGATTATTTGTGTACTCAATCATATGCTTGAATGCTTTGAAACAGAGCTCTAGCTCTTAAATTTTTACATTCTTTTTCTTATTGTGACATGAAGCAACTATGAATCTTGCAGCTAAAATCACTGCAGCCGATGCTAAATAGAGCCCCTTGTATGCATTTTACATGTAAGAACTGAATTTTATTATGAACAGACAGTGTTGTGATTTAGGTGGCAGATGAGTATCAGTTCATTCTTATTTGACAGGAGTTACAGTGTTGCAAAATTTAAAATAAAAACTGTTGGAAAAAATCAATGGAAATGTCAGAGAGCAAAATCCACCTTATATTTAAAATATATTCCAACCTTAATCTAATTGAAAACAATACAGTATTAGAAGTAATTAAATTATTGTGGAAGAAATACATCTGTACTACATGTTTGTTAAAAGATTATGGTTAGGTTCTAGAGATCTGTATGCAAAACTTAGTAAATTTTGTTTTTTCTGATCCTTTTGGGTCAAAAAGTGTCGTTCTCTATTTTGCACCAATGTAAGTAGTCTGAGTGAATATGGGTAGTCTATATGAGAAAGTATAGTTGTAATAGTCATAAATTTTGTAGAGTGGATACCTACACAGAGGTGTGTATATGTGTGTATATATATATGTATGTAGATATGTACGTTCACACACCTTTTTCTAATATGTCTTCTAGTTGCTAAAGAAAAATCACTTATACTGGTAAAGACGTCTTTTTACACTAGTGAACTGTTCCAGTACCTAGCTGTTGGTTAGTAAGGCCATAATGCAAAAAAAGATTTAAAAGAAAAAGAGTCATAGAATGGTAGGGGTTGGAAGGGATTTTTAGAGATCATCTAGTCAAACCCCCTCCAACCAAAAAGAAAATACCAAACTTAAAAAAATCTGCATAGATAAAAATGTTTCATTTAATACATCACGTAACTCATTAATATAAACTTGACTAAATTATTTTGCATAGCTCTTGGGACATATATTTCTGAACTATTTTTTGGGAGGGAGAACTTAACAAACCTAATCATTACTGCATTTTCCATTAGGTACAAAATTGGGTTTGCTGTACTGCACTTCTTCTCTATGTAAAATATAGAGAAAGAAAGAGAGTGGAATGTAAATCATAGTTATTTAGGCAAGAGTAAAACATCAAAATCATTGAACCACAGAATTGTATTTTCTGTAATATTTGCACCCAAAATAGCTTCAGGTTTAAAAGTATACATTAATAGACCATGTAAATAAGTGTATGTTGACCAGAAATAGATAACTTCTTTTGTGAATGAGTTAATCCAAGATCTTTATTTTCATTTGGATGGACTGAAATTTCACTAAATGTAGGATTCCTTATGTGATTTTAGTAGTAGTAATACCAATAATAATAATAATAATAATAATAATAAAGTATTACCCCCCCCAACCAGATAGGATCATCACAGTTGGGTCCTGGGAATACAAATAGATTTCAAACACAGCAGTAAGGCGAGGACTTCTCCCTTGTATTCTAAATGTGCAAATAGTGTAAAATATGGCATGTTAATACTTTTGGAATTTTTGATAAAGGCTCCTCTAGTTTCAAATGCAGCGTTTTCAACTGTATTCCTGAGGAAAAAGGTGAACTTGTAGCAGTAGTAGACAGATGTTGAAAACTCTTTGTGCATGATATATGATGCAGAAAAACCTTGTTGTACTGTCATCGTCACTGACTGTGACAATTTGCTGCCTAGGTTTTGTTTCTCAGCTTAAAGCTGCTTGAGGCTGCTAACTAGTGTACACAGCATTGCTGAGATGTTAAGAGCAAGCTTAGAGGGAAAAACGTGCAACTTGTGTAACTTGTGACAGAAGTTCCATCATGAAGCATTTAAATGTAGCTTGCACTCAATGCAAGGAAAAAGAATCTGTTAAGAATAATTTTATATTAGCTCCATAGGAACAATATTAACAGAATGGAAACAAGATGGCCTGGTGTATCTTTTCTGGTGCAAATTCCTGGCAGCTTAGATATTAAAAAAAGTACCCTAACCAAACAACCCAAACAAAACTTGAACTAATGTTCCCATGGTGGTCTCTGTAACTATCAAAACCTTGAAAATACCCAATGGACTTACTGATAGGTCATATATTCCAGAAGAGAAAAACTTCGTTATTGACAATTTAAATGAAAGATGGATTATGACACTGTATGCATGCATAATTTAAGTTTTGAGTTATGTAGAGTATAAATGAGGTTAGAAAAGAGCTTTAGATTGCTACACCAGTACACAAATTTCCCTGAACTGTTGTCCATGTATTCAGTGCTTTGAAGATTATGCTATTTATTTGTTAAAATCAAGGTTTTATGGCAATATTTCCACTCAACATATTTTTTAAACATATGTTTTTCATGTTCTGGTTAAGGTATGCTTCCAAATGTACCAATGCTATAAACTTTGTGCTCTTTGAGTCAAATATATATTATTCAGGCCAGAGGCTGCATAGTGGTAATGACTATAGTGTAGACCAATAGGCACATACAAGTAAAGTAGCAAAAAAGAAATCACTTGTGCATGTATCAACAGTTGGACTTAAAAGAGGCATTTATCAATCTTTGAAATGTATTAAAAGATTAATGTTTTTGGAATGTACCATACAGGATGCTTCAATAACTGTTAATGGTGGAATTGTATGGTAAAGTCAGTTTCTCTTTTTTCCTTTTAGAAAAGGTCTTGAAGGAATTCTTACATTTAGACATGACATAAACACAAAATGTAAGATATTATTACTACAGATGTAATGCTCCCTTGTAATGTCCTTTCTTAAGGTTACCATAGCAGTGTAATACTAAACAGACGTAGAGTTTATATAGTTACAAGTATAAGCAGTCAGATGAAGCAGAAAAGACACGTTGCAGATTATAGATGGCTTTGGAGTGGACAGAGGCCTCTTGGGAACTAAAAGAATGTTTAAGAATTTCTTCCATCTTGTTGCCTCAGTAGTCAATGGTCATAATCATTGTAGCAATTGAGAAAATTGGAACGAGTTGCTGAAACCCAGATTTCTTTTAACAAAATTGTGGTACTAAGGACCGGAAATAATAACATTAATTATTCTTATTCCTAGAGTCCAGTGAAAAAAATGCCTGAGCTACTCAATGAAACATGTAATGATAAAGGTCACTGACTTGTGCCAGTGTGCCTTTTCCATCCTAGTTTCTTTTAGTTACACAGCCCTTTGTCAGACCTTAACCTTATCTTTATACAGTTTTTTCTGTATGTTCACATAATTATTTTCACTGTGACACTGCCCAAGGACTCTGTTCAAAAACCAGGATCTCACTGTATTACGCAGATATCAACATACAAAAATAGCTTTGCTGAAGGAGTGTGGTGGTTTAGCCCTGTCTAGGTGCCAGGTGTCCGCCAAGTCATTCTATGACTTCCCTTCCCCAAATAGACAGGGAAGAGAGAAAAATAAGAATGAGCTCCCGAGCTGAGATAAGGACAGGGAGATCACTCAGCAATTAACCTTCATGGGCAAACCAGATTCAGCTTGGGGATAAATGGTTTGATTTATTAATGAACTATTGAAACAGAATAGGGAAATTAGAAATAAACCCCCAAATCTTAAAACACATCCCCCACCCCTCCCTTCTTCCTAGGTTTCTCCCTCCTCCTCCCAGCAGCACAGGGGGACGAGGAATGGGGGTTACGGTCAGTTCATCACAGAACACCTTTGCTGGTGCTTCCTCTCAAAAACTTGGCCACACAAAACCACTATAAGGAACTTGAAAAAAACACCCCTTTTTATTTTATCATTCTAATGGTTATACTGGAAAGATCTGACCAACTGAATTTGGACTCAGGTATCACTTTCTCTTCTTTTTCTATACCTGCTATTTTATTTTCACTCTTTTGATGTTTGGAGAAGAAGAGGCAAATGGAGGATATCAGATCAGTTTTGCAGGTACTCATTTTACTTTTCAATAGTGTGACATACAGTATCTAAACATATATACCTAGAAAATATCACTGTTTAATTAGAATCAACATTTTGCATTTGAATAGTAAAAAATAGAGTAATTTTAGATATTAGTTCAATCTGGGAGTCACAGCTTCCACCTAACCTTTATGGCCAACATCTGCTGGACTTTTTAGAATTTCTGCGTGTTTTTCATGATAGTCAAAGACTGAAAGTGAAGAGCTTGACAAAGTGGTTCTTTTTAAGAGAAATATAAGAGTTTATCCTGTCTCTTTTATCCTCTCAGAATGCTTCCAGTATTTACACCTAGTCTCCATTTAAAAAAGATTATCTTTATTCATGTGAAGAATTTCTGTGAGAAAAATCACCAGTATCAGTTTTATCTGGCAGGTCTCTACTCTGAAATTCTCAAGCAAGTCCTGTTTTGAATTGGCAGTATCAGAATAGATGACATTATCTTTGTATGGTTTTGCAAAAATAAAACAAAAAAATGTCATCAATGTGAAGGTGAACTTCAGTTGCAATGCCTGTAGGAGGAGTTTTCATGCCATTTTATCTTTGTTCAGCAACTTAGATCATGCAAAAACTGTCTGAAGACAGATTTGTCTGGCATGAGAGTGTAACAAATGGGTATCTCATAATTCTATTTCTTGTTTGGTTGAGTCTTTTTTTCTAGTGAAACAACGTGGCTTTCTTCTGTACTAAATTACAATTTATTTTTTTCTGATAAGATTCATAAATTTTATTCTGTTATTCTGGAAGAGCCTTGGTAGCTGTAGGAATGAGACTCACATTGTGATTTTTCTAAATCACCAAGTGGAGTTTTTTTTACTTTTGGCCCCATGACATTCTAGATTTACCCACCACAGGAGCTAACTACTGGTAGTATGTGACGTGTAAAATTTATTCTTCATGAAAAACAATATCACTTCAAATAGATTTTTTTGAATTTTTACATATAACATCCTCCTGCAAAGAGTGGTCTTTATTTCATTATGTGAATAGCTGAAAAAAACCCCTTTATTTATATATTACACTTTCTTTGGTAAGGATCTTTGGATAATGTTGTCCTATTAGCTTCTTTTCCTAGTTCAGGAAACAGAGATGCCTTTACAACAGACCATGGTCTATCTGTTACTTTTCACTGTACATTTTTAAAGTGAATAACATGGACTATTGAGCAACTCCTGGTTAAATGTCAACAGCACAGATTGCAAAGGAAGGGGCACATAACTGCTAGAGAGTCAGCTTGGAATTCTATGAAGTCAATTTATGTACTTCCTGAAAGAAATCTTATTCCATTGCGATCTCTTGCTCTCCAGCACCTGTTCTACTCTTCATCCTTAATTTTGTGAAGATTTGCATAGCAATGCCTGCATGTCTCATAGAATCATAGAATGGTAGGGGTTGGAAGGGACCTTTAGAGATCATCTAGTCCAACCTCCCTGCAGAAGCAGGTTTACTTATATTAGGTGAATGTCTTGCTCTGCAGCACCTTTGTTGATTCATTGCTTAACACTTTACAAAGATGGACTGAAAGGGAAGACTGGGGCTGCAGTCACAGAAGAACCTTATTCTACTTCTAATGTCTGTGTATAACTTTGCTTGTGACAGCACTGTTACTTTTCCAGTGAAAAGTCTTGTCTCCCCAAAAGTTTACTATTGCTTCTTGGTTAGGAACATGAAATATTGCCATAAATCACCTTGGGATTAAAAAAAAGAGCCTACTTTAATTTCGTTCTGATGATAAAGATGTCTTGGGAAAAATGGTACAGTCACTCCTTCAACTGGATTTTGTCTTTGATTGGATGGACTAGGCAGAGTGATATAGGAAAAAAAGCCCTTTATAGCCTAAATGCTTATATGTATCAGATCTTCTTTTCTGACTGTGTAGTTGTATTTGTTTTTCATCTTTTATTCATGTCTTTTATACATGTGGATATAAACGTTTGTTGATTGCCATATCAAAAGACAGAAGCAACATCACAACAGTCTGGATGATATGCACAGTAAGACTTTATGATACTCAAAAATTTGCAAGAATTATGCTCTTGATATTTCACTGCTTGAGCCTAGATACGGTATGTGAGATCACTAGCGACTTACAAAGCACAAAAGGGTTTGGTTTAGGAAGATGTTAGTTGAAGCCTTTCATGCTTTCCACTCTTGACAGTGATTATAATGAAGATAATGAAGTGTCTGACAATAGAGTTTTGAAGAATGAAATAAGATAAGAAAGGAGTTGCACAATAGATACGAAAATGGTAGCTCAACTCAGTAGTATGTGGATAACCAAAAGAATAATTTAGAGAGACAGGTGATTCCTCAGAACTCTGAAGTCCTGAGATATCTTTCTTAATAGTTCCATGACAGAACACTGTTATATTTGAACACTATATATTTGAAGTAAAAGCAAAACTATAGGTTTAAATCTCAGTAGATCAGCTCTTTTTGTCTTTTAAGAATAGAGAGAAGCTATTGCAATGCAGTTTCCTGGGTAAGGCCCTGCAGAATTAAGAGCTATAATCATTGAACTTCCTGACTTCTGTGATCTGGAAGCTGTCAAGGTTAACAACTGAGTTTATTTACATTGTTTATGGTAGAGGAAGTGTAATTTGTCTACTGGGGCTAGGAGTCAGCTAAGACAAGGTGTGCAACAGACACATCTCAAGCTTGGTTGTGTTTTTCCTCTGGACCATGAGAATTGCTTTAATATACTTAATGGAACAAATATTTGAATGGGCTAGTCCTTGACATCAAAAGATTATGCTAGAACCATCGAAGTTGTATCTTGAATGCATACAAACTAAAAATGTGGGTAGAGAAATTGGTAAGCTATGTTTTTACCTTTAAGATTGAATGTAAAAGAATTTTTTCCTCTATTCCAGATAGTGGTATATGTTGCAAACTGAAAGTGTTTGATTCTTTTTGCTCCACTTAGTTGTCCTATATCTAGTTGTCATATATCTAGACTTCTATAGATTTTTTTTCCAATATACTTGTTTTTGAGAGTAGCAGCAATTTTTATATCTCCCCTGCACACCCCCACTTCCCCTGCTTTGCTGTGCTGGTTTATGTGCTTCAAGAATTACTTCACTAGAACTTAGTTATTTCTGATACAAGTATAAGCATTTTGTTCAGTTTGATCCTCTTCAAAGGCTTTAACTCTGGCTTAGAATTCAAGAGGAACCTAAGTTAGGTTAGGCATATATGAAGAGTGAGCAGCTTGTATTTAGCCATTTATTTTTTATATCCAAAGTTCTTGGATTGTAATTCTAAGGTAGAACTAAAAGTCAAGGTAAAAGCATGGTTTATTTCCCTCTCCTCCCTCTCCATAGGTACACGCACATATTATTTTGCTCCTAATATAGTTAATTAACAATTATTTCTGACTAAAGAAGTTGTGGAATAATTTGGGTATTTCTTACCAAGTAAATGACATTGTTTCATATGTTATATTTACTGCTCAACCTTTTTATCCAGTGAACTGCCTATTTTGCAAAAACCTACAGATATTCCATAACTTGTAAGGATTTTCCCTTACAACTTTTGGTGGTACAGGCAAAAGAGTGATAACTTGCTACAGGATAGTGTTGTGAGTGGACTCTGAGCTGGTACACAGCTGGAAAATATAGTACTCTTTCAGAACTGTACAGTAATAATACTAGCCCCAGCAATCACTCCTTACTTGGTTCTTCCCCAAATCAAGGGTTTAGATGAGAATCCTATTGCTAGTCAGGTGTTGTAGCCCCAGCTAAAGCTCCACAAATCAAGAACAATTGGGCAAGGAGCACCTGCTTGTTCTGTGATTGAGAGCTTTGTGTTTCCTTTAACCTGGTATTTTACTAACAAGCATTCCTTTTGTTGCCTGTGAAATGAATGACTTCTGCTGAGTCCAAAAGACAGCTACTTCATTACCTTGCACACAAATGAGGAAAATGAGAGTGACACTTGGAAGAGAATAACATGAGTTTATTTGCAAAAGGAATCTTGGTCATAAGGTTCTTCTCTTAGCAAATTGTAAGCAGAAAGGAAAAGTCTGGGTTCCAGAGGCTGCTGAATTTATCATGATGCCACCTCTTCACAAGACTTTTTGACTCAGTTATAGATATGTTGGTAATTCTCTTGCATCCAGCTTTTGTCTTAAAGGCCAGCTCTGTCTTGCCTACCAGTTTGATGCTGTTAGAGCACATTTCTAAATGGCTTTGTTAATTAAAGTGTTATTTAAAGTGTCTTCTTTACTGAAAGCCACCAAATCAACAGGCTTTCCTACGTGTAATTTACTCCTCTTGCCAGTAGTACAAGATAGAATACTTTTTTATAAAATAACTTTGAAACTAATAATGAAGTTATACAGAGGTGGCTCCTCATTTACTGAGAAACTGAAATGGATTTCCCCTTCAGTGTCCTGCTCCCTCCCACCCCCTCCTCCACCCTCACTTCTGCCCCAGGAGTAGTTACAACAATAATTTCCTGCTTAGTTTCTGGCAGAGCAATTTGTGTATAATATCCGTTAACCGATTTATTCTTTCCTTTGGAAACTATGCTATCTAGGGAAATATCTCATCTTTTAAAATTGACATTAAGTAACAAAATTGACCTTAAATGTGGAAATACATTCCTGCAAAGACTAAGAGCTCAGAGAAAATACAGTTGTATATTTTGCTATATTTTAATAAATATTTCTGGTTATAATTTATATCAGTAATATTTTCAGTCAATTTTTATTTAAAAACAATTGATAATGCATTTTTTAAAGAATTTTCAAAGATGTTTTCAAAATTTGGTATATATAGGAAACACACAGCAGAAGTGTACAAGGACTGTTTTCTTTCCCGAGTGATAACAGGTCTCATTGAGTTTATAGAGACGAAAATTGGCCTTTCTGGTCAAATATACTTCTTGACTATCCATCAGATGTGAAAAGCAGTTCTGTAATGTTCTCTGAAAGCTTGCAAAACTAGGCTTTGTCAGAAGAGAAGCTGAATTTCAGAAGCAATAATCTAAGTTCAGTGGCAACCTGGATTAGTTATGCTGTGAACTGACTTTGAATTCCTGGTGGTATAAAATGAAGTGAATCCAGCTTCCATTTCTTACTCTGTAGCAGTTTTAAGGTGCAGACTCTTTTGAGGAAATGGCTTGCTGACTGCAACACACAGAAATAGGGCTTCTGTTATAGGTCAGATCCTGACTACTAAAACTTTGGTATCTATGTGAAATACTGTGCAGCTGTAGAAGAGCACGTATGTCATGTGAGCAGCAAAATTAAGTATAGATGCAATTGCACAATTTCATGGCACACCACCTGTATATTATTAACTCAGTTATCAGAACTGGAAGTAACAAACAAGGTCATGAGAGGAAGAGAGTTTGCATCAAAAAGCATTTTGGAGATTAAAGAGCAAATACTAGGAATTAATTATAATTTAGAGAAGTTCAAGTCCTATTCTCCTTAGAACTAATGGAACATGCAGAAATGTAAAGCTTGTAGTTCCTTTGAAGGATCTTAGTTTTAGTACTGTCCTTCAGATTTTTCACTTTGCCTCAGAACACGTACAGTGTAAGCACCACAAAGAGCAGACAAAAATCAGGTCACCAGAATGGCTCAGTGGTGACAAAGTAGGGTCACCTTATGGTAGAGGAATGTATTTGTTCTTTCTGTCTTTTCTGAGCTGATCAATTGGGCTTCTGGTTGTGATAATGTGTGTAGTTTAGTCACCTATTCACTAGGAGCAGAGCTACATCCACCAAGTAATTCCATAGCTACTTGTGCATTTTCACCGTTGAGTTCCAAAGATACAATCATAAGTTTGATGGTGGCTGCTTTCAGTTCAGGAATGGATGTTGTAACAAATGGTTCAAACTTACGGTGGCTGTGGTGTAGTTAAATTTTCAATATGGCAAGGGAATTCAGAGAGTCTGCCTAGACTCTCTGTATGTAGTAAAATCTAGCTCTGGAGTAAAATTTTGGCGGCTAGGACTGACCCATCAGAATGTACATTCAAAATAGTCAATAAGTAATCCCTTTATTATTTATAGCACAATCATTCATAAATGTATTTAAGAAAAGGGATGATCTATTTTCTACATGTTCCTTGAAGGGATTCCATTTTAGCTTCAATTGTAATTTTTACCTTTTTCAGTAGAATTTATTGACACAATGCCTAGCACAAGCCCTAGATTTTGCATCATCCTTTTGTCTGCAAGCATATTCACCAGCCGCTTAATTTGTCATAGCCCTGGAGGTATCAAAACTAATGAGCTTTGTTTGAATAGACTTTTTCCAGTTCATCTAGCACACTTTGGGGTAATCATTCAGTTTCTGTTTGCTTCTGCTGTGAAGCATTGTGGGAAATATAAGAAAATAATGTTTTTAAAAAAAGGCAGTATAAATTGTTAACAGCCACAATCTCTGAAAAGCCCTAAAGATGTTATATTTTTAATTTCACTATTTATTGAAGTATTGTGAGTACCTTAAGTACAATCATTACAAGATAATATCAAAGGAGAATCTGATAAAATGCTATTTTTCAATTAGCTTTGAGTTTAATACTTTGCTTTTTTTAAGTATTTCACAGCTAACAAATCTTTAAATAATCTAACCTTTCAGGGTTTGGAAGTGGACAAGATAATAACTATGAATACAAAATATTGTAGCAGTGGCAAGGATTTAAAAATCTATTACTGGGATTACATACAGGAATACCTTTTATTGGTCAGACAATTGCATTTTCATTTTTATCAAGCATTTCCCAGTTCTCAGTATTATACCACAGAGATACACAAAAATGAAACGCAGAGGTGTGCACTGCATAAGTAATTTCTGAAAGTGTCAGGTACTCTGTACAACATATGCTTTTAATCTCAAATTCCTAGAAAGATTTGTCCTTCTTACCAATTAGGACAACATTTGTGGTTTACGTTATTTGTGCCTCATATTGTCTAGGATAATATGTCTTTAAATAGAAAGTTTCCAATTACAGAATTAAGGGAGTTCAAATTCTTTTTTAAAGTTAGTGCAATGAGGATAGATTCCCTAGAACTTTTGGTTACTTTCTTATTAAAACAAACAAACAAAACCCCAATTCCACAAAACTGGTAGGCAGCTCAGCAAGTAACTATTTTTCAACAGGATATAATGAGCAACTGAAACTTACTGTGTGATAACTTTGCATCAGTAAAGCATAACACTTGTAAACAGCCCATTCCAATCTAAAGAGTTGTTTCATACGAACAGTCCCAGGACCTCTTAGTATATTTTCACATTTCTCATTATAAGTTAATTTGATGAAAAACTTTTTCTGTAAAGCAGAGTGAGGAACAGGGAGAAAAGAAGTGGAGTAAGAGACAAAAAGGGCAAGAAAGGAGGGAAAGGACGGGAGTAATTTACTTTTAAAATCCATTGCAATCTCCTTTGGAACTTTTTTGTAATGCATTGTCATGTTAAGATAACTTAGAAAAAAGTACCAGGAGAAAGAGTAAAGTTAAGAGTTAGCTGAAACTCAGCCTGCTTAAAACTGAAGTAAGTAGAAACTTGTATTTTTCTTTGATTTTCATGGTGCAGCAGTCTACAAAATTACCTATACTGCTGTTGAATAAGACAGCTTGAGTATTAGGCATGATGCTAGGTTCAGCATCAACTCATGCTCCTGAGCTCTATTTTACATCTCAGTTGATCTAATTGGTGTAGATAGATACTAAGACAGCTGGACTATTTCTGTACTCATACTAGGTCTTCTGGCTTCATAGCTCTTCCTAGCTGCACTGTGCTGTGTAGACATGCACTTAATGACACAAATCAGTTTGCAAGCCAAGGCTTCTCTGGGTTCCATGTGTGATATTGAGTACTTAGATGGCATTGACAAGCAGTGTTTGTCTTCTCAGAGATAGAGCTATAACTTCTGCTTGTTGCCTTCACTGGCTTATTCAGGCTTTCATCACTTTTGAATTGGATTGCTGCTGTGAAATCTCCCCTCTTGGAGGTCACTGGAAAGGCAATTCGGAATACAGAATGCAGAATGTCCTATGTGGATGGCTAATCCAGGTTCAGTAAGTACAGTAGGTCACTTAGTTAAGAAAAAAGTGGTTTTGATTTATGCTTTATGTTATGGCTTGGTCCTTATGGGTTGCAGAGTTAAGATTTGCTAAAGAGCAGTCTCTTGATTTGTATATCCGAGAACAGGGAAGGGATCATTTTCAAATAAGAAACATGCCTAGAATAACTTATAAAACAATTGTGACATCTTACACGAGGGTACAGCACATCTAGGTTCTTATCCTATAGGAAGACAGCACTCCTTTCCCACTGTTACTGAAATGTTTAGGACTGAGACTTGATTTTAAATCACTGTCTATTTGGTGCAGCTTAATTGAACCTTTTGTGCTAAACAGTGACCTACTCTCAAACCTCAGTCCTAGAAACAAGAGTTCAGAGGGACTGCATTCAGAGAGGATGTCCAGGAAAAGAGTTTGTCTAAAAATTCTTGAAACTTTTTCTCTGAGGAAAATGAGACACTAAATCAAACACAAAAGAAGTCTAAGAAAGAATTGGTTTTGTAAGGCAAATTCTGTACTATTTATTTTCAGGATTATGGGTTTTTTTATAAGTTTTCTTCATTCTTTTTTCCCCTTATTGTTTGGGGTTTAAAAACATTATTTGCTTGTTTACATTTATTTATTTGGTGTCTCTACTGTATCTGGTGTATTCTCAACGATATATTCATCCAGGTAACCTCAGTATCATATCCATGTGGATTTTCCTATTCCAAACTGTTTATTTAATTTCTTGGGATTTAATTGGTGATTTACAGGCTGAATTGTTATAAAGTAGAACTTAAAGTGCAGGGTTATGAAACGTGTGTCATGAAAAAACATCTATGTTATAGTTATAAATAATAAAATAGTAGTTTCATGAGAGGGTGCTAAAATATTAAATGATGCTGTCTATTCTTTATCGTGACATATATTTAATGCGCTTTTGTTTCTATTGTCTCTACCACTCTTAAAAAAACTGCTTACTTTGAACATTTAATTACAGTACCTTACAAGATCTTTTTTTTTTGTTGTAATTGCAGTAGATTTGAACTCTTTCTTGAACTTCCAGTATTGTGTGTATCCTTGTGTACTGGTTAAGGTTTATGTGAAGTTTTTTGAGATCTCTTAAGGTATTGTTGAAGGTTTCAGACAGATTTCTGTTACTTCCCTAGAAAAAAGGAAAGCAAGAATCTTAAAGGTTTTATAGTTTGCTTGATTTATGAAGGATATTATTGGGGTTCAGAGCTAGGCAGATGCTTTAATATATTGTAAGAAACAGCACATTTCTTTCTAAGCTGTGTAACTGTAATAAAAGCAGCCTTCATCCCAAACAGATGGACACTTCTCTACTGAGAACTTGGGGATCTGAGTGGGACACTCTGGATGTAATGTGATCCCTGTTGCTTTGTGAAGTGTGGAGGATTATGGGAGAGTGGCTAACATCCAAGGAAACAATAGAACTTTAGGGACAAAAAAAGGCAAAGAATGGGATAGAATTTGACTCTGTGAAATGCCAGAAAAAGCATTTCTGAGCTATGCAACTATTAGAAAGGAGCTTAGAAACAAGAATGAAGACTCGTGTGTTCCCGGTTAATAAACATAACTACAGCAGAGTGACTTTGTTGTCATATTGTGCTTCTAAAAGAAACAGGCTTTCTAGAAATTCAGCTAACAACTCAAGGGAAAAAAAATCACATTTAGAGAAGAAATATATTCTCTGTATTCGTGGATGGCCATGTAATATTGGGTTACACAAAGCATTTATTCCTCAGGATAATACAATTGCCGAGTTAAGTATACCAGTGTCATCTTGGGTCTTCAAGATGTCACCAATTTTTTCAGACATTTGCTCTCTTCTTCCTCCTTTGGTGGATATTCCATATGGCAGTTAGTCTTTTGGGTTTTTTTATTGTGATAATTTGATTTTTATAGCAGTGGGTGTAGATATTGTTTTTGATACACTTGAGGAAATGTAAATCTGGGAATATCAATGGGAATCTTTTTTTGTACACTGAAGTACCTTACACTCCTCTAAATATTACTGTACTGATGAGTTCGAATAAGCTGTTGAGTACAACAAACAAATTTGGTCCAATTGACTATCTGTCAACTTATGCTAGAAATTTGGAATATCTAGTTTGGCATATCTAGGACAAAGTTGCTAAGAAATGCTGGTAAAAGAACCAAACCCTTTATGACAGACACTTGTTTTTCAGCAGTTACAAAAGCATACCAGCAAAAGTCCCTGAAAGGTACAAATTAAAAGCTGCGGTTAACCTTGTGACTTTGACTTGGATTAACAGTCATTACAAGCACAGAAAGCGATAGTGCTGACAAGCTTAAATATTTTTTAAGATGTGTTGTTTAAAGCTTTTTGTGAGTTTCCTCTACCTCGGTATTTCTATTTTTTTGCTATAAAGAAAGCTTTTAGACCAACACTCTAGAATGTTAATAGTATCTAATGCTAGAAGGTTCTGCCTAAATCAAACTTTAATTTTGGTAAAATATATTTGTTCAGTGAACAACTTTATACAGCTCTTAAGTAGACAGTTACTTTACTTTTAAAATATGTAAGGTCTTACAGACTTTTAATTAAGGTTTTTTAATTGGTGCACAAAAATAATTCAGATTTTCAAAATAAAAAAGGCATATATTTTTAATTATTTGTTTTCCATATGAATAATGCCAATGTAATCACTGGGACTGCTATGAGAGGTGAACCAAATATCAGCTGCTTATACCTGTTCCTTACTCTGTAGCTTTGCATGCTTCAATGTGTCAGGAGGGGGCAAAAATGGAGCTGATGTAGAGGTGGAGTCCTGTGGGCTGAAGACATGTATTTTTGGAAGTTTGGGCTTACAATGACATGATAATTGCTAGACTGGTTTTTGCGGAACATAAAGATGTAATGCAATATCAGTCAATCCTTTAGAGCAGTCTTCTTGTAAGGCTGTTGGTGTACACCATTTGTAGAATTTATTCAGTGAAGAGAAGCAGCCAAATAATATCTGAAGGGGAATATTTGTTTGTTTATTTTAAAATGAATCCACTGTGAGATATGAAGGCTAGTTTGACATTGCAGTTGAATTAAATCCTGTAAAACCAACACAGATTATAGCAGCATTGTTTCGCTGACAAAAATGTATGGAGTACAGTGGACACTGACTCATGCTGGCAGGAATCAGCTTTAGGGAATTCTACTTCACCAAACAGATCTCTTTACTTCTAGTATTTGACAGTATAGCCATTCAAAGGACTCAAAGATGAGAAATATGAGAAGGGAGGGGTACTTTAGAATAACTACCTTCAGTTGGAAATGGAATCAGATATTAATTTTTGGAGAAGCATAAAACTCAAAACCTCTGAAAGAAGGAAAAATACAAATGTATTTTTATGAAGACTATTGCTAAAATCTTGGAGGTCTTTCTTCATTCTAACATCCAAAGGTAAATATGAAATTTGTTGCTAGAAAATTATATATCATTGTGGAACTCGTATGAGAGGCACTCAACAGTTAAATGGAATTTTTATCTGTAATCTTACAGAAGATTTATATGAATTACCTTATAAAAACATGGTAATACAGGGAAAGAGTACCAAAAAGTAATAGCAGAATTATCAGAAGATGTGAGGAAGCTTGACTAGTATGTAAGATGCATTCTGAGTTTTGATTATTATACATGTGTATTTAAAAATTCAGACATGGATGGCTGTGTGCATTGTGCAGTTTCTGCTGCTAGAGGAAATACAGACCAGTGGGTTACTTCCTGCTTGAGTATTTGATGCATACATATAGTATAAGCACCTTGGAAATCCGTCAGCTTTGTTTTTTCTTTTTCTTTTAATATGTATTTGTTCTCATATCTCACATATAGAATATCTCGTATATTAAGGAAAGGTTATCTTAGCAATAGTAATTCATGAGAATGAGTGTGAAGATTTCTGATAAAATAAAAATGTGACATTGTTGGATTAGAACAGGTTATAGACAGTTATTTTCAGTTCTGCTAGCTACAAGAAATGACTGTATGTTCTGTATTACAGTGATTTTTGATTCCATGTCAGTGTGACACAGAGTTTTGCCATTCTCTCTGAAATTTGCCCTTTAAGCAGAGGCTTCCAGCATTTTCTTTGGTATTCTAGGAAGAAAATACATTGCTCTCCCTATGCAGTTTTGCAGAGGATATTAGCAAGAGCAACAAAATAAAGTTCCTCTGGATCTTGCAACAGACCTATTGATTGTCCTTATATCACTGTGGGTATTTCATTAAAACAATTACAGCTAGATTTCTCACTTGGGGTCTGCTGTGAACATGGATCCTTGGAAGTAGCATCATTCCTTCTTTCTGTCTCTGTTTCTGGTGATCTATGCAGAATGGCTCTTTGGTGAAGGGAGTTTGGTTTCTTGCCACTGGAGCTCCTTTTACCTCTACATCCCAGAGGAACATTACTGGTTTGAAGAGGGGAGCAGTACTGTTTGCATAACTCTCTGTCCTCGTATATTTTTAAATTGAATTGATTTAAAATAATTAAAAAAAAGACTTTAAACTGAAAGAGTGTAGATTTAGATTAGATAGTCAAAGGTGCTGTTAGCCTTTGTATAGCCTTTGATAGTCATGTCTTTTAAATAAAGAAACTGATTTGGCAAAGCTTGGGTAGAAAGTTAAAATGTGTGTTTGAAATAGGTCTCCTCATCTATTGTATTAGTAGTCCCATAATGGATTTATTAGATGAAGATAATGCAGATGAAGAAGTGACTGGATGTGTAATATTTTAGAGAACTTAGTAGTTTTCTCTTGTTTACCCTTCTGGAATCCCAGTTTTTCAATTATCACACTTGAATTTGGTTTCTGATACTCAGTTGACTGAGGGACACCAGCAAGCCAAATGATGTTCAGATATTGATACTCTGTAATATTTATGGTTGGAGTAAGGTAAACTATAAACTAAGAAGGTAACAGTAACTTGTTAATAAGGATAATAGTTACTTGATATCATCACCTCTGTTAATGATGTGGGAGCTAGTAATTACCAGATTGGAAGTTCTGATTTTAATGACTAGCTCTCTGGTTCTGGAGAGTTGCATGGATGACTGTTTTCGAGATACTTGCTTAACAGCACATTGTATTATTGGTGACTTCTGACCTTTATTTAAATGTATACCTTCTGTAAGTCTATATACATGGGCTTTGGTTTTGTTTTGTTTTTACCAGCTTATCCTCTGTTGAGTGAGTGCTTTTTTCCTCCCCACTTTTCTTTGTTATGCCATCCTGTTCATTCTGAGGTATGTTTTCATAGGGGAGTTTAAAATGAGCTTCCTGACACATGTATTCTTTAGCTAATTCTGAACATGACATAAAAAGGAATCTTTTTCTGCCACAGTAAATATTTTTGTAGTATAGCATGCTTATTTAATGTAAGTAGGTTTCTGAGATACCATGCAAAATGGTACCCAATTTTATTAGAGTAGCCTAAAGAACTGAATAAATCCTTTAAGCCAATTGTATAAAAATGCAAATTTAAGTAAAGCAATTAAAAACAGATAGAAATTAGAGATTTGGATTTTGCAGAGCAAGCTTTCCACAGCCTCTGCCAGATTACTGTGCAATTTATCTGGATTCTGTCAGCGATAGTCAGACTAGATTTTGATAAAGAGCAGCAAATCTGTGCCTCCATAGCTCCTGTGACTCGCTGCAAATTTCATTCAAGTTGAAGCTCTGTACAATCCCTTGAATAATTTGGAGTTAATCATTTGTACTTCACAGCCTCTGATAGGCCTTAGACTTGGGAGGTGGGAACAGATTTGGCTTTTTAATCGCCTTGTATATTGTACAGCATGAGATAAATGACACAGACTGTCTGAAATCTACATTCTTGCTTCTGATGCAAAACTGTAATTAATTTTGTGCAGTGTTTCAGAATTGATCGTGGTCACTTGAATTTCTAATTTTTCATTCACTTCAGAGACTTTTTTTTAAAAAAAGAATGTGCTTAGAGTGTGTGAATGCTCTCTGATGCTTCTGTACTAAATGACTATTTTACGCCTCTTTTTCAATAAGGTGAAACGGAGGTCAAGGCGTGTGGCTCATGTTTATCTCTGTCCCAGCCTGCTTCAGGATGTATTTTCTGACTTACAGGAAATACAATCAAACTTATGAAATTACATCTAAATACTTAGACTGCACAGTATTCACTTCTGTGCCTTGTAGAAATCCAAAAAGCTTCTTTCAGAAATCCTTTTCAGAATAAAACAATTAAGCACAATTTTGGCAATAATTACCCTAATTAACTACTCTATAATGTTTGTATTCAAGATTATAGAAACATTGTATCTGTTCTCTACTGCAATAATAACAAGTCTTCCTAATTTCTCTGTATTGATAGTACTTGTATGTGCTTCTTTGTTTGGTATATTTCACTGTAAAAATATTTGTCAGTGAAAGATTGAACAATATGAATGAATTTGATTATGCCATTGTCAAAAACCCCATGCATCACAATTTCTTGTTTTTAATCACTACTGTAAACCTCACAGCCTGAGGGCATAGTTTTAATTTGGGTGCCTTACTAATGAAAAGAAAAAAATAATTGTTTTGCCTGGATTTAATAATAAGCAATAAAATCAGCCAACCAGATTTTACCTCTGCATTCAATCTCTTTTTTATTATAAAACATTTTTGTCCTTTTTTTAGATTACAGGCGTAGATACCGAACATTTTACTAATAAATATTTCAGTTTGCTTATGAAGGCTAATGCTGTCATCTGAATATGGAATTATATTTCTTTCATGCTTCATTATCATTTCATGGTAGTAATGACAGTGAGGCGATGGAATATTTACAGGCTTTTCAGAAGACATTTATCCAATACATTTCCCTGAAGGGCACCTAGGCTTAAAGATACATTATCCTTTTATAAAACACTGCCCAGAATCCCAATTTCTGAATCAACCAATCAGAACTTGTTTTGCAGCAGTTACTGCTGAAACCCTCAAGCCAGTCTCATATTAATCCTGTGAATCTGGGGGGTGTGTGTGAGTAGAGGGCTGGGGTGGGGAGAGAGGTAACATTCACTCCTGAATCATCAGGCTTGGTACTTGAAGTAAAATACACTATTTCTTCTGTATTGATACAGTTTTTCAAACCTATACTTAGAACATTTCATTGCAATTGGGTAGATTGCAGCAGTAAAGGCTAGTCGTTCAAGTTTGGATATGTTTTTTGTTTAAAATTTGTTAGAGTGTGCATTAACTGACAGTTACCTTGTTAAATTAGCAGATTCCTTGTATCTGTGTTGCTGTACGTAAATACATGCCATGAATCCATCTTATAAAAGTATTCAGGCATTCAATCTGTTGCTGGGTTATCACACAAAGAGCCTTGTTTGTTTTACGTAAGGCAGCTGTAAGAAACAGTATTTATTTGTGTCTATGTAAGATTTGTTATTTTAAAATAAGGAAATAAAGCAAAAGTTTTACACTGCTCTCTTTCCTCCAGAGGCCTTCATAAGAGGTAGTGTGATACAGTGATTACTGTAACATACATGTTACGAAATCAGGATTTTGCTTCTGCTACTGGCCTGCTACTCTGCTATGTTTCTATACTGCATTTGGCAGAACAATATAGAGATTTCTTTTCAGATTCCAAAATAAATCTAACAGAGATACCACATAGCTCTCTAGGAGCTAATGTATTCCATGCCCTTTATAAAGCTAACTGGAGGATTTCTGCTGTATGGCAATAAGCAATTTTGACATAACATGCACACCATTGAAATTAATATAGTGGAAAGATCCCCATAATGGCAATCCCTGGTACTCAACATTCTGTAAGGTGGCAAAAGGTGATTTTTTTAGTGAAAGCTGTAGAACAAATCTATCTGGGTAAAAAATCCTCTGTAATAACAATGCAGAATTATCTTATCTGAGATGCACATTCTAAACTGCATTCAGCTTACTTTATCTCCCTCAAAGGATTGATTATATAAATTTCTCCATCCAAGATTTCTAACTTACAGCTTCAGAATACTTAGGTATTTCAAAGTTTATGCAATATTTGCCACTGAAACAATTGGCATATACCATCTGTTACCACATAAACACATCCAAGATACTGCTTTTAATCCCCAGAAGGGGTGTAGTAAATGTGCATGTCTGCCAAAAAAGTTGAGTGGCTCTGGTGAAGTAGTTTGAAGTTATGTTGATGCTCTTTGGCAGCCAATCTCAGTGCTTCTGGTAGGTCTGTAAGCACGCACTTTTACTGTTTTCTTGTCTTTCCTAAAGTATAAGTTTTAAAATTCACGTGGGCAAGTCACTTCGGGGTATATTTTTAGTGAGCTTGAAGCTTGGTTCTTTCTCTGACAACTTGGTATTAATTTTTGCACCCATTAAATAAATTTTAAGGCAAGAATAACATAAAATAAAAACCTACATATTTTCTCTTCTAACTGCTTGTTTTGTGCCCAAGAACAGATAATTAGAGATAAATGTGCTCAGATGTGCACCTGCATATCAATTTGGCTGCAAAAATAATTTCTGTTGTTCAGTTCTCAGTGTCTATCAGTGTTACAGCTACTACACAAAGAGGATTTACCAGGTCTTGAGCCCCAGATGTTGTTGAAATCAAAGCACAAGTCTCTCTACACAAAGAGCACAGCTCTTAAGGTGAGATTAATATACTCTCTTTTCTTTGACTGGATTAAAAGGTATTCATATAATAACCTGATCACTGGTGTATAAATTCCTAGTGATTCCTAAGCTAGCTTGCATTTAGGTAGGGACAATTTAGAAGATTCTTCTGCTTCTGCAGTCATTGAGAGTCTTTTATGTCCATGAACATGGCACCAGTCATACCCAACACCATTCTCATAAAATGAGAATTCTCTGTGCACATTTCATCGACACTGTGGAATTCCACTTATTTTCACAACATCAGGAAAAAAATTGCCTGACATACTTAAGCACAAATCACTCTTGGTGTCTGTTAAGCCCAACAAAACCTGGAAGCTGTCACAGAACAAAATTTAATTCCCAGTTAACAATCTTATGTATATCTTCACTAATGCCATTGTTTTCTCTGTAATCTCCACTGAAATGCTTAATGATTTCTAATGACTTCCAGATTACAAAAGCAAGATTTATCTTGTAGGCTGTGTATACTTGTTGATATTGTGTCTCACGACTAGATATAAATGTGATGTGTGTCATCATTTTGCACAGGCCATTTGTTTTTGTTGATGATCCAATATTAGTAGTAAAGCTGCTGTTTTGCCTATCTTCCTTTGTCTAGAATACCTATAATTGTGTAGTTTGAGATACTTTTCTAATACTGTAGAAGAACTGGTTTATACCTCTACGTGCTGTATGTCAACACTGGTAGCAAACTGCTGGAGGTACTTTGGAACATTGTCTGAGAAAAAGATGCCAACATGATGGTGTTATATATATTTGTAATACATACCATGTGGCTTGAAAGAGATGTATAATTTAGTATGGGTGGCAAATGAAGGGAGTTTTCTTTGTCAAACCTAAGTTCTATGTAAAACTCCTGCCTTCCTCCCAAACTCAGAACTTCAATTTTTGTGCTAAATCTAAAGTGTGACATTCAAGGTTTGGAGAGGTGCAGAAAAAAAAAAATGTTCTTTTTGCTTCCTCCTCCCTCAATCTACAGAAATCTCTGTCCTTGAAGAATAGATACTTGGAGATTGTGTAGTCTGGATGCATGCAGATCTTTAGCTGTAGTGAGACAGACAGGACTATATGACAGTTGGTCAATATTTTAGATATGGACAGGGTTCACTTAGTGTGGCTATTTCTGAAAATTAATATTTGGGAGCAGTAGCATGAGCTATTTCTAAGAGGTTTCAGAAAAAACCCTCCCATCTTATAATTTGCTTTGAAGAAAAACACTTTCTTTCCAGAACTTGTTTCACTAGTTTGGCTTTAAGAGCATCAAAGGAATGAGACCTCTCTAAGGCAAACACTTTACTGAAAATACTTTTAATTACAAAGGGGATTGTGCATAACAGTAACTTTTATCTCTAAATAACCTTTTGTGAAGATTTACAGTTGGGATGTGTCAGGGGGCGTGCCTAATGCTACAGGATCATAAAGCTTGTAGATAAAATGCAAGATATTACTGGAGCATATCTTTCACCCCTGTGAAGTGTCTCCTTCTACAGTAAGTTTTTTACAATCCAACCCACACCAAAACCAACCAAACAAAAAACTTGGGACAAATCTATCTACTTTTAAGCCAACAGATTTAAAAACTAGAAAGTTCAGCTTGAAGCAACTTCTCTCTTACCTAAGGTAACGATAACAACAAATAAATTCCAATAATCCAACCTACTTTCAGGTTGCATGGCAATTGGCACAAAATTACTCAAACACATTGATTGCTTGATCAGGTCATCAGAGAGCTCAGCAAAGAGAAAAATAAAAATAAATTAGTAACTGCGATGATGTTTACAGTAGAAAAGAATCTGTGAAAGATACCTCTCCTTCCCTGAGCAAGTAAACTACACTTAAATCCTATGGAACGTAGTTACTATTTTGGCATCACTAGCCTGATATAACCCTTCTCTAGTTTGGGGATTGTTGCAACTTCCTCCATCCCTTAAAATGAGCCTATTAGCATGCATTGTGTGGCCACTGCAAGCTCGATTTCTTTTCCAGTTGCAGATAACAAGAAAAATGTTATAATTACCCTAGACAGGGTTCTGAAATTGTGATTATCTAAGTAATATCTTAGTAATTTTGCAACACGGGATTTCTCTGTTTTTTTCCTTAAAAGCCAAAAACTACTTTTCACCTTGTGGTTAAGCAGGAAAAGGGGGTAACCTCAAGCAAATGTGTATGTTGTCTCTAACTCCCCCACCTCCCTGCCTAGTCCCCATCTTTAAATCTCCTGATAAATCCTAAGCAGCTGCATATGACTGTTATTACTCGAGAGAATTTGAACTCATAACATTTGAGATGAAAAAAAGAACTCAAAGCTGTTCACCAATCAAGAATGAAACATTTCCACTCTGCAAGACTTCCCTCAACAAAGAATAAATCTGTAAATCATTAACCATATTTTTCCTTCCTCCCCTCTCCCCCAACTCTGAGTGTGCATCACTATGTGTACTGGTTTAAGGCAGACGCAACCCCGACAAGTCGTCATGGCTGGAATCTGATACAGCACTTGCTTTAAAATCCACTTTGATCAGTGAACATTAACCAAAGTGTCGACAAAAGGTCATTTGGCCTCAGGGAAGAAATAGAAAATTTTATGTACAGAACACATTGCAGTGAGTACAGGGTCATTATAACTATGAGAATAGCTGGTGTGTTTTTTTTCTCTCTTTATTTTCTTTTTTTTTTGTTTTGTTTTGTTTTTTCCTTGGCTACTATATGACTTTGAACTTGGCATGGAAGCACAGACTGCTGAAGCAAAAACTCCTCCCTCCAGTGATCACATGAGCCCCTGTGAATTCTTGACAGGGCCAGTAAAGAGCTGTGTCCCACAGCAGATATCATATTTTTGACATAGGACTTCAATTGCAAAAATGTTGATGACCAGTGCAAATGTATCGATTTGTTTTTTTTTTTCCTCAATAGACCAAAGTGTTGTTTGTAGTTAGAAGAGGAGAAGAAAGCTAGTGAAACAGAGTTGAATCTACTTCTTAGAAGCCTGGGTTATCAAACTCATTAATCTACATGTCAAGAGGCTAGGAATGAATAATTGTGTGTAGAATTTATCTGCCAACATGATAGCTACTTTTCAGCTCTCTCTTCAGAGCTCTTTCATTGTGCTTGGCTTTATTATATGCTTTGTCTTTTCTATTTCTAGTCTGTTGGGGAGGTATAGAAATATGTACCTCAGCACTACAGAGGACAGTTGCTTTGAAACATGACACTGGTTAGTTCTTTGCATGCACATTTATTCTTACCTACGTGTTTAAGCATCAGGGTAGCTTGCAAGATTTACTCTTTGTTCGAATGTTAATTCGTAACATTATGAATATTTTTCCACCAAAAAAATCACCTTAGAGGTAACATCTTTTTGCTATGTTTGACAGCTTTGTGGACAACATAGGCTGCTTTATTAAAATAGTGTTCTTGTTAGTAAAGCTTATAAATGATGAGGATTCAGAGCATTTTATAACAATGATGTTTCAAGAATCTCAGTAGAACTGAGATACTCTATTATTTGCTACAGGGATTTTCATTGCCATGAAAGACAAAATCCATACCCAAAGCAGGTGAGGAGAGGGTGGTAGAAGCCAGTTTCTGTGAGGATGTGAACTAATTTGAGTCAGAATATATTGTAACTTTCTTTCTGAAGGAGCATCATCCTGATTCTGATCTTGAACTTGTTTTATGCCAGTGTGTCAATATAGTAATTTAACTGATTTATCCGGAATTTCCTCTCTGTTTCATTTGTGCCAGATCTGCATGCCTTGGTCTTGTGTACTATGTGTGTTTTCAAGACAAAATGTTCATATGATTCTGATGCCAGAATTTTATTTCAAATATATAGTATCTGGGGGCTGACTGTGTTGGCAACTTTCTTGGGTGTGTGTGGTGTGTGATTTGGTTTTTAATTTTTGACTAAGAACTATGATAACGTACTGGCCTTTGCTGTAAAAAATATCAGGCCAGATTAGTCTCTGTCTTATCAAAACCCAGGAATTTATAGACAAGAGTGGTGTATATTGATACTCATAGCAAAAATAGCTGTTGCGTGCTTTCTTTCTTTTGCCTGAACTCTCTAAGGCACCTCTCCTGCTACCCAGCACAGCCAAAATGCTTCATATTGTTATTACCCAGGTGTTGCATTTCTGTTCCTTTTTGCTGTAATCTATGTGACACTGGTAGAAAAATTCAGCATTTGGCCCTTATTACAGTGATATTACACCATTGTAATTTGACTAGTGAAAGGAAAATAGTTTATTTTTAAAGGGTCATGAACAATGCATTCCTGTATTTTCAACAAGACATACTCTAACATTTGATGAAATGAAAATCTGTAATGAGAAAGGGAGGGAGCTGTATATTCAGTGTGCATATGGTAACTCAGAACACTGTTTATTGTAACAGAATGAAAGTACTGCAAGTCTAAGTGGTTTCAACGATGTTTCCTTCATCCCAGGAGCATCTGAACCCAGCTTCTGCCTTGTCAGCCACATTTATGATGTGTTCATAATTAAATGTCCACGAAGCTCACAGCATGCTGACCACAGAGGGGCCATAAGCAGTAAAGATAAATGAGAGAGAGAGATGTAATATTGCTTCACTTGTGGGCTTAGTCTGATGTTAAAGATTGTCAGTGATAATTATTAATATGTGACCTGGTTGAGTCTTTATGTGAGCAATCACAATTTTAATAAAGTGGTAAACTCTGCTCTTTCTGTGTAATCTCACTCTATATTGAACTGTTTTACAATTAATTCTAGAATTTCAGGACAAATTTCAGTTATTGAAAAATAATACAGTAGCCTATTAATGTAAAGATATTGTTACTAACCTTTTCGTTTAAAGCTTAAATAAGACTAAAATTGGAATGAGAAACTGAAAAAAAATAGCTGTCGTCTAAGTTGTGCTAGGGATCAAATCTGATTTGTCAATCGTTTGTCACATCTAATAAGTCCTTCTGTGTTAACAACAATAAAAATAGCTGGATGTGCTATATATGGCATTTATAATTCTGTATCCTTATGCACCTAAAACTCCAATTTACTGCACGGTGTCCACTGACCTGATTGTTGCCAAAAATACCTTCTTTGTGGAACTGGAAAAGTGCTTTGTTGTAGGATTTAAGACTAGTCACTTATCTTCCTTCTGCTTATGTCGCTTGATTTTATTTATGGATAATTGACCAGAAGATATACTCCAGCTTGAAAAATTAAAATAGAACAAAATGTATTTGCCCTGTGACTGGCCAAAAAACACCTAACAAATATTTAAAATTTTTTATTCCTTATTTGTTCCAGATGACTGCAATTGTACAAGGTGGTGTTTTTGTTCAGATATATCAGGAAATGACACAGTGATACAAAATATTATTTTAAAAAGGCCAGTGAGTATACCAAGGCAACAAGTTACTCTAAGGAGTGTTGTTTTGGTGTTTAAAATTTGGACCTATAGGAATGCTTACAGTGGTGAATTTGGTTCTTTTTTCCATCATTATAGAGTGGGAAGGAAAAAATGAATTATGAAAATTTGGTATTTTAAAATAGTTTTTAGAGCCAATTGTTTCTTTTGTTTTAGATGATTATTGAATTCATTATTTAAAATAACTTATTTTGGAGTGTATGTGTCTGTATCTTTCAAAGGCAATATTTTACAGCTGGAATTCCCATCTACTTTACTGTATTATCACATGCATAGCAACTGCAGTTACTAGTTGTAACTTATCTAGTTACCAATTACTTATGGTGCTTCATAAATTAAAGAGTAGGTAGAATCAAGTTATAGAACAGATATGTTCCATCATGCTCTTACTGAAGAAGCTAATGGGTGTTTTTTTAAAGTATGAGTCTATGTAGCCTTAGTAAAAATAGGAGGAACTGCCTTGGAATTGTTTACTTTTAATTTGAGAAGAATGGTGGGAGTTGAGAAGTGAAAATTCTATTTCTTTTAAATGACTGCAGGGCATAGTCTGCACACAAAATACTACCAAACTATTTTCTACTGCCTAATATGAGTGCTTCTGCAGTAACAACTGCTACTGTTATAATGCTGTTCTGCTGACTATTAAAAGTTTGCTTGATTATCTTTTGTCTAAAAGGTATATTTTATCCTGAAGTCCAACCATTTCTTTAACTTACCAGTGTATGCAAACTATTAATGATACTTAAGTGATGTGTACATCACAATGGATAGTAGTTTTGTGATATTAATATAAGTAATTATATGCACTAATATGGTAAAAAAAAAAGGTAAAATTCAAGGAAGTGTTTATTAAATGCAATCACTTATTGGAAACAAATGTTGTAGCATTGTCTTTGTTTGGTTGATCAACGGAAGCGTTTTAGCAAAGTTTGCCTGTCAGACTTATATGTCTTTGGGGGCCTAATTGACGCTAATAGACTTGAAAAGAGGAGGAGTAAACTTAGAACATAATGAACATATAAAGATCCAGAGAATTGGTAACTAGTTATAAATGCATCAAAGTGCTTTCAAATGAAAAGCTTAAACAAAGGAATAAGATTTGGATAATAAAGAAGTCCATTACGCTTAAATGGCTATGAACAGGTAAAAAAAAAGGTGTTCTGTCAAATCAATACTTGTAGTGCAAAATTAATCACACATTTGACAAGACATGATTCTGTGTTATTTCCACCTACTATATCTGATTCCATCTGAACATCCATTATTAATAAAAGAGTCTCTCTCAAGAAATTCATTATCTCAGAATAAATACTTTTTAAAATAAAATGTAGTTTTGAAATATAACTTCACAATTAATTCCTCGCAGATATTTCTTGTTACTATTTTTCTCCCTCTCACTTAAAGAATTTTATCTTTGTTCCATTAGTTCTGTTTACATCGTACTTATCCTTTTCTTATTTTACACAGAACTCTTAGCTGTGAAACTGTGGCCTACATACAAAATGTCACTCAAACTAATGGAGGCTGAGCCCTCTTGATTTTAGGAATATGTAATATCAATCTGTTTTCTACAGGTTTATTTCTTCATTTATTTATTTTCTACAAACAAATATGAGTGCCATGATTATTGATGGCTGCTTTTGAATACTATAAACAGAGAATTTATGAAAAATGCTGTTAGTGTTGTAAATGGCAATGTCTCTGAGTGGTGGGAGGAAACAAAATGAAAAAATCTAGTCTGTTTCTTGCTAAAGTAAAGGAGAAGATATATTGAGGAGAGTTGAGAGTCATAACTATTTAGATTCAGATGTTTAAGACTCTGGTGAGAGTCAAATCTGAAGGACTTGACTTGATCTTCCTGAGGAAAGGATAGAAACCTTCTTTAAACTAAGTTACAACATTATATTTTAATGCTGTGCAGGAAAATATTTTTCATCAGTAAGTTTTTGTTTTATGTTTGTATTCCATAACCTTTTGAATAATTTTAATAATAGCAGATTGCGATAATCTGCATTTCTGCCTTGCAACCAAAGATTTTAAAATTAATTGCAGAACTCCAAGGATTTAACAGGTCAGTGTAACTATAACATTTCTGCTGTTATTTTGGATGTAACATTTAAAATCTGAAACAGCATGAAAGCAAATATTTAATGCTTATTTCTGAGAAGTAAAGTATCTAAAATGTAGTCATTCTGCAGCTTTCAAAATTATAGATATTGGGATCCATTGTTCAAATACAAAAGTTCATTGGACCATATCTACATCAGTGGATTGCTACTTCTCCATTTTTTTTGACTATCCGGGTAATGAAGTCTAATGTAATGGAAGTACACTTTTTCATTGAAACATATTAAGTTATTGTTGACAAACTTTGGAATGAAAATGAAGGTTAAACTCCATTCCTTTGTACTAGACATTTGACTGTGCAGTTACTTTAACATTGTTTTATAATGTTGACAATTTTATACTAGATATTCAGAATTCATTATAATAATAGAGCATTGTTCATAAGACACATTTGCCTATGTGCTAGATAATGAAATATGATAATATACTTTGCAAGGCTGGAATGTAATAAAAGAGTTCAAATTTGCTATATAAATGTAAAGAAGTAAATAAAATCACTGCAGATGATACATTTTGTTCCCAGTGTACATTATATACAATAAACAAACTGTTCACGGTGAAAGTTTTGAAATGTCCAACTGGCTTAAAAAGCAGTTTTACTGGCTTGTTAACCTATTACCTTAAGACATGCGATGAGACTTAAATTTGGACTCTTAACAAGTACTCATGCCATTGACTATCAACATTTAACTAACTAAATTCTTAGCTAACTAGGTACTATTGAAGAAAATCCTCCTACCTTATGGCAAATATCTGATAGCTCTCTGTATGGTTAATCTAGAAGACAAAAGGTCCTCTGACATTTTCCTGGCTTGGGTGTGGATGTAATATAATGCCAACTTGAACTGTAATTTAAATTGAAACTGTGGGTATCAAAATAAATCAATAAATATATTTTAAAAAGAAAAGAGATGTATGCTGTCAGGTATTGGCAACAGTGACTGCAGAAAGGAACTGGGTGGAAGTTAAAGCTTGGAATGTCTTATAGTGACTGATCCTGTGTGTCACTAACAATGTGTAGGGTGTATAGTCTGTTATCTTTCCTAACTTTGTGGAAGAACATCAGGAATAACAGTATCCTTAAGAGAAATAGAGGCTTTAGGATTCAACATACTGCCAGCTGTTGAATGTTAGCTTGAGGGAAATCATTAGAGGATAAACAGCTTTGAGCACTTTGATTGTAGTAACTTTGGAGATATCAGTTTGGCTATGTATAATTTCTTTTTTCTTTTTCTTTTTTTTTTCTGCTTTCTTATTAATGAAGTAACTTTTATTCCCTATGGTGCTGTGTCCTGGCACTTATAGACCTGCATGTGCAGATGAAAGACACTTTTAACTAAATCTCTTACTGTCTGGATGTAATTCTTGGACCCACTGTGGGGAAATGCTCCCAGGCAAAGGATACCATTTCATCAGATTTTGGACCATATTCAGTAAAAACAGCAGAGAGCTCTTCTGTGATGAGGTGACAGTATCCACTGTTTTTCATGAGTTATAGTCTGGGAAAAGTCAGAATCCTATAGAATCATCAACCTATTAAGTAAACACAAGTTCTTGATGAAGATTCTAGACATTTAAAGATTATATGGCTTTTGGGGTTTACTGAGTTATGTGAGGTTGAAACTGAGAAGATTATAAATTTGCATTCAAAAATTTGAATGAATTCCTTCATCAGAACAGGTATTTCTTGTTCTGCCACAAATCCTGAGCATTTGTGTAAAGCTCTGTTACTGTGATCATAAAAAAGATAAAACAAAGAGGATATCAGTTCACTTTGGTTTTGAATAATGAGACTTTGAAGTTGACTTTTTTTCTCAACTTGTCATCTTTACTTTTTTCATTAAACATTTAGTTTTGATATCACAAGAACAGTTTTATTGTTTTAGGATAGCTCAACTTTTTTTTTTTTTTTTTTAATTATTGTCCTGTTAGGATTCCATCAGTTTGGGAGTTTCCTCATTTCTAGAAACAAGAGAAGAAATATCAATACTGCATTTAAGATTCCACGCCTCGAAGTTTTTAAGACCTCTGATGAATAAAATTCCTCTACAAGAAAAGGTTTTTGCTATTAACAAACATTAAGCTTAATTCCGGTTTTGTTCATGATCTGTGACCGGCTCTTCCTTGTAACCCGAATTTTTCTACAGTGAGTTTGTAGTTCCTCTTTCTGAAAGAGAAGGATTTTATGTAATTTACTTCACAGGAATATTTTATGCTTGCAAGAGATGAACAGATGTTTAGAAAACAAAGCTACTAGTCACTAGTTTTGTTACAGCTACAGTAGTGATCAATTGTATGAATTTTACAACATAGTTGTATTGGAATGGATGTTTCAGAGGCATTTCAATCAAAAGTGGTGTCATTCTGAGCTTGAAACATAGGCTTAGATTTCTTTCTCTAGCAGTGGAATCCACAGAGATTGTACTTCATGCACCATTTTCAGGCATGTCAACATCCCTTACAAAATACAAAGATGAGTGTTATTTCATAGAGGTGGCACAAAGTGATACAATAAAATGGATTTATTTCATCTTAATTTATTTAAAATGTGCATAAACCAAACTAGAGTAAAATCTGTGAGATGAAATATTTTTTTCACAGGAATGTACTGGAGAAAGAAATGAACACTGTTCTAACTTAGAAAAGAGAAGAACATGTGGCCTGCTTTTACAGGCACAGATGGAAATTGTTCTAGTGATGCATTTCACAATGTTTGCATATAGATTTAATTTTCTAATGTCCAAAAGTGTTCATTGTAGTCTGAGCTGTCCTGTAAACTCTGGAAAAACTGTTCAGTGGCTACTGCAAGTCTGGACTTTTGTTTCTTTCCCTGGCTATGCAGCCTATTTGAAGCAATACCCAGTGACATGAGGCGCAACATCTGCTAATTATGATTAAACACAGAACTTATGTTTTAATATCATTAGTATTAGTGCTTTAAATATAGTTCTGAGTATAGAGCTGTACTGCCTTGGTAGAACCAAGTATGTCTAAACTGTGATTAATCTTTGCTTAGAAAATTAACAGTCTGACGGCATAGCAAGGCTTCAGTGATAAAAAGTGTACATGCAGTCTAACTCTGTTCTGCATAGTAACTTACGCAGTTGGGCTACATTCCATAGGGTATACCTGACCATGATCCAAGCTGAAATTTCTTGAGAGCTAGTACTCTACATTCCCTTTGATGTATACTTAGTTTGTACTTCATAAAAAATAGCATCCCTTCATCTTCCTACCTCAACTTTTCCATTTTCCCCTTCTACTTTCTACTTCAGCATATAAATGGCTGTTTGAATTTTTTGTTTGTTTGGTTTTTTTTTTTTTTTTTTGCTTCTCACTCTATCTTCCTCCACACCACCTTGTTCACAATGTCTGTTAAGGACAAGAAAATGAGTTATATCTTACAAAACTTTACAGGTTGACAAGATGGGCTTTATCCTCCTACAGGCAGACCACATGTGAACCAAATGCTGTCCTTTAGGATATTTGATTTCAGTTTGAGAATGTTAAACTGCCAAAATTGCCTTTCTGATGGTCTGTTTTTGCTGGCTATAGATCTCAAACACAAAACCCATTATGCAGTGTAATGAAAAGGAGTTTTAAGGTCTAATTCTAGCTTTGGCTGAGCATCTGCAGATATGCAAAAAGATAACTGTCTAAATAGAACATCTTAGATTCACATTAGAAAATTCATCTGTTTTGTAATCAAATGGTCTATTGAAATAATGAAATTGAGAAAGCTAGTTCTATAACATGACTATACTATATATGATATTAAATTTTACTTTTAAAACTCCATGATTTTTTAATTAAGTGCTTTTAGTTACTATTCTGACAAAAATATTACTGATGCTAAAAAAAAATATTAGGCAATGCAAGCAAGAATCTCTATAAAAAGGAAGTGTAGCATGACAGTATCCTGAGGTTTATGATTGATGAATTATACTTTGCATCAAAAATAATATTTAAGCACTGCTTTTCATCTATGAGAGTAGAAGTGATGTTTTTCTGATAATAGTTTTCGTTTTGTGTTTGTCAGAGTTGCAGTGAAAAGCTTCAGTGACCACAGAAGCAAATACATGCTGTTTGCATCGAACAGAGGTAAGTGTAGAGTTTGGCTTTGCAGTTGTCAGGCAGTTCTTACTGAGGAGTGTCATCAGCCTCTAGAGAGTTTTATGAATCTGAAGTCACTTGAATTGGGCTTGACTGCATTAAAGGGGCATTACACAACACAAGCTTTAGATGACTGGTTTATCTACTTGCATTGTTACAGCAGTCAAGTTTCCTTTGCTGCTTGTTACTTGAAGACTACAAGGGGTCACACTGTGTCACCTGATGTGTCAGAGTGTGAATGATACCAAAATAAGCATAGGATTAACGGGGAGCAGGGGGGGAAGTAGATTACCAGAGCTTTGGCAAACATTGCCAGAATGCCAGGTTCTGGTGTAAGAGCACCCCAACACTGACAAATTTATGGCTTTTGTTATTTCAGCTGCCTTGCTCACTTTCACTTCATCTCTGTAGATACAGTCTGTTAGGGTTGCAGCTGAGCACCATGAGTAAATATGAAATGTTGTAGTGCTAAGCCCTAGGGAAAAAGTGGCAGCTTCAGGAGCCTCTGACATAGAGCAGAAAGTTTTTGCTCCTATGTGTCTAAGGTGAACAGAGGGTAAGAAATTGCATGAGTGCAAGAGACCAAAGTAATAGAAGTAGTGCAAACAAAAGCAATATGTAATATGAGAGACACAATTTGGATGGTATTGAGAGTAAATTCACACAACTTCTCTAGCTTGAAGATGGCTATCAACCAAGGTATGTATTTAACTGAAGTATGTATAATCACCACCAAAATGATATACATCATCCTGAATAATGATGGCTAGCACCAAGATGTGATTACCTTGTTCCATTCAAATTAAATGCACAAGTTCAGAAGTTTACTTCACAGATCTTACTTGCTTTGGCAGTTTGTCATATCGAAATCTCATGGAACTGAAAATTAAGATAGGCTAAATACATGTTCTAGATGGTTTGTCTCTGGAAGTTTTGGGAGGAAGTGTATGTGATTGAATCCTGAACAAAGGTGTAAATTTTTGTACCTGTCTTGTAGGTTTTTAACGATGTAATGGAAAACTAGGATCTGAGTATCTGTAAACAAGAACAGATATTCAGTAACTTGTTCTGAACCTGAGTCCATGTCTTTTGAATGTAAATTTTCTTTTGGTATCTGTAGCCTTGTGTATCTGGTAACGTAGTGATGGGGAAACATGAAGCACATGGGAAAATGATAAACTAATTAGGAAAACAATGCCTCTCAAGTTCTTAGTTCTCTGTGGCCAAATGGATCTTAGTGTTGAGATTTATTGGGTCAGTCATATGCATAAATGTTGGTTCTGACATGAAGGAGAGTAGGTGAGTGGCGAAGTGGTAGATAATTCCATTACTGCAGATTGACAGGCTTTTAACAAGAGCCAGGCATGGCCTTGGTGATGATGAGCTACATAGTTCCAGTTGGGATGTAAAATACGAATCAGCTATTGCTTGAGCAGCAAGGAATTCTGTGATTATCTCAAATGTATTAAGTTGTTCAATTGAGAGGACTGAAAGGTAGAGGGGTGCTTGCAATAATTTGGAAGTATTATGTAATTATGTGCCCTGCCTATGCATGGTAAGAGACACTTCAGTGACCAAGTTTTTCTTTCTAGCACAGATGATGTTTCAGTTGCTATTGCTAGAATTTAATTAGATGGTTTTAAATGTTTAAGATCTCTTGCTGCCCTGGGTTCTGGGTATTCTGTTAGGTTGGGTAGTTAGGATTAGCCCCATCATGCAGTGACTGATCAGAGAATCTCTTGAGTATTATTTACTTGTGGTAAAAGTACATTTAGAGATGGCTCCTTATGTTAGGAGAGTACGAAGGAAAGCAGAACTACAAGTTCCTCTTGTATTGTGAAGAAGCAATCTGAAGCAGTCAGGAAATTCCAAACCAATGATATATTCTACTCGAGCTTTTCTTGTTCTTGTGGAGGGTTCTTAGGTGAGGTTATAGCAAGCTGAACTGGTAGCAAAACCAGAAAATATATTTTATTATGGACATGTGACATGGAAGCAGGGAAATGCTAGGAAATACTAGGAAATAGTGTAAGACCACACAGAATTTCTTATCAGGTGCCTTTGATCTAGGTGATTTCTCCAGAGGAATATATACTTTGGGCCAAATAACCTGCTACTTCTAGAAAAGTACAAATGCATCTTGCTGCTTGGTCTATTAATTTGTTGCATGAAAGCAAATTAATAGATTATTCTGTCTTCTGTGCATAAATTAACATGTGAGGGGGGGTAGTATAGATGATTGTTTTTAACTTACTATTGACTGAAAGACATTCAGAACAAGCCCTAGTTTGTATATCTTTTTCCCACACATTTTTATACCCCAAAGCCTCTGAGTTGTTAAAAATCTGTATATTGTTTATTCTGAATCTTTCACTTGAAATTTTAATATATACATAGCTAATATAGCAGTGTAGTAACTAATAAGATGAATAAAGCAGTTCAAGTTGTATTTAATGAAAAATTTAAAAATGTTCTATTTTAGAAATGTAGATATCAGATTATTATTCCTTCAAAATAAATGAATGCTACATACATTATTTAGCATTAAAAATGGGAATGGACATGAGTTCACATTTTAACTGAGTATGCTAAAAACCATATGCCTCAAAACTGGTTTGATAATTTTGCCATTGTTAATATGCCTTTCTTGAATGGCTATTGTTCCATTTACTCCAATCTTGGATTCAGTTCAACTGATCTTAACAGGAAGTTGAATATTCAAAGATGTTATGCATTTAGAAGATGTGTAGATAAGATGCTGAGGGACGTGGTTTAATGATGGGCTTGGCAATATGAGGTTAGTGGTTGGACACAATGACCTTAAAATCTTTTACAACTGAAACAATTCTATGATTCCATGTCTTTGCACTTTGCACTCCATGTCTTGAACTTTTGTATTTTTGCTTTTAACACCTGGAGTAGATAGTGTTACTGTACTGGTTGAAAGATACAATGCAGAAGAAAGGTGAACTCTTAGGTTTGCTTCAATTTTAATCTGGAGTGAAATACAAAATGCAGCTTATGAACAGCTATTGGCAAAAACTTCTGTTAGTGTAAGATGTTGTGTTTTCCTGTTGTACTTTGACACTTACTGGCCTACAGGGATACTGGTTTAATGTGATGTATGGTGGAAAAAAGTGCAGAGCTAAAAAGAGATGCTGGTTGCATAATGCAGAAATTATTCTCTGATGTGTCTTGTGCACCCTGTTTGGCGGTAGCAACTATGGAAAAAATAGTTAATTTCCCCAGAGAAGGCATACTATACATGTTCACTGACTAAAACATTACATTGGAGGAGCAAAATAACATGGAATCCACAGTCTAAGGTGTTACCAATTTTTATGTGACAGTGTTGACTAAAGTTGGCATTATGTTTTGTGTAATGTAATGTTGAAAGTGGTGTAATTAGAAATCCCTCTTCCTTAGTACCACGAATATCTGAGTAAAATGTGACATACATAGTTCAAATAAATGTATAATTTTTCCTACTCACTATGAAATGGTTGATATAAGTACTATGCTTTCTCTCAGCCTCAGGATAGCCTAATTTGTTTCAATTAAGTTTATAGGGGACAGAATTTCCATATCTGCTATCTGATACCAGGTATGGAAACAAAGCTGTATTTGTGTTTGCATGAGGATACAAGCATAGTTACATAAAAACTTCACAGATGTAATGCCATTGATACCATCTTAAACATCATAGTGAGAGTCTTGGAAATCTGGATCAAATTTCTGTTCTGAGGTTCTTTTATATGCAAGACTTATAAGCGTGGTTGTGAACTGCTCTGGAACTGAGGGTACTGGTTTTTACGTTAATTTTTTACGTTCCTTACTTACTGGTGTTTCATTTAAAATAATGCTGAGGTCTGTTATTTGCCTTTCCCTCTTACAAAAGGGACTCTGAGCATCTCTTTCAACAATGATTAAATGTTATTAACTGTTGTTAATAGGGAGAGAGGGTGGGGTTTATTTAGACTTAATTCGTCTGTAAGCTGTGATTCTCTGCAACTATAACATACACGCTTCAGGGCTACTCTGTCAACTTGTCAGTCTTCAGACTAAGGTTTTGTGCAGCAGAGTTTGTCCTTTATTAGTGTTCACAAAGCATTTATAATGCAGAGAGTGTTGCTATAATTAAATGACACAAAAACAGTGAAATACAAAGTAGAAGTTTTAATCAAAGGTGCTTTTTGCTTACTAATAAGACTGTAGTCTCTTAATACAGCCTTATCTCTGGCTGGTTTTCCTGCATTCCTCCACTTCCTTCCAAGACCTAATTCAGTATTCCCCACTGACTGGTTCCCTGCTCTTAAGGATTGAGGAAGCACATGATGTCCTTTTACTTCTACCTGTCTCATTTTTAAACATGGCATTGGGATTTGGAAAAGTAAAAAGCTACTAATAAGAAACCTCCTTAAAAAGAGCCGGTATCTCTATTAAGTATTACAAGCATCATGCAAGTATTTCAGCAAGAATAATGTTGCTAAAGTCTTGAGAGTTTTTTGGTTTACTTTTTTTCACATTTGCATTAAAGACTGCTTTTTTCTTTGTCTTTTCATTGTCTTTCTGCTGTACAGAATAATTGTTTTACTTAAAATTCCAATCTTTGCTTAGCATCCTTGCTTTTACCAACCATCTGTATGTCAGGAGGAAGGCCTCTAAATGAATTTCTTGTATGTTTTGGTGTATTTTAAGGTGAATTTGGGGTTCAGATTTCTCTGCAGCTAAATTTGTAGTAACTGATTTTTGGGAATGTGACTATGAAAAAGAATGAGTTATTTTTTTCTAGGATCACATTATCCAGCAACTGGGATTTTAAAGGAAAAAAAGCACAAAATACTGAGAAATTAATAATATATCCATGAGATTTGTGAATATTGAGTGTTTTATTGTATATGGATGGCTCAACAGTTTACCAGCTAATTACAATCTCACTTTCCTGTTCTGCTTTCCACATTTGATCCTGACTTTTCTAAGGAATTAGCTTCTATAGATCTCTGTTAAGGTTAGTCAGATGACTATTAGCACTTGCATGTTACTTTATTTTGAATATTTAGCTTCCCTATGAGGACAGTGACGGTGCCCATTCTGGAGTGTACTTTCCTTAGCTCACTTAAGCGCCTGCCTGTTAAATACAGCATAAATGAAACCATCAATGTTTCACTGTTCTTATGTTGCTTTTCTGCCAGCTTCTTTTCTACTTGCAAAGCTGTTTACACATGATTGAGTCTGGGACAGGCTGTGCATTTCTTCAGCTGAGGTTAAATCTTGGCTCCTAAAAATTTCATGTGCATAGTAAGTCAATCTTTCTTTGAATGAACATGCTGATTTCTGAAGGCAAGCATATTATTGGAATATTGCAAGTGATTATTAGACCAATTTTCTGCAGTGAGTTGCCCCACCCTTCATTGGCAGCAATCCCAACTTGACATGAGTCTTCTTTGCATTATATCAACAATTTTTTGTATTACAGCATACAAATTATTGTCCTTCAGCATAAGACAAACAGCATCTTACTTAAATTCTTCATCAGAACAAATAAGCATAAGCAAATCTTACCTGGCTTAATGTTTATCTCCATTATATACCTTTTACATTACCTCAGATTATTTTACAGTTTACTAGCTCATATTCTCACTTACCTAATTTTTGTAGGATTCCTTCCAAGAATACATGATAATGGAACAACTTGTAGTAGTGAGTGACCTTCTCTAGCAGTAATTTCTTCCCTTGGGCATTGAAATTGATTTTCTTCATTGTGGCATGTGAAGAGTCAAGGTATGCCTCTTGTCCTGACTCTCCCATGAGCATACAGTGGCATCAGAAACAAATCATGTGAGTGCCTCAGCTTTTCAGGGCACTCACTATGGTGGCGTCAGGAAGAGGAGAATGTTTTCAGGCAATTTCCCTCTGTGCTGTGATATAATTTAGTTCAGAAACACCATTTACTGAGTTACATTCTGACAGATTGTTTGGATGGTATTTGAAGATATGAGTAATAGGGGAATTAATTTTACTTTTACCTGTGAAGGTGAGACATAGGAGAAAACACTAAGCAGGATCTCTCTGCTTGTGTTCTGGTGAGAGAGAGCCTTGCACAGAACTTGACAATACTAACCTCTGTGTAGTTATTATATATATGCTTATGGTTAACACTGGTCTTTGCTTGGATACATGCAGTCCCTTTATATGATAATATTGTGTTTGGTATATTTGAAATTCATGAGTAAGTGTCTACTCTAAGAAAGGCTACACTGATATCAGCACGTAGCCTGACAACGACAAAGCTCCTTGTGTGAGGATGGTATCATCCATTCAAAATGAGTTCTGTATGTGGTGGTCTAGTGTGCATGTGGGTAAAAGGAGGTATATGCCTGGAAAGTTTATTTCTGGCTATAACTCTATAGTGTTCAGTGTCTTTGAACTGTTAATATACAAAGTGAAGAAAACAAACCATAATTTTATCAATAAAATAGACAATTGCTTATGCCTGCAGTGACAAAAACTTCTGAGGAGGTATTGCATCAGATAAAATATTACAAAGGAGTAGACTAGTATGTTTGGTTGAGGACAGTTTCATTTTGTTTGCATTTTGTGTATACAAAGGGTGAAGGGAGAGGAAAGCAAGAAATATTTGAGTTGTGAAGTGAATGTGTTCTTCCTTCACTTAGTAGATTGTTTCTTGGAGATGTGAGGTACTGAAACCCCAATTCTCAAAAGACCTTTGGCCTAGCCATGGGTACAGTCAACATCAGTGTATGTATGTACGAGTGAGTTTTTTGCTTGATTTCTGTGCTCCTCTAGCTTCAGTCAGTTAGTAAGACTAACTTGAGGGGAGCTTCTGTCTGAGAAATTACTTGGGTGGCAGAATGACTGTGGAGAGGACACCATGTAAGTGTGTCCTTACATAGTGCACAGTTCTCCTTACATTTTGTTGATAATAGAAAAATGCATATATACTAAGTTAAGTTGTGAGTGTTCCCTTTAATTCTAACTAGCAAAACTGAAAATATTTAATATTTAAAATATTAAAAAGCAGAGGACTAAACATATTGGTGAAATGTATGACTAATAAAAACTGCGGGGAAAATACAATCTGTCTTCTTCTGGCATAAATAAGCAAAAAACCCACCCAGATATGATATATATGTTTATGTAACAAAGATATACTGGTGTAAAGAACAAATTATATTAGCAGGCAAAACTCCTTTTAATGGGCAGTTAATGAAAGAGAAGGATGATAGAAGTGAGATGGCAAACTAAATGGGTGAATAACCTGTGTGTATAAGGTTTCATGATAAATGAATCTAAACAGCAGTCATTAAGTATAATTTTAACAAGATCTCAAGAACAATAGTATAAGCAATTGAAGAGGCAACAACCCATGGTGGGGCTGTAGCATGTTCTTTCCTTCAGTGATTGTAGTAGCACACTAATTATAATTGTCAGTAACAGCATCCTGTGGTGAGCAGAAGAGTTTAACAGTCATCTTTACATGAATATATTGTGAAAGGGAAGATATAGACAACTCTATAAAGAAGAGGGGATGAAAAGACAGGAGAAAATGTATTGAAACAGCAAAAGAATGGCAGAGAAAAGGATTTCAGATAAATGAAGTACTAGTAATAATAAAAGCCTTCTAGTCAAAAGGTGCAGAAATAAGTTTGAAAACAACACCTCTGCTTCTGTTTGACAGTTTACAACATTTAAAATGGAATTTTGAATACCTTTCACACTGCAATATGAAGCTTCATTCAATCAAAGCTATTACATAGCTAGAATGGACACAACACTGAGAAAGGAGGATCAGCATTTTTATCTGGCAGTTAGAGCTCATACTCTTCCCTCCATCTCTTTATTATCATGCACTTTCTCTGCTTCCTATTTATGTCCACCTGCTTTCTAATTAGCATCACACAAAGTCACATTCTTACAGTATATTTAACCTCATGGCACTGTAGCCATTATTATTTGTATCAGGGAGGATGATTGTTTGAGGACCTGTTACAGAGGACAGCTTATTACTTGCCCATGACAGATATCAGTTCCAATGACTACAGAGCCATTGTACCTTTCTTGTAAGTCTACAGTCAAGTTTTAGTAAAGGTTTCTCTCTCTTCCACAGAGGGTCATGAAAAGTAAGATTTCTGTTATACTTCTATGTAAAGATGTTCAGAAGAAGAAAATTGTCTGTTGCAATCACTTAGAATTTTGAAGCCTGAAAAAGTAGGAAGGAAAGGAATTTGATATATGGTTAATTCTAAACAGTAAAACCACAGAATGCAGGTTAATGCATATGAGAAAAACCCACATCTTAATATATACATTTTTAACACCGTGATTTCATCTAGGTTTGAGAGGGGATTGATCTTCAAATATTTACACTGGAAAGCTAGTTATTAACAATATAGCATTTAGACCAATTTAACCTGTCATCTTTTTGACGTCATTGGTGTAAAAAGATCAATCCTTCGAACAGAAAAAAATAGCCTCTAGATAAAGAGAGCAAGATAAATTTTCTAAAATACAAATGTCATGTAAAAGAAATAGACTTAAGTTTTGGCAAAAATAAAAGTGGGTTGGAAAGAAGTCCTTTGATTATCCTAAAAAATAATCAAACCATTTTAAAATCAAACTGTGGGGTTTTTTTTCTATTTCACATGAATCTGGAAATGTTGTCCCAGCTTGAGCTGTTTGAGGAGTGTTTGGTCCACTTTTTCCTCTGAGGAGTTTAAAAGCCTGAAATATATTGTCCAATACTAATTCTTCTATGTCTTGTGGACTTACTATTCAGCTTAACTGTTTCAAACATTAGATGGTGACTGTATTACACATTAATCCGGTAAGATTTAATAAATTCTTAATGGAGTTCTATGAACTCTCCTTTAGAATGCGATTCTGAGAAATAATTAAATAATAACTTTGTGAGAAATGGGCAATTCTTTTAATTGGTAAATGTAAGTCTGGCATAGTTTTGTTGATTGATGATGAGGAAAAAAAAAGTATGTCACTGTGTTTGTAGGAGCAGAAGTGTAAAATTTCAGCCCAGATCATCTTTTTCACCAACATGCAGTGGTTGCAGGATGTTGTATAGTTCTTGTAGAAACTCACGTGAATGTACCTGAAGATGAGATGATGTCAATGTGAAAAGAGTGATGATAACAGATAGAGGAAATGGAACAATGTTCACCATACTTATGGTCTGCTTGTCACAGCATTTTTTGTGGTTTTTGAGATTAATAAACTCAAGTTCAAGTGGGAGAAAGAAAGTCTTACCTGCAAACTAACTTTAAGCTGAGGGATGTGGGGAAAATCAAACAGTAACATCTTTCTAAAAACAGACTAGAGCAGTATCTGTATAGAGTATCTCAGGCCTGAGGTACTGAGTCAGCTCTGAAAATGACAGATGAGTACATTATGGTTCTGTGAACATTTTCTCAGTATAACCCAGCATTTCTATTTTTAAGTTAACAAACAAATATAATTGAATATTCTGTTTGCCACAGTCAAAGTAGTTAAAAATATACCCTGTCCTATAACTTATTTATGCTGTGAATTAGCAGAATCTGTAATTGATTTAATATAACATGGTGGTCAGAAAGCATGAGAAATGGGTGTAAATTCAAGACAAACATCAGAGAGCAATAGAACTTATGAAATGAAGTGTTTTATTATTGTCAACAACCCAGATTTGATTTTTTTAGATTTGAGCATGTGAACATCAACATTATTTTGCTAACATTCTTTAATTTCATACTCAATTTTTGATGTTTTTTACTGAACAGTACTAAAAAATCCTTTGTGCATAGGCATGCAGTATTACTTGCAGGAGTTGCTTCTTTATGATGCTGCTAACCCAGGCTCTTGGAGAAACATGAGGATAACTAATATACAGTCTTTCAAAGGATAGAGCTTTATGCTACCTACAAAGGTGTTTCAAAATCTGTCATACATAGGAGAAAGTGTATTTAAGGAAAAGAGATTGCTGGAAGGTAAATTTAGTCAATTAAGGTGTGTATTTCAGAAGTGATGTATAGCGTTCAAAACACTGAAGGCTTCCTTGAAAATCATGTTACATCTATATTCCTAAAGGCTCAAAGCCCTGAGGAAGGAGAATTCATACAAAGTTGTAGGAATTTAAAGAAAAAAAAAGATAATAATATTAAGTATGTAGTGAATGAGACACTGATGTTCTGAGTTCTGGAACACAGGACATTCTATGAAGATGGAAAAGAGTAAGCAAAAAACAAGAGTGAAAAGAATTTTATTTTAATTGTGTGGAAGTACAGGAACCCTCTGCCAGAAGTCACGTGGGATTACTGTTTTACCATATTAAACATGTGGATGGGTAAAAAGAATAGATGGAGTTGTTATTGTAATGAAATATTTTGAAATAATTCTTCAGTGTAAGATAATGAAATATGTATGAATAAGGGTTTTTTTAATGATACATTGTGACCTATTCAGAACTTTTCTAAAACCTAAATAATTTGTAAAGGCAAGTGTCAGAGACAGAATACTAGGCTTGATTGACCACTGAGGTCAATTATCACCTTTATATTGCTTCTATTATCACCTTTATGTTTATTGCCTATGGAAGCTTTTTTTTCCACAGTCTCGGTTTTGATTTTTCTGGAACAACTCAGGAAAAACCAATCTTTTTGAAAGTGGATGAAAGGGAACTCTAATGGAAGGGATCTTGCACAAAGGCTAGAAAGCTAAAGCAAAATGTTGACTTTTGGTTAGTTACTATTTTTAGTTTTACAATTTCATCTAATAAATACTCTTAGTAAGAAGAAACAGTATCCACAAGACTTCATCCTTTTAGCTAAAGAAGGGAGTAAGAAGAGTAAAGATGGACATCTTTCTGAAGGACCCTATGCTACTTAGGTCATTTTGCATGTGAGTATGAATAAATGGGAGGTTTCTTAAAGTTTCTTAAAAGAAGATTTTTTTTTATCTTGTAAAAAAATTGTGTATGCCAATGTCTCTGTGAAATAGTAAAAAATAACTGGAAGTGTTTGTTATGAAGGATTGTTAACTTTTGAATCCTTAAATAAAGCTTACCTAATTTGAATGGAAAGTAGAGTTTAACATTTTTTTTCACAGTATGGTGAAAAAAAAGTCAATGATTTTACATGTCTCGTTTGTCTTGTGTATTGAGGGAAACTGTGTCTGACCTCCTCAGATCTCACCTTTTTGCCTCAAATGTGAAATTAAATGTAGAGAGTATAAATTGAAGGCAATCTATGAGTACTTTAAACCACATTCTGTTTATCATATCCAAATGCATCTCAGCTTTAGAAAGAATAATTGAATATATTAGGATCTATAAAGAACTGTAAAGTTCTACAGATCTACACAAGTGCTAATAAAACTCTGTAGCATTTCAGAATGTGTTTCTCAGTACAGGATGGTTTTTGGTTTTTTTTTTTTCATATTAGGGAAGGTACTCTTGTTATGGAAATAGCTAAATGAAGCGTTTTAGTCTATGTTGCATCAGATCAGTTTAGTGATTGGATAGTTCCTGTGGCCTCATGCATTTAGAATTTGTATTTCACACAGCGAAACAGAACCATATAAGAATGTTGTAATTTCTAGGAAGTTCCATTATTTCCTCCCCTCCACTCCACTCTGAAAAAAACAATGAAGCCTCTTATCATAGAAAAGACACACATTTATCATCTTCTTAGCTTTTTACTTATTTTCCCTGAAACCAACATTTTCCAAATGTAGTAAGGTATACAGAAATGATCTTAGAAGTTGCTTGCTTGCTTTCTGCAAGAACATGCTGTCTCTTTAAATGACGATAACCAACAATTTTATATCTGTAAACACTATCAACAGAGAACTTAGAAGTATGCTAAAATTAGTTTTCATTACAACTCATTTTAAGTAATTTGAACCAAATATCTCAATGTAAATGTGTTATTGTTTTTGTACAGGTGAGGTCAGCAGAAGTCTGAAACAATCATGATTACTTGGGTGGAGGTGACATAATTTACTCAAATCAGACAATTTCCCCATTAAAGCATTGAAGCCTCAACTTATAAAGAGACTTCTTAGCAGAGAAACTATAACATATTCTAGCATTTGCTATATTAGGTGATTTGAAAGAAAAGAACAATTACAAGAATGAATGTATTTTTACGTTGAGTGAAAAAAGTCCAGTTTTTCCAGCAGGGGGTGGCTCATTTTCAGCAGATAAAATAGGGCTGCTTCATAAAACTTTCTTTATAAATATTGTACCATTAAATATGTACATATATTTAGATTTATATTGACAGGACAATGCAAAGATGAATCATCTGACTGGTTAATTTCTTACATTCTTTCCCCAGTTTCAGTGCAGAAAAATTTTTCCATACCCAATAGGAATGGCACAGATACTGTAAGCCTCAGTACTGCTGGGTTGTGGGATGGTTGTTTTATTATTCCCCCCACTCCTCAGCGTGTTACTTCCAATTAGCAAAGTTTATCAAAATTGGCAAAGTTTGTAACTGCTGCTCTAGGTTCTTTCCAGTATTGTGAGCTGAGCCACACAATAAAACTGGATTGATTAGCTGAGAGTTTAGTTGCAGTAACAGTTGTCATATATTTTGTACATTCCATTGACTGAAAGTGACTGAAACAAGGAGATTTAGAGTTAAATCTAGAAGTCTGCCTGAGAACATTACAGCACGTGTTTCACTTAGAAGAGGTTACACAGATGTGCTTTTTGTGGGTTACATTGTGGTTGTGGTCCAAGCATTTTTTTTTCTGTGTGTGTGTGTTCTGAAGCATTTAATATTTGCAGTTGGAGTCTCAAGTGCAGTAGGCAAGATTCTAGTCCAGACCTGTGGTCTGATATAGTAAGATGGTTGTATATTCTGAGCTGCTAAGGAAGGCAAGAAAAGAGAATTTTCTAATTAGACCAAATAATGGTTTCTTTTGGGGTGTGTTTTTTGATCATTTCTGTATTTTCCATCTTCATTGTAAATCAACTCTTCTATATGTCATGGCATATAGGTAAATTGATTCAAACTAAAATTTGACTTTTCAACCATAACTTGTGACAGTGGATCATGACTTCAGTAAAAGCTCATAAGATATTCAAGATGCTAAGTGTTTGTGGTCTTCACCACTATTTTAGAAATTGCTATGCATTTTCTTCTAGTGAAACTTCCAAAACTGATGGCTGTGAGCAGCACCTTCAAAAAGAGCAATATTGATCTTAGTCTGACATTGATACCGCATTTTAGTGTGACTAAAGAGTATTTATAAAACTATTACACATTTTAGTTTGTCTTTTCAAAATAGCAAAAGGAATCTGGTAATTTGATAATCTATAGTTTATTTTTTTTTACTTACATTTATTTTATTTACTTTGAGTGTATGGTAAAATAAATAGTTACTCCTGACAGGGAATGTCTCTTGGTGTTAAAGCACTATATATTACGAGACTGTGGAATTCAATATAATTAAAAAATAACCTTTTAAATTAAACTGGCACTAAAATGAGAATTTAAATATTTGACTATCCCTGGAAGTGACACCATATAAAAACACTCTAGAGTAACTTTTTAGTGTCAGTTATAAAACCATAAAGCCAGAGAAGGAATAAATACAATGAAAATACTGATTAATCTCTCTGTGTTGCAGTGCCACTTCATACTGTTGTAATGCAGACCCTTTCCTCTGGTATTACTCAAGAAATACAAACAAGAAGCATTTATTATCTCCAAAGTAGTGTATGCTATAGAGTACTGAATAAGGAAGTGAGGTATTGCAGCTGTTATCTTCTGAACTAACTGCTACTGCTTGTTGCATGACCAGCCCTGGCAGGGTTTTTGTTCCCATGAATGAATAGGCTATAAATCTGTCGCAGCTGACACTAGCAGCACTGCTGGAGAGTGTAAAGGGAAAATTTGCAGAGGAATCTTGTGGTCTTTGCTTGCCTGGAAAATGAGTTCAATAAAATGGAGGTGATCAGTGCTTATTTATAGGCCACACTGATACATCCAGCATTGGCTGTCAGAGTTTAACTTAGTGTTTCCTCATTTATGCTCACTCTGTAAAGCAAAACATGGCACTGTAAAAAGCTTATATAATACTGTTATACTGTGCTAGTCAGTGTTGTCGAAAATAGATAAAGCAAAATAAGGAGAGGAAAAGATAAAAGCAGAGATAAAATGTACAGGAAGGAAATAGAAGAGGCTGGCAGATGCTAACACCCTGAGAAGGCATGTAGAGCTGCTCAAAATCATTTTACTTGAACCCTAGATTGAAGGTGCTTGGCAATTACTGCTGAATTTTAACAGCAGAGATGTCTTGAGAATTCTGATCTGGGAAGAAGGCATGGGGATTTTATTCTAGTTGAGGGAAAGGACTGAGTAGCGATCTTTTTTGCCAGATCCTAAGGTGTGCTGGAACTGCATTGTATGTATTCTCTGTGTGTGTATTCTGTTTTAGGCATAGGGGTAAAACATGGCTTAGTGTTATATGGCAAAATCTTTAAATAAAACAAATACTAAATGATAATTTACTGAAGATAATTCTTAAGGGATTTTAAAAAATCATTTTAAGCAGGTGTAAAAAAAGCAAAGCATTTTTAAATTTCTGTTTTTGTTGCTTCATGGCATTCTGTGAACAAACTGATGGCAGGGGATTTCAGGCCTTTGAAAATAGCTAGTTGTAGCAGCTGTAAAAGTAAAGACTTGTTAAGTAGAGAGAACAATACAGTGCTATTTTTTTTCCTTAAAAAGGTTCTGAAAAAAAAAAACCCCAAAGAGCAACAACAATCTCATACCAACCACATTCACAGCACAATATAGCCTGTACATAACAACTGCACCTGGGCTCAGGCTGGATGAGAAAGTTTCACCTGTAAGTAATTAAACTCTTCTAAGACCAACTCACCTGATGTAAAGTAGGAGTGGCTCCATTTAGCAAGTTTGTGAAATTAGCCTCACCAGAGTTAGGGTAGCTGTGGGTTTTGAGTCAGTCAGAATACTCTGTGGCTGGTATGAAGAATCTGAAAACTAAATTCATTAGAAAATTGCAGTGATAGACAGTTTTTCCTAAGTTTTCCAATAATTTATTGTTTTAAGCTTACTGCTTATACACGTATTTCTTGTTGTGTTTGAAGGCATTGAAGCAAATCTACGTGTTCATATTTCTATCTTTGTGCCATAGTTCACCGAAGATCTGTAAACTGTATGGCTTTTGTCGTCTTTGACAGAAGTGACCTCTACTTGGAAGGAGGGAAGATGTGGAATAGTTCCTCTGAGTAAGTGAACTGAATGCATGACATAATGATGCACTAGGAATACTTGTTATTATTTTGGATAAGTATTTTAAAAATGAATACTATTACAAGAGTTTGAGCAACCATTGTGTTAGTCTTTGATCAGTTGTATTTCTACAACCTAAGTTCTGTTGTCAATGTAGTTGGAGGTCAGGTATGTAATAACAGAAAGATATTTTTCCTTCTGTCAATAGAATTTGCCATGAAATGAGAAACAAGAGAGGAATAAAACTTGTAATCTTTAATTTCTTTTAAGGTTTTTCTTAGTGTGTGCCTTCAATTATGTACTTTGAAGTACTGGAATTTTTTTTTAGTCTTCCAAATTTTGTTAGTCCAAGTTTTGATACTTAAACATCTTGTCTCACAGCTCTTTATGGAAGCTGAAATATTTACTATTTTTTCTAACTGCAAAGTTTACTTCAATGTCTCAATTTGTGCAAACTTATCAGAAAGAAAAGTTCAATTTTCTTTTGTTCTGAAATTGCTTATTATAGTAGTAATAAAATATTTTGGAGATGTAGTGGACTATTTCAACATACAGACAGGCTCTAAAGAGAATTTCAAATAAGAATGCCAAATTAAGTGATAACACTCGTTACTGGACTGTTTCACATATCATTCAGAGCTACTCCAGGGACAATGCTTGAGTTATACATAAAAGTATTACTTGACCTTTTGTGACCTATTCAATTTCCAGTCTTATGTGTCCTGTGATTTAATGACAAAGACTGTGAATTTTCTTGGTAAATGCCAAAAAAAATTCCAAACAACCCCAAACATGTTTGAGTGCTTTGTTATGTCTCTGTAATTTCAAGAAAATCTGGAATGTGTGAATAGTTTCTGAAAAGGTCTTTCTTTTATATATAACCCCAATGTTAAAAATTCCTTCTTTTTCTAACAATACCTAATGAACCATACAGACACTTTTCAACCCTACAGGTCAAGAAACATGTTTTGTTAGCAGTGACCCTGTTTCCCTTCTTGATACTTGGCTTTGAAAAACGGTATAAAAGTTTGTAATACAACTATTGGTTCGTTAAAACAAGTGTTTTCCACTAAATTAATAAACCTTAGGTCTAATTGTCTGTTCATTCTCAAACATGTCTGGATTATCCTTTACTTCATCATTCAGTTCCTGTTCACAGCGGTGGGTATACTTTCCCTGTAATGAAAACAGTGTTATCTATTTTCTGTAACAAAAGTGGGCTCAATTTCTGCAGAGGGTCCAGTGGGAAGTCATAGTGAATTGTGAACACTGACTCATTAGATTTAAAACCCCCATAAACACATGCAAAAGGTCTGATGTATATAATTATTTCTATTTTGGGTGTTTTTTTCACTTAGGTGTTGAAAGGAGCTGCAGTGAATGTTCAAGTATGGGTGATTGGTGTGCACTTTCTACAGTACCAGAATGCCTGAATTTAGAATGCACATTTTGTTTCTGTTTGTATTAGTAAAAATGGAAGGTGGATACTTTCCAAAACCAAACAGAAAGTTGTTGCAAAGTGAGAATTTTCTTTACTATAGAATAAGACCTTGTACATTTTCTGTTAATTTCTTTCAATGTGCTATATTAAAAGTATGAACGAAACTAGTTAAACCCAGAATGTGGGAGGTATAGATTTTGGATTAAAAAGTAGCAGCAACTCAGCTGCTTGTGTTGTGTAAAGCCAAAGAAGTGAGGAGGAAAGAGACTTAGATTTTTCTAGTGTAACATGAATTGTATGGTGATTATTTGTCACATCAGAGTAGTACTCTTTAATTACCCACAGCTACAACTTCTTAATTACAATAAATCAGTCAGGAGACATGGTAGACGATGATGACAGGAACTTACCAATGGAGCCTGAAGTAATAAGTATTGTACCATGTGCTATCTGCCTTTCTTTAAGTGTGCATGTCAGTGTGAACAAAGGAGGATTAAGGGAAGGAGGAGGAAAGATCCTTGACAATAGACAGTTATAAAACCTCAGGATAAACCTCAACAGAAGATTAAGCCAGGGATGATTTTTATTTTTTCTTTTTAACTCAGAGTAAGAAAGGGAAGGGAGGCCAAAATAGTTAAAAGTTATTTATGAAAATGTTAACATTTAAAACGTGTATTTTACTTCTTGCATATATATAGCTGCAGCGGTTTAAAGTAATTTTCTAGTTGCTGTGGGCCATGCTAAATGCAAAAGCACATCAATGGATATTCTTGAATATACATGTGTGCAGGCACACATCTGTAAGGGATGAACCTAAATAAGAATTTTTGTGGGAGCAATGTAGGATGGAATATTCAAGTGGTCATAGTTACAGTGCCTTGTTGAAAATCCTGGTAATCCATGAGTGCAGCACTGTGTGACTACATTAACACTTCACAATAAAGGATGGCAAGTGGGCAGATTTGCATGCAAATTAAATTTTCAACAATATTTCTGCATGTAACTTCCATTACAGTTGGGCAACTTTACACAATTGAAACTGATGACTAAGAAAAACCATTTATAATTTAGTAAATTACAACAGCAATGCCTGTAATCACCAGGTTAGCTGCTAAAGTGCCTCAAGGGGTTTGATTAGAAGGAGGAGAACCTTTAAGAGGCTGATGAGGGGGTATCAAGCATTGTGAATTGAAACAGAGTAAGTTGTTATACCCAGACTTAGTGGAGCAAATCTAAGACAAACCTATGTAATACAGGGAACTTCTAATCAGTGAAAAAAAAGATTTGATCAACCAAACAATAAAGAGCTATTAATAGCATGATATTTATATCATAACTAAGGCCATATTCTGTTAAACTCTATATACAAGATATTAAGAGCCCAATGAAATTAAAAGGCTGACTGGGGACAGGAAGAATGCAAGGAAAGGGCTATCATTTGGCATACTAGATCCTGAGAAGTATAGAATTTTCACAACCCCTCACAGATATTTCAACATGTCTCCACATAATTTCCACATATGTTAAAGATTTTTTCTATATTTACATCACACATAGTTGATTTTGTGCAAGATCCATGTAAAAGTGCAGGTGAATAATGCTGAATCAAAATTCAGAATATACTGCTCTCTCCTGACAGTTGGGGCAACATAGGAATGTGCAAGTGAAAACATTCATTTTGGATAGGAGAAATTTTAAGACCTTGATCTGTCAGCTTTGTGGTTATATAATTTAAAACTGCTCTATCACTGTGATAACATATTTTCTTTTGTCTTTCATTATGAAAAAATTAACAAGAGTGTTATTTGCTGACACTCATGAGTTGATCATCTCCTGTTCAAAACCTGATCCTTATAAGACACATAACTTTGTTTCTTAGAACTTCAGAAGTAGAAGGTATCCTGCCTTCTGAAGTCTTCCTTTATTCAAGGGTCACAGAAGTTCCAGGAAACCACAAAAATCCTGGCTTTGGCTCCAGAAAGCGAAGCTTAATATAGAAGCTGGTTAGTATATCACCACACTAAAGATTAGCATGGCTAGGAGAGAATTGTGAGGAAAAGTAGAGAAGTTTTCAGAAGAATGGCAAAGCTATTGCATATAGGGGTTTGGAAAAGATGGTTTCTGGTGGAGCTGTCACAGAACTAGATATACACACGCTTCATTCAATATAGCTGTTAAATTCAGTGCTTTTCGAAGAGTTTCTTGCTTCAACTCTTTGGTACTAAATCATCACCATATCTTTGATTCTTTGGTTTTTTTCTTTTTTTACACTGTACTTTTAAAGAAATATAAATTGCCTATCACAACTACTCCCAATCCCCTGTTACTGCTGTTGTTAATTATGTGTGTACTTTTAGTGTGTACTCTGAGCTAGATAGAGGTAAGATCATATTCTTTTCCTAGCTAAGGGCTCCCAAGAGCAGCGACTTCCTCTTTCGGCTATAGTTTAGGGTTGATGTTTGAATTCCTTTCCTAGGGCTTGAATGTATGGTATCAGAGTGGTGTTTAGGTTTTCCTACAATAAATGCTGAGCCTACTTTAGTAGGCCCTTAGCCACTCCTTGCCATCTCTGTCCCTTGCTCCAAGTTGTCAAATTAATATTATATGTACAGATAGATATATTTATAATGGTACTATGTAGTTTCATAAATGAGTGCTTCAAATGTCATTGTAATGAGTTGTATTACACACTAAGTTTTAAATATGTCCTATGACACTGGTACTATTTTTGAAGGAATGCTGTTAGTATTTTCCCAGATAAGTATTGTGTATGTACATCAGAGGAATGTGTGTGTAATTTTCAAGTACTGCTTTTGGGCATATTTATCTTAATGGTGAATAAGATACTGCTGTCTTAATATGGTGTGGTGCTTTGCAGCTCAGAGGCCTAGGAACAGAGGCATATTCATGTTAGTATCAAGCTAGTGGAGAAGATGATGCTGATCCAGAGCATGCAGTTGAGTTACTAGAATGTGACTAGTGAGAAGTGACATAAACAGTTACAAGTTAAAAGGTCTTTTTATTTAATTAGGCTATAAATTTGCAGAGGAATTTATAATGTGTATCAAACTACTATCCCTTGACATGAAGAAAATGTTGACAATAAAGAAAATAACTTCAAAGAAATTGTAAAATAATACTAATTTTGTGACAAAATAAAACCTATTCCTCATTGTTAGATCATCTTGCTTTTTCAAGATACCATTATTAATGCAGTTAACTATTTTTACCACTTCTCCTGGCAAACATTGTGGTGTTGGGCCACTGACCTTTTAACATGCATATGGTTATTTGTGAACTGCATATGATAATGTAATTTGCTAAGGCACACCTTTCACATTTAATTATTAATGCAAATTGCATGAAGATATTGTACTATTGCACTGAATCTTCATGATCAAACAGCATATTGGTGCAAATATTGTTTCTGTGAAATTAAAAGGTTTCTATTGCTCATTCAGAGGAGAACTGATTGTCAGGTTTTTTGAATCCTAAAATTTATTCGAGTAAAAACTTGACTTGAGTTGCTGTATCATCTTGTACTCCCCTTCTGCAGTGCTATCTTAGCCTCCCCATGCACAAAGTTCAAGTGTTGGGAGTCAGTGAGGTGGAGCTTCATGATAAAACAGTTTAAGCTGTAATTGGCCATCATAGAAGAGAGAAATCATTTGCCAAGAATGAGTATAAGCTCCTTAAGGCTCATCAGCTCAGCTTAAATTCTACCCAAGGTTCTGTGTCAGTGTATGGTGTTAACTTTAACGACATTGAAGTAGCCTTTGTTTTGTAGTCATGGTTCCAAATATGTCCCCTTTGTTGGCTGAGATAATTTCCTCTTCCCTCACATGTAAGCAAGATTTTGCAGTAATAGATGATTTCTGTTGAGAGTTTACCAGGCAACACAATTCTCTGGAGAGGCTTAAAATGTCCTCCTCTTAAAAAAATGTCCAATTTAATGGCTGTATTTAGGTGTTTGAGGCCATACAGTGTTTGCAACAACTATGATGACTCTATTATGATAATGGAAGAAAGCTACATGATGAAATAAATGTATTCGAGGTTCTCCTTGGCAACATAATGTAAGGATTGTTCTTTGTGTTGATACTAAAGAATCAAAAACAGTTTAGTATGTCGCTGTGAACAATGTTTCTTGTCATGCAGTTAATGTATCTACTGTTGTATTTGTGTTCTTTCAAAATCTGCTGCCTTACATCTATGAAAAATTATGGGTTTTTTTCTTCAATGCCACAGCACTAGTCAAATTTAAATTCAATGTATTCCCCTTCAAATATTTGGGCATAACCATTTTACCAGTTTTGAGTAATTTTCCTGGTTTTTGGCAATAAAGGGTTATCTTGATTATTGTTGTTGTATTTAATAAGTTCAGTTTACTATAGTCATGTTGGTGTGGGAAAGAGTACACTACTTTTTTGTTGCTTTTTTTGGTATGTAGAACAGGTTGAAAACATGGCTGTGTTTCCTTTCATTTTGCTTCTGGTTAAAGCAATAATAAATATTTTGCTGTTATAGTATTTATATCTTCTCTAATCCTTCTTCTCTTTCTTAAATGCTATTGCTTGTGATTGGTTAGGCAGGTATAGGAAGCAGTGAAATCTTTATGAAAAGCAGTTACAGTGTATGAACAGTAGGCATTCTTCAGATTTAAAGAGGTCAAATTGATTTTTGTGTGTGTATGTGTGTGACAGAATTTGTTCCTGGGGTGAGACTTTGAAGTAAAATTTCAAAGCCTTGACTAAGGGGTGCAGCTCTGCAGCTTCTTATTGACTTTGTTCAGAGATCAGGAGCTAGGCCTGTATGCTGCACTTTGAAAATTTACCCCTAAGTATTGAGTTTTACCTCAGAATATTTTTTTCTAATAATTTAATAAACCCCTGAGAATGTGGTTTATAATAGAAATGCTGACATACTTAAATTTAATGCTAATCACTGAAAATTAGTAAGATCTTTAAATAGAACTTGGGCAAAACCTGCAACTCATGAGTATCCTGTAGTTAATTAAGAGGAAATATTTCAGAAATGCATAGTCCTCGGAACACTGTGTTAGCTGTGGCCATGTCAATAATACTATGATACTTTGGCTTATTTCTTATACTTGGCATTATCCACCACTTCACAGGGGGTGCTTCTGAACACCTAGCTATTTCCCAAACATATATGCGCATCATAGAATTGAGCTTGTGAAACTTAGAAGATCATGGTGAGGAACGTTTGTATACAATAGCAGCACGACAGATTGTTTACTATAAAAGTGTAAAGCAGATCAGTGCTGGTACAATCTTGGTTGTTTGAATTAGGACCTCAGAAAAGAACATCTTCCAGTTTAGAAATTGTAATGACAAGGTCCAGAACAATGATTTTGAGTCCAGGAGTCCTCTTTCTTCTCTCTGACTCCTTTGTATTTCTGCCCTACATTTCTCCACAGTAAAGTAACTATAATAACAATCTAATAAATTTTTCTGGAAAAAGACTGGTGAGCCAATGAGTAGTATAAGAATCACTGGTTTTGGAGATGAAAGATACATTTGAATTGCACAGTGCTGAGTTTTGGGAAAGCAACCTTAATTTCTTAGCCCTGCAAAAAAAGAATATATATATTTTTTTTGCACATTGTAGTTACTTTGTGCTGTTTAGGTGGTGACTGTGTTTTGTTGTACCAACCAGGAAGGAGATAAACTAGATATAACTTTTAGATATAAGTCTGGTTACAGCTTCTTTGCTCTCCTATCACATTGCCTCTATTGTGCTACTTGTACAGGTGGCAATGAATAGAACATGGCAGTAACATCTATAGGGTTTGTTTTTTTTTTTTGTTGAAGGTTGATGATCTCAAGTCTTAGTAATTTAATCCAAAACACAGCACATGAAATACGACCTCCTTAGAAGAGCATTTTAAAGAGGAATGTGAAGGAGAATGGTGTGGACCTGTGAATCTCTGTAGAGCTTATGGAAGGCAGTGCAGGAGAAAATATAAATATAAATTTGAAAAAGGAATAACTGAATGTGTGTATTTTCCTTTAAAAACACTGTTCCCTAGATAACAACATTTAATTTTTTTAGTCACAATGGAAAGTGTGAATGTCGTAACCAATTTATAAGATTTTGTGTAAAAACCCAAACAAAACCCTTGCATCTGGACTGACAAGCTGTATGCCAAGATTCAGCCAGATGCAATTTGAAATGTCCAAGACATTAAACATGCCCTGAAATGGAGCTTTTAATGAAAGTGCCATCACAGTCTCAGCTAAAGCGAATGCCAGTGTAACACACTGAAAGGAATTTATCATGCTAGATCTCAACTGCAAGTAGATTACTCTAATCTAGAAGTAAATATACTGGAAATCTGCAGAAGTTAATGCCTGGGAGGTGATTTTTTCCATCATGTATCTCATCCTGCCTGCATATCTTGTTTATAGTAATGGATTTCTGATAACTACATAAATTTTACCAAACTTAGAGACTGGGGTGAGGGGGGGTGGAAGGAAAGAAAAGAAAAAAGTTGTGCTGTGTGCTTGGTATGCATTGTTTTGTTTCTTTCATTAATTCTTGCTGGCATTCTGGATGCTCAGATGAACAATAGCAGTAGCCTGTAAAGATCAATACCAGATTGCTGATAGTGCCTATCTATTCAAAGAGTAGATTATTTGATAAATGGTTTGGTCCATATGTTTTGACATTTGTTAGCTGTATAGCCCAGACCAACTGGTAGAACTGTAGTTCCATCATAAAATGCAGTGGTAACAAATAGAATATTTCCTTTTTGATACAAAACCTATATGTTGTAGTTTTAAAGCTGAGTAGTAGATTTCAAGAGAGAAAACAAAAAACTTCAAGTTGTTAAAAGTTCACATGTTTTTCTTAAGTTTTGTAATTGTGATATATTAATACAATGTACACAATTTGTATTTTGTGGCTTTGTAAATTGGCAGGATTTAGATGTCACAGAATTGTAATCCTAGCTGTTTTTTAATATCAGAATCTCTATATAGTATATCAAACAGGATCCTCTGAGATAACTCACATCTATCTTTCCCCAAAACTTTCCTTCTTTGAAGGAAAGTGAGAAGTTTAATGAAAGGTATATGGTTGTAAGAATACACAGAGCAGACTCGAAAGTCAACGCAAATTTGGCAAACTATGTGGAACTTTTACATGAGCTCAGATTTCATTTCCTACCACTTAGTTCAAAGTTCTGAATTATTTTTGGAAGACACATAGTTTCTATTTTTGTTTTGCTTTGTTTTTATTTTTCCCTCTCAAATGCCTTATAAGGTATGCTCTAGTATAAAATGTTGTTCTTTACATACACTTAAATAAACATTTTGTCATTGTGGTATTCAAGCTTTTCTCTCTCTTCCAGCCTCAGAGCACCAAATAAATCTGTTTCTGAAAGGCATATAGTTACATGCTCTGTAAACTGAATTAAAAACATCAGTTTTAGTTACTGTATTAATTTCAATCTGTTTGAGACGAATTCCAGTAAATTCATAAGTAAAATTATAAATTTAATTTTTTAAGTGAACTTGTAAGTAAGAACACTAGCAAGTTCATCAGTGTTGCATTAAAAGACTAAAAATCATTATTTCAAAAGTGATTTTCCATTCTTGTACAGGGAGACCTCATCCAGGTGAAAGGTTTTACTAGAATAAATATGGCAGGAAAATCACAGTGAAAAATTGCACCTGACATGCTTCAGCTTTAAAATACATTTTAGATCATTATAAGCAAATAGTAAAATGATTTTGCTCTCTCTGTTGAAAAAAGATGGTGTTTGCATAAAGATCTCTGCTTTCTAAAGGTCTCTTAGAAGTTCAGCTAAGGCATCACTTGCCAAGTATGGAGTGAAGGGTATATAAACCTTGTTTCTCTACCTCTTGCCATGTGTGATGGGTCCTCTTGTGCCAGGAGTTCCTTAGGCTTCTGTCAGTGTTGCTGTCCCTTTTGGGATTTGGAAGGATTTCTTTCCTCTGTCAACAAAAGCAGATTAGACTCTATAGGCCAAGTGATGAGGAAATTGTCCATTTGTGATTTTGCAGATAATTGGTATGAGGTCTGTATCTGGACCTCTGGTACATTAAAATGAACTGGTTTTAACTGAAATGGATTTTAAGGGAGACAGGGATTGGGGTTAGAGTTTATAGAATAGCAGTGACAACTTCCTTTCCCCTTTCTTTTAACCCAAGATAGTGATAAACAAGAGAGCTGGTCTGAGAGTAAGATAGAAGTTAGAGACTGACCATTTTCCTCCATAAAATGGGGAGAAACATTAAGAGGGTAGTTCTAAGGATAGATAAACGGTATTCTGTTAGTTATCCTCTTCCTACTTGTTTTAAAGAATCAGAGAAAGCTCAACATAGAACAGTAGAAGACTCGTGTCTCAGCAGGAGACTTGATCACTCGGTGAAAGATGTATACCTTATTATTTACTGTTCAAGGCATGGTGTTATGCAATTCATTATCTGAGGATTGTTTTTGATTTTCTTTTCTTTTTTTTTTCTTAAGACTCGTAGGAGGAAAATGTGAAATGTTAGAACCACTGCTCTCAGAAACATCTTAAAATAGCCTCTTGTTTTCCTGGTGTACGTATGAAACAGGTGTATTAACATATTAATGATCAGATGTTATATTTAGCTCTGCATTTTAAGAATCTTTAGCAATGTAGAAAAGGATGATTTGACAGGCTTAATTCAACACTGGGCAACAAATAAAGCTTATAATGAAATTAACATAAATCATTAGCATTAATCATTCAATATTATTGATAGCCATATAAAGAAATGTATTACAGCCCTGGAAGTAAAAAAGAGTAGAGCAATGTTTCTTGCCAGCTGTCCTGACAAGCTATGAGCCCATATGGTAGTGGTAGTGGCTTTCTTTTCTAATTTTCTTCCTCTGCTTGAGCTGTTAAAAGCCCCTCTCCCTCATTTTTCTTTTTCCACAGACTATAGAGGTAGGTCCAATGCCATTTTTAAAAATATTTTTTGAAAATGCCATCTTTTTAGTACAGCTCAGACTCCGTCAACATCTATGACTGTCACTAGTCATGTGACCAACATGAGCAAACTAGCTAGGTGACAATTAACATGCAATCTACATTCATCATTTTCAATTTGGTAACCTTCACTTCTACTTGCACTTTCATCTCCAAAACCTAGTAAGAGTTTTCCACACTGGGAACTCTTAAAGTAGCATTTGGAAATCATGTATTGGTAAACATATGTATTTTTAAAATTTTATATAAAAAAATTGAATCAAGGCAGGTGTTTCATGGTTTTCGCTCATTTTTTTCCTGGTAGCTTCTTCTGATTGTGCGCTGTTCCTCAGGTCCTCCCCTCCTTCCAAAAAGTGAAAGAATTTAATTAATACTGGTAATACTGCTTGTATGGGAAGCTTTTGAAAGCCTTAGTCATCTTTGTTTACCTGAAGTAAGCTCAATGAAACATTAGATAAACACGGGTGCAAGAACTAAGTAGGAGGACTGCCAATGTATCCCTAAATCTATAATCATAGATGCTTGTTCTAATCACAGATACTGCATACTTTCTTCATAGTTTTGTCACGGTTTCAAGTGTTAGACAAATCATCATCAGCTTTGCTCACACTCAGTACTGTGAGAACATGAGCAAAACAAGTGCACTGGGGAGATATCAGACATAATTTTTGGATGGCAGTGATGAAAATTGCCCACTTTTACATTGTTTTATATCTTTGCTCTTTTTAATTTCTTTGTATTGCATGACCAATTGGAATAATTCTCACTCTAAGCATCTTCATTTTCTTGGTTAAAAGAAAGTATAAAATGGCTTTAAGTTAGGAAAACCATACATATCCAAACAATGTTTACATTTCTTGGTAATTTTTTTGCAATTGAGTCAATGCTATTTAAAAATTTCTAAACATGTGGAAAGTAAGGCTTTTCCATTCTTAATTCTAGATCACCCAATATATAAGGGATGTGGTTAGGCATTGTCTCAGAGCATTGCACTGTCGTGTAGTACTGTCGTCTCTCCTTAAAATGTCTTTCTAAAATGTCTTGACTAAAAAGGATTGGATATACTTAAATGTGGGTTACTAAGTTTAAGTTACTGGACTTTCTGTTAAATAATTAAATATCCTTTTCAAAGAACAAGGTGCTGCCTTCCATTTCCATAAAATATTCCTCCTTTTTGAGTTAGTTACATGCAGAAGAGCGTAAAGAAAACAAGTGCTTGAAGGAAATATGTGTGAACACAGAAAAAGAGTCTCATACTCTGTAACTCTTGGGCGATCATGTGTTAACCTCTTAAATCTGCATGGGACCTTAATCTCTCATATAGAAATACACACCATTCCCTTATGCTCAAAGTCAGTGTTGCAAGGGAGCATAATAGCCAGGACTGGTATCCTGTACCAAAGCGAATAGATCCCTTAATTTCATGGTTTAAAAAATACTTGAGTTGACCTCAGTATAATTCCTATATTTTAGTCATTTAGGTGTCATGGCTCAGTAATCATTCATTAACTATAGTGCTTTTCAAATGAAGAACTGAGATGAAAATTTTTCTTAATGATGACAAGTGATGTAATTTAGTTTTATTCGTATATTACAGTGGTGCCCGCTAGCGCCGCTGTAGTTAAGGGTCTGTCAGCGGTTCCATTATAAACCCTATTTTCAGAGGGTTTATAACTCAAAAATTGATTTTAGACTTAAAACTGCCACCCAAGGTCTAAGTTCTGGAGGTTGTTTTCATATACAAATTGGCATATTGGGGAGGAAAAGAGGAAAGGTTAATAGTTTCTCAACTGTAAGAACAAGGTTGAGGATTTTCTGGTTTAGATTTGTATTTGTGCTTCTATCATACCAAAATCTCTTCATCTGTCTCGACCCAAAAGAGAAAAAGGCCACTGTTAAGTACTTTATTACAAAATAAAGGCTGCAGATCTTATTAACCACAATGTAAGAATTTAATTTGGCTAAGGCTTGTAAAATCAAGTCCATGGCTTAGAAAATCTTATGATGTTTGGTTAGAGGCTGAAATCTTTTTGAGTTTTAGTCATTTAGGAAGCTGGAATAGGGATGAAGCAAGGCCTTGTCTTTATGCAAGACGAGTCAAAACAGATGTGCTGTTTTGCTTCATGCTGCAAAGAAGCTGCAGTAATACTAATATTATAAAGGTGATTTTCAGAGTAGCGTGAGGTACTTAAAAGGCATTAAATGATATCTGGGGTTGACAGAAGAATAGTAAATATAACAATGGCTTTAGCAGAAGCTCATGGGAGAAAAGGAGAATGAGTTGAATCCTGACTGGGACAAAATGAAGGCTACTGCTACTACCCTAATGAAAATGGGAGCTCCAGCAAGGAAACCTTCATGATGAGAAGAGAAAGTCTTGCTGCCCAGGAGTCCTCAGAAAGGGGGAAACTTACTCACTGAAAGAGAATCCCAGGCCAACTGCCTATCAGCATGTATTGATTAGTCCTCCAATACCACACTCCTGCTAAACTAAGAAATAGAGATGATCAACTTTGAAGCTTTCTGTTTATTGGAACTGACAATAATACCCCACTGGAATGATACTATTAAAACTGACACTAAATCTAAAATGAATGCCAAAGAAGTGGCAGAATTATTACAGATTTGCTTTGACTTACCTGATGGTCAAATCTCATTCTGTGAGTCTTTAAAAATGACCTCAATAAACACTAGAAATGGATAGGTGGAAACAGAACCTGGAAATATGAATGCCTTGCATTTGAATGCAAACTTTATGCTGGATTCTGGAATGTATAGTTACAGATTTGCTACAGACGCAAGTGCATTTTCCAACTATAAGAAACAAAAGGACTTAAAATCAAGTTATTTCGGTTCTTGAACAGAATTACTTATCCTGTATCTATTGGAGTCATTTATGATTATTGGTTTCACTTCAGATCTACTCTCAGAAGTTGCTCACAATTGTAGACAGAAATATGAGAGTTGGCAGCTGTTAAATATGCATCTTAGAAGAGAAAAAGAAGCTTTGTAATTCTTAATGAGGGAAAGTTTTTGACTAGTTTTATAGTCCAGAGAGATGGCATAATGAATTGTCTAAGACAATGTCCTCTAACTAGACCTATCTATTTGTAAATCCACAGTTATCCTGTGGAGGCAGTTGATTTTTTTTCTATATTTAGCAGTAATAACTTTTACATTTTTTCTCATAATGACCAAATGAAAAATTTTCAAGATAGTCACATAAATGTTAAAAATTGTTGTTTCAATAGTTGTTAATAAAAATCTCACTAGAGCCAAAGGTATCAATACACAAGAAAAAGTATGCATTTTAAATTTTACTCTCGCTTCTCTCAAAGATTAGAGAGATCCTGTTTGTCACAAGAGATTCTAGCATCTTATCATATGTTACAATACACTGTACTGCAGAGAGGATGTATTTTTGTATAGATGTATAGAAATCGTGGGGTTCCTAAGACCTGTTTGGTACCATAAATGCAGGCCTGTGTATGGGTCTTACATTAGGGAAAGGAGAAGTGTAATTTATGCTCTACTGTTTCTCATTTGAGGCCAACTCTGCTTCCTTGGTTACTCATTCTAGGTTATGGACTGTCTGTGTATTTGAAGAAAGCTTGAATTAGAGAAGAGAGATAATATCTGGGAGAACAGTTCAGTACTGGTAGTTAAAAACAGATGTAGTTGTGTAACAACAGACACTAATGTGAAAGTCTTAATTTTCTTTACATTTCAACTATATGTAAAATGTGAGTTTTAATGAAATGCTTCTTAGTGTTATGTTTTTGTGAGAAGCAGTATATTGTACATTTAGACTATGAGTTTTACTATGCATTTAAAAGAATATATTTAAAATTACTATATTTCTTGACCTGAAAAATTGCACTGGAAGCATTCAACATTTCCCAGGACAGGATTACCACTAAAAGGAAGGTAATCTTATGTTATCTTACACTTTTTGCTAGTTAATATGCAGAACATCTTCTCCTTCTCTCAGATAGAGTTATGAAGGTTAAAATGCAACGTAGCTCTTAGTCCACCATTGTTAGCACTACAGAGTGCGAAGTTTCTATAATTGTCGTGGTATTTTGCTAGAATAAAATTATGAGCCAGTAAATTAGTTTTTGTTATTAACAAAAATGTATTTTATTATGTAAAGCTGTTTCACTATCTATTTTGTTACTGCATTTTCTACTAGCCATCCCTATTATTCAAAAAAGATATGTAGTAAAATAACCAATCCAAAGTCAGATCTTTGTGTCTAATCTTTCTTTTAGGTAGTTGTGGTAATAACTGACAGATTTGCAAATCTATGGAAGTAGTACAACAATTGTAATTTTTGCAAAAGTTCTGCTAAGAACAGTTATGCATCCTGGGACAGAACTGGTTTTGACAGAGAGTATCAGATTGTAACTAATCGGCCACGCAGAGGAGCTTCCTGATGATCATTTTTATCATGAGGATAGTAATTTTTCTTTTCCAGGGAAACAGATGTTTAAATTTTTTGAAAATTCATGCCTAGTATATAGACATTATAGCCTTTAATATATAGATGTATATGTATATAAAAGACCTCTAGTCTTTTATAAATGCAATATCTACCAAGTCAAATCTTTAATACACATGTAAGCAGATATTTGCATCTTTGAACATCTGTGTAGCATCTTTGAACACTAGCTGTGTAAGCTAGTTCATTGCTGATGGCAGCAAGTCATCTGGCTTTTCTGAACACTGAGCTCTCCCATCATTGTTATATTTAACGATTTCACAAACACTCAATTTCTTGATGAAACAACTGGTAGGTGGTGCAAATAACTCCCTCAAATAGGGGTGATACTAAGGTACTGAGGCATGTACCAGTTTGTTAGTGATGCATTAAAATATGTAGTGTATTTGAATTAATCTAGTCTACTGATTCATGTCTTTCTGTCAGACTAACACTAGAGTGACAGATATGGACAGGGTAAAACTATAGAACTTGCACCTTTTTTTGGGGTTTTGGTCTCCTATGATGACACCTCTATATTCTTATGCACTCATTTTTCATTGCAGGTAATGTGATTACTTATGTATTCAGATAAGTTTTCCATTTAAAGACTGAAAAAGTTGTGTTGAGGAGAACCACGTGTCTTAATTAGCCTGCTCTTATTTCAAGCTTCTGTGTAAGCAGAAGAAATTCTACTGTCTGTGTAGTGTATTGCAGTACTGGTGGTGAGTATAGATTATGTGTCTGTTCTTGCATATTTAGATTTATTAACGCTCTTTTATGCTTTTTGACCTAACAATGATATTAACTTACTCATGATCTGTCCTCACACCAAATCTATTTGCTTAAGATAGATATCTGCCAAGGAGCACATTTCACTGGTTTTCTATGGGTGGTATTAGTGGCTTCCCAGTTCTTAATTCAGTTTAAAGTGTTGGTCTGTGTGATGTCCATGTGATTCAAAAGCAGTTCATCTGAGAAAGCAGAAAAAATTCTGTTTATAAAAACCACCAACCACTCTTTTGATTTAATGAGGTATTGGCATGATAGTTTCCATGTTAAGGTCTTAATTTGCTCCTTCTGGCAAATCTAGTCCAAAATAACTGCTAGCCAAAAAAAAAAAAAAAGGGCATAAGGAATCTGGTGATGGGAGAAATGTGTTAGCTGATTAAGAAATCAAGAAAGGGAGCCTGGAGATCCACATGGTTAAATAGGGAACTGTTAGGCAAACTCAAGTTGAAGAGTGTCCATAGGTCATGGAAGGAAGGGATGACAGCTTGGGATGACTGTCGTCAGAGGATGGGAAATCTAATGAAATTCAACAAATGCAAGTGTAGAGTCTTGCATCTGGGAAAGAATAACCTCATGTACCAGCACAGGCTGGGGAATGAACTCTTAGAGAGTAGTGTAGGGGAAAGGGAGCTGGGGGTGCTGGTGGGCAGCAGAATTACCATGAGCCAGTAATGTGTCCTCGTGGCCAAGGAGGTCAATGGCATCCTGGGGTGTATTAGAAGGATTGTAGGCTGTAGGTTGAGAGAGATTCTCCTCTACCTCTACTCTGCCCTTGTGAGACCATGTCTCGAATATTGTGTACAGTTCTGGGCCCCTCGGTTCAAGAAGGACAGGGACCTGCTGGAGAGAGTTTAGTGCAGGGCCACAAAGATGATGAAGGAAGTGAGTGGAGCATCTCCCTTATGATGAAAGACTGAGGGAGCTGGAGTCCTTAGCCTGGAGAAGAGGAGACTGAGGGGTGATTTCATTAATGTTTACAAATACGTAAAGGGTGGATGTCAGGAGGATGGAGCCAGGCTGTTCTCAGTCATGTCCAATGATAGAACAAGGTGGAACATAAGAGGTTCCAAAGAAACATAAGGAAAAGCTTCTTCACTGTGAGGATACTGAAGCACTGGAAGGGGCTGCCCAGAGGGGCTGTGGAGTCTCCTTTTCTGGAGACATCCAAAACCCATTTGGATGAGTTCTTGTGTGATGTACTCTAGGTGGCCTACTCTGGCAGAGGGGTTGGACTAGATGATTTTTGAGGTCCCTTCAAACCCTTAAGATTCTGTGATTCACTTCACAGTTTGGACTACCTGAAATCTATGTTGTCAAAGCATTTGAAAGAATTCATAAGGAGCTGTTGTCTGGTATTTAGGCAGAAGTATAGCTTGCCATTATAGTCACCAAGAATGTATATATATGCATAAAAAGTATTAGGGATGAATCATGATATTGTGAATCATGGAAATGGAATCTTCAGACTTAGTTTATCATTACATGGCATGTGTATGTATTCTACTAGAAATAAACAACAGGATCCACTCAATGAATACACCTGTGCTCTGGATTTTTTCCTAATTATCTAACTGAATCAGTAATTTAAAATTCACTTAATAAAGATGTCCAAATATTCAGATACCTGCTACACATGGGTAACACCAAAAAAACATGTACTTTTCAGTAGCAAAATCACTGGAGAAAGACTATTTTTTTTTATTTTTCTTAAGGTTTAAAATCTCCAGGGCAGTTAGAAAACCATGTTTTTCATTGAACTGTGTCTTTTTGAAATTCACAAGCTTGACATGTCATTGGCATGACGTGTCTCAGTCCGTTACACAGAAATGCCACATTACACTGTGTGACGTGACAGGCTGACAAAAAGGGACATGACGCACCAGCCCAATGGGATGTCAAGCCTGAGAAATTTAAGCCATACTGTTTGCTTAAAAAAAAAGGTGAGGGGGGAACACTCCATGCTGATATCCAGTGCTGTTGGATTTTACAGTTTCTAAAAGGTTTTCTTGGTTCAGTCAGCCCTTCATCTTGTGTTGGTTAATAAACCATGTTAATATAAGTTTCTGCTTTTGTATATTTTGTCCTGTGGGACCACACAGTCTTGAGTTCCTCCACAATACTTGGCAAACCTTTGTAGAAATCCTGGATACTTGCAGCACTTACAACATGGGGATCTGAACTACAGAAGTACATTGTACTGCATTTGGGAATGCTACATGCATAAACAAGAGTTGTTAAAATATCATGGTGATAACACGACATGCTGCGAGTCATAGGTCAAAATCTATGAAGGTTTTAGAATTTATTTTTTAATCCTGTTGGGCTTCTAGAAGATAGTATAAAGTTATAGGATCATCATAGAGGGGTTGGAAGGGAATATAAATGCAATTTAGTTCCAATCCACCTGCAATGCACAGGGACAGCTGCAGCTAGATCAGATTGCCTAAAGCCCCATCCAACGTGGCCTTGAACCTTTCCAGGGATGGGGCAACCACAACCTCTGGGCAACCTGTTCCAGTGCCTCACCACCTCACAGTGAAGAACTTCTTCCTTCTGTCTAATATAATTCTCCCCTCTTTCAGTTTGAAACCATTACCCATTGTCCTATCATTGTGTGGTCTTATGAAAAGTCCTTCTCTAGCTTTCCTGTAGGCCCCTTCAGGTGCTGGAAGGCTGTTATAAGGTCTCCCTGGAGCCTTCTCTTCTCCAGGCTGAACAATCCCAAATCTCTCAGCATATCTTCATAGGACTGGTGCTCCAGCCCTCTGATCATCTTTGTGGCCTACTCTGGACTTGCTCTAACACGTCTGCATCCTTGTACTAGGGGCAGGACAAATGGAAGGGCAGAGGAGCTTAAAAGGATTAAAAGATTGTTAATAGACAAGTTTTTCTTCTGAAAATGCTTTCCCTTGATATTTGTTTCCTTTAAGTAGCAGTGAAAGTATTTCAATAATCTCTAAAGAGTTTAAGAACAATATACTTAATTAGGATGAGTAATTTCAGAGCTAATTAATGTGATAAATCTCTATAGTGAAGTATTCTTAGCTACTGATCAACATGAAATGAAATAGATTAAAGTCAGTGCAGATGTATCTTCTAGTTAATTTTACATGTGGTGTGGAACGGTAAAAATGAGCATACATACATATGTATACATTTTAGTTTAGAATTTGAATATCCTGAGATGCATCATGCATACATGCTTTTAATGCAGTCATTTCCATGCAGACTTTGGCATGGATTTTTTTAATAGATTGTGATAAAGAGTTGAAATAGACAAATTTAGTATTATTAAAAACCTGTCCTGGTTGTTTATTTATTATATTAATTCTGTACATTTTATAAGTTTTGTGAGATTAAGAAAAATGTAAACTCAAATTTCTTCTGAGTTCTAAGTATATGGAATAAACTTTGACTGCAAGAACATAAATCAGTTAAAATACACATTTATAATGCTAGTGGGATGTGACCTTAAATATGAGTCTGAAAAGTGCTTCTGTAATTCATGATGGTAAACAATGTTGTTCTACTTTCTCTCATCAATATGCTTGAACCTGATGAAAGAATAAGTACAAATATATATTTGTATAAGTTCAAATTCTGCCTTGCAGAAACATTTTTCCATCTTTCTGCAAATAGACTTTCCTGAACTATGCCTGTTTTCAGTGTATGTACAGTCATTTCATTGACTTAGGTGTGCTTTGGATTGTATCCAGAAATATATTTTTCAAGCTAGACAGATTATGAGAATTCTTTTTCAGAGAGAAGTCTGGTTCTAGTTTAAAGTAGTAGTGTGGCTGAGAATCTTTACCTGTTCTCAGAATGTTCATACACAGCTCCAAAGGCAGGAATAATTGTCCACAACAGATTTCTCTGACCTCCATACTTGTTTACTCCTCTCTGTGCTGGCTGACATGGCATGTGAGATTGTATCTCATGGATGTCTGCCTCAGGTATTGTACTGAAGTCTCAGGCTACCAACTGTAGGACAGAGACATGCAATCTGCATGCCCATAGAAATGGCTATGGTGAGAATAATAAACTATAAATGCAGAGAAGATTGTCTGAACACCAAACCTTAAGACTTCATGCATGCAGGTTAGTGTGGTAGTTGAGAAATGTGAGGACTATATATATTTTCCAAATGGAAGTAGTTACTCTGACATCACAGTATTTCTGAAGCTGGACTTTTAAACATGTGACTGTTTTTATACAGATACGGCTCTGCCATTCTTGACTCCTTGGTGTAGCTCAGCCTCTGAGTGTGCATAATGAAGCTATTAGTATTTTATGAATAGAACTCTTTTTCTCTTGGGGAAGGGAGGGCTTCCTGAGTATGTTAAGCAAAGCAGAAATCATATGAATCATATGGCTGAATTACAGTACATCTACTTATGCCCTTGAACTTTATGATCTGCTGCAAAAGACATGAACATTTGTAAAGGTATGGAAAGGGTATGATCTGGGATCAACGCTCAATATGTCAAACATTAATTAAAGCTGAAGAAATTTAAGTTTGTTATGCAAACAAAAAGAAACACAGAACAGAGTGTGCTGTAAGTCAAGCCCCTGAGATATTCCTACTTTTAGAATCTTATCATCAGCTCCCAAAACATATTTGCTACGAATTCTCCAGTGATTTTTTTTCATCCTGTATTTTGGATTCTGTTTGGCAAATCTGGACTCACTTTTCCTTTGAATTTTATGTTAATATTGTATTCCTAAAGCACAAGAAGGATCTTAAACTGTGAAGCCTAGTGATACTACTTCAGGTATTTCTCTCTAATGAATTGATGCTTCTTTCATGGCTAACATTCTAGATCAGTGGTATGGTCAAATCAGTTAAAGCCAGGGAGATTAACTTGAGAGTTTGCTAGTGGGTTTATGAGGTGGTTTTTTGTTTTGTTTATGTTTGATTTTTTTCTTTAACTGTATCAAAGTTTTTTTCATTTTTCTTTCTTTTTTTTTTTAAACCTGTGGTTCTGTTACTGCCAAATTAAATCCTCCACAGCTGCTTTGGCAGAGGCTGTTCTATTTTGAAGACTGATTTTTAGCCATATCCTTTTTGTTACCATATTTTGAGGCATAATTTATGCTTGTTTTTTGGACTATGTTGGAAATAAAATTTTAAACAATACATGTTGTTGGGTCTGAAGGACTGATTTAAATTTATTTATTTTTTCCTTATCCAGGGCCTTTAGTTTCCTTTGGTTTCATTTACATAACATCACACATGCCTTTGCTACTGTGATTTGCAGACTCAAATGGTAATAAACACTCTCTTTGTACTGGACAAAAACTCTTAGAATTTGCATGCTTGTGTGGCATCTGAACTGAGTGGTTGCAAATTCTACTTGAGTATATGTAAGTTTAAGAATTGAAAAGTGCATGTACAGAAGTGACAAATGCTATAAACTTCTCTTAAACTGCTATCATTTCTGCCTCTTGCTTACATGTATTTGCAAGCATGACTGTCTTAAGTGTTGCTGGTAGGGTACATCACACTGTTAATTCAGTTGCATCTTGGGGTTTTCAATAAAGGATTAAATTCCACAAAAATTCTGTTACTTTCTGAATTTTTCTACTGATTCACACTCAGTGGATGCAGTCCTGATTATTGGACAGATAATGGCACTTTGAAAGAATATGTTTTCCTGTTGAGTTTTTTTCTGGTTTATTTCTTTTTAGTTTTCTGTTGGAGCAGATTGCTGTAGGTGTTATCTGGTTTTAAAAAGTTTATCTGAGCACAAGTGTGTGCAGGGCCCTGTTTAAGTTGTTCTCACCTACTATGAACTCTTTCTAGCTCTGGAAGTTTTTCACATCTCTCGTAACAGTGTGTTCCCTGAGAGCATTGTAAAATATGCTAATAGAATTTTGCCTAGTAAATTGCATTCACTCTATGTTTCTGTTGTTAGAATCTCCTCTTTTATAGGATGAGACTTTGTTCAAAAGAAAGAACAAGTGAACACACCTCCTTTATATCATCTTTTCCAGTTTTGTAACCTCCAACATTAGCAATTGAATTTTTTTTGAACTCATAAACCACTTTTAGCAACTGCTGCCTCCTGTAGTTTAGCAGAGGGGCAAACAATGGAACTTTCATAAAATAAAAATTTTCCTTCAGGAAGGATCAGGTGGAAGGTTACACAGGGTGCCTGGATGAACCTGCTTGGGACTTCTGCTGGTTACCATCCCTGAATGTAGGTTTGGGATTATGCAGCTACTCAGTACAAATATCTGTTCACTCCTGGGCTTGTAAACTTGTGATTGATGAATCTTCCTAGTCAGCCAGAGGGCTGCATTAACTTTCCAAGCTGAAAAAGATTTTCTACATTTGAATAGGAGTGGTTACTCTATTTTTAAAGCTGGTTTGATGGTATCTGTAGATAAGTGCCTACCTAAACCAAGTGATACTCGCAAAGTGTTATGCATCCAGGTAACTGAGCTGTGAGAAATGAAAATGGGAATTATTTAACTCATATATGCTTCAGGCAAATACAGGCAAAAAGACCCGATTAAATGTTTTTGTATGATTTCCACCTCCCTCTCCATTTTGTTTTTCCAGAGAACAGTGCCTAAAGGGTATGTTCTCTCTTGGATGTGCACAACTACCAAAGGAGATAATGTTGGATACTTTAGTTTGAATAGGATCTTAAATTTGTGATTAAATGGTAAGGCTAATGTGAGGTATAGAGAAGGAATGTTATGTAACCTGTGTGGAACAAAATTCCTATTGAAATGTAAAGTCCATGATATTGACAATGATCTGTCTGTATGGTACAGAGATTTGTGAAAAATCTAGCATTTGTTAGTATGTTTTGGAATTCAGTATTTTTAAGAAAATTGAAGCAAAAGTGTAATCAAATAACTAGTACTTTTCTTTGAAAGATCGCCGAGCATAATGTCATGGTTTTAGAGTGTGAATTGTTTAAGCGAGGAATCCATGCACCATCCATAGCTATTTACTAATGGCAAAAGATAACTGAAAGATGGAAAACTGTAAATGCACAGCAAAATGTGCTTAAATACTGTGCTCATGGGCATCTTCTTTCTCTTAAAATTTATTCTTATGATTTCTTATGCTATGTACGATAGCCAGTGGGATAATTAACAGTGCTGATGTGCATGGAATATCCAAATTACCTGGTCCACTTTGGTGGTGATGTAGGTAGTTATGTAAGATGTTTATAGTCCTTGCAAGAGAAATATATTAAATTCAGACTGTTTCTTATTTTAAGCATGGTGCTGACTATGGTTTTTTTCATAGTAAAAAGCAATATTTGCCATAAGGTAAGAGTAGCAGACCTGATCTTGATGTACATTAATTGTGCTATGGTGCTATGTACTTGGGTAGCTCTGAGCTTTTCTGTCCAATGTAAAACTTCTTTCTTTTTTTCTTTTTCTTTTTTTCTTTTTTTTTTTTTTTTGTTGTGCAAGTGTAGAAGGCAAAAAGCTCAAGCGATGACATTACTGTCACCTGCTTAAAACAGTATGAAGTTCTTCAAGAATCGGCATAATCTCCAGGGTTCACTGTTTTCCATGAAAGCATTTATTTCAGTCAAAATACTTCACGTTCTTCTCTACACAGACACTTCAAGAAAAGTTAAAAACATGCCATTTTAAAGGAAAACCTTACTTTTCTTTAGAAATGCACCTGCTTTTAAGGAGACCGTACTATCCTGGAATCAAATCATACACCTTGCTAGGCACACCTGATTCACATGAAAGCTAAATAAAATGAGGTGCTTCTAATAAAAGATGTAATTTAAAGTGTTTTAAATTGATGAACAAGACATTCTGTCCAACACCTTTATTTTTAACTCATTATTTTATCGAGTGTCTTCCTCAATAACCAATCTTTTAATTCTGTTTAAATTAACACGAAAATGAAGTCTCTTTTTTAAAAAAACTTCTTTATTTTATATATATGATTTGCCCTCTCAGAGCAAGGGGAAACAATCTTGCCCATCTGCTTGTAAAAGCATGATGAATCTTTTGAATATGCGAATGTAAGATCTGTTGTTCAAGATGTCATGTTTTTCCCTCTGTTGTTAGCTAGGAGACAACATGGAATAACCTGATTTACCTGTGTAATCCCAGTGTGTCTCAGGTGCCAGGACTTGCTGTTGAGATCAGCATGTCTCCTGTCAGAAATGGTTGGAGTGAGACAGGGACGGCATGACCACTGGGCGCAAAAAGCTACAGAGGTCAGGTTTCAAGGACAGCCAGCGTGGCAGTGATGTGGCAGTGACAAGTTGTCAAGCGAGCAAATATCAAAGCAGGGTTGGGAGGGAGGGAGAAGGAAAAAGTCTTGTCATTTCTGATGAAATATTCAGCGTAGCAGGTAGCAATGGACTGAATGGATTGCACTCATGAGTTTAGTGATTGTTTTTTAAGAATGGTGGACAGCTGACTGGTCACAGTGGAGACTTGTTCAATGGCTGGGAATGCTTTGTTTATTAACCTGATGATGCTTCACAAGAGACGTTTGTCATAAATTGCTTGCTTTAAATTTTTGATTAAATTCAATATTACTTTTTGTTTGTCACAATAGCAGCATCAAGCTTGGGTGACATACCTTTTAGAGCCCTGAACTGTTGCTAAGTCATTCGTATAGATCCTTGAGTTGCTATGAAGTGATGCATCTTGGAGAAATTTGGAAAGAAAACTATAATAATGATGCCAGTTCTGAATGATCATAAATCATAATTAACAACTCTGCTGTGTAATTTTGTTGGTTTGTTTTCAGACACTTTTCATTTTATTTTGAATTTTTTCATATTGTATTGAATTGAAACACTTCTGTTTTTGGTTCTGTGCATTCCATAGTATATGAGATAATAGCATACTTTATTTGTCCCTGAAACAGATCGCAGTAATATGGTGACTTTTATCTTCTGGCATATTTGCAGAGTTTTCAATACCAATTTTCTTAATGGTAAGAGCATACTACTACATGCATATTATTCCTTGGATCAGTAATACTTTCACCAGCCTGCATATGTGTTCATGCACACTAATTCTGCATGTATATACATAATAAATGTTAATTTAAACTTGATTAGTGTAATCTCATTAAGAATAAATACTACAAGAAATGTATCATGATTCCCAGTGAAGTGTTTGAATAGCTTGCTATAATATGAGAAAAAAATGGTGTATTTGTCTGCTGAAAGAATGCCTGCATATTCTACTATGTAGAGGTTAGCAATTATAGTTCTTTTTTGTTAATGTGCAAATTTATTATTAAATTAGTAAACATGATAAAATGCTTTATTGTGGATATATATGGAAAAATGCTTTAAATATGTGTTCTGTTTCAGATTTCTTCAAGGTATACTTTTAGCTGCCATCCATTACTTTTTCATTCTAACTGGGAGCAGCTGTATATTGACAACTAGTGATGCTGAAGGGAGAAATATAAAGTTCTCTAGTATTCTCGTCTCTTCTTTCTATCTAAACCAATGTAATTATTTTTTAATTCATCTGCAGCTGCTCACGTTATAGTTGTGGTAGTGGGACAGAAGTGGTGTGGGATAGAGGGATAAAAAAAAAGCCTTAAATCTATAGCTTGTAAGTCAGTATTTAAAAATAGATGAATATTACTTTTTAGCCTTACAAAAATAAGCTTAGTTGCTTGAGAATGTAGATGGAAGAAGAAAAATTTCCTGAGGCAAAATAGTCTTGGAATGAAAAGAGAATCAATTTAAAGGAAAACAAAGCTATGAAAATGTTTACTTACTCAATACAGTTGTGTCTTATTAAAGAGCAATATAACTAAAGAGTAATCTTAAGAGAGTAAATATAAAAACAAATGAAAAAAGATGGAAGTCAGTATGTTGAATGAATAAGAGTAGCTTATGGGGACCTGTCAACTGGGATCTTGCCCACCTAAAGGGCTGCTAAACATCAGCATCTTTGCCACAGAAATGTTTCAACTATGCTTGCAGCCAAATCACTGTGTCTGTCTCTTGCTGTGGATTTTTGGCAGTGGATTCTCAGAATGGCAAGTTGGCTTTCATACTGCCATGTGCTCCTGCTCCCTGCTGATGCACACTTCAGGTGATAATACAAAGATATCAAAGAGTCTTCCTTACAGTATCTCTCTCCAGAGCTCCATGTCTTCCAAATAAAAAAAGAATAGTGGAATAGAGGGTTCTGAGGTGGAGTAAAGCAAAAGTCCCCAGAAGACACAGGTTGAAATCCAGCAGAGAAATTGTTCAATATTGATAATCTGTCAATGTGGTATACTCTTCTCTCAGAATAAGACTTGGAATTTGAAAAGAGAACTTGGACTTTCGGTTTTAAAATGCAGATTTCTAGTCTTGTCGTAGTGAAAGCTGCCTTGGAAATGTAAATTCACATTTCCCGTGAATGGACAACCTTTTGAGATATGGAAGACATTTTGAGATACCCCATTATGACATATGAGAGCAAGTGTGAAGAACACTCACCTCTTGCTCCAGAGGGCTGCTCATACCCTTCTGTACCTCCTGTCTTTCACCGATTATTTAGGCACGCTTTAGCAATGTGTCTATTTGTGTATAGTTTTTGAAAATCGTTAGAACTATCCATTAGTTATGACTTGACACTATATGAACATTTTATTTTTGCTATAAGAAGTGCTAGAGGTGCTTTGTTTAACATTTAACACTCAAAACTGCTCCTCACTCCCATTATGTACTGTGCGATATGGTGTGGTCTCTGATCAGTGTTTTAGACAGTAGATCTGCTTCCAGTTTTGTTACTTTGTTCTTGCCATTGGAATAAGTAAATATCTGAATTTTTTAGATACATATTCCTGATTGTTGTTGTTGACTATCTTTTTTTTCCATAAATAAATGATCAAGTGCCAGTCAGTATTGTCTTCAGGGTCACTTTGGAATTCAATTTCTGAAAGGTGGCTGGCAAGTGATATTTTTGTTCATAAGGGAATGAAAAGTTGCTGCGGCATTCTCATGTGTATTTCTTCTGTGCTGAATTCAAGTAAAAATACTGGGAGAGACAGGAAACTATGTCTGTCTATAGCCTATTTACCTCTCTTTTTTAAAAAGACTTTAATGTTTTTCACACTTGTGAGGCTTATCCAGTGATCGCTTACAAATCCTACGTTCCATTTGTGTACATTACACAGTGACCACTCTGGCCTTATTGTTAAGAAACACAGCAGTGATTGTTTTGCATAACCTCCACAATTTCCTTATCTTAATGCTAAGAAAGAAATCAGATGCCTCTTTGAAAATCTAAATATAAATTTGTAGGAAATTTTGTAAAATAATAATTTCACCAAATTTTATTACTCTTCAGTGAAATCTTGCTTGAATTGTGTCTTATAGAAAAAACTTATGTTGTAGATAATGAGTAGCCAAATTGTTTAAAAAACGATATATTTCTTATTGTCTATACTGTTAACATATTCAGTAGTGTGTATTACTAATAGAATAAATGAAAAATGTATTTCTTTAACACTGTCATCTCTCTCTTTGACATGGATCTTGAGATGACTTGCAAATGCTCAGCTGAATAAGTGGCTTACAGAGGGAAATCAGTTAGCCTCTAATATTATGCTGATGCATGGCCAGTTGCTTGAACCCATTAATGAACTAATCTCTGATACTATAACAAATGGTATTCTTGTTCTTGCATGCTTAACACTTTGTTTCAGGTAAAATCAACATTAAAAAAGGAAAAAAATAAATGGATTAGAGTATTTATGGTATCTTTTACTCATACCTTTTTCTTTGAGAGAAATTAGAAAGTTTGCTATCCAAAGCAAAATCTTGTTGTGTGTCTTTTTTTTTTTCAAGCTCTGGCAAGGTTATTAAAACCCATGCTTTGCTTCGGGATGACCACTGAAGCTAAATAGCATCTTTTGCATACAGAACAATCTTTTAAAACAATATACCAAGACACTTGTATTAAGGTAGTTTTTTGTTATTTCCATTTCTATCATCACTGATTATGAAAATAGTTTTGTTGTAAGTACAGATTCTCTCTCCCTTATAATCTCCCTACCTCCTACCTGATTCCTTAATTAATGACATAATTCAGTGTTCTGGACATCACAATCACTTCCAGTGTAGTGAAATATGATCAGAGCTGCCTAGAATGTGTGTAGCGAACCCCTCAAGTGAAGGTCATGTTGTGTGTCTGTTGTGTTTTTCCTATCCATGAAAAAATATGTTCTCAATCTACATGATTTTCATTTTTAAAGAAAGAACAATTGAACCTTCCCAGAGTGAAAGAATAAAACTTTCTAGAAACAGAAAATGTTCTGTTAATCCTGCTTCTTAAACTGCCTCAGAAGCCTGTATCTTAATGCACAGCTCAGTAGTGCTTCCTACCAAAGAGTGCCACAGAGAATCAAATTAGTATGTGCCACCCTGTCTTTTTGTTTGGTTGGTTTTGGCTTTTTTTTCCTGTGTGTTTGTGGAATCCAATAGCTGGGCCAGGAAGTTTCAGAGTGTTACAGTTTTCAGTTGTAAACCATTAATCAGCAGTTTTGTCTGTCTTTTAAAGGTTTTTGGTTTGGCTATTTAAATGTTAAGGGCAGGGCAGTAGTTAGTGTTTTATTCCATGGATCTTGACAACACACTGTGAGAAGCCCAGGGGAAAAAAGCAAGCCCAAAATATTCCAGTGTTTCACTGGTGTTTACCTAAGACCTGTGTGCTTTCCAGAGTGTAATTTTTCTTCTAAGTTGTAGAGATATTTCCTGTAAAGGTCTACAATCCCTTATGAAACTCCCCTAAAACCCCTCAGGTCTGCTGTTCTACAACTTCCAACGTTCTATAGAGCTGTTGTTCTATTGCAGTTATCTGGCAGTGACTATGTAAATTCATACATTTCCTCAGTGAAAAGTTGCTACAGTACATTACAGAGCTCCTGAGATTTTGCATTAGGAGTGCCAAGGTACTTTGCATACTGTCTTATCTTTTTTTCCACGGGACATGCAAGGCATACAACTCATTTTGAAACTGCCTCTGGTTAAGGTAAATCTCTTCTCTTGCTTCCTGTATAGGTTTGTTCGAATGCCCATTCACAAATCTAGCCAACATGCTACAGATTCACCAATTTACCATCATTCTCTAATCTTAATGTTTACTGTTGATGAAGAGTTAAAGATGAAGAATACTTAAAACCTCTCAGAAAAAGGCAACAAGTCTGAAGAGATGTTTTGTTGGCTAATTCTAAAAAGTTATAAGTAGGCCTGATTAATTCCTTAGAAAATAGATGTTCTGACACTCATCAAATGATTCTGGTTTTTTTCCCCTCTTTTTTTCAGATTTACTGTGGTGGCTTTTCTGCCTGAATATCTCCAATGTAATGCAACTAGTGAGAACAGGGAGAGAGAAAGGAAAAAGATAGCATTGATGAAAAAGATTTCACTGAAGTGAATGGAGAGCTTACAAACTTTCTCTTTTCCTTTCTTGAAATAGTTAGAGTGTTTTGCCATGACTGTGGTAAGGTGAGGATTATGTTTCTGAGGTGGAGAAAAGACTTACGGCAAATGAATTCTCTCTGTGCTAGAAAAAAATTAGCAGTATTTCACACACTTCTTAGGTTATTTCCCTGTACTTATAAAATGGGGATTTTTTTTTTTCCGTGTCTCCTCCAGGTCTCTGAACAGGTTTAGTTAAGCACTGCTTATATCAATATGTAATTTGGATATAGTGGTTGCAATTTTTGATTCCTATTTCTTTTGAGTTCCTTGATGAGTATTAAGTAGCTAGGGAATGGTTCTTATAAAATTATACAACGAAAGTAGTGCAGGCACGATGGAAATATTAATGAACATGATTGTTTTGACACATAAGAATTAGAGCATGTTTAAATATTATACATAGTGTATGAACTGCTGGCACAAAATTAGAAACGTGAGATTTTTTTCCTAGCAAGTATAGTTCAACTTCTCAGACTTAAAAATTAAGTTTACTTAGGTCAGTTTTTGAAGACTTTTCAAGTCTCTGTATTTTCAGTTAAAGATGGTTGAAGACACTGCATGTAAGGGTGATTTGGTGAGTTCCAAGGCTTTGTGATGTCTGAATTCTAAAAAAACTGGTTAATCTGTCCTGATTTTCACTACATTCCATTTGCATGTTGATAAAATGAAATTTATAGTTACTTTTTGGCAGTGTTCAAATTTACATTTGACATATTCTATACTTTTGGCACATGTACTTTTTGCTCTTTTGACCAGTTTTTAATGCAAATACCAGTAGTACTACAATGCGTTTGTCTGATGTCCTAAAATTAGATGCAAAATTAGATGCAGGGTTATAAAACCATGGGCTAGAGAAGATTTAAAGGATCTTGAGCCAGGGCTGTTTTCAGATGTTTGTGTGGGAATGTGTGGGATTTGCAGGATGTTTTATGCTAAGAGTTTTTCAAAGTATTTGTTTAGTAACACTGTCTGTTGTGTGGGTTGTTTTTGTGTTTTACAAACTGTCTTTGTTTTAAATGACTAGATATGATCCCACCATCTGAATGGCTGTGTCCTTCCAGAAAGCAGTAAAATATTCAGCTATGATTGGAACAGTCAGTGGTCTGATGGGTATGGATCTTATTTCATTTAGATTTCATGATAGAATTCTATTTCTTAGCTTTGTTAAGGGGGGCTGTTGTTGGTTTATCTATTTATTTGTTTAAATAGTAGAGTTTGAGATGTGCAACTGTGTGAAGGAAAGTCTGGTGTTTTTAATAGGAAAAGAAATATTACTTAAAGAATAACTTTGTTTAAATTACTGAAATTGAGACTAGTGAACATTTGACCCGATTTAAAAAACGATTATTAGCTCTGTATTGAAATTCAAATATGATTATCAGTCAGTTCACCCTTCCATCCTTAGACAACTGGAAGCAAAAACTGCATCTCACTATACTAATGAGTTCTTGAATCAGACCAAAATATATAAATTGCTGTTTCATTTAGATCTCTATGTTACAGCATACTGTAGTTAGTAAAGATATAACATCATAGTAGAAGGTGGACAGGCTCTGTCAAGATTGCACAGAGGTTTTGCATTGTCTCTAGATTTGGCTTTTGGTCTATTGTTTCTCAAGCTCACGTATATGTCATTTCTCAAGAATTTTGAGAATTTGGACATCCAATAGCTAAGATGCCTTCTGATAGCTGGCTTTTGATTACCTAGATGATTACTCAACCTTTAATAATTTGTTCATCAGTCTTAAGGAATTAGTTTTGGAGCTTTGCAGGAGTCTGACATTCAGCTTTCCTTGACGGTATTTCACTTGAAATAATGCAGGACAAAAAACCTTTGTAGTACAAGACTTGACTGATAAAATTTTCTTAGTGTTTTACAGTAACAAGGTGATGTACCCGGGCCCAAAATATCTATGTGGAATATTCTGGTATGTCTTTTAGAATGTATCTTTTAATCTTCCCTTTTCCTCTATAAACTACTTTGTGAGGTGAAGTTTGTCAGTAATTTCCAGCAGAGAATGACTTGTGCTTAATTAACTTTTTGCATTATATCATAGACTGCACTCAGTCTGCATAGCATAGCAGTCTGCACAGCAGACTGAGCCCATAGTTACTGGTAGTTCCAATGAGAACTTGGTTGTTAAACTCATGTCTTTAGCTTGCAGGAGTAAAGGCTGAGGAAATGAGGGGATGTTGTCTTTTACAGTGAGACACATACTTACCTGCACACAGAAACTTTAAGTCGTTTGAATTTTGTAAGTTAATAATAGTTATTGTTAAGGAATAAATACCCTTCCAGCTCTCTGAGGTTTCTTCTCCTTGAGATGGATACTTTCTGTGCCTTTGTTTTCAAACTATTTTAAAAAAAGCTAGGCCAAAAAAGCAACAGTGAATAAATGTACATAGATCAGTTGCTGTACCTGAGAGAACTCTTGCAAGAGAGTAACTTGCTTCCTGAAAAAGGGGTTATCTGCAAATAGGATCTTAGCTTGCTTTTAGAAAATTGGTTCATTCTCTTGCTCAAATTAAAGCCTAGTTTAGAGCAGAACTGATGGCTACGTGATGAGTCTATTTAAATCTCTGAACACATGTATATACTTAACGGCTGTTCCTCAGAGCAACAAATCTTAACAAATCAATGGATCTGCTCCCATGGAAGTAGCATGTCACAGGACCGTGATCTCAGAGACACGTCCAGGAGAGAAGGCTGCTTACAGCCAGAAAGTTTGCTGTTGAATTTTTGAAAGAAGCTGTTGACCTGGTGTGTTTTCCCCATTGCTGAGCTAGCTCTATCTGATTAGTACATGACACGTCTTTGTAGTTGGTTTTGCCCACCGGAAAAAAAAGGAAATTAATATTTTCTTTCAATTTAAATTCAAACCCACTCCCCCCCCCCCCAACCCCCCCAAAATACAGTCTCTCACTTATGTGGAAGCTTTTATTTCTTTCTTTTTGATATATTTCTCACTAATGGCATATGTGTATGATATACAGAGATTTGTGGTAGTTTATTTTGTTACACACAAGATAACCACAGGCACTGATGAGAGTAAAGCTACTTTGGCTTTTATTTACATTGTTTTTATGAAATATATTGGCTTTTTGTTTTCAGATTGGTTTTGGCTATTCACTGTTTTTCTTAAAATGATATTTTCATGTTCTTTTTCTCTCTACTGTTGCTCCTGATGGTTTGGTATTTATTGGAATGCAGGAATCATGGTGAGGATATTGATCTGTGTTGGTTTGTTTTTTTTCTTTCTTTCACATGGTCATTTAGATTGAGCCATCTGCTTGGCTAATAGTGAGAATGCTGAAGAAAGACATTTTCTTTTCAGCTCACATATGAATTGTACTTTCAGATAAAGGTTATTCACTTGCAAATATGAAGATTGAACTATGATTCTGTAGCATTAAATATAGAATCATGAAAAATAAATTATATTCCTCTGAAATACTTCCTTTGATGTTGGTTCTTTGTCACTGCTCCACTATTGATTCAAACTGTGGCATATGAAGTCCTTTTCTGTAATCACTGCTACAAGTGGGCAAGAAAAAGGAACATCTTTATTTGACTAATTTTTTTACAGTTAATATCAGAAAAAATGCTTTGATAAACGTCCTCCATCCAAGGGTCTCAACTACTTTGCAAGATGGTTTTGTAGCATTGTTGCTATGTTGTTGTTATGTATTGTTGATTAAGAGAGAGAGCAAAATACATCTTCTGGAAAGTTGCCCCATGCTGAGGATTGCACATTGAGTCTATAAAAGAATGTAGATAGAACCTACATAATCTGACTCCTGCCCTTTCCCTTTATTTTATCTAAATGAACTTTGTTTTTTAGCAAATTTATGCATTCCAAATAAATCCAGCCTTCATGTCTGGTGGAATCAAATGGGAACAAAAAAGTTTGTTTCCACTCTGACTGGATGAAGTGGGAAAACAATGAAGGTAGTAGATGATGAGGTGAATGTAGCTTGGCCTGATCTCCATTATATTCCCAGGTGGCTTTTTTATGTTTCCATTTTTAAAACCCCGTGTAAAGCACCTGTAAGTGATAAAAGGAGGAAGTTTGTACCTGATAATCTTAATAAGTCCATCTGTGTGGGAACTGGGCATGAAGTCTCATAATTAGGACTCCAGCAGGTTCTCTAGAGAGGTGCCATGAGTGAGTTTGGTGTTTATGAAACAGCAGAGGAGTAGACAAGGCAGAGGTTGCTCTTTTTACATCTTTCTGGAGTAATGCCACTTCTAAGATCTGGACACTGACTGTTGCTCATAATTGTCTTCTCGGGAGGAAAATTTTATCCTTTCATTGTAGAGGAGACCTATATAGTCTGCTAAATGAGATGCCTGGGTTTTGATTGACATGAATATCATTAATGCTGTTAATTCAAATCCTTCAGTAGTTTCACTGATGAGTAGCATGGGTAAATCTGGTTCACGTTTGCTTTCTACTAACTTGTATCTTTCTAACCTGCTTACTGTCTCATTGTTCCTCCATGAAGATCACTAGTTAGTTTCTAGGCTGGCGTTTAGGAAGACTTCTTGGCACTCAGTATGGTTCACTGAAAATTTTTGATCTTTGTAGCTTTCATCCCTCTAGTGTAATGACTCTCACACTCTAGATTCCATTCTGATGTCTCTAGTTTTCCACTGGTGGGAAAAGATGTCTGAGACTCCACTACTGTAAATACTTCTGCTTGTAGTTACTTCTACAAGTAATCCCTTTGAAATCAATAGGCCATATTCCCAGTAGTAAAGTTAAATAGTCTAAAATGTCTCACAGAATAAAGCCAATGTCTGGGAAACAATACAGAATGTTGTATGACTTCATTTTGAAGAGCATTACCACAAAAAAGAAACTCTATCTTAAATGACCATTAATGGACTTAGTACAGAAGTAATTTTATAAACAATATGATTTGCTAATTATTCTTTATATACTGTATCAGTATTTAAAAATTAAGACACTAGAATAAATGTTGCAATTTTGAAATAATGCTTGTTCCAAGACCACTTAAATATGACAAAATCAAAACTGACCTTGATGCAATGTTCTCTACTCTTATTATCTTCTGTGACTGTTTCCTATCCATCAGTATTACTTCATTCAACTCCACATACAACAATTCCTTCCCAAACCCAATTAACAACCAGCTGTTCTAGTGGGTGTGTAGCTGTGCTATCTAATATTTTTTGAAATTAAATAAGTCACAGAGAAGTATTTTACTTGTACTTTTTTTTTTAACCAAATAATGAGTAAATAAGTATACTTTGAAAAGCAGCTTGAGTCAGGACATCAGTAAATTACAATTTAATCACAAAGACCAAATTATGCCTCGAAGCACATTTGTAAACTGTAGTAGAAACCGCTTCATATATATCTGAAGTCAGGATTTTGACCTGTTTTTTCATGGCAATGGTACACATTTAATGCTCTTTCTTCTTTGGTACCATAATTTTCAGTAGCCACAACTTTTGGTATAAATAATTCTCTGAAGTATTTAGGAGGCTTTGCATGCTTCTGGGGAGAAAAAAAAAATGGCCCAGATTATTCATTAATTTATGTAAAATTATAAGATGAAAATACAAAAATCTCTTTCCAAATCCTCAAAGAGTGAATCATGACTCAGTATAAACATCCACATGCAGAGAACGGTGCATGAAATGTATGGCTGACAATGCCTTTTTGCCCAGAAAATACAGCTGCAAAATGCTGCTTCCTAGCTGATGAAATTCTTTTGTGCAACAACTTGCAGTTTGTGTTTAAAATACCACAGATTTTCATTATAGAACTATGAAGGAAACTGGAGAATTTTTAAAGTAAAAAGGAAAAAAGTTGTACTCTATTTTTACTCATTTCCATAATGCGAGGTCGACAGCCTATAGAAATATAATGTTACAAAACTGATGTGACAGATACGTATGAATACCATTAAATACAATTTTATAATGAAAATTTTGTCTTATGAAGGTGAAACTTTTAGATCATGTTAGAATTCTAAATTTTTTATGCATAGCAATCAAATGACCTCTCCATATTGCCACATAAAGTATAGATTTAAAGTTAAATGATCCAGTCAGTCATTTAGCATTTCTTAGGGTCATCTTTTCCTAGTAACTTCAGATGTTTACATACGATTCCCTTGTTTCTGTGTTTGTATTGTTTACATTTTAGGAACTGAAGAAAGACTAATATTTTTAAAAACTATTCTTAATAGCCCTTGTTTATTGTTAATACGTAGTGTTCCAGGCTCTTGCTCTAATGATTTTTTTCACACTGCATTGATAATTAAATTCATTCATTTTCCTGGCTGCACAATTCTTTTAAATAAAAAGTTATGGGTAATAATACCTATTATGTTTAAAGTACAGAGGAGAAAAGGGCAGATCCACAGCTTTTACCTCAAGGACAACCAATTTTGCAAGTTAAAGTTTAAATAAAATCAGAAATCCTGAATCTTTTAATCTACACCATAGTAAAGATAGATCTTGAAGTGTGCTGCTTTTCTTGTGCTACAGTTCGTGCAATATTTATTTGAGTGAAACAGGAGCTGCAGGTATGTGATGTGTGATCCATTTCAGGATATTTATTTGTAGTGATTTTAGCAATGATACCAAGTGTTGATCCTCTTACATGACTGGAGACTGATTGTATGTTGGTACCTCCTAATGTATATGTGGTAGCAGTAATTTTCACAACACTTCTACTCCCCTCCTCTTAAAGTGATGAATAAATGACAATATATAGGTGAAAATATTGTGAACATGTGAAACTTTGTGATAACATATGATATTATCACTTCATATAATAATTAAAAAAAAAAATCACTCCTGTCTGATCTTATTTGTTTGCTTACATAGTCTCTACGTTTTTTTAATCTATTTTGTTAGATGTAAGGTTCTGGAATTGAAAAATTATGCAAAGTGATTTAATAAATACTAATAGTAAAGACATCCTTAGCCTCATGTTTATTTTTCACCAGAAAATGTTTACAGAACTCAAGAGCAAAAAATTTTACGTCCATTTGGCTAAATACAGGGTTTAGTTGTATTTTGAAAAAAAAAATCAGTATAAATGAGTAAGAATTTATATAATTTAAAACTTGTAATAATCTCATTTTGTAAAATTTTATAAAATTTGTTTTTTAAGCTGGAATATCACCGATTTGCAAAAGCAAAACCAGAAAAAAATAATTTTTAAATAAGGATAAATAGAACACCTGAATGAAAAGTGAGAGAAATCTCGATCCATTTGTAGGTATTACTCTTCAGCATGTAAACTTACAATAATGAATTCTTTTGGACTCAGTTTAGCGGAATTTTCTTGATACTTGTCTGTCCCTGAGAAGCATAGTCCTTGAAAGAGTGAACATCTATCTGTTCCTCTGAAATAGCTCTTTTCCTAAATACTTTAAAGTACAAGTTTCTGTCTTTTTTTTTTTTTCTGTATGTGTCTTTAGTTTTTGCATTTTATTTGTGTTTCTTTTCTTTGTGGATACATTGGAGTATTGAGGAGGACCCTTGGTAGTTTTGTCACTGAAAGCCTGTTTAGTGGTCTTTCTTTTTAACAGCATTCTTGCAGGTATATGGAAGGTATGAATGATAACACAAGACTTCAACTTGTTTTCCTCACCTGTTGGAGGGCTGATCATGTAATTTACTCCCAGCAATGTGTTCTATTAGCTTTAGATACTGAATGTTGATGATGAAAATGTACTTAGGCTGAATACTGCTGCCCAGACATCTTGTTTTACAATGATATAAGAAGACACCGTTCCAGTTAGAGAGTAAAGGTTTAAAGTTTCCAGTATTTCAGGAGTTGAAAATGTTTTGCTCCTGACATTTTCTTATTTAAAATGTATCTACTACTTGTACTATTTTTAGTAATTCTCACCAAGCATCTCCTAACTTTTCATACATATCAGTAATTAGTGTGGATGTTTCTGCCCTGGATATCCTTAATTCTCCAACTTGTTAAGAACAAATGAGTGACTTAAAGGAGATGTGAGCAATAGTCACTGATCCCCAAGTTGAACACCATAAGACCTGTACCAATGTCAAGTGCCAACACTGATGTATTTGAAAAGGCAAAGACTGAGATGCCATATCAGACACTTCTACTGTACTAAGGAACAGGATACCTGTATGTTCTCCCTACTGTCTAAGGTCCATCACAAAGGGAGTCATGGGGGAGCCCAGATAATATTTTCAACTCATCTGCTTGTACGTTCTGGTATTATGATCTCCTGTCTCAATTATTTCTGCTAGACATGCCTGAGTGTTTCTTTCAGAGATAAAGACAAGGGTGTTACATTCAGCTTCTGCTTCTATGTTGGTGTAGATAATGAACTCCCAGATGGTGAATCTTTGAGATTGTCAGAAGTTGTTAGTCAAATCCTATAGGAGTACTGAAAGCATTCCTCATGGAAGTCTAGTATCAAAGTAAGTTTGAATCAGCATCTTCAAGTTGGATGCGTGATTCCTGTTTGGGCCGACTTCTAATGAAAAGCCTATGAAATAAAGTGAATCAGCCAGAAAGAGAAAAGACAGATAAGGTCTCAAAAACACCAAAACAATCAAACTCAGAAATATTTAAGCTAATTTGAAATAAATATATTGCTGTGGAACTCAGAGTAGTAAGTAGTCTGATGTGGTGCAATTTTGTTGATAGTGGCAAAAAAGACTTTTCTAAATGATACATTACAAATAACTGAAGTGAATATCTCTTTGAAACTCTATGGGGAATTTGACTTGTACAATTCTAACAAGGAATTTGACCTCTATATCACAAAAGAGTGACCATCTTGTCACAATTCCAAGCATGCCTGAGGTTCAAATTAAGTGTCTATATGAATACTTTAATTTTGTAACTGCATATTGTGCTTAGCGGAAAATCAGAGGTAATTTCACTACTGATTAATTGCATTTGTTTTTCTAATGGTTGAAATGACTACATACTATGGGGATCATGGTCCTGGGAATTACTTTAACGATACCTTATACAAAGCAATCTTAAGGCACAAAGTTGGTAACAATTGAGGAAGAGTGAGCATATGCCTTGCAGTGAGAGGTGCCTTGCTGCTACTGCCTGATCATGATATACATGTCTTCAATGAACTGCTGAGATCAGACTAATGTGGAGGGTAAACCATGTGTGTATATTTATATGCTTATTTCAAACCTTAGTTTACTACTTTTTGAGGTATTACTAATGCTTTTGATACAGTCTTGAAATATCTGCTAATGAATCTTTTGATTCCTCTGAAGATGTGGATAGATATGTATTTCTCTCTGCACTCTTTCCTGTAAATAATGTTCATACAGCCTGTAAAGCCTGTTTGATCTAAACTGGCAACATATTATTGTGAAATACAAGGAAGTTTTAACCTGGTCTCTTGACTTGTGAGGAAGAGTAGGAGGAATGACTGGACAACAGCATTTAACAACTAAACACTGCCACCCTCTTTAGAAGGTGAGAGCCAATTATCTCCTCCTTCAGCATATGCATGGATAGGAGAGAAAGTCTTGCTACAGTAGTTGAACATAATTTCTGTAACTGGCAATTTTCTTGATAGAAAGAACTTGGGTGCTCTCAATTTCTCCTACCTTACACAGTTAAAGTTCTTTTTGGAGTCTGACATTGGCTTCTGTTGAGCAGAAAGGCTCAGGAGTCTCCAGTGACTGTGCAGTAAACCCTGCAGCTACCTGCCTGTGAACCTGGGTAGCATTGTTAGCAGTGCACTTCTGCAATCATAGTTTTCCTCTCAGCCAGCAAGAGATGCCCTGCTTTACAGGGCTATTTCTGTTGCAAAACAGTAAGTTATTTTAGCAAAAATAAGTCTATTCCCATTTTGTAGAGTGCAGTAAAATCTGAAGTATTTGAACTGCATGTGACATATTGCAAACATCCTTTAAAAACTCTCTGTAAGTTTGCTTTACAGAAATGTATTGAGATTTAAAGAAAAAAGGAGCATGCTGGAGAATGCATTTAATGTAGCTCAGTGCATATTCCAGACGGAAGTGTGATTTTTATGTTACAATACATTTGTGGAAAGTTGACTGTGATATTCAGTTTTATATCTATACTAATAACTAGTTATTTTGCTGGCTTCCTCAAAAAAGTAGAAATTAGAAACAAGAAGAAATTATGTAGTTGATGGTAAAATCTAGTTTAGGCATGCTTATGAGAACAGAATCACTGCAAGTCTTGTTTCTTTGAGGGAGTTTTGTAGATTAGCTTATTTTTGTACTCTTGTAACAAAAACATGCAGAGAAAAACTCTATACTACGTCCTTTCTGCATTAATAAATAATCATTCTGCATGTTTTTGGTTCTAATCACTTATGTAAACAAAGGCAGCTCTGCTAAGGAAATTTTTTGTATTGAAGGTATTTGAGTAACTGTGACTGCAGGTGAGAGATCTGTATTCTGTGCCAAGTGCTATCTTTTCCTAATATTTCTAGTACTTGATCTGTGTTCCAGTGAGTTGGTCTTTCAGTGTGTCTCTTGTTTCACAATTTCTCAACTTTTCTTTGTGTGCAATGAATGTCAGTAAAAAGGGCAAAACCATCCCCCAGCAAATTAACCTACTTAAATCTGGAAGATATATAGCAATGTTATACTTCCTCATATGCTTCCTCATATCTAGAATCTTTTTGCAAAAGTTATAGGAATAATATATTAATTTGCTTTATTTTAGTGTAATGCCCTATTTTAAACAAGAATGCATCAAATTCTTCTCATTTGAAGTATCTATTTAGTAGGCTATTAAAATGATTATTCCATTGAAGTATATTACCAGTTAATAGTTCATGATTAGCATCACATGGTTTATACTCAAAGTTTATCCTTCTGTATTTTTTAAAATGCTAAGTTATTGCTTATTTCAGCCTTAGAAATGTTGTATGATCAACAGAAAGACAGATGTTCTTTGTATAAGAAGCAATTGACTGTTGGTAATATGAAAGTCCTAGCCTTTATAATTCTAATAGAGAAAATTTATGTATATATTTGATAGCTGAATTTTCCCAATTAATAAATTTAACACATATGCATACTGTTCTAAAAATACAACTTCAACTATTTCAGAAGGCTTTAGAAATAAATTTACTTCCCCAGTTTTGCATGATTTTTATAAAATTAGGTCAAAGGAATTTTGAGTTGAAAACAGTACTTTGTCATATTATCTACAACACATGTCTAGCAAATTTATGAATCTAGTTTTCATTTGGGTAAAGTTCCAAATCATAATGAACGGTTTAGACAGCACTGTCATCAGTTTCCTACAGGTGCAACTGTGGAAATCAGTGACTTCAATCAAAAGCCTCTGACAAGTTTCACTGCACTGTCATTTTTTTACATTCGGGTTTTGCTGAAATTAAAAAAAAAAAGAGACAAAAAAAGAAATTCTGTAAATGTCTTTGCATCACTTCTACCTTTGGGTGGTGCTTTTGAGCAGTGCTGCACTGTTGTTTCTGTTCAAAGAATTTACCAGCATTCATATTTTTTACTATCATATTTCTTTTGTGATATTATGGAGTTAAAATTACACTGTGTGTTTTAACACGTTACAACAACCTCTTAAGGCAAAAAAGTAAATTCATGCAAACAAGTTATGGGAAGTGAAAAGATCTGTGCTGCTTCATTCATTGCAGAAATAGGTATTTTCCTTCTGTGGACTCTGTATGCATACTGTCTCATGCAATTTGTTCATTGATAATAATTATCTTTTGACTACTAAATTTAAAAGGGATTATAAAAGGATGTGAAAAAAGATAGAGTTGATAAAGCTCGCTTCAAATTATTTACTTCGTTTCGCTTGTGTCTTTAAAATGTTATTGATACAGCTCATTCATGTTGCTTTGCTAGTACCTGAAAATTAGAATGAGAAATTTGTGTTACTGAGTTAGTGGTATAGTTCCTAGTTTTATAGTATTTCATATGTCATGGGCTTTCTAGGGATTTTCTTTAAAACACTGCAATTAAAATCCAGTAACATTCAATAAAAAAATAATAACAATCCCTTTGAAGAATTCCTTGTGTACTAAAAAAGTGAAGTTATAGTTAGCTGTGATTATACCTTGTGAGGCCAGGAGGCCAGGGTCTCCCGTCTTCAGTCATAGATGCAAACTGCTTACCAGTTTCCACCATGTATATGTGCAAACTGACAAGTCTGTAACTTTAGAAACCACTTGTTGCCAGCAAAATCTTTCTATAATGGAGCCACAGAAACCTAAATACTGAGGGGTTCCTGCTCTTTCCCTGTGGGTGGTGAATAGTTTGAATCCTATTAAACTTGAGAGTACTCATTAGCTCATGAGAATAAAGCTGTGTTTTGCTAATATTTTCTGACTTAATTGCACTTCTGTTTTCTCATTTCAGGTGTTTGTGTGCTTTTCTGTCTTAATGGTACCACAGTCAGTACTCATGTAGCTTTTTGACAAGAGTTTTAAATGTCTTGGGCTATGACTATTTGATCTGTGGTGAAGGTGTAAATCCTGCCACACAGTTTTTTCTATTTTAGGCTTCATTGAAAAGGGTATAAATTGCAAATTAAGGATTTATTTTTTTTCTATTTTAAAACTTTTTTCTTGCATATATAGAGCCATAATAAAATTTTAACTTTTAAAATTGCTAACACCACCTTTCCAGCATCAGAGTAGGTTTCCTTTCTGTGTAAAGTTGAAGCTCTCTGTTCATATCTCTGCTTATGATACTGTCCTGGAAAGAGCAACTACAATAACAAGGCTGCTGTGATATCACTTCACATTATAAACTATATCTGAGCCACTATGAAAGTCCTCTTAAATTAAAGGAAATCCTTTAAAAGGTAGAAGACATTGCATTTATATATGCTTAATGTTTAGATAATTCAAATTCTGTTCTCTTTCTCTGCAGTTAGGCAATGATGGCAGCTTTACAGTAGACTGCACTTAGAACTGAGGCAGAAGCACTCAGTTAACTGTGCACTGACTCTTCTATATAAAGTTCTGTAGGATAGGGCTCATTTTTGCATTCAGTTATTGTGCAACATCAGTCCTATTCAAGAAGACAAGATTTCTTTGTTTTGTGGCCTTGGTGAATTCAGTTTCATGTTAAATCACCTTGCTTGTTTGTCTTGCTTGTGTCATTCAGTAACAACTCTGAAATCTATCTGAAGTGCTTTGGTTTACATTGTTTCTGCTCTTCAAGCTTAATCTAAAAATAATGGCTGATTCCTTCATCCTCCCTAATGAAATATGAATCTTTCCTGCTTTCTTTTTTTTTTAATGATCAAAATATAAAGCATCTGCATGCTGTAATTCCTTATACTAAAATAAATGATGTTAAGAATATTAAAAAGTACTTTGAAGAAAAATTTAGGGGCCATAAATCAATTAAACTATTGCATACAAAATAATCAGTAGAACATGGGGCCAGGCATTTCAGGCATTTATTTTGTTTCAAACTATATGTTGATATATCAATATATCTTTCTTTTTTTCCTGTGCTGGATAGAGGTTTGTGTGCTATACTGATGCCATTTCAGTTAAATGTGAGGAAGAGCAGTAGTTTTTTTTTAAATCATTTTAATGAAAAGACATAACTTTAGAAAAAAAAGTAAGCCAAAATAATTAATTTCTTTAAATAAGTATTGAAAGCAGCTTGTTTAATAGTGTGTTTTTGGGAAAAAAATGCACTACCTCTTTAACAGTGCAGAAGCATGCAGGTATGCTGGGATATTAGCAAAAGTGTTGACCAAGCAGAATGAGACTAGACAAATGTCTTCTCATTGTGTGAAGCATGAAGGCCATGATAGATGGTTTCAAACAACAAAGCGCAGCCACTGAGACAAAATTAGTGTTGTTTTAATTACCAGTGTCTGTAATGTTATCTATCCATAACTGTCTTGAAATAGACTGTCAACAGAAAGAACAGAAAGAGACTTGAGCTAATACTTCCATGTAGTAATTCTTATCTTTCTTAAGTCACAACAGTATGCCTTTATAAAAAGTATTTAAAGCTTTCTTTGAAACATTTCCTTATAGCTTAAAAAAAAAAGTTCTGTGCTTTAGGAAAAGTGTTTTTTATCTTTCGAAGAAGAGATGCAAGCAGTTCCTATTAAATACTGTTTGGAAGTCAGGGTAATGGGTAGAAAATGGGACTTGGCCTGACATTCTTCAAGTGAAGTTTACACTCAGTGAGTTGTGTTTTTTGTCAGTCACAAATAGCTTTATGACACTAATAGTAAAGAAAATTCTTTATGCCCGAAATATCCTTGAACTCAGGTGGGGTGTTCTTCATATATTAGTAAGTGTATATATTGTGAAGATAAAGTATTTCTTACTTTCTGGGCTAGCAAGAGATGAAAGATAGGCCAGCTTTTGAAAATGGTCTATATGGCACATGCTACAAATGAGCAGGGAAAGCAATCGAGCTAATAGATTACAGTAATTATCCAATCTTTGGCTAGTTTGTATTGGCAAACTATAAATACAGTACACATTAGAACAAGGTGCTTACAGAATGTACATGAAAGGTCAATGTAATTTGCAAGTCGCTAGTCATTAGAATATGCTAAAAACCGTTGCTTCAGGGCTCAGATTTTAATGATGAATACATTGATTATTAAGTAGCAGAGGAAAAATGTAGCATAGCTACTGTAGTGTAATGATAGGTCGCTTTATTTTGGGAAGGAAATCAACTAAGCTTCAGAATGCATGCATTGAGAAATATAATTGCAGTGAGGAAAATTCCTCAGAGGAGCTTGGCACATATTAAAAGCAAAAACTTGAGACATGTTTGTGATAAGATTACTAATAAATCTCTGGTAAGTCTTAGACTCCTGACAATAACACAGCAACAGAGCACTTCATCTTCTCCATGCTTTAGAATTTAAGATCGGTCACAAACAATCTAAATTACGACTGATACTAGGCAGATGCAGTGCTGCGCTGTGTTGCTCGTCATAAATCTCCTGTTCCTTATATGCAAATTAAACTCCATTTTAAAAGATAATTTTTCACATGGTGATCTCCTTTATTTGTGAAATGCTAGTGTTTCTTAACGTTAGGAGAATCATCTGATTCTCAGGAGTTCAGTTGTGAGGGAGAAGGCTAGTTTGTAATAGTTTGGATATTGGTGCATGGGATGTTTCAAGTTACTGAAGTCAGAGACAGCACTAACAGTTTGTAGTTTAGCTGTGGCCTTGTTTTCTTCAGCAGCTGCCTGAGCAACTTATCATTGACTTTAAAGTTCTGTCTTGTTTATATCAAATTTTCAAGGTTCTTTAACTCTTACAAAAATGGAATGGAACATAACATAACCAAGCTGTGTAGACAAAAATGTTAGTCTTAATCAGCAGACAAACCCTCCCTTCAGTTCTTCTTTTAAACCAGCAAATCTGTCTCCCTTCATTATTTTCATAGTAGTTGTGTGCCTATTGCATGCTTTGTGTCTCACACAGGCACAGTTATGCAAATGGGATATAGAGAGTGTAGATTAAATTAATTGCTATACAGGTGTTATCAAAAAAGCTGTTGTCTTAGAGGAATGAGATCTAAAATGCAAGAAATTTTACATACAAGATGTGTGTGAGAGAATTTTAGCAAGTTTTCTTAATTTTTTAAGGGACGTTCATATAATCCATTTAGTGAAAAGATTTAAATGTTTCTGTGCATCATAACTGGTGTACTGTAAAGGGGAAGAAATGCATAATAGGAAAGTAAAAGCTTCAGCTTTTTTTCTTAGTGGATTTGTACATATCAGAACTGATCTTTCACTTGTCATGTTTGATAAGTCTTTCTCAAAGATAACTCATGCTAAATTGAATCAAGCTATATGTTGTGCAATCTGACACACAAGGAGAGAATGGATAGGACCGAGAAACACTTAGCAGAACATTAATCAGATAGGCCAGAATCTCTTTGGTATAACTTATTCTTGCTCTTTTGACCTCACTGGTTTGCATCACTTTAAATTCTGTTCTTGCTAAAATGGTTTGGTCCCTGAGTAACAGTTGGTATTGGTGTCAACATGCTGAATACTTGGTATTTCTTAGAAATTAGAAGAAATCCTGTCTCTTAGTCACATTTTTTAGAACTCTTGGCATGTGGTAGCTGCAGTTAGGAGACTTTTTAAAGAATAGAAAGGTGAAAATACCTGTTTTGCAAAAAAACCACAAACCCATAATATATTAGAATTATTCTTAATTAGCCAATGTTTGGTCAGTAATCCAGTATAAGACTTTATGTATTCAGTTTGTGATATACAGTTGCTTCTTAGACTGTGATATCTTTAAACATACTTTTGAAACTTATAGGCAAATCCCTGTTTCAGAAACAGCAAACTGTACTGTAAAAAGATTAGATTACCCATACTTAAGAGGGTTTTTGGTAGCAAATACAGCCTATTGGTTTCCCTGAGTGATTTTGTTGTTGAGTGTCTGGCTGAGGTGTGTATGTGTAACAGACACAGTAAATCTCACATTTGAAAGAAAATGAGCACTGGTTTTAGTTCCCTTGTTCCTTATTTGTCCTATTGAAACAGATACTGTAGTACATAGTGCTTTGTAGTACAATGATGTGAATTCATCAAAACATGCATTAAGGGGCAACACTACACAACAGTAAGGATATAAATATATTTTACAATTCTTATCTTCCTATCATAAGAATAGTTCATGAGTGAATGTAAATTTACAGTAGGTGCTTATCAAATGTGAAAATGCTTGCAAATCAGAAACAAACTTTGGTACTATAAACATATTTCAATGATAGTTCAGGCAAAGAATTTGTTTGATAGTAAGAAATAATGTTCTCTTTTAGTTTCTACATGAAGCAGGTTGATGTGTTATTGTATACAGAGAATTACAACACTTCTGAGTCAGAACACTGTGCACAATCCTTAATCCTTTAATCAGGATGTGTATTATTACGGAACATATAATAGCATAAAGTATGGATATAAAGCAAGAAAGAGGCAGCATCCAGCATAAAGAGATCCTAAAGTAGAGTTAAATCTGTTGATTTTACTTTGTTCTGTACAGAACTGATATATAAGCTATCAGTCTTATCTAGTTTTTAAAATACTTGAAGTATGCTAATGTATTGCATAAGGAAAAAAGTTATCTGATGTCTGAATGTAAGTTCTGAATACCCCTGTGGCTTGTACAAGTGTCCGGTGTCCTTGTCAGTTGGAATATTTTACTCCACTAAAGTAGAACCCTATAAAATCTTTTGGGTTTGACTGTAAGATGCACTTGTACAGACAGTAATTGGCCTGTTACAGAGATATTAATTAACATGTTAGAAATGTTTTCTTTATTAATGAGAAATTCACACATACTATTTAAATTAATTTGTATAGTTTAAAATTAATTTATTGTGGCCTTCGATGACCTCGAATCTACTAAGACAAAGCTGGAGTATTGTACTAACTGTTAAACCATTCATTAAACATTTTATGCAAATAGTGTTTGTTTATAAACAAATTAACTGCAAGGATTTTCAAAACAGGTGCTGTGTTGTGAATGCGTACTAAATGATGTGGTACTGAAAGAATTAATTAGACCTTCAGATGTAATTAGTTGCAATAATTTGCGTGATTAGCGGCTTGGTTAAGAAGTAAGACACACACATTGTAATGCATGGAAGAGTCACTGCAGTAGCTTTGTCTTTCATACGGTGAAGATGAGATTTCCTCATGTTTAGGAAATTTTTCAAAAAATTGCTGACATAGCTGGAGTTAATTGCCAAGTATCCTGTAGGGGGTAATGTGTTGGGTTTTTTTTTCCCCTTGGCTTGTTGCGATGCATATGCATTGGAAGCAATACCATTTGTTTGTACCTCAATGAATTTTTAAAACAGAAGGCAGTTAACCCTAGATCTTCAAGTCTCCAGAGGAAGAATTGATACTTAACATGTTCAGGGCTAAAAGATAGGCTGTGATAAGCCATATGAAACATGTCCAGTGTTTCAAGATCAGTTCTAAATATTCATGTAATTTTTCCCCTCTTGCAACCCTAGTTCTGATTTTTCTTCTCATGTATCCAGCAATGTAGTCAACCATTGGATATACATGAAGAATGCCTTTGAAACTGGCATTAGTCAAAACTAATTAAAAAAAAGTTATGATTCCTGATGTCTAATTTATGATGCTCACGTTTCTAGTTATGATAAATGTACAATACCTCTGTGATTTGCAAGAAAGCTTTTTAGTCTTGATAATGCCTTGATGCCCAGTGACAGGATTAGAGAGTGCGTTTGAAATGAATTAGTATGGGAACTTTCTTGATCTTTGTTTTACCTGCTTGGAAAGGTGGATTGACAGTAAGCCTCGATAGATTTGCTTTTGTGGTCACTGATGGAAATTGCTATTGCTTTGCTATTTTAAAAGAAAAGGCTAAAGATTTTGATGCCTTGAGGCATCAAGAATGCACAAATAGGAAAGTAATGCACACTTTGACAGAATTTATTGCTCTGACAATACCCTTTTAATATTGTTAGAAACACACGAGGGGCCTATACGTGTATTTCGAAAGAGCAGGTATGTTGTCTGTGAATCACTTTGTCAGAAAAACCAAAAGTTTCTAGAAAATAGTGAGGAAGAGTATAGAAAAAAAGGAAACAACAAACACTTAGTAAATCAGTTATAAAGTAAATTAATGAATTAGCAGCGTAGAAGGTATGAGGTGACAAGAGGCTTCGGAAAATAACACACTTATGAATGTTAAAACACCTCTGTATCATGCCTCTCTCTTCAGTGAATTTGAATTTAAGCTATTTTTAATGCAGAACCTTAGTCGATCACATTAAACTATAGCAGTTGTAAGGTAAGCTGTGAGGGAATTTTGTGTTTCATCTCAGATGGAAGTGGTCACATAAGACCTTTTTTGTTTTGTGCATTAATGTAATGCTTCTGAGGTATGAGCTAGAGCAGATTTTAAAAACTAAGCCTTACTGTAGTTGCCAAATATTTATGTTATGTTAAGTGTTTTTGCTATATGATTTTGAAGAGTTTTTATGTAGCTGCAAATCTGACACAAGCAGCACTGCCCAGGAGGTCTCTGGGTACAGTATTTGGGTTAGTAACTGGGAAGCATTAGTGGTCACATATCTAAGTGAAAATAACCCATCTCTTCACCCCCCCAAACACAATGCGGAATACAGTTCATTTCAGGACTGAGGCAGAATGTAAGTGTGATACTTCTTTTCCACAACAGGATGTCTATTTGTGGTCTTAGCGTATTTATTAAAGCACATAGCAAGGGAATGGAATAAAATAAGTGATAAGAATGACAAAAGAAGTAAAAAAAGCATCATTAACTGCTGCACAGCTGCTGTGTATCTGCTGTCACAGGGATTACCTTTCATTACTAGGGATGAAGTTTGCTATCATTGGTTCTTTGGATGCCCCACAATTGGTTTATTTTTAAAGGAGGAGTTCTTTCTATGTATGTTTTAATAGAATATGCAGCTGTTTAAAGTTTCAAGGAAAGAATTTGCTATGTCAGACCTGAAGAGACTGAAGATCATTTAACAGAGCTAACATACAGGGATGCACTTGAATGCATTTCTTACTTTTTTTCCCTTCTGTAGTCTGATTCAGTGATTTCATTTTAAGTGTGATGTTTGCAAAGCGATCTTTAAAATGAGCTCTTTATTGTGACTGAATTTGAACAAGATTAACATTTGTATGTCATCAGTAGCTGCAATGCATAGTTCAATGTAACGAAGAATAGAAAGTCAAAGAATATGGGAAATTTGATTAAAATGAATAAGCAGTGGAAGATCTTAAGGATGGACATAGCTTACTCATTGATTTATTTGTATTGTTTCTTTAGGCAAAAGAAGCTAATTTCATAACATGTTTATAAAAATAGACTTTAAATCTGAAAAAAAAGACATTTAAATCAATAAAATTAGGTTTTAGACAATTTAATCTGGAGACTTACTTGCTTGTATTTCTTAGTCCCACTTTGTAAAGAGGGCACAGTACTGAGCAGTTAAATGTTCTTTGAGAGACCCTCTTTCTGATGAATTGTCACTGTACTTGTTACTATTTAAGATCAGGTGGATATTCATAACACTTTGTTCAGTAGGACATGAGTTGCAAGAGTCCAAATTATCAGCCTGGCAATTAGCTGCTGTGTAAGCTATACCAAGTGTTTTTGTTCAGTGCTATCCTCTGACTTCCTTGGACAGTATTTTTTTTGTGTGTGTGAAAGTTGTTTGTAGTTGCGAGTTTGCATTTGTGAGTCACCTGCTGTTCCCGTTTATCTATTTCTTCATTGTATAATGTTGCTCCAGAAAAATGTTGCAAGATCTCTGTACTCACATCTTAGCAATCCTTTGACTCTCCTCTTGAGGTCTTGTGAGCTCATTTGTCTCAGTATTCCAAATGTGCTCTATAAAAGCTTTTAGACTTGTGCATCTACTTGATGGATTGACATAGGTTCCTTTTCAGTGTTTCAGGAACTTCCTTGTCAACATTTTATTTCCTTGGTGCATCAGCACTGGAAATGCGAAATGTTTTACCTGCTAGTTTTTGCTGGTGTGTTAAATGTTAAAGAGCAGCTTTTGCAAGAGAATTTAAAGATGAAAAATTGCTTAAAGTGGAAATCTGAGACAAAGGACCTGTATTACTGCTGCTAGTGAAAATCCAGTCCATAGCTTAGTCAAATGAAGGAAGCTTCCTAAGTAATTTTTTTAACTCAAAGATTATTGTTAATGCCTTATTTTATAGCACCTTTACTCAAGAGCTATATATTTCTTTTTAAAGGAATAGATTAAGGAAAGAGTTGGAAAAGTTTGGATGTTTATCTGTGGATATTTATTTCTGATAAGGTTATTATTCCTGATTATTCTCTTATGTTGTATTGTCAGTGTTTGAATTCTCAAAATAAAGACAAAGAGAACACGGGCACTTAATGGACCCTGAAAATGTTTTAATGTTTTCATAGATTCAGCTCTTGTCCCCAAATGGATGTGGTTGGTTGAAATTTGAGAATTTTACTATGTTTGTGGAGGAGCCAAAGTTATAACACTGCCCAGATGAGTCCTTTCCATTTCCATTTAATAATGAATGCCAAATAGAGACAGCTTAAAATGAGAAAAGTTGATGCTGAACAAATAAAATTATTAAAAACAATATCCCCTCAAGACCTTAAACAATCTTTAATGCCAAATAACTACAAGTGACTGCTTGAAGCTCTTACATGAAGGATAGTGTCAAGTGTACCATTTTGTACTTCTTAGACAAGCCTTGGAGCTGGGAAAATTACTTCCTTAAATGAGATGTCTTAGGTTTTTAGTAGTTTCGTGGGCATAAAGAATCTCTTCCGCTTAAGACTCTTCTCCCAGCATGGTGGATATTACACCATGTGCTGAACAGCCTCACTGGGTTGTGTGAAAGGCAACTATAATATTATTCCAAGGAAATGTATATTATGCCCATTTATAAGAGAAGAAGCTGAGTCAGAAAGCTCAAGTGACTCAAATAATTTCTGGCATTCTGATTGTGGAAGTTATATCATGATGTTTAGTAGGTGCCAACTTTTATCGTCCAAATTCTTTAACAGGTATGCACTTGTTCAAAATGGGATAGCTTGACAATCAAAATATATGTGATTCTGTGGTGGTTTCCTTCCATGTTTTTTTTTTTTTTTTAGTTGTGCAGATCTAGGAGGACCTCTCCTACTCCAAATTATGATGTTAAAAGTTGACTAGCTCTTTTAATTTGTCTTTTTTGATTCTGTTGAGAAAACTTGAAATTAAAGTTTTTTTTCTCTCCACTGGTTGGTAAAATAGACATAGTATTAATAAATATAACAGTTCCATATGACCAAGGGATTATGTTTTTGAAACTCAAGATATTTTTTCTTAAAACAGGTTGGTGGCATCTCATCTGCAAAGAGTTGCAGATTTTCAACTGCTCAGCTACATTTTCAGTCTCTGAAAAATGGCTGAACTTCATTATAGGTCATCACTCCAAGAACAACCCTCACAACCTGGGTATTTTTTGTATCCCTAATTTTTTGGCATAAAAAGAGAGAGTTACTAAAACATTTCTTCAAAAGGAAAATCATCTCCAGTAGTGTTTTTATTCAGCATTTATTCACTGTTGATTATGTCAGAAAAAACATCAATGTAAGACTATCAGATAAATGCCACATTGGTCTTATACAGATATTAACGCATACAAACAAATGGCCTTTGTGTGTAACATAGTTTGTAATGCAACTGAGATGATTCACAATCTGAACCTATCTGTTGCGGTCCTTAGATTTGTAATTCTCTTTACAGCTAGATTACTTTGCAGGGGATTTTTCTGACGAAAAAATACTTAGTCATAAAAACAAACTACTGTATAAAACTGTTAGATACTGCTGGTTTTGATATGTCTGTGTATATGGCAATCCTTGAAATCCATGCCTTGTTCCTATGAATTATAGGTTTATTGTAAATTTATCACTCTATTGGAATCTTCCATAAGCATAGGATTTTATGCTCAGAAACCATCTGTAAACAATCCTGTAATTCTTAAACATACAAGATAAACTGCTGGTATATTTTTTCCAATGCATCTATAAAAGTTAATCTAAATTATGTTTTTAGCTGTAACCTATTTTTCCCTTTTCTAAATGGCCCAGCTTGCTAACAGCACTAACTTTACCAGGAATAAGAGTGTCAGACAGCTATTGGCAGCAAACTACCAGGCCATTGGCCTTCTTGACCACCCGGGCACACTGCTGGCTCATGTTTAGCCAGCTATTGATTAACATCCCCTTGTTCTTTTCCACAAGACAACTCTCAAGCCACTCTGTCCCAAGCAGGTAGAGTTGCATGGGGTTGTTGTGGCCCAAGTGCAGCCTTGAACCTCATACAATTGGCCTCAGCCCATCTGTCCAACCTGTTAAAATCCCTCTGAAGAGCCTTCCTGTCCTCAAGCAAGTAAGTCCTGACTGGCTCTAAGAGAGTAAGGAGGAGGCCAAGACTGTAGTATTACAGCTATAATTTCTTTTTTAATTGACATTTATGTTTCTGATGTAAATTTTGAGCTTATTTGCTACATGGGAATGTGCCTAGAAAAGCTATTGCTAGAGCAAACTTACATTACATTTTTGTTTTTAAACTTCTATATTTCCATAAATGAAATACTACATTAAAAAAAAACCAAAACAAACATAAATTCACATCTGGATAAACCCTTGTTAATCCTATTGACTTCTATAAGATTGCATGCAAATTCTGTCAGGTGAATTGTGGCTACTGTATTGGTCACATCCTCTTTATCTGTTTAGTTACTTTGACAGTGTTTTTTTTATAAAGAATTGGATACTTTATATTCTAATAGTATTATGCTCAAAATTAAAGAATATGTTCCTCTGATAGACATTTCACATGCAAATAATTTTTGTGTTGCTATAATTACTTTGTATCTTATAAAAGCAGTGTTTGCTATCGTGGAGATCATAATTTTTGTGAGCTGAATTTGCTTCAGATGATGGAGAAATTATAAGCTACAATATGTGATCAAACAGTAATATGGAAAGCTTAAATAGAATGCACCCTAAGGACAAAGGCTGGTTAAGACTATAGGGGATAGAATAAATGGGAGTTTTAGTAAAGCTATCTCTGATTCCAACAGATAAATTATGCTCTGCCTTTTTTGTATCTCTTTGGGACTGTACTACATAAATTATGACCAAGTATAATTTAGGCTTTCAGCCTATATTTCTGAACATCCATCTTGTACATTTTAAGTACAAAATTACCATTTTGCAGAAGTATGAAATTGAGACAAATTTTTTTCATCTGTGCATTTAACTTCTGCATACTTTATAGCAGCTAAAGGATTAGAGAGGACCTCATTACTATCTAGATTGTGATGTTAGATGATTGCATAACTGTATAAAGATCTACGTAAGTGTGAATAAAGTTTGAGGGACAGTAGAATTGGATATTTTGTCAGAAAAAATATCTACTGTAGCTTTAAATAATGTAAGACACTTTTCTGAATAAAAACCAATCCTTTGTAATTCCACATTCTTTATTTACTATCAATTACATTAAAAAAGTTATATATGGAATTGCTGTTCAAAGCAGAATTACAGCCAAGTGATCTGAACTTTAGTATACATAATAACCACAGAATGTATGCCTTCAGTGCACTTATGAGCTCATAATTTACACTCGAATGTCAATATATGTATATGAATAAAGCAATAGTTCCTAAGAGCCCTATTTCCTATCACTCAAGAACTACATTCTATAGCTTGACTTTCTGTGTAAAATCAACTGAGTTGTATACTTCATTTCTCCCATTAAAGTATGGGGTTGTAATACAATCTGCAATCCTAAAATTAGGAATATTAACAAGATGTGCTGTTGTGGGGTTACGTTCCCACAGAGGACAGAATGTGGAAAAAAGTTGAAACTCCTCTTTTGATGGAGATGAACTTGCAAGAAATTTATATTTTTGACAAAGGATCACAATCCAAAACTGACCCAAGATAGCTTTAAATGATATGATGATAGCTTGTGATGATATTGCTAGAGGAGTTTTTCAGTCCATAATAAAGGAGAGCCATCCTTTTAGACCTGATATAAATACTTCTATCTTAAGAATAAGAAATATTTAGCACTTTTGCATATGCCCATGAAGACCACACCTGCAGCATGCAAACATTTTAAATCATAAGACCTAGGTAGTATGTATGGCAAGGTGAATGTATTTGACTTTGTTTTTCATACATTTGGTGACCATAGCTTTGGAAATGCAATGTAAATTTTCATATGTGTGAAAAATTAATAGGGAAAATGTCTATTGTAGAAGTAAAATGAATAATAGTTTTGAAGAAGACAATTGTTTCGAAAATACTATAGGCCATTTTTTTCTGTTACAGATTTCCTATGTGTTAACTTGGTGATGCTCATATGCAGAGTTTTTTTGTCATTGCAATGTTCACCTTTTTGTTCACCTTTTCCATTTAAAGCCACTAGCATTCACTAGACTACTGGCTTTCTCTACTTTCTTGCAGTAAGCAGAGGGAATACTGGAACTCCAGTAGTAATGCTAATTGCTTATAAAGATTTGAATGGGAATCACTTTAACTGATGGTAGAGATAAATCTACTATCACAGATGCCATCAAAGGCAGCATCAATAGCTTGTCACCTTACCTTCTGTAAGGAAAACAGTGTTTCTGTTATCTATGTAAAAAGGTGGAACATTGAAAAGTATGAGAATGTGGCAGATTCAATTATAACTTTTAGCTATCTTTCATTAGGAAAAAGTAAGTTTAATAAGACAATAACAGAAAAGTGAGATTTCTGCACCACTCTAACCTTCAACTTCTTCTGGGGTGAAAATGCAATGTAGAAATGGAGTAGTTTCCCTGGCTGCTTTGTTCGAGGTTTTTTTTTTTTGTTTTTTGGGTTTTGTTTGTTTTTTTAAACATAGTCTTTAGTCTTTTCTCACTGAAAAGTAAAAAAATCGGAAAAGGAAATTGTATCATTCTGGGATCCCTGTCATATTGCTGCTGCATGATTCCTGTTTTCTGAGACAGGACTAAGCATGTGTCTGTGAACTGTGCATTATGTCTTCAGTAGTTCAATTTTGTGACTCTTTCCCAGAATTCTATTGGTCAAAGACACAATTGCTTGAGGGTATTTCTGTTGACATTACAGTATGATCTTAGTTTTACAAGAGGTAATCTGTTCCTGCAGCAGTCAAGGTTCTTCCCAAAATAATGTAGCATCTACAGATCTTATCATTGATCTTTGCAAATTATGAGAAGGAAGATGATCTTATGTCAGAGGTCAAACTGTTTTGATTTGTGGTAGAAGAGGATGAAATAAATTCTGTTAAATTTTACAAGCCCATCTTGTCATTAATGATACTTTCTGTTTTACTTTTTAGGTCATGAGCTTTTAAAATCAACACATGAATGCAAAAGGAAGTCTGAGTGAGCTACCGTAGGGTTAAATTTTGAGTCATTGCTAAGTGATTTCATATCCAGAGAGCCTTCAACTCAAGATACGTAACATTTATCTGCCTAAAATTAAAAGGAAATGAAAGAGATTTATTTGTTCTTGTTTCTTGAAGATGGTTCTCCACATTTGGATTGGGTGAATGATTGAGTATAAAAGGCTTTCATAACGTTGTTGCATTGTACAAATGAGCTCTAACCAGAAGTGCTGTCTTAAATGCTGCTGACTTAAGGATAAAAGTACTAAGAAGAAAGAATAGCCTCTTTGCAGTTAAGATTTTAACCATAATCCTTTTATAAAATTCTAATTTTACTAGTATAATTTAGACTGGAGTAATTGTCTATATGTGAAATATGACTAGATTAGAACTAAAGTTTAAAGAAATAAATTTGAGAAGTGGTCAAATGAATTTTGAGGTGCAAACAGAGTAGCTGATCCTCAATAAAACTAGTGGTGTGGGCAGTGATACTGTCGTTGGATTGAGTGCATTCAGAAAGAACTGAGTTGTTTTTAGAGAGTATGGGGGAGGGAGAAACAATACAGGTGAAGCTAGGGGGAAGAATGTGCATCTTTACCTTGAAAAACTTGTTTTCTTTAAACATTCAGATGAGTTATAAATCCTTTTTAAGATGTGAAAGAAGAAAGTGATGGAAAAATGAAAGTGACTTGACTCTGTATGATATGCTTTTCCTTTTTTCACAAAAGTGTGCTGGCACAGTCCTTGAACTGTCTTCTGGATCTGTTAAGGGTTGGAAAAGTGCTTCTGTGACGTCTTAATGCAGATTGGATTGGGAGAGCAGGAAGTATTCTGAATAGCACTTCATATTGTACTGTTGGTGGATGACCTAGAAAAGGCTTTTGCATGTGGTGTGTAAATTGGAAAATACATGTGCTAGAGAACTTCAGGTGCCAGAAAACAGAAAAGTGGGTTGAAACGTCTCTCTCAATCCCTGTGTTACAGAGATATTGGAATTAGGGCCAATTTATGGTATTATTTACCATCAATTTCTTGGCTTTACAGTTCTTGGTATATTGTAATATATTGTCATAAATACAGAGAATGTATTCTGAGATACATATATGGAGAGATTTGAGAGCAATCTTTTAATTTTATTTGAATTTTCAGCAAAAAGCCTCATGAATGTGTGGGCTATTTGCATTAAAATTGATCTGTGTTCCATTGGGAATATTTTAATGTGTAGATTATTTGGAGTATTTTGTCTGGTATTCACAATTTGATAATTCATTTGTGTGATTGGTTGCCCATCCCATATTTGCCTGCTAAGTGCTTACAGCATTTATAAATATATGAACCGCTGAATGGCTTCCTGAGGGTTTGTTCTTTCTTTGCGTAGGCAACATAAGGAAGTTATAAAAAAAAAGAGATCTGAGGAATATTAGGAATTCTTGAAATATTCCATTTTATTTTTCTTCCAAAATATTCTAATTTTCTCGTAATGACTAACTTAAGTATACAATTATAATTCTAGCAGTTAACCTCTAAGTAAGTGCAGATGCAAAGATTCAGAGTCAAAGCATGAAAAAGAATAGTTGAGTTGTATCTTGAATGCCAATGTGACCTTTTCTTGATGGTTAAAATGGTGACATCTTTATGTCTGGGCACATTTTTTTAAAACAGATACTTAAACTGCAATAATATGTAAGTTCTTAAATTACTTCAAAAAGGTAAACTGGACTTATCATATCTGGAATATTATTCATAAAATGAAGTATGATGCTGGCATTCTAATATAGATCACAGTACATCTGATAATTTCTGTGTAGCTGGGCCAATCTATAGATGCAGAGTATACACCTTTGAATTTCTGTTTTGGAGTGAATATCCTGCTTAACAGTACTGTTTGGTTTCTGAAGCTACTAGTTAAAAGGATTTTATTTTTGAAAATACCAAGTCTTATGACAGGGTTCTTAAGTCCTTCTTTTATTTTTGTTATCTTCAACTAAGTCTTTTCCTTATAATTGTTTAGATATTATTATTTATGTCATTATATATTTGACCTATGCTTTCTATCACTTATATTTCTAACATGTATTGTATCCAGCATGGTTTTCCTGTGGGATTATTTAGCAGAAAATAAGTATACTACACAGTAAAAGGTAAAAATTTTGACAGTGGGTTATTTATCAAGAAAGTATTACTGTGAAAGTCTGTCATGACTTGTACCCACGTACAATTTAGAAAGTAGAATAGCACTGTTAAGAATACATGTGATGTACTCCTACTCACTATTAAATGTTAACAATCAAGTGATACTCAACAGATGAACAAAATAATTTAGAGCATAGAGTCCAGAATATGACTTCTTGTGACACAGTGAAATTTTTGGGGGTTGCTTTTTCATCACTTGAAAAGATCTGAGAACCCACTCTATTAGATTCTAATTAATTACTTTAGGATTTTATTGATCTTAAAATGATGAGCCTGATGTAGTCATCAAATTGGTGTTTGAAGGTTTACAATATTTATAGATGTGTAGAGAACTTCCTGGCCTTTGCTTTAGAGGAACTTAGAGAATTTTGTATAGTTCATGTAGTTATAAAAGAGATAAGAGTCACTGCCTTAGAAAAATTGCCTTTGCCAGTGGAACAACTTCAGTAAATAGCATGAGCGTATTTACAAACTGTTGTTTTGCCTGGCTTGTGACAGAGGTATGGGGAAAACCCTGATAACAAGCACTGCATTAGTATTAAAAAGCTATTTTAAAATGTAACTCTTCTGAAAATGTTCAGAAGCATAGTTTGATCTGCCCAGAATCTCAACAATTTTCTCATCTGTGTATGCTTTAAGTAAAACTGAAGACTTAGGTAGTGATAATAGTGTATCATGTGCTATAAGACTGCTCCAGGTCTTTTAAGTGGCAGCACTGAAAAATGCAAGTACTAAAAAGGGGGAACTCAAATTGGAGTCTAATAAAATATCACCCTGTGCTTGTTCCTCATATAGAACAATGACCTCTCATAAGCCATTGCTTTCTTACTTTTCTAAGGGTTACTCTGTTGCCTTGATTCTTTCCCTGATTATCTTGAAGCCTGTCAAGTTGGAAAGCTCTCCCCTCCCTTGCTCTTTCTTCCTAATAGACATGAAACAATCCAGTCAATAATATTTTACTTGTCTTCCCTCTGCGTGTCTCTTCCTCTGATCAGTTTAGGCGGGTTTGACTGCAAAAAGTCAGAAGGGAGGTTAAGATCTGAAAGTTCAGCCAAATGTTATCAGCCACAGAGATGTTGCTAAGGGAAAGGCCTTACAGCCCCTAAGACCGGAGCCAATAATAGCTGCACATAACTGATAACATCAACAGCTGTCAAAGATCCAGGCATTTGTGGTTCGTCTGTAAACTCAAACACCTGTATTCAGTCAAGCTTTGATTGTTATCCCCTCTTTTCCTGTCATTTTGATTCGTTCCTTGAAGGTGCTGCCAGGATATTCTAAGCTGCTAGTTGATTTATAAAGTGAAAGAGCCCTTCCAAAGTTTGGCACAGTTTGAAAAATTGACTGAGGCTCTCATTCATAAGGTGACAAGTTGCTTTGACATTGATATTGACAGTATTCTTTTAATTAAGTTTTAGATGATGTAAGGACGGGTTCAGATCCTTGAAAGCATGGGTTAGAAGTACGTTAACAGCTTCAACATGTGTCACTTAAAAAAAGTTATGTACTTTAAGATGGTTTCTTTTTTGATGAATTAGATCAAAGTGGCTAATAAACATTCTCTGTGAAAGCTCTTCAGAACACAGTATATAGATGTTTGAGATATTTAAAAGATAGAGTTTCGAGTCTCAAACTAAGCTAAAATATCTTAAAAGGGCAGCTGATACTGTTATCTCTACTATAAATGAATATTCAGCAAGGAAAAAAAAGAGTTTTTAATTTTTAATGGTAATTTCATGGTAAATGATATAAGGGTAGTTGTCCTATACTGGTCATGTGGGGAATTGTACTGAAATGTGTGTGCTGCAAATGGATAGAATGGATGGACTAGAATGGTAGACTCATATATATATACAATTATTTTTTTTTATTAATACAAACTATTGCAATTCTATTGACTTCTTCTGGCCCATGCCTTGTAACGAACTGAGTCACTGAGAAACATGGCTACAGCCAAGTGTCTCAGAGTTTGGTGTTTTGGTCATGTTCAGATAGCCTGCTTTTCCCTCTCTCTTTTTGATTTTTTTTTTTTTGACACTAAAAGTTATTTCCATTATTTTCAACTTTATCCCAAAGAAGTACTGCAGTAACAGACAAGAAAAGCAACATTTTAAACTAAATTTTACTTCTATATTATACCAAATTATACTTCTATATTTTGTATTCCAGGAATTCCAGCTACGGTTGGATGCCTTTAGAACTGAAACATTTTCTTTTTAAAGAGGTAGTGATGATGAAAATGACAGAAATGTTATAAAAATTTTGATGGTAGGGTTTGCAAAGACTGTTGTAATCTCATGAACATTATTGCTTTGTGTCTGCAGTTTTATAAAACCAATATTTTGCAAACTAGGTTCAGGACATACAGAACTTGATTGTGGGGTTGAGTACATACCTGAGTAGCTCCTCTGAGTTATCAATAATTGTTAAATCATGCAACTAAAAATTGAAAACTGATTTTTATCACTTGTTTCTGAACAGAGCAATAAAGAAAACAGAAAAAGCCAGTTCTTAGTCAAATAACTTTTTTTTTTTCTGAAATTCATTATTATTTCTTGATTGAATCCTATTTTACTCTTGAAGTTTTAGGAATGCAGATTAAAATATGGGCTGAGGTTTCCTCAAGGAGAACCTCAAGAAGACCGTTGATGACTATGGGTTCAGAATTTAAGGTCTGCTTTTTGTTCTGATTAGAAAATAAAATTTAATAGCTAAAAATTTTTTACATACTGAAATTTAATGATGTGCAAAATCAGTCCACACATAGGTGAATGCGTCCCTGCTTATTCTGAAGGATTCTACAATTGTTTGAGAGCTCAGATGTTCACGTGAGCATGCAGAAGTAAGCAACTAGTACTTTTGGTAATCCCAAAATTTATATTTGTCATCATTCTAATATGGAAAGCAAACTCAGTGAGAGTGACACTAATGACAGCTGGTGACAGGCCTACCCTTTCTATAGCATTGCACAAGCCTGTTCATGTAAAGTTACTGCACAGCTACTGTTTCCCCTTCTGACTCCAGAGGGACACTTTAGAGGCAGGCTCATGTTGCTGATGTAATTTCTGACTGCTGCAAGGAGTTCTTGGAGGATCATATAAGAAGATTTTTTTTTTTTCTGTTTTCTTTCTCCCTCCCACCCCCTACTTCCCTTTTCGAAAAGTAAAGTACATTACTTTTTCTTCAGAGAAGATTGTGGAAAAAATTCCTGCAACTTTTACTTATTTTTATAACTAACTTGATTTCAAGTGACAATGTATCATGAAATTTGAAGATATGTGTAAAACTGTACTCCTTTTGTAACACAGAGGCAGTAAAAAGAAAGTAAAGAGTATGTCCAGTATGGCATTTAGTGGGATCTCATACGTATACCTTGGCTTTTTTGAAATAATTGTCTTTGTCAGAGAATTCATAAAAATCTAGAAGACAATGGATCAAAGTGGCCTGTTGTCGTCATTATATAAACATAGTAACTTTTATAGACTTCAGGTTCAGTAACAGCTCAGGCAGTGGTTTATTTTTAAGAGTGTGAACCATGGAGAAGTATTTTGCATTTGGATTCCGTCACAGACTGGAGGAGTTGGGAATTTTGATATGGGAAAGATAACAGAAATAGTGCGATCCTCGAATCTTTGCATCATGGGAAATATGTCTATAATACTTTTAGCATCCTTTCTGCAGTGGAACTTATGTGGTATCACAGTAGCACTTGATGTTGTCCTTAATTAAAGCTCATTTTCCTTGGGAATGTGCAACTTGTTTCTAAAAGAACTGAGACCGACATCTGTAGGTCTAGTTTTCTCAAAATGATACTAAGATTCTTGCATGTTTCTCTTCGCAGAAGCAAGGTGAAGAGTTTTGCAGAGTGCTTTTTCCATTCCTTTAGCTATGAAATGATCAAGTGCTAGGCTTGAATCAGTTTATAATTTTAAATACACTGCTACAGCTCATGCAGGATTGCTTAGAGACTGTTTATTAGGGCTTGCTAATCCACATTAGTAAATACCCTGAAGCTCTTCAGAATAATCTTACAAAAAGATCTTGGTGTTTTATTGATTTCAAAGTCTTTGACATTACAACCTAAATTTTGACCCATACTGTTAGAAACATTTAGTTTAAACAAAAGAAAGAAATATAAGCTTCCATTCTCTCCTGGAAAGGATATTAATAATCTTCTGAAGTCTTACTACTGGCCAGTTCAAAATAATCAGTATATTTTTTGACTTACACTACCTCACCACCTCTAGAAATTGAAGCAAATATTTTGAAATTCAGTGATTACAAATAAGAAAGTATACTCTTAATAAGTTTACTTATAGCCGCATTTTGGCATGTACTGGGACACTTTTGAAGTGACTTTGAGGGACAAGAAGGCAAGGTTGATATGCAGTTGAAAGAGTAAAACTAAAAAAAAAAATTAGATTAAGATGAACTGAAGCAGGAAATATGCACTGGGTTAGAGCACTCTCTGTTTATTTGATTGCTGTTGATAATATATTAGCTTTGCCTATATAGTACTATGCTGTGAGGATTAGGTTGTATGGCTTTTATAATATTTATTTTCTCTTACAAGTGCTTTGTGATGTGAGATATGGATGCACTGATATGATGCAAAAATAATTCCGAACGACTACAGTTTTCTGTTTTATTGCACATAAGTATTCTAATTATCCACTTGCCTAATGTAGAAATGGTCAAAAAACATCCGAGTCCTCTTTTGAAGCCATGTTATTGTGAATGTCATTTTTCAAGCTCTGAAAGCTCAGTCCTCAACCCTTTTATTCCCCCAGTGCATCAGTATTCAGCTCTTGAAAAACAAAGTTTGTGATGAAACTTCCAACAAAACAGTGTATCTGTTCTGTTGTTCTGTTCCTTGAATCTCATATATATATATATACATACACATATTTTTATATATCTATATGTGTGTGTGTATATATCTACACACATATCTAGTGAGAGGTTGGACAGATGTAACATAGGACCTACATGAGACCCATTTTTATTTAGAACAAGAGGGAGCCAGTGTGGGATGACAAGATGTTTCAAATGAAAGCATGTCACAGAATCACAGAATCTTAAGGTTTGGAAGGGACTTCAAAGATCATCTGTCCCAACCAGCCTGCCAGAGCAGGGCCACCTAGAATAAGTCTGATGGAAACTCATCCAGGTAGGTTTGAATGTCTCTAGAGAAGGAGACTCCACAACTCATCTGGGCAGCCTGTTCCAGTGCTCCCTCACCCTCACAGTAAAGAACTTTTTTCCTTGTGTTAATTTGGAACCTCTTAAGTTAAGGCGGCTAATTTGAGCAGCTATCTATTTTTTAAAAATTATATTAGAATTGAAACTTTACTAAATAAATTTCTGTGGAAATATGGTAGGTCTCTGGCATGAGGGTAAATTTTCAGCATTAATCTTATACACTATGTGTATGCTGCATATGCCCTTGTGAGACAGTGTTGTACATTTGTACATTGAAGCAACTGAAGTTGTGCATAGCCACAGAGATTATATGTGCACTCATAAGACACAGAATTTTTAAGGTCCCATTTTCCACATGTTGTAATTGCGTGAGGGAACTGAAGCATTTGAGTCCTCATAAGATGGATTTTTGTTAGGGTGAAGGTTAAATTTCATCATTTCCTGTCTTCCAGTATCTATTTTTCTAAAATAGATTTATCTGGAGAGATATTTTCTATATTTTTAGCAATATACAAACAGAAGTGAAGTATGTGTGCATGCTATTAACTTCTTATAGGACACATATAAAAATCCAGGTAAGTGGGAATCATATGACTGGCAAGGGGACAAAAGTTCTCTACACTATTCTACTTTAAAATAGAATTATTGTGCCACCCAATTCGTTGTTTTTCCTCTTTCTTACAGAGAAAAAGAAAATTGCATGACAAAGGTTAATATAACAATCTTCTCTTATTGCAGTGATTTATGTATGCTGAGCATTAACAACAGAATATCATCCAGCTTTCCTTTAATTTGCAGACATCTGGATTTTTCTTTGTTGGGATCACAGTGGTAGATGACAAAGCTGTACTCTTGAGAAATAGGAGAGAACACTGTCATTCATAGCTTGTTATACCACAAATACCGAACTCTTAACAGTTATCTCTGACAAGTCAGTGGACTTCAAAAATAGAGCTCTGTTTTTATCCAAATGATCCTCGCTAATGAAATACATGAGGAAGAATATTATATTCATCTTAAAATTATTCTGATCCTATAATATATCAAATGACTGTAGATAGTGGTTAGAACAACCTAAATGTGAATTCTCCTGCAATTTTAATTCAGAGATATCAATGCTGCAATTTGCAATGATTATGGTTTAAAGTAGACAGTTTTGTTTCTTGTAATGTAAGACACAATGTATGTTTCAGAAATGTTTGAGAAGTGGAGGACAGGGTAGTTTGATTAAAGTAAAATTAATTGTGACACGTTTGAATCAATTGTAATGGGAATTTTTTTGTTTATTGATGCTGTACAAAGGTATGGACTGTAAAATTTCATTATCCTGGATATCACTGCTCCCTGTGTAGACCAGCCACCTCTGACATGGAAGACAGATTTCAAACATAACACTTCAGTGGAAAATGATCACTTAGCAAAAGGAATATTCTTATCTGAGAAGTAAAATGAGAATTTTAGCTAAAATATGAATGCTTACAGTAACCACAAAATGTGTCTTAGCGTTTTTAGCACCGTCAGACATCAGTTATAATTCCTATAACATCTCCACTACCTCATTTATGACATTTAATTATATTTGTAAACTGAAAAGGATCCTGTTCTTGAAGGACCATCTTACTTTCCATATCAGTAATCCTAGTAATATGCAAATTATGGAGGGAAGAAATTATGTTTTATATATACAGTAGAATTTTCTACAAGATGGAAGAGATACTTTCAGAAAACTAATTCTCCCAGTTGTTGTTGAATGCTGCAGCCTTGTTTTGCAGGGTGGTTGTTTGGTTGTTGGAAATTTTAAAAATGTTACGTAGTATGTGGCTATGTGTTCATTTTTTCTGCTTCACAAACTGTAGTAAAGATTTGATGTGGAAGAATGTTCAACAACTCCAAAAACATCATTTTAGAGTAAGAAAGCTAAATCCCTGTATGTTTTGTTTATATATGAATACAGTAAGCTCTTAGAATGTTTTACCCAGTGTTTAGCATTCATGTAGTTTTGAATTCATGGTTCAATACTTTAAAAATACAATAGTGATAGCTGTACTAAGATCTTTTCAGTAAAATTATTTCTGGTATCATCCCAAAGAGTTCTCTAACAGCAGGGAAAGAACTGATTTCTAAATTCACAAGATGTAGTTTATGACTCTCCTTGGCTTGGAAAATAGATTTTGACTGCCAGAGTCTGCACACTTTGTGTCTGTTGTCTCTTTACCTTCTGATTTGTCATAGAAAAGCTACTCTATTTTTTGGATCTGCTTTTGCTTCTTGGAATATTTTCCTTAAGCTATGGTTGTAGTGGCACAGAGGCCTTTTGACCCATTCCACTCAAGATCATTGCTGTGAGGTAACCTATAGAGATCTAACATGTGGTTTGTGTGTTTTGTTTGTTCTAATCCCCCACTCCAGCTGTTGCATTGGCTCAAATACATACATTGTTTAATCCTCAAAAACATTTTTTATCTCACACCTGAGGAGTCAATATAGGTTCCTGACTAAGTTTGACTAAGTCTTCTTATTTACTGAATAATATTTCTTGCAATAATGTTTTTATTTTTTGATGGAATCTGTTAGTGGGATTAATACATTTGCAGGAAGCTTTTCTGCTCAGATTAATATGTAGCTCAGAAACTCTTGACTGACATTTACTTAATAATGGCTATGAGACAGACAGAAGAAGTTTTCCTTGTAATTGTTTTGCTGTGATATGTGTGCTTGTGAGACAAAAATTTAAACTGTTCACATAATAAAGGGTAATTATCAGAAACTTATTTTATAGTGTAACTGAATTGTTAAATTGGGATGGAAGAAAAGAGCACAGATTGTTCTTCTGTCTGAAATAAAATAATTGTTCCAGGACATATGTTTCATATGTAGCTAATCTGTGCAATTGGCTACTGTTTGTGATTTAACATTCAGTGTGTGCTTTGTAAGCATACAGCTACATCAAATCAACATTATTGTGTTTTCGTTTCAAACTTACTCTTTTCATTTATAGACTGTTTAAAAAAAGGAAAAAATAGGCAAATTCAGCTGGTTTTGCAAGTGAAGATAGATAATTTGGCACCAAAATTCTCTTAAGAACTTGCAGCATCCCCAAGTTCTGGATGAAACAACTTTGGGAACCAAGGAAACAGAAACCCCAAAGACTATTAGACATCTGCCCTTAATGAAACAGAGGATGCGATGGGTTGTGGGATATACAACTGATAAAACAAAACACTATGCACTAGTCCTTGTTTTTAAAGCTTTTCCTACAGAAAAGCTACCTGGAAAACTTAGCTGTGTTTCTTATTAGGAATTGCAGAAGAAGGTATTTATTACTTTAAGAAAATAAACTTTATAAACCTTAGGACTAAAGAGAGACAAGAAATTAAAGAGAAAAGATGCATCTGACTGTTCAACAGAAGATCCTTTTAATGCTTGCAGAAATACAGTTGTGTGATGTTCCAACTTTTATCTTATTATCAAGTGTTATAGCTATTTTGTGGTGCTCATCAGTTCACTAAAAGGAAACTGTGCTGACTGACAATAAACCCATTTCAGAAAAAAAAAGAAATTGGAACTATCTCTATTTGGAGAATGTGAAATAGAAAAGAAATATTTTTATAAGTTATCCCCTCATTCTCCCTATGACACTTATTCCCTCTTACCATAGTAAAATAAAGCCCTTTCCAGCCTAATGTCATGTTACAGCATTAGTGTGATTCCTTTAGTAATTAATAGAATTTAGGCTCCAGCATAGTCAGTTTTGATTAAGCAAACATTAAATTAATTCAATCTGCAAACACTTAACTCTGTTAGAACTATTGAGGGGAGAAAGCATTTGGATGGACGGTAGAACGCATCTTCATCGGATTGCTAGCCACCTCAGAGTAGTTAACAGTCAGATCAATACAGCTCCTAGAGCTATAATAAAATGGCTTCAACAAGCTCATCTGTGGCTGAGAACACAGTATACACATTGATTTCCTGGCCTGATATAACCCATTTACCTATTCAGCTAGTCCGTTAAGGAAGGTGTAAGGCTACAAAGGCCCAAGGGAGCAATGATGCCTGTAAGTAGGTTAGCAAATACTTGGAAATGTCTTAATTTGTTTTACAGTTACTACTTCAGGGAGATACTTTTTTTTTTTTAAAAAAAAAAAAAAGAAAAAGGTTTATATGTAATTTTGTATTCTTTAGTAATGGTTTTTCAGTTGGGAAATATATAGTGCTCTGTGCTCAGTTTCTGTCTTCATAAAGGTCCTGACTGTTCTACTAACCTGGGGATTGGAGCATTTGTGATCCCCAAAACTCTGACTTATCACCCTGCCAGTTTTGAAAAGTACATGTTATAAAGAATGTGCCAAGCCAAAACTTGACCACTATCTGTCATCCTCTACTTTTTCATTCACTTGGCTTGCTTTCTTGAATCTGATAAAGAAAAAGTGATAGAAAGAGACTTTGTATATGGGGATATATGAATCAACATTACATTGTTCCAAGCCAAGTTCTTGCACTACTTTTGGCTATTTATGCATTACAGCTTTCTGAATTCTACATTGCAGAACTGAGAAAATGATTCTAATCCTGCCAGGCTATCAGATTCTGCTAAATTTTATTGTACTTCTATAAGTGAACCTGTGGATACAGAAGAACAAGGGAGAAGGAGCAGCAACTAGTACTTGATACAGACTACTGGTAAATATTGAATTTGAGTGTTCCAATTTAAGGTAGTTTCTTGTGAAAACAGTCTCTTAAATGGCTTAGATAATTGTTTAATTCTCATCTGAATTCTCACATCACTTATTAAGTGGCCAGTATAATTTCTAGTAGCACTTCTCATACCTTTTCAAATGTTGTGCCATGTACAGTGTGGAAATTATTAGCAAAGACTGATATTTCTGACACTATGTCCCAGAATACATGTCTAGATATGTGAAAGAATTGTTTTTAAAACTAAGTGCAAATGTTTATTCGTTTCTCTCCAGCCCCATTCTGTTAGTGGCTTGTTTTATTCCCTCTGTGCTTCTGTACTGAGCGAGTGAATACTCAAACCATTCATGAGGAAAGATATATTGAAAAAGACAGAATGGTAAAGCAGCTGATAGGCAGTTATTAGATTCAGATAAACTGTAATCTTAAGTCATCTTATGAGCATGCTAATTACACAATGACATTACCTACACAGAGTGCCATTGCTTTGTTAACGTGTTATGCAAGGTCCTTTATTAACACTGCAAGAAAGGACTTCCTCTCATTAGATGGTTATGCAAAACTATAATTATAGTTGCCTGTGAAAAATGGTGAAGTTATGAAAGGCTTGCTTCTTGAGGGCTTTACTATTTTTTTTTCCCCTTACAGTTTATAATCACTCTTTCTGTGGTGCAAGGGTGATACAGTTTAAAGTAAGAAATTTGTTTCCATCTAAGCTTTAGAATTCAGTAATCTCTTTATCTTTCTGCTAAAATGACTATTATCTGTGTTATTGTAGCATTAAAATAAAAAACATTCTGTGATAACTCAGAGGATGTATGTAATTTTGAAGGGAAGTTTGGATGCTGTGTCTGAGGAGAAAATTATCAGTGGATGACTCAAATTTGAAAATGCTTTTTAATATAACCATAAAATATTTTGGATGCAATTATTACTAGTGGTTTCAAGTAACTTTTTTTAATTGAAATGTGCTTTTATTTCCTTGATGCATCTTTGCATTTTCAGATTTGTAAATGTGATATAACCCCCACTGTGAAAATTCTACAATGGGCAGGCAATATTTCAGCCTTGTCAATAGTAATGACACTTTCACCTCTAAAAAGTGTGATATAACTTACATAGACAAAGGAGGGATTTCAGGTCACTACTTGTCCATAACATGATGACCACAAGTCTTTAGTCATGCTTTTACAGACTTATCTGGAAGTGTGTTCTTATTTCTTCTGTAAATGTACAGACCTGTCTGTCCTGGGATGCTTTTTGGTGATCAGGTGGAAAGAATTACTGTCACAATTCTGCAGGAAAGTACAGAGCCTTTATCTATTTATTTATTTATTTTTTATTTTTCCCATTTTCTTTTACAATAAAAGCCTGTGAAGCACCTCCTTCAAGCTTTCTTTTCCAGAGTAGACATACTACAGGAGGATTTAATGCCCTGTTGGTGTGTTTCAGATGAAAATGGTCACACTCGGGGAAGGAAATGTGTTATTTCTGCTCCAGTAGTATCTACTACTTTTAATAGGTTGTCTACATAAAATTTGCATTTGCTGTCATAATATTCTGTGTCCTTAAAATAAAACTATCTTAAGTTGTGCATCTAGTTATGGTTAATAGTAATATAATTACATTACCAAATTTCAGAATCCAGCTGCAAAATTTTCATTTAACAATGCATGGTTTTTACTCTAATGACGTAAACCAGAAGCACTACTGCTACTACTACCACTGCTTTTGTGAGGTGAAATTATGGTAATTGTAGTTCAAAAGCAGTGCTTTAAAAAATTACAATTCACTTCTAAGGACAATGAGCTGCACATTGAAGATATTTTGAGGAAGACAGAGGAATCCTTTGTCTGATTTGGTAGCTGAAACACTTTTGTGCATATTTTTTCTGACATTGGCTTCAGACAATGTACTGTAAGTCTCTCATGATAGTTAGAGGCGTGTGGAAGGATTATGGACAATGTACACATAATTCCAGGGTACAAAACAGGCTTAGTGGACAGTGAGCAGCTAACGTTCCTTTTTGATTATCCTAAAATATACAGGAAGCAAAATGAAATATAGCAGAAGTATATATAGCATATGATATGTTACAGAGAAGGCAATCAAGTGTGAAATGACAGCAAGAGAAGCCAAATGAGAACAGGCAAGTGATGAAGAGTTAGTGGTATTGAAGAAACACATCTGGATTGGAGTCTAGGAGCAGACTAGAAAATGTTATGCCACTCAGTGAAATGAGCATTTCAGGAAAATTCAGTTTTTGAGAGATAAGAATACTAGCACTATGATGTTTGAAAGTGTAAATTGAGAGACTTGCTTTATGAGAGACATTTGGTGCTCATTAAAAAAGAATTGAAGTGAAATCAAGAGTGTGATTAATACTGAACAATAATGAAGCAGAAGAATTGTGGAAGAACTTCTAGGATGGTCTCCTGGCAGCTTGGCTAGTAAGCCCTGAAATAACAGGAGGAAGGTGTTATCTTGATGAATGACACCACTGTTAAATACTAGAACTCATGAAGCTGTTAACTCAGGCTCCCATTTCCTTTTACACTTTCACAATAAACATTTGGTTTATTGGCTTCAACCATCAGAGTAGATCATGTTTTTCACAACATAAGTTTAACATTCTCAATTGTTGCTGGCAGTAGACCACACTTATATTTCAAGTGTGTTCAAAGGCTGTCTGAGACAAAATGGAATATGACATACAACAGTGATACTGTTGTGGCCTCAAGCAAATACAGACGTTGCACACCAGAACAGTACATTGCTAAAGGCAACCAAAAGAGTACGAGCACAAAAACTAATAGGCTGGAAAAAAACCCCAAATGACTAAGAATATCTGTAATGGCTTACAGGAATGCACCTCATTTTGTTCAAAGGATGAGTATAACTGAGGTAGAGGACAGGACTGAAAGAGAAATTAATATTAACAAGTGGGAAAACTCTGAGTAAGGAAGTTACCTTAGAAATCAGGCATCCAGGAGCACTGACCAGAAGTCTTGTCTTTGTGTCTTTGAAGATATTTGGGATAGGGAATAGCTTATTAAAACAAATATATTGCATATTACACATGAAGAGAATGGAAAAGTATATGACAGGTTAAAAGCTTGGACATATTAGTTTCTTAAACAGTCTATGTCTGGTCCATCAGGTTAAAATATCAGTGAAAATCTAAAAAAGGATTGAATTTTTTTCCTTTTGTAACTTATCTTGTAGCCTAATATTTTCATGAAAAAAATAGTCCATTGTTAGTGAGTCTGGGAGTTTTAATAGAGGACATCAGCACAATTTGAGGTAACAAATACATAGCTAGTATCACTGCTTTAAAATAGAATCACCACATAATAGGAGATCTCAGGATCCTGATCTCTATTGAGAATTTTAGAAAATACTGGGCAGTGCTGTTTGAAACAACAGGTCTTTAGATCATTGTGAGAGGCAGAGAGTATGTTAAATTTTGCTCAGATTTTGCTGAATGTGTTAAGCCATATGAGATTGCATGTGATCTGCTCAAACAGGGCCAAGTTTTATATATGTTGATGATACGTTTTCTGTGTGGGCACTTCCCTACAAGCCATCGTGGCTTTGTTTCACACAAATGGTTTGCAAATCTTGATAAACTTTTTTTTTTTTGGATGACCTGATTTTTTGGGAGGCTGAGCTTGTGATTTTCAGGTAGTTTAGAGTGTCTTTGTGAATAGTTGGCATAGGGTATTTTTTTATCAGTCAGTGACTTAGATTGCAAATGTAAGTGATTTAACTTTTACTTGAATAATATCCATCATGTAAGCCAAGATATTCCTTTAATAAGTGAGACAAATAAAGCAAAAGGATTGGAGTCAGAGGGTCCAGAGTCCCGCTGTCAGTCTGACTCAACTCAAGCAATTACCTAAGTAATGCAGCAATAAACAAAAAGAAATCAAATGGATTTTTTCACTTCAGAATGAAAAAAAAAAAAGAAAAAAAAGTTTTGTTTCTTTTATCCTTGACTTCTAAAGCCACAGCCACACATGGAGCTAGGGCAGCAATTGCACCTCACACTTCATAGAGAATGACGTACATACTGCCTGGGAAATAAAACATCTTACTTTAAAGTAAATAAGAAAAAAAAGCAGTCTCAAAATTAATAACAAGGAAAGTACATTTTCTTTCTTTCCTTCCCTCCTCTTTTCCTTCTCATAAGCCCCACAATGTATAAAAGAAAAGCAATTATTATGCAGAAAAAACAATATAATAAATAATTTGGAAGGCAATGAAAGCAGGATTCAAAAAACTGAGGCACAGAAAAGTGGACTTCTGTGTGCATGACTGTGATATATGAGCAGAGATGATATGTTAATTTCTGTGGTGAAAAATCACACATGTAAAGAATCATTCATCAAGAATATACCAGTTTTAAGTGAAATATTCTGGGGTTAATTGTAACCTTATGCTATGTTTGAAAAAGATTTGGTAGGTAGCTCCAGATCATGGGTTTTGACTCAGACTCCCAGTTCTGGTTTTTGTATTAAATATCACCTTACTTTTACCACTGTTAGTGCTTACTTTCAACTCTCTTGATCTTCTTTGTTCTCCACAGTTACTGTGGAAAATGCGTGGTTAGTTGTGGCCAGAAGTCTTAGTGCTGAAAATGGCTACATGGCAGATAGAGACACCTCATTCTAACATGTGACAATTAGCCTCTAAAGCACACATTTTATTTACAAAATAAAAAAGTTGCAGTGGGAAAGCTTTTTTTTTTTCCCCCTGGAATTTATATATGCCCTTAAAAGCCTAGTTTTCAGGAAATGGCTTTTTTCTGTTTTTCACAGGTCATGGTTATGTCTATGGTAATGCATTGCAGTGTAACAGAGGCACAGGTTTGTGACTGATGGTCCCTAGTATGACATACAAATATATTTCTTATGCCATATATTTTTCTGTGTTGGAATTTTTATTTTTACTTTTTATATCTTACTGAGTGTATGGATTTTTTTTTTTCCCCTCAAAATTTTGAAATTTGCCCTGAATTCTCCATTTTCCTTGCCTCTTATTCAACCTTTGTGTTTCTTGGAGGAAGAACCATTCTATTCAGGAGGATCTTTATGATTGTGATTAACCATGTCAACAGAGATAAAGGTAGATAGCAGCAGGTAGAATGCATGTGACTGAGATCTGGGATTTTTTCCCCCTCAGTATTTACTTCCCAAACATTGTCTTTAGGAAAGGGGAACTTAATGAGTTGGTGATATTACAGGATTCATAGGCAGAACTTCCTGTTATCTGTTTAGTTCTGGAGAAACACTGAACATAATGGAATATAGGAATTGGCACTGGGAATTTGGCAGAATGCAGTACTGTCCTAATGACAAGATTTAGAACAAATATTTCAATTTTGATGCCAGAGTATAGTAACTAGTGGATGAAATTGCTCATAAAGCATTCAGCAGCCTCATTAAGACGGGTCATATTGTCTACAGGCAGAAGCAGGCTTGGAAGATGGATCTTTCTCTGTCCTTCCATAGAACTGTTGTTTAAGGAATAAAATCCAACATCTGGTCCTGATTTAAAGCCTTGTCCAGGCTGTAGAATTAGAGTCTTAGCCAATTACATCTAAGTTTTCAATTTGGTTTCTTAATGGGTAATGGTAAAGCTCATAGATGTCTTAGTAATTTGGGTGTGTACCACAAAGCCTAAGGTAACTGCGCCAGTTCCTTGGATGTGTGCTTACTTTCAGGTGTGTAAGATGAACTGGAATAGGATAACTTCACTTTTAAATGCTGTTTCTTCCTAATTTGTGTTGAAATGGTAATCTTGCAAGAAACGTGGGAAATAAAAGTACTTCTAGTAATTTTGCTTACCGACATGACCACCAAGATACGTTTTTTGGTGGTGAACAAGCAAAACAAGGACTCTAAAAACATAAAATCTCTCACTCATATAGTTTATCCATATAGGCTTTAAACATATAGGTTATCTATTTGGACACTTAATGTTCTATATCCTGAGGAATATAATTTAATAACCATCTTTATCTGCCAGTGTCATGTCCTCCCATGGACTAGTCATTGCCTACGAGTTTAAACAATTTGTTTTATTTGCTAACTTCCCTGCATAGTCATGGATCACTCTAACAAAACTAATAATAGAAATGGAATATGTATGAGATTCCTGTTGGTCCCTTTTGCAGTGAGTAGTGTAAGGAGAAGCCAATGATATCTGGGAATATAAAAATTAGTTCAAGAAAAGCTCTGTTAAAATGTTTACTTAAAAATACTTCAGCAGTTTTTATTAAGCTACCTCCTAGGTAATGCTACGATGAGAGAAGTATTCTTGTACATGCATAGAGATGTCATGCTGAGCTTTGCTGCAACATTCTGGGGCTGCCTCAAAACTCTGTGCTGCTATTAGAGTTGAAAACATGTAATGTATTATTTGGTTTGAAACCATAAAAATGATTTTTGTTTTTCATGCTATGCTCTGCGTGGTCTCAAGGTACTTTGCTGTTTAACTTAAATTTCAGATCCTTATGGCATGCGGTAGAAATGTTACAGTTGTGTTTTTGTTGTTTGATTTTTTTTTTCTTATCTACATAAACAACATAACTTTGTCAGAAAATTGAAAATGTGCACTTTGTCCCATCAGCTAAAATGGGCTGTCAGATAATGCTTTCTTTTCTCCATTGCATCAGATGAATGATGTAAATGGTTTTTGGCTTTGGAGTTTTTTGCAAGGCACTAGAGTAAATGATCAGAGTAGTAACATTTTTAACCTTATCTATCATACTGAAACATTTTTTCTGCCTCCAATAAAACATGTCAGAGTCGATTAAGGACATTCTTCAATGAGGTATAATTCACAGATTTTAGTAGCAAATCCAAGAGCACTGAAGTATTAAAGAGGCTGTGAATACTTAATTACGGATATGTTGCTATCCTACCTTTTACTGAATTCCCTTAACACTTTGGTGCTCTGTATCTGAAAATGCTCTTTTCCTCTGATGGTGAAGTAAAAGGAAAAGCCAGGTACAATGGCAGAGCATATGTCACATTGTATCTAGTGACAGTGCAGTGAAAGATACTGCTGTTCTAGTACATTCAGCTGTGCTTATCTGGTACATGAGTGCACATTACTTTCCATGGGCTTGGATCACTTTGGACAGTATCATTAAATGCCACGTCATTACCTGTTATGGAGTAGTGCTTTTGCTTGAAGTGCCTCCTGGGATACATGCAACAGTAGGAAGAATGATGGGTAAAGATGGAAGCAGCATTAAATTTTCAATGGAAACACTATTGACTTTGACTTTTCAGAAGCCTTATCTGTTAGATAGTGTTTGTCACAGAACCTGTAAAGCTGTGGATGTTCGTCAGTTGAAAGTTGCAGGCAGTTGAACGATATGGACAGGTGAAGGCTCCAGAGGGATCAGCTGGGCTAGCATTGAGCTGGAGGGGGTAAATTGAAGGTTTATTTATCCAATTCACTGTCAAGGTCAGCTTGCTGGAGAGCTGTCCTATGTGTGCTTACAAAATGCCAAAATCCTGGCAAATTGTCTGAAAGAGCCTCCAAATCACTGACCTTTGTACGGCTCACATCAACATGCCAATGTCTTTTAACAGTATCCTTAGAGTGCACTAAATAGTTTGTAAAATCAAGCTTTTAATGTCAGCAAAGTAACTTTTTATTTTCGGCAATAAGGAAAAAATAAAAGATAGCTAAAGGTAGAAAGAAATAGATGAAATAGAGATTCTGTTTCTTCTGAAATAAGACTTTTAGCATCCACTGTTTTTTTTTCAGAGCATACTTCAGAACATGTTTTAGAGAGGTTATTGTTTCTCTTGCTCTCCAGACAAAATATATAAAACATTCAGATTTTTTTTCTCTTTTAAATACATCGTATTTAGTGTATTTCTTCTGTGCCATCTAGATTTCCAGTGTCTTAGTTTTAACTTTGCCTTTAGTCTTCTTGTACTTTCCCAGTCACTCAGATTTTAAACTAATTAGAACTTAATTTATTATTTTCATTAGTTCAGAGAAAGTTTTAAAATGTTTAGTTTCATGGGCTTCTACTGTAGCTATTGGAAACAGGCCAAGGTTTTTTTAGCTAAAGCTAGGATACATACAAGAACCGTACCCTCATCACTTTGGTAGTCTTTTAAAAGTGATTTTTAATGTGTGTTTAAGAATCTTTTTACCTATGAGGAGTATTATTCTCTATGTAATACTTTCCCCTAGAATTTTTATCAGGGGAAAAAGTGGAAATACCTTTCTTAGTTTACTCTGAAGCATGTGTCCTCCTGTTCCGAAGCTATACAAAATGTCTACTTTTAACTAAAGTAGGATGAAAATAAAAACACTAGAGTTTAACTGTGATTAACTTAGCCTTATAAAAGGGTAGTGGTATATTTGAATATTTTAGTAAATATGAATTTTCACTTATTTTGTAGTAGGTCTTGTTTCCATTTAAATAATCAAGACTTCTCATTGTACCCAAAGGAAAGATTGGGAGGTTGAGCTTTTGATTTGCTTTTTTTGGTGTTTTGCAGTATTCTCGTGGGGTTTTTCTTTTTTTTTTTTTCTTTTTTCTTCCCCCATGTTTGGTAATGAGTTAACCAAACAGGTGTTTTCCTGTACTTAACGATGCAATTTTCTTTTCTCTTCCCTTTATCTTTTTTTACCTCTCTATGCAAGCCCAATTTTCCAAGTAAGATAACTCAACTTGCATTTTCCACAGAAACAAACCTGAATGCCAATGTATGGCTATTATGACATGGTTGAAAACAATGAAATTATTGGCTCTGAGTGGATGAAATGGAAAAACCAATTCTAGCCCTATTTTCAGTACTTTCATGGAAAATTCTTACTATTTTAAACTAACTGCTAATTGTTCTTGTGTGTTAATGCAGAGCATATTTTTCCTTTTTATCAGGATCTATTTCAATGTTTCGATAAAACTTGTCTGATTAGTATTTTACTAATATAGGTATGTATCTCTCAACATTTTTAGATTTTTATCTTGGAAATTATTGAAAGAAAATAAAATGCTGAAGTTTCTTAACTGTAGCACAAGTGAAAATTTTGATGCATGTACTAGTTTTGAATATATGTAATTTGTATCAATTTTATGGCTGTAAATCGTTAAGTACTTCTTCAGACCATAGAGATTTTACATGCTGGTTGCTAAGGGCTGCCTTTGAATACAATACACTAGCAGGTGAATCTGCTGTAGTTCACAGATCAGTGACTTGACAGAACTGTATTATTATTTAATATTTATGCTACAATATTGCCTAGAGTCCTCTGACTTAGACAATGTCCTGTTACAGTGGGTATTGTACAAACATGGATGTAGACATGATCAATGTCTCGAGTAGCTCAGAGCTGCTGTAGTTATAAGAACTAGAAATCACTCCAAAATTAAGTTAAAGTCTGAATAAACTTTGCAAAAAAGTTTTTCAATATGTCAACTTTGAGGTAGAAAAGATCAAATCAAAAAGGGAGGGGAGAGATGAGGATTCCACCTGTATAACAAAGTAGAGCTTCTCTTTATTGTTGGTAAGTACACATTTAGAACGAAAGCAAGACTGAATTATGATACAATGCCTCAAGGCACACATTGCATTTCAAATTTAGATGTTAGCCTATGTTTTATATGCTTTATATTCTACTTTAATTGAAATGGCTGCATTTTTAGATGAAGATTTAGCAACTAAAGGAATGAAAATATATTGCTGAAACAATATGTCTGAATTGTATAACTGCTTCCGTGCAATTCTAACAATCATGGTTTGCAGTATAGGGATTAACGTGTATGATTTACATTGTGCTTTACAAAATGAGGATGTTTATATTTTGAGTCGTTGCATTCTATAGTGGAAATGTTGATCATTAAAATCGAGATGTTATTGAACAGAGTTTGAATCTGAATATTCAGGCTATATTTTTTTTTGTTTAAATTTAGCCTTTCCAGATGGCATTAATTAATAGAAAACAAATGCAAAGTGAGTAGAGATGTAGAACTGCCTTTTTCTCTACCATTCAGGTTTTTCTTAGTTCTTTTTTCTTGATCTGTCTAAAGTTTGGACAGGGAGGATTCCTTTTTTTTTTTTTTTTTGTTGTTGTTGTTGAAAGTACCAGGAGTTGCTAAAAACTTCTTGATGTCTTAATGTTCCTCTAGTGGGAAAGTTTCCCTTTCAATAGGAGACATACTTTCTCATATATTAAATGTTTATCATGAACTAGAGAGAATTTATTCTAATGTTCAAAAATACTTTAATAGTTCTTTTCCTTTATACCAAACTATAAGTAGTCACTATTCAAACTCCAAGTTCCTTTGGAACTCAAAATATTTTTTTTCTCAATAATTCTTACTATTTAATATTTTAGTGGCAATAAAATATGTTCGAGGAATCTTGAACTAGCAATAACATTATCTTTCAGAGAAGTCTTGGTTGAACAGAGGAAGGAAATTACCTTGTAGTATAGTCTGAACGTTGGAAGTGAATTACAGGAGCCCTGAGGACAACTTACTTGTCTCCTTTCTCTTTTAGCTAACCAACTCATTGACTTCTACACATAAAAATTAATGTGTTCATGGTTTAGACTTCAGATACAAACCTGATTTCTGGAGACAGTATTTTGTTTTAGGCAATCTGATAGTTTTCATTTGTTGGTGCTGAGAGTGGATTTGAGGCTTTGGTAGGAAGAACTAGAGGTCAAAGGATGCTGACAGAATACCTAGTACTCTTCAACTTCTTTGTGGCTGTCCGTAGTGCTCTAAAAGTCTCTCAACAGCCCTTGTTATCAGATAATATTTACATGCATTACCCATGTGCTGGTCTGTGGAAATGTGTATAAACTCCTGTGCCTGCCTGATGACTGCCATGGATTCTGCATCCCAAAGATCTCATAATAACTCAAAACATCTGAGCCATAAGATAAATATCCCCTTAAGACTCTTAAGACTTTTATTTGCTTGTTTGTTTTTCTCCCCCATGGAAGGTTGGGGTACTCAGGCTGCTTGCCTCTTAAGTTTGGATGGCACAACTTCCTTTGTCATAGCACACATTTCTCTTGGGCTTGTTTCTTGTGACTTTCTCCAAGTGAAACGGTGCCTTCACTGAGTTTAGAGCTCTCTTTAAATAATAGTGTTTAAAATAGAGATGCAGTGTTTGTCATTTAAGAGTACTTTTGCAATGGCACCTTTTTGGACTATTGATTGTAGAGGAAAAAAGCAGTGTACAATACTTAAACAACAACAAAAAAAATCTGTCTACTCTGCAGCAACCAGTGGTGTTTTGTGACCTATTGCATTGGTTATTTCTTTTTTGAATGCTGACCATGGTTTTGAGCACCTTGGTGTACAAAGATGATTGAGAATACCCCTTGCTCCTTTTGCTTGAAAGTCTGCAGAGGTTTCAATAACATACATGGTGTATGGCACAATAGCTTTTAGAACATAAAAGACTGCAATAATAGGTACCATTGTGAACATGCTGAGGTATCTGTCCTAATAATGCACTATAAAATTAATCTGTACATGTGCAGTAGTTGCTGAAGGTGGCTGCTGCTTTGCAGATGAATTCAATATAGTGTTCATTCTGTATGGGAACTTGTGTGGTTCATCTTCCATGGTTAAAAAAGCAAAAATTCTCGATTCTATGACAGACTTTTCATAATATGTTAACAACAAAAATAAGAGAGAAGTACCCAACTGAAAAGAGACCTTACTATGAATTATGAGAATATTTGATGAAAGATGTGTATTTAATATTGCATCTTATTGTTTGCTAAACCATCTAGGTTTTTCTTTGTGGCTTTGACAATGCATTCTCATAATACAAGTTCATTGTTTAATATGCAATTTTATCTCAGGACAAATCTGCTAAATGTAGAGATATTAGACAAGTGTTCAAGAACATGGGAAATGTGAGATTAACTGCACTGATTATGGAACGTGAAGATTTGAATCTCTTGGCCTAGACAAGGAACAATAGATACTTCGCCTCTTTTAGGCATGAAATAAGTATATGTATATGAGGTTTTAGAACTGAACTTGATTTAATTCATGTACATGAAGTGTGATGGTGGCATTTGTTTGTTCAATATTGAAGAAATAACTCTTAGGTCACTAGTTAAAATATCATCGTTGTTAGTAAGACCAAAAGAAGTGATTACACTATGAGAAGTGAATTTGGACTTCTTCAAACCATTTCACTGGACTGATGCGTTTTAAAAAAACCTCACAATTCAGTAACAACCAACCAACTGCGATTAACACCAGTTTTCACCTAGGCTGAAGTAATAACTTTCTAATTTATCAGATAGGCCTGTATCTATTTATAGAGATGGAACAGGGGGGCTGAAGGAGACTGAAAATTTTATCTTTCAAATGGAGAATCAGAATATGCATCATCTTTTTCTGATTTCAGGAAGAATCAAATGACAGATACACATAAACTTTGAAAGACTACATATTTCATGACAGAGAGTCTCAGAAGAGATTATTTGAACATTATAACTTTCTGCCTAACTGTGGTGCTGTCAAGACAAAGCATAATGTTTTCCCATCTAAAATTTAACTACACTGTATTTATTGTTTTGCACAAGAACATTAAAGGAATCTTATCTGTCAAAGTGGAAGAGCAATGAATGAACAACTTAAATTTACAGGAGTGAATTAAATGTCAATTTATTTCACTGAAACAGGCTAGTTTTTTTCTGTTAGTGGAGTTTATAACCACAATTTTGAAATACTTGCTGTTGAAAAACGATTGACAAGTGTGGACAGAAGCATGTAAATCCAACAGATTTTTTCATTTATTTGATATCCAGATTTATTACAAGCAAACAGGTAAGTGTGAAAGCATGTACTTATAATATAGTATGACAATAATAAGCTTATTTAACTCAAATATTTTCTCCTGTATTTGCTATAGTTTCAAACTTTGCACCCTGTGTTCTCATATTGGCCATGTTGTTGTAACTAGAGTATAGCTATGCATGTTATTTTGTACTAGTAAACCACTGAGACCCATTAAAAATGTAAAAAAATCCTAATAGATAAAGATGATATCTATTTTTGGTTTAGACTACATCATCCATCTCTCCAAAGTATTTGGAAGATCAGAATTCTGTGTATGCTTGTAAGTTGACTAAGTGTAACAAGAAAGAAAGCAAAAGAAGTAAAGTAGTGTTGTTACAGTTGAAGCATTTTTCACCTGTATATCTGTTTGCTGGTCTTTGGGAACAGAAATTTCTTGGAGCAAGGCTGTATGCAGCTGTATGCTGGGATTAGAGACTTAAAGTTCTTAGGAAAGGTTCAGAAAGACATAATAGATAAGTGAAATGTTATTTCACAAGGTCTGCTTCATTGTGTGGGATATTTCTCCTTGATGGGTACATATAAAAGTGTTTATCTAATGTATCCACACTGTGTATAGTGAAAGAAAAGGGAGTAACAGGTCTTTATCAAAACTACTCAAATGGAAGGGCATGATGTAGCATAAAGTAAAGGAAAAGTTTATTTGTGGCAAAATTATGGGCAACTCTCATGCCTTTCATCTCTAACAAATGCATGTTTGCTGTGCTTTGTACATAAATGAGTGCTCAGACTGCTTGGAATATGGAGTCTTAGAATCAAACAATTTGAACTGGATGAAAAATGAGAGGGCTAAAAATTATACTGCTAAAGCAAGGCAGTATTTGTTCTTGTGGTCAGAGCTATATGAGAAAAGACTTCAGTCTGCACTTTTCAATATATCTGTTTTGGGTGATAATAACTGTTAATTGAATTTACAGTATCTAAGTCTCTGGACTATATAAGAGTAGGTTATCATTACCTCCTTGTTGTCAGTAGTAAATCTAACTGCTTCTGTGGTCTATAAAGTCTCTTCTTATAAAATGATGGTCCAGTATTTTTTGAGCCAGAATGTTCTATCTCTAGCATGTGTCAGAAATAGTAACATAAGACAGAAACTCTCGTAATACTAGCCATGAACCAAAAGGAATGTGTTTTGTTAACTTTGGAAAGATCCAGTTCTCAGTGTAACTGCTTTCTAACAGCTATATGAAAGAGAGGATAAAAATTATAAAATATAACCATGATGTATTTTCCTGATGAAGCAATAGTTTATAATGATAGTCTCTATATAGTTAATTTTTAGTTGAACAGAGTTGAGCTTAATGGTTTTCAATTATACTAATTTGAGTCATGGGTTTAGTTCATGTGGATTTTGCAACCCCTGGGTTTTGCTTTTATGTCTTCTCCCTAAAATGCTTGGCCTCTTTTTTGCATTATGCCCTTCCTATTATCTCATAGCAAGGAACATCAGGCAATGATGGGATGGCTCGATCTTCTATTTGCATCAGAACTTAATCTTCTGTGGGGGAACTAATTCTTATCTGACTCATAATCTGAAAATAAGGTCTCCTGTTCCAAATGGTTTTATCACTGAGCATATGCTCAAACAAGAATGTCCAAAAATATGTCACCTTTTTCTGTCAGAGGTTGAAATCTCATTTTCACTTAAATTTTTCTAACACACTCTCCCAATTGGCACCTTAAAAATAGATCAGTTGATCAAACTGATTCATGCTGAGGCCTCATACCTGCAATAAGTAGATTTTGTCCTTTTTTACTTTAGGCTAGATTTAGTACGAAACCAAATGTCCCCACCATGCATGTGTTTGGACATGATTAAAAAAAAATTCATTGGTTTGCATCTTTTATTTCCTTTGAAAGATGGAGCACATCTGGTACACATCTGTAGCAGAGCTTCTGTTTTTTTTTTTTTTCGTGGTAAGGAATCTGGAATCAGATTATCAAAACTATTTTTTGAACCCAGCCAACTACAAAAAGTGGAGATAAATAGGGGAGAGTGTTCAAAGCCCTACCACTGTTCTGGATCGAAATGTCAGTATAGGCACAGACTATGACCACTGTAATGACGTGCCTGAACAGAGGTTGAGCAATTAGTTATTACATCTTTTGCCCATTATGCCTCTCTGACACTACTGGCAGATGTTAGTATGTGTGATTTATTTCTGATTTTTCATGTATTCATATTCCAAATCCCATTTCCTTTCTCTGCTATCATGCTCCTTTCTATCTCTTTTATTTCCATTGTGACCCCTAACCTCCTTCAGTGAATAGGTAGTTGCTGTGGGCTGTGGCTAATATCTTCATTTAAGCATGAGCTGGCCAGTGGGTGTGGTGGGTTGATCCTGACTGTGTCCTAGATGCCCAACAAAACCTTTCTTTCACTCCTGTCCTAAGCTGGACAAGAGACAGAAAAATATAACTAAAAACTCATGGGTCTAGATAAGGACAAGGGGGTAACTCAGCAATTACTGTCACAGACAAAACAGACTCAACTTGTTGAGAATTAGCTTATTTTATTATCAAAAAGAATGGAGTAGGGTAATGAGACCTTATTGTCTTCCTGGATCTCCTTCTGTCCAGCAGCACAGGGGGATAGGGAATGGGAGTTATGATCAGTTCATCACAGATGGTCTTCACCACTGTTTCTGTCAGGAGTAGGTCTCCTCACGCTTTCCCTGCTGCAGCGCGAGGTTACTCCCACAGGATACAGTTCTCCATTAGCTTCTCCAATGTGAGTTCTTCATGAACTGCTTCAGCATGGGTCTTTTCCACAGGTAAAGCCAGTCCTTCAAGAACAGACTGCTCCAGTGTCTCCAACAGGGTCACAGTTCCTGCCAGCAAACTTAACCCATTATGGACTCTTCTCTGTCCATGGGTTCACAGGTCCTGCCAGGAACTTGCTCTGGAGTGGGCTTCCCATAGGGTCACAGCCTCCTTTGGGCATCCACCTGCTCCATTGTGGCATACCCCCAGCTACAGGTGAATCTCTGGTCCACTATGGCCTCCATGGCTGCAGGGCCAGGGCCTCACCATGGGCTGCACGGGAACCTCTATACCGGTGCCCACAAGACCTCCTTCAGCTTCTTCTTCCCTGACCTGGATGTCTGCACAGACATTCTTGTTTTCTTGTCCCTCGCTTCTGCTGCAGTTAATGCACCTGTTCAGTAACTTTCTTCCCTATCTCTCAAATATGTTATCACAGAGGTGTTACTACCATTGCTAGTTAGCTCAGCCTTGGCCAGATGTGGGCCAGTCTTGGAGCTGGGTGGCATTAGCTCTGTTGGACATAGGAGAAGTTTCTAGCAGCTTCTTAGAGAAGCCACCCCTGTAACACCCTTGCTACCACAACCTTGCCATGCAAACCCAAAATAGTAGGCTGATAACCAACCTGGCACTTGTTTTCAGAGTATGCGTTTCGTTAAAGATAACTGAATATCTTTGGAGTTCCACCCATCATGAAATTTGAGGACTTGAGTCCTCAACAGAAATGTTGATTTATATCAGCGTATTGTGATATTCACTTATGGATTCAAATGATCTTCGTATCAGGTTTCCCTTTTGGAATGACTGTGTTAAGAGGTATGAGAGTAAAAGAAAACAAAGAAACAAAGTCAGTCCTCTCATGTATACTTGAATGCAGAGGCACACTCACTCACTTTCTCTATGTGGGGAGTCTGTCAGTTGCTGAAAAGAGGAAGGTCTGGTTAAGATCTCTAGTCAGGAGTGTCTACAAGTCTTAACTTCAGCTTTTGTTTTTGCCTGTAACAAAATCTTTCTAGAGCATAAACATCTACATAATTTGAGAAATTAATTTGCTATTTAATTCCATTGTTCTTTCATGCTTCCTTAGAAGTATGATTTTTTTTCCTCATAAAGATATTAATAAAGTCTATTGTGATAATTTACTTTGATGGTACATTTAAGGATATGTCCTCGTGGAATGTCTCTTGGAGAGATGATACCCTAAAAAGAATATGTCTAGAATGGACAGTACTGTCTGACCTCATTAGCCAGTAGACCAGGGAGCAACTGCAAAAGACCTAGATTGCAGTAAAACCTTGCTTCTTTCCAAGACAGGCAGTAGATTGTATGACTGGGGTGTCACCTTGGTTGTGTCCTGGAGCTTTCAATCTGCAACACATGGACAAGCCTTGAACAGGCATCGTATCAGGCAAATAGCGTCGAAGTTTGTCATGGGTGCCATGGTTTATTACTTTCTTGATGAAATGGGCATTTGTCCAGTAAGAACTTGAGTTGTATCTGATTTATTTTGCCTGAACTGTTTAAGGGTACCCTATGTGGTGCAAATTTGGGCTGGATTTGTGCTACAGGAGAAAGGCTACATATCCACTTTTTAAGTAACTGTAATCTTCAGTACATGGTTGGCTAAAACACTAAATGTGTTCACTGACCTCTTTGACATCAATAAGAATATAGTTTCTAAATCAGTTAAGATTCCATTTATTCATATACATTATATGCATTTTAATATAGACAAGAGAAGACAGGTCTTATCATTAAAATGTTCTTGGATGTAGTGTTTTAAAATTGTTACCATAATAGTTCATTGCATGCTGGAACTGTTTTGTGTGCTATAAATCTTAGATGGAAAAAGAAAGAGTAGCAGTTAGAGAAGTATGAAAGAAAAAAAACCATCCTTAAAAATAGGTTAAATATTGTTTACTGTCAAAAAGAGGACAGGAATATGATACTTTTCAGTTACTTTTTACCCATTTCTTCTGTTTAGCTAAGCTCCATATTGATTAAATGAGGTGGAGGGTGGGGTATTCTTTTGGGCTGCAGATTCATCTGTCACTGATAATGCACGGTAACTGTTGCTTTTATTTTGTGAAAAGATCTTTTTATCATAATCCATCATGAACCGTGTTTCCTGAAAATATTCATACTCTGTTTAAAATGTATAAAGAAGAACTGGTCATCTTCCTGATAACTGACATCTTTCAAATGGCTATGTTTACTTTCTGCTTGTATCAGTTCTTTGAATGACATGAGTATTACAATCCAAAACCAGTGCTATTTTCTTAAATATGACCTAACTTGTAATGCAGATCAATATGTGTCAATATAACCTTTAAGGCAAACTCTATATATTTGGCTTTGAACTTTAAGGTATCCTTTTTGCTGGGTGAAAGAATGAACTAAGCAACTGAAATGTTATTAATACATTTTTCCAGTATTTTTTGGCTAAAACTTGTCTTGAACTAAAAAGATGAAATGCTCTAATCATTTTAAATATTCATCCTGGGGTTTGAAGAACCTAAAGTTAAAAAAGAGATTTGTTTTTTGGTTGGGTTTTGATTTGGCTTTTGTGTATTTATGTTTTTGTGTTTGTGGTTTTGTTTTGGTTTTATTTTTTTTTTATTGGAGCTGAAGGCAATTATATCTTTATTGACCCTCTATGTTCACCCCCTCCTTCAATGTCAGGTACTTGCTTATTATTATCAACATGACATCTCCTTTCTTTGAAAGGTTGTCCGTCACACTTTGAATCACCTCTCTCCATGGTTACATTTTCTAATCAGTTCACATGATTGAGCCTACATCAAGTGATGCTTTACTTAATTCCTTTCCGTTTGTATGGTGTGATTCTTGGAGGGACTCTCGTCAAAATTTTGGAGGGCCCTGTCAGTTTGAAAAGAACATGACCTTTAAATTGTATCAGTATGTTTGCTGGTGCATAAGGGAAAGGAAAAGGTTTGTAGTGATGGAAAACCACTCTAAAAATGAAAAGTAATTCACTCAGAAGCAAAATGCATAGGAAGTTAATTTGTTTATATTTAACTGATTTAAGAAAGACAGAATGAGAAGTAAATGTTCTTTGAGCAATGAGAGGACCAAAGACCATATCCTTAAATTTGTCTTAGAAAATGTTGTCTATTGATCTTGCCATTCTGCATTTATAATAATAGCTAAAAGTAAAAACATTCAGATGTGGTAACATATTTAAAAAGTGTAATTCTTTGAAATCATCAAGATTGTTACTTTTTTGCACTTTTATAACTGTTCATATGGGCATGCTATAATCAGTAATCAACAATGTTAATTTTTGTATAGTCTGTCTCTATGATTCTATGAAAGTAACAGAGTTAGATCTTATGTGGGTATAAATATGGATATGTTTGTGTGTGACGATTATTCAAGTTAATATAGAAGAAATGCTCTTGTATTGTAGATGCAGAGTGTGAATAGAAGGAAAATCCATCTGGAATACCTAACTTGGATAGCTGAGGCAATATAATATAGATACATGTCACTGGAGTTGGGTAATACTGGGAACTCTATTAAGTTTCACAACCTTTATTAAGTATACAAACTGTGGATGGTCAAATACTGTGCAGTAATTCAATCATGGATATTGACTGTTCTCAGTTCCTTTCCGCTATGCTTTGAGGTGTGTTACTTTTAAATAGCTTGTACATATGTTGAAGTACATAATTCCACTTTTAAATCTGGTTTGCCATGGGTTTATACCTTATGATTACATAATGTCCAAAAGGTGGACGTCCTTCAGCTATTTCCATTTATGGAGCATTGTCATCCAGCAAATCAACCTACTCCAGACAATCTACAAAAAGGCAAGTTGTTCGAGGCCTTGGTTTGGGTGTGGCTAGATAGAAATGAACAGGTTAATCCACAGTCTGAATTTGTGTTTAGGCAGCACAGTCTGTGAATCATGTTCTGTTCTTCCTTTGTTTTTCAGTTTAATGAGTAGAAAAATGGACCCATGTATTAGAAAAAACTCACATGGTGTCAGCTCCAGTCTCAAATGTGTGCAGAGACTGCCTCTTCGACAGAGCAGCTGTTCTGGACTTCTATAAAAGAGCATTCATATCTGAAATTTTCCTTTTCTGAGTTTAATTATTTGGTATGTTTCACTTTTCTAATGAAAACATCAAAGCCATGTTTGTTAACATCTAAAATTGAGGCTATTCACATGAATATGTAGGATTTTCAGCATTAAGGTGTGCCAACTTCAATGCTTGAGTTATAGTGTTCATGATATGCAAACTGCAGATTTATATGACAGTAGGCAATTGTACATGCCTTATTCAGCATTAGGATTCCCCATGCAAAATTTGGAATTGTATAGTGGATTTGAGACATTGAGGAGTTCAAGGCAACTGTACCTGGTGTACAGGCATGCATGTTATATGTGTTTCATATAGTTACTTTGTGTGGGACTTCATTTTAACATGTACTAATTTATATTTCATGATTTATTCATACATTTCACCTGTTAATGCAATTCTAATGTTTCACTGATTACCCAGATAAAAGTGTTTTTTCTGTGTTTCAGAGTATGAAATAATGTGGCAGAATGATAAATACCAATAGCAAATTTTTATGATGGTAGCAATATTCAGTAGCATATAACATGGTTTTCACTTACACAAAGAAAGGTCATACATTTTCATCTGTGACGTATCTTTTTGGCTGAGATGAAATTCACAAATACGTGAAGCTACTGTATTCTATAGTTGCTTTCTTCTAGGCCATAACCTCCAGGTTTTAGTAACTACAACTTGATGGAGCTCCAGTCTCATAATATCTGGGACATACGATATTTCACATGTCCTACTGAAAATCCCCATTTTGATAAGGTATTTTGCATTTTAGTACATGTAAAAACATAAGAAATCCTAGAAATAGTATTCTCTTAGAAAAAAAACCCCAAAGTAAATATTAGAAATGAGACCTGGGCTGAGACAAAGCGTTTTGTTTTAGGATGACAAATACTGTTCTGATTTACTAGGGGTGTACAAGGAATGACTACATGGCATCCCTCAGTGTTTATATCTTTTTAAAGAGCAAATGTAACACAAATTCTCTGCAGCCTTAAAATACTAATAATTTTTTTTAATGATCCCTTTTTTCTTGAAAAAGTTGAAATCAGAAAATCTGTATCACTTCAGATTCTTGTGGGATGACCTCAACCCAGCTTGATTTTATTTTTTTTAATTTTTGCTTTTTGACTCCTGCTCTGGTTCCTTTTCCCCTTAAAAGCACAAAATTACGTGTTTCAACATATACCATTTCCTAGAAGCTAAGGGATTCACATTGTAATGCTTTTATCATTTTCCTTCTTCCCAGTAACGTATATGGATATGAAAAAAAAAAATCATCTGTTGAACAGTCTCACACACAGAATAATAGCCTATGTTCCTACAGGCTTATCAGCTTGATCAGAATTTTCCACATGGAGCAAACAGTGCTGAACCTGTAAGGAGCATCATGAGGACTAGATCCCAGAGTTCTGACTTACTGCTGCCTTAGTCAGAGGCAATATTCATTCAAAACTCTCTCTGGAATTAATTGAGAACATTGCGTGAGAGAGGCTGAAAGACTGGGATCTTTCTGAACAGAGTTGTAGTTGTACCATACAGTTAAAGGATGCCATGTCTTAAATATACTGGAAGTCATAAACACTGCATTATAATAAATTACAAAGCAGACTTTTGGAAGATTTGTTTTACCTTTCACAAAATGCTAATGTTTATTTTGTTTTCATTTCATCGTATTGTCATTCATTTAAAAATTACAGCTTTACTACAGTGAGCTAATTTCATAATACTGTATTAACTTAATATTATATAAATTATGTTTGTCAGATTTGGGCATTGTTGTAGATGTACAAAGCCCAAATTTACTACCAAAGCTCTCCAAACACATGTATTCATAATTTGCTACAATGAACCATATGCCACAATATAGTATTAAGGAATTACACATTCTAATGCCAGGCACAAATCCTGTCGCTCTTTCTGCAACTGTTCTAGGTACAAATAGAAACAATATATTTCTAGCCTTTTTTTCCCCCCCTAGTTGCAATTATGAGCAAAAAATGTTACAGTGTGGGAATATTTTAGATACCTGCACCTTTTTGTCTGACTAATTTTTAGCTACACGTTGCCTTTCCTCATATTTTCAATAATGTTCACATTGCAGCCATTCCTCGGTATATTTTCTCTGCAGACTATTATAACTTTAGGCCTGGAAGGAAAAGGTAATAGAAATTGGCATAACGAATATTACGGAGTATAGAGAGCTATAGCTTTCTTTTAGTAGAGAAGCAGAATGCCTCTATGTAAAAGATTTAATTGCAGCTGCCTGCAGTTTTTGCATGTGATGTTTTCCACTTGCAAGGTGTAAGGTTCTGCAATGTAACCTGGTTTATTCTCTACATTCAAACAAAGAGCAGAAATGCTCTCTGCGAAGGGAAGGGG